>NC_090646.1:406514672-407714672 GCF_040937935.1 Hyperolius riggenbachi | reverse complement strand
TATGCCGAAGTGATCATGAGACAATTGGATCTTGAGGAAACAGAAATTGGTGTGAAAATCAGAGGACGGAACATCAATAACCTTCGGTATGCTGATGACACAACTCTTCTCTCAGAAATGGCAGATGGCCTGCAGCATCTGATTAATCGAATCAAAGATGAAAGTACAAAGTTCGCCCTCTCCTTAATATAAAAAAGACCAAGTTCATGACAACAGTAGATGACGGCTATATCAAGATAGCAGTTGACAATGAAAAGATTGAGTGTGTGCAGGAATTCACAGAAATGCAATGGTAAGCATGAACCAAGTATGGAAAAGCAAGACATTAGCATTACGACCAAATGTAGACTGGTTTATGCCATCGTTTCCCCATAACCATGTATGGTTGTGAAAGTTGGAACCTAAAAAAAAAAGATAGAAGAAAAATTGACTCCTTCGCATTGTGGCGCTCGCAACGGTTGCTTTGCATTCCATGGACAGCAAGAATGACGAACAAAGAAGTATTGGAACGTATAAGACCAGGCATGTCACTGGAAGGCAAGATCATCAGACTCATAATTTCATATTTCGGCCACGTGATGCAATTAAATTCCTTAGAGAAAGACCTAATGCTAGGACTGATCAGTGGAAAAAGGTGACAAGGCCGCCAGACAGTGGCGGCGCCACGCTGGGGCTTACCCAGGCTTAAGCCCCAGCTGGCAACTCATTAGCCCCCCTCAAAGCCCCCCCCCCCGCCGCCGCAAGTGTCCGCTCCGACCCGACCTCGGCTCGTCTGCAATGCAGTGGAGCCGAGCCTGGCTGCCTGGGAGGACTGGGCGAGGGCTTGGGCTGGCACCACCCACCCCAGCGAATCAGCGATCAGTCCGGGCAGTCCCACCACACGGACTCCCACCCACCTACCCTGCTCAGCCTCAGGCCTGCCCCAGGGGGAGGTACGTGGTGGTGGTGGTGATGTCTAGCGGCGTTATAAAATGTGTCACGTGACGTCCGGCGTCACGTGACACTTGCCGCCGCCCGCCGCGCAGCCAGTTGCCAGAGTCCAACATCGTGAGAGTGTCTGCGACTGCGTCACTCTCTCTGGGGCACGCCACGGACGCCAGGCCAGTCACGCAGTGCCAGTGTGACACACACAAACCCCCACCCAGGCCAGGCACCGACCCACATGGACGGTCGGACAGTGTCAGTCAGACAGCGCTGCGCACGGCATGGCCCGGGAGTGGACTGGAGGCTCAGGCTGGACTCTGAAGGAGGCTGGAGCTGACAGGACAGCCAGCAGGACTTGGAAGTCGGAACTCCGACAAGGTGGGTGCGGTGGGCGGTGGCTGTCCTCTCCAGCCAGCCAGTCGTCAACTGCCAATTCCAAATTGTTTTTCTGCCCCAGCTGCCCTGGGGTCCCCCCATCCCACCACCACCAGCCAGGCCCGAGGCCTTCCCCACCAGGCCTGAGCTGCCCTCCCTGGGCTGGGGCCCCCCATCCCACCACCACCAGCCAGGCCTGAGGTGCCCTGGGCCCCCCATCCCACCACCACCAGCCAGGCCTGAGGCCTTCCCACCAGGCCTGAGCTGCCCTCCTTGGGGCCCCCCATCCCACCACCAGCCAGGCCTGAGGTGCCCTGGGCCCCCATCCCACCACCACCAGCCAGGCCTGAGGCCTTCCCACCAGGCCTGAGCTGCCCTCCCTGGGGCCCCCCACCTGACCACCACCAGCCAGGCCTGAGCCTGGGGCCTCCAGCCCAGTCCACCACCAGGCAGACCTGAGCTGCCCCCGGGCCTCCAGCCCAGCCCACCACCAGGCAGACCTGAGCTGCGCCCCTGGGGCCTCCAGCCCACAACCAGCCAGGCCTGAGTTGCCCACCGGGGGCTCCCAGCCCACCGCCACCAGCCAGGCCTGAGGCCTCCAGCCCACCACCAGGCAGACCTGAGCTGCCCCCAGACCACCACCACCAGCCAGGCCTGAGCTGCCCTGGGGCCCCCAACCCACCACTATAAGCCAGACCTGAGCCTGGGGCCTCCAGCCCACCACCAGGCAGACCTGAGATGCCCTGGGGCCCCCAACCCACCACCATAAGCCAGACCTGAGCCTGAGGCCTCCAGCCCAGTCCACCACCAGGCAGACCTGAGCTGCCCCCCTTGGGCCCCCAGCCCACCACCAGGCAGACCTGAGCTGCCCCCCTGGGGCCCCCAGCCCACCACCAGGCAGACCTGAGCTGCCCCTAGCCCACCACCACCAGCCAGGTCTGAGCCTGGGGCCTCTAGCCAACCACCAGGCAGACCTGAGCTGCCCCCAGCCCACCACCAGCCAGGCCTGAGCCTGGGGCCTCCAGCCCAGCCCACCACTGCCTCTTATGTGCATTTACTGGTGAAACGCTGTCTCATTATGTGCATTTACTGGTGAAAGGCTGTCTCTCATTACATGCATTTACTAGGGAAACACTGTCTGTCAATATGTGCATTAACTGGTGAAACGCTGTCTCTCAATACCTACATTTACTGGTGAAAGGTTGTCTGTCATTACGTGCATTTACTGGTGAAACGCTGTCTCTTATGTGCATTTAGTGGTGAAACGCTGTCTCATTACGTGCATTTACTGGTGAAACGTTCTCTCATTATGTGCATTTACTGGGGAAATGCTGTTTGTCATTATGTGCATGAACTGGTGAAAAGTTGTCCCTTATGTGCATTTACTGCGGAAACGCAGTCTGTCATTATGTGCATTAACTGGTGAAAAGCTGTCTCTTATGTGCATTTACTGGGGAAATGCTGTCTGTCATTATGTGCATGAACTGGTGAAAAGTTGTCCCTTATGTGCATTTACTGCGGAAACGCAGTCTGTCATTATGTGCATTAACTGGTGAAAAGCTGTCTCTTATGTGCATTTACTGGGGAAATGCTGTCTGTCATTATGTGCATGAACTGGTGAAAAGTTGTCCCTTATGTGCATTTACTGCGGAAACGCAGTCTGTCATTATGTGCATTAACTGGTGAAAAGCTGTCTCTTATGTGCATTTACTGGGGAAATGCTGTCTGTCATTATGTGCATGAACTGGTGAAAAGTTGTCCCTTATGTGCATTTACTGCAGAAACGCAGTCTGTCATTATGTGCATTAACTGGTGAAAAGCTGTCTCTTATGTGCATTTAATGGGGAAACGCTGTCTGTCATTACGTGCATTAACTGCTGAAAAGCTGATTCATTTTTCCATGTAACTACGTTAGCTGGTACAACTACATTACAGTTAGCCCCGCCCACATGACATCATGACCACGCCCGTTTTTTCGCCGCGTCCCCCCCCCCCCAAGCCCGGCCTGCCAGCCCTCGTGCCCCCTTTGAGCCCCCCAAAAATCTGAAGCTGGAGCCGCCACTGCCGCCAGAGAACACGTTGGCTTGACACCGTCAAAGCCGACACAAGATTGAGCTCAAGGCAACTGGCAGAAATGGTACAAGATCGGACAACATGGAGAGAGCTAACCCATAGAATCACCAAAAGTCGGATACGACTGAATGGTGTGGGTTTTATTTTTACACAGGAGGTCCACTTTAAGTAAGCAGCAGATGTAGTTTGTGGGTTCCCTTGTTCCTGGACAACCAATTCTGGGATGCCTCTCCTCCTTAGTAGAATAGGGTAGATAAGGAAGATTAAACATGCACTATAGTGTCTCATACAATTCTCTTCCTATGTGTTAAAATATCCTGACCTTGAAATACACTTTGGCCAAATACATGGCACAAAAGTGATGAGCAGGGGCTATTTTTCAAGGTTTGTGAGAATTATTATGAAAGCTACAGGGATTCGTTTGTAGATCCTAAGTACTAACTGAAAAATGTCCTTCATTTACTTAGTGACAGAAGTCTATTCAGGCTTAACAAACCGTGACAGAGCAAAGGGGAATAAATAGCCCGAGATATGGTGAGGATTCAAGATGCAATCAAACTTTTATCAAGGTGTACTTCCTGTGCATTATCAATGCATTATTCTTAGTATATACCGTATGTGTTATTTGTGCTGAGTCGTTTCCAGTTCTTGTACTGAGTTACAAACAGATGTTATTACCATATTTTATTTTCACTGTTCTTTTTGCTGTGATATTAGTTGTATGATAAGATTATTTCAAAAGATTATATGAGCATATTATGAGAAACAAATCTTTTGCTTTGAACTTTGAACAGAAAGTGATAACAATGTTTACAGCCTTCAAATCACTGATAAATATTGGTGTGGATCTATTGGTTGTATTTGATTGTCCAAGCTGATTGCTATCTTCTCTTAATGATAATATTGATATATGATTGTTTTTTATGCACCAGAAGACGTGATAGTGCGCTATACAAGTGCAATTGTCCTTGCAATAATGTGGAAATTAAAGGGGCACTACTGCAAACAAACCTGTTTTTAAAGGAAACCAGAGCTGATGAAAGGTAAAAGTTTTATACATACCTGGGGCCTTCTCAAGCCCTATCCGCTCGGATCACTCCCACGCTGCCGTCCTCTGCTGCCCTCAGCTCCGTTACTGGGTCCTGTCACTTCAGCCAGTTGTGGTCAGTCTGACGTAAGAGAAGTGCACTCTTTACATATCTGTCCAGCGGCTGCTGGAGGGCGTACCTACTTACGTAGAGGGTGCACTTCTCTTGGGGCTGGAGGAAGCCCCTGGTATGTATAAAACGTTTACCATTCATCAGCTCTGGTACACTTTAAACTGATATATATATATATATATATATATATATATATATATATATATATATATATATATATATACAGGGAGTGCAGCATTATTAGGCAAATTAGTATTTTGACCACATCATCCTCTTTATGCATGTTGTCTTACTCCAAGCTGTATAGGCTTGAAAGCCTACTACCAATTAAGCATATTAGGTGATGTGCATCTCTGTAATGAGAAGGGGTGTGGTCTAATGACATCAACACTCGATATCAGGTGTGCATAATTATTAGGCAACTTTCTTTCCTTTGGCAAAATGGGTCAAAAGAAGGACTTGACAGGCTCAGAAAAGTCAAAAATAGTGAGATATCTTGCAGAGGGATGCAGCACTCTTAAAATTGCAAAGCTTCTGACGCGTGATCATCAAACAATCAAGCGTTTCATTCAAAATAGTCAACAGGGTCGCAAGAAGCGTGTGGAAAAACCAAGGAGCAAAATAACTGCCCATGAACTGAGAAAAGTCAAGCGTGCAGCTGCCAAGATGCCACTTGCCACCAGTTTGGCCATATTTCAGAGCTGCAACATCACTGGAGTGCCCAAAAGCACAAGGTGTGCAATACTCAGAGACATGGCCAAGGTAAGAAAGGCTAAAAGACGGCCATAACTGAACAAGACACACAAGCTGAAACGTCAAAACTGGGCCAAGAAATATCTCAAGATTTTTCTAAGGTTTTATGGACTGATGAAATGAGAGTGAGTCTTGATGGGCCAGATGGATGGGCCCGTGGCTGGATTGGTAAAGGGCAGAGAGCTCTAGTCCGTCTCAGACGCCAGCAAGGTGGAGGTCAAGTACTGGTTTGGGCTGGTATCATCAAAGATGAGATTGTGGGGCCTTTTCGGGTTGAGGATGGAGTCAAGCTCAACTCCCAGTCCTACTTCTTCAAGCAGTGGTACAGGAAAAAGTCTGCATCCTTCAAGAAAAACATGATTTTCATGCAGGACAATGCTCCAGTCGCTACCCCCTGGAGTGTACCACTAAGTCTACCTTATTTTGAATACACAGCTTGTTGTGTCTGCTTGCAGGAGGCAAGTCCACCACTGCCTCCTAAGCACTTTTAAACTTTTTAATAACTGTTTTTACTCTTTTTGGCGCCTCTGTTCGCTTGTACGTTATAAGAGGTATACGGAGGCTGTCATATTTATTTCCTTTTAATCAATACCAGTTGCCTGGCAGCCCTGCTGGTCTATTTCTCTGCAGTAGTACCTGAATAACACCAGAAACAAGCATGCAGCTAGTCTTGTCAGATCTGACTTTAAAGTCTGAAACACCTGATCTGCTGCATGCTTGTTCAGGGGCTATGGCTAATAGTATTAGAGGCAGAGGATCAGCAGGGCTGCCAGGCAACTGGTATTGCTTAAAAGGAAATAAACATGGCAGCCTCCATATACCTCTCTCTTCAGTTCCCCTTTAACTTTGCTGGGTAGACTTGCGTCAATAAAAAATTACAGCTTATGAAGGTTGAATATTGGAGTCGACTTATACACGAGGTCAACTTGTAATCAAGTATTTAGGGTAAATATATGGATTTAAAAAATAATTTGATAAATGATATAAGAGTTTTAGGGTTAGGCACTACTAGGGGGGTCTTAGGGTTAGGCACCAACAGGGGGGGTCTTAGTGTTATGCACCACCAGGGGGGGGCTTAGGGTTAGGCACCACCAGGGGGGTCTAAGGGTTAGGGATAGATAGAGGGAGGGTCCTGTGTGAGAGTAGGTTTAGGTTTAGTTGTAGTAAAATGTTAGTAATATTTACTAATGTTTTACTACAGTTATTACGAATGTACTTATATATTTTTATCATTGTTATAAACAATATTTTCAAATTTTATTACATAAAGAAACGATACATGAAGGTTATACACAATAATATACAATTATAACGATTATACATATATTATCAGATTTATTACATATTTTCAGATTTATTACATGAAGAAATGGTAAAAGAAGGTTATGCACAATATTATACAATTATACATGTATTATCCTTTTCAGTTTTATAAACAGTATTTTCAGATTTTTTTTGTTAAAAAAAATGATAAAATAAAGATCATTAAATTTCGGCTACATCACGCGCCCTTTTTTCCGGGTGCCCTTTTTTGATGTATGCAAATTTTATGACCTCTAATTATATTTGTCAGCAAGAGTGTGGCTGCAGTCCCACTTTGACTGCACTGAAATGAGTGAGAAAAAGGAAGGAAAATGAACGCAAACCAGTTCTAAGCACTAGTCAGCACTAGCCCTGCTTTGTGTATTTTAAATATAGGCATGTGTACGTTGTAGGTGTTCGCTGCAGACACCACACAGCCTCAGCATGTGATTGCTAATGAGCAGTGCTCTTGTCGCAGGCTGAAAATAAGTGGATACATCCTTCACTGATTGCAGCAACAAATGTGGGTGACCTGTCCAGCCTGAAGGTTAATAAAAGTCTTATTTTAGAATTTTCTGACAGGCACAGTCCAGTGGATGTTCAACGTGATGCAATGAAGTGAGAAGAACAGGACGCAGTGCTTTCTCAGATGCTTCTCCTCCATACATCACCTGCCACACCACTCTGCAGAGAATGTGCTCTCCAAATCAAACCACTCTGATCATCTTCATGAGGATTGTCCATAACATTTACTTCATGATTTCATTAAAATAAAAATAAACTAAATCTGAGAAATATGAAATGAACATATGATGATATAGAACCTAATGAGAGGTTACCTTCTGTGAACACTGCTTGTCATAATAATTTGATGTTCCAGAGCTACACCCAGAGAAGGACCACTGCTACTACGAGCGACAGAAGGAAGCCCCTTCCCGTTGGCTCTCAAGCCACCTTATTGCGCCTTTAATATAATTGATTATATCACTGATCAACGGGAAGCCTAGGAGCTCAACTAACTTTATTATCAGTTCCCTCTTTCCTAGTAATATCTGTTCCAATCTCAGTAACTACTAAAAATGTAGACAAATAATTTTGTTTGAATTTTCACTGAAGGAACCCTCCAGTTATATAGTTTACTATAATATATTCTGTTTATATTGCCCAATTTTACTTAAAGTGTATCTGAACCGAAGCTCAGGTACAAAGGCCTCGATTCACCAAGCGGTGATAACTCAGTTATCACGCCTAAAGGACTTTAGGCGTGATGACCTTTTCACCACTGAGTTATCACCGCTTTTTCCTGCTCTTCGCGCGTGAGAGCGCGCGCAAAGTCCCATAGGGTTTAATGGGAGCTTCGCGCGAAGCGTCGGGTGCTGCGCGAAGCCCTTCTTATCATGCCTAAACTGAGTTTAGGCGTGATAAGGGCCTTTTCACCACGGTGCTAACACTTTGCACTGCTTGGTGAATCGAGCCCAAAATGTTATACTTTTTGGCTAGGTTAGTGACCGAGTATGAAACCTGGCTGCACAATTATGATCTTGAAACCAAGGAACAGTCAAAGGAATGGCGCCACAGGGGATACCAGCAGCAGCAGCAGTTCCGTAGCTAGAAATAGTCCAAAGATGGTATTCTGTTGGTGTATCACTGGACAGTATTATGCTAACCTGCTTTGAACGATCTATAAATACTGCAACTATGCTCTACAAAGTGCATCAGTCTCAAGGGGGAATATGTTGAATAAATGTGTTATTACACAGAGGCGCTTTATGCAGACCTGGACCACTACTGCTATATACTCCTATCTGAATTGCCTGAAGAAGTGGGGTCACGCCCGCTAAACGCGTTGTGAAATTGTGGAGTGTATAAATAAATTTCATTTATGTTATACCTTAAAACACACCTGTTTCTAAGTGTCCTTTGGAGTGGCTAGATATCCATCTCTGCCACGTCCATGTTTTAAAATGTTTTATCATATTGTTTTATTCTTTTGACGCCTCTGTTCACTTGCATCAAATGTGTTATTTCATCACTCTGGCTCTATTCTTTCGTGGCAAAGCAAGGAACTTATCAGTGCCTCCTCATATAGCTATTTTATTACGGATGAACAGTCCATCTTGTCCTCTGATGAGAACATACATAATTTTAGTTATTTATTTACGGTATGTTGATTACAATATGTACAGGGGATACTAGAATGTTTAGTTTCACACCAGGGTAATTAACCACTTTACCCCCACACGTACGCATTTCTCCGTCCCTTTTTCCATCCTTTCACCACCAGGGAGACGGAGAAATCCATACTTTCCGCGCTCCCGCTCGCTCTAGCGCGCGCTCCCGCTCGTAAACACACCACCGGCCGCTCGCCCGGAGATCAATGAACGGGAAAATCCATTCCCGTTCATTGATCTAAGCCCCGCAATGATCCGCTGCTTCTCCGATAAGCAGCGCAATCATTGTGAAAAAAAAACGTTCCCAGCCTCCTAGTACTTCCTGTAAGCGTCCGGAAGTACGCTTGCAGGTCGCATTAAACAAAAAGTTACTGTTGCCATCTTGTGGTCAAATAGTAAAACTACACCCTAAAGCATTTTTCACATACAAATACATTAGTTTTACACAAAAAATTAACTCCTTACCTCCCACACTCCCCATTTTTTTTTGTAATAAAAAAAAATTACAAAAAATACATAAATAGTTACCTTAGGGACTGAACTTTTTAAATATTTATGTCAAGAGGGTATAACACTGTTACTTTATAAACTATGGGCTTGTAATTGGAGATGGACGCAAAACTGAAAAAAGTGCACCTTTATTTCCAAATAAAATATTGGCGCCAAACATTGTGATAGGGACATAATATAAACGGTTTTATAACCGGGACAAATGGGCAAATACATTTCATGGGTTTTAATTACAGTAGCATGCATTATTTAAAAACTATAAAGGCCGAAAACTGAAAAATAATACATTTTATTCCAAATTTTTTCCTATTTTCCCATTAAAACACATTTAGAATAAAATAATACTTGGCATAATGTCCCACCTAAAGAAAGCCTAATTCGTGGCAAAAAAACAAAATATAGTTCATTTCATTGTGATAAGTAATGATAATGTTATAGACGAATGAATGGAAGGAGCGCTGAAAGGTGAAAATTGCTCTGGTGGTCAAGGGGTTAAACCCCTCAGTTGGGAAGTGGTTAATATCCAGTATGTTTCTATTCATATATACAGTGTGTATATATATATATATATATATATATATATATATATATATATATATATATATGTGTGTAATTACATATTGTTTACCATATTGTCTTTTAGCCATATTAAAATTTAATCTTGTGCAGAGTTTTGAATGTCTCTTATATTAATATTGCAGACACTGTAGATTTGGCAAGATGAAGTGGGCATAAATTCCCACAAAACGAGTCGCCATAGCGAAAATAATGTCTGCTGTACTCCCATCTTTTTGTCATCTTAGAGGCAGACCACCTCACTTATTTTTCAGTTCTGGGGTTTTTTTATACATTTTATTACAACTGGGCACCTGACATGAATCTTGTTAGTCTTTATTATACAACATATTTATTATAAAAGAAATATAACAGAACTTCAGTCTTGCAAACTGTATTATTCCTAAGCAGAAAAACTGATCCCATAAATCCAATGCCCAGATTGCGTCTCCACAGGGAATTGGCCTTTTCAGCTGACTGCAGGTTTTCAATTATATGCTTTGTCTAATTAGCTAAATCACCAGGAGACCAGATAAACCACTGAGGCGGTGAAAATAGGAAGAGACCTTATCTAGAAGAATATTTATTCATTTTTTTCTTTTTTGTTTTATCTATGATTATTGCTATTTAAAAAAGGTGTCATTTATATCATATATTGTTACGCTAAAAGACTGAGTACTACATAATTACATCATGTCATTGCACAATGCCTGTACAACACATTTATTTTTTTAATAAATACAAACTACATTTATTATGTTGTTTTTCTGCTATGCATCATTACCACTTTCTGATGAAGATGAGAATGTTAGGTGTCAGCCAACGTCAATTAGACGTTACCAAATTATACAACCGGCAAAAAAGTGTTTTGCTTCTGATATTCCATTTTTTCAGACTTATTTTGAAAGTAGAAAAGCTTACAGATTGTTCTAAACTGCAGCAGTTATATTTCCATTAAAGGTATTCACAGCTATTAGATGATATTACCCATATCCTACTGCTCTTTTCAATAGATTATTTTGTGTCAGTAACGTCACAAGCAAGCATCACCAACTTGCTTGGCTTATCAAGGGCGAAAAGGGATAATTTGCATATTTAGTAGTAGTGCATTGTGGGTAACCACAAATGTTAATTTATAACTGAATTATTGCAAATTTCCTTCTGTTTTAAGAAGGCAATTACACCAAGCTTTGCTTTTTTAGTAGGAGGGCTTTTTGGTTCCTTTTATCCCCCTATACATTCCTAGTAGTTTGGGTCACCCTGAGCTGCTTGGTTACTCTGTTGTACTCGTCCAAGCCCTATTTCATACAGCCTTATCAATCCCTGCCATGTACTGATGAGGACCAAAAGTCCGAAACAGGCTGTCTACATGTGGGGTTGATATGGCTGTGTAAAACTTAAAGCTATAGGCTTGCTATACACCAGTGGTTCTGGATGCTTGCTTGGCTTAACAAGGGTGAAAAGGGATAATTTGCATATTTAGTAGTAGTGCATTGTGGGTAACCACAAATGTTAATTTATAACTGAATTATTGCAAATTTCCTTCTGTTTTAAGAAGGCAATTACACCAAGCTTTGCTTTTTTAGTAGGAGGGCTTTTTGGTTCCTTTTATCCCCCTATACATTCCTAGTAGTTTGGGTCACCCTGAGCTGCTTGGTTACTCTGTTGTACTCGTCCAAGCCCTATTTTATACAGCCTTATCAATCCCTGCCATGTACTGATGAGGACCAAAAGTCCGAAACAGGCTGTCTACATGTGGGGTTGATATGGCTGTGTAAAACTTAAAGCTATAGGCTTGCTATACACCAGTGGTTCTGGATGCTTGCTTGGCTTAACAAGGGCAAAAAGGGATAATTTGCATATTTAGTAGTAGTGCATTGTGGGTAACCACAAATGTTCATTTATAACTGAATTATTGCAAATTTCCTTCTGTTTTAAGAAGGCAATTACACCAAGATTAAAGTCAGGGAGCCGCTTAGTAACCCTTGTTCAATCATTCTAAAGGTGCCCATACATGGTACAATTTTTCATTTTTTTTATCAGACAATTTAGTTTGATTATTCTGTTAGATCGAATATAAAGATTTTTCCAACATGTCTGATCGGATTTGTATAGAAAAAAAATGTGATAATTGTTCATTCTTGATCGAAAAAAAAATATTATTTTCAACTTTCATTCAATTCGATCGCTTTGGTCGAAAAAAAACCCTGGAAAATCGAACATTTTTATTGTACCATGTATGGGCACCATAAGTTCCCCCCTACATAAATGGGACATCAATGTCTACTCAATGCTCCCCTTTAAAACAGAAATAGAACTAGCCTGGCTGTACTAAAAGCTTGCACTTCTGAAGCTGTCAGCATAAAGAAAGGCTAATTTATCAAAATGTGTGCATAGAAACTGAAGGACAAGTAGAGAAGCTGGCCAAACTAAATCCTTGTACACAGATGGGGCCACCTCTGTAAAGATTCTAGGGTGCGTACAGTGGCCTCCAATCCTGGCAGATCATCTTGGTGAGACCAGGCTGAGGCCATTGGTCTCTTACTTATCCCGCCCATTCTGGCTCAGTGATGCAAGGTATTGACAGCCCTGCTCCCTGCTACATAGCAACAGAACAGGTTAGAACCATGTCTGTACTGCACTGGGCTTTGAACGGTCACCCAAGGGAGTGTGTCCTGATCCACAGACCTTATATGTGTGTACAAGGCTAAACTAATCATGTTTCAGCTATTAAAGAGTATCTATATTATAAATGACAGTTTGCTTAAAACCTAATAAGTTGCCAAGATATATAAAATCACACATAATAAAGTGTGATATTCTCACCCACAGGGTCCGTATTCCACATATAGTCTTGAAATCCCTGCCCCAGTGTGAAATTGGGCCCTGGGCCTTTTTTTCTCCAAACCATAGGTGCAAAGGATACTGGGGGATTGTTGTCTTAACCCCACCCCTCATGTCCATGTGATCTAATCTACACAGGCAGAAATAAGAATTATAGCAGACAGACATGACAAGACGGCTGCAGCAGTTTTCCTGTGTCTTCTCTGTACTACACACTGTGAAAAGATAAGTAATTTGATCCAGGCATGTAGACAGCAGAGGAGGGAGGGGCAGGGGAGTTAACCAGGCTGAAGAGGTGGGCACAATGTTTTCAGCTTCAGGAGGAATAAGGAAGTGCTACTTACAGATATAAATGTGAGTCTGTTCTATCCACTATGACGTACCAGATGTAAACTTTATATGTTCATCTAACAGTATACAGTGCATAGACTACATATACAGTGGGTTGCAAAAGTATTCGTATAACATGTGAGAAGTGGATCGAAAATCATACATTATTCCAATCATTTTTTACAAATAAATAACTGCAAAGTGGGGTGTGTGCAGTGGCGGCTCCAGGAAATTTTTTTAGGGGGTGCTATGCAGGTGCTGGACCAATTTCCGGGGGAGCTGACGACCTGCGGCGCGCCAAGCGCGCCGCGGCAAAAAAATGGGTGTGGCTACAAGCCGCGGCGAAAAAATGGGCGTGGTCATGACCGGATGAGGGCGGGGCTAACTGTAATTTAAAGTGAACCCAGGGTGAGAGTGATATGGTGGCTGCCATATTTATTTCCTTTTAAACAATACTAGTTGCCTGGCAGCCCTGCTGATCTATTTGGCTGTAGTAGTGAACTGAATTACACCAGAAACAAGCCATGCAGCTAATCTTGTCAGTTCTGACAATATTGTCAGAAACCCCTGACCTGCTGCATGCTTGTTCAGGGTCTATGGTTGAAAGAATAAGAGGCAGAGGACCAGCACGGCAGCCAGGCAACTGGTATTGCTTAAAGGGAGATAAATATGGCAGCCTCAATATTATTCTCACCTCGGGTTCCCTTTAAAAGTGCAACGCAAAGACAGAGGGCCCAAGTTTTGGTGACCCTTTTCCCAGAAAATTCACATAATTGTGCAGGTTTTCTCAAGAAAATACACGTAATGTGAGCAGATTTTAACAAAAAACACGTCCAATGACCCCAATATGCACAATCGTTATCAGATATGGCTCCAATATGCACAATCGTTATCAGATATGGCTCCAATATGCACAATCGGTAGCAGATATGACCCCAATATGCACAATCGGTAGCAGATATGACCCCAATATGCACAATCGGTAGCAGATATGACCCCAATATGCACAATCGGTAGCAGATATGACCCCAATATGCACAATCGGTAGCAGATATGACCCCAATATGCACAATCGGTAGCAGATATGGTCCCAATATGCACAATCGGTGGCAGATATGGTCCCAATATGCACAATCGGTGGCAGATATGGTCCCAATATGCACAATCGGTGGCAGATATGGTCCCAATATGCACAATCGGTGGCAGATATGGTCCCAATATGCACAATCGGTGGCAGATATGGTCCCAATATGCACAATCGGTGGCAGATATGGTCCCAATATGCACAATCGGTGGCAGATATGGTCCCAATATGCACAATCGGTGGCAGATATGGTCCCAATATGCACAATCGGTGGCAGATATGGTCCCAATATGCACAATCGGTGGCAGATATGGTCCCAATATGCACAATCGGTGGCAGATATGGTCCCAATATGCACAATCGGTGGCAGATATGGTCCCAATATGCACAATCGTTATCAGATATGGCCCCAATATGCACAATCGTTATCAGATATGGCCCCAATATGCACAATCGGTAGCAGATATGGCCCCAATATGCACAATCGGTAGCAGATATGGCCCCAATATGCACAATCGGTAGCAGATATGGCCCCAATATGCACAATCGGTAGCAGATATGACCCCAATATGCACAATCGGTAGCAGATATGACCCCAATATGCACAATCGGTAGCAGATATGACCCCAATATGCACAATCCGTAGCAGATATGACCCCAATATGCACAATCGGTAGCAGAAATGACCCCAATATGCACAATCGGTAGCAGAAATGACCCCAATATGCACAATCGGTAGCAGAAATGACCCCAATATGCACAATCGGTAGCAGAAATGACCCCAATATGCACAATCGGTAGCAGAAATGACCCCAATATGCACAATCGGTAGCAGAAATGACCCCAATATGCACAATCGGTAGCAGAAATGACCCCAATATGCACAATCCGTAGCAGATATGACCCCAATATGCACAATCCGTAGCAGATATGACCCCAATATGCACAATCCGTAGCAGATATGACCCCAATATGCACAATCAGCTTCACCTGAAAAAGAAAAGAAAAACCCATTTACTCACCTACAGCCAGACCTTCTTTCCCGACCTCCTGTCCCGAGTCCCGACCTCATTGTGGCGCGCAGCGCCCGCGCGCCCACGATCCTCTTCCTTCCCGACGTCACGACGAGACTTCCTGCCTGCATGCAGAGAGCAGGGCTACGGGAAAATGGCCGCCCGAAGCCATGCACTGCAGACTCGAAGTCTGCAGAACAGGGCTCCGGGCGGCCATCTTACCGTAGCCCTGCCTGCTGCTCCGTGCTGCCGCTGTGTGAACTGACTTGGCGTCTTTTAGACGCCTGAAGTCAGTTCACTCCAGGGGGTGCTTTGGGGGTGCTTGGACAATTCTAGGGGGTGCTCGAGCACCCCCTTGCACCCCCCTGGCGCCGCCCCTGGGTGTGTGTAATTATTCAGCCCCCTGAGTCAATACTTTGTAGAACCACCTTTTGCTGCAATTACAGCTGCCAGTCTTTTAGGGTATGTCTCTACCAGCTTTGCACATCTAGAGACTGAAATCCTTGCCCATTCTTCTTTGCAAAACAGCTCCAGCTCATTCAGATTAGATGGACAGCATTTGTGAACAGCAGTTGTCAGGTCTTGCCACAGATTCTCGATTGGATTTAGATCTGGACTTTGACTGGGCCATTCTAACACATGGATTGTAATGATTGCGGAATCGTCTCCGTGGTCAGCGCACCAGGCGTGCGCTGACGCGGCGGATTTCCTCCACAAGCGTATAATTGAGGACACCCAGGCTAGGTGCTATGCACCTGCAGAGGGAAATTCCTGTCGGCAGGTGGAGCTGTGGAGTGCAGAGGAACAGCTCCTCTGCCCTACCACACACGCCAGACAGGAATTGTACGAAGGGAAGAAACGCAATCGCAAGAGAAGCGATTGAGAGTGAGCACAGAGACAGATTTTGTGTGTGTGCATAAAACTAGTCACCAACCCGCGACTGTGCACACACCACAGCAGATAAGAAGCAGGAACGCGATCGCGAGAGGTGCGATCACCAGACGTGACACAAGGCTACAGCAAGGTGGAGCACGAGAGTAGCAAAGGCACAGCAAATCATACAATGAGGAGATACGGAAAATAACAAACGCTAGCTAACCGCGAACACCGCACTCATTCGCAACAGTGCACGCGGTTATGCGCGGTCTCCACGTGATAAGCACAATAAAGACAAGCACGCCTAACTAACCATCGACAGACAAACATGAAACAGGGGACGCGAACGCTTGCTTAACGGTTACCTCACCGAGCCTCCAGCAAGTGGTCGTAGCAGACAAGACAGACACACGAAAACAGGGACAAGCGAGAGATAGGATCCACAGCACTAGCGAAAAGTGGCTAGCGCGATCCCAGGAGACAGAACAGAAGGATCCACAGTGCTAGCGAAAAGTGGCTAGCGCGATCCCAGGAGACAGAACAGAAGGATCCACAGCGCTAGCGAAAAGTGGCTAGCGCGATCCCAGGAGACAGAACAGAAGGATCCACAGCGCTAGCGAAAAGTGGCTAGCGCGATCCCAGGAGACAGAACAGATGAGGTAGGCAGAAACAACCGCTGTTCCAACCTACACTCCAGACTCAATCAGAAGGATCCACAGCCGCTAACGCTAGGGCTTGTGCGATCCAAACACAAGACAGACGGAACAGGCAAAACAGATAATGCAATCCTAACTGCACTAGGGAACCTGCCTAGTGCATTCCCACGAATTACACTAAGATAACTGTAACAAACGGGAATGGCTGACACTCCAGGAGTGTCCATCAGGAACAGACCATGAAAGGGAAATGTCCAGCAAAGCATTCTGGGAGCAGAATGCTTTTATAGTGCCAGTCATCAAAAGAAGGCAGGTAACGGATTTGCATGTCTAATGTATGCAAATCCCTCAGCAACACAAGCTGCACAACTGACAGAAGGTCTCCTTTCCAGAGTCCTGCAGCAAGCAAACCTAAACAATAGTCAAAAGGCTGCCTGCCTGCGCAGGCAGCTGAGCGGATTCTCACAGTACCCCCCCTCCTAGGGTCGAATTCCAGACGACCCTCAAAACTGATATCTCCAAACCACTTTAACAGAAGACTCCTGAAGGTCGGGCCAGCCCGACAAGGTCCAATTCCAGAGTCAGTCCACCCGAAACCGACCTCATCGGAAACAGAAGCCACCGAAACATGCCCGTCAGCACTTCAAGTCTCAGCGTAACACCCATCAGGACTGTGGATTCCAGAGAAGAAGCCATCGACACCCTCCAGACAATACCCACCACCTTCCAAGGAGCGTCCAAAAATACCAAATCTGCCACAAAACCTGTTCGAAGTGTCTCTTTCAAAACAAAAGCCGCTGTTGATCGTATTCAGGGTACCAAGCAAAATTTCTCTCGGAATCTCCCAGAACGCCTTGAAGCTCCGCAGAGATTCCAAGAAGCCAGAACGCTCACCAGGCTCACATGGAGAGCTACCAAGCACCCCCATGAAACCTATGACAGTTCCAGATTCAGAATTAGCAGGACACCCATCAAGATCAGGACTTTCAGGGACCACTTCTGGGCATGCAAGCAGGCAGGCTAAATCAGAACATGTCTCCACCGAGGAAGCATCTGAGTACGCTGGTAACCGAGGCACACTTGGGCTTTCTGGGTCACAGAGCACACTGGGGTACACCAGCACAGGAGAAACCTCAGGACATGTCGGGGAACTGCCAACCTCAGAGTCCGGCACGACAAGACCAAAACCAGGACCGGGCAGAAAATTGTCACGAGTAGAGGTCACAGGTACTGGTCTTTCAAAAGAAGACTCGGTCTCAGGCTTAAAAATCTCAATGACTGTAATGATATCTGACAGAAATTCATCATTGACTACACATGACTGAAGCTCCACCAGAGCTGAAAAGGTAGCTAGCAAGGCAGCAATGCCTACTGAAGTGGGCAACACCTCAGAAGGACTTGGGGGGCAGGAGACGTCTCCTACAAGTTCTGCACCCTTTGGGAGGAACTCGGAGATCTCCAGGAGGTCAGACAGGACCTTAGGAACATCCTTTTTCAAGTTTCCTAAGAAGGATTCTGAACTATCCATGTTACAGGGCAAAGCTTGAACTTTATTTTGTGAACCGAGCAGATGTCCCAGGGAAGGTTCCACCCAGTGGCGGACACAGCCAGCAGTGGGCCCCTGTGCAAAATTGTAATTGTGGGCCCCCTATGACCTGCGGCGCGCGTAGCGCACCGCGGCAAAATATGGGCGTGGCTAGAAATAGTGCGAAGCGCGCCGCGGCAAGAAATAGTGGATAGAAATGGGCGTGGCAATGACCGGATGAGGGCGGAGCTAACTGTAACTTAAAGCGAACCCGGGGTGAGGGTTTATTTCCTTTTAAACAATACTAGTTGCCTGGCGGCCCTGCTGATCTATTTGGCTGCAGTAATAAACTGAATTACACCAGCAACAAGCATGCAGCTAATCTTCTCAGTTCTGACAATATTGTCAGAAACCCCTGACCTGCTGCATGCTTGTTCAGGGTCTATGGTTGAAAGAATAAGAGGACCAGCACGGCAGCCAGGCAACTGGTATTGCTTAAAAGGAGAGAAATATGTCAGCCTCAATATTATTCTCACCTCAGGTTCCCTTGAAAAGTGCAACGCAAAGACAGTGGGCCCAAGTTTTGGTGACCCTTTCCCCAGAAAATTCACATAATTGTGCAGGTTTTCTCAAGAAAATACACATATATGCCCAGAAAATACGTGCAATCATGTCGGCAGATATGCCCAGAAAATACGTGCAATCATGTCGGCAGATATGCCCAGAAAATACGTGCAATCAAGTCGGCAGATATGCCCAGAAAATACATGCAATCAAGTCGGCAGATATGCCCAGAAAATACGTGCAAACAAGTCGGCAGATATGCCCAGAAAATACATGCAATCAAGTCGGCAGATATGCCCAGAAAATACGTGCAAACAAGTCGGCAGATATGCCCAGAAAATACGTGCAATCATGTCGGCAGATATGCCCAGAAAATACATGCAATCATGTGGCAGACCTGCCCAGAACATACACCTGCTAATATAAATAAAACAAAAACATTTACTCACCTGCAGCAGCAGACCTCCTGTCCCAGCCTCCATCCGGCGCGCAGCTCCCATGGGTGGTTGGGTGGATAGGTAGCCTAGTGGGTGGGTGAGTTAGGTAGGTAGCCTGGTGGGTGGGTGGGTAACTAGGTAGGTAGGTAGGTAGCCCGGTGGGTGGGTAGGTAGGTAGCCTGGTGGGTGGGTTGGTAACTAGCCCGGTAGGTAGCCGGGTGGGTGGTTAGGTAGGTAGCCTGGTGGGTGGGTAGGTAGGTAGCCTGGTGGGTGGGTTGGTAACTAGCCCGGTAGGTAGCCGGGTGGGTGGTTAGGTAGGTAGCCGGGTGGGTGGTTAGGTAGGTAGCCGGGTGGGTGGTTAGGTAGGTAGCCTGGTTGGGTAGCCTGGTGGGTGGGTAGGTAGCCTGGTGGGTGGGTTGGTAACTAGCCCGGTAGGTAGCCGGGTGGGTGGTTAGGTAGGTAGCCTGGTGGGTGGGTAGGTAGGTAGCCTGGTGGGTGGGTTGGTAACTAGCCCGGTAGGTAGCCGGGTGGGTGGTTAGGTAGGTAGCCGGGTGGGTGGTTAGGTAGGTAGCCGGGTGGGTGGTTAGGTAGGTAGCCTGGTGGGTGGGTGGGTGGGTAGCCTGGTGGGTGGGTAGGTAGCCTGGTGGGTGGGTTGGTAACTAGCCCGGTAGGTAGCCGGGTGGGTGGTTAGGTAGGTAGCCGGGTGGGTGGTTAGGTAGGTAGCCGGGTGGGTAGGTAGGTAGGTAGCCTGGTGGGTGGGTGGGTAGCCGGGTGGGTGGGTAGGTAGCCTGGTGGGTGGGTTGGTAACTAGCCCGGTAGGTAGCCGGGTGGGTGGTTAGGTAGGTAGCCGGGTGGGTGGTTAGGTAGGTAGCCGGGTGGGTGGTTAGGTAGGTAGGTAGCCGGGTGGGTAGGTAGGTAGGTAGCCGGGTGGGTAGGTAGCCGGGTGGGTAGGTAGCCGGGTGGGTGGTTAGGCAGGAAGCCTGGTGGGTGGGTAGGTAGCCGGGTGGGTAGGTAGCCGGGTGGGTGGTTAGGTAGTTGGGTGGGTGGTTAGGTAGGAAGCCTGGTGGGTGGGTAGGTAGCCGGGTGGGTAGGTAGGTAGGAAGCCTGGTGGGTGGTTAGGTAGTCGGGTGGGTAGGTAGGAAGCCTGGTGGGTGGGTAGGTAGGTAGCCGGGTGGGTAGGTGGTTAGGTAGCCGGGTGGGTAGCTATCCGGGTGGGGGGCCCGACTCCTATCCTCCCTCCCTCCCTTCCTTCCTCACCTCGGGGGGGCCCCCTCCCGATATGCGCGGCGGGAGAGCGAGCGGCAAATGCAGGAAGTCTTCAGGGCTCTCCAGGCATCCGCTAGAGGCCCAGCCGCTGAGTCTCCAATATGTCTCCAACTGGAGACATATTGGAGACTAAGCGGCTGGGCCTCTAGCGGATGCCTGGAGAGCCCTGAAGACTTCCTGCATTTGCCGCTCGCTCGCTCGCTCTCCCGCCGCGCATATCGGGAGGGGGGCCCCCCGAGGTGAGGGAGGGAGGGAGGATAGGAATCGGGGGGCCCCCCGGGGAATAAAATAATTAAAAAAAAATTAAAAAAAAAAAATACTTAATGGGCCCCTGAAGAAAACGGAACTTCAGGGGCCCTCGTGCGGCGGCACGGCCTGCACGGCCGTATGTCCGCCACTGGTTCCACCATAAACTGAGACTGAATTTCATCATCAGGACAGGGATACACAGAAATATCTAGTGAAACTAACTCTGGCCTTCTGAGTTTCGTTTCACTGCAGGGAAATTCCTCCATAGCAGTCAAACCAGACTGCAATTCCAAAATAGCAGAGAAACAGGTAACAATGGTTGCAATACCTAGACGAGCCTTTAGGGACACTGCAGGAGATTTTAAACAAGGTAATATTGACTCATCCAGATTACTGGGTGGAGAGTCAGTACTTACTTCAGAATCAGACTCGCAAATGTCAATGCGAGTGGACATAATGTCTTTATTCATGATACAGGGCAGGCTCAGAGACATCTTCTCTGGACAGAGCAAAGGTGCTTCAGTATCAGGTTCACAAAACCAAAGTGCTGTCTCACTCTTAGACTCAGCTAACGATGTCGAATCCGAGGAGACAGAACGCAAAATTTGCGAATCCACAATCGCTTTAGGTTGCGAAACCGAACACTCCAAAGACAGGGATTCTGAGGTCTCCAGGCTGGATTGCTGGATCTCAGAAACGCCAGCTGACAATGTACCTTTACAAACGTCACCTGAATGACGTACACGTAATTCATTCAGAATCATTTTCCAAATACAAATCAGCGGACTCACAAAGTCAAATTCACACCCCTTTTTTTCTCTTAAGGCGGATGCATAACTTATACATGCTCTCAAGACAGATTCACTTCTGGCAATGTAGTACTCACAAAACGACTCTGAATCGTTCTCCAATTCATACGACAACGCTTCGAGCTGTTTTTTCTGGAACGGGGGCTCCCATTCACACCTGACTAGGTCTGAGCATTCATACTGAACAATGTTATTGGAAGTTGTGACAACAACATGAGGAATCATATTAATCTTACTCTTGAAACTGCATAGTTTGGGAATTTTCCCCATAGCAAGATCATAGATGGAGGATCTTAAAGTAGTACTGAGAGAAGAAGATCTGTTTTTACATGACAAGGGATCCCACAAATCATTGACAAAACTGACACACTCACGCCGATCACAATCGACAGGAACATCTGAGAAACAGGCATCAGATCGCACAGATTTAACCTCTAAACAAACGGGAGAAACTCCATCAGAATTCACGCAGGTGTCCACAGTCGAGGCACACCCATTCATTTCAGGTCGCACAGTGTCCAAACTCACTTGCTTTACCCCAGAAAGACAGGAATAATCATGTGACAATGGTGTCTCTTTATTGGAAATAATTGGTTGGTGTGTGTGCAATTCGTCCAAAATAGTCTGCCACACATAAATCACCAGATCCACATCACACTCATCACATTCATCAGAATCGATCAAAACGTACATAGAGTCGAGACAATCATTCAGGTCATCCGCGCTCTTTGCGATATAAAAATCGCAAAAGGCTTTCCAATCGAAATCAAACTCTTCCAACAAGGCCCCAATCTCCCATGAGGCAAATGGCGGTTCAAACAACCCAGTATCTAGGTAATCTCCATATGGGTTGGGGTCAGGCACGAGGACAGACTTTTTAACTGCTTTAATGTAGTGTGCGATCCTACCTATAATAGGATCCACATATGCCTTTGCCTCAGGCAATGACATCTGAAACAAATCGAAGGTTCCCTCTGCCCTGGGAATTTTGGTTTGGCTGGACATTCTGTAACGATTGCGGAATGGTCTCCATGGTCAGCGCACCAGGCGTGCGCTGACGCGGCGGATTTCCTCCACAAGCGTATAATTGAGGACACCCAGGCTAGGTGCTATGCACCTGCAGAGGGAAATTCCTGTCGGCAGGTGGAGCTGTGGAGTGCAGAGGAACAGCTCCTCTGCCCTACCACACACGCAGACAGGAATTGTACGAAGGGAAGAAACGCAATCGCAAGAGAAGCGATTGAGAGTGAGCACAGAGACAGATTGTGTGTGTGTGCATAAAACTAGTCGCCAACCCGCGACTGTGCACACACCACAGCAGATAAGAAGCAGGAACGCGATCGCGAGAGGTGCGATCGCCAGACGTGACACAAGGCTACAGCAAGGCGGAGCACAAGAGTAGCAAAGGCACAGCAAATCATACAATGAGGAGATACGGAAAATAACAAACGCTAGCTAACCGCGAACACCGCACTCATTCGCAACAGTGCACACGGTTATGCGCGGTCTCCACGTGATAAGCACAATAGAGACAAGCACGCCTAACTAACCATCGAC
Organism: Hyperolius riggenbachi; assembly: GCF_040937935.1. Taxonomy (NCBI): domain Eukaryota; kingdom Metazoa; phylum Chordata; class Amphibia; order Anura; family Hyperoliidae; genus Hyperolius; species Hyperolius riggenbachi. Next base: position 407,691,639 of record NC_090646.1, on the reverse strand, counting down.
AGACAAACATGAAACAGGGGACGCGAACGCTTGCTTAACGGTTACCTCACCGAGCCTCCAGCAAGTGGTCGTAGCAGACAAGACAGACACACGAAAACAGGGACAAGCGAGAGATAGGATCCACAGCACTAGCGAAAAGTGGCTAGCGCGATCCAGGTACAGAGTAGCAGAACAGAAGGATCCACAGCACTAGCGAAAAGTGGCTAGCGCGATCCCAGGAGACAGAACAGAAGGATCCACAGCGCTAGCGAAAAGTGGCTAGCGCGATCCCAGGAGACAGAACAGAAGGATCCACAGCGCTAGCGAAAAGTGGCTAGCGCGATCCCTGGAAACAGAACAGAAGGAAAAGTGGCTACCGCGATCCCAGGAGACAGAACAGATGAGGTAGGCAGAAACAACCGCTGTTCCAACCTACACTCCAGACTCAATCAGAAGGATCCACAGCCGCTAACGCTAGGGCTTGTGCGATCCAAACACAAGACAGACGGAACAGGCAAAACAGATAATGCAATCCTAACTGCACTAGGGAACCTGCCCTGTGCATTCCCACGAATTACACTAAGATAACTGTAACAAACGGGAATGGCTGACACTCCAGGAGTGTCCATCAGGAACAGACCATGAAAGGGAAATGTCCAGCAAAGCATTCTGGGAGCAGAATGCTTTTATAGTGCCAGTCATCAAAAGAAGGCAGGTAACGGATTTGCATGACTAATGTATGCAAATCCCTCAGCAACACAAGCTGCACAACTGACAGAAGGTCTCCTTTCCAGAGTCCTGCAGCAAGCAAACCTAAACAATGGTCAAAAGGCTGCCTGCCTGCGCAGGCAGCTGAGCGGATTCTCACATGGATATGTTTTGTTTTAAACCATTCCATTGTTGCCCTGGCTTTATGTTTAGGGTCATTGTCCTGCTGGAAGGTGAACCTCCGCCCCAGTCTCAAGTCTTTTGCAGTCTCCAAGAGGTTTTCTTCCAAGTTTGCCCTGTCTTTGGCTCTATCCATCTTCCCATCAACTCTGACCAGCTTCCCTGTCCCTGCTGAAGAGATGCACCCCCCGAGCGTGATGCTGCCACCACCATATTTGACAGTGGGGATGGTGTGATTAGAGTGATGTGCAGTGTTAGTTTTCTGCCACACATAGCGTTTTGCATTTTGGCCAAAATGTTCCATTTTGGTCTCATCTGACCAGAGCACCTTCTTCCACATGGTTGCTGTGTTCCCCACATGGCTTGTGGCAAACTGCAAACAGGACTTCTTATGCTTTCTGTTAACAATGCCTTTCTTCTTGCCACTCTTCCATAAAGGCCAACTTTGTACAGTGCATGACTAATAGTTGTCCTATGGACAGAGTCTCCCACCTGAGCTGTAGATCTCTGCAGCTCGTCCAGAGTCACCATGGGCCTCTTGACTGCATTTCTGATCAGCGCTCTCCTTGTTCGTCCTGTGAGTTTAGGTGGATGGCCTTGTCTTGGTATGTTTACAGTTGTGCCATACTCCTTCCATTTCTGAATGATCGCTTGAACAGTGCTCCTTGGGATGTTCAAGGCTTTGGAAATCTTTTTGTAGCCTAAGCCTGCTTTAACCACTTGCCGACCGCACACTCATAACGTGCGTCGGCAAAGTGGCAGCTGCAGGACCAGCGACGCAGTACTGCGTCGCCAGCTGCAGCCTAATTAATCAGGAAGCAGCCGCTCGTACGAGCGGCTGCTTCCTGTCAAATCACGGCGGGGGGCTCCGTGAATAGCCTGCGGGCCGCCGATGGCGGCTCGCAGGCTAGATGTAAACACAAGCGGAAATAATCCGCTTTGTTTACATTTGTACGGCGCTGCTGCGCAGCAGCGCCGTAAGGCAGATCGGCGATCCCCGGCCAATCAGCGGCCGGGGATCGCCGCCATGTGACAGGAGACAGCCTGTCACTGGCTGCACAGGACGGATAGCGTCCTGTGCAGCCCGGCTTACCAAAGGGGGCCAGGTAGGAGAGGGAGGGGGAGCATTTCGCCGCGGAGGGGGGCTTTGAGGTGCCCCCCCCCCGCCAGCCACTCGCAGGCAGCAGAGATCAGACCCCCCCAGCACATCATCCCCATAGGGGGGAAAAAAGGGGGGCAATCTGATCTCCCTGCCTGCACCCTGATCTGTGCTGGGGGCTGCAGAGCCCACCCAGCACAGATCAATCAAACTAGCGCTGGTCCTTAAGGGGGGGTAAAGGGTGGGTCCTCAAGTGGTTAAATTTCTCAATAACTTGATCCCTGGCCTGTCTTGGACCTGTCTTGTGTGTTCTTTGGACTTCACGGTGTTGTTGCTACCAATATTCTCTTAGACAACCTCTGAGGCCCTCACAGAGCAGCTGTATTTGTACTGACTTTAGATTACACACAGGTGCACTCTATTTAGTCATTAGCACTCATCAGGCAATGTCTATAGGCAACTGACTGCACTCAGATCAAAGGGGGCAGAATAATGATGCACACACCACTTTGCAGTTATTTATTTGTAAAAAATGTTCAGAATCATGTATGATTTTCGTTCCACTTCTCATGTGTACACCACTTTGTATTGGTCTTTCATGTGGAATTCCAATAAAATTGATTCATGTTTGTGGCAGTAATATGACAAAATGTGGAAAACTTCAAGGGGGCCGAATACTTTTGCAACCCACTGTATGTATGGCCATTCAGACCTTTTTTGGCTGGAAGTGGTCTTTAAATAAACCAAGGGCCTTGACTGGCCAAAATAAAGCAGTTGCCATGAGTGACCAATTTAATTTGCTCTGTGGTCATAAATGGTGCATGCACCTCTAACCACTCTAAGTCCAGCAATTATATGGTTACTGCCTATGCTGCCCATAGACATGTATGGCCATTGCAAGCACAGTCAAGCCATACAGGGGTATATCCATAAGTAGGCTGACAGATTAATACTATTCAAAAGTAAATACATTTATAAAAAAAGAGAGGGCAAAAAGCACAATCGGATATAATCCAGTGCTGGTGCACTCCATGATGCATTGAAATATAAATAGGGATGGTTTAAATAAGCATCATGTTCAGCCTATGAATTATATTTTTACCATTAGTTACAGGCAAACAAGACAGTGCTCACTGGTAATTGGTTTAGATCAGGGGTGCCCACACTTTTTCGGCTCGCGAGCTACTTTAAAATTCGTCAAGGCCAGGAGATCTACCAACCAACCAACCAAGTAGACAATGAGCGTAACTAAGGAACGTTTGCTATGCAGCATGATTGCACCTAGCGTGTGCAAGTTGTTTTTTAAACACTTGAGGACCTAGGGCTTTCTACCCCTTAAGGACCGGCCACTTTTTTTCTATTCAGACCACTGCAGCTTTCACGGTTTATTGCTCGCTCATACAACCTACCACCTAAATGAATTTTGGCTCCTTTTCTTGTCACTAATAAAGCTTTCTTTTGGTGCTATTTGATTGCTCCTGCGATTTTTACTTTTTATTATACTCAGCAAAAAAGACATGAATTTTGGCAAAAAAATGATTTTTTTAACTTTCTGTGCTGACATTTTTCAAATAAAGTAAAATTTCTGTATACATGCAGCGCGAAAAATGTGGACAAACATGTTTTGGATAAAAAAAACCCCATTCAGCGTATATTTATTGTTTTGGGTAAAAGTTATAGCGTTTACAAACTATGGTGCAAAAAGTGAATTTTCCCATTTTCAAGCATCTATGACTTTTCTGACCCCCTGTCATGTTTCATGAGGGGCTAGAATTCCAGGATAGTATGAATACCCCCCAAATGACCCCATTTTGGAAAGAAGACATCCCAAAGTATTCACTGAGAGGCATAGTGAGTTCATAGAAGATGTTATTTTTTGTCACAAGTAAGTGGAAAATGACACTTTGTGACGAAAAAAAAAAAAGTTTCCATTTCTTCTAACTTGCGACAAAAAAAAAATGAAATCTGCCACGGACTCACCATCTCTGAATACCTTGAAGGGTCTACTTTCCAAAATGGGGTCATTTGTGGGTTGTGTTTACTGTCCTGACATTTTGGGGGGTGCTAAATTGTAAGCACCCCTGTAAAGCCTAAAGGTGCTCATTGGACTTTGGACCCCTTAGCGCAGTTAGGCTGCAAAAAAGTGCCACACATGTGGTATTGCCCTACTCAGGAGAAGTAGTATAATGTGTTTTGGGGTGTGTTTTTACACATACCCATGCTGGGTGGGAGAAATATCTCTGTAAATGACAATCTTTTGATTTTTTTACACACAATTGTCCATTTACAGAGTTATTTCTCCCACCCAGCATGGGTATGTGTAAAAATACACCCCAAAACACATTATACTACTTCTCCCGAGTACGGCGATACCACATGTGTGGCACTTTTTTGCACCCTAACTGTGCTAAGGGGCCCAAAGTCCAATGAGTACCGTTAGGATTTCACAGGTCATTTTTGTTTCAAGACTACTCCTCACGGTTTAGGGCCCCTAAAATGCCAGGGTTGTATAGGAACCCCACAAATGACCCCATTTTAGAAAGAAGGCACCCCAAGGTATTCCGTTAGGAGTATGGTGAGTTCATAGAAGATTTAATTTTTTGTCAAAAGTTAGCGGAAAATTGATTTTTATTGTTTTTTTCACAAAGTGTCATTTTCTACTAACTTGTGACAAAAAATAAAATCTTCTATGAACTCACCATACTCCTAACGGAATACCTTGGGGTGTCTTCTTTCTAAAATGGGGTCATTTGTGGGGTTCCTATACTGTCCTGGCATTTTAGGGGCCCTAAACCGCGAGGAGTAGTCTGGAAATCAAATTCCGCAAAATGACCTGTGAAATCCTAAAGGTACTCATTGGACTTTGGGCCCTTTAGCGCAGTTAGGGTGCAAAAAAGTGCCACACATGTGGTATCGCCGTACTCTGGAGAAGTAGTACAATGTGTTTTGGGGTGTATTCTTACACATACCCATGCTGGGTGGGAGAAATAACTCTGTAAATGGACAATTGTGTGTAAAAAAAATCAAAAGATTGTCATTTACAAAGGTATTTCTCCCACCCAGCATGGGTATGTGTAAAAATACACCCCAAAACACATTATACTACTTCTCCCGAGTACGGCAATACCACATGTGTGGCACTTTTTTGCACCCTAACTGCGCTAAAGGGCCCAAAGTCCAATGAGTACCTTTAGGATTTCACAGGTCATTTTGCGGAATTTGATTTCCAGACTACTCCTCACGGTTTAGGGCCCCTAAAATGCCAGGGCAGTATAGGAACCCCACAAATGACCCCATTTTAGAAAGAAGACACCCCAAGGTATTCCGTTAGGAGTATGGTGAGTTCATAGAAGATTTTATTTTTTGTCACAAGTTAGTGGAAAATGACACTTTGTGAAAAAAACAATAAAAATCAATTTTCCGCTAACTTTTGACAAAAAATAAAATCTTCTATGAACTCACCTTGGGCGGTAGGAAGTACAAATCCGGCCCTGTATACAGCATTATGCCTGTAGGATACAGCAATATGCCTGCCAATAGAGATGACTCTGTGTGGCATTAAAGCATCATCATAGGCCCAAATCACATATAAACCGGGGGTGTCCACACTTAAAGGATACCACAACTGACATGTGGCATAATGAGATAGACATGGGTATGTGCAGTGCCTAGCACACAAATAACTATGCTGTGTTCATTTTTTTCTTTCTCTGCCTGAAAGAGGTAAATATCAGGTATGTAAGAGGCTGACTCAGTCCTGACTCAGACAGGAAGTGACTACAGTGTGACCTTCACTGATAAGAAATTCCAACTATAAAACACTTTCCTAGAAGAAAATGGCTTCCGAGAGCAAGAAAGAGATAAAAAAAGGGGGAAATTCTTATCAGTGAGGGTCACACTGTAGTCACTTCCTGTCTGAGTCAGGACTGAGTCAGCCACTTACATACCTGATATTTACCTCTTTCAGGCAGAGAAAGAAAAAAAGGAACACAGCATAGTTATTTGTGTGCTAGGCACTGTACATACCCATGTCTATCTCATTATGCCACATGTCAGTTGTGGTATCCTTTAAGGGAAATTCAAACATGCCGTCTTATATCGCCAACCCAGGACAGATCAGCAATATCAAGCATGGAAACCGATCCTTCTTCCGACTTTTATGCTTACCCGTTTGGTTTTCAAGCTTACCTCTCCTCTCCCTGCGACAATGTGCAAAAGACCACTGAGTGTGTGCCTACTCCTAGGCCAGGCTGGTCAGGACAGCGGGGACAATAAAAACTGGTGTCATTCCTTCTTCCAGTCCTGCTGCAGACACGACAACGTTTTCTTCGGATGCGTTGACCTGGGGCACACGGAATCTGATAGGCGTAATGCCTACCATGCAGTCGGCTAGTTGCATCTGGGGGGGGGGCCTGGCACCTCCTGGATACAGGATGTCCAGAATGATCTGTTCCTGAAATTGGAGGAAAGATCCAGTTCTCCCAGCCTTACTGTAGAGAACAAAGCTGTTGTGAACTGCCAATTGAATCAGATAAAAAGACACTTTCTTATACCAACGTCTTGTTTTCCGGGTAATTAAATAGGGCACTAACCTCTGGTCATTGAAGTCCACCCCTCCCATGTTGACATTATATTCGTGGACGACAAGGGGCTTTTCAATGACCTTAGTTGCCCGTTGAATTTGGACTGTCGTGTCTGTGTGAATGGTGGACAGAAAGTAAACGTCCCTCTTGTCCCTCCATTTCACCGCGAGCAGGTCTTCAGTACGCAAGGCGGCCCTCTGCCCCGTTCAAGTCTGGTGGTAACGAGCCGTTGGGGGAAGCCCTGGCGACTAGGCCGCGCAGTGCCACAGCATCGGATTCCTTCTAACTTTAAGTGCTGAAAGAGGGCCACACTTGTGTAATAATTGTCCACAAAAAGATGGTACCCCTTCTGGAACAAGGGTGACACCAAGTCCCACACAACCTTACCACTGCTCCCCAGGTAGTCAGGGCATCCGACCGGCTCCAATTTTGAGTCTTTTCCCTCATAGACCCTAAAACAACATGTATAGCCTGTGGCCCTTTCACAGAGCTTATATAGTTTCACCCCATACCGGGCGCGCTTGCTTGGGATGTACTGTTTGATGCCAAGGCGCCCGGTAAAGCGTAAGAGGGACTCGTCTACGCAGATGTTCTGTTCAGGGATATAAGCATCTGCAAATGTTGAGGACAGGTGGTCTATGAGGGGCCGAATTTTGTGGAGCCGGTCATAAGCAGGGTCTCCCCTTTCATGATAGGTTTCGTCGTCGTTGAAGTGCAGGAAGCGCAGGATGGACTCAAATCGTGTCCTGGACATGGCAGCAGGGTACAAGGGAACATGATGTACTGGGTTCGTAGACCAATACGCCCGCAATACATTCTGTTTCATTAGTCCCAAGTGAAGGATAAGGGCCAAAAAGATTTGAATGTCGGAAACTTGGACTGGTTTCCACCCGAAAGGCTGGGCATACATGCTCTCCGGGTGCTCGGTGATGAATTGTGTGGCTTTACGGTTGGTCTCAACCACAATTAAGTCTAAGAGAACCTGGGTGATGAACAGCTGCAAAAAGTCTAGGGCCGTTCCTAGATGAGCTGTCGCCACCTGGACTCCAGACTGGGAAGTGAAAGGGGGCACTACGGGTGCGGCGGAATCAGGGGATTGCCAATCTGGTTGTGCCAGCACCTCTGGGAGTCTATGGGTTCTACGGGCCCGTCTTCTTCTTGGTGGCTGCGACGGGGTTACTACTGCACTTGCCACCGTACCAGTTTCAACTTCCATGCTGACGCTCACCACTTCGCCAGGGTCTACAGAAGTACTGGTACCAAGTCCAGGAGATGCTGCGCTGCTGGTGCCTGCCTCACCAAGAAAACTATCAACAGCGTTAGCACCACCCTGCTGCCCTTGAGGCGGATCCTGCGCCACCTGCGGTCTAACGACTTGGGGTCTGGTACGCCTGGCTCTAGCCGGGACCATAGCCTCGTCATCACTTTCGGTCAGGGAACCACTGCTTTCTACAGGTTCAAATTCGGACCCGGAAGATTCGACGGATGATTCTTCCCAAAAGAACTCATCCGACTGGTCCATGTACCTGTATACCTCGTCATTGGAAAGCCCCCTTCTTGCCATTGTGGATTGCTAAATTTATGGGGTTTTCCTCCGAGACTACCCAGAAAAAAAGAGCACCTACCTAGCAAAAAGGGAGTATTTGAGAGGTATTGGGGTTGGTGGGAAGTGGGGTCTCAGAGGCAATCAAACAATCACGGGACAATCAAATACAATTACAGCACAATCGACTCCAATCACAGCACAAGCAAATCTGATGCACTCGGAAGGTGGTGGTTGGGTGTGGTGGGGGGGGAGGGTAGGGTTGGTGTGGTGGGAGGGGGGGAGGGTTGGGTGTGGTGGGGGGGAGAGTAGGGTTGGGTGTGGTGGGGGGGAGGGTAGGGTTGGGTGTGGTGGGGGAGGGTGGGGTTGGGTGTGGTGGGGGGGTGGGTGTGGTGGGAAGTGGGGTCTCAGAGGCAATCAAACAATCACGGGACAATCGAAGCTGATCACGGGACAATCAAATACAATCGCAGCACAATCTAATACAAGCGCAGCACAATCAAATCTGATGCACTCGGAAGGTGATGGGGGGTGGGGGTGGTGGTGGGGTGGGGGTTGGTGGGAAGTGGGGTCTCAGAGGCAATCAAACAATCACGGGACAATCGAAGCAGATCACGGGACAATCAAATACAATCGCAGCACAATCGAATACAAGCGCAGCACAATCGAATACAAGCGCAGCACAGTCAAATACAATGCACTTGGACGGTGATTAGGGGGGGGGGTCTGAGGGCGATTTGAGGGGGTGGGGGGTTGATCAGGAGCCCGCACGGGGCAGACTGAGTCCTGATCTGATGAGAGGCAGACACAGGGGGTTACTGATCGCAGATCAGTTAGTGATCGCTGGGGAGGACAGATGTAAACAAACAGCAGGGGATGTAATCAGGAGGGGGGTATGAGGGCAATCGAGGGCCTGGGCAGGTGATCGGTTACCCCCGCGGGGCAGTTAGGGTCTGCTCTGATGGGTGGGGGTGCTGAGGGGTGATGGACAGGTGATAGACAGGTGATCAGAGGGGGATCAGGGGGTAAGGTAGCTGTATACAGATGTATACAGGGGGGTAGTCTGGGATGGGGTCTGGGGGTGATCTAAAGGTAGGGGGGGGATCAGGGGTGACTAGGAGGCAGTTAGGGACCTAAACTAAGGGGCAGCGTCGCTAGTTAGTGGCTTTGGTGGGGGTTTTGCAGGGGTGCAAGGGTGCTAGGCAGGGGTCTGCTGGTGTGATCAGGGGGGGTATGAGGCCTGGGGTGGGTGATCAGGGGGGCTGTCAGGCAAAAAAACGCTGTGCAGTGTATACTTACTAAGTGCTTCCTCCTCGCTAGTGGTCTCAGCAACAATGAGACCACGAGGCAAGGAGGAAGCACGTATAAGGCACTTTGTTTACCTAACAAAGTGCCTTATGCTGTCTGATTGGCTAATGTAACAGATTCCTCCGTTTGCCGGCTCTGCTAAGTGGCCGGCGAGCAGAGGCAAAATGCTGGGCTTCCGACTCCCGGCGGAGGATCGCGTCACGGATGACGCGATCGCTCCGCCCATGCCCCTACAAGGACCGCCGCCATTTGTCAATACGGCGGTCCTTGCGGGGTCCACTTTCCGGCCGCCAATTGTATATACGGCGGTCGGGAAGTGGTTAATATATGCTGCTAGAGCAGCACAGTTTGAGCCCCAATTGAGCCCTATATCACCTGCATTACAAGTGATATAGTATGCATCATCTACTGGATGAATATCATATCCTGATGCAGATAGATATGCGCATGCACGTTAAATGGCCACTATGGATGGGACCCCAGGAGAGAAGATAAGAGTGGAGCTGCTTTGAGGGACACAGAGGCTGCTAGGGGATGGAGGAAGCCCCAGATAAGTAAATCTGCAGACATTTAGTTTAGCTCCTGTATCAGTGATCAACAGATAAAACCTGCTCTTTCCTTACTTGCATAACAATAGGCCGGCATTTAGTACCCTGCAGCATGACTTCTGTCAGTCCTGGTGGGATCCTTATCACTTCACTACTGTTGCTGAGAGTGGAGGGGGCAGGGTGACGGCTAATAAACATTCTCTCCAAAGTAGTGTCACTTCTTCCCTGCTGGATCTCGCCACAGACAGCCCCGACAGCGCCATTAGGAGGGAGGGGGAGGCGGGCTGTACATTACACAGGAGCTGCTCTCCGGTCAGAGCACAGCTGCAGCACGTGTCTGCGAGAGCCTGAGAGAGAGAGAGAGAGACACTCGGGGATGGGAGGGAGCAGCCTTTCCAGGAGCCGGCCAGGCAGGCACCGTTCTTCTCTTGTAAATCCAGCCCTGGGAGGAAGTGTTGCTTCCCGCTCTGCCCCCAGCCATGACACTACGTCATGGCAGAGCTGCCCCTGGACTCTCAGCCGAGCCTCTCTCCTCCCCTGATTGGCGAGAACAGCGGCCAGCAGTAGAATCTGATTGGCCGCGTTCTACAGCTGCCAGCCACAAAATTCAATGGGACGCGGCCATGAGGCCGCGATCTACCAAACAGGCGGTCGCGATCTACCGGTAGATCGCGATCAACCGGTAGATCGCGATCAACCAATTGGGCAGCCCTGGTTTAGATCATACAAGCCAAATCTGGCCTGCAGAACCAGCAAATTTGGCCTCCAATTTGTTTCCCCACTTTGCATTATGTTTGGCCCACTTTATACCAGCAGGGAAGCTATATTGATGATGAAGCCCTAGATCACCAGGGAAGCTGTATGCGAGAGGGAGGGTGAAACCACGATACTCCAGCCTTTCTTACCTTGGCCATGTCTCTGAGTATTGCTCACCTTGTGCTTTTGGGCACTCCAGTGATGTTGCAGCTCTGAAATATGGCCAAACTGGTGGCAAGTGGCATCTTGGCAGCTGCACGCTTGACTTTTCTCAGTTCATGGGCAGTTAGTTTGCGTCTTGGTTTTTCCACACGCTTCTTGCGACCCTGTTGACTATTTTGAATGAAACGCTTGATTGTTCGATGATCACGCTTCAGAAGCTTTGCAATTTTAAGAGTGCTGCATCCCTTTGCAAGATATCGCACTATTTTTGACTTTTCTGAGCCCGTCAAGTCCTTCTTTTGACCCATTTTGCCAAAGGAAAGGAAGTTGCCTAATAATTATGCACACCTGATAAAGGGTGTTGATGTCATTAGACCACACCCCTTCTCATTGCAGAGATGCACATTACCTAATATGCTTAATTGGTAGTAGGCTTTCGAGCCTATACAGCTTGGAGTAAGACAACATGCATAAAGAGGATGATGTGGTCAAAATACTCATTTGCCTAATAATTCAGCACTCCCTGTATAAGGGAAGCATTAGACACCAGGGAACAGTATGGGGGAGGACATTAGACACCAGGGAACTTTAACCACTTGCCGACCGCGTCACGCCGACGGGGGTGGACGCGGCGGCAGCTTCAGTACCGCCTAACGCCTGTTGGTGTAAGGTCCATGAGGCGTGGTTTGCAGGAGATTGTGCACACCGATGTGCACGCATCCCTGCTTGGATGGCGAGCTTCGCCTTCAGTTTTCCAGCGGCAATCGCCGCTAGGAGACTGTTAGATGGCAAAACTGCCCTCTAATTACCCTGTACAGCGCTGCGATCTGTGACACGGCTGTCTCCTCCAAAGGCAGGGAAGTGATCACACTGATTGGCTGGCGGAGGGAGGGAGGGGGAATAAAAAAAATAGGCAGATTTATTTAAAAAATAATAAAAAAAACATTAAAAAAAAAAAAAAAACAACAACTGGGGAGCGATAAGCTCCACTTGTGTGCTGAGTTCTGCGGCCCGGCAGCAAGCCCTTAAAGCTGCAGTGGCCCAATTTAAGAAAAATGGCCTGATCTTTAGGGTGGTTTAACACTGCGGTCCTCAAGAAGTTAAAAGGCAGGGAGGTGGCTACTAGACAACAGGAAGGTGTATAGGGGAGGGGAGAACTAAACACCAGGGAACTGTATAGGGGAGGGATGACCACTAGACACCAGCGGACTGTATAGGGGAGAAAAAGGGGGCCATTAGACACCAGGGAACTTTATATGCGAGAGTGCCACGAGACATTGACCCGCAATTTGGTCCCAATGTTTAATTTAGGTTCACTTTGTATTTGAGTTTAATTCCCCTGATTTAGATGCAAGTCACAAGAGCTCCCTTTGTGAAAGGTCAAAACCCTTGATTACTGCTCCCAATGAAGCATTGAACCTTGACGTTGGTTAGTCATCATAATGATTGCTGCCTTTTGTGTGCTGCTTATTTTACTGGTGTCAATAAGAATAAGTTATTATATGTATGAGTTTTGTCGTGCAAGGACTTCACATTTTTATTGTATGTATTTTAATGATAACATGCATTACTGGTAAAACGAAATAATACACTTACACATCTGTACTGAAATGGTTTACTTTAAGCAACAATATCTCTTGTAAAGTCATCTTCAGTATTTAGCTGTAGATGTTGTTTATATATGCTTTAAGTAATCAGCATAATAAGTATCATAACAAGTATATGAAGTGCATTTTTTATTATTGTAAAAAAAATAATTGTGATGTATAAAAGATTTCACAACAAGTCACACACTGAAATAAATAATAATTTCATTCACAAACATATTAATTTAGGTGTTACATTATAGATTTTATTTCTGCACATCCAGAACCCTGAGCTTTGAACATTCCAAGTTTTGCAAGTCTTGAGGCACACTGTCAGTTCTGTTTCATCCTTATAAAATAAAAAAAAACAAAGCACACATTTACATAAGATGTAGAATGAATGTGACATGTAAAATCGGAGATGCACAAATATAGGAGACAGACTTAGTGGCACAGGTAGAAGCACAGTACCTCTCAGACTACACCTACTGGGCTGCTCTAACACACATACCTCCCACCCAAATATGACATGATCTGTAAGCAGTATTTTCAAGGAATGAGGGGGTGTGGCTAACAATAATACTTGTGTTTTGCGTCATAAAATGCCAGTTTTTAAAAATTTTTCATGCTATTCTATTCTACTGCCACTTTATTATAGCTTTTTGGAAATGATGCTTCCACTTTAACATAGCTTATTTTTTAAGTAAGAGGGCTTTTTAATCCTTTTATTTATTTATTTTTTACAAACTCCTATTACCGTATATACTCGCATACAAGCAGACCCGCATATAAGCTGACCCCCCCAACTTTTACATTCGAAACCAAGAAAAAATGATTGACTCTCGTATAAGCCCAGGGTAGAAGATGCAGTAGCCACCCCATAGTAAGATGTGCCCCCAGTATTGGCCCAATGACAATCCAGCTTATTCTTATATCAGCTTGGTTCTATTTAATGTCGTCTGCAATCAATAGCTTTTCATGCCACAATTAAAAAGTGAGAATACTCCAATCCACAACTAAATTGAACTTTCATTTAAAATAATTTAACATACGATAAGTACAGATGCTACAAAACCAAAACTGTCAATCAGCAGTCTTGTTCAAAACACTTCATTCTCCCATTGCCTAATTTAATTGCTGTCTTGAAGCAAGTTTAAAAGTGAAAGTTAACTGGCATACCGTGGCAGAACACTTCATAGTGAACTTCTATTAGAGGTGTACATGTGCTGTGACTGGCCTGCAGAGGCTCGAATCAGAGTACAGCCTTCATCCAGTGACTGGCCTGCAGAGCGTGAGAGCAGAGTACAGCCTTCATGCTGTGAGCAGTCTGTAGAGTATCGGAGCGAAGATGAGCTTGTAGGGACACCGGTGCAAGCGGATTCAGTTCTTGCATTGGCTGGTGAGGAGGGGAGACCGAGGACGCAGTGGTGATGTCAGTGTTATCATTGCAAGATGCCGCTAGAGGGCGTAATAGAGGTGTGACACATCGAGATAATACACAGGCTTCTGACACTGACGTCATCGCAGTGTCTTCCGTCTCTCTATGCTCCATTCAACCAACGCAGGGACTGAATCCGCTTTCTCCAGTGTCCTTACAAGCACTGCTTTACTCCGATACTCTGCAGACCAGTCACAGCATGAAGGCTGTACTCTGCTCCAACCCTCTGCAGGCCAGTCACAGTGATCCCACAAAGCCCGCTCATGATGATTACACTGCTGCACGCTGATTTCATCAGCTCAGCACTCGGTGACTCATGCACAGGTCAGTCTGCACACTGCAAAAGAAGGTGACTCGCATATAAGCCGAGGGGGCAACTTTTCAGCACATTTTTTGTGCTGAAAAATTCAGCTTATATGCGAGTATATACGGTAGTTCTGGTTCACCATGATTGTCCAAGACCTACCTCATAGAGCCATATTAATCCATGCCATGCACTGATGGGGACCAACAAGTCTGAAATAGCTATATGCATGTTGGATTAGTGTGGCTCTGTAAAATTAAAAGGCCATAGGCACACTATACACCAGTGAATATGGATGCTTGTCTGCCTTTCAGGGACATAAATGAATGATTTGCATATTCAGTAGTGATGGATCATGGGAGCGCTTTCTTGCTCACATAAAGCTTATTAATTGCAAATGCTTTCTGTTTGAGATAAGTTTTGTGAATTAACCCTAGATTGGATGTCAAAAGACTTATCAATTCTTTGAGTAATAGCACTTTTCAGTCAAAAAAATGTCTTTCACACAGCAGTGTGCATATGTTATCTACTTGTACAAACATACTCAAAATCCCTAATCCCCAAAAAATTGAATGGAATCAGATTTTAAACTATGACTTACATTATTTGAGATATCGGTCTTCCAAACTGTTGCTGAATGACCTCTTTGATGATCTTTCAAGGATGTGATCTGCTTCACTTTCAGACATATCCTAAGAGCATACACAGTGCAGTATGAACTTTTTATATTATAAACTATTTTCAGACGGAAATAACTCCCTTAAAATTGAGGTTGTTAAAATGACAGGCCTTATTTAGGAACGTGCCCTTGTGGCTTGTTTTTCCATTGGATTAAGGTGGGGAAGTGATGTTGAAGACAGATGCATGTCTTTTTCTCAACCTAGAAAACTGCGTAACTAAGTAACTGTGCGTACTGACTTCCAAGAACCAATGAGGTTTAAACCTGATCTTCCACAGGAAAAAAGGCAAAACATGTCTCAGTCTTAAGGTGGCCACACACCATACAATTAAAAGATCCAATTTTACACCAATTCGATAATTACAATCAGTTGTCCCGAAAAATTAGAAAGCTTTTTTTTCAATAAAAGAAGATTTGGAGTGTTGGATGTTTCTGATCAATTTTTATCAAAACTGTATGGTTTGTGTAGATTGTCAATTACTTGATGTATAGACCCAAGCTATATTTTTCTGAGTTTTCAATCATTGTTTTCATAATTGGGGAAAAATTGAACATGTGTGTGGTACATTGGTCAGATTTTTGAAAAGTTACAATCAGCCAGAAGAATTGATTGCAATTATTGAATTGAAAAGATATTTTAAAAATTGTATGGAGTGTGGCCACCTTAACTGGGAAGCAAGGTACAAAGATTGTGAGGGAACGTGTCTCTAGAGGCTATTGCACGTCACTGTGACTTATGTCTTGTAGCTGAAACTTGTACGTAGCAATAGCATTGCATTAGCAACTGTTTGGTTTCTAAAGGTAGAGTCTCTGCGAAAATATTAAATTAGAATTCCACCATGCATTAAATAGAAATTTTCTTCAATTCATACCAGGGTTTGAAATTCACTTCTATCACCTTTTCCCTTCACCTATAGTCCCCTGTGAAAGATAATGTAAAACTTGTTTTGGTCCCTGAGAGATCTGTTGATCATAGCATTACTGCAACCCCTGCTGTGCTAATAAAGAACTTCTCCCAACCCTTCCATTATTCCTGAGAACATTATTTAAATGTGTAAGTTAAGCAATCTGACCCTCTAGATATCGATTTGTGATTTCCTAGGCGTAAATCAATGGTAACTAAAATGATAAGAATATTCAAAGGGATTGCAGCTGATAACCTTTGATGGATAAAAAAAGGATATATAGTGCAAATGTTATTAAAGAGGAACTGTCAGGTGGAAATTAACTGACCACGAGTGTGAAGCTGATGGCAGGTTTGTCAGGGAAAACCTAGTTCTCAGAACATCAGAATTGCAAATAGAATTGTGGCAAAGTAGTTGAGATTTTGCAGCTATTTTCAGTGTGAAACAGGGGCCTAAGCTATCTGGATAAACTTGGGTATCCATAAAATGAAAAACTGTGTGTGTCTTTAACTAAGGGAATAAGAAAGCCCTTTAGCTATGTGTGCCATTAGTAAATGTGATTACTACCATGCTGCACAAGGCACTTTTTCTATACCACACTGACAGGGGAAAATGATTTTTTTTTCACTCTTTTGCTTACCTCTTCTTCTTTTCCTCACACTCTCTTGTCCTTTGCTTGGTAAAAAATTTCTCCTTACTGTTCCTCTTTAACGCTTAGTCTAATGACACTTCAAAAGTTTTTAATAACATGTCACTGCAACATGCTGCATGACATATCACAGCAGAGTGTGTCACACCATGCCAACTAATAACCTCACAAATTCTATCATCCACGGTAAGATATAGGCCCCTTCACAACAATGTCCTGTTCCTTATAGGCAAAGATTAAGATGTCATGGGAAGACACTGGGACAAATTCCACCAATCACACAATATTAGTGCAACAGGTGTGTGAAAATATTCACAAGATGTTAGTGAGATGTACATAATACCTACCGTGCAATAAATTGTATTCAAGAAAGAGGTCTTTCATCACACTTCTTATACTTTCTTTTTGTATCACAATTGATCACCAGTTTACATATTTTCTGAAGTGAGTGAATGATACTGGAATGTGAGCCTTAGCCAGGAGGATAATAAATGCATTCTATTTATGCACATGGAACTTCAAGCGTAACATGTCAGCTTTTTACTATACTCACTATGGATAGTAGTTGCCTGGCACTGTGAGTGGATAAAAGATTGCGCACTCGGCTGTGTATGGACTCCCAGGTGTTATTGTTAGATCGGCGTCTGAAATGTAAAGCATACAAAAGACAGAAAGACCACGGTAATTTCAGTAACAAGAACAAAATACCAGATTAAGAAACGTAAACTGTCCCAAAAGTTTTTTTTATATCCTCAGTTAACAAAAAAAAAACAAAAAAAAAAGATATAATTTGAATTCTCCTGGAGCACTGTCAACTCCTACATTGTGTGCAGCATACATAACCACCAATAGGATACTAAAAGTCTACATACACAGTTTATCCACTATTCTCCCTCACCAGTGGAAACACTTCATCACTAATTTTGCATTGGAGCCTACGATGTCTTCACCCTTTCTCAATGGAACAGAGATGTAACATGGGCTGCTTTTATCCCTTCTGTAGTAACCTACAACAGTGGGTATGGCCAGACTGCCACTCAATCTTTTGCCACTGTAGGGCAAGGATGAGGTGCACAGTTTCGCTCAAATTGTCAATACAAACAATTCAAAAGCCATTTTGGATGCACCATGACTTTCCTACAGAAAATGCAGAAATTCTGTCCGCATAAAAATAGTTTAGCCATAATGCTCCATCCCAGGGCATTTCCCCTGACAGAGGGACAGGAGAGGACCTGATACAGTGGGATGCAAAAGTTTGGGCAACCTTGTTAATCCTCATGATTTTCCTGTATAAATTGTTGGTTGTTACGATAAAAAATGTCAGTAAAATATATCATATAGGAGACAAACACAGTGATATTTGAGAAATGAAATGAAGTTTATTGGATTTACAGAAAAGGCGCAATAATTGTTTAAACAAAATTAGGCAGGTGCATAAATTTGGGCACTACAAAAAAGAAATGAAATCAATATTTAGTAGATCCTCCTTTTGCAGAAATTACAGCCTCTAAATGCTTCCTGTAGGTTCCAATGAGAGTCTGGATTCTGGTTGAAGGTATTTTGGACCATTCCCTTTTACAAAACATCTCTAGTTCATTCAGGTTTGATGGCTTCCGAGCATGGACAGTTCTCTTTAACTCCCACCACAGATTTTCAATTATATTCAGGTCTGGGGACTGAGATGGCCATTTCAGAACGTTGTATTTGTTCCTCTGCATGAATGCCTTAGTGGTTTTTGAGAAGTGTTTAGGATCATGGTCTTGTTGAAAGATCCAGCCCTGGCGCAGCTTCATCTTTGTCACTGATGCCTGGACATTGGTCTCCAGAATCTGCTGATACTGAGTGGAATCCATGCGTCCCTCAACTTTGACAAGCTTCCCAGTCCCTGCACTGGCCACAGAGCCCTACATTGCGCACTTTCTGTAAATCCAATACATTTCATTTCACTTCTCAAATATCACTGTGTGTGTCTCCTATTTGATATATTTAACTGACATTTTTTATCGTAACAACCAACGATTTATACAAGAAAATCATGACAATTAACTAAGTTGCCCAAACTTTCGCAACCCTCTGTATAACCTGCTAGTGGAGCCAGTAAGCATATCATATTTTACAAACTAATTTCCCTTCATTGGGATCTGAAGTAGGAGGGTCAAAACTAGGTCTAACCAACGGGTGGGTCTGGTTACTAAGGTTTTCCAAGACTGGAGTACAATGGAGAACTTCAGTGATCCAGGAAACAGGCAAAAATTGTTTTGAAAAAAGTCTGGTATTATGGTATGAAGAAAAAGTTTCCAGTCCTCTCCCGGGTCACAGCAGACCACAGAGAAGACTGTCAAAATACTTCTGAGTTGAGGTGTACACACACACACACACACACAATTACTGTCATTCATAGGGATTGGAACTCTATCGCCCAAGCTACAGTTTGGGCCAAGTTCTGTGCAGACGTGTTCCTGGCCTATGGAAAAGCTTTGCGTTCTGTTGCTATGGAGGGGGATAGAGAGATAAAGGTGCACGCCCATCAAAGCAGAAGTGGTAAGAAGAACAATAGGCTTAGCCTGTGCTTGGTTGAGATGGTCCAGCACTCCAGATGTCTCAGTGACGCATCGGGGCAGCGGTGCACACGCTAGATTCTCGGCAGACCATAGTCTTTCATGGTTCTTTTTTAAGAACCTGGCCAGGAGCCCTTTGCAGACCACTTTCTGCAGATTAGAATTAAAGAATTAAAAGTTTCTTAGACAGCTCTATGCATGTCTCCTTAATGTCTGAACAGCAGAGCCAGGCTGCCAATGCAGCCCTGCCCACAGATCCTGCTGTTAACTCCTTCACTTGGGCTTCACTTAATGTTCAAAGTGATATTTCACCTTTATTGCGAAATATGCAATCCTAGAAGTCCAGCTTTATGTATATTATAACTTATTACCTGCCATATTTGAATCCAAATGCTGAGCTACTCAGCACTGCACATTCAGTGAGGTTCCTTTCTCCACTGTTATCCATTTCTGCAAACCTTTGATAAATCAGACCCAATGTCTCATTAGATTAGGTAATTAACAAACAGCAGGTTTATACCTGTGATTAATTTGAACAGGCAGAGGCAGCTCATTATCTGCCAGTATCATGAGCATCAGAATGTTTGACAGCTTCCACTAATCTCTGTGATTAACCGAGCAATCATTAACATCCAAGTACACCATAGAAATGGAGTCGGTTGCCCCTCTGAACCTGAATAAATCATGCAAACTTCTGAAAAGAAGAAAAGATACCTAAGCAGAACTAAGTGACTATGGAAAAATAGTAATAGGGTCACATCACAGTAGGATACATATAACCCAAATTTGCTAAACAAACACTCAGTTTACATTAGATCAATAATGTAATTATAATGCATTACTTCTTCACCCACCTTGCATGGCCCCCACCTACTGTTTACAAATTTTTACCATCCCGGAAACTCTCTCTACTACTGCGGTCTCAGGCCTCTTGCACACACATCCAATTCCGATTTTTAATATTTTTTTTATTCCGATTAAAAAAAGTACTGCATGCTGGTATGTTTTTAATCAGAATCAAAAATCGGATCGTCTAAAAAAATAAATAAATAAAAAAAAAAAAATCGGAATTGCATGTAGTGTGCAAGAGAAGTTAACACGCCTTATCAGAGTAGCATAGCAAACGTATGCCTGCTAATTGGCAATGATTAGAGCTCCACTCGTCCTGCCCTGAGCCGTGCAGGTTCATAGCGCTCGCTATGCTACTCTGATAAGGCGTGTTAACTTTGATAAGGCATGCTAACTTTGAGAAGGCATGGTATTTGTCTTAAGGTAGCCATACACTGGTCGATTAGCCATCAGATTCGACCAACAGATAGATCCCTCTCTGATCGAATCTGATCAGAGAGGGATCATATGGATGCCTTTACTGCAAGCAGCTTGTGAATCGATTTCAGCATGAATCCGATCACAGTCTGTGAAGCTGCCGCCCGCCTGCCCGCCAGCTATACATGACCTGATCTGGCCGACGCGACTCTCCCGGTCTCCGCTGTCTTCTTCTCCGAGCTGGTCTCCGGTCCGGCTGGCTTCACTGAACTTCCTGTCCGGGGAAGTTTAAACAGTAGAGGGCGCTCTACTGTTTAAACTTCCTGCCGGGACAGGAAATTCAAGGAGGCTGCAGCCCTGGAGCCCGGAGCAGAGAAGAAGACAGCGGAGACCGGGGGAGTCGCGCCGGCCGGAACAGGTAATGTATCTCCGCTGTATTGCAATGGTCGTCGGCCATTCGAACGCCGCTATCGATGCACTCCCGACCCGCCGGCGATCGAGAAAAATCTTCCGCACAGACGGATCAACGGGAATCGGTGGGAACAATTGATTTCAGACGGAAATGGATCGCTCTGTCAGCGTTTGCGTGATGATTTCACAGCAGATTCGATCACAGTGATCGAATCTGCTGTATATCGGCGGGAAAATCATTAGGTCCCCTTTAGTGAATCAAGCCCACAGTGTGGAGAGGGGTTTGGAGGACAGACAAGGAAAGCTGTTAAAGCAGTAGAGTACAGTCATAACACTGTTCCAAATAGTGCACTGACCTCTGATAAAACAGAAGTGTTCATAGACAACAGAAAGTCAGCTGGGGGGGGGTCACAGATTTATTGGGAGGGATGGGGCTTAGAAAATGCTTTATAATTGCATTGCTGAGCAAGGGGCAGTATAGGGTTAATTTACCAAAGGTATAAGTTAAGCTATCCTTTAACCAAATCAATGAGACCTTATGCAGATACAGACCTCTCACTAAAGCTTCCCTTTAGAGCTGGACTTGTCCTCAGATCATATAATGAATGTGTGCTGAAGCTCAACGGATCATTCAGGCTCGTAGATTTTTCTATACATGAGAAATCCTTTCTTGGAATGTATAGGTCATCTAAATCAAGATGGTCCTGTGCAACATAATTAAAGGTTTAGATCTGAAAAAATGTAGAAAAAAATCTGCAGAATTGTATGTCATTTTTATCATTTGAGCAAAAATCAAACTGGGTATTCCCCTCACACACTCCTAACACACAGTATACAGTAAGGCACACTTATCAAAAATTGTGTCCAAATTGCGCTTTTGCGAAATTGCAATCACCCCATAACTAATGTATTTTAATGGCATTGCATTTTATTTGCATTGTTATGCAAATCTGTGATTTTTCTATGTTTAACTTTTTCCGGATCGCTGCAGTATAAATCTACGTCGGGCGGGTGGCGCTGCGGTTCTGACCGGACGTAAACTCTACGTTCCATTCACCGCGCGTTCCCGCCCGACACCGCCGCTTTCCACCCGCTGCAATTAGCTGCCCTGCCGTCTCTATGACGGCAGAGCACTGTGAGCCGGGCAGGAGCAGTTTTCATTGGCTCCTGGCCCTGTCATTCCTGTAAGCCAATTCCATTGGCTTACATTGAGTGACAGGGTCAGGAGCCAATGAAAGCGGTTCCTGACCGGCGCACAGCGCTCTGCCGTCATAGAGAAGGCAGAGAGAGCAGCCTGCAGCGGAGACAGAGCGGCGTGACCAGCGGGAGCGACGGATTATTGCGGCGATTCGTCGGGATACAGCATTTTAGTGTACCAGTAGCCTCTGGTCCTTAAGGGGGCAGAGGCTGCTGGTACCGAAGTGGTTAAAATTCAGATGGCAGGTCTTTGTGTATTTTCATGTGGGATTTGTGTTTCAAGGACAGTCAATTAGAATGCAGAAAATTCACAGAAAATTTGCATGCCATTTTTCAGCTAATAAAATGTATTTGTAATGTAAATTATTTACATTGGTATGCATGGAAAAAGCGCAATGCAAACTTTCACATTCAAATGCATATAAAGATCACAAAGTGCATTATTTTTAACCTACAGCTAGAGCCTACTACAGGCTCTCACAAGCACTGCCCCATAGAACCCAAGGATTTTATGAAGCCTTGCATGTGTTCCCTGGCATTTCCCCCCTCATCAAGAGTGGACTCAAGGGGGGGAGTTGGCTCAGCCGGTGGAGTGAAAAGCTTTAGGCTGGGCTCACATATAGCATAGCGTGAAAATCCCGCGTCTTCCGCAGGTGCATTTGCGTTAGTGTAATGCGTTTTACTGTGTTTTTGGTGCGTTTGCGGGTTTTTTTTACGCAGATGCGGTTTTCATGCATTTCGCATGCGTTTCAATGTGTTTGCGGTTAGGTAATATAAACCGCATATGCATTTTGTATGCGCTTTTTTTTATTTATGCAAATCATTAGGAAGACAACAGGAAGCGGAAACACATCACAGATCTTTACTTTTTAATTAAAGACGCATTAAAAAATGCAATAAAAACGCAATGCATATGCGTTACTATAGACTTTCATTATGTGCGTTTTGGCAGCCAGCCTGCATATTATGCATCACTACCAGCGTCAGCAGAACGCTTACTGTAAATCGCAAGTGCAACGCTGGTCCTTCTGCGTCCCATAGACTAACATTGCTGCATAAGACGCAGCATTTCCTGCTCCGCAAGCGTTTCTGCCATGTGTGCACCCGGCCTCACATGAACCTTCTTGGCTCCTGTGTGCCTGTCCTGAATTCCAGCCTACTCTGCTTGTTCTCCAGTGGTACAATATTCATGTGACTTTATAGCACTTTCCCATCATTAGAGGGCACAAAAATAAGCTGGACTAAAAAGGAGGACGAGGCAGTACAATAGGGAAGCTATAGCAAAGGGCACTATAAAGAGGCGCTCTAAATTGGGCATTAGAGCAATACGCAGCACAGTGATAAAACACACTAAAATAGGGACACAGTATAAAGAGGGGTACTATAATAGGGGTTAGTATAATAAAATGCATAATAAAATGCACTATTATAGGGAGGAAAGAACAATAATAATGAGCACTAAAATAGGGGAGCAGTATAACTTCTGGAGCTGTAGTGAGAAGCAGTGTAACATGGGCAACTATAGTAGAGAGCACTCTAATGGAGAGCATGAAATAAAGACACAGTAAGGAACATCAAGATAATATAGAATGCTTGAAAGGCAATTCAGAAATATTGGAATGACTGTGGCTCCATATAAGGAGTTGCTGACGGGCCCCATATGTATACATTAGATTAAAAGACTGGCACAAGCAAAGGTGAGCCCCTTTTCCAAAGGAATGGGTGATAAAATGCTTCAGAAATTCAGACTGTGCGATAGAGTTCATAATTCAAAAAAATGAATGGGATTATTGTGTCACAGAGGAATAGTATGGACAAAGAGGAAGATTGTTTACACTTAGAGGAGCCATTATTGATAACTAAGTATTGAACATATTACGGTAGAAAATACATGGCGAAAGTTAATGATCAGTTAATTCTGGAGCAGGAGCAGCAGAAGAAGGAGAAAAACTAAATATTTATGGGAGATAAAGGTCATTAGGAGAATAAAACTTTTTTTAATTACAGAGCACAACAATACAACAAATTAGAGACGGAGAAGACAAAAAGGTATATTTATCTATTTTTGATGTTGAATCCATTGAGGCTTCCTATTTACCATCCAAATATGGCAATCCCAATTCAATTGGGCACCTGGCACCCTTGTCTGAGGGGGTATACTTTTTGGGGGAAGCAAAAAAAAAATAAAAATAAAACAAGATGTGGGAAAAAGGACATTAAAGAACAAAAAGGCATATTGAAAAACTGCATGCAACATGCCATTCGGAGAGGTTTATGGAGGACCCCATTGTTATAGATAAAACATTTATCATCACCTACACTGGATAACTGTATATCTCTTTCCAGCCAGGGTTGAAAGGACACAGACACTCGATGTGGTAAGTATTGGTAAGTATATAAACATAATCTGCTTACCGACAGATACTTAATCTCAGACCCCCACTTCTTCACCACCTTAACAATAGTTCACACAGGCTGGCTCTCTCAGTACTCAGAGCTGTGCGGTATGTGCACAATATGCAAACTGCTGGTTCCATGCAACAGCAATAACCCATTGCTGTTAGACACTGAATCTGATACTAGCAGGCACAGCTGGGAGCTCAGCCCATCATGTTTACACCTGCCCACCTACATGTTTCACACTAATCGGTGCTTCATCAGAGTGTGGCTTGTTCCGCATTGAGCTCCAACTTAAATGCAGAGGAAATACCACCTTTTTAATACATATGCATACAGCTATGTGCTCATGTTTGAATGAACTTCCTCAAAAAGGCAGGATATGAGGATATATTCAGCCATAACAGAGACACTGGTAGTAATAGTTATAATTATGCTTTAGATTGTTAACTCGCAAGGGCAGTGCTCTCTCACCCTTTTGTTTCTTGGAGTTTGCTATACATTTCACTCATCATATGTTACTTTTGTCACTGTAATTACCAATTATGTATTTTACACCAATTCTGTATTTTGTATATTGGTGTATACCATGGTTTGTATTATTATGTACCTCATGTTTGTTTCTTACTTTGTACAGTGCCACTGAATATGTTAGTGCTTTATAAATCATGGATGCAGGAATGAAAAACATTTATGCACCAAAAGAGGGAGAGTGGGATTGTAGACTGTGGAATCCCAAATACCAAATCTACTTTGTGTTTGTGTCTTGCAGGAAAGGCAATAACTCTAATTCCGGGCCTAAACCTTTTGAATGTAGAGTGTTTAATATGTAGATCCACATCACCTCCTTCTGGAGGAGGATCTTATCCTTATCGCCTGTCTTGCTGGGCAGAGACAACCAAAAAATTGCCTTCATCTTCGAGCCTCTTTCTCATCTTCGAGAAATGAATGCATTTCTACATATTGAAGAGCAGTTGTAAACAGTGGGCATAGGTAAGTTCCTATGATAATCAGGTTTGTTCAGTTATGACATCTAAGGGACCACAAATGTGGACATTGGTCCTTGGTGAGCAGAAGACCCTCATGGACGAGAATCACTTCCTGCTGCACTGCCCCAAATGTACTGCAATCACGGAAACCTTCTTTAAGAAACTGATGGAACTATTTCCAGACTTTCACACATTAGAGGGTGAGAGAAAACACTTCATTCCACTAGAAGAGAAATTCACAGTGACCATCACTGCATGCTATGTCACAGCATGCTACAGACTGAGAGGAGCATAAATGAACTGTAACCCCCCCCCCCCCCCAAAAAAGTCCATGAACTGCTAACCCACCGTACCCCTACCTAACCCCATCCCATGTCCCCCATTCCCCCTGCATTGGCAATGCCTGTATTGAAACTTGGTCATGCCAATAAAGCTATATTTGATTTCATTTGAGGTTTTGAAAGATTGGAGAGCTGGTACACAATCAATTGATGAACTGTAGGTCTAATGAGGTTGTGTATTTGGTTATATGCCTGTGCAGTTTATTACATATTGACAAGACAGTCAGATGAGTGAAAGACACAATACATGTAGTATTGCTGTTCTTTTGAATTCGATAAGTTGTCACCTTGTTTAATTGAACATGTAAGGGAATGACACAATAGCCAGGATGCATCTTTATTATTTTTTGTACATAGTGTCATTAAGTAGATGAGGTGGCCTTACTAGATGTTTGTTACAAAAGGAGAGCATGAGGATTCTGAGATTGCCTATCATATGCCCACTGGAATTCAATGAAAGAGTTGACGTTTTTCAGAACAGCTGACTTCATACCACTGTATTGTTCCTTTTGATTTTCAGCAATTGTATGCTATATTTCAACATCATATATACATTTTAGGCCATAGTATCCTTCCTCTCTTATGATTTGATACATAGACAATCCTCCTGATAGAAGAAATGAAATGAAGCAACTTTGTGAACTGTGATATAAAAATGTTTTCTTTTGTTTTCTTTTCTGGTTTAATTTTGTGTGGGCTGGCATTATAATTGGATTGATGCATTTTCCTTCAGTATAAGTAAAGTGAATGGACCATCTTTTGAGGGGGATAAACAATAAGTGTACATTGTTTTTAGTATAATAACTTTAAAAAATAAATAAATTCTAATTTCTGTGTAATGAATATCCTAGGTTCAGCCACAAAATGGAAAACGCTTTCATATACCTGTATGAGCCAATGATACCATGTTTTCTTATACATACCACTATGGTTTTATTGAGGTAATAAACCCTTTTTATTTTACCGACAGATACCGCATGATTTTCTATTCCACTTGTCTATATCCAAATAATAATAGATAGACCACTCTCACCCAGTCACCTGATTAGCTCTAGTCTGTGCAATTAACCCTGTCATATGGAGGCCACAAGGACTACATTTTCTGTGACAAAACCTAGTCGCATGACATACAGTACTTTTATGTTGCATACAAGATACAGTACCTCTTTTGTAGGTGTCGAGTAGCACAAGTTGTCAAATGTCAATGCTATGAAAGGAAAAATATAAACAAATTTCATTGATTGCTGTAAAAATACAGGCTATTGTCTATATTTATTTTATTAAAGGGAACCTAAACTGAGAAGGATATGGATTTTTCTTTTTACAATAATACCAGTTGCCTGACTCTCCTGCTGATCCTGTGTCTCTAATGCTTTTAGCCTCAGCCCCTGAACAAGCATGCAAAACAGGTGCTCTGACTAAAGTCAGACTGGATTAGCCGCATGCTTGTTTCAGGTGTGTGATTCAGCCACCACTGCAGCCAAAGAGATCAGCAGGGCAAAGAAGCAACTGGTATTGTTTAAAAGGAAACATCCATATCCCTCTCAGTTAAGGTTCCCTTTAAACTAATATGCAGCAACTGCAAATTATTTCAAAAATAAAATACTATAGACAAAAAAAATGCTTAACACTTATTTATTAAATAAGTGTTACCTCTGCTTAGCTGATTGCCACTGCTTGAATGGTGCTTGGACTTTGGAGACTGCAGCTGCGATGAATCTTTCTCACCCACAGGCTTGGACTGGTCAACCTAATTGAAAGACCATTAAAAAGCTTCTGTGAGATTATACAAAAAAAAGTATATTAATATATCGTGTTAATGAAATGCTTTAAGTATTTTTGTCAAGATCACATTCACAGTGGTATGCTGTGGCGCGGTGTAATGGCCATTTTGTAACATGGCTTAACGCACTGCAATGTACCACCTACGCAATGTTCATAGTTCAACGGGAGCATTGCGATATAACAGGTTGCGGCATGGTAACGCACTGCATGCAGTACATTACCACTAAACATGTGTGTTAACAGTGAATATGAAACATACTTTTCAGTGACTGTATGCTTCACTGTTCCCGTTCCTGCTGTTACAGCAGCGGACACTGTTAATGTGGCCTAAATGTAAACAATACACAAAGCACATGTGACAGATCAGATGCAAATTATTATTTGTGTAGCTTTCTCACCAAGCAGATAATATAAAATTAATGATTCCAAATATCTTTTCTTACATCCATGTTGCACTAGAAGAGGTGTGAGATGCTAATAAATACAGTTAGCATGCAAATGCACTGCAAATAGTATGCAGCCTGGAATTGGGCCAATGCAAGTAGGCAAGAAATGCATTTGTCTGACTCAATTCCAAGCTGCATAGAATTTGCATTACATTTTCATGCAAGCCATTGACCATCTTTATTCACCATTTCCCTATGATTCTCCATTTCTTTTGATTGTGAAGTTTTCTCCCATCAGTAGGCTTTGGCTTATATTAACCACTTCAGCCTTCAGTATCGTTTCACCTTATGCATCCGAGCAACTTTCACCTCCCATTTATTCGCCAATAACTTTATCACTACTTATCACAATGAAATGATCTATATCTTGTTTTTTTTCTGCCACCAGTTAGGCTTTCTTTGGGTGGTACATTTTGCTAAGAATTATTTTATTATAAATCCATTTTAACAGGAAGATTAAGAAAAAAAATGGAAAAAAAATCATTATTTTTCAGATTTCGACCATTATAGTCTTAAAATAATGCATGCTACAGTAATTAAAACCCATGTATTGTATTTGCCCATTTGTCCCGGGTATTACACCGTTTAAATTATGTCCCTATCAGAATGTATGGCGCCAAGATTTTGTTTGGAAATAAAGGTGCATTTTTTCAGTTTTGTGTCCATCACTATTACAAGACCATAATTTAAAAAATAACAGTAATAACAGTAATAACTTCACGACATCAATATTTAAAAAGTTCAGTCCCTAACGTAACTATTTATTTAATTTTTTGTATTGTATATTTTTTATTTTTTTCTCGCAGCTCACTTCTAAATGTGTAGTATTACTACGCAATACGGAAGTAATGCGAGGATGAGACAGTGGGGGCTTTGTGAAAGATGGAGCAGTCTCTTTGACGGTGTCGGTCTTCCATACGGGGACTTAGATCAATGAATGGGAACTTTGTTCCCATTCATTGATCTCTGGGCTAACAGAAGGCAGCGTGAGCGGCAGCAGTGTAGCCTATCTGGACGGATATATCCGTCCAGAAAGGATTAAAGCGGACCCAAACCAAACATTTTTTTAATTCAAAATATTTAGTTGCACCACTCTGACACATACAAAGATAAACACTCCTTTAAGCCTATGAGCATTTCAGTGCATACTTTTCACCCTTCTCTTTTCATAACTAGTGTTATACAGGTGGCAGCCATTACTTCTGAGCTTAGTAGGAGGTTTTAAATCATGGGTGTGTTTGTCATCAGCTACCCTCCCTCACAGGGGCATAGTCTATGTGAAATCTCACACAAGCTGAGATCACCTTCCCTGTGACATCATCAGTAGCAGCCTGTGTTTTGTTTTTGGTTTTTATCTCCTCCACCAGTTTGCCAGAAAAATCCCGGCAATATGAAAGGAAGGGAGGGGTTCCTCCAATAAATGTAAAATATTTTATATTTGTCATCATGCAGCTGAAAAAAGGCTGCTATTTATTATTATAATTTAGAAAATAGATTTTATTACTGAAATCTTGTGTTTTTAATTTGGGTCCACTTTAAGTGGACAACTGAAGCTAGATGGATATGGAAGCTGCCATATGTATTTCCTTTTAAGCAATACCAGTTACCTGGCTATCCTGCTGATCCTCTGTCGCTAATACTTTTAGCCATAAACCCTGAACAAGCATATATAGATCGGGTGTTTCTGACATTATTGTCAGATCTGACAAGATTACCTGCATGCTTGTTTCTGGTGTTATTCAGACACTACTGCCGCCAAATAGATCAGCAGGACTGCCAGGCAACGGGTATTGTTTAAAAGAAAATAAATATGGCAGCCTCTGTAGAGGAGCCCACACTCACGACTGCTGCAACTTAGGTACTTTACACTGACCTGAGGAAGCGGGCCAGTATCCATGAAACGCGTTGTCCTACGTGCATCAATTAATATTGAATCTACCATATGCGGTTCGTTCTTTGATGGAGGTAAGATCAAATTAATCCTAATCTTATACTCGTTATTTAGATTTAAAAAGCATCTTTAGGGCGCCTTCTACAGTCTTTTCACTTACTTTGAGATTGTTCAATAAATGTTAAATCTTAATAAACAATTTGGCCCGTGACTTAGACTATGTTGTACATTTTGTCCCCTTATGTGATTGAGTTTGACCCCTCTGCTCTAGGTAATCAGTGTCCTGGAAGGGATTAGACCAAGTGATAACTACTGTTAGACAAGACAAATAATATTTGTATTGCACCTTTCTCCTGGCGGACTCAAAGAGCCAGGAGGACAGGTTTGAGAACCACTGCTGTAGATGGTAGATGCGAGCAGTGCAAATTATACATAGAACTACACCAATGGTTATGGATTCTATATTGTGTTGTTCAGTAACACAAATACCAACAAACAGTCTACAGCAACCAGTCAGAATTAAGTTTTCTCTGTTCTAACAACAGTAGCCATAAGATATTGGGAATTGGGTATAGCATTTGTACACTCAACGCTCTACATTTGTCTTATGAATAAGATGCCTTCCCCTTTTATTTTAGTGCCACATATAAGGAACTTGATTGTGTGGAGTTTTTTTTTCAGCAGCAGCTTGCTTTTTAGAATAAATGCACAGGCTAACATTGATGCTTGTTAGCATAATCAACTCGCATTGCTTTTACCATTTATCATCTGCTCTAATCAGCACAATTATAAAGCATTACATTAGCTGTATTTATGGGCTTGATTATTTTAACAAAATTAAAGCATAATTAGAGTGTTTGTATTAGCAGTGTAACTTACTTTTCACTGATTTAGACATCAACACGTCTGTTTAAACATTCTTATGACTTATTATTTACAATCTTAACAAAATGCTTTTATTTAGGCACAGCTGTCTTAATTATCTGAGAGGTTTTTATTTGATTTTTTTAATCTTATAAAACTCTGTGACAGTCTAAGTCAAACAACATGTTCTGCTCAAAGGTATAGTAAAAAAAAAAATAATGAAAAGTAAACTAAATTATTATGAATGAAGACATGGCAGGCACCCACATGAAACAGGAAACTGCAACAATTTGTTTTTTATTAATTCAGAATAGCAAAGTAACAGTTGTAGTTTAGTTGTCATGGTACAAACTGATACCATTAATTAATGCTCACTATTTTAATGACTTTATTTTGCAGTATTGCATATAAGGTGCTTCCCTGCTAACCCTCATACTATGGCACCCATGGCACTGGTTGGCCCTTAAAGGACCACCATCATGTAAAATGTGTTAATCTATCATACATACATATAAGATGTACAAATCAGACAGGTTTTGGACGGCATCTCATCATGTGGGGGATTCTCAGGGTTTTTGTTAATTTCAAGAGTACTTACTACACTACACATGCTTAAATTATTGCCCCCTCTATACAAAACTAAAACAAAATGTTTTTACGGTGTTTAACCTAAGTAAAATATCATCAGTAAAGAACTGTGTATTTCGCACATTCGGGTGTAAGGATTTCCACAGTGTGTAGCGAAGTCGCTGATTCCCATTTCTTGGTTCTTTAAATTCCCTGGAATATGACCGACCTGACTGTAACACTAGTACTTCTTTAGTAACTCACCCCTGTTATAGATGGGAGATATGAGGAAGTGATGCAGAGTGGATATTTTGTGAAGAAGACAGTACTGTGTAACTCCTGTTGCGTGTGGTCTGGTATAAGTCATGGAAAGAATCTGAAGACATAACAACCAAAGTTGTTTAGATGATACCTTTAATAACTAACCGTACAAGATTTCTTTGCAAGTTTTTAAAACGTTAAATTCCTTCTTCAGGCATGTTTTAAAACTGCATCAGATCCATATTATCCAGAACTGGATCAGATCCATCTGATCCAGTTCTGAAACATGCCTGAAGAAGAAACTTAAAGTTTCAAAAGCTTGCAAAGAATTCTTGTACGGTTAGTTATTAGAGGAATCAATTAAACAACTTTTGTTGTTATGTCTTCGGATTCACAGTAATTGACTAGTTATACAGTTTCCTTACACTGAACATTACCATTACTTCATGGGCTATTTAAGGTTAATTCTGTTGTTTCGAGTTAACCAGTTTTGAGAGAACAGCATCATTACAGTCAATGTCATCTTAATAATGCATACAGTATTGACGTTGAATGTTGAATTACCGTTTAATTATTTCAGGTTGTGGTTGATTAGCAAACCTTATTTAATGAGTGAGTTCACGTTATCTGTTTTTCGCCTTATATGTATAAAACATATTAAGTACAACACAAGCAAACAAACTTCTAAAAATAAGTAACATATCTTGAAGTTAAGTTAGTCAGGGGCAACCTGTGTTCACTGACTGTATATATTAGATATTTTCATTTCTTAAAGGAAACACACATGCAATGTTATTGGGAAGGCTGATAGTGGTCAGTTTTCTTTATCTCCCATGCAGGCAAGTCCAGGAATTGCTCGTCCCACCTCTCCAGGTGGTAAGTGGTCTTAAGGAGAAGGAGTGGGATTGTCATCAGATCTCAGTCAATTACCCTATTGGATGAGCATATTAGAAGAGCCCTTTCTCACAATTTCAGAACTGCTGACAGTTCCATTCATATGGCTCTCATACTACATGGAAGGGGGTAAAATTGGTCTGTGATCTTTCATTTTCAAAAGACTATGGTCTGATGTGTGTATGTGGCCTAACAGTCAAAAGCTGCCTATACACCTTAGGTTTTCCTGACCTGATAAGGTTGTATGTGACCATCTTTGATGAGTATACGTATCCCATGGCATAGCTAGCCTTCCAGTCAGTGATTTGGAAAGTCTAATCACTTTTGCCCAGACACTATTGTTATCCTACTGTATTTCCCACTGGGGGCACCATTCCTGACTGCACCTATTCCTGACTTTCTATACTGGCTACACCTATTCCTGACTACACCTATTCCTGACTGTCTATACTGGCTGAACCTATTCCTGGCTACCTATACTGGGGCACCACATCTTCATGGCTATCTATACTGCAGCACCTATAGATAGCTACCTATACTGGGGCAGCACATGTACCTGGCAAACTATACTGCAGCACCTATAGCTCGCTACCTATACTGAGGGTACCACCAGGGCCGGTTTAAGCAACAATGGGGCCCCAGGGCAAAATAAACCTGGGCCCCCCCCCCAACATATACCCCGGAACAAAAATCGGCATTAGGGGATCTTTTTTGCAGCTGGTATAGTCAGGGTGTGAAGTCCCAATCGGTCGGAGCTCCACATTCTGGCTATCCCAGCCTGCATGAGGGACAAGGGGTTAAAAAGTTTCAGGAGGGGGGACCCCACATAATTAAAAAAAAAAAAATTCCCACACTCTAAACATAAAAAAAAATTGGGAAAATAGGAAAAAATGCCAGGGATCTTCCTACAGCCATCTTGCGGCTGTATAGCGATCCCTGGCCAAAGCGCTGCAGCTGTGTATAGACCCCCTGGAAACCCCGTCAGGAAATTTTTTTGCGCTTTCGTTTGATACATGTAAAATTACACTACCGTTAGGTTTGCTACTAAAAGTGACATTTACCGCATTTAAAAGTTTACTTTTTTCCTTCGAAACTTTAAAATCGATTTTCTCAAAAACTATAAGGTCTTTTTGAAAAATTGTTTTTCCTCTTATTCCTAATGATCTCCTTAACATATCCTGCAAATTTAGGGCTTCTAGCATTTAAGGTGGATTTGCTATTAACCATTAAAGTCGGCAGGTATTTAAATGTGTATTTTTTTCCCTTTGATACTTTAAAATCGATTTTCTCAAAAACTATAAGGCCTCTTGCACACTGCAAGTGATTCCGATTCAGATTCCGCTTTTTAATCAGTCTTTACATCCAATTACGATTCTAATTTGCAGTTTGCTCCCTGCACACTGCAAAGCGGAATCTGAATCGGATGTAAAAACTGATTAAAAACCGGAATCTGAATCGGAATCACTTGCAGTGTGCAAGAGGCCTAAGGCCGATTTGAATTTTTTTTTCCTTTTGTAGCCACTGGGGGCCCCTACAAGCTCTGGGGCCCTGGGGCAGCTGCCTCTTTTGCCTCTATGGTAGTGCCGGCCCTGGGTACCACCTGTACCCCATCTCATATATTAACCGGGGACTACCTGTATTTTGCTAGTATTTGGGTCCACCAACATCATGTCTTCTACGCCGCTTTCTTTGGTGGTCAGGCCACACCCATTTGTCTGCCTCAGCGTGCTTCGCTCCATTGTGGAAGGAGTTGGGGGAGGGGGTCTCAAGTTATTTATTTATTGTATTTATAAAGCGCCAACATATTACACAGCGCTGAAATAAGCTGCTTGGGGCCACCAAAACCCTAGCTGCAACCCTGATTATTTTGTCATGGGTAAATGACTATACATCAAATTTGTAATTTTACCTTTCTATGCTAGTTTAGTTCTGGGGTGTAAAACTCAAATACAAAGTCGGCCAACATTGAACATTGGAACCAAGTAGTGGGCCAACCTCAATGTCTAGTTGCCACCTTTTGAAGTTCCCTGGTGTCTAGTGGCCTCCCTCCCTCTCCTGTACAGTTCCCTGTTCTAATGGCGTTTCTCTCTCACCTATACAGCCTCCTAGTGTGTAATGTCCCACCCCCTTCTTCCTTATACAGTTCCCTGGTGTCTAGTGCCCCCCACCCCCAAACAGTACCCAGGTGTCTAGTGGTTCCCCTCCCACCCCTCCGTACAGTTTTCTGGTGACTAGAGCTTTAACCCTCCCCCTTATGGCTTCCCTGGTGGTCTAGAGTGGGCAAAATATAATGTTAAGTGGGGAAACCACTTTAGGGCCACATGGTATGGCTCTGCGGGCCAGAGTTTGACATGTATAGTTTAGATCAATAGAGCTCTAACCATATCCCAATTGCCAGCTCTACATGTTTTTTTTTTTACTTTTTTTTATTAACAGAGAAATATAAAATATATGATTGCATGACTAGCCACAGTGTAACTCATACAGGAAGAAGTAAATCCTGCTGTCACAATGCCAGCAATACTGTGGGTGCAGTTTACATAATTACAGCCACTGTTTTAAAAACAAGATGCAGATTACATAAGCCATTTCCACTGGATCTTAATTGGCTAACATATAAAAGTATTCATTACTGTTTTAACTTTATTGGTGTCCAAGAAATGTGCTCTTTCAAAGGAGAAATTCCCAAAGCCTTTGGTATTAAGATGAAGTGTATGATAGGGCCAGTGCACACCAAAAACCGCTAGCGGTTTTTGAAGGGGTTTTTGAGAGCAATTTTAGGCAAGTTTAGAGTAATTTTCCATACAGGCCTAGCGTTTTTTTGGAATGTTTTTGTGTAGCAGATTTTATATTTTATTACAGTAGAGCTGTAACTGAACAGCTTCTGTAAGAAAAACGATTGAAAAACCGCTCTGATCTAGTGCTTTTCAGAGCGACTTTCAATTTTCCTATACTTTACATTGAAGCATAAACGCCTCAGAAAAACGCAAAAATGCGGCAGGACCCAAGTTTTCGTTTGGGCAAAAAAAAAACCACTTCCATTCATATTCATTAGCCAAGTGGTTTTCACCCTACATGCATTTTAAAAAATGCTCAGAACCGCTCTTGGTGTGCACCAGCCTATACACTGGGCAGAAAGATCAGCTGCCATGCTTCTGCTTTTTTCTTCTGCACCATTTACAAAGAAACGTTTAGTTTCAGCACTGCACAGTACTAATGACTGTGGGTCAAACAATTACAGATAACAACATAACTGAAATGCTGGGGGGTCATACTTTCTGACCACCCAGCACAACAAGGCTTAGAGCTGGATAATGGAAGAGGCTACACAGGCTGCCCAGAGCAACTGCAGCTCTGGGCTTCCGATATCGCTACAAATAAGATGCAATGGCAGCGCAGTGCGATGGTGTGCTGCTCTTGCGATAGCAAGCACTCAGACAGGTACAAGACAGGACTATAGATTGGAGTGTAACTAGTAGCAACCGCAGCTCACAGTCACATCCACAGAAGCAGATCAAGCAGGCTAACAAAAGTCACCAGCAAGCATTCACACAGGCAAGACTACAGGAAAGAACGTAACTAATAGAAACACAACTAAGCTAGCTAAGCACGGGTGATCACGATAAGCCCAACCCACCGAAAGATGCTTAAAGTGAACCTCCGGACTAAAAATCGACTCAGCAGCACTGAAAAGGCCTGGTGTTTCATTAACAGTTTCACAGCATCAGAACTTTGTTTCTATTATCCAAGCCTCATTTTTAGCTGCACAGAAGAAAACTGCCCAGTCGTTTTTCCCCTGATGCTGTGCAAAGCATGATGGGATTTCTGATGTTGTTGCTCTCGTTCTGCTGTTTTGGTGCAAATTTTTTTTTTACATTTTGAATTTGACATTTGAAGCCTAGCATATGCAGCTGGGAGGGGTTATCAGGACACAGGACAGTTGGAACTGTGTCTTATGCTTCCTGTCACCTCCTTTCAACCAAAAAGATGGCTGCCCGCATGACAAAGATGGCAGCCCCCATGAATCACAAACATTTGCCTGTTCTTTTAAAACAGGGTGGGTAAAAAATTATGTTACCCATCTATTCTAATTAACATAACTAATGTAACTTAATGACAGTATGTTTGTTTAGGCTGAAGTTTCCCTTTAACACTGACTAGCTAAACACAGGATATCAACATTTCGAGTACGTATATATCAGCGGCACTGATATATCACCGTAGCACGAATACAAGGAAAATAACAAACGCTGACTAGAATATGTATATATTGGCGATGAACCAATATATAACATATGCAAGGGAGACTAGCTAGATTTGGAGGAATACAGTGAACTAAGCTAGGCAATACAAAATCTCTGCACTAGAAAGGAGTACGTATATATGTCCCCGTGGGAAATATATAATCGTAGCTCCACAAGATAACTGAGCTAGAAAGTAGCAAGACAAGGTAATATTATTCACAGTATGAAAGGACCCAGTAACAGCTTAGAAAGAGCTGAAACTATGACGGGCGAGGTCTAAAAGGGGAGGCAGACCTTTATGCTGGCATCAGCCAATGGATGCAAGCATTCAAATCTCCACACAGCTGAATGGTAATCATTCAATCCTGAGCTGGTTTGATTACCATTTGCTAGCTGAAAGACTATCATAACAAATGCATGCAGGAAATCCAGGGCTATCTGGCTGCAGCTCCGCTGTAGTAAGCCATTGGTGGAATGATGACAGCATTCTGAGCTTCCCAGAACTGCAGAGCAATTGCAAATGACAATGTGACTCATTGCGAATGCACAACTGAATGCAGGCTGACAAGCCAGAACTGTCCGTTTGCGGCTCCACCGCAATAGACAGAACACGCCACAGGAGGAATCCTTACAATAACAGTCTATTTTTATTTTTTCACCACAAAAGTGGACTTGCTGTGTAAATACTTACATGTCTTACAAGGAATGGGGGTTTTGTATCAGTATCTGACTTAAATTCATTATTGCTCAGATTGAGATTAGCAAGACGCTGCTGCTTGTCCTGGCTAAGCTCGCACATTCGCCGATGTGAGTAAGGGGAAGGGGATCGAGACTTGGATGATCTGGTTGGACTGCTGTAAAGCTTTTCTATGCTTGAGCAGCTTTTCGCTGGGGATCTTGATTTTCTGTTAGGAGAATTTGACAAGGATCTCTGAGATTGTACTTTCTTCGACTGCAAAAACAAAGAAACAAAGCATTCGTTAGGCGTAGGCTTTGTAAACACCAACATCATTGTGACAGAAATTGTTTTTTTAACTTGCATCAGCTTGGTAAGTTTTTCACAACCAAATGATTCAGTGCAAAGGAACTTACTGAGCATTTTTTAGGGAATTCCTTTGGCATCTCTTTTATAGTTGTCCTTGAAGAAAACTCAACTTTTGGTGCAATTCCCTTAGAGGATAAATACAGATAAAATGAATGTCACAAAATGTCATTTACATAAAACAAATATATATTTAAACTTGAACGATGAGCAGTAAAATAATATATACCAAACATATTACTCCATCTTGTAAAATGTGTAATGAATGAGAGCTGTCTCAAACAGCAGAACAGTGCCTAACAGTTACCTCTGTGACATCTGCAGTGGGCACAGACTCACACCAAGCATAGGTGGTGAAAAAATGATCTACAACAAAGTCCCTGTTATTCAGAACTCAAGCAACTGGAAGTCTCAACTAACCAGCACGCCTGAGGGGATAACGGGGGCTTTGCTTTGGGGGGTTTGCAGGGCATAAAATACTTGTAAAGTAGTTGTCCATAGGACAACTATTAGTCGTGCACTGCACAAAGTTGGCCTTTAAGGAAGAGTGGCAAGAAGAAAGACATTGTTAACAGAAAAGCATAAGAAGTCCCGTTTGCAGTTTGCCACAAGCCATGTGGGGGACACAGCAAACATGTGGAAGAAGGTGCTCTGGTCAGATGAGACCAAAATGGAACTTTTTGGCCAACATGCAAAACGCTATGTGTGGCAGAAAACTAACACTGCACATCACTCTGAACACACCATCCCCACTGTCAAATATGGTGGTGGCAGCATCACGCTCGGGGGGTGCATCTCTTCAGCAGGGGCAGGGAAGCTGGTCAGAGTTGATGGGAAGATGGATGGAGCCAAATACAGGGTAATCTTGGAAGAAAACCTCTTGGAGTCTGCAAAAGACTTGAGACTGGGGCGGAGGTTCGCCTTCCAGCAAGTCGACCAACCTTAAACATAAAGCCAGGGCAACAATGGAATGGTTTAAAACAAAACATATCCATGTGTTAGAATGGCCCAGTCAAAGTCCAGATCTAAATTCAATCGAGAATCTGTGGCAAAATCTGAAAACTGCTGTTCATAAATGCTGTCCATCTAATCTGACTGAGCTGGAGCTGTTTTGCAAGAAGAATGGGCAAGGATTTCAGTCTCTAGATGTGCAAAGCTGGTAGAGACATACCCTAAAAGACTTGCAGCTGTAATTGCAGCAAGGGGCTGAATAATTACGCACACCCCACTTTGCAGTTATTTTTTTTTAAATGTTTGCAATCATGTATGATTTTCGTTCCACTTCTCACGTGTACACCACTTTGTATTGGTCTTTCATGTGGAATTCCAAAGCAAATTGATTCATGTTTGTGGCAGTAATATGACAAAGGCCTCGATTCATAAAAGTGCTGTCGGGAAGGTAACGTCGAGCGGGGAAACACCGCTGTCGGTATTTCCGCCTTCAGGGTGGTAATTCATAAAAATTTTGCTAGTTGTGACAGGCGTGCGGAGATATTCCGCTGTAGGCAGGCGTTAGGCTGTCGGGAGACATGCGGAAACAGGAGAAGCAGGCGGAATCCCTCCGTGCGGTGTTCTCTCTGCAGCTGCTTGGGAGGTCTGTCCCATTCACTGCAATGTATTCCGCACGCTTCTCGCCACATCAGAGGTAGCGGTAATACCCCTCCACATACCGCTACCTCTAATCTTTATGAATTGACTACTTGTTACTTTTGCTATGATAATCACCGCGCAAGGCGGTGATTGATCACTCTGCTCGCGAATGTCGGCTTTTCATGCGGAAAAAGCCTTTATGAATACAGATTTTGCTGTATGGTCGGTAAAGTGAGCCGTTTTCAGCATTTCCGAATGCGGGAATGCTTTATGAATCGAGGCCTTAATGTGGAAAACTTCAAATACTTTTGCAAACCACTGTATATGTGTGAGGAAACGCGGAAAAGCCGCCGCAAGGGCTCAGAGTGAGGCGGCTGTTTTCGCGTCCAACAAGGCGGCACAACACGGAGAAACCACCGCATGCCGCATGGACAGAGTGGCGGATTCCGCGTTGGAGGCAGCAGATTGCACAGATAGCAGAGCGACTGACAGTGCAGCCGGACGCAGGGAAACCGCCGCTCCCTTGGAGAGCGGGGTGGCGGTCCCTGCGCTTGATTCAGGGATTACATTGCAAGACATGTCTGGTGTGGCTGGGACTGCTAGTCCACACAGATTTAGAAGGACGTGCGCGCGCGCTGAGAGGCAGAGCTTATATGACAGCCAGAAAAGGGTCAGCTGACCAGGCTGGTCAGCTGACAATTTCACCACTTGCCATTGGTCCAGCACTTAGAGGAGGCGCCAGAGAGCACTTTACTATATATACTGGGTGCTGGGCATTCTCTGGTTGTCTGCCGTTGCGATCACAACATGCTAGCACTCAGACCTTGTTTGTATCTGTGTTCTAGCATAGTTTCCAAAGGTGTTGACATCAAGGCGTTCACACCTTAGCATTAGGAACATTGCATTGTATTATTTGTTATGACCTTCCGCCTGTCTGACGATCCTTCTGAACTCTGATCTTGTACCTTGCTATTTCTGATATCCTGTTGCCAAACTCTGCTCGTTCCTGACTCTGTATTTGCATCCTGATTCTGTACTCTATCTGTCTGTGTGTTAACGACCTGGCTTGCCGACCTCGAGAACTGGCCTTACTGTTAGAGGCAGTTCCCAGACCTGTTAGTGACACCCTCCCTCTTGGGTGTCACTCACGCTCTGACCTTCCTATCTTCTGCCTAGCCCCTCCCTCCTGGAGAGTCTAGGCCATAGGAAGGAACACACTTCTGGAGAAGTGCTCAAAGTATACTGTTGCATATACACTCTCTTGTTCTCCCTGGTGTCCAGAGGTTAGTAGATATATCTGATTATCGGTGATACTGCAGATCACCAATAATCGGGTATATTCTGTATTGCTGGTGAGACTGCAGTTCACCGGTAATCAGACCCTCTCTGTGTTACACCGATCGTTACAATATGTCATGTCAATCAGCTTTCTAAACAATATAATTTTTTTTTTACTCATTTTGCTCAGTTTTCTTTTTGATTATTCTTAAACCATCCATGATGCATATTTAAAAAGTTTACAGTTTGCCTGTTACCACTGATCATTTGTAGTCAAGATGGGTTGCTTTTGTTCTGTCAGTTAACACTAATTGAAAAAAAGCCAATTCATAATATTTTAACTATGTAAAATGGATACATCTAAAATGTGTGTATGTGTAAGAAAACACAATGGGTGACAAATACTCCTTGCAGAGTTCATGTTACTATGCATCACAATGTCAAATGCCACAAACACTGCAAAACAGATAAGCCTTTCTGGCATTTTCCAAAACTGACAACTCAGTAGTCTAGATAGTGAATTATTTTATTTGAACAATAAGTAGAAAAACATGTTATTTATAGATGTGTAACCAATGCAGCTGCTATACTACTAGAAGAAGCGATAAAACCTGCTGGCTACAAAATAAGACACATATGACAAGATACAGAGTTGCACTTCCTCTTTCATACAAGTCACAATGTGTTGGCTTTTCTTTGTCAATGTATCCATTTTTATAGCACCCTTAACCTTTCATACCATATCTGTAACTTAATAACTAAACACAAACCAACTTGAGATCACCAATCTCTTGCTGTATTGATTTACAACCTCAGATTAGATTTCGTTTTTTTGACCCTTTTACATAACAGTGTGTCGCTGAATGTGCATGAATTTGCAATATAGAGTATAAACAAATCGAAATAAATTAGAATATAATAGAAAAACTATTTCCATAATTCAAATCAAAAAGTGAAATTCATATATTATATGGATTCATAACAAACAAAGTGATATATTTCAAGGGTTTATTTATTTTCCTTTTGCTGACTATGGCTTATAATTCATGAAAATCCAAAATTAAATATCTTAGAAAATTATAATAGTGTGAAAAAGTTTGCAGACTCTTGGGTTAACCAGATGAGTGGAATGAGACACCATTACACCTTCAAATTTGTCCTGTGGCTTTAAAGAGACTCCGTAACAAAAATTGCATCCTGTTTTTTATCATCCTACAAGTTCCAAAAGCTATTCTAATGTGTTCTGGCTTACTGCAGCACTTTCTGCTATCACAGTCTCTGTAATAAATCAATGTATCTTTCCCCTGTCAGACTTGTCGGCCTGTGTCTGGAAGGCTGCCAAGTTCTTCAGTGTTGTGGTTCTGCTATGAACTCCCCCTTCCAGGCCCCTCTATGCACACTGCCTGTGTATTATTTAGATTAGGGCAGCTTCTCTCTTCTCTCTTATCTTTTACAAGCTGGATAAATCGTCCTCTGAGCTGGCTGGGCTTTCACATACTGAGGAAATTCAGACAAGGGCAAAGCTGTTTGCAGGAAGAAAAGAGCAGCCTGAAACTTCAGTGCATGAGAGATGCAGGGGGAAAGAAACACACAAATGACCTCTTGAGATTCAAAAGGAAGGGTGTATACAGCCTGCTTGTGTATGGATGTATTTTCTATGTGTGGACATACTGTACATCAACCTACTTCCTGTTTTGGTGGCCATTTTGTTTGTTTATAAACAAACTTTTTAAAACTGTTTTTAACCACTTTTAATGCGGCGGGGAGCGGCGAAATTGTGACAGAGGGTAATAGGAGATGTCCCCTAACGCACTGGTATGTTTACTTTTGTGTGATTTTAACAATACAGATTCTCTTTAAATAGTCATCCTGTCTGGTCCAGTAGGCCACACAATCATGGGGAAGACTGCTGTTTTAGTAAAGATAGCTCAACACTACAACCCAATAGTTGCAGCACCAGGGAGTCAACCAGTCAAAGCCCTCATCCACCACAGGGTAACTTCAACATAGAAACAGAAAAAACTGGGTCTCTACCTGGATTTAAAGACCATTTGGCCGATTTATTGCAATACCACAGTGCAGAGCACAATGTTTCGACCTGAAGGTCTTTTTACAGAACAAAGTGCAAGAACCCATTAAAAGGACAAATAATTTACATAAAACACGTCCAAAAGTGGGCGAGCATAATGCTTAAAGAGACAGGTCACAGTATGCAACAAGTACTAGCTTATAAGAAACATCTCAAATTGAATGCTTCATTCATTCCATTAGGGGTTAAAGTTCCCAATTCACTTATCCATTTGATTTCCCTGCGCAGCAGTGAGGTTTGTGGATCAACACCTTCAATAAAGTTAGCCCGGAGCATCCAGAAACATCAGCGAAGAGAGGTGGTGCTGGTGAGCCGCCCAGAGGACACCAAAGCTCAGAGTCAGAGGCTGAGCAAAGGGCAGACGGCAATAGTTTTTTTCCCATAGAGGCCTCTGTAGCAAGAGGCGGAGGCGGCACAGGCGTCGGGAGAGGCGGATTACAGCCGAGATGAGAGGGCAGAGGAGGCAGGCGACCGCAGAGGTCCAGGCTGAGGAGAGGTCCCTCAACACCCCCAGCAGCTCCAGCGACCCGAGCTACATCTGGGATATTAACCAGGAGCCAGATCCAGCAACTGTGACGAGCACTCCCGAAGAAATGGGATTATCTGTGAGTATGCACGCTGTCCCACAGTCTGAACTGCTGATTAATATTAGTGGGCATACTTTTAATGA
The DNA here is from genome assembly GCF_040937935.1 of Hyperolius riggenbachi. Classification (NCBI taxonomy): domain Eukaryota; kingdom Metazoa; phylum Chordata; class Amphibia; order Anura; family Hyperoliidae; genus Hyperolius; species Hyperolius riggenbachi. The sequence continues at coordinate 407,648,432 of NC_090646.1, read as the reverse complement.
TGCAGAGAAATCTATATTGAATAGAGGATTAAATTTTGTTCCCACCTTTTTGCCAACCACTGTTTGATTTAAAGAGAAACTCCGACCAAGGATTGAACTTTATCAATCAGTAGCTGATACCCCCTTTTACATGAGAAATCTTTTCCTTTTCCAAACAGACCATCAGGGGCGCTGTATGGCTGATATTGTGGTGAAACCCCTTCCGCAAAGAAATTCTGATTACGTACTCTTGGCAGTTTCCTGTCTGTGAACCCTGTTGCATTGTGGGAAATAGCTGTTTACAGCTGTTTCCAACTGCCAAAAAAAACATGCAGCAGCTACATCACCTGCCAACAGTAAAAATGTCACCATGTAATAAATGTCAGAATGTAAATCAGGTATTTAAAAGATTTTACAATGGGCAAACACTGACTGACATTTATACATAATTATTGTAAAAATGAAGCACTTTTTTTATTACATTATTTTCACTGGAGTTCCTCTTTAACCACTTAAGCCTAACTGGACGAAAAATTTCGTCCAGTTAGGCAGCGCGCGCTCCCGCGGGCCCCCCCCCGTGTGCTCCCCCGCTGCTGGCCGCTAGCCCACTAATCAGTGAAAGGGATTATAAATCCCTTTCGCTGATCGGACACCCCCCCGGAGAAAAGCCGACAGCGTCTCTTCAGACGCTGCGGCTTTTCTGAGCTCTGGTCTCCTTTCTTCTGCCTGGGAGCGAGATCGATCGCTCCCAGGACTTTTTGATTGTGGCTATCTTGTGGCCAAATAGCTAACTATACCAAAAACACTTAAAACTGAATAAAATACATTTACAAACATTTACAATTCCCTGTTTACCTCCCACACCAAAAAATACCCACATACAAGTTTAAATTAAAAAAAAAAAAAATTACAATAATAAAAAAAACAAAAAAACATAAATAGTTACCTAAGGGTCTGAACTTTTTAAATATGCATGTCAAAGGAATATATCAATATGATTTAATAAATTATGGGCTTCTAAATAGTGATGGACGCAAATTGAAAAAATGCACCTTTATTTCCAAATAAAATATTGTCGCCATACATTGTGATAGGGACATAATTTTAACGGTGTAATACCCGGGGCATATGGGCAAATACAATACGTGAGTTTTAATTATGGAGGCATGTATTATTTTAAAACTATAATGGCTGAAAACTGAGAAATAATTTTTTTCCGTTTTTTTTATTCTTCCTGTTAAAATGCATTTACAGTAAAGTGGTTCTTAGCAAAATGTACCACCCACAGAAAGCCTAATTGGTGGCGGAAAAAACAAGATATAGATCAATTCATTGTGATGAGTAGTGATAAAGTTATTGGCAAATGAATGGGAGGTGAAAGTTGCTCGGATGTAAAAAAATTTCAACCCTTCGGGCTTAAGTGGTTAAAGAGAACCCGAGGTGGGTTTGAAGAATGTTATCTGCATACAGAGGCTGGATCTGCCTATACAGCCCAGCCTCTGTTGTTATCCCAACAAGTCCCCCTGCACTCTGCAATCCCTCATAAATCACAGCCACGCTGCTGACAAACAGCTTGTCAGAGCTGGCTGTGTTTATCTCTATAGTGTCAGTCTGCTGCTCTCCCCGCCTCCTGCAGAACTCCAGTCCCCGCCTGCATCCCTTCCCTACCTGCTGATTGGAGGGAAGGGACGGGGGCAGGGACCGGAGCTATGCAGGAGGCGGGGGAGCAGCTGAGACTGACACTACAGATGTAAACACAGCCTTACAGCATGGCTGTGATTTATGAGGGATTGCAGAGTGCAGGGGGACCTTAGTGGGGTTTGGGATAGCAACAGAGGCTGGGCTGTATAGGCAGATCCAGCCTCTGTATGCAGATAACATTCTTTAAACACACCTCGGGTTCTCTTTAAAGGTTGGTGTCTATAAACTAGTAAGGAAATTGAAATGGAAAGTATGGCATTACTTGAAGAAACCTGTGAACAGTTTAGGGGCTGGTGTGCAGACTGAGGATACTATACAGAAAGAGATTCCGGCCAAACTTAGGAATAGGAACAAAAATGAAGCACCTGTGAATTGCCCTGCCTTGAATGTATTTGAATCACTGTTTGTGAGTAAGCTGGAGATAATATGGGCTTGTGAAAAATATGCCAACATGCACAATGCCTTTCTTTAGCAGAGATGCATTACAGAGACTCATCAATGCCCAGCAGCTTGTTTTTAAAAAAGAGGACAAAGGGGGGGGGGGGGGGGCACTGGTTGTCAGGGCTGAATGAACATAGAAGTAACATCAAAACGTATAAGGCTGAGAAATCAAAAAAATCTAATGACCAATTTGAATCTCCTGTAGGTAGACACTTCCATCAATACAGACATACGGTGGGAGATTTGAGATGGTGCATGTTGGAAAAAGTTCACTGTATTGAAGGTGTTGATCCACAAACCTCACTACTGCGCAGGGAAAGCAAATGGATAAGTGAACTGGGAACTGTAGCTCCTAATGGAATGAATGAAGCATTCAATTTGAGATGTTTCTTATAAGCTAGTACTTGTTGCATACTGTGACCTGTCTCTTTAAGCATTGTGCCTGCCCACTTTTGAGCATTTTTATGTAAATTATTTGTTCTTTTAATGGGTTCTTGCACTTTGTTCTTTAACCTTTTCGGGACCGGCCACCTACCCCCCCTTAAGGACCAGGCATTTTGCGCGGGAAGGGGGTGCGCGCGTTTGGGGGGGTCAGGCGGCCGGATCCCGTGTGTGGCTGGCTAGAGTGGTGTCCCCCATGGTGGCCTGTGCCTCCCCCTTCTGCCTGCAGCCTTCACTTACCTTCCAGGCTCCAGCGATGAGCCGCACGGGACCCTCTTCTCCGGCCGGCATCTCCGTTCTGTCTGACGAGCAGTTCCGGGTCGCGGCTTGATGACGTCATCAAGCCGGGACCCGGCGCTGACGTCAGATGAAGCGGAGATGCCGGCCAGAGCGGAGGGGGCGCCGATCGTCGCTGGAACGGCAGGGAGGTGAGTGGATCCTCTTCTTTCCCCCCCTGCCGCCGCAGCTGTCAAACAGATCACTACGATCCGACGGCGATCGTAGTGATCAGCAGCCATACGCGATGGCTGCTGATCACTCGGGGGAGATGTCGGCTGTCATATGACAGCTTGATCTCCCCCTCCGGGTGCGCACGATCGCGTCGGGAGTGGAAATTGCGGGCCGGCATAGATCCTACGCCGCATCAGGCTAGAACAGCCACAAGTGCGGCGTAGGATCTCATTCACATGGTCCCGAAAAGGTTAAGCACGTTAAAAAGACCTTCGGGTCGAAACGTTGTGCTCTGCACTGTGGTATACAGGGTTGCTCTCCAGGACTCCCGAATGTGAATTTACCCGAATTATTCGGGTAAATTTCAGCGTTCCCGAAGTCTAATCCGAAGCCGAATAAGCCAGACCCGAAGCCGAAGGCGGGCGAATGTGCGCATTTGAATTCGGCCGGATGACGCGTTGGGTTCGGCTTCGGGATTTGGGAGTGACGCGGGCCAATCAGAATTCCTCCTGTCGAGTCCCTGGCAACGGTAGCAACTAAATCAGAGGAGGGGAGTCTGGCCCTCCCCTCCTCTATATAAGGCGGCGGCCATTTTGCGGCGCTACGCACTTGTGTGACTGAGCTGGTACTGAGAGCATCTCCAGTGCTGTGCTGCGTGTCTGATCAAGTGTATTCTGTGCTAAACCTAGCGTTTTGCTTCCTAAACACCTCCTAAACACATTCATTGTACTTTTATATAGATAGATAGTAATTTGATTGTTTGTAGTCAGCTAGTGTGTACTGTATACTGTGCTAGGCTAGTGTTAGTCTGTGTGCAGGCTAGGCCTGCTAGCCTAGGGCAGCCTTAGCCTACTACTAGCTTAGGTAGGTTAGGGATTCTAGTTAGTTGTGTACTATAGTAGTTTAGTTAAATTGTACTGCTGCTGTTTGCTGTAGTCTGTTAGTTTATAGCTTCAATACTGTTAGTTAATACTAGTTAGTTACTGATTGACTGTGTACAGGCCAGCATCCCTTGTTGTCACCTGCTGTGTGACTGTTATTTGCCGGCGCACCCTATTGATTGCATCTGACCGTGTGTGACCAACCGACTGTAATTGGTCACCCACTGTCTGGCAGTTGGTTATATTGTTTACTGTTTAGTACAGCAGGCGTTTCATAGTTACTACCTGCGCGTACAACCGTACTACTACTACCCCTTCATTTAATTTTTTTCATTTTTTACTGTGTGATGTATTACCTTTCTTTAGTAAATTGTTACATTTGTGTCATTTGCCAGCGCACCCTATTGATTGCGTCTGACCGTGTGTGACCGACCGACTGTAATTGGTCACCCACTGTCTGGCCGTCAGTTATATTGTTTACTGTTTAGTACAGCAGGCGTTTCATAGTTACTACCTGCGCGTACAACCGTACTACTACTAGGTAGGTGGTAGTCTTCCACTACTACCACCACCCACCCCTTCATTTAATTTTTTCCATTTGTTACTGTGTGATTTATTACCTTTCTTTAGTAAATTGTTACATTCACAGGCCAGCATCCCTTGTTGTCACCTGCTGTGACTGTCATTTGCCGGCGCACCCTATTGATTGCGTCTGACCGTGTGTGACCGACCGTAATTGTCACCCACTGTCACACGAGTTAGTACTGTAGAGACTCACTGTTAGTAGTAGTACTACTACTACTACTACTACTACAAAAAAAAAAAAAAAAAAAAAAAAAAAAAAATTCATTTTTTGTTGACACTTACCACCAGTCAGTCACCACCACCACCAGACTTTATTAAAGTTTACACCCTTTCCCGCCGTTTTCTACACATTTGTTTTTTTTTTTTTTTACTGTATTCTTATATAAGTGCAAAATGACTGGTAGAGGTAGAGGGCGAGGCACCACCAGGAGAGGCAGCGCCATTGCAGCAGCCACTGCCAGCAGCAGCAGCAGGTCTGTGACTGGTCCGCCGCCAGCCACTGACCGCAGAGTTGTCGATGAGGGAGCAGAGGCGCAACAGCAGCGCGTTGCGCCCATCTTTGAGACGGGTCGTCGCCCCCGGCCCATTATGGAGAGTCAAGCGCAGGCTGTGGTGGAAATGATGGCGGAGCAGGAAGCCACCGTTTCCAACCAGGCCTCCAGCACCAGCGAGACCAGTGCCACCACCACCAGCACTCCCGGTCCGCAGCAGGCCTCCACCACCGCTTGAGGTCACGGTGACCCCATTGACCAGCCTGCCCTCACTGAGCTCAGTCTTCACCCCAGTGACTGCAGCCGTGTACAGGGATGTTGTGGAGAATTTTGAGCAGGAGATAATGGGGACATCATCATGCCAGGAGGAGGAGGAGGAGTTGGAGGTGGAGCAGTTTATTGTTGGTGCTGATGAGGAGGGACGTGATGCAGGATATTTTGGGCTACAGGATGTAGTTGAGGCGGGCTCAGAGGGCATGTTTGGGGATGATGATGACGTGCTGGATCCTTCCTATGTGCCACCACCAGTACCACCAGCACACTTGCTTGAAGGCAGCTCGTCATCGGAGGAGGAGGTGTCTCTGGCGCAGAGGCATGGCAGGAGCAAGGCGGCAAGCACAGGTCGTGGAAGGCAGGAGCCACAGCCTGCTGCTTCAGCTGCTACCACCACCTGCAGCAAACCTCCAACCAAACCAAAAAAGGCACAAGCCTCCAAGGGCACCAAAAAACCCCAGCCCTCAAGCTCAAAGGGCAGGTTGAAGTCCCCAGTCTGGCGGTTTTTCACTAAGTGCACAGAGGACCCGACCCGTGCAATTTGCAACAGTTGCAAGGTCAGTCTCAGCAGAGGTCGCGATCCCCTCAAGCTGAGTACCTCGTGCCCGTCGACCCACTTACAGACCAGGCATTTTGAGGACTTTTGTGAGTATGAGAAGCTGATGCAAAGTGGCGCAGGCAGTGGTCAGAGCCAGAGAGCCACCGCACAGATTTCAGCAGCAGCAGCATCCCACCCAGCAGCAGCAGCAGGAGTACAGCAGCAGCAACCCCAACCCCCCAACCCCCCCCCCCCCCCCCCCCGGGTAGCCAGTCCTCAGTTGCCTCATCAGCTCCCTCCACAGTGGCCTCCTCATCCTCCAGAGCAGGCAAACACCGCCAGACCCTGCTTGGCGAGTCCTTTCCCGGTGTGACCAAGGTGTTGCCTCCCGCTCACAGGCGCATCCGGGTGCTGAACGGGTTGCTTGCCCGGGCCATGTGCTCCCAGCTCCTGCCATATTCCTTCGTGCAGGAGGGGAGTGACATGAGAGCGCTGCTGCATTTTGGGATCCCGGAGTGGCAAGTCCCCAGCCGCCACTACTTCTCCTGCACGGCGATCCCAGCATTGCACCGGTTTGCCATGGCGAACGTGGGCCACGCACTAGATTACGCTGTGAGTGTACGGATCCACTTAACCATGGATTCATGGAGCAGCCGTTTTGGGACAGAACGCTATCTGTCCTTTACGGCACACTGGATCAGCCTGGTGGAAAGCCCGAGCGAGGAAGCAGCAGGTCCACCCTCGGGCGCATCAGCAGCAGCGGCACCAGTCGCCCACTATGTGGTGCCACCACGCGGGGTCAGGGGAGAAGCAGCAGCTCCCGTCGCCAAGCGACAACGCAACAGCAGCGTGAAGGCCTGCCACTGCCAAGCGCTGCTGGAGATGGTCAGCCTGGGGAAGAACAGTCTGACATCAGCCAACATGCTCTGCTACCTAAGGGAGCAGGAGAAGACGTGGCTGACCCCCAGAGGCCTCCGAGTCGGATTGGTGGTGTCCGACAATGCCGCCAACCTGCTATCTGCCATCAGTAGGGGACACTTATCCCACATCCCCTGCTTGGCCCATGTCCTGAACCTGGTGGTGCAGAAGTTCCTGCGCACCTACCAGAGGATGGAGGGGCTGTTGGAAGCGGGGCGGAAAATTGTGCGCACTTTCCGCCGCTTAGCTGCTGCAGCATCAAAGCTGACAGAGATCCAGCAGCGCGAGGGCCTGCCACCACACCGCCTTTTCATCAATGTGCCGACTCGCTGGAACTCCACCCTGGCGATGTTGGAGCGGCTGGTTGAGTAGAGGAGGGCAGTCAACCGGTACATCGTGGAGGCCACTCTGGAAGGCAACCCCAAACTCCAGATCCTCACCAACGCACAGTGGGGGCAGATGCAGCAGGTCTGCTTGGTGTTGGCTCCCTTCCAGCAGGGAACCAACCTGGTGAGCCAGAAGCGGGCATCCCTCTGCCAGTGGGTGCCCTTTGTTTGTCTGCTGGACAGGGCACTTGGCGATTTGGTGGATTTGGGGGAGGAGGCCCGGAAGCAGCTGGAACAGCAGCCGCCTGCGCAGTCCACTGCTGTGCAGGAATTTGAATCCCTGGAGGAGGATGAGGAGGAGTTGGAGGTGCTGGACGTCGCTGCTGAGGGGGAACAGTGGAGCGCAGCAGCAGTGGTGCGAGGGTGGAGAGAAGAGGAAGAGGCTCAGGAGCCAGAGGAGGACGCTGACCCTGATGTCTCTGTGTCACGGACCACCCTGTTCCCCATGGCAGCACACATGCTGCGTTGCCTGCGCACAGAACCCCAGGGTGAAGCAGATGCAAGCGAGGGAGGACGCCTGCATCAGCATGATCCTGGATCCACGGCTGAGGGGGAAGTGGGCTCAGTTTCTGCCTGCTAGAGGACGTGAGCAGCGCACAAGCGAGTTGCAGCAGCTCCTTGTTCGGCGACTGGAGGAAGTCTTCCCCCAGGCTTCCACCCCCTGTCCCTGTCCAGCCAGCACAGCAGCCGATGCCTGCGGCCAGCAGCAGCAGCATCAGGCGCCCAGGAGACCTGCTGCCATTGACGCAGGCGCTCTACATGACGGTAGAGCAGCCGAGAGAGGAGGTGCGTGCAGCAGCCACCTCCTCTGAAAGCCACAGCCAGCGCATGACCCAGATGGTGGCTGAGTACATGGGGTCCTTCAGTGGGCTTGACACCGGCAGCGTGGACCCCATGGAGTACTGGGTGGAGCGGTTGCACATCTGGAGTGAGCCGGCGCAGTACGCCCTGGAAGTCCTGTCTTTCCCCCCTTCCAGCGTGCTGTCCGAGAGGTGCTTCAGTGCGGCCGGTGGCGTGGTCGCCACTCCTCCTCCTGCTGCTGCTATAATTATCCTCCTGCCTGTCTGTGTTCCAACCGCCAGGGTCCACAGAATTATGCGCTGCTGCCATACGCCACCACTAGCTATTACGCCACTACAATAGCTATACTGTTGTATAAAAAAAAAAAATTCTGAGGTGCCTGGGTTGAAAACTGTGCTGTCCCAGTTGTGCATTGGGCACAATGTGGGCTGCACGACTGCTGTCCGGAACCTCCTCCTGCTCTTTGCTGTTTATTTTCAGCCATGGTACCAACGCTAGGTACCATTGGCCTGTGGCATTGCCTGCTGCCATACGTCACTACTCCTCCTCCTCCTGCTGCTGCTATAGTTATCCTCCTGCCTGTCTGTGTTCCCACCGCCAGGGTCCACAGAATTATGCGCTGCTGCCATGCGCCACTAGCTATTGCGCCACTACAATAGCTATGCTGGTGTTGAAGATAACATTTTACAACAGTACAGTTCTGTAAGGGAAAAAACAAAGAATGTTGGTGGTGGACGGTGAAGAAGAAGAATAATAACCATGTGAAGAAGAAGAAGAAGAATCAGGTGAAAAAGAAGAACCAGGTGACGAAGAAAAGAACCAGGCGAAGAAGAACCAGATGATTATGACGAAGAATAAGAATATGAAGAAGAACCAGGTGAAGAAGAAGAAGAGAAGAACCAGGTGAAGAAGAAGAAGAGAAGAACCAGGTGAAGAAGAAGAAGAGAAGAACCAGGTGAAGAAGAAGAAGAACCAGATGAAGAAGAAGAAGAAGAGAAGAACCAGGTGAAGATGAAAAAGAGAAGAACCAGGTGAAGATGAAGAAGAGAAGAACCAGGTGAAGATGAAGAAGAGAAGAACCAGGTGAAGAAGAAGAAGAGAAGAACCAGGTGAAGAAGAAGAAGAGAAGAACCAGGTGAAGCAGAATCAGATGATGATGATGAAGAAGGAGAATAAGAAGACGAAGAAGAACCAGGTGAAGAAGAAGATGAAAAAAAAACAATTGAAGATGAACGAGGTGAAGAAGAAGAAGAACTTAAAGAACCAGATGCCAGTGAAGAAGAAGATGATGAAGATGATAGTAATGAATGATTGATGACGAGAAACAAAAAGAGGGTAAAACAGAAAAAGAAGGTGGTGAAGAAAAAGATGGAGAGAAACAAAAGAAGACGGTGACGATGAATAAACAAGAAATGCTGAAAAAAAGTTTTCCATGACATTTATCTTTTTTTTTTTTTTTTTTTTTTTTTTATATATTAGACCTATTTTCATGTGGTTTTCCTTAAAAAAAAAAAATCCGCAAAGGAGCCGCAATAGCAGCATAGGGGGCGATATACAGGCTGGGAACGCGAACAATCACTCGCGTTCCCATGCCTGTCGGCCGGTGACGGCGAAACCGGAAGTCGTCGCCGGCGGGTCCACAGGCATCGGAGCGGAGCTGCGAGGGCACCGATCGGCTGCAGGGGGCTGAGGGAAGCCCCAGGTGAGTTCATCTCATTTTTTTTGACTTAAGGTTATCTTTAAATCCAGGTAGAGACCCAGTTTTTTCTGTTTCTATGTTGAAGACTGCTGACTTGTCAGTTATCCATAAGACAGTCAGTGGAGATACCCTCCGCAAGGACAGTAAGCTACAGTCATTGTTAAAGAAATTGGCTGCCCACAGAGTGCTGTACTCAAACATGTCAATGGAAAGTTACTGTATGTAAAAAGAAAAAAAAATGGCAGAAAAATGTGCACATGCAACAGGGATAACCACAGCCTTGAGATGATTGTGAAGCACAACTCAATCTAGAATTTAGGGGAGATTCACAAGGGGTGGACTGCAGCTGGAGTCAGTGTTTCAAGAGGCACCACTCTCAGACATATCCACGACATGGGGTACAACTGTCTCATTCCTTGTGTCATGCCAATAAAAGGGGGGAGGAGTGAACTGTCACCCTAAACAGAAAAAAAGGTGCTCTATTTCTGGCTCTGAACATAGCGTGGCACTTGATTTGGCCTGAGGAAGTGGGCGGAGACCCAGGGAATGCATTGCCAGTACTATTAAAGACTATTTATTTACTAGTGACCTAAGCCCGTTTGAAAATGAGTGACGAGCGCGTGCATCCGTCTGCCGCACGCGTGCGCGCACACTAACAGAAATTGGACTGTTAGTGGCCACCTTTAGAATATAACCTAGGAGAAAGTTTAGGAGAAAAAGTGAATCGAAAAATGACCTTATGTTGATTGTCTCTGTTCTGTTCCTTTTATTTTATTTTAAGCATCTAGTACATATATTCAGTCTCATTATTAATCTGTTTGAATATTTCAATTGGTGAAGTAGCAATAAAGGGAATTTTAAATGAACCGCATGCTGTACCCAAGATTAAAAACACATTACAAAGGTCAATTTTTGTAACCCAAACGTTTTATTATCTAAAGAAATCAAAGCTAGCAATCCTCTCTAGGAGATTTCACAGTCCATGTCTCCAATGCACCAGAATCCGCCATCCACCTCTTGATTGATTGGTGCCTTTTTCACTACATTTTATATGTATAATGTTATTATGCAAGACAAAAGAACTCACACCCACTGGAACACAGACTAAGGTGCAGCAATTGGGTGCTCTTCTGACATGTTCGTTTCAGGAAGTATTCATATACAGATCAGGGTCAGGAATGTCCCTAGTACACGCTGGGCCTGACCTAAAATCACTTTTTCTCCTAAGTTTTCTCCTAGGAGATAATTTTTTTTTCTTCTGTTTAAAATAACTTTTTGGCACTCTGCAATTGACAAAGTACCAAAAAGTAGGTGAAAAGATACTAACAAATGTATTATTTCCTTGCTTGCTGTGTGCTTAAAATGCATTTTATTATTATTATTATTATTATTTTAGTATTTATATAGCGCCGACATATTACGCAGCGCTGTACAATGTATATATATATATCGTCACTAACTGTCCCTCAAAGGAGCTCACAATCTAATCCCTACCATTGCCATATGTCTATATTATGTAGTGTAAGTACTGTAGTCTAGGGCCAATTTTAGGAGGAGCCAATTAACTTATCTGTATGTTTTTTGGAATGTGGGAGGAAACCGGAGTGCCCGGAGGAAACCCACGCAGACACGGAGAGAACATACAAACTCTTTTGCAGATAGTGCCCTGGCTGGGATTCGAACCAGGGACCCAGCGCTGCAAGGGGAGAGAGCTAACCACTACGCCACCATGCTGCCCATTTTATTGATAAGATGTGAAAATGTCACCTAGGAGAAAACTTACTAGAAAAATGAATTGGATCAGACCCATTGACTCACTTTCGGCTGCAGAATGGGCTTTCATTGTTTCATGGGAGCTGCCATCATGCTTTTTGAAAATTCTGAAACTGACTGTAACGAATGCGGAATAATCCCCTCGGTCAGCGCACAGCAGGTGCGCTGACATAGAGAAGATCTCCTACAAACGTTCAAACAAAAAGGATCCAGTAATGGTGGACACAAAGCAGCCAGCAGAAGGCGCTGTGGAGCACAGAGGAGAGATTCCTCTGTGCGATCCAGAGACACTAGACTGCGACTGCACAATGCAAAAACAATGCACAAGTGTGAACACAGCACTGAGACAGGATAGGCTAGAGCAGAATGCATAGAAACAGACTGGACAGTCATAGAATGAATGGATGTCTGCCAATCTAGTTGCAAGCTATGCAACGGCATTCATCCACAACACAAGAACAGAGACCGAGGTAACAGGAATCGAAGTAGCGATGCACGACCGCAGTGCGCGCTCACTTTGCAAACTTCAGACAAGACTAAGACAGACTGAAGGAATGTCCGCCAGTCTAGCTGCAAACCATGCAACGGCGTTCATCCCCAACGTGAGACAAGAAGAGAGAAGTACAGAGATCGATGCACAACCGCAGTGCACGCTCACTTCGCAGACTTCAGACAAGACTAAGACAGACTGAAGGAATGTCTGCCAATCTAGCTGCAAACCATGCAACGGCGTATATCCCCAACGTGAGACAAGAAGAGAGAAGTTCCGAGATCAAAGTAGCGATGCACAACCGCAGTGAACGCTCACTTCGATAATAGACAGAGAATCGCCTTAATGCAAACGCAGCACTAAGACGAGAACAAGAAAACAGAACACATCCAATACAATGTGAAAATAACAAACGTACTTGCTAAACATGCGCAACAGAGACAAAACGCGTTCAAGGCACAGTCGCCGTGCTTTAAGCGCAACAGCGACAAGCAGCGTACCACCCTAACTAGCAGCAGAGATCAAAATAGCAAGATTAGTTCAAGCTGACAGGAGTTGAGAAACCAATTCCTGAATAAGCTAACAAAAAACCTTGCAAATAGATCACACAAGGCTGGGCTCAATACAGTCTGACTAAGCAGGAATTATGACGAGCAAAGACTTCTGGGAGGAAGTGACATTTATACTGAAGCCCTTCCAGAGAAGTAGAGAAGTCAATTTGCAAAACAAGTGGATGCAAATTACCACTGCAGCAAGCTGCAAGCTGACAAAAGCTCTTTTTTCCAGAGACCTGCAGAATGCAGCCCTGGAAATGACAAAAAACTGCCTGCCAACAGAGCAGATCCCTACACTGACCTAAGTAACATTTCCAACCTGCTGCAGACACTAAAGGGGTATCTCCACCTCTGAACTCTCTTAAGAGGACAGTGTTTACACTAAAGTGATATAGCATGCTGGGACAGTTAGTCAATACTGTTGAAGTTCATAGTTCTTTACAAAAGCAATAGCAATAGGAAAATCATTATCTCTAGCAAACAGCAGGTATGCATGGAATGATCTTTGTGAGAGGAACTTGTGCGGTTTTTGTTTTGTAAAAATACTCCTCAGCTCAGATACATTAATGTATAATTAATTATGAAATTAAATCTTAACATACACAAAAATGGAAAAGAGTGGTCGGACAATAGGCTATATACTAAAGGGGATGTTTAGAAAGGTCAATGTCACAAAAGGACCAACAGGCTCCTGTTTTATCTCGCAAGCAGTGATTTAATATCTCATTTTATAACGCAGCAAACCATAATATCCAGCTAAAGCATGAATGAGGTTGAGGAACCTGGTTGTAAATTAAGGAGGTTGTGAGCACAGCTCGAAACAGAAAAATTACGGCAGTAAATAATGTGACACATCTGTTCAGTCAAGGACAGAAAATGTTCTAAGAGGAAGATCTCTGTTAAAAAGCTGAAAGCAAGAAATGGGAAAACAAGTAAAACGTACAGCGTGCTACAGAAGAAAGAACTTTGTGACTGTAATAAAGCATTTCACATGAGACCTGGAACATCTTGTACACAATCATAAGTTATCAAAGCCCACAAGTCACAAATAATAAAACAATAGACACAACTATAGGGACCTACTTCAAAGGACATTTCAAGTGAGAGGGATATGGAGGCTGCCATATTTATTTCCTTTTAAACAATGCAGATTGTGTGGCTGTCCTGCTGATCATCTAGCTTTAATAAATTTAGCCACAGACCCTGGACAAGCATGCAGATCAGATGTTTGACTGAAGTCTGATTGGATTTGAAGCATGCTTGTTTCAGGTGGCTGATTCAGACACTACTGATACATGAAAGATCAGCAGGACTGCCAGGCAACTGGTATTGTTTAAAAGGAAATAAACAATAAACAAACAGCCTCCATAAAACTCTTTCTCTTCAGGTATCATTTCAAGTACCACATAAATGTGACTACTGGGACTGGGACAGTCTTTGTATTTCATCAACTCCAAGCTTCATTTGTGCTGTATTTACAAACTCGTTATTCTATTTATAGAAAAAGAAAACAAGTAACAAAGCATAAACAAAGCATTAACAAAAACCTTGCCACTAGATAGCCTCTAACTAAACTTAAACACGGAGCCATTCTCTCTACGCAGGACAAGCTTAGTGCTTGTCTGGAACAAAACAATAATTGAAATATTATTTAACAAGACAAATCACTAAACATTTCTGCTAACCTATCATGCTAAGTTGATTGGGCTTTTATTTCCCAGCTGAGGAGTCCTCTGGAGAATTAGCCAAATTCTGGTGTAGAAGCATTTACTCACCTTAGCACCTCTCTCAGGGAATCCTGAAGCAGATTGGAATCTGCAGCTGCCACAATAGGTACAGTAATTAGACCCCAAGCCAACCTCAATAATGCAATTCTAGTCCACTGATGATTTTCTTCCTGCTATCAGGCTAGCACAGTAGCAAATGTACTCTACATGCCTTGCAGCACAGTCTGAAAGTAAGATCTTAGCCAGGACCATCTCTTCATGGCGCCTGTATGTAGTTTGTACATGTACTCCAGCATCTGCCTAGAGGTGTGTCAGGTTCAACTGCTTCCTACAAACCCACTGGCGCACCGAAGGGGGTGTTCCGGGTGTCTGAAACCACCCCCTCGCACCAAGATCGGAAGTGCCTCCTGAATCTGAGCAGCGGCAGCCACGGAATGTTATAGTGCAGCTGCCGCATGCTCATGTGTGTGCGCCGGGGATACAACCCCATCTGTCGCAGGGGGGCCCGCCAGCTGTGTGTGGGGGGGGGGAGCGCTGACGCCCTCCCGATTGCGGGACCCCCCAGCCGGGTGTAGAACGTCTTCCCCGCAGCCTGCAGTCTCCCGAGAGGCAGAGTAGGGCTACGGCAAGATGGCTGCCAAAGCCCTGCATTGGAGACTATTTGTGTCTCCAGTACAGGGCTTCGGGAGCCATCTTGCCATAGCCCTGCACTCTGCCTGTCAGCGCGGGAGATGTGCTGCTGGAGGATCGTCGGGGAGCTGCGCCTGAAGCCGGGAGAGGAGACTTCTGTCAGGTAAGTGATTTGGTTTTTTTTCACAGGTGCATTTTTTTTCTGGTGTCTGCTGCCCACATTGTGATTTTCTGGTCACTGCTGCCCACATTGTGATTTTCTGGTGTCTGCTGCCCACATTACGATTTTCTGGTGTCTGCTGCCCACATTACGATTTTCTGGTCACTGCTGCCCACATTACGATTTTCTGGTCACTGCTGCCCACATTGCATTTTCTGGTGACTGCTGCCCACATTACGATTTTCTGGTAACTGCTGCCCACATTACGATTTTCTGGTGTCTGCTGCCTACATTACGATTTTCTGGTGTCTGCTGCCCACATTACGATTTACTGGTGTCTGCTGCCCACATTACGATTTTCTGGTGTCTGCTGCCCACATTGCGATTTTCTGGTGCCTGCTGCCCACATTGCGATTTTCTGGTGCCTGCTGCCCACATTGCAATTTCCTGGTGCCTGCTGCCCACATTGCGATTTTCTGGTGACTGCTGCCCACATTGCGATTTTCTGGCGACTGCTGCCCACATTGCGATTTTCTGGTGACTGCTGCCCACATTGCGATTTTCTGGTGACTGCTGCCCACTTTACGATTCTTTTCTGGTGACTCCTGCCCACATTACGATTCTTTTCTGATGGCTGCTGCCCACATTTCGATTATTTCCTGATGACTGCTGCCCACATTACGATTTTCTGGTGACTGCTGCCCACTTTACGATTATTTTCTGGTGACTCCTGCCCACATTACGATTATTTTCTGATGGTTGCTGCCCACATTTCGATTATTTCCTGATGACTGCTGCCCACATTACGATTATTTCCTGATGACTGCTGCCCACATTATGATTATTTTCTGATGACTGCTGCCCACATTACGATTATTTTCTGGCGACTGCTGCCCACTTTACAATTATTTTATGGTGACTGCTGCCCACATTGCGATTTTCTGGTGAATGCTGCCCACATTTGATTTTCTGGTGACTGCTGCCCACATTGCAATTTTCTGGTGTCTGCTGCCCACATTACGATTTTCTGGTGACTGCTGCCCACATTGCGATTTTCTGGTGCCTGCTGCCCACATTGCGATTTTCTGGTGACTGCTGCCCACTTTACGATTATTTTCTGGTGACTCCTGCCTACATTATGATTATTTTCTGATGACTGCTGGCTGCTGCCCACATTACGATTATTTTCTGATGGCTACTGCCCACATTATGATTATTTTCTGATGACTGCTGCCCACATTACGATTATTTTCTGATGACTGCTGCCCACATTATGATTATTTTCTGGGGACTGCTGCCCCACTTTACGATTATTGTATAGGTAAATGCTGCCCACTTTACAATTATTTTATGGTGACTGCTGCCCACATTGCGATTTTCTGGTGCCTGCTGCCCACATTGCGATTTTCTGGTGACTGCTGCCCACTTTACGATTATTTTCTGGTGACTCCTGCCCACATTACGATTATTTTCTGATGACTGCTGGCTGCTGCCCACATTACGATTATTTTCTGATGGCTACTGCTCACATTACGATTATTTTCTGATGGACTGCTGCCCACATTACGATTATTTTCTGGGGACTGCTGCCCACTTTACGATTATTTTATAGGTAAATGCTGCCCAATTTACAATTAAAGAGACACTGAAGCGAAAAAAAATATGATATAGTGAATTGGTTGTATACTATGAATAATTACTAGAAGATTAGCAGCAAAGAAAATATTCTCATACTTTTATTTTCAGGTATATAGTGTTTTTTCTAACATTGCATCATTCTATAATATGTGCAGATTACACAACACTCAGCATTCAAAATGAGTCTTTCAGAGCAGTCTGTGAAGTAATGACCTCTCCTCTAGCAGAGAAAAAGTAAACAGTTCACTTACAGTTGAGATAATAAAAGTCAGATAACAGCCCTCTCCACGACTAACTTAGTCGGAGAGCTTAATGGCTTGTTTGCATAGAGATAACAACTGGAGTTTCTCAACTCTTCCTGTACTGGAAACAATTAGACTGATGTATCTGATCTTAATGTTTTATTTCTTAGCTGTACTACACATACAAATCATAATATCATAATTTTTTTTTCGCTTCAGTGTCTCTTTAATTTCTGGTGAAATGCTGCACAATTTACTATTATTTTATGGTGAAATGCTGCTCAATTTATGATTAATTTCTAGTGAAATGCTGCCCACTTTACGATTATTTTATGGTGAAATGCTGCCCACTTTACGATCATTTTATGGTGAAATGCTGCCCATTTTACGATTCATTTCTGGTGAAATGCTGCCCATTTTACGATTCATTTCTGGTGAAATGCTGCCCAATTTACGATTCATTTCTGGTGAAACATTGCTGCATTAGGATTATTTTCTAGTGAAACAATGCTGCATTAGGATTATTTTATAGTGAAACGCTGCCCCATTACGATTATTTGGTGCCTATGGGGAGGGCCCCATCCTCATTTTCGCAGGGGGACCCGGTGATTTCTAATTACGCCCCTGGGGGAGGGTCTCTCTGACTGGCGGTATGAGAGCGGGGGTACTAGGGGGGCAGCACAGAGATACATTACCTTTCTCGGCGGCGGTAATGGTGTCCCAGGTCTCCATGGCTATTTGGCTACCTTTCATCCTCGCTCTAACGTGACGTCACCACACCATCCAGCCACAGCGGCCATGCTCCTCCCCCTGAAGGCCATTGGACATCAGAGTATGCGTCCATGGAGAGAGAAGTACTGCTGCTGGATGAGCTGGAGTCTGGATAAGGCAAGTGCAGCCAGGGCTCACTGAGAGGCAGGGTGGGGGGGGGATGTTTGGAAGCCAGCCAGCCATTCCATGATCCACCATATGTGAGAGGGAGAGAGGGGGGTTCATCTGGCTATATATACAGGGGGGATCTGACTATATACACTGGCTATATGCAGGAGGATCTGACTATATACACTGGCTATATGCAGGGGGATCTGGCTACATACACTGGCTATATGCAGGGGGATCTAGCTATATACACTGGCTATATGCAGGGGGTCTGGCTATATACACTGGCTATATGCAGAGGGATCTGGCTATATACACTGGCTATATGCAGGGGGATCTGGCTATATACACTGGCTAAATGCAGGGGGATCTGGCTATACACACTGGCTATATGCAGGGGGATCTGGCTATACACACTGGCTATATGCAGGGGGATCTGGCTAGACACACTGGCTGTACGCAGGGGGATTTGGCTATATACACTGGCTATATGCAGGGGGAGGCATCTGGCTACATACAGTGGGTATATGGCTATATACAGGGGGGGGATCTCTGGCTATATATACAGGGGATCTGACTATATACACTGGCTATATATACAAGGGGGATCTGGGGAAATACAAGGGGGAATGTACCGAACAGGGAGTCATCTGGCTATATACTATAAATGGGGAACATGTGGTTATATATATATATATATATATATATATATATATATATATATATATATATATATATACAAGGGGGATCTGGGGAAATACAAGGGGGAATGTACCGAACAGGGAGTCATCTGGCTATATACTATAAATGGGGAACATGTGGTTACCTATCCTAACTGGGGGGGGGAGGAGCCTCCTCTGGCTACCTGTGCGATAAATGGTGGGTCATCTGGTCACCTATACTAAAGAGGGGGGGGGGTAATTTCGTTATCCATAATAAAGGGGGGTTATCTGGCTACTTAATCACTGCCACATTATATATATTTTGGCGAAACACTTCTGCATCATGTGTATTTTGTAGGGAAACACTGCGCATTGTGTGTATTTTGTGGAGAAATGCTGTGCATCATGTTGATTTTGTGGGCAAACGCATGCGCGGTAGTGTGCGACTTGCCAAAAGAGACCTATCAGGAATGCCCCCCTTGAAAATCCTGGATTTGCCCCCTGAAACCCCCAATATTATGGATATCTGTATATGCCCAGATTACCAGTATCTGCACATCAGGTCTAAAGGTCAGGTATCTTGAGCCCACCCCTGGAGTGATAGTGTCATGGTAGAATCTAGAGTGTGGCTCTTGGAAGGGACAAATGTGAAATGGTGTCATTTTACTGTTGTAGGCATTATGCACTTTTTATTATGCATAGTGCCTTGAATACTAAGATGTTTAGTTAAATAGAGTACTTACTGGGAAATCGACTGTTTTCATCAGCACCTCTCTGTCAACTCCTGGGTATGGAGGAGTCAGTTTTGGTTCAGGAAACAGGAAGTCTCGATGGTTCTCCTTGTAGGTAGCTAAAACATTTTCCCCTAGTAGAAGAAAAAGAAACAAATTTGTAGGAAAAAAAAAAAGTCCTGCTAAACATAAAATGAAAAAAATAAAAAAGGGCTAGTGCCAACTAGTCCAGCAATGCTTTGCAGAGCTCATTACTCGCTACTAATATATTTACTGTCTTAAGCTATAATCACATAGACACTATTCAGTCCCAGAAGTTCATTGCTCCCATAGAGTAATGTTAGGTGATGTGTGGGCCAGTAGCCCTGCTGTGTGGTTTTGTTAGTTTAGTGGGCTTTACCATCATCATCATCATCCTTACTGATCACATGGTCAGTCCCCAAGTTCTACCACGGCTTTTATGTGCTGCTCAGACTCCAGGAATGTAGTGTAGGAAGTCAGAGTAGCAGAAGGGTCAATAGAATGGCTCCGAGAAATGTGAACATACGCTGATTTTAGTGTAGTGTTGGGATTAGTGTAACAGTGTTTGCAGGCCAGGGACAGCAAGTGCAGACAGAGAGTGCAGGCAATTATACATAAAAACAACTGGATGTTTCTGTTTTGTGACAACTATAGGAACAAAATACTAATTGGAGGTTTATTTTAGGCTTTTTGTTAAAGAAAAAAAGTATAGATATAATTTCAATATGTTATTGCCCTACTTTATATCATTACATTCTTCAAAAATACAAAGTTGGGTATAGATACAAAGGCAGTAAACATGCTTTACCTGCAAACCTATACCTATATCCTTGTCCTTTCACCAAGTCCAGAAAGCTAGGCCATACCACTAGTGCTGGCCATACATGTATCGATTGCTGTGACAGATTTTATCACTTTGATGGAATCTGTCAGTAATCTACTGCTCGATTTGGGCACTTTATTGATTGAAAGTCTGATCGGACATGTTAGTAAATCTTAGTACAAGGGGAGCAGAGCAGGAATGGTGGGAAACCGATAGCCCCATGGTGTTGGATTGCATTGAGCTGTACAATTGCTCTGCTGAAATCTATCAAAAATTGAGCTTGCCCTGTATGGAAGAAATCAATCACTAGCTAATCGAATTCCATTAGACAGGAATCATTTCTGACTTTTGTATGGGCAGATTAAGGTTTTAAGTAGGCTATGGTTTTTCAAATAAATCACAAAAGAAACCTGCAGTGTTTGTTGACAAAAAATACATTAAAGAGAACCCGAGGTGGGTTTGAAGAATATTATCTGCATACAGAGGCTGGATCTGCCTATACAGCCCAGCCTCTGTTGCTATCCCAAACCCCCCTAAGGTCCCCCTGCACTCTGCAATCCCTCATAAATCACAGCCACGCTGCTGACAAACAGCTTGTCAGAGCTGGCTGTGTTTATCTCTATAGTGTCAGTCTGCTGCTCTCCCCGCCTCCTGCAGAACTCCAGTCCCCGCCTGCATCCCTTCCCTCCCTGCTGATTGGAGGGAAGGGACGGGGGCAGGGACCGGAGCTATGCAGGAGGCGGGGGGAGCAGCTGAGACTGACACTACAGATGTAAACACAGCCTCACAGCACGGCTGTGATTTATGAGGGATTGCAGAGTGCAGGGGGACCTTAGTGGGGTTTGGAATAGCAACAGAGGCTGGGCTGTATAGGCAGATCCAGCCTCTGTATGCAGATAACATTCTTTAAACACACCTCGGGTTCTCTTTAAGAAAATCCTCCAGTGTACTTGCAAGCTATTGAACACCGTGTGACTGCATTACAATCGCACAATAAAGAGTTTAACTATAAAGCTTGGGAAAAAAAAGTTCAAGAAGAACAACTACATGAACAATATAAAGAACATTTCAAGTTACTATTTTAGGTCTACATGTGAAAGTGCTTATTTTGGCCAGGCAGGGAAATAATAGAATCAGCTCATACTGTATATTGTTAGTTCAGCAGAATGAAAAGCTTGCTCTTGAGGATTCAACCACTTAGCATATTTTATCTTTCCTAAGCTTTCATGTTTCCTTTGAGTAGAGTGAGCTATTATTTAGAACTCTGTGCTCTTAAACAGAAGCTGAAAGCATTTGGAGTAGATATGGGTGAAATGTATGTTTTTAATGTTAAATTTTAAAGACAATTTAGGAATTTAGTTACCTCCCCCTCTCCTCTGCCTAATACTAACTCCCCCTCCCCTCCGCCTAACACCTACCTCCACCTCTCTTCCACCTAACACTAACCTCTCCTGTCTAACACTAACGTCTTCTCTGCCTAACATTAACCACTCCTCTGCCACTAACACACTAACTATATACACTTCTGTGTGTCCTATGCTGTCCCTTCATACATTACATAAAACGATTTCTCTGTATGACATGTCTTTTGTCAGCTAGCCTTGTTAGTTAGTTAGCCTTTCCATGTGTATACCTTCTCTTGTACAGTTATTTGTATTTATATTCTAGTTGGGTGCATATCTGCTTGCTTGTATCTGCACCGTCTTGTCATACCAGTATTGTTAATACACCTCAATTTTCCCTGCTACTAATACAAGTTTGAATCAGCAATTGAACTCTATGGTGTGCGTATCTTATCATCTCTATAGTATGACTGCAAATATCACCACAGCTATGCCTCCATAGTGACTGAAAGCACCCTGTGACAATAAGCACACACCAATGCAATAACCCAAACCCACAATCCCCCTGCTTTGTTACCAGGCTTGACCAAAATGTGTCCTCAAAACAAAGGTTAGTTCCCTAGCATTTCTTTCAGCATTCAAATACCTATATATACTGTACATGTGGTCCTATATGAGGAAAAAAAAGAAGAAAATAATTCTAGTCTAAGATAATTTCTGCTTGGGATCCACTGGAAGCAGTGTTAGTATGTTCTCTGTGTGCTTGTGTCGGTTTCCTCCAAGTGCAATTGGCTTCCCCCAAAATTGGCCCTAGATTATGATACATGCACTACACGATACATACATAGACATAAGATTAAGACTATGGTGAGGGACAGTTAGTAACAAGATAATATACTCTATACAGCGCTTTGGAACATGTCGGCACTATATAAGTATTGAATAATAATAAAGTACAAGGGTTTAATTTCACATTTAGGGAACACACTGGTAAGGTACCTAGCTGCCTTCCAAATTGACCCTAGACTGTTTTTAGGATTTTTAGACTATGACCATGGTAGGGACATCAGATTGTGAGCTCCTCTGATTAAGAATGATCCATTCAGTAAATTCTGTGATGCGCTGTGAAAGATGTCAGCGATATATATTGCATTGCTCTCACCTGTTTCACTGGCTTGCTATGTGCACCAGTCTCTACAACAATACATGCAATTAAAGGACTATTGTAGGGGGGTAGAGGGAAAAAAAGAGTTAAACGTATCTGGGGCTTCTAATGGTCCCCTGCAGAAATCCTGTGCCTGTGCAGCCACTCACCGATGCTCCGGTACCCGCCTCCTGTTCACTTCTGGAATTTCTGACTTTAAAGTCAGAAAACCACTGCACCTGCAAAGCCATTTCCTCGCTCCTGCTGACGTCACCAGTGCAGGTGCAGACCGAACTGGGCCTGCGCAGTAAACTCCCGGTGACGTCAGCGGGAGCGAGGAATCGGCCATGCAGTTGCATTAGTTTTCCGACTTTAAAGAGTAACTGTCAGGCTGCAAAAGCTAATTTAAACCTCTATTCTCCTGGTTAAACAGTTTAGAAGGAAGCCAAAAAGGCAATACTGAAGTTAAAAATCTCTCTTACTTTTAATGTGTGCTTATCAGCAAAGCTGTTGGACCCAAGCTCTCAGAAGGACGAAAGGCCGCATACCATACTGCAAAGCATTCTGGGGCTGCTTGGGTCCTCCCCTTGGCTGCTAGTGAGAAAGTACAGGCTCATGTTACAACAGGGTAGCAGTGAAAAATCTCCGGGCAGAGTACACTGCAGTAGTCCGCTATTGTTCCTAGCCACATGGCTAATCAATATTCACTGCACAGTACTGTTATTCATTACGGATCTTTTGTGTGAGTGAATCATCAGGAAGCAGGCAGGACATGACGACACATTTGGCTTCATAGGAGACAGACAAACATGGAACCTGCCATGAGCTGTCAGGAGCATCATTCTCTGCAAATACTATATAAAAATTCTGTGAAATCCAAACGTGGACAGTGAAATGCATATGTAATGTAAGTACAGCCAATATTTAGCTACTAATATATGTGTTTTTTCTCTGAGACCTTATACCTAATAGCTCCTCTTTAAAGTCAGAAATTCCAGAAGTGAACTGGAGGTGGGGACCGGAGCATCGGTGAGTGGTTGCTCGCGAACAGGACATCTGTAGGGGACCATTAGAAGCCCCAGGTAAGTTCAACTCTTTTTCCCCTACAGCAGTCCTTTAAGTCACTTCATCCATGTATATTGCAATAAACTTGTTAAATACAGAGAATTTGTAATGTAGTGCCTCTTTATACATGTTAAAGATTTTATACCGAAAAATGCTTGGTTAGTATTCCACTTAACTGAATAAATAACCAGTTAATACAATAAAAAGGGTTGTTGCACCACCTAGTGGTTAAAAACAGGATAAACAGTTTTGGTAGCATCAGAAAGAACCTCTACACTCAGTTAAAGCCATAATAAAGGAAACTGTAGCTGTCAGTGAAGATTTAGCAGCTGTATTAATTGACAGCTTTAAAAGCATTATGTTGTAACGAGGAGCAAAAATTATTAGAGATCTGACAAGAGGTTTATCTGAAGTTAAAATTAGAAGATTTTTGAGGAAATCGATTGTGAATTGTGTCAAAATTGTGTTTGTGATTCTTTGTAACCTGGCAAAACGGTTTAGGGAAATTTGTCAAGAATATGAAAAAACACATGATGAACAATATGATATGATATACAACTAACACCAAAGCCATATTATACCTGATTATTATTGTTTGTTAACTAGTAAACTGTAAGTAAAGTAGTAAGTAAACATGACCATTCTTTCAGGACTCATCAGACTTTTAAATGTACAAAGGAACCCAACCGTAAACTAAAATTTCACACAAAAGTACGTGGAGTGTCGCCTGTAAGGGATCGGGACTCTTTCAGGCGACAATGAGGGGCTGTACAGATGTGCCGCTAGCCCCCAAGCTAGCGACACGTTCTCTTGCAATGCGGGGTGAGGTGGGTCTACGGAGCAGTGCATGAGGAGCGTCACAGAGTGCAAAGGAGGCGTGTGGAGAACAATGCCCTGCCAGAGCTTTGCCATAATTGCTCATCGACAAATCATTATTCACTACCTGGGCCAGTATGGGTTGAGCTTTATAGCTTAAAGGGAACATGAATTGAGAGGGATATTGAGCCTACCATATTTGTGTCCTTTTACACAGTACCATTTGCCTGGCAGTCCTGCTGATCTCTTTGGCTGCAGTATTGTCTGAATCACACATTTGAAACAAGTATGCAGCTAATCTTGTCAGATGTTTATCAGAAATGCTTGTTCAGGGTCAATTGCTAAACGTATTAGAGGCAGAGGATCAGCAGGATAGCCAGGCAACTGGTAATGTTTAAAAGAAAATAAATATGTCAGCCTCCATGTCGCTCTCCCTTCAGGGTCCCTCTAACAGGTGAAATTCACACATGTAGCCAGTTTTTAATTTTATACAATTCATATCTAAGTATACGAGCAACATTTGTGCTGCTGGAGACACTATTTGAAAAATTGAAACAGTTCTTTAGAGCATTCTCCAGTTTTGTTATACTGTCCTAATACAAGTTTCTTAACAGGGCCTTCTTCTATATCTCCTACTTTTGGATAGCAGTCCACTAATACAAGATGTGTATCTAGCTAGCAAATTTAATGCACAAAGGGTTTTTTGGAGTCGCACACCTTGCCCGCAGTCTGGGGGCTTAACCTTGGGTGCTACGCCAACTCACTCATCAAAGTCAATATGAATCAAATGCAGGTAAGGTCAGCACACCACTGTTACAATGCAGTTTCTTAGATTAATTGTATAAGTCAGCACAGACTTGACAATTGTTTTGGGGCCTCGGAGGGTCCCCTTCTTCAGAAAAGTGCAGACACAAAAAAAAAAAAAAATTGCCGTTCAGGAAGATGGCACCTTAATTGGTAGCCATGACCACAGAATTCTGAGTTTTTCTTCCCTTTTCCCTACCAATTCCCCTTGTTTTCCCCCTGAAGGTGTGCAGTGTGGTCTGGTGTAGCCTAAGACACTGGTGCGGGTAATGGGGAGTCCGGGACCTGGAGGTTTTTCCGCCTTGCCGCTGCCTGGGTGCGCTGTCTGTGCAGATACAGGCCTTGTAGAGTCCACCACTGCTACCCAGGAGGTCAGGGCTCCACTGAGGTAGGACACTGCGCTGATCGGGATGGGTCATCACTGCTGAAGCTTCACCTCCCTCTGCCCCCCTCCCCCATGTCTCCTTAAGAATGACGGATGATTGCCAATTGCGAATGGTGGCGCCGTAGTATGGTAGCCTCGGCTCACCGGCGTACCTACCGGGGATGCGACCCCCTCAGCCGCAGGGGGGCCCGGGGCTGCTCTGGGGCCCGCTCACTGTGCGTGGGGAGAGCGCTGCTCTGGACCCCCCCAGCAAGGTGCTCAACTGGCCGCAGTTCATTCCCCGCAGCCCCGCTCCAGCAGCCTGCATAGTCTCCGGCAGGCAGAGCAGGGCTACGGCAAGATGGCCGCCGAAGAAGCCCTACACTGGAGACTATTTGTGTCTCTAGTACAGGGCTTCGGCAGCCATCTTGCCGTAGCCCTGCACTCTGCCTGTCAGCGCGGGAGATGTGCTGCAGGAGGACTCGGGGAGCTGCGAGCCAGATGCCGGGAGAGGAAAAGACTTCTGTCAGGTAAGTGAATTGTTTTTTTTTCACAGGTGCATTTTTTTTTTCTAGTGTATGCTGCCTACATTGTGATTTTTAGGTGTCTGCTGCATACATTGTGATTTTCAGGTGTCTGCTGCCCACATTACGATTTTCAGGTGTCTGCTGCCCACATTACGATTTTCTGGTCACTGCTGCCCACATTGCGATTTTCTGGTCACTGCTGCCCACATTGCGATTTTCTGGTGACTGCTGCCCACATTGCGATTTTCTGGTGACTGCTGCCCACATTGCGATTTTCTGGTGACTGCTGCCCACATTACGATTTTCTGGTCACTGCTGCCCACATTACGATTTTCAGGTGTCTGCTGCCCACATTACGATTTTCTGGTCACTGCTGCCCTCATTGCGATTTTCTGGTCACTGCTGCCCACATTGCGATTTTCTGGTGTCTGCTGCCCACATTACGATTTTCAGGTGTCTGCTGCCCATATTATGATTTTCTGGTGTCTGCTGCCCACATTACGATTTTCAGGTGCCTGCTGCCCACATTACGATTTTCAGGTGTCTGCTGCCCACATTACGATTTTCTGGTGTCTGCTGCCCACATTACGATTTTCTGGTGTCTGCTGCCCACATTGCGATTTTCAGGTGTCTGCTGCCCACATTACGATTTTCAGGTGTCTGCTGCCCACATTACGATTTTCTGGCCACTGCTGCCCACATTGCGATTTTCTGGTCACTGCTGCCCACATTGCGATTTTCAGGTGTCTGCTGCCCACATTACGATTTTCAGGTGTCTGCTGCCCACATTACGATTTTCAGGCGTCTGCTGCCCACATTACGATTTTCAGGTGTCTGCTGCCCACATTGCGATTTTCAGGTGTCTGCTGCCCACATTACGATTTTCTGGCCCACATTATGATTTTCTGGTGAACACTGCCCACGTTACGATTGTCTGGTGAATGCTGTCCATGTTACAATTTTCTGGTGAACGCTGCCCACATTACGATTTTCTGGTGAACTCTGCCCACATTACGATTTTCTGTCCCACATTACGATATTCTGGTGAACGCTGCCCACATTACGATTTTCTGGTGAACTCTGCCCACATTACGATTTTCTGGCCCACATTACGATTGTCTGGTAAAATGCTGCCCACTTTACAATTAATTTACAGTGAAACGCTGCCCCATTACGATTATTCGGCACCTATGGGGGGGCCCCATCCAAATATTCGCAGGGGGGCCCAGTGATTTCTAGTTACGCCCCTGCCTCGGCTCTTTGCTTTCAGACATTATCCTCCCCATCCTTTCAGAACCTGTATGAGCCAAAACCAATTCCGGGTACAAACCCCTGTTTGGACTTGGCAAAATAAATGATTCCGATTCTGATTCAATTCATATTGCTAGCAAATTTGAAGTGCGGTTTCTATCTGTACTTCATTATATAACTGGTCAATCTGCTGCACCACCCCTGCATGTGCTACTGGCGCATAAGGTTGGATACATGTGTAAGGGTCACACTGACAGA
The DNA here is from genome assembly GCF_040937935.1 of Hyperolius riggenbachi. Lineage (NCBI taxonomy): Eukaryota > Metazoa > Chordata > Amphibia > Anura > Hyperoliidae > Hyperolius > Hyperolius riggenbachi. The sequence continues at coordinate 407,620,946 of NC_090646.1, read as the reverse complement.
TGATCCTCACAGGTGGAATGATACCAAAGGTTTACTGGGCATCAATGTTCTTCATATTGGTTCCTGCCAAGTCCTATCTGACTATAAATTTAGTTCTATTCGTTCATTTTACTGCATAGTAAACTATGTGCTCAGCTGACTGAAAATGCCCTAATCCAGTCCACCTTAGTTCACGGATGCCCAGTAAATCAAGTTTCAGGCATTACATTTTATTTTTGACACTTTCCAGCTTTCCTTGATCCATGCTTCTTACATTCCATGTTCTTATTCATAACACATTTTTGGAGTCTTTGAACTTAATTTCATGCAGAACAGGAACATCAACAGTTAAAGGAGTCAAGAGAGTTATAGTGAATACACACAGTTCGTTCCCGCATCGAATGCGCTGCTCGATTCCCGACGATTCGATTATTTCCGAACAGTATTTTGATGATTTATAGGTCGATTGCCATGTAAAGTATGGCAAATCGACCTAACGATCCATCGAAACGCGAATCGGACATATAATACAATAAAAGAATCGACGGAAATCGAGCGCGCATTGACGGGAATCGAGTGCGGGAACGAACCGTGTGTATCCAGCATAACTCCAACTCTGTTATGAATTCTGACACTACTCAAAGAGGCCATCATCTCAGCCCCAGTAGCCTGTTGAATGCATTGTGGACCCGAGGTTCTAATTCCTTAGCCCTATATTGCTCTAACTGTCCATTTCATTTCTTGTACGACGATACGGAAATACGATTGCCAGGCATTTTTTCCCCAAAATTAATGTTTAGTCCTTTTGTCATTGCCACCAGTCTGTGATCATCCCATGTCAGCATTGTCCTATGGTTTGTCTTAATCAGACACCTCAGCTGATGCATTGCTCATGTAGGGAGGAACTGGCAAAAGTCAAACTAACAATGACATAGCTCACAACTTCACTGATGCACACAAGCCCTCATAGCATAAATAAACAAACCATTGTTAAGGTTAAAGCAAATCTGAAGTGATAATAAACACAGGAGTTTTATAACCTCTAATTACTTATCAGTAAGACTTACACAGTTCTGACTACAGACAAACTATCATTTTAAGCCTTATATTCTTAAAAAGAACCGAGCACCATTTTTAGCACCCAAGACATCTCAGTAGCACATTAAAATTGCATATTAACAATATGTTTTTTTACAAAAAAATATATATATTCTACCTTTAAATATTTATTTTTGCCCTACTTCCGTGGGACTGCTGTCCACAGAAAGAGGAAAGAGCAGGCAGATAGGATTGCAGTAATTAACAGTAGCAATAAGCAAACAAAAGGACAAAGTACTTCAAAAGGTTTATAGAGTCACACTTGATTACCTTCACACCTTACCATGGATAAAGGACAGAGGGAAGGGAAGGGGGGACATAGCAGATTCTACAGCTATTAGAAGCTAGGACAAACTGCAGAAAAGGAAAGCTGCTTGGATTCCTCTAACCCTTACAGTGATGTTACATGTTACTTCAGGTACTCTTTTAAAAAAAGAAAAAATCTTAGGCATTTTGTTCATTCATTAGAACTGAAAATTTTACTCTGTTGGAATAGTGAAACCTGTAGAACAAGAGTGTTTGGTTGAAGCTACCTTATGTTTCTTTGGATTTACCATGACCTGTATAAAAAAAGAACTTTCACATAAATCATGCCATGGAAAAAAATAGGGTTACGGTCCTACACCTGCTGACAATAGCAACACACAAGTGTTTTTTCCTATGCATTTTCTATGAATTTCCCATGGGTTTTTGGTTGTACTGCATTTGCTGACCCCATACAATTAAATTGCATTGAATTGTGTGCAGTGGGAACATAGCCTAAGAAAACGCTGCGCTATATGTCCAGAAATAAAATGTATTGTCAAATTTGCCTCTGGTACATTCTAGGCGTGTTTCAGACTTCATCTGTTGCAGTTTGCATTCACAAAAATAGGATCGCACTCCAGCCGTATTGACAAGTTGCATCACACAATTGTAGTGCCATGTGAGATGTACAGTGCAGCTTACAGTCAATAGGCTTCTGCTTGTACCGCACCCCGAACGACGTATGTTGGCCAGTAATGCACTGCAGACAGTGGGTTGCTATGTCGGGACTCGTTGCAACACACCACAAAATGAGCAGTGTAAAAAGCCCAATTGAAATTTAATGGCATCGTATTTTTACGCAATTTCATTGCGTAACAAATGCATGAAGTGTAAAAGGAGCCTTACTGACCTAAAGATTCATTCATTACTATTTTTAAGTTTGGCCAACATTTTAAAGGCTGCCAGATATGGCTAATAGTTTATTGCACTGGAAATAAAACAAATATATGTTTTAATAGGTAGAAGTTCCTGAACTCAGCAAGGACAGTAACGCAGAAAAGAATTAAGCTAAATTGACTATTGCCCTATTTTTAATATGTTACTGCATTCAGTTAAATAATATACAGAGAAGCCATGAATGGTTAAAGAGGAATGTGGTTTACCTAGAACACTTTTAAAAGTAAACATCAGGTTCACAGGTCAAATCATTATGCAAAGAAAGAAAGAAAACTAATTTCTACTCCCAGAAAATGCTGCACATTTTTTTGTATTTTAAAATATTTAAATATTATCTGTTTCAATTTGCAGCCTGTAATTCATTTTTAAAAACAGACCCCTATTGACTGACCCCCATCAAAAATTGAATTTATTTTCAAAGGTGGAATCTGTCTTCTGTTTGCAATACTGGCTGGGATTGGACAGCCATGTTGCAGCATTGATCTCTGGCAGAATCGATGCCACAAATAAAGTAATGTAGTAGGTACTTAAATTTTAGTTTAAGGAGTTTAATCTCACTTTAAATCACCTCCATCCATCCTAAAGGTAGAGATGAGAAGTAGAAGCTAGGCTACGCTACCTCCACCCAGAATGCTAGGTTTCTCAGCCTAATAAAGCAGAAAAGAGAGGATCGCTTTGCTATTATTGGGGATTTTAATGATATTAAACTTTTCAGAAGGTTCTCCGGAAGTACATTCGTGAACACTGAAGAACCTAAGTGTAGTGCTGATGGAGGCTACACATGACTGCAGTGGCACACATTCACTAAGCTATCAGCAATCCTTGCCATGCTTTGCTATGAGATAGGTGACAAACAGCTGCTAACTAATAGCTAACAATTTTCAATAAATGCAGCCCTAGCTTCAATAAATCCAGGCAGTGGCTGGATAGTGTGCAGTGGCTTGACAGTGTACTGGTTAAGGGCTCTGCCTCTGACACAGGAGACCAGGGTTCAAATCTCAGCTCTTCCTGTTCAGTAAGCCAGCACCAATTCAGTGAGGAGACCTTGGGCAAGACTCCCTAACACTGCTACTGCCTATAGAGTGCATCCTAGAGGCAGCAGCTCTGGCACTTTAAAGAGACTCTGTAACAAAATGATGAGCCTTATTTCTTCTATCCTATAAGTTCCAGAGGCGCTTAATTTGAATCCTTGTGCAGATTGTTTGATACTCCTCCCTATATTGCCTGATGAAGCGGGGTTGAACCTGCGAAACGCGTTGCATTTCTTTTTGGAGTTCCTAATAAATGTGTTTGACTGTCTGAATCGCAGTCGTTGTCGTGTCTGCTTGAGGGAGGTAAGACCACCACTTCCTCCTTCAATTTTGCCATTTAAGTTGGTTTTTAAGCTCATTTAATCTAATCTTATACTTTTGGCGCCTCTGTTCATTGTATACAATTTTGAGTCCACCCTTGGTGGAGGTACCCTTTTTTCCTGTCTACAGAGAGCGACTTCTTAATCCTGAGTGGGGTCAGGACAATCTCCCCACCTGCCTTTACAGTGGTTGCCTGCTGGTGACCCTGACTTGTGAGTATCTAGCAACACAAACTTATTGCCACCTTGTCCAGTACGAATTACACTATTGGGGCTCTTGGTGTTCCCTGTTTTTATCTCTTTGCAAGTTCCTATAGCTGTTCTAATGTGCTCTGTCTTACTGCAGCCTTTCCTAGTTGCACAGTGGCTGTGTTATCTCTGTTATTTGATCTAATCTTTTCTCCTCTGTTGGGCTCAGGCAGTCAGGCTGGAATGTGCTGTGCTGCTTGTGAATGGATAGAAGCTATACACATCTTCTCCAGGCCCCCTGCACACTCTGTATGACTCACACACTGAGCTACTCTCAGCCTATCACTTGCTATGTCTTTTGTTTGTAAACACTGCATAACAATGGCAATTACAAGCCAGGATTGCAGCAGGGAGTGGCAGAAACAGCACAGAGGGGCCCAGGAGAACATAATGAATAGAATGGTATGCTTTTTATTGTAAGAATTTTACAGTACATATTCTCTTTAAGTTCGGCAGGAGAAAAGTGCAATATAAATGTTCTGTATCTGTCTGGTTTCCAAGATCACCTATTTTCTCCATTGTTCTGAGGCACAGGAGAACGTTAGTAAATTAGGCCCATCGTTCAGAAACAGCCTTATCAGTCTGCAGACAGACTGTACACACGCACTACTGTCGGGAGAACGACCGCCCAGCTGGAGGGTCTGACGGACCAGTCGTTCTCTTTAGTAGTGCGTGTGTACCCACCTTTAAGGTTCATACACACCTACCAACTATCTGTCCAACTATCTGCCAAACTTGTCTGTTAAGCCCCATACAACTTTGTTGGGAAACAAGTTGAAACAACTAAAACAAGTCTTTTGCTATTGTTCAAACAGCTGATAAGACTGATAAGAAGTTAAAAAAAAAAATACTTTTTTTAGTTGTTTCAACTTGTTTCACAACAAAAGCTGTTTGACAATTGTGCTGCATAAAAGACCGCTGTTGAGCACGTGAATGGGGCTTAACAGACAAGTTTGGCAGATAGTTGGACAGATAGTTGGTAGGTGTGTATGAACCTTTAGGCAGGGAACACACTTGACTCTCAGTTTTCCGCGCACGTTTTTCTGCATACTTTTTCTGCACACCAAGTGTGTTTCCATGCAGGAAAAAGCGCGAGTTTTTTCACAGCAACTGATGTAATTGATAGAGAAAACTGCCAAAATGTGCAGTCATGATGCAGAGCCTCACTTCCTGCTTGTCCTGCAGCCACAATAGAGATTACCGCACACTGCCGCAGTAATCTCCAAAGGCTTTCCTTAACATTGCGGTGCAGTGCGATCAGCCAATCTCGCCGCAGTAAAACCGCAGGTCAGGGGTGTGAAACTGGCCTCAATTTCAAAATACAAACTGTGATCGATTCATAGAAGATCAAAGTGTGCATTTTGGAATCTGCTGTGCTGCACTGCACAGGAAAATAGATACTTTAGATTTCTGTACTACTTTTTGTTTTCTCTGCTACATACTGTAGTGCCCTTGAATTCCACATTGATGAATATATAACTGGATCAAATGGTATATTCTGCCTACAGTTCAGCTTTACAATGTTTGATGTAAATATATAGAGCGGCTTAAGGAAGTTGAGATGCTGCTGTTTTGTATCTCAGTCTATTTTGTTTCTTAAACACATGGACCAGATTACAGCAATCACTTTACAGGTGCTCGCAACAGATTACTGGTGGGTATTCTTAAAGCATTTCTACAGCTGACTAATGATGCTCTGTGTCATCAAAGGGATAAAAAGGAATTAAAGGAAGCCATTTTGTATAAAGTGCTAGTTCATCTATTGATGTGAACACACATCAAAGCTAAGGGGCATATGCTTAATTTTTTTCATGTGTATGAAAGCCAGGAACATGGAAAATAATGCTTTTTCATGTAGCATCTGGTAATCATTGACACATTGATACATTCATGTGCTAGCTGGGGGGCATGATACCATGTTTTACTGATCAAAAAGCTGATAGTTACGTCTATCTCGGGATGGATAGGTAATGCTAACAGATGTTGCTTATTAATATGGTGTCAGTTATTTATACAGTCCAAGCTGAGTTTGTCTATTTTTATCCCCAACTACAGTCCAGTGCTTTCTATTATATACAACTCTTAGTGGAAACAACAGAAACACTGGAAGTATGCTGGTTCCTGCCATAAGCGGCTTTCCTTTGTCATTGAACTGAAGGAGGTCTGGCTGTAGTGCAAGTCATGTCTACGGCAGGAACACACTTGACAGTTTTCATACGCGTTTTCTGCACAGAAAAACTGCGAACTCATGTTAATCAAAGGGCTAATGCACACTTACTGTGTTGTTCGCACGCAGAAAAAAATCTGACATTCTCTATTGCTCACTTACTGTAGCCGATATAAGAATTGCACGTAAGTATATTGGAAAAAATACGCTTCCGCACATGCGCGTCACAACGCTAACGCCACACAATTTAAAAAAATATGCATCGCCATAGACTTAAATGACTTCCAGTTTGCCACACGTCACCGTGCTTGGTGGCTACTGACGCGCTGCTGATCCTGCGTTGCATATGTGTTAATCTGGAGACTTCAGGTGCATCGTATTGCATCGCGCACAGTATGAAATGCCCCATTGACTTTTATTGGCATAGCGTTACCCTGCAGCAAAACTCAACAGTCTAGTAACTCAACGGTCTAGTGTGAAAGGGACCTGATGCATAGTGAATCAAGCAAAGGCCAATGTCATGCAGCTCTATACACAGGATCCATCCAAAGTTTATTTCTATCTGCATAAATCATGGAGGCCTGACTTAGATCCTTTCACTTGGTGACTCTGGGAATATTGCACTCCATCTATGAACTGTAAATCCACTTTTATACTGTAAAAAAACGATGAAAATGCTCTGTAATGTGGAGAATTTACTTGCTCATACCTGAATCGCCAATCTGTATCAGTTCAAATCCAGCTGCATGCTCTGAAAAAAGAAGGTCATTGTATGTATCACTTTAGTGGCGGTGTAACTGGACAGTACAGCATAACATACATGGAGTAGAATCTAGCCATTTGGCTGGCTCAGAATTATATGGCTGTATTTCAAAAGAGGACTTGTTGCTGCATACACAGGGTCATAATCACATCCATTGTTCATACCCAGGGGGCGCACGGCAATTTTACCCATACTAAAGCAGGGGAAAAGCATGAGTTGCCCTAATAGAACAATGCGTGTTACCAGGGGATGTGTGTGTTGCTTTGGTATCAGATTGTATGCCACACATTACCATAGCTCTGTGTGCGTTACAAGAGTAATGTGCATTTTGCTATTAGGGTAAGGTGCACTCTTCCCTTTAGCCCTTAAGCCCAATCTACACGATACGATGCTTTGTGCGATTCGATTACGATTCTATTTACGATACGATTAAATCCGACATGTCCGATCGGGATTCGATTCGATTTGCCATTGTTTTGCAATGGCAAATCGAATTGAATCGAATCCCGATCGGACATGTCGGAATTAATCGGATCGTAACTAGAATCGTAATCGAATCGTACAAAGAATCGTATCGTGTAGATGGGGCTTTAGTACCAGTAAAATTGCAGGGCCCAGGCAATTTTAAAGCTGCCTCATGCATCAGGCCCATGGCTTCTTACACCAAATATAGTACATCCACAGTATATAAATAGTGGATCAGAAGACTCCAATCGCTGACTTGCAAATTTTGGTACATCAGTGAGCTTCCTTTCTCCTGTGTCGGGGCACCAACAGCTTCAGTTCAATGCCTTGATTTTTAGGTGATTGTTGTGTTATGTGACCATCAGGTTAGAGTGGTGAAGGAGAAGATGGCAGCATGTGGGAAAGGTGTAAATACACATAACCAGCGTGTTCCTATGCATAAGGAGGGGGCGCAGTAATAAAGAAGCACTATGATGGAGAAATCACTAATGGTGGTACTAAAATGAGTGAACCACCAGTCGGGCAATAAAAAGGAGGAAGCATTTATAAGAAGCCACTATAAGAAGCAAAGTGAACTAGTTTGGGGTACCATCTTTGATATACTGTAGGATACCAGGGTTTGAATCCTGACAGGACCCAGTCCATAAAAAGTAAAGATTCCGTGGCCAAGACTCCCTAACACTCCGGGGTGAGCTACTGAGCATACTTTTCTTGTTTATAAATGATCATTCCCCAGTTTACCTGACTCTCATTTATTTTATTTATTTATTGTATTTATAAAGTGCCAACATATTACGCAGCGCTGGACAATAAATAGGGATACATACAATATTTAGGGGTGACATACAGCAAAATGACAATACCTGAATACAAGAAAGACCAGATCATGCAGCACAGTATGAGTACAAGGTAATGCTTAGTCACTGGAAGGGAGCATGGAGATTAGGCAAGTTAGGTTCACTCAGATGCATAGCATGGGTTCACAGTGATGGAGGTGCATGAGCAGGTAGGACACAAAAGGTGGAGGACCCTGCCCAAAGGCTTACAATCTACAGGGAGAGGTAAGGACACAGAAGGTAGGGGACCAGAGTTCAGCTGTGGGTTTAGAGCACTTGTGAGGTGTAGTAGGCCAGAGTGAAAAGGTGAGTTTTGAGGGCTTTCTTGAAGATGTTGAAGGAGGGGGCTGCCCTAATGGGTGGAGGTAGGGAGTTCCATAGTGTTGGAGCAGCTCTTGAGAAGTCCTGGAGGCGTGCATGGGACTGGGTGATGCGGGGGGGCTGTTAGGCGAAGTTCATTGGAAGAGCGGAGTGAGTGGCTAGGTGTGTACCTCTGAGTAAGATCGGAAATGTAGGTTGGACAGGTTTTGTGGACAGATTTGTAGGTCAGACACAGTATCTTGAATCTGATTCTGGACTGGATAGGAAGTCAGTGGAGGGATTTAAAGGAGGGGATCCGCCGTGGTGGAGCAATGGGAGCAGTGGATAATTCTGGCTGCCGCATTCATGATGGACTGCAGTGGGGCTGTTCAGGTCATAGGGAGACCAGACAGCAGGGCATTGCAGTAGTCAAGGCGGGAAATTATGAGGGCATGGATGAGGAGTTTGGTGGTGGCAGAGGTCAGGAAAGGGCGAATCTTACAGATGTTACGCAGGTGGAAGTTGCAGGACTTTGTGAGGTTTTGGATGTGGGTAGTGAAGGAGAGTGTGGAGTCCAGGGTGACACCCAGACAGCGGGCTTGAGAGGTAGGGCGAATGGTAGTGTGGTTAACAGTGACATGCACATTTGGGAGGTTTATGGATGTCCGGGGTGGGAAGATCATAAATTCTGTTTTGTCTAGGTTTAGTTTCAGGAACCTAGCGGACATCCAGGAGGAGATGGCTGATAGACAGGAGGAGACCTTGTCCATGGTAGTGGTGGATATGTCAGGGGTGTGGAGGTAGATCTGGGTGTCATCTGCATACAAATGATAGTTAAAACCCATGGAGGAGATAACCTTGCCAATGGAGGATGTGTATAGGGTGAACAGTAGGGGGCCAAGGACTGAACCCTGGGGGACTCCCACCAAGAGGTGGTTGGGAGTGGACGAGGACTCATTGAAGGTGGTCGTGAAGGAGCGGTTGGAGAGGTAGGATGAAAGCCAGGACAGGGCAAGATCGTGTATGCCCATGGACTGGAGGGACTGGAGGAGTAGGGGATGATCTACTGTGTCAAACACTGCTGAAAGGTCAAGGAGGAGGAGAATGGAGTATTTACCTTCAGCTTTAGCTAAGGCAAGGTCATTGACCACTTTGGTGAGAGCAGTTTCGGTTGAGTGGGCAGGCCGAAATCCAGATTGCAGTGGGTCTAGCAGTGAGTTGGCATTGAGGAACTGGGTCAGGCGTTTGTGAACCAGACGCTCAAGGAGTTTTGAGGCAAAGGCGAGGAGGGAGATAGGATGGTAGTTGGAGGGTAGCGAGGGGTCGAGGGAGGGTTTCTTAAGCAGTGGTAGTACAGTGGCCTGCTTGAAGGCTGAGGGGAAGATGCCTGTGGATAGGGAGAGGTTGAACAGGGTAGTGAGGACTGGGGCCAATTCCGTGAAGTGAGGCTGGAGTAAATCAGAAGGGATGGGGTCAAGGGGGGGGAAGTAGTGGTATGGGAAGTCTGCAGTAGGTGGATGACTTCCTCGGTGGTAGTAGGAGTGAAGGATGTGAGGGGAGGATAGGGTGGAGGAGGAGCTGGTTGGGAGGGGGTGGGAGGTGAAGATTTGAGATTGGATATTTCCTGGCGGATGGAGACAATTTTGTTGGTGAAGTGGGTGGCTAAATCTGTGGCAGAGAGGGAGGAAACGGAGGGGGGGGGGTTAAGCAGGGAGTTGAAAGTGGCAAAAAGACACCGGGGGTTGGAAGCTTGTGCTCCGATGAGCTTGGTAAAGTATTCCTGCTTCGCATGAGCAAGGGCAGTGTGGAACTGCAGCAGGTTGGTCTTGTACTGTAGGAAATCCTGGTTAAGTCTAGTTTTCCTCCATTTCCGTTCAGTGGCACGTGTTTTCCTCTGGAGGTTGCGAGTATGGGTAGTGCGCCAGGGCTAGGGGTTAGGGGGTCGGTTGCGGCAAAATATTGGTGGAGCAGCTTTCTCTAGGGCTGATGAGAGAGTTTGGCGATACTGAGCTGCAGCAAGATTAGGACAGGTTAGGGTGGGGAGAGTGGAGGAGAGGGCATGGAGGGGGTCAGCAAGGACGCTAGAGTTGAGCTTGCGTAGGTCTCGCTGCCATCGACCAGGTGGGTGGGTAGCTTGGAGGTGCCTTCCGTGAGGAGGTTGAAGGTGAGAAGGTGATGGTCTGAGGGTGGAAAGGGTGCGATGTCAAGGTCTGCAATGGTGGTGGATTTAGTGAATATAAGGTCGAGAGTGTGACCTGCAGTGTGAGTAGGGGTGTTGGTGTGTTGTACTAGTCCAAGTGAGTTGGCAATGGTGAGCAGCCGGGTACGTTGCCGCACAAAAGAAGTTGCAGGGCATGCTGGGTTGTCTTTTTTTGCTTCTTTATTCCCCCTCAGACTTAACAAATGTACAGAAGTAAAAAAAGGACAACCCAGCATGCCCTGCAACTTCCTTTGTGCGGCAACGTACCAAGTAAGAGTCAGGTAAACTGGTGAATGATCATTTATAAACAAGAAAAGTAATAGCGATTTTACCTTTTGGATTGCCTGATTAGCATCCTTATTACTTGTTTACCAGATAAAAATAAAGAATTGATTTTTTTATTTTATTAAGTTACTCTTTAAGACAGAACCAATGGGGGCACACTAAAATTAGGGCAACTAAATGGGAGCCCTGCAATTAATGGAATACTAATGGGGACAGTAGGATGAGTGGGTACAAATGGGAGGCACTATAATGAGGGGTCCACAAAGTGTTTTTCACTTTAGTTTCATTTTGCAGGGAGCATTGAGAAAGTTAAAGACTGTGGGCCTTATCCAATTAACTTTTTCTCCTAAATGTTCTCCTAGGTGATATTTTCACATTATAAATAAAATGCCTTTTATGCCATCACAGGCAAGAATATTTTTTACAGTACTTTTTCTAATTGCAGAGTGTTGAAAAGTTATTTTCTTTCACTAAAGATTTATTAAGCAAATATAAAAATATAAACGTACAAATGCAGATACATTGTTTCAGATCAGACAAGATAAGAAAGGTTACAAACCAGTTTTAAATAAACTGTATAGGCAATAATCTATTGTAATGTCCATCTGGAAAAGATCAAGAGTTGAGTGATCAACACTATGAAGATTGCATGTTCATTCTATGGGAATGCCAGTCATCCCAGTGTAAATGAAATTTCTCCATAGTATCAGACATTGTATGAAAAATAAAATCTGTCAACATAATGTTGTCCACCCTAGAGAGAACTTTGTCGAAATTGAGGTCTGGTGGTTTCCATGAGCATGCTATTACCCATAACACTGAGCATAATAACACATAATAAACCCTACTCCATGGTTTCGGTATTAAAAAATTGGGAGTTAGAAATAATGCTTGTAAAGCCTCCAGACTGATTTGTTTTTCACAAAAGCTACTCAGAAGAGAGCCCACCTGTGTCCAAATCCCCATTGCTTTGGGGCATTCCCAGAATAAGTGCAACATAGAACCATCAGTATGACATCCACGGAAGCACTGTGGCGATACTTGGGGAAACATTTTATGCAATCTGGTTGGAACCTGATACCAACGCGTAGCTACTTTCAGTACAGTATCTCTGACTGCTGCGTATTTTGTAACAGTTTTTATGTTAGAATATATTTTATTCCACTCTGCTATATCTAAATTCTGTGCCAGGTCTAAGTCCCAGGCCACCATGCTATTTGTTTTGCCTTTTTCAGAATGGCTTCTCAGGTAAGTATATATAGAAGAGATCATTCCTTTTGGGGTCTGTTCTGAAAGGTAAACATTTTCAAAAAAGGTAGCATTTAGTCTACCACCAGAAGTGGAATTCCGCACAAAAAAATGTTTCAGCTGATAATATCTAAAATGCTCTGAGTTGGGTATCTGTCTATTAGTTTGCAGTATTTCTAATGGGATAAATTTATCTCCTAACCAACATTTATTAGCAGTGGTATATCCTTGAGAGATCCACCAATGAAAGCTTCTATGGTCTAAAAAGGCTGGAGGAAATTCTGGGTGGCCAACAAAAGGTAATTTAGGGCCAAACTTTGAGCCTAATTGGAATTTGTTATGATATCTAAGCCAGGTACGCATTGAATCTGCTACAACCAGATTGCGCTTATAAATCTGCCGAAGGTAATGGTCCGGTAGCTATATCAGAGATTGAATGTTATATGGTTCCACCGATACTGATTCAAATTGGATCCATGGGATATTCAACTCTGGTCTAAACCATCCTATTATTTGAGAAAATCTGGTTGCCAGTAAATATAACCATAGGTGGGGTACCCCCACATCCCCTTGGGAAGTTGCTCTATACAAGGTTGAAGTTTTAAATCTAGCTCTCTTATTGTTCCATACAAACTTATCTATCGCCTTTTGTAATTTTTCAATAAGTTTCCTGTTTGGAGTTAGGGGGATTGCTCAAAAAAAATATAATATCCTGGGCAGTATGACCATTTTAACAGCTGTAACTTTCCCAAGCCAGGAGATTTTGTATTTAGACCATTCATGCAATGTTCTGATGGTTGAGAGTACCAAAGGATCATAATTAGATGATACTAGCGAAGAAAAACTAGATGTAATTCTCACTCCCAAGTAGGAGATCTCATGGTCTTGCCATTTGAAATCAAAGTTGGCTTGATATAATTTTACCACAGCATGGGGAAGATTTATTGGTAGTGCCTGGGATTTTTCCGTGTTGACTCTGAGTCCGGAAATTTTACCAAAAGAGTCCAGTAGGGGGAGAAGGGTGGGCAGGGAAGTCAAAGGTTGTGTTAAGAACACCAAGGAGTCGTCAGCATAGAGACTTAAGGTGGCCATACACTGGTCGATTTGCCATCAGATTCGACCAACAGATAGATCCCTCTCTGATCGAATCTGATCAGAGAGGGATCGTATGGCCACCTTTACAGCAAACAGATTGTGAACCGATTTCAGCCTGAAACCGTTCACAATCTGTTGTGGTGGTGCTGCTGCTGCTGCCCCCGCCCGCCCGCATACATTACCTGCTCCGCCGGCGCGACTCCAGTCCCCCGGTCACCGCTGCTCTGTCTGCGCTCTGGTCTCCAGGTCCGGCATGCCTCACTTCTTCTAGCCCGGCAGGAAGTTTAAACAGTAGAGGGCGCTCTACTGTTTAAACTTCCTGCCGGGCTAGAAGAAGTGAGGCATGCCGGACCTGGAGACCAGAGCGCAGACAGAGCAGCGGTGACCGGGAGACTGCAGTCGCGCCGGCGGAGCAGGTAATGTATGCGGGCTCTACTGCGTCGGTCGTCGGGCACTCGAACGCCGCTAGCGATGCGCTCTTTACCCGCGGGCGATGGACGGTTATTTTCCGCACGGCACGATCGACGGGATCGGACGAAATGGATCGAAATTCGGCGTGTAGCGTGAACGATTGGCAGCAGATTCGATCCCAGTGATCGAATCTGCTGTCGAAACGGGCGCAAATCGGGCCAGTGTATGGCCTGCTTTACTTTAAACTCAGATCCATTGATCTCATATCCTTTGATGTTTTCATTAGATTGAATTGCTAATGAAAGTGGTTCCAGGGCCAGTGAGAACAGCAAAGGAGAAAGTGGGCACCCTTGTCTGGTGCCCCTTCGCAACTGTATCTGGTCTGAAAAAAATCCCGGTAGCTTAATCCTTGTTTTAGGGCTATTATATAATGCTTGAATTCCTTTTAAAAAGCTACCTGTAAGTCCCATTCTCTCCATTACCTGGTACAAGTATGGCCATATGACTGAAAGCTTTATGTAAATCTAAGCTTAACATAAGCAATCTATTATCTTTAAGTTTCACATCCTGTAAAATGTTACAAACTAATCGAACATTATCTATAGTTTGTCTGTTAGGCATAAAGCCAGCTTGTGGGTTTGTAACTAATTGGGGTATAACTCTGGAGAGCCGTATTGCCAAAATTTTTGCAAAAATGTTGGAGTCATTATTAATCAGTGAGATGGGTCTGAAGTTTTGGGGTAATGAATGATCTTGATTGGATTTTGGAATTAGGGTCATATTAGCAAAAGTCATGTCATCAGGGAATTTATGACCTTCAAGAATTCTGTTGAACATCTCCGCCATATATGGGATGAGTGTCTGTGAGAATTTTTTATAGTAAAGGCTTGAGAAGCCATCAGGGCCTGGTGATTTCGTTAATTTTAAAGATTTTATTACCTCAGTTATTTCTGATAATTTAATCGGTACATTCAATGTTTCTAATTGAGGCGGAGCTAAAGTAGGGAGCTTGATTGAGTTTAACCATTCCTGTATCCTTGATAAGTTTATCTCCTCGGGTTCTGCGAATAGTTTAGTATAATAATTTTTGAATATTTCCATAACTTTCTCTGGAAGAGATTCAAGAGAACTGGATTTTGATTGTAATCTATACACATGTGGAGGTCTATAGTATTGGGACAACTTGCGAGCAAACATAGTGCTTGCAGAGTTTCCATACAAAAGAAATCTGGCTTTGGCAAATTTCAGAGTCTTCTCTACTTTTTCTGATAGTAATTTATCTAGCTCTATTCTTTTTTCCCTGATTTGTCCCAGCACTGTAGGGTCTACCGCAAGATTCTGCTTGCGATACAATTGGTCTAATTCCCTAGATAAATATTGTATCCTAGCTAAACGTTCCTTTTTTCGTTTAACAGCCATGGCAATCAGTTTGCCCCTAATTACAGTTTTATGTGCTGACCATAAGATCTCTGGTGAAACTTCTCCATTATTGTTAAGTATAAAGTATTCTTCTAAAGAATTTTGAATCTTATCGACATTTGATTGGTTTTGTAGCAATAAGTCATTTAAGCGCCATGATAATGGAGAGAATGTGACCCCGAATCCCTTGAAGCTACCTGAAACCATGTGGTGGTCTGACCAAACACAGACATGGATGTCCGCATCTGTAGCATTAGCTAATAAAATTGGAGAGACCATCACATAATCCAATCTAGCAAATGATTGTTGTGGGTGAGAGAAATAGGTGTAACTCCTATCTCCTGTATGGAAAGCCCTCCAAAGATCCGTCAATTGAAATGTCTTGTGTAATTCCCTCAGCGCTCTTGGAAAGGCTCTGCCATGGATAGCGGATGAATTTCTATCAATTGAGGTATTGCTAACGCAATTAAAGTCACCTGCAAGTAGAAGATGACCAGATAATAAGCTTTCTAGCTTGGCATACATATCTTTAAAGAATTGTGCCTGAGAGGACTGAGGAGCATACACATTGCATAAAGTGACATCCTTCCCCTTTAAGGAGCCTTTGACTATAATATAACGGCTGTCCGGATCCTTGTAGGTCTGAGTATGCTCAAAAGGGATTCTATTGTGTATTAAAATAGCGACCCCCCGTGCCTTGGAAGAGAATGTAGTAGCATAACTCTTTTGATAGGATTTATCTAATAACCTTGAGGGATTCCCTTGTGTAAAGTGTGTTTCTTGTAGAAACAACACATCTGCCTGCAGTGATTTATACTGCTGAAAGGCTTTTCTCCTTTTCTGAGGGGAATTAAACCCCTGTACGTTGTGAGTAATAAATTTCAACGCCATTGAGTTTCATGTATGAGCCATTGATAACCTGATCAAAAGGAAGTCCCTCCCAGGCACGAGGGGTCCCCCTCCCACTCCGTCTCCCCCTTATTTTTTTTTTATTTTTTTTTAAAGATTCTTTATTTTATTTTGAAGAAGAAAAAGCATTTTAAACAAAACAACAACAAGTGGTTCATCACAGTCTTGAACAAAAAAAATACAGATAACAATAGCACTTAGTGGGGAGGGGCATTCCTAGCCACAGGTCAGATATAACATTCCAAACTATTGTGCACAATAGTTAAAATCCTAAGCCCAGGGGCCTATCCCTTCCCCCACTATTAACGCTTAAAGAGTAAAACTGTAGTGTTACCACTATTAAACGGAGTATATGGAGAGGGGTAAGGGGAAAGAAAGAAAGAGGGGGAAGGAAAGAAAACCAGAGGAAAGGAGAGAAATAGAATGGGTCCTCTGAAGACCAGATCCAGAGAACCCATTAGAGTGAAATAAAGAAGGAAAGATTTATAGTAAGATCCGCGCCGGGCCGAACCCAAATAGACCTCACATGATCTAGTAAAAAACTCAAGTTTATGAGGAAAAATGTGGAATCACACCAATACGAAGGGGAAAATGTAAAATATTTATGTATCCTGGGGAATTTGTAGGTATTCTTCTGATTCTAGAAACATATCCCAGTGAATCCATGTACGTGAGAAGGCCTCGTCCCTATCGTGTAAGGTGTGGGTCAAAGACTCCATCTGATAGACAAACTTTATCTCATTGATCCATTCCCTTATTGAAGGCACAGATTGTGATTTCCAGTGGCGAGCAATAAGGACTCTTGCAGCTTGGATCAAATGGCGAGAAAGAGAGCGCTTGAATTTTTTAAAGGGTTTTGGGGTATTATGGAGCAAGTAGTATGAGGGATCTTCAATCGGATCTCCGTCTGTTAAAATTTTAATGTATTTCTGGACCGATTGCCAAAATGGTTTTATAGCTTCGCAGTCCCAGAATATATGGGTTAATGAACCTACTGCATTGTCACATCGCCAACATTGAGAGCTAGTATTAGGGAAGATTTTATTTAATCTGCTCGGAGTCAGGTACCACCTGGACAAGATTTTATAATTGGACTCTTTGATCCGAGAGGACATTGAGGCAGATTGATTTAGCGTGAGTATCTTCTGCCAACGCTCATCAGAAAATACACAGTTAAGTTCTGATTCCCATTTAGATTTGAGTTCTAGCGACCAGGTGGTATCTGAGAGCAGAAGTTGATATAACTGGGAAAGCGTTTTTTTAATGGTGCCCTTAGATAAACATAAATTCTCAAAAGTAGAGAGTGGTCTAGAAAGTTGCTCCCTATTTCCCAGAGAACTGAGAAAGTGGACAAATTGCATGTGACTCCATTCGTCCAAAAATGGACATGAACGTGAGTCACGTATCTGTGAGAGTGGGATCCAAGCTTTATTTTGTATGAGGTCACGGCATCTAATTATGTCACCCATTCTCCAGCAGGCATAGCTTTGAGAAGAACAGCCTGGGGGGAATAATGGGTTGTTTAGTAAGGGCACCATAGGGGAAGGCCAAGGAGATAAATCTGGGAGATGGCGGACCCTAAAGAGAGCATTTAAGGTGGAGTTCACAGAGAGATATTCATTTTGTATTTTAAAAGAGGACCAAGGATAAACACAAAGCTCCGTGCCAACAAGATCTTGCTCCAGTTGTACCCATCTTTTCTGATTGGAGTTCCTGTGCCAGTCAACTAGGCGAGTCAAGGATGCTGCGGAGTGATATTTTCCCATGTCCGGTACAGCTAAACCACCAGAATCTTTGGCCAGAACAAGTGCAGTGTAACGGATGCGTGGGGGCTTGCGTTTCCAGATGAACCGTGCAAACCGCTTCCGTAAAGTCTTAAAGTGTTCCGCTGGCAAGACTATTGGTATGGTTTGGTAAAGGTATAGTATTCTTGGTAAAATGTTCATTTTTATAATGTTGATCCTTCCTAACCAGGAAAAGCAAGGTTTGTCCCAACGCTGTAGATCGGAAGTTAGAGTTTGGGTCAAGGGGACAAAATTGAGTCTGTACAAATCATTTAGTGAAGAGGGAATACGTATGCCAAGGTATGTAATAGCTTGTGGTGGCCATTTATAAGGAAAGTTATTTTTGATCTGGGAACTTAAATTAGTTGGCATGGATACCCCCATAGCTTGGCATTTGTCTGGATTTATTTTAAAATTAGAAATGTATTGGTATGATTTTAATTCCAGTTCCAAAGAGGGGAGGGAAGTGTGGGGTTCTATCAGGTAAAATAGCAGATCATCCGCATAGGCCGCCACCTTGTGCTCTGAAGAGGGTAGTTGGGGGCCTCTGATATTCACATTCTTGCGGATAGTGCGTAGGAAGGGTTCTAATGATAAGGCAAATATTAAAGGGGAAAGGGGACAGCCTTGCCTTGTACCATTGGCAATAGGGAAAGAGGCAGAGACAACACCATTAACACGGACCTGCGCAGACGGGATGGAATAGAGTGAGATAATCCACCGCAACATATGTTGACCAAGGCCTATATGTTGAAGTGTAGCCTCTAAAAAGCTCCAGTCAACCCTATCAAATGCCTTTTCGGCATCGGTGGATAAAAGAAGCAGAGGGGTATGTGTCTTATGCGCCCGTTGGATAAGATCAATTGTGCGTATGGTGTTGTCTCTCGCCTCACGTCCTGGTATAAAACCAGCTTGGTCTGGATGAACTAGTGAATCCATAAGGGGGGAAAGCCTGTTTGCCAACACTTTGGCAAACAGTTTCAAGTCAGCGTTTAAAAGGGAAATGGGACGATAATTAGAGCACAAGGTGGCGTCCTTACCCAGTTTAGGAATAACCGCTATCTGTGCAGATAGCATGTCTCTGGGTAGACTAGAGGGAGGAGCATCTTCCGATACTAAGGCATTAAGAAACGTCAGTAAGCGGGGGATCAGAATGTCTCCAAAGGTTTTATAATAATCAAGTGGGAGGCCGTCAGGACCGGGGGCCTTGCCAGTAGCTGAAGACTTTATTGCCTGTCTAAGTTCAAAGTCAGTTATAGGGGATTCTAGATCACTAACGATTTGTTCAGTCAATTTGGGCAGGCCAGCAGCTTGTAGATAAGTGTTTATGGCATGAGACCTTGCCTGGTTAGGAGGATCAGAGTTGTTAGATGGTAAGTTGTAAAGGGAATGGTAATAATCCCTGAAAACCTTGGCGATTGATTCAGATCTATATTTTTTAATTCCCGAACGGTCTTGGATATGTGCCACATTAGTGTGAGCATAGGTTTCCCGGAGGGCCCTAGCTAGCATTCTACTGCACTTGTTGCCAAACTCATAATATGAGCGTTTGCACTTAAGAGCCAAGTGTTTCTCCCTGTGGAAGAGAGAGGTTTTCAGTTTTTCCCTTTCCAATTGCAGATTTTGCAAATCAGCACATGATAAGGTTTTCTTGTGACGCGACTCCAGTACTCTAATAGTGTTTAAACTATGAAGAATGTCTTCCTGTCTTTTTTTGTGTCTGAAGCTCGCCTCTTGTATCATTTTCCCTCTAATGGTGCATTTGTGTGCTTCCCAGATTGAAGAAAGCGGGACTTCTTCAGTAGTATTTGTTAAAAAATACTCCTGAAGGGCGTTGGAAATGGAGTGTTTAAAGTCCTTATCTTGCAGAAGGGAAATGTTCAAACGCCATTGTCTAGGGAGGTGAGTTTTAGGGCAAATACCCAATTCCAGTGTAACCGGAGAATGGTCAGATAGCGTCATATTGCCAATCTCTGAGGAAATTTGTTCAGAGAGTAGATTTTGAGAGATAAAAATATGATCAATACGCGTATAGGAATTGTGTAAGTTGGAGAAAAAAGTATAATCGCGCCCGGATGGGTGCTGGATCCTCCAGATATCGACTAATTGGCGCTGAACCAATTCCCTCCTACACTTAGCAATTGCTCTGTTGTTCAGGGAGCTCTTACCCGTAGAGCAGTCCACAGATGGGTCCAGGATCATGTTAAGATCGCCTCCCAGAATTAAGCTTCCCTCTGCGAAGCTATCAAGGGCATCGAGGGCCCTGACCAAAAAAGCCGGTTGCCCACTATTAGGGGCATAATAAGTGCCAAGTGTAAAAGTTCGGGATAAATAAGGACCTTTTATAAAAAGGAAGCGGCCGGAGTTGTCCTTGTGTTCCTGCAAGAAACGAAAATCGAAATCCTTGGACAGTAATATTGCTACACCTTTGGTTTTTGTGTCAGGCGAGTTACTGAAGAAGGCCTGAGTGTAATACTTATCAGTAAGTTTGGGGGCAGTATTGCCTTTGAAGTGCGTTTCCTGCAGGAACACAATGTGCACACGTTGTTTATGAAGTTGGCGTAAGAGGGCTCTACGTTTTTCAGGGAGGTTAAGTCCCTTCGTATTCAGGGTTTGAGTTTTAAGGAACATGAGGATGTGAATAGCGTGCTAAGGGTGAGGTCAGGGTCGGCCCGGCATAGATCTTTAAAAAACAAGAAAGAGACAGGAGAGGAAGAACATAGGAGAAAGAAGAGAAAAAGAGTAATGGGAAAGGAAAAATCCATATCCCATAGCATAATATTAACAAACTAAAAATTGTGCAACATAGATCTAAAACATTTGAAATAGCCTGTAAGGCCATAATGGGTGGGTTACGAAGGGACATTCCACACACAAGGAGTATCTCGGAGCCCCGGGCATACACATCTGTATAAATGGCTATGAGCCCATGAGAAGCTGGAAAACTGATAAACTGATTGACATTTGTATAGTCTTAAGATATGCACGGGGGAAGGGATGGCGGGGGAATAAAAGGAAAATATACGGGAGCGGGTATTGATTAAACCGCCATAATGATGTGTCTATAGGGACAGGATTAAACTCTCAGTGGAAATACAGCCGTGTATGTCACAGGGGTTGCGAAACATAAAAGTGCCCATTGAGATAAGAACCTATATCATGATGCACATGCAATATAACCATTAAAGGTAGAAAACAGACCAGCCACTGTGTAAAGGTCATACGTTTCGAACTAGGTAAAACAAATTAATGCAGGGAACAGGTGGTATATCAGCTATCGAAGTAAGTAAGTCCAGAACACCAGAAGAAAAAACAAAAAGAAAACAAAAACCAAAACAAGAGGAAAAAATGTGAGTCTTAGGTCCACTAAGTGCCTAGTTTCAAAAAAAAAAAAAAAAAACGGAAGTAAAAATAAGAGTGTTGATAGGTCACTCGTGAGAATAGTTCTTCAGAGAAAAGAAAAAAGAAAAAGGGCTGAAGAAACACTTAAGACAACTCACGAGGATGAGTCACGCTGAACTTCTCTTGCCGGTTTCTTTTTCTGCGGTGGGTTAATCAGCAGTCGGTCAGGGTCCCATAGAGGAAGAGGTACTTGTTCGATCTCTAAGGATGAGCAAAAGGTAGGGACATCAGCAGGAGTGCGTAAAATGGCTGAGCGGGAACCAATCTTTGCTTGAAGATTGAAGGGGAAACCCCAGCGGTAAGTCGCTCCCTCATCCTGTAAAGCTTGAAGAAGTGGCCGAAGTGCTTTTCTTTGGGCTAAAGTGAAGGGGGCCAAGTCCTGGTAGAGTGTGATCTGGGCTCCATCAAAGTCAATAGTACCGTGACGCCTAGCGGCTGCCATAATAGCTTCCTTAATAGGAAAATGGTGGACTCTGCATATAACATCTCTGGGCGGGGAGTCACCCTGAGGCATGGCGCGTAGAGCACGATGAACCCGATCCAGTCGGATCGGAGGTGAATGGATCTGATCGAGGACTTTATCAAATATAGCCTGTACAGTAGCTGGAAGATCCTCATTGCGTGTGGTTTCCGGCAGGCCGCGAATGCGGACGTTATTGCGGCGATTCCTATTTTGTAGGTCTTCTAGGCTGGATCGGTAAAAGTTATTCAGGGCAGTTTGTTTAATGGATGCTTCTTTAAGGAGCTGTACATCTTGTTGTAGCTGAGAGATATTTGCTTCTGCTCCTGAGACCCTGTCTGTCAGGCCAGTAACCTCTTCACGCAGAGCAGCAGCTTCAGACCTCGTGTTGGTCAAAATGAGGTCAGTCTGTTTATCTAAGTCTTCCTTTGTTGGGAGGCTTCGTAAAAATTCCCAGATGTCCTCTAGACTTTTAGCCGAGGGAGAGGATGATAAATTGCCAGGGGCTGCTGCTGGGCCAGCTTGGTCTGTCATCTTGATCTTGTCAGGATTAGAGCGTGTGGTTGGGCCTGTGAAGTACTTCGCCACGGAGTTAGTGACAGTATTTACGACTGAGGTCTGGTTCTGTCTTGTTCCTCGTTTGTTCCCCCGTGCTGTGGTGGTATCAGGGAGAGGATTAGTTTCAGAATGCTTCTTCGTTATAGGCAAAAAGACAGCTCTCAGCCCGGAGCTCCGGGAAGACACGTCCTCACAGTTTCATGCCTGGCTCCGCCCCCCGTCTCCCCCTTATAACATAAGTTACCTTCCCCACGTATAGATATAGGTCTCCAGGTGGACAGCAATACATTTCAGAAAGCAGCAAGAGAAAACAAAATTGAAAATAAACTAAAACTAAACAGAAACTTATATATAACCAACAATTCTGTATAACAGGCATCAGAAAAATAAAGCCTATCCGGCTAATCTCAGAACAGTAATCACTTCCAGGTCCAGTCCAAAACAGGGCTGGATGTACCTGGAATACTCCAGTCACAGTAAAAACTGACAACTGAAGGGGGTAGACAAATAGCACGAGCGAGGTTGGAGAAACATACCGCTAGTAGTGCAATTAACTAACTGAGCAAGATGCTATACGTTACAGTAGGGTTAAACATGGATCTTATACCCATTCCTGAATTGGGGATCAGTCTCCCGAGAATCGGCGATCCCTGCTCTTCTGGGATCGCCGCGGTGTCCATATTGGAGAGAGGGGTCGTCTGTTGCTTTTAGCTGGAGTAGGCGGTAGTGTTGGTGGCTCCAGGCCTAATTTGGCTAAGAGACGATGACCTTCTTTGGGCGTAATAGCAGAGTAGATAACCCCATTTTGTTGTACCACCAGGCGGAATGGGAAGCCCCATCTATATTTTATATTGGCTTTTTGTAGGACTGCTGTAATGTCCTTCATCTTTCGTCTTTTTTCCAGAGTCACTGGAGAGATATCCTGATATATGGAGATTCGATGGCTTTCGCATTCCAGTGAGGTTGCCTCTCTTGACTCTTTCAGGATCCGTTCTTTAATAAGGAAGTCCTTCAGGCATAAAACTATATCCCTAGGTGGTTGCTCCGGTCTGGGTTGCGTTCTCAATGCTCTATGTATTCTGTCACAGGTAAAGGCTCCATCTTGTGCATCTGGAACCAGTGTTAGGAATATGGTGGAAACATGCTTTTCTAGTTCCGTATAGGTTTCAGGCAAACCCCTTACCCGAAGATTGTTGCGGCGATTTCGGTTATCTAAATCTTCCGCTTGGGATTGTAAGGCAGTAACCGTTTCTTTCATAGCGTCATGATCTTCTTGAAGCTCATTGTGGGCTTTTAAAAGTGCGTCATGTTTTGACTCAAGCCGGTCTGTACGTTCCCCCAGCAAAGTGATCTCATGTGTCAGTGATGATTCAAGCTTGTGCAGCTCTGTTTGGAACTTACTGGCTAGTCTAGTGTACATATTGTCCAGACTGTCCTCTAGGTCCTGTTTTGTAAGGCCTCGCTGTCTCTCCGGCCTGGAAGTTATCCAGTCTGGGCCCGAGTCTGCTACGGATCCTTGTGAGCCAGTGGGGGAACCGCGGCCATCTTGAGACTGCATGGCTGAGTCCCGTGTGCGTAGAAAGTAGTCACGTACCAGCTTCTGCTTCGGGATAACGGGTTGCCTGCGCTTCGGTGGCATGCACAGTTAGTTTCTCTCGGGGGTGCTATAGAAAATGTAGCGATATCGAAGCTTCTAATCCCCGGTAAGCGGCATTAATAACTCCGTCTGGCCGGAGCTATATCTAGGTGCGTCCTCCTCTCAGCGCGCCGCGCATGCGCCCCTGAAAAGTTATTTTAAACAGAAGATAAATAATTATCTCCTATGAGAAAACTTAGGAGAAAAGGTGAATTGGATTAGGCCCTGTGTGTTTTACTGCAGGGAGTTTATCTGATAGCTGCCACAGTCTTTTTTTGCTACGGCAGAACTGAACAGTATATTTCTTAAACATTGTAATTGCTTTGTCTTTGTTCAGTTTTATCAACTCTAGAGTGTATTTTTGTTAAATTCAGTATGTGAACATCTCTCTATAACCAAAGAGAAGCTTAGTTTTTCACCCAAAACAATTAAAAATGAATTTAATTACCGTATGTGCTTTTTTCATGCAATAACAGCAGTTAGCAATGACGTTCTATGAGCTGAGAGGACTTGCTTTTGGCCACAAGAAATGTCAACTGTATAAAAATCACAACTATATTGACAATAAGTAGTATGGAAGGAAGCTTTAGTTGTGGTGAAGCCAGACTGTAATTCCCCTTTAAAATTGTCCTGGAGGGAACTGTTATTTTTTCTCCATGAGTGAAAAAAAAAAACTACTTACCTGGGGCTTCCTAGAGCCCCTGGCAGCCAATTTGTCCCTTGCTTCAGCTCCGGTGTTCCAGGGTCCCTTCTGTTGCAGATGCCAACCTTGTCACACTGGCATATTCTACACCTGTGCGAGCGAGCAGCCGTGCCACTCGTCGCACTCCAGTGCATCTGGCCCGGAGGGGAAACCGGGACACCGGAGCTGCGGCAAGGGACATATCAGCTTCCAGGAGGAAGCCCCAGGTAAGTGGATCTTGTTTTTATTTTATTTTTTTTTATCACTCCAACCTGCCCTTTAAGGAAAGAAGTAGTATTTAAACTTACTTTCTAGAATATCTGCAACTGCAGCCGGGTCTACATGCTTCTGAAAAACCTGGAAGAATGAAATAACACAAACAATCAAAAAATATTGAGCACCTATAAACCACAGTACAAAAAGTAATTAAAGTGCACTTGCAGTCACAGAATACTGCGTGTTTTGGTTTGGCACATTTAACATAAGCCATTCTACATTATTATAAAAAAAATTTATTACATGGCTGGCTGGGTTTGCAAAATGGACTTCCTGAGTATGATTAGATCACATAGCAGTCTGCAAACTGTTCAAATTCCTTTCCCTACTCCATCATCACTCACATGAGATCAGGAAGGCGCTAAGAGGGAGCACCAGGCTGTCATTCACTTTGAACACAAAGCTGACACCATCCATGTCCTTTCTGCCGCAGAGAGATTATCTCCTTGTGGCCAGCACTACAACAATACAGTATTGTAGTGTAAAGCTCTTACCTGTCAGGGGTTCCAGCGCTGGCTCAGACGGCTCGGATGGCGGAGCACGGCCGCAAGCTTCCTCTTCTGATCCGTCCGGCGGCATCCCCAGCACCCCAGCGGCGGTGACTGGGAGTGCGCATCTCCCCTGCATCCCTGGGCGGGCGCGGCTCAGAGCCACGCTTATGCCTCCCGACGTTGGCAATGATAGTGCCAGCTGACAGATTGGTCAGCTGACACTCAGGTAAATACTGTATGCCGATTGGTTGCTGTAGGTTGGGGCCGGCTTGGGCGGGCTTTAGGGTATTTAAATCCCTGGCTCTCATTCAGTCCTTGCCCGTGATAGCAATCTGTACGCTGGTGCTGGGCACTCTGTCACTCTGTGATATTATTGTATTGTTATATGTTATTAGTCTAGTTGCTCTGATAGATATCTATGCAGTGTTTGCGATATATATCTATGCTTTAGACTAGTGTTTGTTATTTTCCTTATTTACTGTGTATGACTTTTGCTACTCCTTGACCTTGACTTTGTCTCAGCCCATTGTACCTCAGCCATCTGACCACCTGTGTATGATCCCAGCCTGTTAAACGACCTAGCTTTTGTCTCAGCCTATTGTAGCTCAGCCATCTGACTACCCATGTATGATCCTAGCCTGTGAAACAACCTAGCCTTTGTCTCAGCCCATTGTACCGCAGTTATCTGATATCTGATATCTCGTGTATGACCCTAGCTTACGTTTTGATTACGACAAATCTGAACCTCTGTGCATACGTCTTATACCAAACATGATATGTAGAGTCTCATTATCAGTTCCAGTTGATTTCCTCGCTGCTTTGTGCAAGATAAAGCAATTACCTATACTGTGTGTTCACAAAACAAAAAAAAGTTAAATAAAAAAAATAACTGAGAAATGGTTTGTTATTGCAGGCTTACCAGAGTGATGAGAGATAAACAAGCTTTAACTAATGGCACTGGGAAGGGTGTGGGAAGAGATACATTAATTATTACAAAATGAGCATAGAGCAACTATAGTTGCTGTGCTGACCACAAAGAGAGCAGTGTGGAAGAAAACCCACTTCCCTGGCAATGAGAAGCTACCGGATGCTGCCAAAAGCAAGCCAAGTATTTCCAATGTAGTTATTGCAAAAAGTATAGATCTGCAATATATAAAACTTTGTGCATGGCT
The DNA here is from genome assembly GCF_040937935.1 of Hyperolius riggenbachi. Classification (NCBI taxonomy): domain Eukaryota; kingdom Metazoa; phylum Chordata; class Amphibia; order Anura; family Hyperoliidae; genus Hyperolius; species Hyperolius riggenbachi. The sequence continues at coordinate 407,594,507 of NC_090646.1, read as the reverse complement.
AGTTATTGCAAATTTACTATAATATGCATTAAAATGGAAGGCTGGAGTAGGGTTGCCATACATGACATAGTGACTGTAATAGTATCAAATTCTTAATTAAAAGTACTCCCGAGATAGGATTAGATAAACAGTACACACAAGTAGAGGTTCTGCCACTAAATGGGCCTCTATTGAGCACCAATAGATATCTTAATCACGGGGAGTGTCCTGGTTTCATTTCTATACAATACAATACAATAACATTTCTATAGCGCTTTTCTCCCATAGGACTCAAAGCGCTTAGGCTCTCTCAGATTCAGTAATTAGTAGGATGAAGTATTCACACAACAAAAGTTATATTTCTGCAAATGCCAGACTGAACAGGTGGGTTTTCAGTCTGGATTTAAACACGTCCAGGGATGGGGCTGTCCTGATCTGTTGAGGTAAGGAGTTCCAAAACGTAGGGGCAGCATGACAGAAGGCTCTGGGACCAAAAGTTTCCAAGTGGACTCTGGGTATGACTAGATTATTAGAACCTGTGGATCTGAGAATGCGGGGATTGCTACGCAGCTGTAACATATCTTTCATGTATCCAGGGCCTAGATTATTCAGGGATTTAAATGTCAGTAGGCCGATCTTGAATAGGACCCTCCATTCTATAGGTAGCCAGTGAAGGGAATGCAGGACTGGTGTTATGTGGCAGTGACGGGGTTGGTTGGTTAGCAGTCTGGCAGCAGTATTCTGTATCAGCTGTAGGCGGTACAAGACCTTTTTTGGAAGGCCAGTGTAGAGAGCATTGCAGTAGTCCAGTCGGGATGTGATGAAGGCGTGGACTAAGGTTGGCAGATCTTCTGGGGGTATGAGGTGCTTGATTTTTGCAATGTTCTTCAGGTGAAAATAGGAGGATTTCACCACAGCAGAGATTTGAGTTCTGAAGTTTAAATCCCCATCAATTAGAACTCCCAGGCTACGCACATGATCAGAGCTGCGTAGATCCGTGCCTCCTATTCCCAGTGGTGAAGACTGCAAGTTAAGTTGTTTTGTTATCATGCTCTGCCCTCCAATCAGAAGGACTTCAGTTTTGTCTGCATTTAGTTTCAGCCAGTTTTCATTTATCCATTGCTGTAGTTCACGTAAGCAGGCGTTTATAGTTAGAGTTGGGTCTGTCACACCAGGCTTGAAGGAAAGATATAGTTGGGTGTCGTCTGCATAGCAGTGGTATGTCAGGCCATGTTTTTGGATTAGTTTTCCCAACGGTAGCATGTAAATCGTGAAAAGCAGGGGAGAGAGGATTGAGCCCTGGGGCACCCCATACTTAAGTGTTACAGGGGTGGACAGGAAGGGCCCCATAGACACTTTGTGGGTTCTGCCACTCAAGAAGGATTGGAACCACTGAAGTACTATGCCATCAATGCCGCAGTATTCCTGTAGCCTGTTTATCAAGATGTCATGGTCAACTGTGTCAAAGGCTGCAGAAAGGTCTAGCAGTATGAGGATCGAGCACTCTCCTCTGTCTCTTGCCATGAGCAGGTGGTTGCATATTTGGATGAAGGCAGTTTCAGTGCTGTGGTGTTTCCTGAAGCCAGACTGGAATGGGTCATAACTGTTATTTTGTAGGATTCTGGCTTCTAGCTGGAGGTATACAGCTTTTTCAATTAGCTTGCCCAGAAAGGGGAGGTTAGAGACAGGTCTGTAGCTGGTCATTGCATCTGGGTCCAGGGAGGGTTTTTTGAGGAGAGGCCTGATGATTGCTTCCTTCAGTAAAGCAGGAAATATCCCTGATTGTAAGGAACAGTTAACAATTTTGAGGAATACCGGTACGAACAGGTCGGGGCAGTTCAACATGAACTGTGTTGGGCCAGGATCCAGGCCACAGGTAGTTAGGCGGATGTGAAGGAGGATGCTTGATGTGACTTCTTCATCAATTTCTTTGAAGTTTGACCAAGGTGTTACATTGTCTCTGCTAATGGTCTTCGGCGCTATATTAGGCTCAGATGCTGTAAGATGGATGGCGGACCTTATAGCGGAGACTTTGTCTGTGAAGAAATGGGCAAATTGGTCACAGAGGTCCTTTGAAGACTCGATATTAAGTTTTTGACATGCTGGGTTGCAGAGTTTTTCCACTGTGCGGAACAGTTGGGCTGGTTTGTTAACTGCATTTGCAATCTCTTGTGATAGAAAGGATGATTTTTTTCCCGTGATTACCTTTTGGTAGCTCTTCAAGTGGAAGATTAAGGCATGTTTGTCTTCTGGGGACTGAGATTTGCGCCACAGCCTCTCAAGTTTTCGGCCTTGTCTTTTCAGCTCTTTTTTTTTTTTTTTTAAATAATTTTTATTTAAAGAAAGCTTAGTAACAGACATCATTGGTACATTTCAGCAATATCAAAAACACCATTAGATCAAAACATTAATAATGTCAACAGTTATAACATTATGACCAAAGGAGATTCTTCTTGCAAACAGAGTAGTCCATGTCTTTTTCCTTTTCTCCTTGTATATTTTAGCTTCCTTTATTTTTTTTCCCTTATTTTTTTTTCCTCCGTATTCTATATATAACATAAACAAAAACAAAATAGCCATTGCTAGATTGTGAAGGTTCCAGTGTGAACATGACCTTTGCTCGAAACAACCCTAGGAGCCCTTATGGGGCTAATAAACTGGGCCCAGTGTTATACTACCTCAGCCTTCCCTCCCCGGAGGGAATGTGCCTAATCAGATATAACGCAGCAATGGCTTTAACCTTTTCTAAAACTACAGCATACAGATCCTAATGATGTTTCTGTTTCCATCACATCTTAACATTTCACATCAATTTTGACCTTTGATTTTATTCACCTTAGTTCTATTAATTAGATCCACACAACCTATCCATGAATTTTTTCCTGTAAGCAAAATGGGCATTTCAGGCTTGTTCTGAGGTATTCTATTTTGTGGGCGTATCAACGTAAGAAGAAAAAATAAAAGGGAATTCAGATGCCAACATCCAGAAACCCTAAAGTGCCCGCAATATGACTAGTGAGATACCATTTAGTATATTTAAATGGTTCCATAAGAGTTAGCAGATCCGTCCCTGCAACATAATATTTAATGAATGGAGTCCAGGTTTTAAAGAATTTAGCTGTGTTTTTTGATTTACACTGTTCAGCATCAAATTTGTTGATGTACATTAGTTTGCTCATTGTATCAACTAGGTTTCTGGATGTTGGAGGAGTTGAATAAACCCATTGCGTTAAAATACACTTTTTAGCTGCCAGATAAACTAAATGTTCAAGTGGTTTTATTGGCGTACCTATATCACTTGTAGCAGGGTCTAAAACATGAAAAAGAGTATTCCAGGGGTCATTCCCTCTTTGTATTTTAGTTAGTTTCAGACACATGACACGAGCATCAAGCCAGAACTGTTGTATAGTAGGACATGACCACAATAGATGAAAGAGGTCTGGGTAGGAGTATGCACACTTCGGGCAGGAAGTCAGATAATCCGTCCTTCCTGTTGCTTGTTTAAAGTTAAATGCATAGTACCCTTTGTGTATAATTTTCATTTGCATTTCCCTCCATGTTTCCGCCGTAATAGTTGAACAGACTGTTGTCCATCCTTTTTCCAACAACGGGGCCATAACTTCCGTGGTAGTGGACAGCATTTTAGCCCAGTAAGAAAGGTGTTTAAAAGGAGCATTGCCGAGTTTAAATAACCTCAGTTCAGTGTATAAGTTAGAAATGGATTTTTTTTCCTGTAAGGGAGTAATAATCTTATGGAATTGCTTGTGGGAAGGGAGAGAGGATTTTGGGCCTATAGATGTATCTATATAGTGTTTCACCTGATGATATACCATGACTGAGTTATTAGGAAGCTTGTATTTTTTCTGTAATGAGGAAAAGCTTAGCAGACGGTCATCTGGGCCTAATACATCAGCTAAATTTTTTATCCCTCTTTTCTCCCATATCCTAGAAATACTCGTGCCCTGGCCTCCCGGGAAGTCCGGAGAGGACCACAGAGGTAGTAATGGGGAGATATGACCTGGGAGAGAAATGTATTTCCGGAATTCTCTAAAGGCTAAACACGTATCTCTCAATAAGATATTTTTCCTTATCTTATCAGGTAGTTTAGTTATTCTGGAATGTAGGATCCCAGGTAGAGACCATGGGAGACATAGTTCGTTTTCAAGAATGGTGTTCGTGAAGAAGCTTGTGTGACCTAGCCAATCTCTGGCATGCCTCAAGATAGACACCAGATTATACGCCCTGATATTTGGGAAATTAACCCCAATACTCTCCCTTGGGTTTTGTAGAAGTCTAAGTGGTATTCTTGCTCTTTTTCCTTTCCACAAAAAAGCTTTGAAAGCTCGTGTCATGGTCTGAATATCTTTGTGTCTCAAAAGTATTGGTAAAGTCTGGAGCGGATAAAGAAGTCTACCAAAGCTAACCATTTTAATAAGGTGTGACCTACCTAATAGAGACAGAGGTAACCCCCTCCATTGTTCCAGTTCCGCCACAACCCTTGTGATAATGGGGGTGAAGTTAAGAAAGTAGAGTTTTGTTGCATCTCTAGGTACTTTTATTCCCAAATAGTATATATGCTCTTTAGCTATCTGAATGCCCACATTTTCCGTTAGATACTGTACTATTGATTGGGGTGTATGAGGGTCTAGAAACAGGATTTCTGACTTTGTTTTATTTATATGGAGGCCCGAAAATGTTCCAAAATATTCTAACATCTCAAAAACTCCTTGTAGATCTCTCTTGGGGTTCCCTATGTATAACAGAATATCATCAGCAAATAGAGAGCAGTGGATAAATTTGGTTCCCAGCTTTAATCCTTGAAAAACCTCCCCTGTTCTTATAATTTCTGCGAGTGGTTCTATTGCTAGATTGAACAGGAGAGGGGAGAGGGGGCAGCCCTGACGTGTGCCCTTGCAGAGTTGTATAACTGATGAAGCAACACCCTCCACTATTACTCTAGCCGTTGGGGAATCATATATTGAGTGGATATAATTTAAAAATGTTCCGCCAAATCCCATTTTTGTCATAACTTTATCTAGCCAGTCCCATCTGATACTATCGAAGGCCTTCTCTGCATCCAGGGATAAAATAGCCCCCAGACGCAGAGAAGGGCCTCCCAAACGCGCGTGTTCCAACACAGCCATGACCCTTCGAATATTTAGGACCGCCGCTCTTCCTTGGACGAACCCCACTTGGGAGTCCTTTACCAGCTCAGGGAGGAGAATAGCTAGACGTTGTGCTAAAATCTTAGAAAGAAGTTTAACATCGCAGTTGAGCAGGGATATAGGACGATACGACCCGGGGTCTAAAAGATCCTTGTTCTTTTTAGGAAGAATTTTAATAAAGGCTTCCCGAGCTGTGTCAGGGAGTTGTTCTTTTCTCAAGATATGGTTATATAGTTTACCCAAATATGGAACTAAGTCTTTCCTTAAACCTTTAAAAAATTCGAATGAAAATCCGTCAGGTCCTGGCGCTTTACCGCCAGGGCTGTCCTTTAACGTTGCCATTATTTCGGCCTCAGTGATCGGGGCATTAAGCATATCTATATCATCCTCTGATAATCGAGGTAGGTGTAATTTTTCAAGGAAGTCGTCGGCTCCCGAATTAGGTTTAGGGGGGCTTTCATATAGTTTTTGGTAATATTCGTGGAATATTTTTGCAATGTCAGTAGGGTCCGTAAAAATCTGGCCTTTTTTGTTTCTAATGTGCGTGATATGCTGGAATTTACATTTGCCTCTTGCTATATTTGCCAAGAGTTTACCAGCTTTATTGCCGAATTTAAAAAAGGTCCAGTCGCTGTGCGACCTCCAAAACATTGCGTATCTGTTATATAATAAGTCTAGAGCTTGTTTAGCATCTATCCATCTTTGTCGCGAGGGCTCAGACATGGATATGGTGTATTCATTATATGTATGTCTAGCTTTGACAGAAGCTTGCGAGTATTCGTCAAAGGCCTTTTTCTTTCTTCTACTGACATATGCCAAAATCTCCCCTCGCATCACTGACTTTCCGGCCTCCCAAAATAGCACTGGGTCTTTTATATGTTGCTTATTATTACTGGTATAGTCTAACCACCACATTTGGAGTTGATTTAAGAAGTCCTCATCGTTAATTAAATAAGTAGGAAATCTCCATTGTTTGAATGACAGTGGAGTCCTACCTGCCAAATTTATCTGCAGTGATATTGGGGCATGGTCTGATATTGTTATTTCTGCAATTGATGTTTTTGAGATTGAGCGCATTGTAAATGGTGTCACCAAAAACATGTCTATGCGTGATAGGGACCTATGCACTGGCGAGTAAAAAGAGAAATCTCTGTGAAGGGGATTTAAAAATCTCCACGCATCTAGTAAGTTAAGGGAGTCTACAAATGTGGCCATTCTTTTATCATTTTCATTAATATTTATGCTGGATAAAGGTTTTGCTACTTGTTTTCTGTCCTCAGTCGGGTTGAGAACAGCGTTCCAGTCCCCTCCCATTACACATATATTTGATGGGGCTATGGCGGATAAAAGAGAAGTAATTTCTGATAGGAAATGTTCATTAGCCGCGTTGGGGCCATATAAATTTAAGATAGACATCTGTGTTCCTCTTATTTCCATATCTAACTGTATCCATCTCCCCTCTGACTCATCTATTTTCTGATGAAGGATTTTGCATTGTAATGATTTATTAAGCAAAATTAAAGTCCCGGATTTTCTGCCTTTCGCGGGAGCCCCCACTACAGTGCCCACCCATAGTTTTTGCATTAGCCTGTATTCATCTGGCTTCAGGTGGGTTTCCTGTAACAAAGCCACATCGGCCTTCAATCTATGTAGGTGTCTTAGAATCTTTATTCTCTTTTCACCAGTCCTGAGGCCCTTTACATTCCAAGATATTACATTTATCTCAGGGAGGTAACCATATCAACCGAATTTCACATATGATTAATAATAAAATGTTGTGGGGGAGTTGCATCCCAGCAGAGTACAACTCGTTCCCATAGGATGAGTTTCGTGTGGATCTCAATAAGTCTGGTGTGATGGATAGTGGATCAGTATTCAAACAAAACAGTAAAACTATGTACAAAAACATCATGATATTCATTCTCGTAGGACTTCCTTTTTTCCCCATGTAAAGTAGAAGCAACAGAACGACGAGACACACTTCGTTGCGAGGTCGTGATTGGACCCCATGCGTGCAAAACACAGCAGGGGCGCAGCCAGGACCCACATCCCGTTTTTTATACAAATCAGTGTCTTCCGTCATCTCATCACCCATACTTATTCTACTCCGGTCCTTTTAGGAATTAGTAGTGAACAAATGCTTTCTTAAGAAAGCAAAAATAACATTTACCTCCACACCGTATAACGGATATGTATCTACCGAGAGAGGGCGGTCACATTATAAAGCAAAAAGAATTTAAGAGTTTTTTACCATTATGAGCATGTAGACTATCAACCCTTATAGCGGTATATTCAGTATTTACTCCCCTTTTTTTCCAGCTGCATCCCCTAATCCCCTATTGTCATACTCTCCCGCCTTCATGGTGTTGCACATGGGAGCGTGTCATCGCCAGAGTCGTTGGTATGTGTTTGATCATCTTTGATGCATGGGGATTTAAAAGGCGGGCCCTCCCCTGTAGTGTCAAAGCTGGATGCAATACTCCTTCTCACCTTGGGAGAGTATGCTGGCGTTTGGTTTTCTTGTAGGTTTGTAGCATAAGTATGTGCATCAGATGCATCAGTGAATGTCTTAGTGGTGGAGTCAGGATGGTAGATTTTAAGTACTGCCGGGTAGACTAATGCAAAACGTACTTTCTTGTGTATCAGCATTTGACATGTAGGAGAGAATTCCTTACGAGCTTTCGACACCTCAGCCGAGAAGTCCGCGAAAACCAATATCTTGTTCCCCTCAATGTCCAAGGATTTCTGCGATCTAAAGGCTTGTAGAATCTTGTTCCTGTCATTGTAATCCAGATATCGGGCTATAACCACCCTTGGTCTTTTGAATTCAGGTTTTAAAGGACCTAAGCGATGTGCGCGTTCAACTTTCAAAGGACCTGTAATTCCTAGTTTGTCAGGGATGATGTCCATACACAGTTCCATCAGCGTATCCGGTTTGAATGATTCGGGTATACCCACAAACTTGAGATTGTTTCGGCGAGACCTGTTTTCCAGATCGTCTATACGGTCTGCAAAAATGATTTGTTTTTTATCACAGAGGTCGTTTTGCTTCTGCACTGACACCACTGTATCTTCAAGCTGACTTATGCGTTTTTCGCTTTCTTGAAGCCGTTCACTGTGGTCTTTGAGCTGTGTCATCATAGGCGCCATTTGGTCTGCGATTGCTTTTGTTATAATAGCAGATAGATCATGTTGCAAGTACGACGCAACTTCAGCCGCTAATTTTTTATAGTTAATAGAGGGGGGTTTCCCCTGGCGACCTGTTGGAGTGTCATTTTCACTGGCAGATTCCATTTCTGAAGCCGGGTTGCTTTTAGATTTAAAGTTAGATCGTATTTTGGGGCGGAGTGGTGATTTTTTAGTACGCTGGGATTTGGCCAGAAATTTGTCCATTCCTATGGTTTAATATTAAAGCAGTCACAGAGGAAGAGTGGGGAGGAATGAGAGCGTAAAGTAAACTTTTCTCACCAATCTGCCGATCCTTGCGTGTGTGGAAGAGGTTATTATCGAACCAAGGTCAATCCGTCCGACTGTGTATTGCTTCAGGCGATTAGCCTAGTTGGTTATTCCTCACAATAGGATATTATATGTCCGTTTGCCCACAGGAGGATTTGCAGTGTATTCCTGGTAAAGGGCACAGTTGGTGGGCCCAGCTAGGATCTTAGTGCGAATGAGGTGTGAGAGGGGGGCTCTTCCAGCACAGAAGCCCGTATTCCTGCCCCTGGATGTCCACCTGAGGGCTGCAGAGGGTGTGGGCAACCTCCGCCGTGCGCTGCGGAGTTCTGACGCAAGTTGCGTCTATTGGGCCTATTCGCCGGCAAAAGCCGGGGACTAAATTTATGCGGCCTGCGGGAAATAGCGCGCGTCCGGCGCGGAAGAATGCGGCCCGCTGATAGTGCGCCGAGTCGGCTCCTAGGTACCTGTGCGACCCTGTTAGGTGCCTCGGGGATGCAGCCCGGACGTTGGGGAGAGTCCAGAGATGTGTGGAGGCTATGTGAGGACCGGAGCTCCCACACTTGCTTCCTCTCACATAGGGCGCCGGAACCGGAAGTCTTCAGCTCTTTTATAGCGTTATCAAACCACTGTGCATGATGGTGTGGAGTAAGATATTTGGTGCGCAGAGGAGCAATGGTCTCAAAGGTGGAGGACACACATTTGTTGTATTTAAACACCAGAGTATCAGGGTCCAAGCTGGAGTCAGTCAATTCATCAAAGCTAAGGTTATCTCGGATATGTTGAGGTGTTAGCCCTTTTAAGCGGCGATATTTTATTTGATTCTTGACCTGGTGTTTGACGGCTGGTATTGAGAGGAAGAAGTGGATAGTGTGATGGTCTGACCAGGCAACAGGATTAATTTCCACATTGGCTATTGACAGCCCAGTATGGAATATAAGGTCCAGAGTGTGACCTTTCCTGTGAGTAGCAGAGCTGATTGATTGGAGGAAGCCCAGTTCATGTAAGGCACGAGGTAGCTCTTTTCCAAATTGTGAAGAGGAGTCGTCCACCCATGTATTGAAATCTCCAAGAACAATCCATCTGGGGTGTTCCAGTGTTAGGTTGCATAGGAGGTCTACAAGTTCCTCAAGGAAGTCTGAGTATTTTTCTGGTGGGCGGTAGATCAGCAATATGTTAATGTTTTCCTCAGCTGAAAGTTGCACCCCCAAGCATTCAAACGAGTTGGTAGGACCTACAGTAAGTGGTCTGATTTTCAAAGCTGATCTAAAGCAAAGTGCAACCCCTCCTCCCCTGCGTTCTTTCCTGTTGCAGTATATCACGGAATAGTTTGTTGGCACAGCTGCCTCCAGGGTGGGGCCAACAGGTTCAGAAAGCCAGGTTTCAGTCAGGCAGGCCAGATCAGAAGACTCTATTAGATCATGTATGATTGCTGTTTTGTTGTTTATTGATCTGACGTTGCAGAGGACAGCCTTGATGGGGCTACCCTGGGAGCTAGGGTCTGAGATTGAGGACTCCAGGAGGGAACAGTCTCCAGATGTGTGGCTGTCATCTCTGCTGGATTGTGCTGGAGCTATTAGGGTTGTTGGCTGGGTGTACTCTGTAGATTTTGTCACAGAGTTATTTTGGTTCTGCAGTGAATAAAGTCTTTTCCCACGTCCCCTGGATCCTCTCTTTGTCTTTCTGTAGATTCCAACAGACTTAAGTAGAATTATTGTTGATTTGTCAATTGGATAAATATTTCTTGGTTGGTATACAGCTAGAAGTGTCTGTGCTGAATATTGATGTTTACACATTAGGATGGACCAGAGACAGCTCAGGGCTCCTGCTAAGAAAGGCCCCATTTAAAGTCAAGGTGTGAACTTTCACAGCTGTGGCTGGTATCCTGCAGAGATCAAAGGGCCTGTATAGACTGAATTGCCCTTACACAGAGATGTATGGATGGACAGCATGGATTTGAAAACACAGTCCTTTGTTTAGGAGTTTGAAGATATAATATATAATATATGTAGAAAAATATAGTCTATTGAGCATAGATGCTGTAGATAATCGATGAAAGTTACTCACAGGATGGGAGATGGCGGGCACAAAGAGGCAGAAAGTCTTTAAGGTCTCAGGTCAATTCCAAGGAAGGTGTGCAGTGTCCAGCAGTGTGTGATACCAAGGAAGATCCAATCCAGTTTAAATCTTTGCCATCCCAAGTAATCCAGGTGTTCTGAAAAGCTATAGGTGTTGCTGGAGAAGTGATACATTAGAATCCACTGAAATTTCGGTCCAGTCTTTCCATTAAGAGGTTTAAAGTAGCAGAAATGAGATGTAATGTCTGGAGCAGCCTTAGAGAGCAGCAGCACCAGACTGGGCGCGGTCATTTCTGGATTGTACTTTAAAAGTAATGATGGTATGATCTGTCAACTGTCTATGAATTGATAAATTAGGAGAAAGGAATTTATTGTAGTTCTGATGTTGTCATTAAGTGTTTTTTTATTTCTGTCATAAAACACATTCTGCAAGCTTGATCTACCAGGAAATATGTGTTGACATTATATGCTATTACAGTGCATCATTCAAGTAACTAACTCAACATAGAATTGTAGTCCTGTTATATTACCACTAGAGAGGTCCACACTACAATATCATGTAAAGGTAAAAACACTATGGGTATCATTCATAAAAGTGTTGTCGGAAATGAGAATCAGTGCGGGAAAACACCACTGTCGGTATTTTAGACTTCTGTGTAGTCATTCATGAAAAAGTGCCCAGTTGCGATAGCAGTGCGAAGATTTCCCAAACTAGGCTGGCGGTAGGCTTGCAGAAACACGGGAAGCTGCCGACTTGATATATTTCTTCGTGTTCCGCTCTACTGCAGCTGCCTGGGAGGTCTGTGTCTCCATTAAACCATCCTGGCGGTATGGACGAGCTCAGCTCGTCCATCACCGCCGGAGGCTGCCGCTCAGGCCCTGCTGGGCCGATTTTAGTGAAATAAAAAGTAGCACACGCAGCCGGAACTTTGCCAGCCGCGTGTGCTACCTGATCGCCGCCGCAGCGGCGAAAGAGGGTCCCCCCAGCCACCGGAGCCCAGCGCAGCCGGAACAAATAGTTCCGGCCAGCGCTAAGGGCTGGATCAGAGGCGGCTGACGTCAGGACGTCGGCTGACGTCCATGGCATCACTCCGCTCGCCGCCATGGCGACGGGGTAAGCAAAACAAGGAAGGCTGCTCATTGCAGCCTTCCTTGTTCATTCTGATCGCCGGAGGCGATCGGAATTACGCTTCAGGAGCGCCCTCTAGTGGGCTTTCATGCAGCCAACTTTCAGTTGGCTGCATGGAATAGTTTTTTTTTTTATTTAAAAAAAACCCTCCCGCAGCTGCCCTGGCGATCTTAATAGAACGCCAGGGTGTTTAACTCAGCATGGTTCTCGCCACATCCAAGGGAGCGGTATTTCCCGTCCTCATACCGCTTGCGGTAAGATTTATGAATTGACATTTTGTTACATTTTTTACGATAATCACCGCACAAGGCGGTGATTTATTGCTCTGCTCGGTAATGTCAGCTTTTCATGCGGAAAGAGCCTTTATGAATGGAGATTTTGCTAAGTGTTCGGTAAAGTCAGCTGTTTTCAGCATTTCCGCATGAGGAAATGCTTTATGAATGATACCCTATAGCCTCAATTCACTAAGCTTTATCAAACACTTTATCAAACGTTTGATAATTTACCTCATGGGTAAAATCTAATTTTGAATTCACTAAGGTGTTATAGATCTATTGAGCGGTTTATTGATAAAACATTTGATAACTATATAACACCTTAGTGAATTCAAAATTAGATTTTACCCATGAGGTAAATTATCAAACGTTTGATAAAGTGTTTGATAAAGTTTAGTGAATTGAGGCCTACAGTATGTAGGGCTGGTTCTCACCACCAGCGTTTTTTAAGTGCTAGTGATTTGAAAAGCTCTTGCCAATGCTGGGCTATGGGTGATTTTTATAAAATCACATTGCTCAAGTGTGAACACACACATAGCATTACATTAGCAAGAGTTTTTAAAATCACAAGCACTTAAAAAAGTGTTTGCCGTTTGAACCTGCTCTTACATACATTCAGGTTGTTGAACTATGAAAAAATTATTTTCTTCTGTAGCATTATACTGTATATACCGTATGTGTGTGTGATATATATATTCATCACTCTTGAAATCAAAACACAATGCAAAAAGACCAATTGCTTTTAGTCACAGTAAGTACCTGAAAAAGATATATGAAAAATGACTAATCATAGACAGATATAACCAGTATAGGTGTGCAATGTAATTAGTTATATGCAGGGATTCCTTTTTCCCTCTGTACTTTTTTTTTTTTTTTTTACAATAAAATACTGTGAAAGAAACACTAATGGGAGCATACAGGTTAAACTGTACATGAATAAACAATATTTTCTCTTTTGCTTATTGGCCCTGCCCTTTGAGCTCCACAAATGCTATATTAGTTATTAGCCTGATTGAGTGAATTAATGGCTTTTTTTATTGAACATAATGAGTATAACACAAGGGGATTGTTGTAGTATTTCTCTTCTCTTAGCTGCAGACCATAAGCTTCTGCTCCTCTATTGGTCACTCAAATTTGTTCCATTGCTTGGTTATTTAAAGAGGAACTCCAGTGAAAATAAATGTAATCAAAAATGATTCATTTTTACAATAATTATGTATAAATGATTTAGTCAGTGTTTGCCCATTGTAAAATCTTTCCTCTCCCTGATTTACATTCTGACATTTATCACATGGTGACATTTTTACTGCTGGCAGGTGATGTAGCTGCTGCTTGCTTTTTTGGCAGTTGGAAGCAGCTGTAAACAGCTATTTCCCACAATGCAACAAGGTTCACAGACAGGAAACTGCCGGGACCATGGTGCTCAGAGTTTATTGTGGGAGGGGTTTCACCACAATATCAGCCATACAGAGCCCCCTGATGATCCGTTTGTGAAAAGGAATAGATTCCTCATGTAAAAGGGGGTATCAGCTAATGATTGGGATGAAATTCAATTCTTGGTCACGGTTTCTCTTTAAAGAGGAACTCCAGTGAAAATAATGTAATAAAAAAAGTGCTTCATTTTTACAATAATTATGTATACATGATTTAGTCAGTGTTTGCTCATTGTAAAATCTTTCCTCTCCCAGATTCACATTCTGACATGTATTACATGGTGACATTTTTACTGTGGGCAGGTTATGTAGCTGTTTCTAGCTGTTCTGGCTTTAACAGACAGCTGTAAACAGCCATTTCCTGTCTGTGAACATTGTTACATTGTGGCAGTTTGCCCAGAGTACCGCGGTACCAGAGCCTCTTGTGGGAGGGGTTTTAGCACAAAATCAGTCATACAGAGCCCCCTGATGGTCTGTTTGTGAAATGCAATAGATTTGTCATGTAAAAGGGGGTATCAGCTACTGATTGGGATAAAGTTAAATTCTTGGTCGGAGTTTCTCTGTAAGCAAACTCTGTTTGCTCTGTCCTTTTATTAAAATCTAAGTCTCACTCGGACAACTACTTGCAAAACACAAATACATAATCTGTGTAATATCTTACCTGCTATTTTTTTTAATTCCCTTCAACAAATCCTATGATTTAGATAAACTGGCATAAAAACCCATTCAGCATATCAAATTGTTAGTTATTCTGCCCCTGAACAACTCAATGTATAAAACAGCTTTCCCAGACTGGTAGATCAGCAGATAAGCTATGCGTCAACACTTTGCTCCTTCTCTCCAGAAAATAAGCTATACCAGTGTTCCTCAACCCTGTCCTCAATGCCCACCAACAGTGCATGTTTTGTGGAAATCAACAAAGGTGGTTAATCCTCTCTGCTGAGACACTAATTACCTCACCTGTGCATGTTTGTGGTTTACTGCACAACATGTTCTGTTGGTGGGCCTTGAGGATAGGATTGGGGAACTCTGAGCTACACTGAATCTACATTTATGGTGGCTGAAATAGTCATTTTTGGACCAGTTTGATGTGTGTATAGACATCCTGTTTTTTGAGCTCATCAAAACACTGGCTCTAATGCAATTTCTTTGTCCTCAGGATTTGCATGAAAACTCCAATTCCTCCCCTCTATATAGGCCAGCACATCCTGAGCCAAGTGAGCATTCACTGTTACTAACACAATGTCAGATGTACTAATAATTATGGCCATAAAAACTCTGTACAGGGCCTAAGAACACTGTTATGCTCCTTTCATGTATCTGTGTTTTGTACTATGTACAGTGCTACGGAAGACTTTGACGCTATATAAATAAAATAATAATGCTATAAAATATGACTGGCTCGCAATGCCGTCCTTGCCCATCACAGACTCTCCATGTGGGCTTGGAATCTCTGCTTGTCCTACAGGCTCAAGTTAGCCACACACGAAACAATAAAATTATCCGATTTTACGGCAATTTACGGTCTGACTTTCCCATGGCTGGCTGCAGTTGCTAGACTCCCTGATTGGCTGTTGCTACTACTTAAGCGAGGATGGCGCACTTGTTAGTTGCCAGTGATAGTGTTAAGTCATTAGGGCTAGCTGCTGGGCTTCCCTTGCTGTTGCCTCCTAATATTTACTTACCTGATACCTTGTCTGAACCTTTGTCTGTACGTACACTGACTATTCTATTGACTGCTGCCTGGACCAACTCTTGCCTGCCTGACCACTCTTTATCTACTCCTGTTCTTGTCTGACATATGTGCATTACACCTGGCTTGCTGACTTTGAGATTACCTACGATTATAAATGAATGTTATTTGATATCTATGTGCAACTCAGAACTGTGTAATGCTAGGTACACACCATACAATTTTCTGGCGGATTTACCTGCCAGATGGATTATTTCCAACATGTCCGATCTGAATTTTGATTGATTTTTTGATCATTTTTTTTAACTGATTTTCATAGAACTGAACAAAAAACGATCAGAAAAATGAGTAAAAATGGATCAAAAAATCTATTGAAATTTAGATCAGACATGTTGGAAATAATCGATCGGGCAGGTAAATCTGCCAGAAAATTGTATGGTGTGTACATAGCATAACTATACTTGCCTTAATCGTCGTTTAGTGGGATCTGGAGGTACCATTGCCTTATGGCCTTCAGTCCCTACACCTAGCGCATTAAAGGAAACAACAGCCGTTTCAATAAAAAACAGTTGTACTTACCTGGGGCTTCCTCCAGCCCCGGCAGCCAATGTGTCCCTCGTCGCAGCCCCGCTCCTAGGCATTGTCCTGGGGTCCCTTTCCTAGTGGCCAGCGACCTGGCGAGGTCAGCAGCTTCTGCGTCTGGGCGAGAGGCCACGTGCTGGTGCCCCTGTGGCCAGGATCGTTCTGCACAGGCGCAGTTCTTCTGCGCCTGCGAAGAATGCTCCCGGGGCATGGTACCGTGAGCGCGGGGCCGCTCACCCAGGCACAGAAGCTGCCAACCTCACCAGGTCACCGGCTGTTACGGAGGGGACCCCAGGACAACGGCTGGGAGCAGGGCTGCGACGAGGGACACATTGGGCTTGATTCACAAAGCGGTGCTAATCCAGTTAGCACGCCTAAAGACTTTTGAGCGTGAATCAACATTGCACTAAGTAGGTTAGCACCACTTTGAGATAAAAACTCACGCGCAAAGTTTTGCGCGCAAAACGTCGCATAGGGTTTAATGGCGTTGTGCGCGTAAAACTTTGCGCGCGAGTTTATTTTATCACGCCTAAACTAAGTTTAGGCGTGATAATGGGCTTTTCACCAGCGTGCTAACAATTAGCACGGCTTTGTGAATCAAGCCCATTGGCTGCCAAGGGCTGGAGGAAGCCCCAGGTAAGTAGATCTGTTTTTTATTGAAAGGCCTGATGTTTCCTTTAAGGCCTTCACCGTACTTGTCTCCCGTTCAAGAAGGGACACGCCAAACAAACAAAAGATTGTGCAGGTAGATTGGGGCACAGGGACTGATATAAGGTGGTGGATCTACTATTCCTTACACTAATAAAGACAAAATCAGGTACTATCTAACAATGTGTATTTAACAGTTATGTATTAAGTACATATGGAGTTTATTACTTTATACAGTATTTGCTTTCAGTTCCACTTTCGAGACATTTTGTAGATATTCCAAAGCATTGATAAGTTGCAACATGGAATTTCATACTGTTTGCTAAGCCACACAGGAATCTTTTTTTAAAGAGACACTGTAACATCAAAAACCTCCCCTGGGGGGTACTCACCTCGGGTGGGGAAAGCCTCGGGATCCTAATGAGGCTTCCCACGCTGTCCTCTGTCCCACGGGGGTCTTGCTGTAGCCCTCCGAACAGCCGGCGACAGACCCGACTGTCAATTCAATATTTACCTTTGCTGGCTCCAGCGGGGGCGCTGTGGCTGATTTCGGCTCTGAAGTAGACGGAAATACCCGATCTCAGTCGGGTCCGCTCTACTGCGCAGGCGCTGGAGACTTGCGCCTGCGCAGTAGAGCAGACCCGATGGCGATCGGGTATTTTCCGCCTACTTCGGAGCCGACAGCCGTCAGAGCGCCTGCGCAGGAGTCGGGAAGGTAAATATTGACGTCACCGCTGTACGGAGGGCTGCAGCGAGACCCCTGAGGGCCGGAGGACGGCGTGGGAAGCCTCATTAGGATCCTGAGGGGATGTTTTGACGTTACAGATTCTCTTTAAGCTGTAATATTTTATCATGTATATTGCACCTCCCTAAAATAGGTAACTAATACTTTCCTTAAAGCGGAATAAAACCCTGCATTTCAACTTTGCTCTAAAACATTATTTACAGTATATTATATGCAACCAGCATTTTTTTTTTTACTAGACCAGCATTGGAAGGGTTACACAGGGCTTTAAAGTTCCTGGAGATTTCTGCAGACGCATCCGAAGCTGAAATAGATACATTTTGTTTACATAAATGTATCTAAGTGTTGAATGTGACTCATCTCTCTGACTGAGAAGGAGCTTGGAGGACAGCCAAAGAGTGTGTAACATTTATCAATAGATACATGTAACTAAATAGAATGTATCTATCTGAACTTCTGCATATCTCTCCACAAACTTTAAACCTCTGTGTGTAACCCTTCCAATGCTGGTCTAGTAAAAAAAATGCTTTTTGCATATAATATGCTGTAAATAATATTTTAGAGCAAAGTTGAAATGCAGGGTTATATTCCGCTTTAAATGCATGTTGTGTATACAATTTACATGGTCGTAACAACATCAATTTTTTCTCACCTTTTCAAACCTCATTTTTTCATGAAACAAAAGTGGGAACACAGCAGGTAGGCATCTGGTTTCTTTGCACTGTCCCAAAAGGTATACATTCAGAAAAATGTCATTTTTGTCTGGCAAGAAAACGCCAGGACAAGTGACCTAGAAAAGAAATAAATTTCATTATATTATTTTTCTACTCAGTATGCATATACGGTAGTAATTAAATCTTTATGCATAATGTGTGAAACAGATTATTAAACTTACAGCATGGACCTGAAGTTCCACAACCACTTTCAAAGGCATGTTTAGGAAAATGATGTCACGAAGCTTCAGCTGATTGCATACATTAAGCCATTACCATTCAGGTAACTTTATGTCTGCAATTGAAAAAAATATGGCACAAGATTATGGAGTTGTAAAAAAGAAAGTATGAGAAACAGCAGAAATGAAGTTGAAACTCCATTGTCATTCAGTAGTAAAATAGTACTATGCCTGGCACCCACTAGCAGGACTTTGCGGCAGATCGAAACCGCCAGTGATTTCCAAAATCATGGAAGTTGCGATTCTGACCACGATTCCCAGAGTGATCATGATTAGACTCTGCAGCCATTGATGTGATCGCTCCAAAAAAGCTGGAAGAAGCAATTTGTAATTGTGGATTACCCCATCAGGATGTATTGGTACGGTAAAGGACTTTTCAGATCGCTGACAAAAGACGAGCTGCAAAATAGCTCCCAGTGGGTTTCAGGCTAGGGCCATTAGTAGACACTTGAGGGCTGGTGCCCACATTATTGTTTTATTTTTTAACCCTTCCATGCAGCAGCCAGACATCTGAGATATTAGTAAAAAAAATATTTAGTGGCAGTACTGGAGGGAATAAGGTGGTCCATTGCTGGTGACTGTACTACAACACACACACTCCACAGCAGCATTGTCTTATCCAATGGAAAGTTATATAACTACCTAATCACAAAATGTAACAGGTCACAAGGATGTTATTATCATAGATTGCTTAGAGAGCTGAAAGAGACACTGTAACAACATACAACAGAATGCACTGCATTATACAAGATACCCAATTTTACATGCATTATTCTGGTTTCAGCATCAGAAACACTTCTTAAATGTATATATTGCTGTATATATTTGTATGAAACCCCGCCCTCCCAGTGATGTTTAGCCTAGGCTGTTTAGTTATGCAGCCTTCTGCCCCAGAGACCAGGGCCCATATGCAATTCACTTTTTCACCTGAGTTTTCTTCCAGGAGATAATTTTACATCTTCGATTTCTAATAACTTTTTAGCACTTTGCAACTGAAAAAGTACAAAAAAGTACTATCAAAATTATTTTGAGTATTTATTTGCTTGTTGGTGGTTTAAAATGCATATTATTGACAAGTTTGAAAATGTCACCTAGGAGAAAACTCAGGTGAAAAAGTGAATTGCATATGGGCCCAGGTGTTGTTTGTGCTCACTTCTGAACACATGACAAAAAAACATTACGCAAAGCTGCACCTGCCAGCAGAAAAGATGTTGCCAGCTGTGATACATTTCTGAATGTAAATCAGGAAGAGGAAAGATTTTATAGTGGACAAACATTGACTAGTTTAGAAATGAATATTGTCAGCAAGCGTTTTAGGCCCGGTTCACACTTGCGGTGGCCCTCCGGAATCGCCGTGCCGGAGCCGCACCGCCTGCAGAACGGACGGAACGGACGCACGGCATAGCAATTAAAGCCTATGCGTCCGTTCACATGGGTCCGTTCTGCAGAACCGGAGCCGGACCGGATCCGGGCCGGATCCGGACTCCGGCCTCCGTTCCAAAATGCGCTATTTTTTCATCCGGCCCCTCCGGCAGCCGTATCCAGGGCGGAGCCGGACTGCACCATCCGGCCAATACAAACAAATGGGAACCGGAGGCCGCACAACACACTGGCTGAGAAATCCGGATGTTCTACCCCACTTCCTATGCGGATTTTTGCGGCGATATTGGCTGGGGACACATGGGCAAGCATTTTGGAGTGGAGCAGCACGAGCTGGAGGTGTTGGCAGGATGTTGGCAGCATGTCGGAGGTGGAGGTGAGTGCTAACAGCAGAGGGCCTGATTCCACAGGTCCCCCTTCTGCTGACCTCCCAGACCCCAACATTTTTTTTTTTTTTACGTTAACTTTGCCAAACGGATCCGGATCGCATCCTGATTACTACCTGATGCAACCTGACCGGATCCGGATCGGATCCGGATCAGAACCGTACGGTTCCGATCCGGATCCGGTCCGGATCCGGTCAGGTCATCCGGTCCGTTTGGCAAACAACCGCTAATGTGAACCGGGCCTAAGGTTGGCACTACAAAAAAGTAAAACATAGCTCTTTATTTAAACATCATTAAAATGACATTAAGTCCATATGAAAGTAGAAAAAGTAATGGATATATAATTATATAGACTTCGTGTCATTTTAATGACGTTTAAATAAAGAGCTATATTTTACTTTTTTGTGGTGCCGGCCTTATTTGATTGCCTACTGATTGGTCTCTTGGTACTGAGACCTTAGGCTTGGGGGCACTACTACTCCTTTTGCTTGAGTGCTCCACCACCTTCCTTTTTGCATAAATTAATTTTGTAACATATGACATTTTACTCAGGCCTCTTTCACGATGCGACATTAAAGTTGCACGTTAAACGAACATTTATCGCAGAATAACTCACTGCAATGAAAAATCAATGCCCCATTCACAGTGCACATGTTGCGTTGGTGACTAACGCTGCACGTTAAAGAGACTCCGTAACAAAAATTGCATCCTGTTTTTTATCATCCTACAAGTTCAAAAAGCTATTCTAATGTGTTCTGGCTTACTGCAGCACGTTCTACTATCACCATCCCTGTAATAAATCAATGTATCTTTCCCCTGTCAGACTTGTCAGCCTGTGTCTGGAAGGCTGCCAAGTTCTTCAGTGTTGTGGTTCTGCTATGAACTCCCCCTTCCAGGCCCCTGTATGCACACTGCCTGTATATTATTTAGGATTAGAGCAGCTTCTCTCTTCTCTCTTATCTTTTACAAGCTGAATAAATCATCCTCTGAGCTGGCTGGGCTTTCACATACTGAAGAATTACAGACAAGGGCAAAGCTGTTTGCAGGAAGAAACAAGCAGCCTGAAACTTCAGTGCATGAGAACAGGGGGAAAGAAACACACAAATGATCTCTTGAGATTCAAAAGGAAGGCTGTATACAGCCTGCTTGTGTATGGATGTATTTTCTATGTGTGGACATACTGTACATCAACCTACTTCCTGTTTTGGTGGCCATTTTGTTTGTTTATAAACAAACTTTTTAAAACTGTTTTTAACCACTTTTAATGCGGCGAGGAGCAGCGAAATTGTGTCAGAGGGTAATAGGAGATGTCCCCTAACGCACTGGTATGTTTACTTTTGTGCGATTTTAACAATACAGATTCTCTTTAAGTGAAAGTACTGCATGCAGTGCGTTATACACGTTATTAACTGCGTTGGGCTGTTTGCACATGCTCAGTAATGTCTTGGAAACATACTTTTCATTGCCTGTATGCTCTACTCTATGCAACCATAACGGGGCATTAAGTTGCATGGCGACTTTTTGGGGGGCATTGCGATGTAATTTGCATTGCGACTTTAACGTTGCATCAAAACGCAACGTCCTCCTGTGAAAGAGGCCTCAGTTGCATTCAGTAAAGTTCCTCTTGAAGGAAACTTGCATCCAGCATTGCTGTGTGCTCTGCATTTAACACAGAAACCCTAAGGTAGAAAATAATGTGTAAATTTAATTGTAGTAACTCTCTTCCCTAATAACCAAATTATGAAGTACAGTACATTTGCCCCACAATAAAACACACTATGATTTTTTCCCCTATGTAGATGTCTCTTATATTACATTGACAGCTTTGAGAAAGTTGTGAACTAGTCAAACTCCTCTTTGGGCATTCTCAGGAATTCCTTAAAGAGAAACCGTAACCAAGAATTTAGTTTCATCCCAAACACTAGCTGATAACGCTTTTATATGAGAAATATATTCCTTTTCACAAACGGATCATTGGGGGCTCTGTATGGCTGATATTGGGCTCTATTCTTAATCACACATGCGGTAATAGATTTTTTACCGCTATATTACCGCATGTGATAAATTCCGCATTTTTTCCACATTCACTAAAAATGTTCTGCATGTTTCCCGCATGCGGGAACAATGCGTAAAAAATTTTGGGAAACATGCGTAATTACATAGTAAACATGTGGAAACCATGCGGAAAAAAAGTTGCATAAAGAACCTTGTCCAAAAAAAAAAATTCAAAAAGTTCAGCAAACACAGCACTCAAGACTCCAGACTCCATTTAAATCAATGGGAAGCGAAATATATCACCAAGTACTAGTAGGTGATAAAAATTCGGTAGTTAAGTCAAAAATAAGGCGCCTCTTTTTTTTGTGAATTTTGATTTTTTGCAGAAACTACCGACTTTTGCGGACTTTTACCGCATTTTTTACGCATGCCGGTAATTAATGCGTAAAATTTTACGCATGCGGTAAATTTCATGTGTAAACATTTGTGAATGTCAAGATGAGTTTTTTTCAGTCGGGAGTTTACCGCAAGTGCATTTCCGCATGCGGAAAATGATTGAGAATAGAGCCCATTGTGGTGAAATCCCTCCCACAGGAAACTGTGAGGACCATGGTCGTGGCAGTTTCCTGTCTGTGAACCTCGTTGCATTGTGGAAAATAGCTGTTTACAACTGCCAAAAAAGCAAGCAGCAGCTACTTCCACTGACATCACCTGCCAGCAGTAAAAATGTCACCATGTGATAAATGTCAGAATGTAAATCAGGAAAAGGAAAGCATTTACAATGGGCAAACACTGACTAAATAATTTATACATAATTATTGTAAAAATTAAGCACTTTTTTTATTACATTATTTTCACTGGAGTTCCTCTTTAACCTCTTGCCGGCCGCATCACGCCGATGGGCGTGGACGCAGCGGCAGCCCCAGGACCGCCTAACGCTGACCGGCGTAAGGTCTTTGGGGCGTTGTTTGCGGGCCTCGCTCTGATGGCAGAGTTCCGCTCCGCCTTCAGTCTCCCAGCGGCGATCGCCGCTGGCAGATTGTTAGAATGCGAAACCGCCGTCTTTTATTGCTGTACAGCGCAGTGATCTGCAGTAGCACTGTACAGGGGACAGCCGTGTAACACGGCTGTCCCCTCCATTGGCTTAAGGGTGATCCGCTGTCATAGGCTGCCCATAACAGCCGATCACAGTGATAGACTGGTGGGGGGAGGGAGGACGACGACACAGGGAAAATAAAAAAAAATGCAGCATTTTATTTAAAATTAAAACAAATAAATATTTATATAAAAAAAAACATTGGGGAGCTCTGTTGGTGGGGAGAAAAGGGGGTGGGATTGACTTGTGTGCTGTGTTGTGCAGCCCTGCAGTGAGGCCTTCTTCTACGCTCCACCGTGCAGGTCATGTGGTTTTGCTGACGTAATCAGGACGGTAGTTGCCTGGACGTATCTTTTAAGACATAGCAAGTGGCATAGCTAAAGAGTTATAGAGCCGGGGTGCCCATTGAGTAGATCGCGATTTACCGGTAGATTGCAAAGGACATCATGGTAGATCCAGACCGAGCAACATTTTCCATTCTATATATACAATTGTGCTCCTAAAATTGTACATAGGTAGATCATTTTGACATTTATAGAAGGGTTTAGAAGTGTTTATTACCAGCACATGACCAATTAGGAGCTAATACTGCAGGTTGTGGGAGGGCCCCTCTGGCCCAAGGGCCATTGTGCGGCCAAAAACTCTGCATCCCCTATTGCTACACCACTGGACATAGCCTAAAAACTGTTAGAGCTGTCAGATGATTAATACCTACTGTACGTGACAGCTTACATAGGGAAAAAAATAATTTACAGTGCATTTTATTCTGGGACAGGTGTACATTATACATGTAAGTTACTCAATTATTTAAAAAATGTTTTGCAATAATGTTCCTTTTAATGTCATTTGACGAGACCATGACAGAAATGATGATCATACTCTGCATTATTTGATCCAGCCTTACCTGATGGAACTTTCCCTGGAACTGGCAAATATGACACATGCATTAATCTTCGGAGAATGAATACATAAATCAGTGGAACAAATGAATGAATGAATTAGTATATGAATGAATGACTACAAGAAGAATCGACAGATGGACGGACAAGCAGGTTACATACATCAGGAGGGCTCTGGATGGAGTATCTTCTGTTGCAGGAGCTGACAAGCCCCGCCGCTTCCTAGACTCCAGGGGGAAGCGTCTCGTCTCCATGGTTATTCAAACATTGCAGTTCATGAAAAGCTACTTTGTTTCATCATCATTGCGCGCATGTCACATCACGTTCTAGTCTGCGTCGCTTTTGTCGTGACGTTAGGACGGGAGGACGCCATCTTTGTAGTGGTAGAACGTTCGCCAGGCAGGAGCTGCTGTTGTTTGTGTTGTTACTTGCCGTGCGGAGTCGGACCGGAAGAGGAGTGGGCTGCACGTCCGGTGGTGTGTGTGTCTCTCTCTTCATGTTGTGTTCTTACCCCGGGTAAGTGTATGTGCCTAGTCAGAGGAATGCTTGTTTAGATAGCAGCCACTCCCATTATTCCTCACAGTGTTTTTGATCAAGTACATCTACAACTTTCCCCTTGAGATAGTGCCTTGATCATTTTGTAATTACTCATTATTGTGTGGTCAGAAGTAGCTACTTGGTTGGGATGTACACAATGTTAATAACCTAAGTCAGAATTAATTTACCAGGGTGGCTCTATACAGTAGAGAGCTTCAGTACATCTGTCAGTGATTAGTGATCATGCTTGCAAACAATAGTTTGTACTATACTACAAAATATAATAATAGTAAACGTATAATAGAAAATGGGATTCTGACATCACCAACCTTGTTAATGAGTAGAGGTTACACTATTAAAGTGAATTAGCAAGGAATGAACTGGAACTTTCCACATGGCTAATCAGACTTGGAAGCTATTGCTTACACGACAGGTTGCGCAATAAATCAAGCTGTCAATCTAACTTCTGAATCTGGTTAGCTCCTTGACCAGATCTAGTTCAGCAGCTACTAATTCCATTTCCCATGTTAAAAAGAAAAGCAAAGTGTTTCATTGACCTAAATGCTCATCTCTATTTATAAGCAGCTAGTCCTCTGGCTGCCATCCCAGAGCTTCAGTATTTAGCGTGTTACAATACATGGAATGACTATGCTGACCTGTTTGCTTGCCCTCACTCAGCAACTAATGAAGTTGAGACATCCAAGGAAATAGCAGCTGTTTATGTATCGGTCCACTGTGAAAATTTGCCAGCCTAAAACATTTTGTAATGAAAAGAAACCATAATAAATACAGTCTAAAGCAAGTCTTAAAGAATTGTCCAGTACTCAGCTCCCTCTCTTCCCCTGTATATTCAAGTAATAATAGTGCCACAAAAGAAGCACACTTTGCATCACTTGAATGTTTGCAAATTAGACAGAAACTTATATACATAGTATGCTAGATTAACATCAGGGTAAATTGCCCACCAAAGAGAATGGCTCATTTGCATTTATGGACACTTCTTCTTGATTCTAGGGCAGACAGAATGAGTTAAGCCTCCAGATTAAGGGACTGAAAGACATTGGCTCCTGACCAGCTCACATGAACTCTGCCGTCATAGAGATGGTAGAGTGGGTGGCCCAGGTTCCCAACGTGCGGGTATGTGTGGCGATTCATCGTTATCCGTCGGGATTCCGCCGTTTCTGTGGTCCTTAAAGCGGACCCAAACCAAACATTTTTTTAATTCAAAATATTTAGTTGCACCACTCTGACACATACAAAGATAAATAAACACTCCTTCAAGCCTATGAGCATTTCAGTGCATACTTTTCACCCTTCTCTTTTCATAACTAGGCTTACCGTATACAGGTGGCAGCCATTAGCAATTCCTCCATTGCCAGACACCACCTACTCCACCAGTTTGCCGGATTCTGTCCCTGGCAATATGAAAGGAAGAGAGGGGTTCCTCCAATAGATGTAAAATATTTTATATTTGTCATCATGCAGCTGAAAAAAAGCTACTATTTATTATTATAATTTAGAAAATAGATTTTATTTCTGAAATCTTGTATTTTTAATTTGGGTCCACTTTAAGGGGGCAGAGACCACTGGTACTTAAGTGGTTAAGATAAACAGGTTCTATCTTACAGTAGCAAAATCAAGACGCATAGGTTGTTCACTCTTTTGTCTGTAAGTTGTATGTGTCTATATATACATTTCTTTCCAGAGAAAACTGCAAGTGGCATGGATTTCCCTTGCTCGCAGCAGCAAGAGGGTGCCATGGGCTCTATGGCATGCCAGTGGAGCCTTGCAGAGGCACAACAGAAACTGAACAGTTTGGCACTTCATAATTCTGAGTCCATAGATCAAGAAAATGCCACCTCTCAGACCGAACTGTCAGAACTGCAGCGTAGGGAGGAAGAATGGAGACAGAAGGAAGCAGCTTTGCCACTGGGTGAGAACTGGGTGATGTCTTCTTCGGATGCCTTTAGTCAAGATGTTTTTAATAAGGTACTGTAATCTGTTGCTAAGTATGTCACCCTATGAAGCCAGCTATTAAAGAAATGGCATCAGTTAATCAAGGCAGGAACACCATAACTGTCAAGATCAGGTATTTCTTCAGGGTTTCATCGCAAGATAGAATGTAAATCTACCTACAGGTTATTTCAGTGTGAACTACAAAAAAAAAACAAAAAAAAAAAAAAACACCTGAAGGGAGATGGATATGAAGGTGTCCATATTTATTTCATTATAAACCATGCACATTGCCTGGCTGGCCTACTGATTCTTTGCCTCTAATACTATTATCCATAGACCTTGAACAAGCATGCAAATCAGATATTCACTTGTCACCAGGTTACTTGCACCAGTGGAGGTTGAATTGCTGGAACCAATGCCTGGAGTACGAGGGAATAGAATTTTCAAGAATTTTCAGAATCCGCACCGTCTAAAAGAACTTTTATTAGCAAAACTTTAAAACATCAGGGTAATACAATTAAAATGCACCTGCACCATACAAATGCACCATGCGGTCCTGGCACACTACTATCACTGCATTTTAATTGGATTACCCTGATGTTTTAAAGCAGGGCTGTGGAGTCGGTACAAAAATCTTCCGACTCCAACTCTGACTCCGACTCCTCAGTTTCTGAAACCACGACTCCGACTCCAACTCCAGGTACCCAAAATTGCTCAGACTCCGACTCCTTAGTCTAATACTTAACAGGGCTGTGGATTTTGTACAAAAATCATGTGACTCTGACTCCCGACTCCGACTCCTCAGTTTCTGAAACCACGACTCCAACTCCGGGTGCCCAAAATTGCTCCGGCTCCTCGACTCCAACTCTGACTCCACAGCCCTGTTTTAAAGTTTTGCAAATAAAAGTTCTTTTAAACGGTACAGATCCTGAAGTTTCTTGATGACTTACAATTACTGCATTTGCTGCATGCTTGTTTCAGATGGGTGCTTCAGACTCTACTGATGCATGAAAAAAATCTCTTAACCCTTCGCACTCTCACAAGCAAATGTTCAAACAAATGCATTCACAGATTCACTCATCCAGGCACCACTGTTATCTCTACAGCTAAGTTAAAAGCTGGGGTCTTAGTTCACAGAAGAATGCATTCTTATGCTTAGTCACCTATACTGCGCAGAAGTACCCAGGTAAACATAGGTGTCCTAACTCTGGCCCTGTAACATGCATAGTGCAGACATGCAAACATTCATTGCATCAAACCTATCAGAGATTAGGAGCACACATCCTGACGTCCTCTCCTGGGACAGATCGCGCATCTTACCAATCTAACAAGGGAGCTAACGTAATGTATCCATGCGCACCATGCACATTCACCAGCATAAGCTGTGTGCATGCTGACAAACACATACAGGGGAAGGAGGGAGTGCACTGAATTAGACCCTAGCCACAGGGGTCAGTAACAAGAAAAAAATGCATATATCCAGGCACATCGCCTCTAGTTCGGACATTAAATAAGTTATTAAGGAAAAGGAGGTGCTGAAGGGGGTGTGGCCAGAAAACAGCAAAAATCTATTAACCCTTTGCACTCTTGCATGCAAATGTTCAAACAAATGCATCACAGATTCACTCATCCAGGTACCACTGTTATCCCTACAGCTAAGTTAAAAGCCGGGGTCTTAGTTCACAGAAGAATGCATTCGTATGCTTAGTCACCTATACTGCGCAGAATTACCCAGGTAAACATAGATGTCCTAACTCTGGCCCTGTAACATGCATAGTGCAGACATACACCATAACTGTCAAGATCAGGTATTTCTTCAGGGTTTCATCGCAAGATAGAACATAAATCTACCTACAGGTTATTTCAGTGTGAACTACAAAAAAAAAACAAAAAAAAACCTGAAGAGAGATGGATATGAAGGTGTCCATATTTATTTCATTATAAACCATGCACATTACCTGGCTGGCCTACTGATTCTCTGCCTCTAATACTATTATCCATAGACCCTGAACAAGCATGCAAATCAGATGTTCACTTGTCACCAGGTTACTTGCACCAGTGGAGGTTGAATTGCTGGAACCAATGCCTGGAGTACGAGGGTATAGCATTTTCAAGTATTTTCAGAATCCGCACCGTCTAAAAGAACTTTTATTAGCAAAACTTTAAAACATCAGGGTAATATAATTAAAATGCACCATGCGGTCCTGGCACACTACTATCTCTGCATTTCAGTTGGATTACCCTGATGTTTTAAAGTTTTGCAAATAAGTTATTTTAGACGGTGCAGATCTTGAAATTTCTTGATGACTTACAATTCACTGCATTTGCTGCATGCTTGTTTCAGATGGGTGCTTCAGACTCTACTGATGCATGAAGATCAGTAGAAATGCCAGGCAACTGTTATTGTTTAACTACCTTAGGACCGCTCCATGCCCACAGGCGTCGCCGCGGCGGCAGCCCCAGGACCGCCTAACGCCAATTGGTGTCAAGTCCTGGGGCTGCACTTTGCAGATCGCGCGCATCTCCTGCTCGGGGGGCTCCCCCTCTTCGCCGCTCGGAAGACTGTTAGACGGCGTAACCGCCGTCTATTTACATGTACAGCGCTGCAATCGGCAGCAGCGCTGTACTGGGGACAGCCATGTGACACGGCTGTCCCCTCCATAGGCTGGACAGTGATCGGCTGTCATAGGCTGAAGCCTATGACAGCTGATCACTCTGATTGGCTGGCGGTGGGAGGGAGGGAGCAGGGGAGATCAAAAAAAAAAAGTGCATTGTTATAAAAAAACAAAGGAAATATTTATATAAAAAAAAAAAATAAACAAATGTGGAGCGATCAGACCCCACCAACAGGGAGCTCTGTTGGTGGGGGGAAAAGGGGGGGGGGATCACTCTTGTGCTGTGTTGTGCGGTCCTGCAGCTTGGCCTTAAAGCTGCAGTGGCCAATTAAGGAAAAAACAGGCTGGTCTTTAGGGGGGTTAAACACTGCGGTCCTCAAGTGGTTAAAAGGAAATGAATATGGCAATCTCCATCCAATTTCAGGTGTACTTTGAGTTGCTTAATTCTGGACCAGTAACTCTGGTCCAGAGACCTGATTTATGGGAGTTATCAAAGTCTCATTTAAGGCCTTTAGAGCTGAATACCTATAAAAGGCTGCCACGGGTGGTTTAAAACGAAGATGGGAATGCTATGGAGCTAT
This sequence comes from Hyperolius riggenbachi, assembly GCF_040937935.1. Classification (NCBI taxonomy): domain Eukaryota; kingdom Metazoa; phylum Chordata; class Amphibia; order Anura; family Hyperoliidae; genus Hyperolius; species Hyperolius riggenbachi. The sequence continues at coordinate 407,564,930 of NC_090646.1, read as the reverse complement.
TCTGTTTGAAAGTCTGATCATGATGGTAAAGTGCATCTTCTGCTTTTTATAATACTTGTAAAGATCAGAAATAGTTTCCAGGCTTCAGGAACAAACTTTATACAGTATAGTTTTGTACATACACTAGACTAGACTGACCTCAGCTTAGGTGGGGTTAAGACCACCTCTGCTGAGAATCTAGCGTGTTTACAGTGTCTCTTGACCTTCCATAGTGCCTCAGCGAGCCATCAGAGTGGCAGATTGTCTCAGCCGAGGGCTGTGTTCACCTACTCAACCTGCCTCCTCTGTGCTGCTCCATAGAAACAAAACGCATTGTTAGTAGAGAGGCTAGTGTTGTGTCTGTACAGGCTTGGCTGCACACTATCACCAGATAGACCGTGAACCGATCCCTGCTGGGGTACAATTCTTGTATGTGTGTACAAGGCTTTATTTCCTTCACATAGGTTTTACAGCTTTTTTTCATTGCAGACTTTATGCAACACCAGTTAGGAAATTGCTAAGCCTTTTTACTTTATAATTTCAAGGAACCACTTGACTGATCTTGCTGCTAGCAGAGGGGTGTAGTACTAGGAAATCTTGCCTTATTCTTCTGTTCATTTATACTGAATACAGGAATTGTTTGAGAATAGCTTATCCCTCTACTTTGCTAAGTTTTTCTTTTCACCCTGCAGAGCTTTATCAATCAAGCAAAAACCATGGAGGTTGAAGATCAATCAGTGTCATTTTTGCAGAGATATGAAGATAAGATTCGACATTTTGGTATGTTGATCCCTCGCTACTTATATTTATAAATAATGTGTACTTTTTTTTCACATTGCCATAAGCAAATTGATATGTATGGCTTAAAGGGAACCTGAAGTAAAATGAGATAAACATTTATAGTGAACCTTAAGGGAGCAAAATGTTGAGGCTACCATCTTTATTATCCAGTAAGCAATACCTCCCTTACAAACAATACTAGTTGCCCGACTTTTCTGCTAATGCTCTGCCTCTAAGTCACTGGCTCAGAACTAGCATGAAGATCAGATGTTTGGACTCTGGTCTGACTCCACTGGTTGCATGCTTGTTGCAGGTTTGTGACTCAAAAACAACTTGAGTCAAAAGCTCAACTTGGCAGCCAGGCAACTGGCATTATTTATAAAAGAATTACGATGGCAGCTTCTGTATTTCCCTCACTTTAGGTTCTCTTTAATGCCAAACTGATGAAAATGATTATCTAGCAGTGAGCATTATAGTGCAATTAGGCTGCTCATTTTGAAAAAAGGATTCTTAATCCTCACAATATCAAGAAAGGAACAGCGTCTAGTTCTAAGCAGGACAAAGACTGTACTTACAAGGGACCTTAAAGGGAACCTTAATTAAGTAAAAAAAATAATTGCCCATTTACTTACCTGGGGCTTCTTCCAGCAACCTGAAGTCCTCCTGGTCCCTCACCATAATCCCGCACTCCCCCATTCCTCCGCTGTACTTCTCTGCAGGCCCAGGCACTACACATGCACAGCCCTGGGTGCGTACCTCCTCTATCATACCTTGTGGCCGGGAGCATTCTGTGCATGAGGGATAGCAAGTTTTGCTTACTCTGCAAATGCAGAGCAGTCCCAAGTATGGGATAACGTTGGAGAAGGCAAGGGGCACGGGGGTGCGCATGAGTCGATCAGAGGTGTACTTTAGGGGAACCAAGTGCCGTGGATAGATGGCGAGGGACCAGGAATACTTCAGGGGGCTTTAAGAAGCCGCAGGTAAGGCAATTCTTAAAAAGCGCATAGTTGTGTCTCAGATTAATACAGGGTTGCAGGCTGGGTTGTGTTACAGAGGAGATAGTCAGATGTTCATGAATGCCAGACTGAAGAGGTAGGTTTTCAGTTTAGACTTAAATGCTTCCAGGGATGGAGCTGTCCTGATTGTGTGTGGCAGGGAGTTCCAAAGTGTAGGGGCAGCATGACAAAAGGCTCTCTCCAAAGGTTTTGAGGTGGACTCTGGGGGTGACCATGGTGTTACGTCCTTTTGATCTAAGATTGTGGGGGGTGTGATGCAGTTGCAACAAGTCCTTCAGGTATCCAGGGCCCAGATTGTGCAAGGATTTGAATGTCAGTAAGCCAATCTTAAACAGAATTCTCCATTTTATCGGTAGCCAGTGGAGTGAGCTCAGGGTTGGTGTTATGTGGCAATGGCGGGGTTGGCTCGTTAACAGCCTTGCGGCGGCATTCTGTACTAATTGCAGGCGGCGTAAGTCTTTCTTATGCAGGCCTGTGTAGAGGGCGTTGCAGTAGTCTAACCTTGATGTGACGAAGGCATGGACTAGGGTTGGAAGATCCTCTGAAGGAATTAGGTGTTTAATCTTTGCAATATTCCTTAGATGAAAGAAGGAATGTTTCACAACAGCTGAGATTTGATTCCTGAAGCTTAATTTCCCATCAATCAGTACTCCCAGGCTGCGCACACAGTCTGAGTTTTTCAGAGTAGGAGTAGGGTCGGTGATGCCAGGTTTGAATGACAAATATAGCTGGGTGTCATCAGCATAGCAATGATATGTTTTTGTATGATTTCTCCAAGTGGCAGCGTGTATATGGTGAAAAGTATAGGGGAAAATATTGCGCCCTGAGGTACACCATATTTTAGTGGTACAGGGTTGGAGAGGAAGGGCCCTAAGGCTACCCTTTGTGTTCTGCCAGCCAGGAAGGAGTTGAACCACTGGAGAACAATGCCATCTATGCCACAGTATTCTTGTAGCCTGTTGAGCAAGATTTCATTATCGACTGTGTCAAAAGCCGCTGAGAGGTCGAGCAAAATCAGGATGGAACATTGACCCTTGTCTCTTGCAATGAGCAGATCATTGCAAATCTGGGTTAGGGCTGTTTCACAGCTGTGATATTTCCTGAAGCCAGATTGAAGAGGGTCAAGGATGTTGTTTCTGAAGAGCCTGGCTTCAAGTTGGAGGTAGACAGCCTTTTCAATAACTTTTCCCAGACAGGGGAGGTTAGAGACAGGTCTGTAGCTGTTTAGAGCATCTGGGTCTAAGGATGGTTTCTTGAGTAGTGGCCTGATGATTGCTTCTTTCAGAGTAGAGGGAAACCACCCTTCTTGTAAGGAACCGTTGACTATTTTGTGGAATGCCGGTGTAAATAGTTCAGGGCATTTCAACATGAACTTAGTGGGGCCAGGGTCCAGATCGCAGGTAGTCTGGCGAAGGTTTGAGAGGATATCCAAGATGTCTTTTTCAGTGATTACCTTAAAATCAGACCATGGTGGTAGGCTATTTTCGCACCTGTTATAAGGCTCTGCATGGGTTTCTGGGGCTGTGAATTGAATGGCAGATCGTATGGAGGAGACTTTGTCTGAGAAGAAGTGGGCAAATTTCTCGCACAGTTCCTGTGAAGGTCTGATGCTAGATTTCCTGCAAGATGGATTGCAGAGACTGTCAACCGTGCGGAAGAGTTGGGCAGGTCTGTTGGCTGCATTTGCAATTTCGTGAGACAGGAATAAGGACTTCTTTTTGTTAATCGTCGTCTGATATTTTTTTCAGGTAAGCAGTTAGGGAAAGTTTGTCATCAGGGGACTGGTGTTTGCGCCACCTTCGTTCCAGTCTGCGTCCCTGTTTCTTTAGTTCCTTTATAGCAGGGGTCGGGAACCTATGGCTCGCGAGCCACATATGGCTCTTTTCAAGCCTGCATGTGGCTCTCCGGCTCGCTAAATCCCTGGTGACAGCGCAGCCAGGGAGACTGTGTCAAAATTTAAATTAGTGTGCCGCCGTCGCCGCCTCCTCCTCCTCCGTGTCCGGCCTCCATCCTCATTAGTCCGCCTCCTCCTAGATCTCCGCCTCCCCTCACATGGCCATGCTGTGCGCTGCCTCGGCCAACGTATTGTAAGTCCGCCCCCATGGTGACGCAGAGTGCGGAGACTGGTGTTGCAGCCAGTGATGAGGAAAGGCTGGAGCCCGCGCTGTGGAACTCTGCCACGCTGCCTGGCCTGGTGAGTGTGCTGTCTGTAACCTGCCCACCCAGCACCTCACCTGCTTTCTACCTCCCACCAAGCAATATCACCTGCCCACCCAGCACCTCTCCATCCCCCCCCCCCCCCCCCACGAGCAATATCTCCTGCCCACCCAGCACCTTACCATCCCCCCCAAGCAGCAATATCACCTGCCCTCCCAGCACCTCACCAGCCTCCCCACCCAACCTCCCAACCTGCCCACCCAGCACCTCACCTGCTTTCTACCCCCACCAAGCAATATCACCTGCCCACCCAGCACCTCTCCATCCTCCCCCACCCACCGAGCAATATCTCCTGCCCACCCAGCACCTTACCATTCCCCCACCAAGCAATATCACCTGCCCACCCAGCACCTCACCAGCCTCCCCCCCCCCCCCCCCACCAAGCAATATCACCTGCCCACCCAGCACCTCACCAGCCTCCCCTCACCCCACCAAGCAATATCACCTGCCACCCAGCACCTCACCTACCCTCCCCCCCCCACCAAGCAATATCACCCGCCACCCAGCACCTCACCTCCTGTCCCCCCCACCAAGCAATATCACCTGCCCACCCAGCAACTTGACCTACCTCTCCACACCCTGACCTGCCGCTCCCATCCTGACCAGCCTCCCCCCACCCTGCAACCTGACCTGCTGCTCCCATCCTGACCAGCCTCCCCCCACCCTGCAACCTGACCTGCTGCTCCCATCCTGACCAGCCTCTCCCACCCTGCAACATTGCCTGCCTGCCCCAACCCTGCAACCTGACCTGCTGCTCCCATCCTGACCAGTCTCCCCCAACCCTGCAACCTGACCTGCTGCTCCCAACCTGACCAGCCTCTCCCACCCTGCAACATTACCTGCTGCTCCCATCCTGACTTGCCTCTCCCACCCAGCATCCTGACCTGCCTTCCCCCACTTAGCACCCTAACCGGCCTTCCCCACTCTCCACCCTTCGCAATCTCCCCCCGCCCAGCACTCTGAAGAAGGGAATATATGTAATGGGGACTGCATAACAACATTATTAAAAAGAATTCAGACACATATTGTACTTTAAAGTGTTGGTTTTGCATAAAATGCACACATTTCCTTGTATTTAGTTTTAAACATTTTGTACGGCTCTCACGGAATTACATTTTAAAATATGTCGTGTTTATGGCTCTCTCGGCCAAAAAGGTTCCCTACCCCTGCTTTATAGAGAGTTGTCAAACCAGCGAGCATGATGTAATGGTGCGGAACGTTTAATCTTTAGGGGAGCTATGGCGTCAAAAGCGGCTGAGACATCGTGGTTATATTTAAGGACCATGGATTTAAGGCCTAAGTTGTGATCTTTAGTTGTTTTTTAGACGCACACCTGCAACATACATGCAGCCAGTGGAGTCAGACCAGAGTCCAAGCATGTTATATGTTTTCTTATTCTGGGCCAGTGACTTAAATTACACACACACACACACACACACACACACACACACACACACACACACACACACACACACACACACACACACACACACACACACACACACACACACACACACACACACACACACACACACACACACACACACACACACACACACACACACACACACACTTACTTTTCATTGGCCAACTTTACCACTCATACTGCATGGAGGTGGTAAAATGTCCAAGTCGTTGGCCAGTCAAAATTGTATGTGTACCAAGTTTCGGGGCAGAGCATCAGCACAGAAATCAGGCAACTAGTATGGTTTATATGGGAATTAAGATGGCAGGTTCCATAATCCTCTCACTTCAGGTTCCCTTTAAAGCAGACCTACCTGACTGTTGGCCAGCCAAGCTGATCTCCTGCCTCATTGCAGCACATGCAGGTGAATAACACTTGGGGCTTGATTCACAAAGCCTTGCAAACTGTTTAGCACGGGTGTGCTAAACAGTTAGCACGTGAAGTGCCGTTCGCGGACTTTTGCGCGCGCAAAAGTCCGCGAACGGCACTTCACGTGCTAACTGTTTAGCACACCCGTGCTAAACAGTTTGCAAGGCTTTGTGAATCAAGCCCATGGAGCTCTTGTATAAGAGGACCTGCTAGGGCTGTAGAATCAGTGCTTAGTTGGCAAACCGCAAAGCCTCATCATTAAAGGAGTACTATCGATTGAAACGACTTTTTTTTTTTTAATACTGTATATTAGTGTACACATTACCACTAGTGCTAGGGGCACTTTATTTATTCACCCAGGTCTCTCTCTCACTATCCCTGCTTAAAAATTCATTTCTCACACAGCTCATAGTAGTTTGGGTCACCCTGAGCTGCTTGGTTACTCTGCCACACAGCTCACAAATATATTTCACTGTGTCACTCACAGCATGCAGGAGACATGAGGAGAAATAGGCTGATCTGAGGTGGTAACAGGTAACTAAATGAGCTGTAATATTGCTGGAATATAACTAGCTATAAACAATAGTCTGTGTTTACACTCAGTCTGGCTGCTGCTTGAGGTGATTCACTCCAGGCTGCATCCACTTTACAAGCTGCTGAGAGGGGCAGACCACTGTTTACAATTAGCATTATTAGTATCTTTATCAGTCAAGAGAAGCAAAGATAATAAACACACATTGCTAGAATCTTTAACCCCTTACCACCATATCAATAAGATTCTTTCAGCAAGGTGATAATTAAACTATAAACTGAGGAGTTGATAGCAACTCCCCTGTGCAGACATGGGCTTAGCCCTCTGGGAGCCCTCAGCATATAGATACATTTGTATCAAACACTGACGGCCAAAACTGACGGAGGATTTTACAGCTGAGAGGAACAGCTGTGTGAGGAATCAAATTGCTCCTAGTACTTGTCCTAATGTGTGCTACAACATACAGCATTTAAAAATAAATGCATACATCGATAGTATTCCTTTAACCTATTTTTTTCAGACCTGCTCTGATCCAGAATTGCATCGTAGAAAGTGCATTTGAATAACATGGTTCATGATAACGCAGAGATGTGAACATGCCCATTCAATTGTATGGGCAGTGTGTTTAAATGCAGCTACAACATTTTGTGAACTCACCCTTAAGTTTTGGTGGGAAATTAACAGAATATTTTGTACTCCTTTTCAGGAATGCTCAGGCGATGGAATGACAGCCAATGTTTCCTGTCTGAAAATCCGGACCTAGTGTGTGAAGAAACTGCTAGATATCTTGCTCTGTGGTGCTACCACTTAGAAAGTGAACAGGTATAGCTGCAGGATCAATCTATGTTAAAATGTTGTGTGCTACCATTCTGTTTTGGTTGTTAATCATGGAAGAATGACCATTTATTGTATCCTAAGACATAACACCAAAAGTTGTTTAGGTGATACATTTAATAACTAACTGTACAAGATTTCTTTGCAAGCTTTCGAAACTTTAAGTTTCTTCTTCAGGCATGTTTCAGAACTGGATCAGAACCAATTCTGTTTTTTTGCAAGCTTTCAAAACGTAACGTTTGAAAGCTTGCAAAGAAATCTTGTACAGTTAGTCATTAAAGGTATCACCTAATCAACTTTTATTGTTAAGTCTTTGGATTATCTCCATGACTAATACCAGACCACACACAACTGGCATCTATTATAAGAGTGTGGAAAACGTAAAGGAAAATCACTGCAAGGGCAAATTTTTGTTTTCCAATGTTGTGAAGTTTTGCTGGGTTGAACAAAGTTTCTTACAGTCACTATTGTAGATATATGCAGCCTGTAATAATCAGCACGGCATTCATGCAAGCCCTGACCTGAGCTCATAATTTCCCCCTCCCCTTCCACCTACACTAACCAGTGAAGCTCTTCCTGGGGTCCGATTACCCCCTCTCCTGCAGAGAAAGCATCTCTTACCTCTTTTGGTTCCAGTGACGATCATGGCTCCCCTGTGGGAGCCAGCTCTGCATTGCCCAAGGCTTCCAAACATACCCAGACTCAAGCACACACTACGAATCTGCTTGTTTTTGAAACATTCGGGGATGCAAGAGCTTCCGAGGAGTGTTGAGGGCACATCATTTCAATGGGGTACAGTGGTGGACTAAAGTAACGGGTTAAGGACTGAGAAGGCTTTATGGGATCCATAGGCTTTCCCTCTACATAGGTGAATATCTATTTATTTATTTTTGTGGGTCACTTCAGGCTTGCTTTAAACCCCATTTCCAGACACATCTACATATTCTATCTAACTGCTTGGCTATCAGAGCTCTAACATTTTACCTTTGTTTGTAAAAAGCTTTGGGTCATGGTAGCACCCATATACGGCAATGTGAAAAAGCATTTGTTTTTTATCTATTTTGACATACTTGTCACACATGGTATGCTCTCTGGAGATGGTGAACCTCCCTGGTGTTCAATTTCCCCAGGATTTCTTTGCAAAAAGTGTTCTAATTCATTTTCAAAACCTTTTTTTCCTGTAAGTTGCCAAAATGTGTCAAGCAAGGGTCTAGTATACAGTGCAAGAGTATTGACGTGTATATTCGTCAATTCCGCCAGGGAGGTTAATGAGAAATAATTGTGCATCAAATGTAAGTTTTATGCAAATTGTATGTGGTTTGAATTAGGCCAATACACTTCCTGTGATTTCTAATTGACCCAATACTAAACTGCATACAATGAACATGCAAGTCAGAATAATTTGCATTTCAATGACAATCTGTGATATTAAAGTGTAATATCTGACAAAATTTGCCAACACCCACTAAAGTTAAGTCTCTTTACATCAGAAAAAGGAAGGTCCTTGCGAACTGATAACTAGGACATACTCGAATCGATTTATTTTTACTACTACAATTGTACAGTGCAGCCAAATGACACTGTCACTTATTGCTCCAGGGGCGTAGATATTCGTCTATGCAAGTTAATGAGAAGAAAATGGGTGGTGAAAATTACTCTGGTCCTGAACTGAGTTTACCAGTCTAACCAGCAGGTGGAGCACTTAGCATATCATATTTTCATACCACTTTTATTAATGGACCACTTTTGTGAGAAATTGTAAAAAATCCAAAATGCTTGTGTATGCATATGTATAAAATGTATATTTGTTTCTGAATACAGTCCACTATGTAGTTCTTTTCTATGTATTGCTTTTGTAAAGAATAAAGAAAATACTGATAACTCTTAATGAGGATTTGGACAAGTCCAAGTTCTGTCAGATTTTTTTCTAACTTCAAGTGAAGGCTACATAGGGAAAAAGAAATTTATAGTGCATTTTACTACAGAAATTTTACTACTGTGTAATTTTAATGTGTACACTTCATGCCATGCGCACCTGTACGTGCGCTTTAGCAGAATAGTTGGACCAATAAACACCTAAAGTGCACAAATAGGACGGTTATAAACATTCATTTTGCAGGAAGTGGTTACATGGTTCTTTTTTTATATATATATATATATATATATATATATATATATATATATATATATATATATATATATATATATATATATATATATATATATATATATATATATATATATATATTCTTCCTTTAAAGGGAACCTTAACTGAACGGGGGGTAAAGAGTTTCACTTACCTGGGGCTATTACCAGCCCCCTGCAGCAGTCCTGTGCCCTCTGAGCCGCTCTGGAATCCTCCGGTCCCCCGCTGTCACTTAGTTTCGTTTTTGACGACTCACTAGTCGGCCGGCCGCCATGCGTATTATTGGACGCATTCCCTACTGCAATTAGCGCTGTTGCGGACCGGAACGCGTACAAAAATACGCGTTGCCGCATATCTATGCATGCGGAATGCGGCAACGCGTATTTTTGTACGCATTGTGATCCGCAACAGCGCTAATTGCAGTAGGGAATGCGTCCAATAATACGCATGGCGGCCGGCCGACTGGTGAGTCGTCAAAAACGAAACTAAGTGACAGCGGGGGACCGGAGGATTCCAGAGCGGCTCCGAGGGCACAGGACTGCTGCAGGGGGCTGGTAATAGCCCCAGGTAAGTGAAACTCTTTACCCCCCGTTCAGTTAAGGTTCCCTTTAAAGTAAACCCTAGGTGAAAAAAAAATACCTTGGTGCTTCAAAGGCTCTTCAGACCCTCCCAGGCTGTTTCTTTCATCTGACATTCTCTCCATCTTGCCGCTGAATGCTCCGTTTGGAACATCGGTTGCCCGCCTTTTCTGTTCTCACACCCACATGGCTGTTTGTCTTTCCGAACTGAGTATGCCCAGGATGCTATTGGCCACAGCTGTGCGGGAGCAGATACACTGGGGCACGCTGAGTATACTGCGCATGCGCCAGGCTCCTACTGGACCCAGTCACAGGTAGGAACAGGCTATACAGTGGCAAGATAGATGGTAGGCCAGACAAATGATGTAGCCTGGAGGCGTCCAAAGAGTCTCTAGAATGCTGAGGTGGGTATATGTTTCTCACCTCGGGTACACTTCAATTGCCATCCGCACTATTATTACTAAGCTGTAGCCTTCATTCTGTTTTATTCCAGAAGACAGCACTTATGGAGCAGGTGGCTCATCAAGCAGTTGTCATGCAGTTTATTATTGAAATTGCAAAGAGTAGTAATGTGGATCCGAGGGGATGTTTCCGTCTGTTTTTCCAGAAGGCCAAAGTAGGTATTTCCCTACATTTCTGTTGCTTTATTTTATTTTTTTCCTGTAGAGTAGTTTGCAGAGCTTAATCAAAAGTATCGTACACATCAGACTTTACACATTGTCTCTGCTGATTCATAAGTTAGTGGTCCAGGCTCTTCTCATGAATGACCTAGCCACCTTTTTCTTTTCAGTTTCACATTTCTGATGTAGTAACCAGTATTTTAGCTATTCTGCTCCAAATTGCTAGGAAAAATATTACACAGACTGCCATGACCAAGTCCAGATAATACCAGCAGAACATAAACCAAAACAGTGATTGAATGGATTGATCCGCATGCAAATTACTTAGTTTTATTAAACTATTCATCTGCACTTTTCAGGCTGATGAAGAAGGGTACATCGAAGCTTTCAAAAGTGGGCTTGAAGCATTTAAATTAGGAGTTCGAATGCACAGTCAGTCCCAACGACATGGAGCTTTAAATCTACAGAATCCATCTCATCCTGCAGGCTTTGAGCAAATGAATACACAGGTATGGTTGAACGTGTTTATATCATAATTGTACAGACTGTACAAGTTTGAGACTGTACTGAAGGTGGCTTGGCTGGATAGTGTATGGTTAAGTGACACTGAAGCGAAAAAAAAATGATGATGAATTATGTGTAGTACAGATAATTAATAGGGCATGAGTAGCAAAAAAAAATCTCATTTTTGTTTTCAGTTATATAGTTTTTTTTTATAACATTGTATCATTCTCCTAATGTATATAATATGACAGCGCTCCTCTTCTTCTATAGTGCACCCTGCAAAATCAAAGAGACCTCGACATAGTGCATTACTGTTATATTTAAAACATATTGTTATCACAAAACACCCCAGTGCAACATAGTGTGTCACTCGTGCTCCACTCCTTGTGCAGATATTCACACGACCCCTTTAAAAGTACAAGCTCACCAAATGTACACCACCTCAGATTTCAGGTGGATCTAGCGCATAATTCAATCAACCAACGACTTGACAGTAGTAAATATCCAATGGCTTTAATCCAGTTTCCTCTTAAAAATCACAATAAAAACACATAGTGTAAAACCATAAAATTGGCTGCCAATGCCCTGCGCTATATTGCACTCACGTAAGTAGAATGGTTTGAAAGCATATCAGGCTCAGATACAGCCTAGCGGTGTCACCTCCACTGTGGTTTCGGGGTCCGGTCTCCACTGCGGCGCATCCGCTCGTATGGCAATCCCGGACGGCTCGCGTTGCTCAGTCTGCTACCAGTGACGTCAGGCGCTCCAAGCTCCGCCTTACGCGTTTCGTCCCTCGGGACTCATCAGAGGCTGACGTCACTGGAGCGTCCGACGTCCTTTATACCTCAATTCTCATACGCTAGATCCATCGCGACCCGTAGGTCGCATAGACTGCCGCATTGGCATGCATTGGAACGCATCCCCGGCGGCCATCTTGGCGCATACTCAAAAGGCTTCCCAGGGCGATCCTTTACTACATATACAAGGATCCGCCTCACTTCATGCAATAGGCTTTTGGTCCTCCGCTGACTGTTCCTATGCCCTCTACTGGACATTCATAGTACTACTGCTCTTGACACATATTCTGTTCTAACATTAAACAACCCTTTTATATACAGAATTATATGTCAATAGACCAACTACATATTCTATAATTGCATCTAAAATTCATATAGCCAACTGGTGACCAATAAACCACCCATTGCATAGATATTTTTACGTATGGAGGTGTCTCCTGGCTGGTCATCCTGTATTATATAAATGTTTTGCTGTTTACTGACTATTCTCACAGGTCATTAGTTATATAACAATTTAAATCAAATTCTACATTCATGCCCCCTGGCGTCATAGTTTTCAAATTGTAAATCCATCGCCCCTCTGCTTGTGAAATGTCCCTAACCAAGCTGGAACCTCTCCATTTTTTGACATGGGCCTCTATTCCCATGAATTTCATACCTGTAGGGTCGCTATTGTGAACCAATCGGAAGTGATTTGACACACTGTGTATAATCAAACCCTTTCTAATATTGGCTATATGTTCTCCAATTCTCTTTTGTAATTTCCTAGTAGTACGACTCACATATTCCATGTTACAGGGGCATTTAAGTAAATATATTACCCCTTTTGAGTTACACGTGATGCATTTATAATGATACAGAATGCGCCCACCCAATCGACTTTATGACTTCTAAACAATTTATACATCAACCAGAGTCCAGAGTTTTCGCTATCATTAATCCACAAACCAGTCTTAATATCTATATGTTGACAGCGCTCCTCTTCTTATACCACAACCTGCAGAGTTAAAAAGACCTCAACATAGTGCATTACTGTTGATATTACAACAATGACACCCCAGTGCAAATAGTGCTTCACTCGTGCTCCACTCTCGGTGCGACTGTTCACACGACCCCTTTAAAAATACAGGCTCACCAGATGTGATCCACCTCAGTTATCAGGTGGGTCTCTCACATAAATCAATCAGCCAATGGACTAGCAGCTTTAGGTTTCCAAAGGGTTTAATCCAAGCTCCACTTAAAAATCACAATAAAAACAACAAGGCAAAACATAGCGTAAAACCGTAAACAGTAGTTGCCAATGCCCTGTGCTAAATTGCACTCACGTCATACAGATGAATTGTGCGCATATCAGGCTTAGGATCAGCCTAGCGGTATCACCTCCACTGCGATATTGGCGTCCCGTCTCCGCTGCGGCGCTTTCGCTTGTACAATACTTTAGGCCGGCTCACGTTCCCCAGTTTGCTCCCAGTGACGTCAGGCGCTCCACGCTCCGCCTTAGGCCTAGGCGGAGCGTGGAGCGCCTGACATCACTGGGAGAAAACTGGGGAACGTGAGCCGGCCTAAAGTATTGTACAAGTGGAAGCGCCGCAGCGGAGACGGGACGCCGATATCGCAGTGGAGGTGATACCGCTAGGCTGATCCTAAGCCTGATATGCGCACAATTCATCTGTATGACGTGAGTGCAATTTAGCACAGGGCATTGGCAACTACTGTTTACGGTTTTACGCTATGTTTTGCCTTGTTGTTTTTATTGTGATTTTTAAGTGGAGCTTGGATTAAACCCTTTGGAAACCTAAAGCTGCTAGTCCATTGGCTGATTGATTTATGTGAGAGACCCACCTGAAAACTGAGTTGGATCACATCTGGTGAGCCTGTATTTTTAAAGGGGTCGTGTGAACAGTCGCACCGAGAGTGGAGCACGAGTGAAGCACTATTTGCACTGGGGTGTGATTGTTGTAATATCAACAGTAATGCACTATGTTAAGGTCTTTTTTAACTCTGCAGGTTGTGGTATAAGAAGAGGAGCGCTGTCAACATATAGATATTAACACGTGATGCATTGCCTTAATGTCATCACCTGTCCTGTATTCTTTGATACAAACGAAGTTCCTTTTTGGGGCAAAGCTTCTTTACATCCTCTGCAACTCCGACATGGGAAAAAGCCTTTTTGGCCCAACATGTCCCCAGTTCTTACTTGTGGGGGGGGGGTTCACAAAGCTTGGCACCAGTTTTGATTTTAAATTAGGGGCTTTTTTATATACAAATCCTGGCTTCTTGGGTACAACCTTTTTTAGAGTACCATCCAATCGTAAAATATTCCAATGCTTTTTGATTATGTATTCTATATCCCTATATTGGCCATTGTAATTTAACAATACATCAAAATCCCTGTTTTTTTGTGTTTGTATATTCTTTGTTTTATTTATCAAAAGTTCATTTCTATCCATATTCGCCACTTTCTCCACCTGTATATTCAGGGTATCTTCCTTATATCCCTTTTCTATAAACCTTTGTACAAGGACTTGGCTCTGTGTTTTGAAAGTTTCATCCTCAGGCTTTCAAACCATTCTACTTACGTGAGTGAAATATAGCGCAGGGCATTGGCAGCCAATGTTATGGTTTTACACTATGTGTTGTTTTTATTGTGATTTTTAAGAGGAAACTGGATTAAAGCCATTGGATATTTACTACTGTTAAGTCGTTGGTTGATTGAATTATGCGCTAGATCCACCTGAAATCTGAGGTGGTCTACATCTGGTGAGCCTGTATTTTTAAAGGGGTCGTGTGAATATCTGCACAAGGAGTGGAGCACGAGTGACACACTATGTTGCACTGGGGTGTTTTGTGATAACAATATGTTTTAAATATAACAGTAATGCACTATGTCGAGGTCTCTTTGATTTTGCAGGGTGCACTATAGAAGAAGAGGAGCGCTGTCATATTATATACATTAAGACAATCTTGTGGATTACTGATAGCGAACACTCTGGACTTGGTTGATATAAGAATAATTCTAAGGTCATAGCGGTTGTTGTTTCTGGTGGGTGCAGTCAGTATCATTATAATTGTATCATTCTCTAATATTTGCAATTTACACACTACACTCAGTTTTCTAAATGATTTCACGGAGCAGGCTAATAAAGTTTTGAACTTTACTGTGCAGAAAAACTAAATACAGTGACACAGTTGAGATAATAAGCTTCAGAAGACAGTTTTGTTGCATAGATGGCAACTGGAGTTTAACTCTTCCTGTACTGGAAGCAATATTAGACTCGTATCTCTGCTGCTAATGTTTTATTTTTTAGATGTACTACACCTACAAATCAATATATCATAAGCTTATTTTTACTTCAGAATTGGCTGGATGGTGTAATGATTAAGGGCTCTGCCTCTGACACAGGAGACCAGGGTTCGAATCTCTGCTCTGCCTGTTCAGTAAGCCAGCACCTATTCAGTAGGAGACCTTAGGCAAGTCTCCCTAACACTGCTACTGCCTATAGAGCGCATCCTAGTGGCTGCAGCTCTGGCGCTTTGAGTCCGCCAGGAGAAAATCGCAATATAAATGTTATTTGTCTTGTCTTGTCACTGCTGACAGACCATCTTCCTATTTCAGTAAAGCATTACCTAGTTAGTAAGGAGTCATTGGGCAAGACTCCCTAACACTGCAGGGTGGCATATTGAGCGCACACCAGGTAACTTTAGGGGAGTGAGGGAGATCAGGGGTTATTTTTTTTTTTTTTTTAAAGTTAACTAGGGATGATTAACTGAAAAAAAAGGGGGATGTTATATTACAATTTGGCCACAAGATGTCCTCAGTGGTGACTTCAGCTTACCGTACTATTAGTACGGAAACGGAAGCACTACGTGGACGGGATTTGGATTGGCAGAGCTGTCTGAATAGACGGCTGCAGCCATTCACAGGGGAACTTAGATCAATTAATGGGATTTGTTTTTCCATTCATTGAGCTAGCGGCTAACGATCGACGGTAATGAGCGGCGGTACCGAGCGCGGCAGGAGGGACTTAGTACCTACGCCCCTGTACAGAGTTGTGGCATTTTGCAGGGGCGTAGTTACTCGTCCCGGGGAGATGAAATGGTTAAAGAGGAACTTTAAAGTGAACCTGAACTCTTGCACAGGACAAAAGGAAAACAGAGAAATGCACTTTAGGCCAGAAACCCACTAGTAGCGTTTTCTAAGCGCTAGTGATTTGAAAAGGTTCTTGCTATTGCAATTCTATGGGCGATTTTTATAAAATCACATCGCTTAAGTGGGATCACACCCATAGCATTACAAAGCGCTCAGGAAATCGCTCCTAGTGGGTTTCTGGCCTCATATGTGTTTAGTGCGTTTAGCTTTTCTAATTCCCCCTCAGTTGTGTCTAATAACAAGTGTAATTTGATCTCTCCCCTATGTCACATAACTGCCACGGCCGATAAGCTCATTGGCAAGCACAGGATGTTAACAATATGTCTGCTTTGATGAATCAGGAAGTAGAAACAGTGCAGATTTTATGATTTGTATCAGCTGTAACAAAGACCTATTTTTTTTTTTTTTTTAATTTATATTTCTACATTCAATTAAATACATTCGCTAGAGAGGTATATATCAAAAAACCTGTTAACGTTCACCACATCCGCATCACCATACCAAGCGCACTGTTAACATTCACCACTTCCACACCATCATACTGGGCGTACTGGTTCCCTTAAAAATTGTATATAAGGATATGTTTCAACGGTCTGATTGACATGTTTCAACGGTTGCGACCGTCTTCATCAGAATCTGATTCTGATGAAGACGGTCGCAACCGTTGAAACATGTCAATCATCCTTACACTGCAGTAGAGGTGAAGGGGCGCCCCATTCTATCTACGAGTCAGCGCACTTTTTGCCTGCCTAATCGCCCGAGGAAAGTGCACAACAAAGTACCAGCTGGGTGGAACGCAGGGAAGTAGCCTGAGCAGCGTGTGAGACGCACTAGAGGAAGTGACGTCACCACTAACGGGAGAATAGCCTTATATACAAATTTTATACAATTTTTAAGGGAACCAGTACGCCCAGTATGATGGTGTGGAAGCGGTGAATGTTAACAGTGCGCTTGGTATGGTGATGCGGATGTGGTGAACGTTAACAGGTTTTTTGATATATACCTCTCTAGCGAATATATATATGAATATATATATATATATATATATATATATATATATATATATATATATATATATATATATATATAATTGAATGTAGAAATATAAAGTTGAAAATAAAATAAAACAAGAGATTTTAATCCTATATGGTGGGAATTTATTATTTGTTTAACGCACCTCTCAAGGTATTATATTATTCTGTTTTTTGTGAACGGTGGGGAACGGGGGTCAACCCCACCTGAGTAGGTTGCAGCAAGGAACATTAGATACAGGAATATCCCTGTATTCAAATTAATTGTTTGGGCAGCGCCCTCTGGTCTTTGTAAAAGACCTATTTTTGTTGAAAGGTTATTATGCTCTTGCGTATCTTTTAGAGCAGAAAGGACGTTCTCAGTTCAGTTCCACTTTAACCCAGGATTGAACTTCATCCCAATCAGTAACCCCCTTTCCTATTAAAAATCTTTACCTTTTTCTCGAATAGATCATTGGGGACGTCTGTAACCCTAAAGGTGGTCACACACCATACAATTTTTTAAATATCTGTTCAATTTAAGAATTGCAATCAATTTTTCTAACTGATTGTAACATTTCAAAAATATGACCAGTGTACCACACACATATGTTCAATTTTTCCCCAAGTATGATAAAAATGATTGGAAACTGAGAAAATTACTAGGGTGTGTATATTATTAAATTGACAATCTAACACACACCATACAATCATAACAAAAATTGAACAGAAATATCTGGCATTCCGGATCCATATAAATCTAAAAAAATCGGAAATCTGATCGGATTTTTCATTTGAATGAAAAAAAAACCTTTCGATTTTTTTTTTTTTTTGGGGGGGGGGGGGGTAGACACGAAATGCTGTAAAATCGGATCATTTTATTGTATCGTGTGTGCCCACCTTTATATTGTGGTGAAATCCCTTCCCACACTGTGAAGCTATGGCCCTGACAGTTTGCTGGAATGCTGGAAATAACGTCTGTTTCCAACTGCCATGCAAGCAGTATCTCCTTCTGAGCATTGAACTCCCAGTACATATAAACATTCTGCTGAGATCACCTGGCAAATTAAAGATATAGCCTTTTGTGATACATTTCAGACACTGATTAAATAATTTATGAATGAATATTGTAAAAAAAAAAAAAAGTAGCAATTTTACTCATTTCGTTTATTCAACAATAACTTTATCACATGTAAATTATCTATATAGTGTTATTTTTGCCACAAATTAGGCTCTGTTTGGGTGAAATTAATTTATATGCATCTTAAAGGGAAGAAGAAGAAAAAATCAGTTTCGGCCTTTAAAAAGTTTTAAAATAAAATGTGCTACTGTAGATAAAACCTGCACATTTTATTTGCCATTTGTCCTGGTTATTACAACATTAAAATGATGTCCCTAGGACGGCTACTATATTTTATTTGGAAATAAAGGTGTATTTTTCTATTTTGTGTTTCTTTATACAATATAAATTAGAAGCCCTTATTTGTAATAATAATAAATTATATACCCATATACCCTCACAACATGCAAAGCGGAGTCCTTGTTTTTTTACATGCTGTCACTTTTTTTTTTTTTTTGCAAGTGTTTTATTTTGGTAACTATGGGGGAGGGTTGCAGAAAGGGTTAATAAGTAATTGGGTTTTTTTAAAAAAAAACATTTATTTTAATGTATTTAGAAACTTTTTAATTTTAGTCCAATAAATGTCTCCATACTATATGCTGTGTACTGAACAGTACAGAGGAAGTAATGTTTGTGTGTTTTTCCACTTTCATTTTGTGAATTACACTGCATCTTGCTACTGCCTGTGATCATACACTACAGGTGTTTTGATTGGCTCTGGGAACACGTGTTCCCATTCACCAATCATGCACTGGGGCGATGGAGACAAAGGTGAGCGGGTGTGTGTGCAATCGGCAGCGGCGGAGGTAAGCAAGTAGATGCGCATATATATGTCCCTGATCTGAAAGTGAAGTTTTTAAGGGCGTAGATATGCGTAGCAAGATTCTGGAAGTGGTTAAGTGTCCTTTTAAACTATGCATTAGGCCTGAACGATATATCGTTTTTGGATCGAAATCGCGATCCCGGAAATGCCGATTCCGGGATCGCCATGGCAACGATATTCACCCCACTCTGCAGCCCGTGCAGCGGTCCCCTCTGCCGTTCTGTGCAGCGGCAGTTTGCGGTGGCTCATTGCATACATTTCTCCGAGTGGAGGCGGGACACTATCTCCCACAACTTCCGCCCACTGTGCAGCCAATCAGCGGAGCGAGCAGCAGGCTCCGCTCCGCCCGCAGGCTCTCCCACTCCTTCTCCTAACATTAGCTGGGCGGGTGGCAGACGCCGCCCACGTGGCTGTCAATCACACCGAGTGCTACGAGTGGCAGACTCCGCCCACCCCGGCTCGCAGGCTCTCACACTCCATCCCGGCGGCTCAATATTCCCTGCACCTTCACATCAATCATAAGCTGGGCAGGTGGCAGGCTGAGTCTGCTGCTGACAACCACTTATTTGTACTGGGTGATTTGTGTCACTTTTTTTTTTTTTTAAGTGGTATGATGAGCAGCTCTCACTTGGCAACTCCCTCCTCCCAGTGCTTCAACATCATTTGCCGGGCGGGCGGCAGACTCCACCCGCATGTGTGTCAATCAAACTATGAAACATGGCCAGCAGACTCTGCCCACACTCCTGTCAGTCAAGTTTTGTATGCCTCTGCCAGGCTGCAATGTGTGTCAGCGTGATAATGATGATGACTGCTGTGGTGTGGCCCACTGTGTGGTGATCAATTCTGCGAAGCTGAAGTGGGGGGCCTAGGGGCACTTTCGAATTTGAAAAATCGTGAATCGAATCGAAATCGAGGTTTCTGACAGAAATCGTGCAATTCAATCTTTTCCTAAAATCGTTCAGGCCTACTATGCATATTGCATTATAACTGTGCTGAAAAGTCGCGCTGCGCAATAGATGTGCGGTACGACTGTACAGTGAAGCATACGTTACAAATAAAGTAAGCTTCACAGCCACTGTAAAGGCACATGTTGTTGTATAGATGCACATCATGTTCTGCGTTATTCCGTCGGAACCCAACACACTGCACTCAATGTGAAAGCGCCATAGTAATATCATTGCATCGCGTTGGCATGAAATTGTCTGTTGTGACAGAACGCAACACGCACACAGTGTGAAAGGACCCAACAAGTTAGGACTTATGAACATTAGCAGAGTTGTATTCTTACAGCTACAGACATAAATGACCCACAGATACTTCCTAGTACCTATTCAAGTACATTGTAGCACTGACCAACAGTGCTTGTTCACAATTTTGAATCCGAACAGTTGCAGCTAACACGTGTGATCTACAGACCATGCTAACCATAGTGGGTAAATGACTGCTATGTGCACTTCAAATCAATAGCTTTAAAATAAACATTACAGGATTAATATCAATTGTACTGCATATTGACAGTGTCTGAAATATGGTCTTTGTTATAAAGTTGTAATTTTTACATAACTTCAGATAGATGTGGTATTGTTACCATTATTGTTTTTAACAAAAAGAAAATAATGTATACCTTTTATAGGTTTATATCTTCTGCAGGAAAGAACATGTGCTATAGTCAGAAACTGTGTGTATTTATAACTGGATTGCTCAGACATTACAAGAATACATTTGTATAATTTTATTTTCTACATCATGTTCTATTTCTCTGATTACAGAATACTCCACATTGTCATCTACATTCTGATGTACTTCATTGGGCCCCAATACAAGAGACAGAAGGAGAGGATACTAAGACAATGGATATACAATAAAAAGCATTAAGCACTTGAGCCAATAACACTACAGAAACTAGTGTGGCTGTGTTCCTACTGTGACATTTACTGCTACACGATGCTGCACTCTATTTATTTTTCCCCCCATGCTGGGTAATAAGTTTGTGGTGTCTTACAGCGTGAACATTTTGCTGCTATTTTTCCACGCCAAACAGGAGAATGGAACTGAAGTGAATGCTTCAGCGAATAGTAGATATGCCTTCAATCTGCGCCTTGATTTTTATGAGGAATAGTATTAAAAAAAAAAAAAAAACTTTAATAAAAAAAAAAAATACTATTCACATTATGAATACAGGACAGACTTCAAACTATATATTTATTCCATTATCCACATGGTCTCTTGTACTCCTATGTCTATATTCTAACTAGACAAGAATACAAGCATTTGTGTATTTTTTTTTATCTACTGCTCAGTGATGCGTTTCAGTATTGTAAGAATGTCTATGAGCAATTTTATGAATGAAAGTCAGTACAACTTGGCAGACCTTTCTCCCCAAGAACTGCCTTACTAGTGGACGTATTGACATTTCCAACTGCTATAAGGTAAGTAGCACTAGCTTAGTGAGTTGAAGGACAACTGAAGTGAGAGGGAGATAAAGTTTGCAATATTTATTTCCTTTTAAGAAATACCAGTTGCCTGGCATTATGTCGAACCTCTGCCTCTAATACTTTTAACCATAAACCCTGAAAAGCATGCAGCAGATCAGGCGTTTCTAACAGTATTGTCAGATCTGACAAGATTACCTTCATGCTTGTTTCTGGTGTAAGGACCAGTTCACACTCTCTTAAAAAAAAAAATGTACCCATTCGGAACTTTAAGCTTGCTTAAATGCAGGAACTAGGTCCTTTAACAAGTGGAAGCGGATCCTTTTTTATTTTTATATATAAACAAATTAACAGATCCTTTTTGCTACAGAACACGAAACGGAACGCAGAGTCCCAACTTCGCACATTTGACCGGACAGGAAAATGTGTCCAGTAAAAGCCTATGAGAACAAACACTGTCTGTTCTTATTAGGCTAGTCGCTGCATCCGTGTCACCATTTTCAATCGCTGAGACACTAAAGTGTCCTAACGCTGCTCGGTCCCATCTAAACAGCCCAGTGGCTGGTATTAGCATGGGGATCGCTGATATTGTGGTGAAACCCCTCCCACAAAGAAATTCTGAGTACGTACTCTTGGTAGTTTCCTGTCTGTGAACCCTGTTGCATTGTGGGAAATAGCTGTTTACAGTTGTTTCCAACTGCCAAAACAGCAAGCAGCAGTTACATCACTTGCCAACAGTAAAAATGTCACCATGTGATAAATGTCAGAATATAAATCAGGGATTTAAAATATTTTACAATTGGGAAACACTGATTATATCATTTATACATAATTATTGTAAAAATTAAGCACTTTTTTTTTATTACATTATTTTTACTGGCGTTCCTCTTTAAAGAGACTTTGGAGCCTCTTAAAAATCCTTTTTTTTTTTTATTAAACAATCCTGTTGAATACCTTAATCCTACCTAAACCGCCGCATTCCCTCGGCTGTAAACTATCTAAAACCCCCCTACCTCGCCCTCCCTCTCCCCAGCAAAATCCACGACTTTCTTGGTCGTGGATTTTGCTGCCCCTGTGCGCTTCCATGTGAGGCTGGGCTATAAGCCGCAGCCCTGCCTCACACGCGTCTGTCAGTGGCGGATCTCCGCCTCTCCCCCGCCCCTCTCAGTGAAGGAAGACTGAGAGGGGCGGGGGAGAGGCGGTGATGCGCCGCTGACAGACGCGTGTGAGGCAGGGCTGCGGCTCATAGCCCAGCCTCACACGGAAGTGCTGCCCAGATTGCCCCTCGGGGATTTAGGGGTGCTTTAGATAGTTTACAGCCGCGGGAATGCGGCGGTTTAGGTAGGACTAATGTATTACACAGAATGGTTTAATAAAAAAAGGATTTTAAAGAGGCTTCAGAGTCTCTTTAACCTCCCTGGCGGTTTATTTATTTTGCCAGGGAGGCTGCGGGAGGGTTTTTTTTAAATTAAAAAAAAAATATTTCATGCAGCCAACTGAAAGTTGGCTGCATGAAAGCCCACTAGAGGGCGCTCCGGAAGCGTACTTTCGATCGCCTCCGGCAATCGAAAGTAACAAGATAGGCCGCAATGAGCGGCCTATCTTGTTTCGCTTTCCTCGTCGCCATGGCGACGAGCGGAGTGACGTCATGGACGTCAGTCGACGTCCTGACGTCAGAGCCGCCCGATCCAGCCCCTAGCGCCAGCCGGAACTGTTTGTTCCGGCTGCGCTGGGCTCGGGCGGCTGGGGGGACCCTCTTTCGCCGCTGCACGCGGCGGATCGCCGCGGAGCGGCGGCGATCGGGCAGCACACGCGGCTGGCAAAGTGCCGGCTGCGTGTGCTGCTTTTTTCCGAATGAAAATCGGCCCAGCAGGGCCTGAGCGGCGACCTCCGGCGGCATACCCCGAGCTCAGCTCGGGATTACCGCCAAGGAGGTTAAGTTTCCCTTTAATGGCTTTTTTGCATAGAGATAACAACTGGAGTTTAACTCTTCCTGTACTGGAAACAATTAGACTTATGTCTATGATCCTAAAGTTCTATTTCTTAGCTGTACTACACATACAAATCATATTTTTTTTTTATTCAGTGTCTAAGTGTGAACCAGCCCTTATTCAGACACCACTGCAGCCAAATAGATAAGCAGGACTGCCAGGCACCTGGTATTGTTTAAAAGGGAATAAATATGGCTGCCTCTATATTCTTTTAACTTTAGTTTTCCTTTGACAAAAATTAGGCTAGTGTTTTGAATGTATAGTGATTTTATTTTTATTTACTAGGCTTAGTACTAAAACTAGATTTTCTTCAAAGAAGTTTAAGAAAAGCAACACATTTTTCTTATGAAATATTTACTGTTTAGAACTCCACCTGCTGGTTTGACTAGCAAACTAATTGCAAGTAAGGCCTCATTTAGCTGCACTACAGTAAATATGAGATGAGGAACATATAAAGCATACATGAATTGACCTTTGACACTTAAAGATAAACATGGGTACATATAATAGTTCTAAGAGAGAACTATTCTGAAGTACTTTTCTACTTTCATGCACTGCATGTATCAAATCTAGTGCTGTTATCTATGCAAATAGACGTGCTGCCCTGAAAAATAAGTAGAAGGCAATACACTTCTATTTGGCTGAGAAAACACTGACAATAACATTTTAGTGCTGAAAAGATTAAAGAGATATTCTGTTTCCCAGCGGAATGAAGCAGATTTTATATTGACTGTCATGTCTGTTTAACTTCAATCTCAAAAGTGCAGCTTTAAATTGAAAATTACTAATGTTCTATTTACCAATACTACTAGACATACAATTAATCGTCAGTTTTTCAGGTCAAGTTTGCTTTAATCACTTGCAGGACCTTCATAGACATGGGCAGTTCAGCAAAATGGCTATTTAAAAAATGTCCTATTTGCACCAATTAGTGCAAAAATAGGACATTTTAAAACATCCATTTTGCATTAAGCGGTTAAGAGAGAGAAAATCCTTCTTAGGATTTTCCATCTTAACTGTGTCTATTTTGAAGCCAATTTTGATGTCATTTTCTCCCTAAAGGCTAGTACACACTAGCAATTTTGATTGACCAATGATTGCTCAATTTTACCACCTCCATGTAGTATGAGGGCCAAACAGATTTTTAATTCTATGCAGCTTATATAGGTAAATGGTCATACTACATGGAGGTGGTAAAATTGAGCAATCATTGGTCAATCAAAATTGCTAGTGTGTACTAGCCTTTACTCTCATCTGCCTGATTGTGTATGCATTGCCCATCCTTCTCCCAGTCTTCAAGCACTCCCACCCAGCTCTACAATAGAAAATGCATTGTCTCAGCATGAGAAATATTGGCCAATCAGAGAGGAACAGAGGTATGGGAGGGGAAGAGGCTTCAGCCAATCAGGCTGCATTAGTTATGTCTAAGGAGAAACTAGATCTGAATGGGTCATTTACCCATAAATTCTTCGTATAGCATGCGCTCCAAACAGCTTGCACGCATCCTATTGGATGCATTGCAAGCCTCACACCACACACTTCTGGCTTGGAGGAGGAAGTGCGTGTAGTGAGGCTTGCAACGCGTCCAATAGGATGCTTGCAAGCAGTTTGGAGCGCATGCTATACGACAGACTTAGGCCACATACACACATCAGACCATAGTCTTTGGAAAATGAAAGATCACAGACCAATTTTACCCCTTTCCATGTAGTATGAGAGCCATACCTTCACAGTCTTTTCTATGGAGCTGAGCTCCCTATCTTTGCAAGATGCTGCACACACACATGCTGTACAGACACAAAAGATCAGTATCTGCAAAAGATCTGTTCCTGCCAAAGACCCGTTCCTGCAAATTGCATTCATAGTCTATGAGATCTGCAGATCCTCATACACACCTTGTTTAACTGACATTCATCTGCAGATCAGACAATCATCTGCAGATCTGAAAATCCATCCTGGTGGATCTGATCTGCAGATGAATGTCTGTTAAACAAGGTGTTTATGATGATCTGCAGATATCATAGACTATGAATGCATTTTTCAGGAACAGATCTTTTGCAGATACTGATCTTTTGAATGTCTACAGCATCTTTGTGTACAGCATCTTGCAAAGATTTCTGTCTGATGGGGGAGTTCAGCTCCATAGAATAGACTGTAGGTATGGCTCTCATACTACATGGAAGGGAGTAACATTGGCCTGTGATCTTTCATTTTCCAAAGACTATGGTCTGATGTGTGTATGAGCCTTTATGGGTAAATAACCCATTCAGATCCAGCAGCACACCTGAGGCAATTAGGTTCATTTAAATCATGAATTTGAGTGCTTAGCCGCTCGTAACAACTCGTGAGCCCATGTCTAATACCAGGTACCTGGCTATCCTGCAAATCCTCTGCCTCTAATACGTTTAGCCATAGACCCTGAACAAGCATGCAGCAGATCCGATGTTTGACATTATTGTCAGATCCAACAAGATTAGCTGCATGCTTGTTTCTGGTATTATTCAGGCACTAATGCAGCCAAATAGATCAGCAGGGCTGCCAGCTAACTGGTATTGCTTAAATGGAAATACGGTAAATATGGCAGCCTTCATATTTTTTTTCACTTCACTTGTTCTTTAACTACTTCGGCCTCCTGGACGTACTAGCTACGCCCAGGAGGCCATGTGTGCTCCCGCGGCCGATCGCGCACGTGCGCTCCCGGCCCGCGGTTTGTAAGCCAGGCAATCAGTGAATCGGGCTATGGTGCCCAATCACTGATTCTTCTCCCCCGTAGAAAAAGCGACAGCTTCTCTTGGAAGCTTCGCTTTTTCTGGCTGTTGCATGGGGGATGCGTCTCTCTGAGCGTTTGTTACGCTTAGAGTGACGTCATGTAAACAAACTCATGGCCGCCATCTTGTGGCCAAAAAGTAAAACTACAACTAAAAGTGAAGGAGAGCTGAGCTCGTCCATACCGCTAAGGTGGTTAAATGGAGTGGATTATGTAAGTCTAAAGGCCTGTACACACCATATATTAAAAACTTAGCTGACTGTACATTCTTGGCCTATCAATGTCACCTGAGGGATCCCATCGGACAACATCAATATAGCTAGCATACGTTTGCCCTTTAGGGACAGATATCTGATAAGGTAGATATAGTGAAAGGTTTTGGGTGGATATTAATGGTAGGGTCAGTCTCTAAAGAGATTAAGATGAAGGCCCTTATTGAGCTCAACAACAGAGGAATATGGCTACTTAAAATGAGCCTAAATTAAATTTTAAAAATTACACTGTGGCCAATAACTAGCATTTAATGGTTGTGTTGAATTTGTAAAAAAAAAAAGGGTGGAAAAACAACAATTTCAAAATTAGCATATGCATTTTCAGCAGTGGGGGAGGTGGTTATACTCATTAGCAAAATCTGATAGGGTAGGTTTAGATTAGATAAATGGCAGGCACATAAGCCACTGTGTTTGGCTGCAGACCAGTACTGAAAGATTATTGCCTAGTACACGCCATACAATTTTCTGTTAGATTTACCTGCCAGATAGATAATTTCCAACATGTTGGAAATTATCTATCTAACCATCTATCTGCCTGGCAATTAGGCATTGTTCTACTCAGCAGGAGATAGCCAGAAGACAATGCACCAGAGATAATGACCATTCTCTATCAGTACTTTACAGAATATAATCTAATTACAGAAAAATCTAATCTAACAGAAAATTGTATGGCTTGTACTAGGCATAAAGGTTTGTACACACGCACTACAAAAGGAAAACGACGAGTCCGCCGGACGGTCTTTAGCCGACAGTATGCGCGTGTGTACGCGCTGTCGGCGGACTGATAAGGGTGTTTCTGAACGATCCGCTCGGTGGACAGAACCCTGATCACTTGATCTGTGGAAATATAATTAAAAGCCCCTGCCCACCCTTACACCTCAGTGGTCAGAAAGTAACACCACTAGAAACGCCAAAAATGTAGGAACCCTAAAGTGATCCTAAGACCACAATAAAGAGACCTCATAAAATCTATATAAAATTACCAAAAAGGTGCTCAAGGAAGTCCGGAATAGGGCGCCTGTTCTGGATGCAAGTTAGAAACTCTGTTACCAGTAGGTCTAACCGGAGTCTTTCACTAACCTTCATCTGGTACAGCTGAAGAGATAAACAAGAAGTCTTAAAAAGACACACCTAGGGAGGGATAACAGCCAGGAGCACCTTTCTGCTAAACAACTGGTCTTGTTGAGAAACCATCTACTCTATAGTGCAGTGGTCCTCAAACTAAGGCCCATGGGCCGAATGTGGCACCCTGAGGCTTTTTTTTCTCACACACACACACACACACACACACACACACTGCTACATCTTTAAATATTGGCAGCTCGCATATAGAATAGCAGTTCTGGCACCACCCATCCACATGGAAGTCTGAAAGCAGTCATTTGCTAGCTTCTGGGTAACTGGGTGGAGGGGATGACTTGTAGCAAGTATAATCGCATATATTTTGGTCAGTGCTGTGCAGGAATGTTATGGTTTCTTTGCAAAGGGGAAATGGAGGGTTGCACTGCATATGTTTCTACAGAGATCGTGTGTATGGGTGAAATTGTGCTGCAGGCTTCGGCAGGCCATGGCTCACATATGACATGCTCGGTTAGTGTCATGATATTTGCACTGTGTTGGAGGGCATACTACCTGCACATTCTATGTTGGGGGGGGGGGGGTTATTATCTGCACATGCTGTGTTGGGGGGATAACGTCTTCTCTGGTTGAATGGGAGACATGAGGGCTGCCCATGTTAATAGGCGCTGTCTACAATACCGAGGCTCAATGTAATGTTTTCTACATCATTTCATGTATACTCCGGCCCTTACGTATACTGAAGTATGTTGACCCAGACCTGGTCTGAAAAAGTTTGGGGACCCCCACTATATTGCTTGCCAGGTGGAAAAACGAGGTGTGGGCTTTTATCACCTGGTTCTTCAGCTCTACGTTATAGAAAAATTGCTTGGGTATAAAAAGCAGGTGAGCCTAATCTATCCTGAACTATTGATAGTTTCTTTAAACAAAACATCTGGGAAACAAACAAGAAAACAGATCTACTTACCTGTTGCTTCCTCCAGCCCCTGGAATCCTACGTGTCCCTCCCCACAGCTCTGCTCCAAGCCAGTATCCCAGGGTCCCTTCCCTAGCAGCCGCCAATCTGGCTAGGTCAGCAGCCACTGCACATGCACGTGGCTGTGCCGCTCACAGCCTCCTGCATGCGCAGTGGCCACTGCCCTGGATAGGTTGGCGGCTTGCTACAGGGGGGACTCCAGGAGACAGGCTTTGAGAGGAGCTGTGGCGAGGTACATGTAGGCTTCCAGGGGCTGGAGGAAGCAACAGTTAAGTAGATCGGATTATCTTTGCCCAGATATTTCCTTTACAGAAATGGTCAATTGGTACAGCAGATTTTTACATAGATACAACCAAAACTTGGCTTTTTAAAAAGGGAACCTAAAGTAACGGAAAAAAGTTTCACTTACCTGAAGCTTCTACCAGCCCCCTGTGCCTGACCGTCACAGAATGATCCTCTGGTCGCCTGCATCAGCCTGATCTTGCAGGTGCAGTGGCTGGCGACTAGCTCTGTCGCCGAAAGTAAAACTTAGTCACTGCAGGCACAAGGAAGATGCAGGGGGCTGGTAAAAGCCACAGGTAATGGAAACCTTTTTTATATGTTCACTTTAGGTTCTACTATACTATTATATCTTGATCCAATTATATGCAGCCAAATGGTAGTATTTAAAGTGGATCCGAGGTGAACTTTTACTCATTGCATAAATGTGTTCCTGTCCTATTGTTTATAGCAGTGCTGTCCAACTTCGCGGGCATGGAGGGCTGTTTTTTTCCAGGCCACATGGTGGAGGGCCGGTAGAGTCCCCACAAAATGCCCTCAGATTGGCTGCAGATGTCCCCACAAAATGCCCTCCGATTGGCTGCAGATGTCCCCACAAAATGCCCTTAGATTGGGAGCAGATGTCCCCACAAAATGCACTCAGATTGGCGGCAGATGTCCCCACAAAATGCCCTCAGATTGGCTGCAGACGTCCCCACAAAATGCACTCAGATTGGCTGCAGACGTCCCCACAAAACGCCGTCAGATTGGCTGCTATAATGTAATATTTCCAGCCCCCCCTCCGCTCCCCTCCTCTCATTCCTCCGTGCTGCCGCCGCCTCACCTCTCAGATCGGACCGGGCAGGAGATAGCAACTAGCCACACCAGCGCACGGCAGCCGCGCGGTGAATTTAAATGCAGGAAGTGACATCGGTCACGTCCAGCATTTAAAGTCCCCTGTGCGCCGGTGTGGCTGGTTCCTTCCTATCTCCTGCCCACCACCGATTTGAGAGGTGAGGCGGCGGCAGCAGGGGGGGGGACGAGGGGAGGGGAGCAAAGGGGGGCTGGAAATATTAAATTATAGTCGAGGAATGGGGGAAACTGTTGAAAAAAAAAATCCCCTCAGCGATGGGGACTCGGGGGCTAACACTGCCACAGCAGGGGGGCCGCAGCAGAAGGCCTAGCGGGCTGGATGCGGCCAGTTGGACAGCACTGGTTTATAGGGCATTCCTCAAGCCAAATACTTTTTTGTTTTAATACTCTAATTCCCTATAAACTAAAGCCACGCCCACAGGTTTGCAGAGAGCCAAGGCATTTTCAGACAGTAGCAAGGAGCTGAGTGTGGGCAGGAGGAGGGGGAGGTATTACTAGCCAGAGATTTCAGACGCAGAGGAGGGGGGGGGGGGGGATTAGGTTTTTTTTTTCACAGGCTGAGTACTCAAAGATGCAGATAAGCCTGCCTCTGTGTAATGTTTACAAACAACATGGCCGCTGTCATTGTATCACAGGAAGAAAGAATCATATTCTATTAAATAGATAAGATATATAGACGAGTTACTTGTTCTAGTTAGTTTTTCATCTCGGATCCGCTTTAAAGAGACTCTAACAAAATTTTGAGCCTTATTTCTTCCATCCTATAAGTTCCTATAGCTGTTCTAATGTGCTCTGTCTTACTGCAGCCTTTCCTAGTTGCACAGTGGTTGTGTTATCTCTGTTATATGATCTAATATTCTCTCCTCTGTCGGGCTGAGGCAGTCAGGCTGGAATGTGCTGTGCTGCTTGTGATTGGATAGAAGCTATACACACCCTCTCCAGGCCCCCTGCACACACTGTATGACACACACTGAGCTACTCTCAGCCTATCACTTGCTATGTCTTTTGTTTGTAAACACTGCATAAAAATGGCAATTACAAGCCAGGATTGCAGCAGGGAGTGGCAGAAACAGCACAGAGGGGCCCAGGAGAACATAATGAATAGAATGGTATGCTTTTTATTGTAAGAATTTCAGAGTACAGATTCTCTTTAACACCACGCTTATCACGTGCGACCCGCAGTGGCGTTATACTGCCTGTCCACTGCCAATGTTAAGCACTAGTATGCACCTGGCCAATGAATGGGTGCAGCTGACATGCAGTGAACTCACCATCTTCAGGTACCTGTAGAAAAGAAGCCTATAGATGGGTATGTAGACAAGCCAGAAGCATCTAATTGACCAAGTTGGTATTGGACCAATGAGATGCAATTTGTTGGTTTTAATTTGCCCAGTGTGTTTACTGCACAGGTAAACTGAAAGCCAATGTTAATCAATGGGCTAGAGCACACTTGGATGTGTTTTTACCTTACAGAAAAATTAACTGCCAGCATTGAAGCACTACATGCATTTTCTATATTCATTACATTAGCTTCTGTAAAAAATAAATAATGAGATGGGATACAGAGGCATGTTTCCTGGTCCAGGACATGCCTCTGTGTGTCTCTTCCCCCCCCCCCCCCCCCCCCCCAAAATGATAATCAGCCCTAGCAGGAGAGTCAATCCTGCAAAATGCCCACTGTGTCTGTAGAGTGATAGATCAGCACTAGATCCTGGACTAACAGGCCTCTGGGGGTCTGGTAGAGTACTCACTGTGCCTCCACATAAGAGCAATATTTAACACTTGAGGAAAACAAAGGCTCCAGCTCAGTATGCAGAAATTCCACCGATTTATTTCATCCCCAGACAAGACGACACATATATGATAGCAACAATCTGAGGCCTGGAACCCACTACAAAACGCTATCGCTAATCGCAGTCGCTAGCGTTTTTTGTAAACGATTTCATAAGCATTTTTGGTAGCGATTTTAAAAAGTGTAAGGTTCTGCCAGCAGTTGTGTAGCGATTAGAGTTTGTAAAAAAAATCTAAATTGAAAGAACCAATCAGAATTAGGGTGCAGTAACTTTAAACCGCTAGCAAAATCACTGTGTAGGTTTTGATGAGGTGCCTAGCTCTTCTACTGACCACATATGCTATTGCTCCATTGTTATTGCCTGATGAAGCAGGATCAAACCTGCGAAACGCGTTGCATATTTGGCGTTCATAAATAAAATATATTGACTCTCTTTACTACAGTCGTTGTGTGTCTACTTGGAGGAGGTAAGTCCACCACTACCTCCTATTTACCAAGAATTTGGTTTTTTAGCTCATTTAGCTTCTTTTTATCCTTTTGGCACCTCTGTTCTCCTGCATAATATTGAGTCCACCCTGGGTGGAGGGTTGAACCCCCCTTTTTCTCATCTACAGAGAGCGACTTCTTATTCCTGAGTAGGGTCAGGAAAATCTCCCTACCTGACTTTACAGTGGTTGCCTAATGGTAACCCTGGTTTGTGAGTATTAATATTTACTCTAGTAACCATTTACCAGTACATATTACACTATTGGGGCTCTTGGTGGTGCTTGTTTTTAGGTTTTGATGAGCGATTAGGCTAGAGTTTATATACTTTACATTGCAGAAACGCTAACGCGAAAAATGCAGCATGTCCTGCGTTTTGCACTTTGGTAATCGCAACGGCTCCAATGGAATTTGGCCCATCCATTAACATTAGCTGAGAGTTTAGGGAAATCGCTAGCGGTTTGAATCACTCACAAAATCTTTAGTGGGTTCCAACCCTGACAGCTGTTTCACAAGCTTCTGGCTTGCTTCCTCAGAGATCTCTGAGGAAGCAAGCCAGTAGCTTGGGAAACCGCTGTCAGATTGTTGCTATCAGATTTGGGTTGTCTTGTCTGGGGAAAATCTGAAATTTTCTGCATACTGAGCCTTTATTCTCCTCATAAACCTTCCCAGGATCTAATAGGGCAGCTCTGCCTCTCCTACGTTGCTCCCCCACCTCCCTGCACTCTGCTCTGTGATAAGAGACACAGAGCAAAGTTTCCAGCATCATGAAGGTCACTGAAAATAAATGACGGATATCTAGCCACAGGAGCAGTAGGGATTGCGGCCATCTGATCCGGCCAGCCCCACTGATCAGGTAGTTTATTTTAATGAAAATGTCTTGCCTTGGGATCTATAAGATCAACAGGACTGCCAGACAACTAGTATTGTTTAAAAATAAATAAGTATGGCAGCCACCCTATCCCTCTCACTTCAGGTGTACTTCAGTGGTATCCCTAAATCAGGCTCGGAACGGAAATCCGCAGCTCAGAACCGTAACCCCGAGCTGTATCCATAGGAGGTGTGTAATGTGCAGAGCTGCCACAGATCTATTTAGCAGTATGATTTTTAGGGGCTAAACGCTTATGAAATAATTGCACCGCTGTTAGGCCACATACACACATCAGACCATAGTCTTTTGAAAATTAAAGATAACAGACCAATCTTACCACCCTTCATGTAATATGAGAGCCATACTCTACACAGTCTTTTCTATGGAGCTGAACTCCACATCAGAAAAAAATCTTTGCAAGATGCTGCACAGACACAAAAGATCAGTATCTGCAAAAGATCTGTTCCTGCCAAAAATCCATTCCTGCAAATTGCAATGATACTCTGAGATCTGCAGATCATCATACACACATGATTTAACTGACATTCATCTGCAGATCAGATCCATCAGGATGGATTTTCAGATCTGCGGATGATTGCTTGATCTGCAGATGAATGTCAGTTAAATCATGTGTGTATGATGATCTGCAGATCTCATAGACTATCATTGCAATTTGCAGGAATGGATTTTTGGCAGGAACAGATCTTTTGCAGATACTGATCTTTTGTGTCTGTACAGCATCTGTGTGTGCAGCATCTTGCAAAGATTTTTTTTCTGATGTGGAGTTCAGCTCCATAGAAAAGACTGTGTAGAGTATGGCTCTCATACTACATGAAGGGTGGTAAGATTGGTCTGTGGTCTTTCATTTTCCAAAGACTATGGTCTGATGTGTGTACGAGCCTTTAGACAAAATCTGAAAGGCTTCATACCGCCAGAAGGTTAAGGTGGGGTGAGGTGGACTGTTCAGATCTAATGGGAACGTGCCAATTGTCTGCTGCTTACAGTCCATATACACCCGCACTCAAATACAGGCTTTCTAGAGGGTTAAAGCAAACCTATGAGATTTGCTACAGGCATATTGGAATACTTGTCCCGGGGAGGGGAGAGCATTTGGATCCTCAAGAGGCTTTTCCCATCCTCTCCAGCCAGGCCAATCCAGCAATGAGTTCCCCAAAGTGTGGACACTGCACAGTAGCATAGACCCAGTTTGGCTCAAACAGAAAAAGCCAAGCCCAATTGTGTCTGTGCTACTGTGCAGGCCGCTTGTGCTGTAGCATGGATCCGATGAAGCTAGTTTTTTTCCCCGCTGAGTGCATGCACAAGCTCTCAAGTGGCTTTCTGGAAGTCCCAGTTCTGGAATAGGCCAGTGGAGGAGGACGGGGATGCTTCAGAATCCAGAGGCTTCCCCTCCCGAGACGAGTACCCCATAGGGGCATTTTGTTCCCTACAGGTACATGTTAATGGTCACCTTCCAGGACAACCACATCCATTCTAGCACATTCGGTAGAGTTTATTTTTTTCCAAGAAAGTGAAATAATACTTTAAAAAAAAAAAAAAAAAAAAAAAAAAGTACCCAAGCTGAAGCTCCGGTACAAAAAGAGATCCTTACCTGAAGAGGGATGCCTATTGAGGGATCCTATTGAGGCTTCCCTGCTGTTTTGCCACCCGTAGCTGAGCGCAGCCCCCTAGAAGATTAGCAATAATGTATTGTCACTAATCCTATCAAGGCCACGCAGCTGCTCTTCCTCCAGCATGGCTGTGCAAGTGACCCAGCCTGCCCGCACATGTGCAGTAAGCCGAATCACGGTCTCCGTGGTACTGCGCATGTGTGCTCGCACAGCTACTGTGCGGCCCCGCTTCAGGAAGAAGAGCAGGGGGGCCATGCTCAGCAACGGGGGGAGGGGGGCTTTACAACGGCCAGGGAAGCTTCAATAGGATCCTAAGGCTTCCCTCTTTTAAATGTATGTAGCCAATTTTGATCCAGAGCTTCGCCTCGTGATCACTTAAAGCGAAATGTCTCCCAAGTGGTGCCAAAACCATCCTGGCAAATGACCACCAGGCCTGGAACCCACCAGGAGTGCTTTTCTGAGTGCTTTGCGGCTTGAAAACTAAACATTAGCTTACCTGGTAATTTTATTTTAGGTAACCCTCCAGGACAGGTATACATCGAGACTTGGCCCCTCCCAGGAAACAGGAAACATGCACAAGCCTCTCTATAAATAAAAAAATCCGTCAGGTGATCGGCAGTATTATGCAAGAAAAATAACCAAACAGGTCTAAACTACCTGACACCTAACTATTTATACCATGTAAATATATATATATATATATATATATATATATATACCAATGTTTAGAGTAAACATATTATACACAGTTATAATTATATGTTATATGGGCGGGTTACCCCACCTGTCCTGGAGGGTTACCTAAAATAAAATTACCAGGTAAGCTAATGTTTAGTTTTTTCCACTAACCCTCCAGGACAGGTATACATCGAGATGATGACCAAGAAACTAACCTTAGGGTGGGCTGACCGCCTGCAGGACCTTTCTACCGAAGTCCTGGTCCGATGACGATATATGATCCAATCTGTAGTGCCGCATGAACGTCCCCAAATTCTTCCACGTTGCTGCTTTACAGATTTCCACCGGGGAAGCACCAGCTTTGAAGGCCCAAGTTGTCGCTGTCCCCCTGGTAGAATGCGCTTTAAGATCTTTAGGAGGCGTGGCCTCCATAACCTTGTACGCTTCCAAAATACATAACTTTATCCAATTCGCTATTGTTCTCTTTGAAGCCCTCTGACCTATCAATTTCCCAGTAAAATTTACAAATAGAGCTTCCGTCTTCCTTATACTTTGAATTCTTTGTAGATAATTTAACAGCATTTGTCTTACGTCTAAATGATGTCGTTCTTCCTCCTTGTCATTTGACGGCATCGGGTAGAAGCTTGGTAACACAATCTCTTGAGAACGATCAAAAATGTCTCCTACCTTCGGAATAAACTCTGCGCTAGTTCTTAATACTACTCTGTCGTCATAAAAAATACAGTAAGGTTCTCTACAAGATAAAGCTTCCAACTCGCTTACTCTCCTTGCAGATGTAATTGCTACCAAAAAAATAGTTTTAAACGTTAATAACCGTAAATCCATATCAGGTGAAAACTGAAACGAAGGTTTGGTCAAGGCCTTTAATACCACTGATAAGTCCCATTTTGGAAATGGCTTAACCCGAATAGGTCTGTTCCTTTCTACTGACCTGATGAACCGAGCGATTAACGGATGCACCGCTAATTGCTTGTCCAAAAAAACTGAAAGTGCTGATATCTGGACCTTAATAGTACTTAAGGCCAATTTTTTATCTACGCCACTTTGTAAAAATTCAAGTACGGTAGCAATTTCATTTGCTTTAAACCCTGTCTGTTCTTTCCACAGATTAAAGGTTTTCCAATATTTCATGTATATTGCTCTTGTATTCTTCTTACGACTTTTAATCAGAGTGTCTATTACTTTATTTGATAGTCCATAACTCTTCAGAATTAATTCCTCAGTAGCCAAGCTGTTAATTTCCATTTGTTTAGTTGTGGAACAACTCGCCCCCGAATTGACACTAAATTGTCT
Source organism: Hyperolius riggenbachi (assembly GCF_040937935.1). Classification (NCBI taxonomy): domain Eukaryota; kingdom Metazoa; phylum Chordata; class Amphibia; order Anura; family Hyperoliidae; genus Hyperolius; species Hyperolius riggenbachi. The sequence continues at coordinate 407,528,578 of NC_090646.1, read as the reverse complement.
AGAAACGGAAGTAGTACTGGTTCCGCTATTTTCAACTTGAGAAGCATGGGATACCATGATCTTCTCGGCCAATTTGGTGCAATCAAAATCAATGTTACTTTGGATATTGCTACCTTTTTCAGTACTAACGGTAGAAGATTCAGTGGTGGAAAGGCAAACGCCAGTTCGAAATCCCATGTCTGTGCCAAGGCATCTATCGCTGTTGGATTGTCTCTGGTATTCAGGGAATAGAACTGATGACATTTGGTATTGTCCCTGTTGGCAAACAAATCTATGCTTGGACTGCCCCAGATTGTTGTTATCCATCGATAAACCTCCTGGTTTAATTCCCATTCCATGTTCGACAACTGTTTGCGACTGAGCAGATCTGCTAGTGTATTCAATGATCCTTTCAGATGTATTGCTGTAAGTGACAAAAGATTTTGCTCTGCTAAGTCCAATATCTCTAGTGAAAGATTCATCAATTTCTGCGACTTTGTTCCACCTTGGCGATTTATGTACGCTACTACTGTGGAGTTGTCTGTTCTTACTTGCAGATGTTTTGCTGCCACTATGTGCTGTGTTGCTATTAGAGCTAATTTCACGGCCATCAATTCTCTGTAGTTTGAAGACTGACCTTGCATATGACTTTGCCAGAGACCCTGCACTCTGAAGTCCTGAACATGAGCCCCCCAACCTGACATGCTTGCGTCTGTAGTTAAGATTATTTGAGTTGGAAAACTCCAAGACTTTCCCTGGGTAAGTGTGCAAGGATTCATCCACCACCGTAAGTCTTCCTTTACCGATTCCGGTATTAGTATTGAGAGATCCAAAGACTGGATTGACTTGTTCCAGTTCTTCAGGATCCATGCCTGTAATACTCGAACATGCTTCATTGCCCACTGGACTGCTGGAGCTGCTGAATTTAGCAGTCCCAGTAATCTCATGGCATCTCGGATTGATATACTTTCTAGTTGTCTGAAATTCTGGATTTGCTGTATTATTTTCAAAACTTTCAATTCTGGTAGAAACATCTTTTGGTGAATTGAGTCTATTAAAAATCCCAAAAACAGTATCTTCTGTGTGGGATCCATCTGTGATTTCTCCAGACTTATGATCCATCCCGCCTGCTGGAGAGTTTGCACCACAATCTCTCTTTGAGATAACAGTATTTGTTTTGATTCTGCAAATATCAACAGATCGTCCAGGTAAGGGACAATCATGATCCCTTTCCTGTGGAGATCTGCTACTATCTCGGCAATCACTTTGGTAAAAATCCTCGGAGCGGATTTATTGCCAAAAGGGAGGCAACGGAATTTATAATGGGTTATCCCTGAGGATTCCTTCACTGCGAACCTGAGAAATCTTTGAGATTTCTCCTCGATCGGGACATGCCAGTATGCGTCCTTGAGGTCTATGCTTAACATAAAACAATTGGCTGTCAGAAGGTTCCTGAGAGAAAAAATTGACTCCATCCTGAAACTCTGATGCTTTATGAATGGATTTAAAGGTTTGAGATTTAATATGAGACGGTAATTCCCCGACGGTTTTTTCACTAGGAAAATCCTTGAGTAAAAACCTCTCCCCTGCTCCCGGATTGGAACCAAAGTGACTACCTTCCTTAGAATCATATCTTGTAGAATAGAACTTATAGCCATCTGTTCTTCCACTGCCTGAAATCGTTTTGTCACTATAAATCTTGTCAGAGGTTTTTGATGGAACACAATGTGATACCCTGACTGTATTAGACTGAGGATAAACGGGCTGGTTGTAAACCTTTGCCACTGTGGGTAAAATAGGGCCAGCCTTCCCCCCACAGCCAGTTCGTTGTCACTGCTGTTTTTTTGTTGAAGGGTCTGAACTTCCAAACAAGGCGTTTGGTCTGTTCTGTTCCCTTGAAAAAGACCAGGACTTACGTTTGTTTTGTGGCCTGGGCTTATTGCCTTGACGGTTTTTCCGAAAAAACCTTTTCCCTGGTCTGAATTGGGTTTTCTTAGGAAATCCCTTCTTCTTATCTGAGGATCTTTCTAGTATTTCGTCTAGTTGATGCCCAAATAACAAATCCCCTGAAAAGGGAATGGTACATAATTTACTTTTAGATATGTTACTACCTTCCCAGGTTTTAATCCAGATATTCCGTCTGGCTACATTAGATAAAGCTGCAGCCCTAGCGGTTAAACGAATTGACTCCGTTGCTGCATCAATTATAAAGTTTATAGCTTTAAACATTACTGTGAAAGAATTAAGAATAGTTTCTTTACTAGATCCCATTTTAATATGATGCATTACCTGATGCATCCACATATCTAATGTACGACCTACGCAAGTGGTTGCGGCAGCTGGACGAAAATTCGCACAAATTGCCGACCACGTCTTTTTTAACGCGAATTCCGCTTTTTTATCTGACTGATCTTTTAGGAATCCTAGATCCTCAAAAGATAGTTCATTTTCCTTATGAACTTGTGAGAAGGCTGCATCCAATTTGGGACATTTATCCCATTGTTTGCAATCCTCCTCAGCAAAGGGAAATCTTCTTTTGAAACCCCTGGATAGAAAAACTTTTCTATCTGGGTTCTTCCATTGACTATCAATTAATTGTTTTGTAGATGGATGAACAGGAAAGACCATGGGCTTTAAACCTTCCATACCTGCGTATAAAGCATCGTGTGCAGACATGGACGCTGGGGAATCTTGTTTCAGACCTAATGAATCATAAATAGCTTTTAAAAGCTCATCCGTTTCATTAGCCGAGAATCTGAATTTTGACGGCTTATCCTGATCTTTTTCTGATACCTCATCCTCTGAATCACATTCAGAAATGTCCTCTGAATATTCTTCTGGTTCAGAATCAGATAGCACCGGGCGATCTGTTTTAGTTCTAGCCTTTTTATGACCAGACTCTGCCCCTGGTATCTGCCCCTCTACCGGTGTATCAATGGGAATGGCAGAGACTGCCCCCGGCTGTTCCACAGGCATAACTGGTGGTTGTAAGTTTATACTTGAGGCCGCTTGATCAATATTTATAGGTTGAAATATTGTTTGTGCCCCTGAGGTGGCTGGGAACATAGTTCCAGAACCACTCGGTACTTGTGTAATAACAATTGGAGGTTGATTAACCACAGTTTGAGCCGACATTGATTCCCTAAAAACTTTCATGGAATCAGACATTTCCTTGCGCACCATCCTAAGGAAATCTTTATAAGCTACTGCAGATTCTTCGTTCAATACTCTAGTTGCACATTGTTGACATAGTAATTTCTTCCAAGACACTGGCAGTTTTATATTGCAAGAGGGACAGCGTTTTTTAGGCCTAACAGGTTCTGATGCTTCTGTTGATGCTGGAGCTGAACCTGAGCCTGAAGCTGGAGTTGCCTGCAACAATACACAAAAACCCCAAAAAACCACTGTCACTCAACAACTCATCACCTGGGTTTTAGCAACAAAAAATATCAGCATACTAAGTGATACAATCTTTAACCATCAGATTATCACTAATACAAAGTTCCTCTAGCAGCAGTCAGCATTAAATATCTCTGCAGCATAGTAGCATAGGCATCACATAAACCACCGTTTGTTTGTGACCAATACCTTGCTGGAATCCCTTGATTCCTGTCTCAGATCCTCCTCAGGAGCCGCCTGACTCGCTCCGGATACTGGTGCTGACTGTGCCTCCATACTGCGTCCTGCACGAGTGCAGAGACGCGAGGAACGCCGCAGGTTCTTAATTCCGGCGGGCGGAAATGACGACACGCGGAAGCGGAAGTGCACCGTCCGCCATCTTAGCGTCTGGCACGCTGCGCCCACTTCAGCCTCCGCCTACTCCCGCAGCGTGCCTGTTCGTCAGTCCAGCCGGCGGCGCCTGCCATATCCAAGAACTCCATTCGCGGCCCTCTCTCCCCCGATAACACCACAATGCTCTTCAGAGAGGTAAGCGGACACCCCCCAACTTCACCACAGCTAGTTGTCCTCCAGGTTCCGCCACGCCAACAGCCCTTAGCCACCCAGGCTCTCCAGGACATGCAGCGCAGGTATAGAGAGACCTGTCCCTGGAACAGGAAACATCCATACTGCCGATCACCTGACGGATTTTTTTATTTATAGAGAGGCTTGTGGATGTTTCCTGTTTCCTGGGAGGGGCCAAGTCTCGATGTATACCTGTCCTGGAGGGTTAGTGGAAAAAAGCTCTTGCTAATGTAATGCCATGGGTGTGATCCCACTCGAGAGATGGGATTTTATAAAAATTCCCCATAGCATTGAATTAGCAAGAGCTTTTTCAAATCACTAGTGCTTAGAAAAGGCTTCTAGTGGGTTTGAGCCGGCACATGCCACTCTTCCCTGTATTTATCATAGCATAGCAGACCAAGCCCAACAACTTCCTGTCCAATAAAGTGCCTTTAAGGGAAGGTTCAAGCAAAATAAAAAAATGAGTTTCACTTACCTGGGGCTTCTACCAGCCCCATGCAGCCATCCTGTGCCCTCTTAGTCACTCATTGCTGCTCCAGTCCCCCACTGGCAGCTTGCCGACCTCGGAGGTCGGTGGGACGCATTGCGTACAATTTTACGCATTCCCGCTAGTGCAGGAACATGAAAACACACATTTTTACGCATTACTGGTTCATTGCGTAAAAATTTACGCATTGAACCAGTAACTCGTACAAATGTATATGTTAATGTTCCTGCACTAGCGGGAATGCGTAAAAATGTACGCAATGCGGCAAGCTGCCAGCGGGGGACTGGAGCAGCAGTGAGTGACTAAGAGGGCACAGGATGGCTGCATGGGGCTGGTAGAAGCCCCAGGTAAGTGAAACTCATTTTTTTATTTTGCTTGAACCTTCCCTTTAATGACTCTCAGAACAGCTATAGTGAGATGCAGGGCTGTGCAGTCAGTAGAAAAAACATTTAAACGCCAGGTACCCAAAAATTGCTCCGATTCCTCAGTATAGATGGAACAGAATTTCGGCAATAGCAGGTGTAGCGCCTCTGAGGTGCTACACCTGCTATTGCCGAAATTCTGTTTTGTCCCCACGTTTATTGCTTGATGAAGCAGGCTTGGCTTGCGAAACGCACTGCACTTTTTGGGGTACTATATAATAAATGTGATTGCTACTATTCAGACAGTCTTTAGTGTCTGCTTTATGGAGGCAAGTCCACCACTTCCTCAAAGCAAATTTTAAAGGTTTTATCCATTTTTATCCTGCTGGCGCCTCTGTTCTCCTACTGCTATACCCCCTGGTGAAGGGGTCATCTACCCTTTTTTCTGATCTACAGACAGCAACTTCTTATCCCTGAGTGAGGACAGGTGTAATCTCACCTGCCTATACAGTGGTTGCCTATGTGGTAACCCACGCTTGTGAGTATAATCTTCTCACAGATTATCCTTACTTTATTTTTGCACAACATACTACACTATATTGGGCTCTCGGTTTCTCTAAAATTTTACAGGTTCAGTAGTGCTTGCTACCTTGATAATGCAAGCCTATGTGACATTTTGACTAAGCAAGCTACTAACATCTAGCCCAAAATCATACAGAAGTTCATCGCTTTCTCCCTAAAATTGGCCCAGGACTATGATAAGTATTAGATTGTGAGCTCCTCGGAGGGACAGTTATTGACATGACTATGTATTCTGAAAAGCACTGCAGAAGAGGCCTTCGTTATATACTAAATATATAAATAATAATATACAGTGGCTTGCAAAAGTATTTGGCCCACTTGAAGTGTTCCACATTTTGTCACATTATTGCCACAAACGTGAATCAATTTTATTGGAATTTCACATGAAAGACCAATACAAAGTGGTGTACATGTGAGAAGTGGAATGAAAATCATATACGATTCCAAACATTTTTTACCAAATAAATAACTGCAAAGTGGGGTGAGCGTAATTATTCAGCCGCTTTTGGTCTAAGTGCAGTCAGTTGCCCATAGATATTGCCTGATGAGTGCTAATGACTAAACAGAGTGCACTTGTGTGTAATCTAATGTCAGTACAAATACAGATGCTCTGTGATGGCCTCAGAGGTTGTCTAACAGAATATTGGGAGCAATAACACCATGAAGTCCAAACACCACACCAGACAAGTCACGGATAAGGTTATTGAGAAATTTAAAGCAGGCTTAGGCTACAAAAAGATTTCCAAAGCCTTGAACATCCCACGGAGCACGGGTCAAGCGATCATTCAGAAATGGAAGGAGTATGGCACAGCTGTAAGCCTACCAAGACAAGGCTGTCCACCTAAACTTACAGGCCGAACAAGGAGAGCGCTGATCAGAAATGCAATCAAGAGGCCGATGGTGACTCTGGACGAGCTGCAGAGATCTACAGCTCAGGTGGGGGAATGTGTCCATAGGACAACTATTGGTCGTGCACTGCACAAAGTTGGCCTTTATGGAAGAGTGGCAAGAAGAAAGCCATTGTTAACAGAAAAGCATAAGAAGTCCCGTTTGCAGTTTGCCACAAGCCATGTGGGGGACACAGCAAACATGTGGAAGAAGCTCTCTGGTCAGATGAGACCAAAACTGAACTTTTTGGCCAAAATGCAAAACACTGTCAAATATGGTGGTGGCAGCATCATGCTCTGGGGGTGCTTCTCTTCAGCAGGGACAGGGAAGCTGGTCAGAGTTGATGGGAAGATGGATGGAGCCAAATACAGGGCAATCTCGGAAGAAAGCCTCTTGGAGTCTGCAAAAGACTTGAGACTGGGTTGGAGGTTCACCTTCCAACAGGACAACGGCCCTAAACATAAAGCCAGGGCAACAATGGAATGGTTTAAAACAAAACATATCCATGTGTTAGAATGGCCCAGCCAAAGTCCAGATCTAAATCCAATCGAGAATCTGTGGCAAGATCTGAAAACTGCTGTTCACAAATGCTGTCCATCTAATCTGACTGGCTGGGGCTGTTTTGCAAAGAAGAATGAGCAAGGATTTGAGTCTCTAGATGTGCAAAGCTTGTAGAGAAATACCCTAAAAGACTGGCAGCTGGAATTGCAGCAAAAGTTGGTTCTACAAAGTATTGACTCAGGGGGCTGAATAATTACGCACACCCCACTTTGCAGTTATGTATTTGTAAAAAATGTTTGGAATCATGAATGATTTTCATTCCACTTCTCCTGTGTACACCACTTAGTATTGGTCTTTCATGTGGAATTCCAATAAAACTAATTCAGGTTTGTGGCAGTAATTTGACAAAATGTGGAAAACTTCAAGGGGGGGGGGGGGGGGGGGGAGGAGGAGGGGGGGCGAATACTTTTGCAAGCCACTGTATAAATATATGGAGTGTAAAGAATTGTTCAGATTGCAAAACAGGTGATCAGCATTAAGCTCAACACACACCATACAATCTTGGTTGTACAGATTTACCAAATCTATGTAGTATAAGGGCCAACAGATTGAAAATACCTAGAATGATTGAATGGATAAGCTCTTATACTACATGAAAGTGGTAAGATTGACCAACCAAGATTGTATGGTGTGTGTTGAGCCTTAGACTTCCAAAAGTCCCTTAAAGAACAACTGAAGTGAGAAGAATATGGAGGCGGCCATATTTCCTTTTAAACAATACCAGTTCCCTGGCAGCCCTGCTGATCTATCTGGCTGGCTGCAGTAGTGTTTAAATAACACCAGGCAAGTATTGTTTCAAAGGAAATAAATAAGACAGCCTCCATATTCTTCTCACTTCAGTTGTCCTTTAAACCTAAAGTGAACTGACTGCTCAGCTATTTGTCCTCATACATGAATGTCTAGATGATTAAATGCAATAAGTGACCCTCTTGGTGCTGAATGTAAAATTATAGGTCAAATGCAAGTTCTTGTAGCAGTGAAAAATAATTAAAACTATAAAGGTTATCCATGCAAATGAGAAACAGACTTCATAAAGGATTTAGAAAAAAAAAAAAAGTCATTTTATAGAATTTTGGGGTACAATCTACTTTCAACAATTGTCAGTTTTTTTTTATTCTTTTCTGTAAAAAACAAACAAACTTACATATGCATATAATGTGATCTTCCAAAACAGTTAAAAAGTGGAACTCAACCAATTAAATTTTTTTTAAAACACATTTTGGTTAGAATGGAGAAGTAGTAGAACCCATATCAAGGTCTGCATGATTTTGTGTTATATATTTGTGGGGCAAGAAGTTAATGACAATATTTCCCTGTAGTAGATTCAAAGATAGGAAACCACTGTTCCACCTTCATCAGACTCCAATCCGGCATGCTTACAAGATAAAATACTAAAACCACTGTTTTAAGCTTTCATTATATCTGTTGAAGGTTATGGTTTTTTGTTTTTTTAGTTTGGTTTAACTATAAAGTAACTTTTTTCCTGCCATAACAGGAAAGTTGCAGTGAAATCCAACTACTGTAGTACTCAATTGTGCAGCTCAGCCAAGATGTGCCTCCTGACTGCTACATAAAATATACCACTCTCTTGTTTGATTGTAAACACTAAGAGCAACCTTCTTGTCTGAAATAAAATTGCAATCACAATAGGCAGCATAGCTAATCTGAGCCATGCAAATCAGGCTACTACAATAGTCAGATTTCAATAAACCCTGCCAGTTATTGCGTCAGAGAAAAGGAAAGGTTAAACTCAGAATTACTAGTCTAATATTTCACTTTGTTTACATACCACCTGTGAAAACAGGCACAGAAAGTGAAGAGACAAAAAAACAAAATCCTCCCAACAAGAAGACCTGACAGAAGTTCTAATCCTCCCAAATCCCCCCCCCCCCCCCCTTCTCAAATATTAAAGGTTTTGGTTGGAGTACCACTCTAAAATACACTATTTTCTTAATTACTTTAAAGGCTGCAAAACAGTTGGCACATAAAATGACTTGATTGGCATAAAATAAGGCACAGGGACCAAAATAAAAATCCTAAAAACATTCACATTCCGTGGAAAATGATTTACAGTCCAGTATTCGTGGTAATATTTCCCCTCCAGTTACTGCTGGAGCACGTCAGGCAGCTTTGTACACAGGAATGCTTGAACGTGGGGCCAGATCTTGTTGGTCTCTGTGCCAGAAAAGGTTTCCAATACACCCTTGTTTCTACAGAGATGGAGAGAATAATTAGTCAAGTGGCTTACATGAGCACTGCAAACTGTCACTGTCATGCTATACAATGATGATGTCAGCCAGCTAGATATTAATAGCGTAAGGGCAGAGATGTATGGATATTTTAAACCCTCTTCCAAGAACTGTACATGTAGCTCAGCCCCCCCCCCCCCCCCCCCTTTACCACATAAAGTCAGCGCTGCATTGGATGTGCAATTCCAATTTGTCCTCTACATTCTTAGAATACTAAAGGACAGTCACATGGACAACCTGCCAGCACTTCTGGATTAACCTTTAAAGCAAAACGAAAGTTTCCAAACAAAAACAGTGCCTCAGATCAGCAATTCTCCATCCTGATACAAAACTATATACAGTTTCTCACAAACGTGAGTACACCTCTCACATTTTTTATCTTCAATATTCTTTTCATGGGATAATACTGAAGATATGACACTGACAATGTAAATTAGTGTACAGCTTGTCTAAGTGTAAATTTGCTGTCCCATCAAAACAACTCAACAGAATCTTTATTATCGCCAAGCATGACTGGGTCGTGCCCGGAATTGGGCTTGGCATGTACAGGGTACTGATACAGGATACAGATACAGGACAAAACGAGCAGTCAGAAAGGAACACATTTGCAGAGAGAGACAATGTAGCATAAGTTACAACACAAAAAACACCCAAAAAAACAACCAAAAGAAAGTCGGCTTGAGCTAGAGCGCCGTCTATCCATGTGTAGAGTGCCGCAGTGCCGGCATGGTGTTTGGTGTGGGGATGGGCAGTTACGTGGAGATAGTTCAGAAGGTTGACAGCCGAGGGAAAGAAACTGTTTTTATGCCTTGAGGTCTTGGTGAAGATGGACCGGAACCGGAGTCTCCGGCTCGAGGGGAGCTGACTAAAAAAGCGATGGCCTGGGTGTGAGGGGGGTCGCTGGTGATCTTTAATGCTCTGGAGTACAGCCTGGAATGGTAAAGGAGGTCCAGAGAGGGAAGGGATCTCCCGATTATCCTCTCCGCTGATCTGATGACCCTCTGCAGTTTGAGTCTGTCGCTGGCAGAGGAGCTGGTGTACCAAACCAGGATGGAAGAGCATAGGACAGATTCGATTGTAGCGGAGTAGAAGTTTGTCAGAAGTTTTTGGGCCAGACCAAACTTTTAGTTGGCGGAGAAAGAAAAGTCTCTGTTGCGTTTTCCTCTGTGTGGAGGCAGTGTTGGCCTTCCACCTCAGGTCATTTGAGATGGTTGTGCCCAGAAGGCAGACGCTGGGGACTCTTTCCACCTCCTTGCCATCAATGCAGATTGGGGGCGGGGTGGAGGCGCATCTCCTGAAATCAACAATCATCTCCACAGTTTTCGCTGTTTAGGACCAATCTGTTCTCTCTGCTCCAGTGACAGACACCTTCAACCTGGTGGCGGTACTCTCATCATTATTGGTGATGAGACCGACAATGGTCGTATCGTCAGCGAATTTGATTACTTTTACCGAGTCTGACGTGGATTTGCAGTTATTTGTATACAGAGCGAACAGAAACGGCGACAGAACGCAGCCCTGTGGGGCTCCTGTTGGTGATTCTAGGTTGTGAGGAGATGAATGCTGAGCTGAAGTCCAGTAGGAGGATCCTGACGTAGGAGTCTGGTCTGTCCAGGTGATCATAGACGAGCTCCAAGCAGATGTTAATGGCATCATCAGTGGACCTGTTTGCTCTGTACGCAAACTGGTGTGGATCTAGCAGTCCCTCTGTGGAGTGCTTAAGGAGGGGGAGCACCATGCTTTCAAAAGCTTTCATGATCACGGATGTAAGTGCCACGGGCCTGAAGTTGTTGAGGTCGAGGATGCCCTGCTTTTTGGGGATGGGGATAATGGTGGACCTCTTGAAGCATGCGGGTACTTTGCCTCCCTGGAGAGACCTCGTGAAGATGGAAGAGAGGGTGGGAGCAAGCTGATGAGCGCAAGTTTTCAGGCAGGCTGGTGACACCATCCGGACCGGCTTTCCTAGCATTTAGCCTTAGCAGGTGTTTCAGTACATCCGCCTCCCTCACTGACGGTGGGGGCGGGTTCGGGCCCAGGGCGTCAATGTCAGAGGATTGTGCAGGCGGCTGTGGAGGTCCCACAGGTGTTGGCTGGTTCTCGAATCTGCAGTAGAAGTCGCTGAGACTCTCTGCCAGCTCAGTGCTGGGTGTAGCATGCTGAGGGGGAAGCTTGTAGTTGGTGGCAGCCTTAAGCCCTTTCCACACAGCTCGTGAGTCGTTTTAGGAGAGGTTCTGTTCCAGCTTTTCCGCATAGCACTTCTTTGCGGACCTCAGTTCCCTGTTTAGGTCGTTCCTTGCCCTCTTGTAGTCCTCCTGGTTGCCGGACTTGTGTGCAGCTTCTTTGCTGCGTCACAGTTGCCTAAGTCTTTTTGAGAACCACGGTTTATCGTTTGGATATAGTTTTAAGGATTTTGTAGGGATGCAGGAGTTCTCGCAGAAGCCAATGTACGAGGATACATTGTCTGCCCACTCGTCCAGGTTAGGCGATTCCAGAGCCTTCCAGTCTGTGCAGTCAAAACAGGCTTGAAGTTGTAGTTTAGCCTCACTTGACCACACTTTGAAGGATTTGGTGACAGGTTTTGAGGTTTCCAGGCGCCTTTTGTAAGTAGGTATCAGGTGGATGATGCAGTGGTCAGATGAGCCTAGTGCTGCACACGGTGTCGCTTTGTATGCATCTTTCAGGACCGTGTAGCAATGGTCAGGGGTGTTGGGTGTTTCTGGTGGGGCAGGTGATGTGCTGATGGAAGCGGGGCAGCTCAATATGGAGGTTGGCCTTGTTGAAGTCCCCCAAGATGATGAACATCGAGTCCGGGAGGGCCGTCTCCCACTGCATGATGGTATCACTGAGATCACGCAGGGCAGCATTTACCTCTGCATCACGAGGGATATACACACCCACGACGACGTAGGAGAACTCCCTGGGCGAGTAGGTTGGCCTGCAATTGATGAGGAGGAGTTCAAGTTATGGTGTGCATTTCTTGGCCAGTACAGAGGTGTTTGGGTATGTACACCAGTAATAGTGATGGTACTAGTGCGCACAGAAGGGCGCTAACAGGCAGTCTGTGGTGTGACATAGATGTAAAAACAACATGTGCAATACAGTCCATCCGCCGTGTGACACAGATGTAAGAGGCATGTGCAATACAGTCTATTGGTAGTGTGACTCAGATGTAAAGGGCCTGTGCAATAAACAGTACATCAGCAATGTGACACAGATGCGAAAAGCATGTGCAATAACAGTCCATCCACAGTGCGACACAGATGTAAGGGGCATGTGCAATAACAGTCCATCAGCAGTGTGACACAGATGAAGGGGCATGTGCAATAACAATCCATCCGCAGTGCGACACAGATGTGAAGGGCATGTGCAATAACAGTCCATCCGCAGTGCGACACAGATGCAAGGGGCATGTGCAATAAAAGTCCATCCGCAGTGCGACACAGATGTAAGGGACATGCGCAATACAGTCCATCAGCTGGGTGTGACTCAGATGTAGAAGACAAAGCCTGTGCAGTAAACAGTCCATCCGCAGTGTGACGCAGATGCAAGGTGCATGTGCAACCGACTTTCAGCAGTTTGTCACAGATAACAGTAACAGGTCATCAGCAGTGCAGCTGTGGTGCAATACAGTCCACCAGCGGAAAGCATTCCATGCACAAGGCAGACCAACATCAGCAGCGCTCAGCCAGTGCTCACAGCAGTGCAAGGGCACCAGGTGGCACACACTTTTCCTAGAGAAGGCAACGATGGTGCCCCCTGGCTGCACCCTGCACCACCTTGGTGGTGCAGCGGCAGCACCAGCAAAAAGGCCTGAAAGACCATGTGGCAGAGGCCAGAAAAGACAGGGGTCTCACCTGGTGGAAGATAGAGGGTGGGATCAAAGTCCCGGTGCAGTGGAAGGGCTGGATCCGGTGTGAGGAGGCCCCCCCCAGTGCTGCTCAATAGCCTCCGAGCAGTGCTGTGGTCCTTTGGGACTGGCAGGCAGCGGGAAGTGCGGGAGCAAAGGGCCGTCTGGATGGCCTGATGTCGGCTGCTCCACGTGGGTGGCTTACTCTGTTCCACGCCGGCTTCACTCGGTTAGGTTACCTAACTTAGGTAGCTGGGGCGCTCCGCACCCTATGCAGTCCAGGACTGGAGGAGGTGGCGTCTGGCTGCGGGGACTGGGAGGCTGACTGGCAGCGGGAGCTGTGCTCTGCGCTGAGGATCCGGCAGAGGCAGCCGCGGTCCGGGCCCACTGAAGGTGAGCGTTGGCTGGTGCGGGTATATGGTCGCCGATGATTCGCATCGGCTGGTCTGGCTTGGGTGGGTTCTGGAGGTACTGGCCGAGAAGCGGATCCGCTGTGCTTCTAGTGCGCCGCTCTTGATCCAGGGCTGCGGCACACGTGCTAGTGCGGGTTGCTGCACCACGTGGGTGGCCTTCCTCTGTTCGAGCTGGCTTCGCTCGGTTTGGGTCTCTGGGGCACTCTGCACGCTATGCAGAATCAGCCCTCACCTCTCAGCTGAGCTAAAAAGCTAAAGACACAGAAAAAAAAAACCTAAAAAACCCCCTAAAAAACGAGCACTAAAAAAAATGAGAAAAAACAGAATAGCATCAGAGCCCTGTGTGCCTAGGCAGCCTAGTCAGCGCCATCTTGATCTATGAGCCATTAATGTCTAAAACCTCTGGCAACAAAAGTAAGTACACCCCTAAGTGAAGAAATGTCAAAATTCTGGCAATTAGACATTTTCCGCCCCCATGGTCATGTTACGGGTTAGTGTTACAGGGTCTTAGGTGTGACTGGGGTGCAAGTGTGACAAATTGTTCTCTCTCACACTCTACTTGTCATTAGAGGGTGGCACCTCATAACCAAGAACATTTAAAGAGAATATCTTAATACAGTGCCCCCCCCCCCCCCCCAAAAAAGTGCTAGGCTAGCAACAATTTTCTATTTACCTGCAGCCTGTCCATTCTGTATCGGCTCCCCTGCCTCTGGCCCCGCCTCCAATCAGGGAGGTACTTCCTGGGTCACAGCTTAGCTTCCCATTGGAGGAAGCACAAGGAGGCGGGCAGTGGCGGGGACAGTGGCAAGGTAGCCGATATAGAAGACAGGCTGCAGGTATATATACAAGGCTAGCGACAAGCAGACTGTCGCTAGCCTAGTGCTTGCTTTTTTTTCGGGGGGGGGGGGGGGGGGGGGGGGGCGAGGGAGCACAGGAGAACCCGGGGGGACTAGAGACGGCACTACAGAGACACAGAGGCATGTAATTATGCACAGAATGTGCCTCTGTGTTCTCTTAAAGGACTTGCGATTCGAAAATTAAAAAGAGTTAAATGCCTATTGTGATTTAACATCCTTAGGTGACGCCATCCGGTCCATTCCGCCGTGTCGTCTTCAGCAGCCCCAAAAAACATGGCCGCCTCGTCCTGCCGCGTCTGCGCAGCTCTGACCTCGTTCCCGCGGTCTCGTGGACGTAAAGCACGTGAGATCGCCAGGAACGAGGTCAGCTGAAGATCTCAGAGCTGCGCAGCCGCGCTTACGGCTATGAGAACTGCACAGGCGCGGCAGGACCAGACGGCCATGTTAATTGGGGCATCTGAAGGCGACCTGAGGGATTGGGACGGGACACCACCAGAGCTGGGGATTTATAAGAGCCACGGCGGAACGGCCCTGTGGGGGGGGGGGTTCCGGTTGGGGAGGGGGGCTGCTCTACATAAAGATGGCCCAGACCATACAGCGCTTAACCTCCCTAGCGTTCTGATTATGCACAGCCGCGTGGCTGTGCATGGTTTTTTAAACCTCATTTTGTATTTTAAATCATGTAGCTAGCCTAGCGCTGGCTGGGGGGGGGGGGGGGGGGGGGCCTACTACGCGGCCGGTAGCGGCGCATCGGCGGTGCTTCCGGCACTGGGGAGCTACAGTTCATTGAGGGGAACCATGAATGCAAACTTACTGTGACGTACTGAAGCAGAGCATAATCCCTCCCTTTGAAACTGTGCTGGAGGGCAGTATTCCAACACTGTGTCACTAAGAAACTGAGGGTGGTAAGGTGCTAGACTGGCCAGGCAGGTCCCCAGACCTAAACCCTATTAAGCATCTGTGGGGCATGCTCAAATAGAATGTGGAGGGACTCTAAAATCCACCAGCTTCATCACGGAGGAGTGGACTAGAATTCCAATGGCAACCTGTGAAGCGCTTGTGAATTCCCATGCCCAAGAGCGTTAAAGGACACCTGAACTGAGAGGTACTGTATATGAATCTGCCAAATTGTATTTCCTTTTAAAACCATACCAGTTTGCCCGGCAGTCCTGCTGATCTTTGGCTGCAGATTAGATTTAATTAATTAGATTAAATCAGACTTTAGTCAGAAACCTTTGATCTGTCTGCTTGTTCAATGTCCAATGCTGGGCATACACGGCAGTGTATTTTCTTATCAATCGAGCCACTGATGGCTCGATTGATAATTCCCCGACGTGTCCAATCACCGCGTGGATCGATTCCTGGCGGGGACGAGCGGGAATCGATCCGCGTGGACGAGCTTTGATGCGCCGGCATCAAGCTGCTGGCTCGATTCCGGTGCATTACCTCACCGTGTATGCCCAGCATAAGATCAGCCAGGCAACTGGTACTGTTTAAAAGATAATAAATATGACAGTCTTCATATTCCTCTCAGTTCAGGCGTCCTTTAAGGGCAGTGTTGTAAATAGTAAGCACGCAACATATTGAGGCACTTTGGGCACAATTTGGAAGTTCTTCACTTAGGCGTATAGACCCCAATGGCAGTGTGGAGTTATTTTTATGGGAGAGCAAATAGTATCTGATGTATGAATACCTTCTGAATATGTCATTTATAAATCAGACAAAGCAAATTATTTTTTATGTACGAGTTAACTACCTGCGGACCATGTTGGTTGAAATCCATTTCTGCAGATGTCTGCGCAGCTCTGACAGGAGGTAGATTTCAACTGCTTTGCCACGCGGTCCCACCGCTACCGACGATCACGCCACTCTGCACCCACCGCAGGCCCGTCTCTCTGCCGCCTCAATGACGGCAGAGCTCTGAGAGCTGGTCTGGAACGGATTTCACGGGCTCCTGACTGCGTGATCACTGTGAGCCAATCACAATGGCTCACACTGAGGAACAGGATCAGGAGCCAATGAAAATGGCTCCTGAATGACGCACAGAGCTCTGCTGTCAGAGCAATGGCAGAGAGGGGGCCTGTGGTGATGGGAGAACGGCGTTAATGTGAAATTTAATATAAACTGAACTAGTTCCACCTCGGAACGCTCTTTCATTAGGAGTACCATAGAAGGCAAGATCATTTTGTAAGTGTACCGCACAATAACTTTCTGAAACCGTTTCATTTCTTAGATTTGCTATAGAAATTAAAAACATATTTTAAGTGCAGTTCACTTGGCACTTTGGGCCCGTTCTCACTAGGGCGATTAGCGTGCGATTCCCGCTAATCGACAAAGCGCTACCACTTTTTAAAGCGCTAGCGCAATAGAAATCTAATTGCAGTGATCTCACTGGCGTTTCGCGATTAACGGCATTTGGAAAACGTGTTACCTGCAGCATCTTGCCGTGATTCTCGAGCAATCGCGATATTGTGCTGAACATGATCGTCAGGAATCAGGGAAGTGTACAGTAATTTTTACTGCAGTAATCACGGTAAAAAAAAAACAAAAAAAAAACAAAAAAAACGCCCTCACAAAATAGTACCGCGGAGTGAACTGCATTTAGTGGTTACAGACTTCTTCACACAGCCTTAATGTATTTACCAGTACCTGTACTGTACTTTTTCTACCTTGCCACTTAACCACTTGAGGACCCCACCCTTTTACCCCCCCCTTAAGGACCAGCGCTGTTGGTTGGGATCTGTGCTGGGTGGGCTCTGCAGCCCCCAGCACAGATCAGCGGGCACGCAGAGCGATCAGATCGCCCCCCTTTTTTCCCCCCTATGGGGATGATGTGCAGGGGGGTCTGATCGCTCCGGTCTGCATGCATGTTGCGGGGGGGGGGGGGGGGGGGGGGGGGCTCCTCAAAGCCCCCCTCCGCGGCGAAATTCCCCCCCCTCCCTCTCCTACCTGTCATGCCCAGTGATCCGGGCTGCACAGGACGCTATCCGTCCTGTGCAGCCAGTGACAGGACGTCCCCTGTCGCATGGCGGCGATCCCCGGCCGCTGATTGGCCAGGGGATCGCCGATCTGCCTTACGGCGCTGCTGCGCAGCAGCGCCGTACATCGTAAACCAAAGCGGATCATTTCCGCTTGTGTTTACATTTAGCCTGCGAGCCGCCATCGGCGGCCCGCAGGCTATTCACGGAGCCCCCCCGCCGTGAATTGACAGGAAGCTCGCTGCGAGCGGCTGCTTCCTAATTAATTAGCCTGCAGCCGGCGACGCAGAACTGCGTCGCTGGTCCTGCAGCTGCCACTTTGCCGACGCACGGTATAAGCGTGCGGTCGGCAAGTGGTTAAACCTATTAATGCATTTTAACACCAATATAAAGGTTTACTCACTTATAATATTCTAGTACAGGTCTAGTAAGGGCCTCATAAGCCTTCAGTCTCTTAGTAACAGTCTCTGCTTGTCATCCTCACGCTGAATCAGAGCTTCTCCAGTAAGATCATCGATTCCCTGGTCATGGAACAATAGTATACATTTTTGAATGTTAAATGATAAACTATGCATGTTCAGTTGAAGTCTGTGCCAAAATAATATACACAACATAATGTAGAACAGAACTAATTCATAACAAACATGGTAATATATTTTATGGCATTTCTGCTCAAACCAGGGACAAAGGAAGCAGCAATCTGCACACCCATAGCCAGTAAAAAGTTAGGTACCTATAAAGCAGGAGGGATGACAGGTCTTTAGATTTTCAACAAATTCCCATTATGATGAATAATGTGACAAAATAGGTACAGGATTCTGAAGCTCTGATTCATTAAAAAGTTATTTTAGGAAAGGTTTTCTCATCTTACCGGTTATAGGTTTACCAACTAGCAAAAAACAGAGTATTTTGGCCAACTTATTCTGAGTGCTTTTTGCTTGCTGGGAATTGAAAGCAATTTATAAGGTGTGAAACATATTCTGTAATAATGTCAGAATTCTAGCGGTTTTATTTATGCAGGAAAAGATGTCATATGGATATGTGTTAAGTTTTAATGGTCTATGCAAAATTTCATTGTAAAGTGAAAAGTTAGAGTACTTTATATTGCTCTGTGACATAGCATATTCCAGGCTGTGAAGCCTATAAGATTATTCTAGTTACAAAAAGTCAGAGCATTCTTGTTTATGCTAGTGCGTGGCCTTGATATTTAAAGAGGTTTCTGTGTGAAGACAGAGAAGCAAGTTAAACTTACATTACTGCAGTAATTATAAATGCACATAATTATTACACAGATATTATTAATCTAAATATTAATGATCAATACAGACCCTTTAAAGAAAGAAATAGTTATTGTTAAACCCTATATAATAGAATCTATTACTTTAAAATATATTTAAAAGCTAGTGATGATTTGGGTCTGTGAAACCTTCTTGTGAGATGGTTTTAGTTTTAGAAGATGTTGACATGTTTCTTAGCTTGAAGGCCAAGGCCAGCAAGAAAATTATAAACATTTCCCAGACAGAGAAAGTCAAAACATGGAAGAGATAAAATATAAAACAAGGGGTTTTCCCAATTAGTTAAAGATGGCTCCATGATGCCACCTGGCGTCAACATTATTAATACTGTTTGTTATTTGTTATGAAAGGCTGACCTCTGCCGGTTGAAATTAGATATTTATTTCTTCATCAGAAAGACAAATATATGGAAAAGGATTTTATATTATCAAGATTTAATGTTCAATTATTTCTTTTATGATTAATTGTTTTAAGAAGAATTATATAATAAGCTTTATATTTAAATAAGTATATTAGAAGCCCTGTATGTTTTAATAAGCCTTAAATTGCTGAAGGCTCTTACAGGTCTCTGTATAGGGTCAACCTGACCTGGGAAAGTACAGACACATTCCAAAAACTAATTAGCAGCGAACACTATCAGAAATGCGTCATAAATGACATTGGCCTCAATTCACTAAGCTTATCTCCTGTCTTTAATAACTCTTCTAGAGTTGTTACCATGGTGATAAGGCATGTAGTATTCAGGAAACATTTTACCTCAGGCAAGCCTAAAGTTAACTCTTCTGTCTTTAAATTAACTCTCCAATCCTTAAAATAACTCCAGAGTTAAAGACAGGCTGTTAATTAACTGCATGTGAAAATAACTACAGAGGAGGTAAATTAACTACAGAGGAGGTAAATTAACTACAGGAGAGGTAACTTAAGGAATGAAGAGGTAAGATAACTCTCTCACGTGTGGAGGTAAGTTTTCTCTTGCTTTATTATCTCTAGCATGATCTTAGTGAATTGAGGCCATTGTTTAGTCTCCATGTCTGGGTCAGCCAACAGACAAGATGGCTGTTGACGTCCATTTTTAATTAAGTGCGTCAGAAATGACCCTATATCAAATGTCAAGCACTCCAAATGACGTAAATTCCCACAAGATAAGGTAATTAAGAATTTATGAATAATAATATTGTGACTTAGGAAATCAAAACATGATAAAGCATTGACGCACGGAAGCTTTAGCCAATCAGAACCTGGGATCCAGGGAAGTTCCAGATTAGGCAGCCATATTGCCTCCAGCCCCTATAAAAGGTAGAAGCTGAAAGCTCATAGTTTGCAGAAGCCCAACAATCTCCTGAGAAGACACATGAGGCAGAAGCTACCTTCCCACAAGTGGTTCTAGATGCTGAAGAGATGACAGAGAAGGGGTAATATGCTTAATATTCTGGTGATTTACTTTAATTTTTCAGCATTAAGTTTTATTAAGATGTTAGCAAGAAGTTTTTTAGAAGCTATTTTTTATGCTATTTCTTTAAGAAGATTACTACAAGTTTTACACAGCTATTATATACACAGCTATTGATACAGATGAGACTATTTTTGATCTTATTCTACATAACACAACTGTTATATTCTTTTTTGAATGTACTTAGAAGATTGATGATAGTTTGGCTATAAAGCCTTGATGAGATGGAATACTGTTAGAAGGAAACACTACTTGGAACTGTTCATATTTTGTATATATGCTGTATGATAAGCAAATACAATTTTTTATATAAAATCATACACTGAGTGCTCTGATTCATTTCAAGGTATACAGTCAATCTATAATTACAGTTATAGAGGGTTCAGACCCCACTATGCCGGATGTATATGATAGCAACGCTTTAAAGGCTGGTACTTTACTGAGTTAGCAATCATGAAAAAGGCAAGAACCGCTCAGGTTTTTGACAATAACAAAAATAATAATGAGACCAAGACTTAATGTTCACGATGTAATTTGTTAATATTGTTTGACCCACTAGGAGTCAGCAAGTCATATTTACTGCGAAAAAAAAAAAAAAAATTGACAGCACCAACTGCCATTATCTAAAACCACATCCACCAACAATGTGATGGGCTAAACATTTTTTTTTTTTACATAGATATACATAGATGGAGGCCACTGTGCTTAATTGGACCTTCAAAAGCAGACATTTTTCTGTAACCTTTCCCCAATTTGTGCCTCAAGACAATCCTATCTCAGAGGTCTACAAACTATTCCTTTGATTTCATGCTTGTTTTGTGCTCTGACATGAACTATCAACTGTGGGACCCTGTATAGACAGGTGTGTGCCTTTCCAAGTCATGTCCATTCAACTGAAATTACCACAGGTGGACTCCAATTAAGCTGCAGAAGGATATTCAGAGGAAACAGGATGCACCTGAGCTCAACTTTGAACTTCATGGCAAAGGCTGTGAATACTCATGTACATGTTTTTTTTCAACTTTTTTATTTTTATTAAATTTGCCAAAACCTGAAAATAACTTTTTTCATGTTGTCATTATGTGGTGTTGTGTGTAGAATTTTTAAGAAAAACAATGAATTTAAGTACATTTTGGAATAAGAATGTAACAACAAAATGTGGAAAAAGTGATGCGCTGTGAATACTTTCCAGATGCATATTTGTTGTGCTGATAAGATTAGCATAGCAATTGTGTACAATCAAATATCAGTACTGGATAGATTTGCAACAAAAATTTAATATTGTTTTAATTAGAAAACAAAATAAGAGGATGAATTGACCCAGCCGTAATCTGTCTATACCAAGTTTAAAAAAAACTTGACTTAGGGCCCATTCGCACTTGAAAGCTTTTGTGCGAGTGATTTTTCGGCGGAAAAATCTCTGAACACTGCGGCGATTTTTCCGCGATCAAGTTTAGCACTTCTATAGCACTGAAACGCGATAGCCGGGAAAACCTGAAAATGGTACCGGCGCCACGTTAGCGTTTCGCTATTTTGGGCGATTAGCGCAAATCGCCCAAGTAAGAACGGGCCCATAGGGTTTAATTACACTAGCGCTTTTCAAAGCGCTAGCGTTTGAGCGTTTGGCCGAAATCACCGGCAAAACGCTCAAGTGTGAATGGGCCCTAAATGACCTGTAGCATAGCTGAAAGACACAAAAAGGTTGAGGCTACACAGATGAAGGAGATAAGAGGGTCTGTAGCGGGCCACTTGCTGTGTATCCAGCATCCTGAGCAGCACAGCACATATGGGGACAGCTTAGTTCTGCCAGGGTATACATATGAAAACGGCGTCCGTAGACTTGGGCGCAGGATACAGCCTGTATATGGCTGATCCTGCACAAGTCCGGGCCGTGTTCATTATTATTCCCCCTCCGCCGCCATGGAAAGTGGGGGGGGGGAATGATAATTCGTCTTCCAGCGATTGGCGAGAGGCCGAATTATTGTGTTTTTTTAAGCAATTTCAGCTCAGTCTTCTGACGGAGCTGATGTTACTCACTGAGCGTTGCTGTAGAAGTGATTGCCATTATAGTCTATGGCGGCGCTGGCTGCGCCCAAATCTAGCAGTGCTGAAAACCACTGCTCCGCTGCCAGGCACTCCTGTCTAGCCCTCTGCAATAATGTAGAGGGGTGGACCCAGGCTGGGAGGAAGGACACAGGGTAGAAACTGACCGGGCCAAGCAGCCCTCCAACGGCTTTAAACAGCAGCATGGGGACAAGAGCGCAGCCAGGAAGAAAATGATTGGAAGTATTTTAGTACGTATTACCCTTATCCACATCAGTACTCTTGTATCTAATTGAACATACATTAAAACAATTTACATTTAGTTCCACTTTTAACTTACCGAGACCTTAGGTGGATTAAAGTCAGTGTTATATACTCGACCACTGCCTGGATGGATCCATCGTGCTGTGAGGCGATCTTTAATGGTTTCAAATGGTACATTCAAGTCAACAACAGTGGTAATTTGATGAGCTTTATCCAGAGCCTGGGCTTGTGGGACAGTCCTGGGAAATCCTAATTAAGGTAAAAAACTTTTTGTGTTACTGCTTTCTAAACTTTCTAAAGTGTAATCCAACCTTAATTTGGCAAAAACAGTCATAGCAATTTACCCGAGGACACACATTCATACAATTTATCTTTTCTGAAGAAATTAATTACAAAATCAGGTGGCATAGGGTACTCTGGGGTATCTACCACCAGAACTTGGTAGTGAGGCAAAAGGAACCTTTTTGGCTCATCTGCCACACAAAAGGAAGTTGCAGGGCATGCTGGGTTGTCTTTTTTGCTTCTCTACTTCCCCTCAGACTTAACTAATGCAGCCTGATTGGCTGAAGCCTCTTTCCCTCCTGTTTTCCCCTCCCACACCTCTGTTTCTCTCAGATTGGCCAATATTTTTTTCATGCTGAGACAATGCTCTTTCTATAGTGAAGGGTGGGCAAATCAGGCAGAGGAGAGTAAGGGAGGAAATGACATCAGGATTGGCTTCAAAATAGCCACAGTTAAAATGGGAAATGTTAAGAAGGACTTTCTTTTTTACTGTAGTAAATCACTAAAATCAAAATGTGGACAGTGCAATACATATGTTATGCAAGTAGAGCACGTATTTACTTATGTTTTTTTTCTGATATAGTATGGCTGACAGCTCCTCTTTAACCACTTGAGGACCACAGTCTTTTCACCCCTTAAGGACCAGAACCTTTTTTTCCATTCAGACCACTGCAGCTTTCACGGTTTATTGCTCGCTCATACAACCTACCACCTAAATGAATTTTACCTCCTTTTCTTGTCACTAATACAGCTTTCTTTTAGTGCTATTTGATTGCTGCTGCGAGTTTTAGTTTTTATTATATTCATCAAAAAAAGACATGAATTTTGTCAAAAAAAAAAATGACTAACTTTCTGTGCTGACATTTTTCAAATAAAGTAAAATTTCCTATACATTTGAGCGCGAAAGTTATTCTGCTACAAGTCTTTGATAAAAAAAAAAAAAAACCCATTCAGTGTATATTTATTGGATTGGGTAAAAGGTATAGCGTTTACAAACTATGGTGCCAAAAGTGAATTTTCCTATTTTCAAGCATCTCTGACTATTCTGACCCCTTGTCATGTTTCATGAGGTGCTAAAATTCCAGGATAGTATAAATACCCCCCAAATGACCCCATTTTGGAAAGAAGACACCCCAAAGTATTCAGTGAGAGGTATGGTGAGTTCATAGAAGATTTTATTTTTTGTCACAAGTTAGCGGAAAATGACACTTTGTGAAAAAACACAATTAAAATCAATTTCCGCTAACTTGTGACAAAAAAAAAAAAGAAATCTGCCACGGACTCACTATGCTCCTCTCTGAATACCTTGAAGTGTCTACTTTCCAAAATGGGGTCATTTGTGGGGTGTGTTCACTGTCCTGGCATTTTGGGGGTGCCTAATTGTAAGCACCCCTGTAAAGCCTAAAGATGCTCATTGGACTTTGGGCCCCTTAGCGCAGTTAGGCTGCAAAAAAGTGCCACACATGTGGTATTGCCGTACTCAGGAGAAGTAGTATAATGTGTTTTGGGGTGTATTTTTACACATACCCATGCTGGGTGGGAGAAATATCTCTGTAAATGTACAATTGTGTGTAAAAAAAAAAAAAAATTGTCATTTACGGAGATATTTCTCCCACCCAGCATGGGTATGTGTAAAAATACACCCCAAAACACATTATACTACTTCTCCTGAGTACGGCAATACCACATGTGTGGCACTTTTTTGCAGCCTAACTGCGCTAAGGGGCCCAAAGTCCAATGAGCATCTTTAGGCTTTACAGGGGTGCTTACAATTAGGCACCCCCAAAATGCCAGGACAGTGAACACACCCCACAAATGACCCCATTTTGGAAAGTAGACACTTCAAGGTATTCAGAGAGGAGCATAGTGAGTCCGTGGCAGATTTCTTTTTTTTTTTTTTTGTCGCAAGTTAGAAGAAATGGAAACTTTTTTTTTTTTGTCACAAGTTAGCGGAAATTGATTTTAATTGTGTTTTTTCACAAAGTGTCATTTTCCGCTAACTTGTGACAAAAAATAAAATCTTCTATGAACTCACCGTACTCCTAACAGCAAACCTTGGGGTGTCTTCTTTCTAAAATGGGGTCATTTGTGGGGTTCCTATACTGCCCTGGCATTTTAGGGGCCCTAAACCGTGAGGAGTAGTCTGGAAACCAAATGCCGCAAAATGACCCTTGAAACCCTAAAAGGTACTCATTGGACTTTGGGCCCCTTAGCGCAGTTAGGGTGCAAAAAAATGCCACACATGTGGTACCGCCGTACTCAGGAGAAGTAGTATAATGTGTTTTCTGGTGTATTTTTACATAGAACCATGCTGGGTGGGAGAAATATCTCTGTAAATGACACATTTTTGATTTTTTTTTTTTAAACACAATTGTCCATTTACAGAGCGATTTCTCCCACCCAGCATGGGTATGTGTAAAAATACACCACAAAACACATTGTACTACTTCTCCCGAGTACGGCGATACCACATATGTGACACTTTTTTGCAGCCTAGGTGCGCTAAGGGGCCCAACGTCCTATTCACAGGTCATTTTGAGGCATTTGTTTTCTAGACTACTCCTCACGGTTTAGGGCCCCTAAAATGCCAGGGTAGTATAGGAACCCCACAAGTGACCCCATTTTAGAAAGAAGACACCCCAAGGTATTCCGTTAGGTGTATGGCGAGTTCATAGAAGATTTTATTTTTTGTCACAAGTTAGTGAAAAATGACACTTTGTGAAAAAAAACAATAAAAATCAATTTCCGCTAACTTGACAAAAAATAAAATCTTCTATGAACTCGTCATACACCTAACAGAATACCTTGGGGTGCCTTTTCTAAAATGGGGTCACTTGTGGGGTTCCTATACTGACCTGGCATTTTACGGGCCCAAAACCGTGAGTAGTCGGGAAACCAAATTTCTCAAAATGACTGTTCAGGGGTATAAGCATCTGCAAATTTTAATGAGAGGTGGTCTATGAGGGGGCAAATATTGTGGAACCGGTCATAAGCAGGGTGGCCTCTTAGATGACAGGTTGTATTGGGCCTGATCTGATGGATAGGAGTGCTAGGGGGGTGACAGGAGGTGATTGATGGGCGTCTCAGGGGGTGGTTAGAGGGGAAAATAGATACAATCAATGCACTGGGGAGGTGATCGGAAGGGGGTCTGAGGGTTTGGCCGAGTGATCAAGAGCCCACACGGGGCAAATTAGGGCCTGATCTGATGGGTAGGTGTGCTAGGGGGTGACAGGAGGTGATTGATGGGTGTCTCTAGGTGTGATTAGAGGGGGGAAATAGATGCAAGCAATGCCCTGGCGAGGTGATCAGGGCTGGGGTCTAAGGGCGTTCTGAGGGTGTGGGCGGGTGATTGGGTGCCCTAGGGGCAGATTAGGGTCTAATCTGATGGGTATCAGTGACAGGGGGTGATTGATGGGTAATTAGTGGGTGTTTAGGGTAGAGAACAGATGAAAACACTGCACTTGGGAGGTGATCTGACATCGGATCTGCGTGCGATCTATTGGTGTGGGTGGGTGATCAGATTGCCCGCAAGGGGCAGGTTAGGGGCTGATTGATGGGTGGCAGTGACAGGGGCTGATTGATGGGTGGCAGTGACAGGGGCTGATTGATGGGTGGCAGTGACAGGGGCTGATTGATGGGTGGCAGTGACAGGGGGTGATTGATGGGTGGCAGTGACAGGGGGTGATTGATGGGTGGCAGTGACAGGGGGTGATTGATGGGTGATTGACAGGTGATCAGTGGGTTATTACAGGGAAGAAGAGATGTAAATATTGCACTGGCGAATTGATAACGGGGGCTCTGAGGGCAATTGAGCGTGTAGGCGGGTGATTGGGTGCCCGCAAGGGGCAGATTAGGGTCTGATCTGATGGGTAACAGTGACAGGTGGTGATAGGGGGTGATTGATGGGTGATTGACAGGTGATTGGCAGGTGATCAGGGGGGATAGATGCATACAGTACACGGGGGGGGGGGGGGGGGGTCTGGGGAGAATCTGAGGGGTGGTGGGGTGATCAGGAGGGAGCAGGGGGTAGTTTAGGGTTAAAAAAAAAATAGCGTTTTTAGATAGTGACAGGGAGTGATTGATGGGCGATTAGGGGGGTGATTGGGTGCAAACAGGGGTCTGGGGGGTGGGCAGGGGGGGGTATGAGGGGTGCTGTGGGCGATCAGAGGGAAGGGGGGGGGCAGGATCAGTGTGCTTGGTGCAGACTAGGGTGGCTGCAGCCTGCCCTGGTGGTCCCTCGGACACTTGGACCACCAGGGCAGGAGGCAGCCAGTATTATACACTTTGTATGCGGCGACCCGGTTGCTAGTAACCCGCCGGCGCTTCCGAACGGCCGGCGGGTTACAGCGCAGGCTGGGCCTTCGCCAGTCGCCGGCGGCTGATCGCGTCACGTGTGACGCGATCGCCGCATAACCACGCCTGCCGCCGCCGATGGGCGTATTGCGGTCGTTTGGGCCCAGCCCTTGCCGCCGCCCATCGGCTTAAGGCGGTCGGCAAGTGGTTAAAAAAACAGAGGGCAACTGCAGATCACATCAGATTTATAAATAGCAAAAATGAACACATTCTGCAACATTGCCCACTGTACTATATTACTACAGTATGGTCTTGCTTTTTGGATCTGTTTTGTGAGGGATGGCCTGCAATCACCTTCTGCTACATAGTTTCATTTTGGTTACATGTCCTTCACAGTAGCACGACCCAAGGGAAAAAAAAAATCCTCATGCAGGTGCCTGCAATCGCACATTGAAATGCTTAGGTAGGCCTGGTGCACACCAGAGGAGTTTTTCTGAGCGTTTGAGTTTTTAAATCTGTGCTGCTAATGTTATCCTATGTGTCTGTGCACACTGGAGCAATGAGGTTTTGTAAAAAACCCCATAGCATTACATTGGGAAGAGCTTTTAGAGGTTTTAAAAGCTCTTCCCAATGTAATGCTATGGAGTTCTTTACAAAACCTCATTGCTCCAGTGTGCACAGACACATAGGATAACATTAGCAGCAGATTTAAAAACTCAAAAACGCTCAGAAAAACTCCTCTGGTGTGCACCAGGCCGTAGTGGTCGTTGTCATAATATGACACACACACACATTGACAGCAGACATCGCTACTTTATAACCATGTATTTTCAGTAGAAGACCTCTCTTTAAAGCATCACTGTAGCTTCTGATTAACCATATATAATTATTTTTTAGCCATAATTGTGCTGTTATGATGCAAATGAAGAGTTTTTTTGTTTGTTTTTTTATTTTTTATAAAGTATAAATATTTATAGCATTTCCATCCTGCCTAGTTATTGCTTTTCTGCTTCAAGAAAAGTGCCTTGGCCTTTTCTCCTTGCCAAGTGTGCAGAGGATTGTGGGAAATCATGACGCATGATCCACTCCCCTCTGAAATAGGCCATGCCTGTACAGCCTGTAGTGAGCATACTTGGGGATTTGCTGGGATTTGTTTAGAAGGGGAGGGCTCAAAGGAAAGCCAGATGGCTATGAAGATAATTATTCCTTTGTCTTTCTCAAGACATTAGGTAACTAATGCTAGGTATAAACAATGAGATTTTTTGGCAGATTTAAGGCCCATACACACGTCGGATTTTTGCGAACGACGGGTCGTTTGAACGTTCCGTCGTTCAGTTTGTTCGCACGCGGAATCAGACGTGTGTACGGACTATCGTTCGCGTGATAAGACTGGTTTCCAGCGATCCGCCCGGCGGATCGCTGGAAACCAGTCTTATCACCCGAACGATAGTCTGTACACACGTCGGATTTGACGTGCGAACGAACTGAACGACGGAACGTTCAAACGACGGGTCGTTCGCAAAAATCCGACGTGTGTATGGGCCTTTACTGTCAGATCTATTATTTCCAACATGTCCGATCTAAATTCCTTTCGATTTTTCCACAGAAGTGAATGGAAAATAGATCAGAAGACTATTAGAAATCAGAAATGTTGGAAATATGACAGTAAATCTGCCAGAAAATCTCAGTGTGTACCTAGCATAAAGGTGTCATTTTACATGCAGTTAGGTGTACACAGGACATAGGCGCTGTTAGGTTTTGAAACAAAATTTGGCCAAAAGTTAGCTAGAGCTAAAATAGGCTGTGGGACAGTTAGGTTTTTGTTTGTTTTTTAATAGGTTCCTACACTTTTGGTGTGCGTTATCTGCATACTTAGGATTCAGGCACCGGGAGATTTGGGCACAGAGTAAAGCCAATACATGGCTTACCCTGCTCCTGCTAAAGTCCCAGCGGCAATAATTACTATTCCCCTTCAAGCCGCCATGGATAGTGGGAGAAAGATAATTCAGCTTCCAGCTATTGCTGGCGGCCGAATTACAGAAGTTTTTGTAGTAATTTGTGCTCCATTTTTTTACGGCGCCCAAATTATTCACTGAGTACCGCTGTAGCTGTAATTTCTATTACCACCTATGGTGGCGTGGGCTGTTGCCAAATCTCCTGCACTGTTTTTGCAGCGCTCGTCTCTTACCCCCATTCCTTGGGTACGAAAAGTTAATATCTTAAAATTCTGCTCACCATCCAGAAGCCAGTTATGTTCTCCCATGTTGTTCAGCTCGTGAAGAATAACGCGGGTGATCACATCATCTGGAACAAGCTGGCCTTGATCTATGTAAGTCTTTGCAACAACCCCGATTTCTGTGAAAGAACGACAGCTTCATTTTAGTTCACAGCTCATACATGCAAAAAAATTGTTACTTTGTCAGATTGTCAGCCTGCATCCCAAACATCTGTATAGTGTGTGGCTTGTTTGTACTCTGCCCTGCCAAAACAAAAATACAAAAAGTAATTAAGTTCTTTAGAGCAGATTTTTCAGGAATAGCTAATTTAAGCCATGTCTGCAGTTTCTCAATTTCTTAGAATTCCACTAAGAAAACAGTTTAAGAATCTTAGCAAGAATGACCAAAAAACAAAATGGGCAAGAAAAAAACCCCCAAAGAAAGTCTTGAACATGGCTAAACTAAAGAAGACTTGAACACAGCTAAGGATTTAAGTAGTTACTAGGGAAGTTTAATACGATGCCAATAATTCAGAGTTGATGCAGGATTATGCAGATTCTGTATGCAAATTTTGCTACTTTGAAAATGGACAAATCGAAATTCTACCAAAGTTTTTTGCATAAATTTGCATAATCCTGCATCAACTCAGAATTATTTGTATCTCACTGACCAGCCCTAGTAGTTACAACCAAAACTGGACTTTTTCCTTTTGCTTTGGCAAGGCTGGATACTGGGTAAATACACACTTAGTAGAGCCGTTTGATTAAACTGAAGAGGGACATTTTCTCCTTTGGCCACAGATTTCATGCTTTATTAACCCAATAAACAGTATAATTTTTTAGCCATCATATTTTCAATAAGAGGATTCATATAAAAAGTATGGTAAATATTGTGTTCAACTGATCCACAACATTAAAGAATCCAAACCATTTCCAAGACTGAATACAGTTGTGATCGGATTGATGAAAACACCCACTACACTGATCTATCAGTTCTGCAAGTAAACAATCCAAAAATACAAAGGCGTTCAGGATCAATTGGGCCCACCAGCTTCTGTGTTTTCATACACTACGTTCTGAATAAGCTGATTGAAAATATGATCTTTCACTAAAAACTGTACAGTTATCTTTAAGGTATAGTTGAAGCGTCCTTCGCTTTGACAGTCAGGCATGATGTTACAGCAAATCTTCCAATGTTCACCTGTCACACACCTTGTTAGGCCTACGTCTAGGCCTCCGTGCCGGGTGCTCGCCTCCTGCAGGTACACCACTCCTGCCTCAGTGCAGTACAATCGAACAAACGGAGACAGCACACAAATGGCTTCAGTCAAATAACTGTATTGAATAGCATGCAGAGGCACACGTACGACATGTTTTGGGCGGAGCCCTTCCTCAGGTGTGCCACACCCATCAGTAACACCTAAATACCCACCCAACAGGAAGTCATGTGACTAACACAATCACATGACCTTAAAGTGCAATTACAATATAATAACATAATACACTATCCTTCTGGGGAACTACACAAACCAGTGTCTACCCCAGCTAACTGAGGAATAGATCACCCAGATGCTGTCATAATAAATATGAGCATATTACATATAAGCAAAATCACATTATTGCATTTCATCTCATAACGATACCAATCTTGCAAAAAGTCCTGTTTCAGATTCACTATGCGGACAGTTTCACCCTAAGAGAGAAAGACATCACAGAAAACATCTTAGGCTCAGGTTTTCATTTAAACCATGGGGGCATACACAATTGAATTTCCTTATCCATTTAGCTTCGCATTGAAGCAACAATTTCTTCCTATTACCACCTCTAGCTAGTTTAGGTACATCTTCAATCACAAACCATCTAAGTTGACTTGCTCTATGGCGAGTTTGCAAAAAATGTCGTGAGACCGATGTTTCATATTCTTTGTTGCCTAGTGCCAAGTTTGTGATATCTCTCTTATGTTCTTGTATTCTTTCTTTTACCTGTCTTTCAGTTTTACCAATGTACACATAGCCACAGGGGCACTTGAGCCCGTACAGCACATACGTGCTCAAGCAAGTGAACCTGCTTGAGGGGCAGGTTCACTTGCTTGAGCACGTATGTGGTGTACGGGCTCAAGTGCCCCTGTGGGTATGTGTACATTGGTAAAACTGAAAGACAGGTAAAAGAAAGAATACAAGAACATAAGAGAGATATCACAAACTTGGCACTAGGCAACAAAGAATATGAAACATCGGTCTCACGACATTTTTTGCAAACTCGCCATAGAGCAAGTCAACTTAGATGGTTTGTGATTGAAGATGTACCTAAACTAGCTAGAGGTGGTAATAGGAAGAAATTGTTGCTTCAATGCGAAGCTAAATGGATAAGGAAATTCAATTGTGTATGCCCCCATGGTTTAAATGAAAACCTGAGCCTAAGATGTTTTCTGTGATGTCTTTCTCTCTTAGGGTGAAACTGTCCGCATAGTGAATCTGAAACAGGACTTTTTGCAAGATTGGTATCGTTATGAGATGAAATGCAATAATGTGATTTTGCTTATATGTAATATGCTCATATTTATTATGACAGCATCTGGGTGATCTATTCCTCAGTTAGCTGGGGTAGACACTGGTTTGTGTAGTTCCCCAGAAGGATATTGTATTATGTTATTATATTGTAATTGCACTTTAAGGTCATGTGATTGTGTTAGTCACATGACTTCCTGTTGGGTGGGTATTTAGGTGTTACTGATGATGGGTGTGGCACACCTGAGGAAGGGCTCCGCCCGAAACATGTCGTACGTGTGCCTCTGCATGCTATTCAATACAGTTATTTGACTAAAGCCATTTGTGTGCTGTCTCCGTTTGTTCGATGATGTCACAGCAGCTGTCCACAAGGAAGTCCTCACTGTCAGATCCTGCCTGGCATTCAGATACACTGCCCATACAATTCACTGGTTATATGCTTGCATTTCTACATTACAATGGATTGCATTAACTTAACACTGCATCACCAACACGCATAGTGTGAGCGAGGCGTAAAAATCTAGATGTATTGTTAATCATGAGAAAAGTAATACTTCATCTGAAGTCACCTTCAATAAGATTTTTATCTTCCGTTATATGCTGTTGCCATGGTTTCCAGGAAATTTCCTTAAAAAGTTTGCAGCAGCTGCAGGCGAGAAGTTGTAATGTTATTTAATGGCATTCAGCAACTAAATGGCTTGTTTAGTAAAGACATACGGTAAGTTATATACAGTATAGGCTCGGTTTCAGTGCTGGTTTCCATCTGTGTGTACGCTCCAAGATTGTCATATCACTTACTAAGTGAATCTCCATTTCCAGTGGAAAAATACACATACTGGAACATTGTGGTAAGGATTATTGTATATATAATAAAGTAGCTTTCAATTTGCAGTCAGCTACAGTATATACTGTTTTTTTTAAAACTGTCCGAAGCTGAATTTTCACTTTTTTGCAAGTCTAGAATCTGAAGGCTCGGTTCCCACTTGCACCAAGAACGTAACTGCTCTTCAGCGCAACCTCAGACATGAAAACGGATCGAATGTCAATATGTTCTGCTTCCACTTATTTCTTCAAATAGTGGATACATTTCCCATAGAAACATAAGGTGGAAACTCATCTGCACCGGATGCAAAACAGAAAATCAATTGGAGCAGACACTGAACTGTCCGCACAGCTCCATACAGGCCATTTTCAGCAGTTACCAGTGTGAACCACCTCGTTTCCACCCCATTCCTTTAGATTGTAAGCTCGCAAGGGCAGGGCTCTCTCACCCTTTTGTGTCTTGGAATGTTATTCATTTAATAGCTTGCACTCTGTTATACATTTAGTCAACATGTTACATTTGCTATTGTAATCACCTGTTCTGTATTTTGTACCAGTGTCCATATTTGATGTATACCATTGTCTGCATCATTATGTATCCCTTGTTGGTTTGCTTACATTGTACAGCACCACTGAATGTTGGTGCTTTATAATAAAAATAATAGTAACCTAGGCTTAAGCTTTGTAGAGTATGGGCTGCGTACAAACCTGCAACTGGTCTGCATAAATCTCTGTGCAGAGCAGGCGCTGGTTGCTAGGGATGATCAATGACATGCAAATTTCTCCTTACATTCAAATTTGATGTTAATTATTTGCAGCTTGAAATTGGAGCAATCAGAATAACTTCCTGTCAGTTTAAATTGGTTCAAGTTCATGCTGCATAACAGTTACATGAAATTTGAATACAAGAAGAAATTTGCATCTCATTTATCATCCTTACTCGTTACGTCTCATACACACGCAAGGTCTGTCGCCCAGCAGGTAGGCATAAGGACTCAATCCCTTTGGGGATGAGGGTGCACAGACGCTGCCAAGAATCTAGTGTGTAGATACTCCTGGTAGACTGACTGAGGCAGCCAGTAATATTTTTGTCCTTAAAGGATTCAACCTGGACCCAATTTGTCAAGGTTCTCTGTTGGTGGAGATCACTGAAGTGATTCTGCAAATGCAGCCTGGATTTCTTCTGTCTAATAGAACAAATAAATCAGGGCCACTGTATGCGTTGAGAGCTTCATTTATGAGAAAAGACACAAAACAAGTCAGTCACATAACAGGAGCACAATAAAACGAACAGACCAGCTGCAGTGCGCTTAGCTCAAGTTCACTTCCAGTGCAGACAACAAGCATGTGACAATGACCTCCAGATAACTTTACTGCTTTGTTTAAACATCAACACATGCTTGTAATGTCACAAGCTCAGCCCTCATACTGCTCATTTATGATACATGGCAGAATCTCTTAACTTGCAAACTAACTTCACCCAAAAGGCGAAGTTGGGCATAGCAAATCAATTCCACAATGCATTTAATAAAAGTATATCAGTTTCTGCAATTAAAATTCCCACTGACCTCCCCCCCCCCCCCCCCCCCCCTCCCGTGTATACTCCATTTTGAAAAATAAATTGCCCCAGAAAACCATTGCCCCAGAAAATGGCGAGAGTTCTGGTTTCAGTTACATGCATTTCAGAGGATGTTTTCATGACTACAGTACAGCATAATATAGTTCCTCAAGGTGACTTGTCTTTGGATGAGAAACTATCCACCTCATCAACTAAACCCATAATGAAACAAGGCTACTTCTGAAAGCAATTGTAGAAATTACCTTTGGAAATAAACTTTTCACATTAAAGAGTGTGTGCTTGCTGCAGCTGTGCATCACTGCACTCAGAATTAAGACCTCTAGAGCAGGGCTGTCAAACTCAATTATGTAAGGGGCCAAAATTTAAAATAGTCTAAAGGTGGCCATACACTAGTCGATTTGCCATCAGATCGACCAACAGATAGATCCCTCTCTGATCGAATCTGATCAGAGAGGGATCGTATGGCTGCCTTTACTGCAAACAGATGGTGAATCTATTTCATGCTGAAATCGATTCACAATCTGGGAAGCTGCTGCCGCGTCTCTTTGCGATAGGCAAGTGACTTTTGGGTTGCAGTTTGGGCACTCGGCCTCCAAAAGGTTCGCCACCACTGTCCTAATCTAATGTCCCACCATTGCTAGGTTCATGTAAATCTGTCTCCACCTGTGACCACACCCACATTATGGTCCATGGCCACACCCATTTTTCATCAGGCGCGCATAGCGCACTGCACAACGTAACCCTCGTATTTTTGGGTGCGCTAGCTGCAGTGTGCTGATCTCTGCTGCCTACAGTATGTACAGTATAAGCTGTTCTCTAGTGCCTGCACTGTGTGCCGATCTACCTCCAGTGTGTACAGTATAAGGGGCTACTATGTGCCTTTACTGATTTTAAACCACTGTATCGTATGCTGATCCCTGCTACTTTCAGCATGTACAGTATTAGCTTTAAAGCCTGGTACACAAAATTTTGATTAGCTAATTTTAGCTCTGTTCATCAAATGCATTGTCTGTTGGCCCACTTACTGCATGGGGTGGTAAAATTGATCAGTGATTGACCAATCAAAATTGTATGTGCGTATACATCTTTGATCTATGCCTCTACTGATTGTAAATTCTCTAAATAAAGGACAGGGGGCTCCATCCAATATTTTGATGGGCAGGCCCGTTATCTGTAGCTTACATCGCTGCTAAGTTCATGTACATTTGGCCCCACCCATGGCCACACCCACTCACTGTATGGCCATGTTCATTTTTGCTGCAGCACATACACCCCCGCCTAGTGCCCACGATCTCCAAGGACCCTAGGAACGCCCCTGGAGACAAATTCAGGGACTGGACATTGGGGGCTTTAAGGTATCCCAGGCCATGTTCGCCGATGACATTATGCTACTTTTACAGGACCCCTCGACTCCATTGGAACAGACATTAAATATAATCAGTGATATAGGTGGTGTGAGTGGGTTTAAAATTAATATCTCTAAGTGCGAGTTAATGTATCTGTCCCCTCTGGCCCCTAAAACAAGACTTTCCCACCTGCCAGTCAAAGTTTGCTCCCAAGTAATCTATCTGGGGATAAAATTTCATAAAGACCCCTCTTTGTTATACTCCAAAAATTACAATCCCGACAGCAGATATTAAGCGCCAATTACTAAACTAGGAAAATCTACCCATAAATCTAATGGGACGAGCCGCATTACTAAAGTCGGTGTCCTTTGGCAGACTGCTTTTCCCCCTACAAACAATTCCGTTGCTCCTGCTACATTCAGATGTGAAAGATCTTTAAAAGGCGTTCATGCCCCTCTTCCTCTGGAAAAGGGGCATATCAGGAATAGCTCTCTCCAAGTTACAGTTACCTAAAATTTTGGGAGGTCTGGCAATACCAGATATTAGAAGATACAACATAGCTTGTCTTACTCACCATGTAAGAGACTGGATCAACCAATCAAACCTCTACTCAAATTATTATCTCGAGTCCCCATTTGCAGAACCCTGGACTTTAACTGGTCTATTACACACTTATCACATACACCTTCCACCAAAGTTTAGGGGTAGTAAAATCTTTAATGACACCATAGTAACTTGGAGAGAGCTTTGCAAAACATTTAGGCCTCTTGCACAGTGGGACGTTTGATGCAACGTTAACGTCGCACAACGTGCCCCTAACGCAGCGCACCTATGTTATGAAACTGTACGTTATTTTGCACTGCGTTGCGTCTATTGGTGCGCCGTTTTCGTCGCACACTAATGGAACGAAAACCGCGCACGAGTTACATTAAAAAAAAAAATACATTACTGAGCATGTGCAACACAAAACAGCAACTGTATTGCTAAATGCACAGCATGCAGCACTTTCTAAATATTGCTACATGTTACATACAACGCAACGTGTGCACTGTGAATGTCGCACAGACTTTCTATTGCTGTGCGTTAGTCTGCGTTATACATTTTTATAATGTGCGACTTTAACGTCCCACTGCGAAAGAGGCCCTAATATCCCCTATCTGATTTCAAAGTATATGCCATTATGTGGTCTGCCAGAGTTTCCAGCAAGTTTGGCCCATGGAGGCTTCTTCAATTGGCGGGATAGAGGGCTAAAATGTTTAGGACAATTGTTAGACCTAAACTCAGGCAAACTGCTATCCTTTGTGGAGGCTAGGTCCAAATTTCATATTCCCCGAAACCATTTCTTATACTATGGCCAAATGAGATCTTTTGTTGAAAGAAAGGGCGCACAACTTAAAAAGATAGCTACCCTAAATAGCCTAGATGAATTTCTTGCACCTCATGTACCCAAAATATCCTTGTCCATTATCCAATCAGACCTTAAACAGCTCTCGGCCCCTAGAAAAGCAGCCAATAATTTTCCTGGTTGGTCCAAACAAATACCTGGAGATGACCTACCAAATAAGATACTTGAGGGGTATAGGAGTAGCCCAGAAATTGATAATCGGGGAAAACTGGCGGGAATCTCACTTAGAGTTCATACATAGGGCAAAATACGCCTTCAACATCAAATACAAAAAACCCCCAGAGTATTATGCACCAAAATGCCCCAAATGCTCTTAAACGCGGATATATTTCATTGTACCTGGAGTTGTCCAGCAATTTCAGACTTCTGGCAAAAAGTGATACAGTATGTCAAACAAATGTGTAAGATTCATTTGGAACCACTTCCTTTACTGCTTCTGTTTTAACTACGTGGAAACTCATTTAGGGTTGGAGGGGGGAAACACAGGCAGCTACAAAAGGCATGAGCAAATTAGCTCATTTGGTCTTAATTGCAGCTCGAAAAGTGATCTTTAATAAATTAATTTATTCAAGTATTCCAACAGTTTGGGATGTGAAATCGGAGCTTATGCAGTTACACCAGCTGGACAGATTTGACGCCATCAATCACAAGGACAAGAAAAAAAACAAAACAAACAGTCTTTTTCAAAAAATGGAAACCGTTTATCATATGGACTTATACTCACCAGGAAATCAGAGACTTGATGGAGCACTTTAAGTACACAAAATAGAATCTCACTGAACACTTACTAGGCTCATTGGGGAAACTGGATATATCAGAGAGCCACCAACAGACACTTGATTGGGAATGACAAGGGGAGGGGGAAGGGATTGGGGGGGGGGGGGGGTAATAGTCTGGATAGTTGGATAACTAGTTATTAAGGTACAGACATGGAGCACTGTATATAATATTTGTCAACCCACAGGATTGTATATCTGTACTAGGTTTGCCTTTGCTCATATGGTATGGGCAAGGGGATGTTATACTGTTGAAGATTACAATTTTTTTTTTTTTTTTTTTTTAAACAAACCACACCCAAAAAAAGAAAACATGCAGAAAAGCACATGGCAGAAAACTGAAGCTATTCTGCGTGGACAAGTGTGACCTCAGGCTAACAAGGTTGTAGATTATAGGGATCAGCTGATGGCCTTGATATGAGAATTCAAACATCTGCTTCCTGTATGTGAAAATTTGCATATTTGGACAGCCCTTAGCTCATCACTAACAGTTCTCTCAAAGGGCTAGTGCACGCCAAAAATCGCTAGCATAATCGCAAACGCTTAGTGTTTTTTGAAGCGATTGTTATAAGCAACTAAGCAATTCTAGGCACATGCCTAGCGAATTTCTATTTTCGCCTAGCGAGGTTTGGTTCAGCAATTTTATACAATTGTATACTTTGACCTAGAAGTGATCAGCTTTTGAAAAGGAGAAAAAAAAAAAAAAAAAAAAAAAAGAAAGGAAGAAAGAAAAGATTCAGTGCTCTTTAGAACAATTTTCCACTTTTCCTATACTTTACATTGAGGTGTAATCGCCTTCAAAATACTGCAAGACCAAGACCCGCGTTTGTATTGGGGGGGGGGGAGGGGAAATAAAACATCTCGTGTGAGAATGCCATTCAAAAACATTAGCCAAGCGTTTTTCAAAAAATTTGCTTTTTTTTTTTTAAAGCGCTCTCTGTGCATCAAGCCCTTGGATGAGGATAGAAAACTGGGTCTACGCCATGTGACCTGCTCTGACAAGTCTTCAGGAATTCACAGAACATATAGACTGCATTTGTACATGAAGCAATGCCTGCTGCACACACGGATACCATAGCTAAATTTAAAGGGACTCAGAGCACCTCTTATGGGCATGCCTTTAACCTCCCTGGCGGTCAATTAAAACCGCCAGGGGGCAAGCGCAGCACTATTTTTTTTATTCATTTTTTTTTTTTAAATCATGTAGCTAGCCTTGGCTTCCCCGTCGCCATGGCGACGATCGTGATGACGTCATCGACCCCCCCCCCCAGCGCTGCCTGGCAATTGGCCAGGCTGCGCACAGGGTCTGGGGGGCGTGGCGGGTAGCGGCGAATCAGATGTTGCAAAGTGCTAGCTGAGTGTAGCAAAAAAAATTTGCAAATCGGCTGACCAGGGCCTGAGCGGTGCCCTCCGGCGGCAGCCCAGGAGGTTAAAGGGAACCTAACAGAGGGATATGGAGGTTTCCATTTAAACAATACAATTTGCATGGCAGTCCTGCTGATCTACAGGATCTTCTCAGAAAATTAGCATATTGTGATAAAGTTCATTATTTTCTGTAATGTACTGATAAACATTAGACTTTCATATATTTTAGATTCAAATACACAGAACTGAAGTAGTTCAAGCCTTTTACTGTTTTAATATTGATGATTTTGGCATACAGCTCATGAAAACCCAAAATTCCCATCTCAAAAAATTATTTTATCCGACCAATAAAAGAGAAAAGTGTTTTTAAAATAGAAAAAAAGTCAACCTTCAAATAATTATGTTCAGTTATGCACTCAATACTTGGTTGGGAATCCTTTTGCTGAAATGACTGCTTCAATGCGGCGTGGCATGGAGGCAATCAGCCCGTGGCACTGCTCAGGTGTTATGGAGGCCCAGGATGCTTCGATAGCGACCTTAAGCTCGTCCAGAGTGTTGGGTCTTGCGTCTCAACTTTCTCTTCACAATATCCCACAGATTCTCTATGGGGTTCAGGTCAGGAGAGTTGGCAGGCCAATTGAGCACAGTAATACCATGGTCAGTAAATCATTTACCAGTGGTTTTGGCACTGTGAGTAGGTGCCAGGTCGTGCTGAAAAATGAAATCTTCATCTCCATAAAGCTTTTCAGCAGATGGAAGCATGAAGTGCTCCAAATCTCCTGATAGCTAGCTGCATTGACCCTGCCCTTGATATAACACAGTGGACCAACACCAGCAGCTGACATGGCACCTCAGACCATCACTGACTGTGGGTACTTGACACTGGACTTCAGACATTTTGGCATTTCCCTCTCCCCAGTCTTCCTCCAGACTCTGGCACCTTGATTTCCGAATGACATGTAAAAGTTGCTTTCATCCGAAAAAAGTACTTTGGACCACTGATCAACAGTCCAGTGCTGCTTCTCTGTAGCCCAGGTCAGGCGCTTCTGCCACTGTTTCTGGTTCAAAAGTGGGTTCAAGCGTATCCAATCAGCGGGAGGGAAGGAACGCGGGCGGGAAGCGCCGATACGGAGGAGGCGGGGAGCGGCGCTAACAGAATGCCGAGAGGTAAACATTGTGCTGGCGACACGCTGCGTGTCGCCAGCACTGTGGGGGGTATAGCGGCGTGCAGGGGGGGGGGGGTCTTGGAGGCACACCATGGGGCAACAGAGGCTGGTGTTAGTGTGCACAACCAGCCTCTGTGCCCCAGTAGCATAAGTAAATCCCACCTCGGGTTCTCTTTAAGTGTAGAAGGATAAGGACTGGCAACACAGTCGAAAGGAGTGTATTGAGGACATCTGCCTGAGCAACTAAAGGCTCATACACACATCAGACCATAGTCTTTGGAAAATGAAAGATCACAGAACAATTTTACCCCCTTCCATGTAGTATGAGAGCCATACCTACACAGTCTATTCTATGGAGCTGAACTCCCCATCAGATAGAAATCTTTGCAAGATGCTGCACACAAAGATGCTGTACACCGGGGGTGCCCAATAGGTCGATCGCGATCTACCGGTAGATCGCGACCGCCTATTTGGTAGATCGCGGCCTCTTGGCCGCGTCCCATCACAATTTGCGGCCGGCAGCTTTCCCATCATATTGTGCTGCCAGCCGCCGGCCAATAGGAAGCGGGGAAGAGAGAGGAGGCGCGGCTGAAGAGGTCATGACGTCATGGCTGGCTGGCGGCGGCGCCGGGCACACGCGCACACGCTGGACGGTGGCTGCACAGGACGCAGGCTCCTACTGCGCATGCGGGGCTGCACAACGTGAGGGGCTGCAGTAGCTGACGCTACACCGGAGCGCTCCGAGTCCGAGAGGGGAGACATCGCCGCTGGAGAGAGGTAAGTGATTGAGCACCCATCCTACCTACGCTAATGGCACCTATCCCTACCTACCTATGCTAGAGGCACCTATCCCCACCTACCTACCTATGCCAAAGGGACCCATCCCCCACCTGCCTATACTAAAGGGACCCATCCCCCACCTGCCTATGCTAAAGGGACCCATCCCCACCTACCTATGCTAAAGGGACCCTTCCCCACCTACCTATGCCAAAGGGACCCATCCCCCACCTGCCTATGCTAAAGGGACCCATCCCCCACCTGCCTATGCTAAAGGGACCCATCCCCCACCTGCCTATGCTAAAGGGACCCATCCCCACCTACCTATGCTAAAGGGACCCTTCCCCACCTACCTATGCTAAAGGGACCCTTCCCCACCTACCTATGCTAAAGGGACCCTTCCCCACCTACCTATGCTAAAGGGACCCATCCCCACCTACCTATGCTAAAGGGACCCTTCCCCACCTACCTATGCTAAAGGGACCCATCCCCACCTACCTACCTATGCTAAAGGGACCCATCCCCACCTACCTACCTATGCTAAAGGGACCCATCCCCACCTACCTACCTATGCTAAAGGGACCCACCCCCACCTACTTACCTATGCTAAAGGGACCCATCCCCACCTACCTATGCTAATGGCACCCATCCCCACCTACCTATGCTAAAGGGACCCATCCCCACCTACCTATGCTAAAGGGACCCATCCCCACCTACCTATGCTAATGGCACCCATCCCCACCTACCTATGCTAATGGCACCCACCCCCACCTACCTATGCTAAAGGGACCCATCCCTACCTACCTACCTATGCTAAAGGCACCTATCCCTACCTACCTATGCTAAAGGCACCTATCCCTACCTACCTATGCTAAAGGCACCTATCCCCACCTACCTATGCTAAAGGGACCTATCCCCACCTACCTATGCTGAAGGTACCTATCCTCACCTACCTATGCTAAAGGCACCTGTACCCAGCTACCTTTGCGGAAGGAACCTATACTTAGCTACCTATACTGGAGGCACTTGTACCTGGGGGCTATTCGTGACGGGGGGGGGGGGGGGGGGTCTGCAACACTTTAAATGTTGGTAGATCTCCTGGACTTGGCAAATTTTATAGTAGCTCGCGAGCCGAAAAAGTGTGGGCACCCCTGCTGTACACATTCAAAAGATCAGTATCTGCAAAAGATCCGTTCCTGCAAAATGCATTCATAGTCTATGAGATCTGCAGATCATCATACACACCTTGTTTAACAGACATTCATCTGCAGATCAGATCCACCAGGATGGATTTTCAGATCTGCAGAGGATTGTCTGATCTGCAGATGATTTTAATGTCTGTTAAACAATGTGTGTATGAGGATCTGCAGATCTCATAGACCATGAATGCAATTTGCAGGAACGGATCTTTGGCAGGAACAGATCTTTTGCAGATACTGATCTTTTGTGTCTGTACAGCATCTGTGTGTGCAGCATCTTGCAAAGATTTCTGTCTGATGGGGAGTGCAGCTCCATAGAAAAGACTGAAGGTATGGCTCTCATACTACATGGAAGGGGGTAAAATTGGTCTGTGATCTTTCATTTTCCAAAGACTATGGTCTGATGTGTGTATGTGGCCTAATTCTGGGCTTGAGCACTGGGACTTTTGCCCATTATCTCATATT
The DNA here is from genome assembly GCF_040937935.1 of Hyperolius riggenbachi. Classification (NCBI taxonomy): domain Eukaryota; kingdom Metazoa; phylum Chordata; class Amphibia; order Anura; family Hyperoliidae; genus Hyperolius; species Hyperolius riggenbachi. The sequence goes on along the minus strand of NC_090646.1, from coordinate 407,486,163 downwards.
GTGGAGAACACACGAATTGTGCACTATTTTATGGTTCTTGTGATTGTCAGTATATTTTGTGTTAAGGGAGGCATGTATAGTAGAATTATCTGAAATCAGAGGAGGAATTATATGCATTTGCATTCATTAAGTTGTTTACATGTTAGATGCTGCATTACTGGAATATTTCAGACCTGTTGAGCGCTTAGTTTTTAATATAAGTTTATCATAAGGGGACACACATCTCTATTGCTTAGAGCGCACCAGGAAAACAGCAATTTTAGATATTTGAGTGTTGTGGAGAGGAGCGCACCTTACTATCCATCTTTCAAAGGAACTTATAGGATAGAAGAACTAAGGCTGAAAATTTAGTTACAGAGTCTCTTTAAAGATGCATACCATTCTGTAGCGGCTGCCATCTTGGCTATATTATACCCTCCGGGTCCCCAGTCTTCTGTGTTAGAGAAGTGCATCACTGAATGAAGCAGAAAGAGGAAGTGACACGCTTGGCCATTGCAAGAGGCTCCTCCAGAGGGGTCATAGCACGACTTTGTTTAAGTCATCTGTCTTAAAGGCATGCCCATGAGAGGTGCTCAGAGTCCCTTTAAACAGCTTTAGGCCACAAACCAAACTAGGAGCGATTTCTAATTGCTAGTGATTTGAAAAAGCTCTTGCTAATGCAATGCTATGCGGGATTTTTATAAAATCAGATCGCTCAAGCATTACATTAGCCCATAGCATTAAAGAGAACCCGAGGTGGGATTTTATTATGCTAGTGGGGCACAGAGGCTGGTTGTGCACACTATCACCAGCCTCTGTTGCCCCATGGTGTGCCTCAAAGACCAACCCTGCGCGCCGCTATACCCCCGCAGTGCTGGCGGCAATGTTCACCTAAGCGCTGTCTGTCAGCGCCGCTCCCCCGCCTCCTCCTTATCGGCGCTACCCGCCAGTGTCCCTTCCCTCCCGCTGATTGGAGGGAAGTGACGCGGCGGGTAGCGCCGATACGGAGGAGGCGGGGGAGCGGCGCTGACAGACAGCGCTTAGATAAACATTGTGCTGGCAACACGCTGCGTGTCGCCAGCACTGCAGGGGTATAGCGGCTCGCAGGGGGGTCTTTGAGGCACACCATGGGGCAACAGAGGCTGGTGTTACTGTGCAAAATCCCACCTCGGGTTCTCTTTAAAGCAAGAGTTTTCAAACCGCAAATTGCTCAGAAAATCGCTCCTAGTGGGTTTCTGGCCTCAGTTATGGGTCACACTTTTTTTTTTTTTTTTTTTTTTTTTTTAAGCATTCGAGTTTCTAAAAAGCGATTTAAAAGCACTTGTGCAATGAATTTAAATGTGCGTTCTCACATGAGCGATCTTTCCAATCGCAAACGCGAGTCCAGCACCATTTTCAGAGCATGCGGGCGGCCCTTCCCGGTGCTGGCCATGCTGGGGTCGCCTGCACCTCCCAGCCTCCCCCCTCCAGGGTTCCGCAGTGTGGGTTCCAGGCAGTGAAAGAGCTTGGGGCCCCCACAGCCCCCCTGTTGTATGGGGGCATTTGGGAGCCTCCCCGTGGCGCTCCTGGATAGTGCTAATGTAGCATGAACTAATCCCCGCAGGGCAACCGCTTTGCGGTATTGGTTTTAGACCCTGCATATTTTGGCATGCGAAAGCAAATGCACATTTGCATGAGCGATGTCTCGTGATTAGCCAAATAGACCAAATTTGCAGAGCCATATTTATCAGGTTCTACTTGGTTGATGCACACATTTTTTCTTTGTTGAAATCACCATTTTCAGAGCATTTGCGCTTCAATGGAAGGTATAATAAAATTGCTAAGTGCTTTCAAAAGGCGTTTGGATTTTTGGAGCGCTTTTTTATTACAAAGTACATTAAAAAATATTCAGTTCCAGGTCAGAGTTCAATTCCTGGTTGTCTGCAGAAACCAGCACTAATCACTAAACAAAAGTGAAAATCACAAAATCGCTCAAAAAAGCCTGGAAAATCACTTTAAAAAGCGCTCACAAAAGTGCTCAGCGATTGCGATTTATAACGTGAACAAAGCCTCAATGTTCGTTCACTTCTCTCCAAGGTTCCATCATCCTCCACCACTAAGGAAATGCCTATATAGCCCCATTTTTTTTTTCTAAGGATGGCCCTTTTTTCAGAATAAAGAATCTTTTTGTTCCGCTTTCCTCCTGAAGCATTAATTCTAGGTCTGCAATTGGGCGTTATTCAACATTTGCAGCAAAAGAGGCAGTTTCTGTATGTAGCAAATGTGATCTGGCCAGGTCTGTTTGGTTTCCTCCAGCTGGACTAGATTAGGGCATCAATTTGCTTCACCTCAAACATTAGCCTGCATCTGTCTAGGTCACTGTCGCAAAACCCTACAAAGAACTCCTTTGGGGCAAGCAAATGATGTGAAGGATTCTTGGTTAAACTGGCCTATTTAGATTAATATGAAGCTGTTATATTTACATATAAAATACGTTTCATAGTCATTCAAGAAGTCTTGATTTAGAAGTTCAAACTCACCATGGCTTTATCTTAATTGAGGACTAGGTTTTAAAAGAATGCTAATGTGTATCACACAGCAGTAGCCCTCATGTTACATTCAACCAAGCACAGCATCTGTACAGATGGTAGACCAGCTGAACAGTAGGATTTACCCCCCTTGGCGTTCTGCTTCTTTCTGGACTTTAGGGTCTAAAAGTGGTGCAATTTTTTTGCACCCTTTCAGACCCTAAAACCTGGAAACAAATCATGCTGCCAGGGAGATCTGCAGCAGCCCAGCAATCACTCAACTCCCTGGCTCCAGCGCTGCAGTTAAGCCTCCATCCTCCGGGTGGCGCTGCAACTCTAAAGTGAAATTGCCGGCGGTCATGACGACAGCTGGCGAACTCACCAGCAGGAAGCAGAGCCCCGGAGGAGAGGAAGAAGAATGCTGAGGTATGTAGAAATGCTCCCGCTGCGCGCATTGCTCTGCATACAGCCGTCGGCGGCTACACCGAGCAGAGGTCGGGATTTCCGCTCTTAGCTACGGTTTTCCGCCCTGACCCTAGCTCGGGATAACCGCCAAGGAGGTTAAAAAGCAACAATGGTTGAAAATGTGAAGAAGAACTGCAGAATTTAATTGTAGACTGTTCGAGCCCAAAGGTAGGGCTCTCTGCCTGGTGTTGTGTTTCTAATGCTGGGAATACACTGTTAGTTTCTGCCGTGCATGTCTCCTCTCGATTGATTTTGCTGCTTGATTCTGCAGTCGATTCTCTTATTTCCGCTCGTTTATCTTTTTCTATTCACTTCTATCAGAAATCGAGCGGCAAAAGAATCAAAAGGGAGATTGGATATTTTGGAAATTGTCTATCGAACCATACTATAACCTAAAAAAAAAAAAAAACGAACCGTGTATTCCCAGCATAATGGCTCTACCAAGCTTGGTATCATTTTATTATGTACTGGTTTATGTACCTGCATCACTGGATTATCCGGTTGAAGTAGGAGCGGTTACATTTTTTACTACATACTAGTGTACATCTTGTACTCCTTACGGCACTCCAAATGATGGCACATCATAAATAAGGTCATAAAATTCAGCATAAAAGAGCTAAAGAATTGCAAGTCATACTTAAACCTCTGCTATAGTTCTATGAGCTTGAAGAAGTAGAATTCCGTGCAGGTAAAAGGCTAATGTGCCTAATGCCATTGTTGTGCCTGAAATAAATCAAAACAGAGTAAGCCCAAGTGGGAACAAATCAGACAGAACAGTTGAAGGAAGCACGAGATGTGCACCGGCTATCCGGGCTGGAACTATAAAATCAAATTTAAAACTGATAAAAACAAGCACCACCAAGAGCCCCAATAGTGTAATATGTACTGGTAAATGGTTACTAGATAGAGTAAATATTAATACTCACAAACCAGGGTTACCATTAGGCAACCACGGTAAAGGCAGGTGGGGAGATTTTCCTGACCCCACTCAGGAATAAGAAGTCGCTCTCTGTAGATGAGAAAAAGGGGGTTCAACCCTCCACCCAGGGTGGACTCAATATTATGCAGGAGAACAAAGGCGCCAAAAGGATAAAAGGAAGCTAAATGAGCTTAAAAACCAAATTCTTGGTAAATAGAGGAGGTAGTGGTGGACTTACCTCCTCCAAGGAGACACACAACGACTGTAATAAACACAGTCAATATATTTTATTTATGAACTCCAAATATGCAACGCGTTTCGCAGGTTTGATCCCGCTTCATCAGGCAATAACAACGGAGCAATAGCATATGTGGTCAGTAGAAGAGCCAGGCACCTCTGCAATTGCAAAGCGCCCGCAACTTAGCGAATCGCAGAAGTACTGTGATTCCACTGTGATTCCCAGAGCGATTGGCTACTGGTAGCCACTGATGCGAATGTTCAGGGTTCACTCCCATAACGTTGTTAGCAGCATTTTGCGTTCACAAGGCTGCTAGTAGGACCACCCCATGTGGATCCACTAGAGAAGCATTTTGGCAATCAGCAGCACAGCTAAATTGCTCCTAGTGGGTCCCAACACTGAGGCTGGGTGCACACAACAGAGCATGAAAGGTCACGTTTTCTGTCATGTGTGGGAGTTTGTGTATTTTTACTGCGTTAGCGGTTTTCCCACAGATGCATTATTCAAGCATTTTGCGTGCTTTTTATGCGTTTGGCATATACAAAACACATATGCATTTTGTATGCGTTTTTCAATTGCATTTTATGCTAATCACTAGGAAGACAAAGCGGAAATGCACCGGAATTTTTTTTTTTTTTTGTAAATAAAAATGCATGGAAAAACGCACACAAAAAAAAAAAAAAAAAAAAAGCATACCATTGCGTTCCTATTGACTTTCATTATGTGTGTTTTTGATACTGTAGGTTTTTGAATATTATGCACCAATGCATGTTTGAAAACGCATAGAAAACATGCGTTTTTCCTGTGGCCCATAGACTTCCATTAGCGGCAAAATCACAGCGTTTTTCCTCAATGCTAGTGTTTCTGCTAACTGTGCACCTAGCCTGACACACAAAAAAAGTGAAGTACTGCTGAAAACTATGCCATTCCTTCTAGCAGCAGTTTCCATTCCTTGGCTTCACTCTTTCATTGTGGAATGTCTCAGTCGGTGCAAAGGCATTGTAGCTTGTGACAAAACATTCTTCTATGGGATTTATAAAAAGTGCTTCAGCTTCCCTTCCTATAAGGGCTAGTTTACAGTGCTCAGTTGTGTTGCAGAATAATTCTGCATGTCAACTTACTGCTAGTACTATTCTATGGGGGGGTTGTAACGTTGCATTATTTTAACTCGCTGCATGCAGGCTCTTAAAGAAAACCTGTAACGACAAAAGTACTCAGGATCGTATCGAGGCTTCCCCTGTCCTCCTGTGTTCCACATCGGTCTCGCTCTGGCCCTCCGGACAGCGGGGATGTAAATATTTACCTTCCCAGCTCCAGAGTAGGCGCAGTATCGGCTCTCCGCTCAGAGATAGGCAGAAACAGCAGATTGCTGTCGGGCCGCTCTACTGCGCAGGCGCAAGTCTTCTGCGCCTGCATAGTAGAGTGGACCCGACAGAGATCGGCTATTTCCGCCCATCTCCGTGCTGAGAGCGGCAACAGTGTCACCCGCTGGAGCCAGGGAAGGTAAATAAATCTAGCTTGTCAGGCTTATCGAGCCAGGATTAATGGAGACTTTGGGGGAGCCAGCGCTGGACTACCTGCAGCTACAGGGGAGGGGGAAGCCTCATTGGGACCCTGAGGCTTCCCCCTCCCGATACCCCCCCGGGGACTTTTTTTCAGTACAGGGGTCTCTTTAATGTCTATATCCAGTCTATTGCAGCTCACACATTTTAACTCGTGCTCTATGCAATGCACCACTGCGAATCCAGCCTTCATTCACTTTGATTATTGTACTGAACCTGAAAATAATTAAGTGTGAATAAAGCTATTAATTCACTGATTAAACACTCACTAAGCTCACCTTTCAACTGCAAATATTAATAAAAAAAGTCAAATTATTAAATATTTTACCCTCAGGAGAAGGCTATTCGTATTCTAGCCAATTCAACTATAACCATACTAAAGCCTGGTACACATATACAATTTTAATTGGCCCCTTTTAGTAGTATGAGTTTACCTACACAGCCGATTAATTGCATTCAAAATCTGTTAGCCATCATACAACATGGAGGTGGTAAAATTGGTTAGTGATGGGCCAATTAAAATTGGAAATTGACAAAAAAAAAAAAAAAAAAAAAAAAAAAAAAAAAAACACAAAACAAAACTGCTGCAACCATTTAGAGATTGAACTTAAAGGGATACTGTAGGGGGGTCGGGGGGAAATGAGCTGAACTTACCCGGAGCTTCTAATGGTCCCCCGCAGACATCCTGTGTTGGCGCAGCCACTCACCGATGCTCCGGCCCCGCCTCCGGTTCACTTCTGGAATTTCTGACTTTAAAGTCAGAAAACCACTGCGCCTGCGTTGCCGTGTCCTCGCTCCCGCTGATGTCACCAGGAGTGTACTGCGCAGACACAGACCATACTGGGCTTGCACTGTGCGCTCTTGATGACATCAGCGGGATTGAGGACACGGCAACGCAGGCGCAGTGGTTTTCTGACTTTAAAGTCAGAAATTCCAGAAGTGAACCGGAGGCGGGGCCGGAGCATCGGTGAGCGGCTGCGCGGGCACAGGATGTCTGCAGGGGACCATTAGAAGCCCCGGGTAAGTTCAGCTCATTTTCCCCCGACCCCCTACAGTATCCCTTTAAAATGCAACACACTGTAAGCACTATTTAATGTAAAAAATATTTCTCATGTATAAGCCACCTGTATATAGGCCGACCCCCCCCCCCCCCCTTTTCGACCTGGTTTTGCTCCTGAAAACAAAAAAAAAAACAAAAAAAAAACTAATAATGGTGTGACCTATGGATAAGCCAACCCACTAATGTCTCCCCCTAGTCTACCCACTACTGTTCCTTTAAACGCAGCGATTTTCCTGTAGTGAGAAGTTAACTGACCTTAAGCCGAATACTTTACCACAGCTGACTGCAGCACAGATGGGACATACAGACTACAGGGGGGTGGAGGAAACCTTATGTTTCATTGATCTCAGATACCATGCTCAGATACCATACTACTATGCCACAGTAGTGATACTGTAGAATGTAGTTCAGGATACCCACTTTTTCATAAATGCTGTTTTCCACAAACACTTCCTATAAGCTGGTGCCCATACACACAACACTTCAAAAAGATGGTGCTTGTACACACAGCACTTTTAATGACATCCATCAAAATGTTCCCCCAAGCGATTCTGTGTACAGGTGGAAGCTCTGAACCGCTTAAGCACAGCAAAAGAAAGTGCTTGTGGATTATGGCTTTCTGTCACTGTATATGTGTGGTTTGAAACTCACGCATGCACAATTGAGCTGCACAGCTTGGAGCAACTTCAGGGAGGCAAGGGATAAACTGGGAACAGGAGAGGCCCCAAAAACAACAGGAGACTTAGGGCTTGTTCACACTAAGGCCTGGTGCACACCAAAAACCGCTAGCAGATCCGCAAAATGCTAGCAGATTTTGAAACGCTTTTTCTTTTTCTGTAGCGTTTCAGCTAGCATTTTGCGGTTTTGTGAAGCGTTTTTAGTGTAGTAGATTTCACGTATTGTTACAGTAAAGCTGTTACTGAACAGCTACTGTAACAAAAACGCCTGCAAAACCGCTCTGAACTGGCGTTTTTCAGAGCGGTTTGCGTTTTTCCTATACTTAACATTGAGGCAGAAACGCATCCACAATCCAAAAAATGTCTCACCCCGGGAGGATTAGTTTCTGCAAAACGACTCCCGCTCTGGTGTGAACCACCCCATTGAGATACATTGACCAAGCGGATCCGCAGCCGCAAGCGGCTGCAGAAACGCTGAAAAAGCCGCTCGGTTTTGCCCTTTTTACAAGCACCGGTGATTCCCTATGAGGGCTGGTGCACACCGAGCGGCTTTTTCAGCGTGGATCCGCTTGGTCAATGTATCTCAATGGGGTGGTTCACACCAGAGCGGGAGGAGTTTTGCAGAAATGCATACTCCCGGGGTGAGGCATTTTTTGGATTGTGGATGCGTTTCTGCCTCAATGTTAAGTATAGGAAAACCGCTAACCGCTCTGAAAAACGCCAGTTCAGAGCGGTTTTGCAGGCGTTTTTGTTACAGTAGCTGTTCAGTAACAGCTTTACTGTAACAATACGTGAAATCTACTACACCAAAAACGCTTCACAAAACCGCAAAATGCTAGCTGAAACGCTGCAGAAAAAGAAGAAAAAGCGTTTCAAAATTTGCTAGCATTTTGCGGATCTGCTAGCGGTTTTTGGTGTGCACCAGGCCTGAGAGAGTGTTCTCATCTGAGCAGTTTGTTTCCAATCCGCTCAGCAAAGTGCTGCCTGTACCATTTTCTGAGTGCTTTTGCTCAATAGAAGGTATAGGGAAGTCCCAAATCACTTGAAAAATTACTTTTTATAGAGATTTCTCCAGAGCTTTGATGAATAAATACATCGTATTTATTAATTTCCGGATCAAAGAGTTCACTTCCTGAAGTGGAAGTAAAAAAAGCCGAATCACTCTGCAGTCAGCGATTTCAATTTTAGATGCGAACTAAGCCTTAAGCTGGCCATACACTTAGATTGCCGTTTGATCCTCCGAAAAGAATCCTACCACACACTGCATATTGATTTTCAATAGATTCCATTAGGGAATGTATTGAAAATCGATCGAACTGCAGCGTTGCAGTATTTGATGCAGTGCAATGCTATAGGCTATCTACCGCCGCTCCTGCCCCACCCCCAATCGGCCTAGACGTTCTGTCCTGTTGATTTATTTGGTCAAAATCAACTGAAAGCTGATAAACCGGATATTTTGGGGGAATCTATTACTGACTAAATCTGCAGGGAATCCTACGGGGGGGGGGGGGAAACGATAGTGGAACCAGAGAAACTCATAAAAGATTTATAAATACCTGGGGCTTCCTCCAGCCCCACGCCGCTGTCCTCAGTCTTCTCCCTCTTCGGTACTGGGTCCCGTAACTTCGGCAGTCACAGCCAGTCTGACACATGCGCAGTACTATTATCCGCCGGAGAGAGCACTGCGCTTGCTCAGACTGGCCGCGACTGTATAAATCTTTTATACGATTCCGTCTCTGGTACACTTTAAGAAGAAGGTAATCTAGCCCACCACCAGCATTATTCAGTATTTTATATCCCGATTCAGTAATACTTTAACCCCTTAAGGACTGCAGTCATAAATCCCCTTAAGGACCAGACACTGTTTTTTCCATTCAGACCACTGCAGCTTTAACGGTTTATTGCTCGGTCATACAACCTACTATCTAAATGAATTTTACCTCCTTTTCTTGTCACTAATACAGCTTTCTTTTGGCGCTATTTGATTGCTGCTGTGATTTTTAGTTTTTATTATATTCATCAAAAAAGACATGAATTTTGACAAAAAAAGTGATTTTTTTTTTTTACTTTCTGTGCTGACATTTTTCAAATAAAGTAAAATTTCTATATACATTTTTGTCCAAATTTATTGTGCTACATGTCTGATAAAAAAAAAAATCCAATAAGTGTATATTCATTGGTTTGGGTAAACGTTTTAGCGTTTACAAAGTATGGTGCAAAAAGTATATTTTCCCATTTTTAAGCATCTCTGACTTTTCTGAGCACCTGTCATGTTTCATGAGGTGCTAGAATTCCAGGATAGTATAAATAACCCCCAAATGACCCCCATTTTGGAAAGAAGACATCCCAAAGTATTCACTAAGAGGCATGGTGAGTTCATAGAAAATTTTCTTTTTTGACACAAGTTAGCGAAAAATGACACTGACAGAAAAAAAAAAAGTTTCCATTTCTGCTAACTTATGACAACAAAAAAAATGAAATCTGCCACGGACTCACCATGCCCCTCTCTGAATACTTTGGGAGGTCTACTTTCCAAAATGGGGTCATTTGTGGGGTGTTTACTGTCCTGGCATTTTGGGGGGTGCTAAATTGTAAGCACCCCTGCAAAGCCTAAAAGTGCTCATAGGACTTTGGCCCCTTAGCGCACCTAGGCTGCAAAAAATGTGTCACATGTGGTATTGCCGTACTCAGGAGAAATAGTATAATGTGTTTTGGGGTGTATTTTTACACATACCCATGCTGGGTGGAAGAAATATCTCTGTAAATGATTTGTTTTTGTTTTGTTTTTTTGTTGTTTTTTACACAGTCCATTTACAGAGATATTTCTCCCACCCAGCAAAGTGTAATTTTCCACTAACTTAGCATTTTAGGGGCCCAAAACCGTGAAGAGTAGTCTGGAAACCAAATGCCTCAAAATGACTGTTCAGGGGTATAAGCATCTGCAAATTTTGATGACAGGTGGTCTATGAGGGGCTAAATTTTGTGGAACCGGTCATAAGCAAGGTGGCCTCTTCGATGACAGGTTGTATTAGGACTGAAGTGCAGGAAGCACAGGATGTTCTCAAATCGTGACCTGGACATGGCAGTAGAGAACATGGGCATGTGATGTATTGGGTGCGTAGACCAATAAGACCGCAATACATTATTTTTGACAAGACCCATGTTAAGGAGAAGGCCCCAAAAAATGTTACGTTCGGAAACTTGGAGTGGTTTCCACCGAAAAGGCTGGGCATGGTAGCTTCTTGGATTGGCGGTTGCATATTGTGTGGCACAACGGTTGGTCTCAGCCACAATTAAGTCGTAGAGACCAGCAGTGATCAGAAAAAAAGATTCTGTCACTGCGGTGGGGCGGGTGAGGGTTTGGCCGGGTGATCAGAAGTCTGCAGGGGGCAGATTAGGGCCTGATCTGATGGATAGGAGTGCTAGGGAGTGACAAGTGGTGACAGGAGGTGATTGATGGGTGTCTCAGTGGGTGATTAGAGGGGAGAATAGATGCAATCAATGCACTGGGGAGGTGATCGGAAGGGGGATCTGAGGGTTTGGCCAAGTGATCCGGAACCCACACGGGTCAAATTAGGGCCTGATCTGATGGGTAGGTGTGCTAGAGGGTGACAGGTGGTGATTGATGGGTGTCTCAGGGTGTGATTAGAGGGGGGGGAATAGATGCAAGCAATGCACTGGGGAGGTGATCGGGTGGTGGTGGTGGGGGAAGGGGGGGTCTGAGGGCGATCTGAGGGTGTGGGCAGGTGATTGGGTGCCCGCAAGGGGCAGATGAGGATCTGATGGGTATGATGGGTAGCAGTGACAAGTGGTGACAGGGGGTGATTGATGGGTGATTGACAGGTGATCAGTGGGTGATTACACAGGAGGTTAGATGTATACAGTACACGGGGGGGTGATCAGGAGCCCCCAGGGGGCAGTTTAGGACCTAATCTAAAAAAATAGCATTGACAGATGGTGACAGGGAGTGATTGATGGGTGATTAGGAGGGTGATTGGGTGCAAACAGGGGTCTGAGGGGGTGATCGGGGGGGTCTGAGGGGTGCTGTGGGTGATCAGGGGGGGCCAGATCAGTGTTTGTGTGCTTACCAGGGGGGCTGCCTCCTGCCTTGGTGGTCCCTCGATCACTGGGACCACCAGGGCAGGAGGCAGCCTGTATAATACGCTTTGTATACATTACAAAGCATATTATACGCTTTCTATGCGGCAGATCGGAGGTTAACAACCCGCCGGCGCTGCTAATTGGCCGGCGGGTTGGCGTCGCGGGTGGGCGGAGCCTAATGACGCCGATTGGGCACGCATGATCGCCCGCAATCCCCTCGTCCAGGACCCGACGCCTCTGGGCGTTAGGCTGTCCTGGGCATGCCACTTTGCCGACGCCCATAGGTAGTGGGCGGTCCGCAAGTGGTTAAGATGCCCATTCATGATGCAATCTTACCACTTCTGGGTAATATGGAAGACTACCTAAATTATCCAGTCAAAGTATATTCACTCAGTTTACCCGTTTAATGCATACATTTGGTAAGATTGTATTATTGCTGGGCCCCTTCAACCAGTCTCATGAAACCAACTGCCAGTGGCTGCTGACTCACATTTGGGCCTCTTTCAGACGGATGGTTGAACTACGCTGCGTGCTTGTGAGCCGTTCAGGGACCCGTCTGCCGCCCATGAGCGTCACTTCGATGCAATTTAAATGCAGCCAAATGGCAGCGTTTGTAACGCCACATCACATGTGTGGGCTTTTGACACGAGGAGACGTTACACGTCAGCAAACATTTACATCTGACCACGGCTGTCTGCGCAGTACATTCCACACCACGTGCGAGTGATTGACAGCGGCGCTCACACAGGCGCAGTAGAGGACGACCTGGCGAAGTCGGCCTCTGCACAGTCGGGGAACGGGTGCCAGCAGCTGAGAGCGGAGCTGCGGCGAGGGAAATAGTGGCTGCTAGGAGATGGAGGAAGCCCCAGGTAAGTAGGGCTCTTTATTTTTTTCAGCTCGGATATTCCCTTTAAGAAAGCCCCAGGTAAGTATGGAACTTAAGAGTTTTCTCGTCTATGAATGCATCATCAAAATATTTGCACACACAGTGGTGGAGGTGACATTAATCTAACATTTGGGAGTTAACTAGTAAACATCTGGGAAGTTGGATACAAATACACTGAAACAGCTATGAGCATTTAGGCCCAGTGCACACTGGGCGGATCCGCCGGCCGCATCCGCTTAAAAATCCGCGTGGCTAATGTATCTCTATGGGCTGGTGCACACCGGCGGTTTAAGGTTTTTAGCAAGCCGCAATCGTGCCTTTGCTGCACGTTTGCAGTTTGCTTAAAACCTCAAACCGCGGGTGTGCACCAGCCCATAGAGATACGTTAGCCACGCGGATGCTGATGCGGCCGGCGGATCACATACAAAATCCGCTCGGTGTGCACCCGGCAAATATCTGCTCTCTGCTCCCAAAACCGCTAGCGTTTTGACGATCTGCTAGCGGTTTTGGTGTGCACTGGGCCATACTTCTTAAGGTAGCCATACATGGGTCGATTTGCCATCAGATTCGACCAACAGATAGATCCCTCTCTGATCGAATCTGATCAGAGAGGGATCGTATGGCTGCCTTTACTGCAAACAGATTGTGAATCAATTTCAGCATGAAACTGATCACAATCTGTGAAGCTGCCACCCGCCAGCTATACATTACCTGATCTGGCCGGCGCGACTCCCCCGGTCTCCGCTGTCTTCTCCGCGCTGGTCTCTGGTCCGGCTGGCTTTCTTCTCTGAACTTCCTGTCCAGGGGAAGTTTAAACAGTAGAGGGCGCTCTACTGTTTAAACTTCCTGCCGGGACAGGAAGTTCAAGGAGGCTGCAGCCCTGGAGCGGAGAAGAAGACAGCGGAGACCAGGGGAGTCGCGCCAGCCGGAACAGGTAATGTATCTCCGCTGTATTGCATCTGTCATTCGAACGCTGCTATTGACGCACCCCCGACCCGCCGTCGATCGAGAAAAATCTTCCGCACGGACGGATCAACGGGAACGATTTCGGATGGAAATCGATAGTTCTGTCAGCGTTTGCGCGACGATTTCACAGCAGATTCGATCACAGTGATCGAATCTGCTGTATATCGGCGGGAAAATAGTTAGGTGTATGGGCCCCTTTAGGGCTTCAATCCACTAGCAGCCTTTTCTAAGCACTGATGATTTCAAAAAGCTCTTGCTAATGCAATGCTATTAAGGATCTTTATAAAATCACATCCCTTAAAGTGTACCAGAACTGGAATAAAGTAAACATTTTATACATATCCGGGGCTTCCTCCGGCCCCATCCGCACGGGTCGCTCCCACGCCGATGTCCTCAGTCTTCTCCATCTTCAGAAACCGGTTCCCGTTACTTCCTCCAGTCGCGGCCAGTCTGCGGAAGAGAAGTGCGCCCTCTACGTATCCCTTCGGTGGCTGCTGGAGAGATACGCAAATCGCTCACTTTACTTGCGTCAGACTGGCCGTGATTGGAGGAAGTAACGGGACCCGGTACAGAAGACGGTGAAGGCCGAGTACGGCAACGTGGGAGCGATCTGTGCAGATGGGGCCGGAGGAAGCCCCAGGTATGTATAAAATGTTTACTTCATTCCTGCTCTGGTTTCCTTTAAGTGGAAACACACCTATAGCGTTACATTAGAAAAAGCTTTTCAAATCACAACTGCTTAGTAATGTACGGCTAGTGGGTTCCAGGCCTCAGGGCTGGAACCCACTACAGCGATTTTCTGAGCATTTAGGGAGCGATTCAAACTGCTAGCGATTTCCCTAAACGCTCAGCTAATGTTAATGGATGGGCCAAATTCCACTGTAGCGATTGCGATTGCCAAATTGCAAAACTCAGGACATGCAGAATTTTTGAGAGTTAGCGATTAGAGTTTCTGCAATGTAAAGTATATAAACCGCTAGCATAATCACTCGTTAAAACCTAAAAAAATTAATTGAAAGGACCAATCAGAATTAAAAACGCTACTCACTAGTCGCTACACAACCGCTGGCAAATTACACTTTTTAAGGCCTGGTGCACACCAGAGGAGTTTTTCTGAGCGTTTTGAGTTTTTAAATCTGCTGCTAATGTTATCCTATGGGTCTGTGCACACTGGAGCAATGAGGTTTTGTAAAAAAAAAAAAAAACATAGCATTACATTGGGAAGAGCTTTTAGAGGTTACAAAAGCTCTTCCCAATGTAATGCTATGGGTTTTTTACAAAACCTCATTGCTCCAGTGTGCACAGACACATAGGATAACATTAGCAGCAGATTTAAAGAGGATCTGTAACATCAAAAGATCCCCTGGGGGGTACTCACCTCGGGTGGGGGAAGCCTCCGGATCCTAATGAGGCTCCCCACGCCGTCCTCTGTCCTACGGGGGTCTCGCTGCAGCCCTCCGTACAAGACGACGTCATTATTTACCTTCCCGGCTCCTGCGCAGGCGCTCTGACGGCTGTCGGCTCCGAACTACACGGAAATACCCGATCGCCGTCGGGTCTGCTCTACTGCGCAGGCGCAAGTTTCCAGCGCCTGCGCAGTAGAGCGGACCCGACTGAGATCGGGTATTTCCGTGTAGTTCGGAGCGGAAAACAGCCACAGCGCCCCCGCTGGAGCCAGCAAAGGTAAATATTGATTTTACAGTCGGGCCTGTCGCCAGCTGTTCGGAGGCCTGCAGCGAGACCCCCGTGGGACAGAGGACGGCGTGGGAAGCCTCATTAGGATCCCGAGGCTTCCCCCACCCGAGGTGAGTACCCACCAGGGGATCTTTTTGAGGTTACAGAGTCTCTTTAAAAACTCAAAACGATTAGAAAAACTCCTCTGGTGTGCACCAGGCCTAAATTCGCTCCCGAAAACCAGGGCTGTGGAGTCGGAGTCGAGGAGTCGGAGTAATTTTTGGCACCCGGAGTTGGAGTCATTGATTTCATAAACTGAAGAGTCGGATGATTTGGGTACAAAATCCACAGCCCTGTTAAGTATTAGACTAAGGGGTCGGAGCCATTTTGGGTACCCGGAGTCGGAGATGGAGTAGTGGTTTCATAAACTGAGGAGTCGGAGTTGGAAGATTTTTGTACCGACTCCACAGCCCTGCCAAAACCGCTCATGAAATCGCTTAGCGATTGCGATTAGTGATAGCGTTTTGTAGTGGGTTCTAGGCCTCACTGACATTGCGCTACCAACTTCAGGTACTTTTTACAGACATCTCGCTATCAACTTATACACCACAATGATACACAGATACCAATTACGTTGGATGTATGCAACTTAAAACCCTTCCCGGATGCATTATTCCAGATCTACTGATTCCTGCACATCCTCTTTACAAGCAAAATGATTGGCTAAAGTGTCCGGGAACCGTTGCTTATCGTCATTTTCAGTAATTTGCTTAAATTTTCTTTAACACTAGCAATCAGTCCTTATGCTGGGAATACACGGTTCATTTGGTGCCATTTAGACGGCTCGATAGATGTCCGATCGCACGCCCGATCATTTCGCATTGAACACAATGGAAGATAAGAAAAACGAGCGGAAGCTAAGAGAATCGCCTGTGGAGTCGAGCGGGCAATCGATCGAGCGGTAGAATCAAGCGGCAAAAATCGAGCCGTGTATGCCCAGCATTACTCACTAAGGATGTTTACTGGATAATTACCAGATTTTTTTCAATAGGCTGCTATCTGCTTCAAAAAGCAGATCGTGGCTGTTTTGCCAATCACAACAGCACTGATCTACATGTAATTTGCGGTGCTCATTTTCCACTAGCAATTTGTATTTTCCTGAACCACAATCGCTGGCCTGCACAATGTTTGGTGCAATAGCACTCTGGCCTGCAATCGCGGCAAGTAGAAATTGAAGGTTGTGTGATTGCACACAGCACGATTTTGCATGCAATCAGGCTTCTTAGTGGATAAAGGCCCATAAGAGTTATGCTGGATACACGTTGCGATTTTGGCTGTATCGAAGGTAACCGATTCGAACATGCCGGAAATGATCGATTGCTCCCGCTCAATCTCGTGGATAGATTGATTATTTATGGCATGTTCGATTCAATTACGTTCGATACAGCCATCAATTTTGCATGATAAGTATGCAAAATCAACGGCTGTATCGAACAAAACCAAATTGAACATGGCAGAAATAATCAAATCGATCCCGATCAATCTCGTGGATCGAGCGGGAAATCGCAACATGTGTACCCAGCATGACACTAATAGAAGGGCAGGAAAGATCACATTGTGAAAAACAAGACATTTTGTTCCAGTAGACTAGACATTAGGTTAGATGTGGATCCTTTGCCAGTGTGAGTAGTGCAGTGAATGGAGGCTTCAGTGCCAGCAGATCCACTACAGCGTGAGGTGTTGACAGCGCATATGATTGAATGAGACCAACGCGTGACTTTTATCACCTCCTCCACAAGCGCGCGGAATCGAGCTGATCACTGCAGCTGGAGAGCTCCTGTGACGTGCGCACCAACTGCACGGTCTGCCCCTCCAATGTAACAGCTGTACCTGTCTTCCTCTGGATGTTCAGCCTCAGCAAATCCCCGCTGGATAGGTGCTTCAGGGCGAAGTGTTTTACGATCCTGTCCGAAATCGTCCCTTTTCCTGATCCTGGAGGGCCCATAATCACCGCCCTGAACAGCATGCGAGCCACCATTATGCTGGGAATGGACGAGTGTGCAAATACTACAAATCCCACACGAAAAGTTAAAAAGAAAGGCAGTTGCAGATGATTCCCTGTGTATAATCAGCTTGTATGTGCAATCATAGAACTGACCTCGTATTGCACTGTGATTAGGATTAAAAAGTAAAAATATAAAATAAAAACTTCCACTAAAGAATGCACATAACTACGGATAAAACCTCCAAACTGCAACCAAGTCACATGCCCCCCTCCCTCAGCAGGAATAAGTTGCTTTCCCCTATGTTCTTATTCTCTCCCTCCTTCCCTCCTCCCCTTATCGGTCGGTGACGCTAGACGAGGAGGAGGAGATCAGCAACAAGCAGCTGAGCTGATGGATTCTACATTGGAGAGGGAGCAGGAAGTCTGCAGAAGCTGCATTTGCTCTGTATTTTATCTTGTCCTATACTAGCAGTGAAAGTCACTCAGTGGCGTTCGCAGACCATCGAGGGGATACCAGGCTTCTATTGTGCTGCATTAGTATGTGATGTTTCCTCTCTGAACGTTTAATCTGTAGTATTTGATTTTGATGCACTTATGCCACTGTCTCATTTAAATCTTTGTTAAAATTACATTCAAGAAAAATGTAAACATAGTCTATAGCTGGACACACAGTACAGGTGCCCATTGACAGTACAATTATAAAATGATCAAAACAAATGGTCAATTTTTTTTCGATTAAAAGAAATGATCAGTTGTAACTGGAACAGTCATATAGGCAAAAAAAATCTGGTGCACCAATACACTATCAATAAAAGGATTGTTACCTTTAGCACTTATAGCGTCTATGCACAACAATAGTCCAATCACATGATCAGGTTAAGATATAGAATCATTCATATACAATTGTACCATTAATGTGCACCTTAACCAGGACCGCAGTGTTAAACCCCCCTAGTGACCAGGCCATTTTTTACTAAATAGGCCACTGCAGCTTTAAAGAGAACCAGAGATCATGTAAAGAAAATAAGTTATACATACCTGGGGCTTCCTCCAGCCCCATAAGCGCTGATCGATCCCACGCCGCCGTCCAGCGCTGCCCGCAGCTATGAGAACTGGGACCCCGCTCTGCCGCCAGTTGGAGCCAGTCTAGAGTAGCAGAGGTGCACTCTTTGCGTATCTCTGCAGCACTGTATGGAGAGATACGTAGAGGGCGCACTTCTCCTGTGTAGCCCGGCTCCGATTATGTCACTGACGGGAGCCTGTTCTAATAGTTGCGGGCAGCGGTGGATGGCGACGTGGGATCGATCAGCGCGTATGGGGCTGGAGGAAGCCCCAGGTATGTATAACTTCTTTAAAGGATCTCTGGTTCCCTTTAAAGGAGTTGTGAGGCAAACTTTAAGAAAATAAGCGCTACTTGCCAGGGGCTTCCTCCAGCCCCAAGCTCCCAGCACGTCCCTCGCCGCAGCTCTCCCTTCAGCCGTTCGCCGCAGGTCCGTCCCGGTCCCCGGCGATGACGTCAGAGTGCCTGTGCGATTGGCGCTGTCAATCACCACCACGTGGGCCTTGAGCGGACTGAGCAGGCGCAGTAGTTGTGAAGTCATCGCCGGGGACCGGGTCGGAGCTCTAATGTCATCGCCGGGGACCGGGTCGGAGCTCCGGCGAACGCCTGTGGGGAGAGCTGCGGCGAGGGACGTGCTCGGAACTTGGGCCTGAAGAAGCCCCCGGTAAGTAGCGCTTATTTTCTTAATGTTTGCCTGATGACTCCTTTAAGGCCTCGCTGCAGGGCCGCACAACTCAGCACACAAGTGACCCCCCTTTTCTGCCCACCAACAGAGCTGCGTAGTACAGCCCGGAGGACGTCCGATGACGTCAGCGCGCCCGTGTGAGGCGCACTTTGGAGCGAGAAGAGAGAGGTCGGGTGCGCCACCGGAGAAGACCGTGAGCCTCCAGACCGGCGCTGAGGGCACGTACTGCCTGCCACGGGCTGGAGGAAGCCCCAGGTAAGTGGATTTGTTTTTTATTTTTTTATGCAGGACTGTGAACCTTCTCTTTAAAGAGACTCAGAGTGCAGGTTGCTATACCCTCTCCAGACCATTCCCCTTCTTCTCAAACATTCAGATATCCAGGACCTAAGCAGAGCATTCTCAAAATTCTTGTGGAGAAACAAGAAATCAAGGATATCCATAACCAAACTGACTCTACCCAAAGCCTGGGGGGGGCTAGCAATCCCAGACATACGTCGCTATAATCTAGCATGTCTGGCTAGATATGTGAGAGACTGGCTAGGCAAAACAAGCATATACTCGAATTACTCCCTAGAAGCATCATTCGCCGAACCATGGTCATTGGCAGGCTTGCTACACACTCCCCAGAAATCTCTTCCCCAGAGGCTTAAGGATAGTAGAGTAATTAAAGACACAATTTTGACATGGAGAGCCCTACGAAAAATATATTCCGCTCCTCAATACATCTCAAAATACATGCCCCTGTGGGGTCACCCAGGTTTTCCAGCTAGCATTGCTCATGGTGGTTTTTTAAATTGGCAGGAGAAGGGAGTGGAGCGATTGGGGCAGATCTGTGATCTGCGAGGGGGGAGACTCCTATCTTTCCAAGAAATCAGATCTAAATTTAACATCCCCAAAAATCACTTCCTCTACTATGGACAACTAAGATCTTATATCAAGAGCAATCTTACAAATATCTCAAATATAGCTTCCCTAAATTCTTTTGATAGATTCATCTCTCCACACATAAAGCAATTATCCTTGTCTGAGATTCATACTAGATTACAAGAAATAAATCTAGCGCCAAAGGCATTGAAAAATTTAACTAGATGGGGCAGGGATATACCAGAGGAAAATATAGAAGAAAAGATATTGGAAGGCTATAAGATGGTCCATAAATTGACCCCAGGGGAAACGTGGAGAGAATCCCACCTCAATTCATAGAGCAAAATATGCTTTCAATATTAAATACTGGTCTCCCCCCCGCATTATTCCCCGAGGTGCCCAAAGTGCTCCCTGCAGGATGCAGATCTTTTCCATTGCCTCTGGAGATGACCGACGATTGTCAGATTTTGGCATCATGTTCTTGGATACATCAAAGCAACAAGCAACGTACAGTTAGATCAATCTCCATTACTGCTATTATTTAATTACTCTGCCCCCAAGCCACAAAATCCAAGAGAGAATGACCGGGCAAAACCAGATCCGAGTAATTTGGCACATCTAATCATCATAGCCTCGCGCAAGGTGATCTTTAATAAATGGATTTACCCCAGTGCTCCTACGGTGTGGGATGTTAAAGAAGAACTTAATCATCTTTTTCAACAGGACAAGTTGGAAGCCATTATCCACAAAGACAAAAAGACTAGAAGTTTTTTCAAAAAATGGAGACAATACATACTTACCTCGCATAATGATGCCCAGCTAAGGGAATTGATGGGACATTTCACCTACACCAAATGGTATCTTGTTGAACAACTTCAGGGATCCCTGGGCAGACTTGAGATCTCTCAGTCAAGCTCATCAGCGTGATAGGAGCCTCAGAGATGACAGGTGGGAGGGAGGGTGGGAGGGACAGGGGGATGGGAAGGGGAGAGGGGACAATTTGCTTCAAATTTTAACAGCCCAAAGAGATAAATGTTTACCATGAGAGAGGCTTAATGCAATATTTATCTGTTATTATGTACCTATCTTTTTGGCCTGTACAAATGTTCACCCCTTGTTTAATTGTATGGAAAAAATAAAAATTGTGTTTAAAAAAAAAAAAAAAAAGAGACTCAGAGTCAGAGATGAAATTAACTCAAGCTCTGATACTTACCCAGGGCTTCCTCCCGCCCCATAAACGTGTATAATGGCCCATACTCACGAGGGACTTTTGTCGCCTCAACACACGGCGCGCGCGTGTTGCGGCGACAGGTCGCTCGTGAGTATGGGCCGCCGCACGCGCGCGCACCCCGAACTGTCGCCCGCCGCTCATGTCGCCATGCGATTGAAAGTTTCAATCGCATGGCGACAGTCGCCGCCGCACCTCCCCCGCAACTGTCGCTAGTCCGCGTGAGTACGCGGACTAGCGACAGCAACCTCCATTGTATCAAATGGAGCTTCCGGCGGGGGGAGGAGGAACGTCGGCGACAGCTTCCGCCTCGCCGCTGGTCCCTCTTCCGCGTGTGTACGCGGAGGGACCTGGCGAGAAGCTGTCGCCGGCCTGTCGCCCACACGCTCACGTGTGCTGGCGACAGGCAACATTTGCAGCCCGTGAGTACGGGCCTTAAGTCCCACGCCGCAACTGTCGCTAGTCCGCGTGAGTACGCGGACTAGCGACAGCAACCTACATGAAGAATACGGAGCTTCCGGCGGGGGGATGAGGAACGTCGGCGACAGCTTCCGTCGCACCGCTGGTCCCTCTTCCGCGTGTGTACGCGGAGGGACCTGGCGAGGAGCTGTCGCCGGCCTGTCGCGCACACGCTCACGTGTGCTGGCGACAGGCCAAAAACGTTGCCCGTGAGTATGGGCCATTAGACACGTTTATGGGGCGGGAGGAAGCCCTGGGTAAGTATCAGAGCTTGAGTTAATTTCATCTCTGAGCCTCATGAAGTCTTCCTTTAAATCATTCTGTTAATGGGAACAATCGATGATTGCCTTCCAATTAGTTACGATCGTTCAAATCATGTTGAATGATCAAATCTGATGAAAAATTGTACCATTAATGGGAAACTTTTGAATCACATCCCTGAAACAAGCATGTGGCTAATCTAGTCAGGCTTCAGTCGGAGCACTTGATCTGCCGGCTTGTTCATGGTCTATGGCTAAAAGCATTAGAGGCAGAGGATCACCGTTTGACTTCACCCACATTGGTCATATCATTCAGCATTTCATTTCCATTGGTTACTCCCCGGCATAACATGAACTGCTGCAGGGCCTCTAGGACAGTTATGTGAACAATGGTCTTGGAAAAATTTGCACTTGTAGCTAGTAGGATTGCACAAGTTGGTGTATACTGCGGTCCAAGCTCATTGTTTTCAAAAGCTGTCCTGGAGGCTAAACAACTGTACTTGTCTTTGCCCACAACAGGCATATCCGTTGCCATTCCATTTACATGGGCCACTCCCTGGCAAGACATGCAATGTTGCAGGGTCCCCTGGACAGTTTAATGATGGTTTTTAAAACGTTCACTTTAGCTAGTAGGCTTCACCAAGTTTTCTTGTGTATGGTGATGATTGAGCAGTGGAAAATGAACCTCTTTCTCACTAGTATAGCCGCAGTCATGAATTGCTATGGAGTTATAAGGTTTTCAGCTAGCTTCTCACCATCCACAACCACCAGGTCTCACACATTGGCCTCGATTCATAAAAAGCAGTGCGATGAAAAAAATCTTGTCGGGAAAATACCGCACTCTGTATTTTCCCGGTCTGTGTGCTAATTCATAAAGATTTTCCCAGCTGCCGTTGAAGGTCGGTAAATTACCGCAGTAGAGTAGAGCAGTGTGGCGATCTCTCTTTTGCCCTGCACAGATGACTCGCACAGATGACTCACACAGACGACTCACACAGACTCTCCCTTCCTGCACAGATGACTCGCACAGATGGCTCACACAGACCACTCACACTGACTTTCCCTTCCTGCACAGATGACTCACACAGACGACTCACACAGTCGGCTCTCTGCACAGATGACTCACACAGACTTCGGCTCCCTGCACTTTGCATTGTTAACACCTCACCAGAGGTGTCGGTACATTGTTAAGACCTCACCAGAGGTGTTGGTAACTATCGTCAGGCTTACCGCTTGTTGAAGGCTTTATGAATTGACATTTGCTGACAATTTACTGACGTGTTGGAGGTAACTGGAGGTAACTACAGCCAAGTCGGTAATTTATCTCCCTGGTCGGTAATGTCAGCTTTTCATGCGGTAACAGCCTTTATGAATTGACACATTGCTAAGTAGTCGGGAAAGTCTGCTGTTTTCAGCATTACAGCATGCGGTAATGCTTTATGAATTGAGGCCATTGTGCATACAGCCCCTTCAACCCTGAATGGTGGTGGGGGGGGGGGGGGGGGAGGGTGGTAATACTCAGGGATAAACCCTTCAACAACAGACCTCTCAATGGCAACCCCATTCACTCTGATGTTCCTGCGTGTTGTGCACTATACACGTTGCAGAAATGTGCAGTCAAATGCGTATAGTGTGAACAAGGCCTAAGAGTCTTCCTGTATTAAGTATTATACTTTAGAACACAACAACAGACCTCTCAATGGCAACCCCATTCCCTCTGTGATATACTCCCAGTAACACAGCCTCTAGTGCTTAGTTACAGACCTCAGTTACAGATTCTCCAGTGTCAGTCCCCATTAACTGGTCTTCCAGTGAATGTTTCAAATAACATAATTTTAGACCCCCTGGTCACAGATGGACTCCCACCTGAAAGTAGCCAAAATAATCTTACTTCTTCTGTTCTCACGCTGCATTCTGCGATTGCTGTTGCTCCAATGGCAGTTGTGCAACTAGAATTCTTGAAGCACAGCAGCAAAAACTTGATGGCGTCCCCCTCTTTATGTTCCACACCCTTTTACCCCATGCTGACCTCTGCGGGGTCATATAGCAGGAGGTACCATAACCCTCATTCCCCCATACAAAGTGCTCCCCCACCCCCTATGACAAGTGCTTCCACCATTACCTTCCTGAGAAGTTTGACCATTATTCCCTTCCCCATGGCAAGTGCTGCCAATATCCCATGTCACAAGTGTGGCCACCATTAACCACCCCTCACAGTAAGTGTTGGCACCATCTATCAACCCCCCCCCCCCCCCCCACCATGAGAATAATCAGATTTAGAAGTGTAATCGCTAACATTTGACACCTTATATAATAATCCATTCCAAAGAAAGCTCCAGTTCAGCTCTGGTGAATTCCAATTCTCACGCAGCAAAATGGAGGGGAATGTAAAGTTGGAATTTGCACTTTTCTCTGTTATCAGATTAATTGTTCATTTAGATTATTTATTGCCTTTGTTACAGTAACCACAGCCTGTATTCCCAAACACTTTGACATGGCTAACTGGACCATGCCTTGTAAGGGTTTTTTGCCTTCCTCTGGATCAACAGGGATTTGTGAGGGACCAGGCTGGTGTTGTACTTTATTTTCTGGTTGAACTCGATGGACGTATGTCGGTTTTCAACCCAAATGCCTGTTACTATGTAAATCCAGGTGTGTGACGCCACTTAGTCTCCCCGTATGTTGTCACTGCTCTGACCCTTACCAGTTTGCATACAGAGCAAATAGGTCCAACAACAACTCCATTAACATCTGCCTGGAGCTTGTCAATGACCATCTGGATAAACCAAACTCATATGCCAGGAATCTCATCCTTAACTTCAGCTCAGTGCTTAACACCATCAGCCCCCAAATACTACAAGGGAACCTGACCGCACTCGAGGTCCACCCTACACTATTACTGTGGATCACAGACTTCCTTACAAACAGATCCAAGGTTGTCAAGCTGGGCGCCATCTCTTCGCAACCAAGGACCACCAACACAGGGGCCCCACAAGGCTGCGTCCTGTCACCATTCCTGTTCTCCCTTTATACGAACAACTGCAGATCCTCGACAAAGACTGTCAAGGTAATCACATTTGCAGATGACACCACCATAGTTGGCCTGATCACCAACAATGACGAGCAGGCATACCTCCACCAGGTCGATAGGATTTGCCACTGGTATAGGGAGAACAAGCTAGCCCTCAACAACGCAAAAAAGTTGATATGATCGTTGACTTTAGAAAGCACGCCCCCACCTCCAATACACATTGACAGCATGGGGGTTGAAAGAGTTACCTTTGTCTGCCTCCTGGGCACCACCATCTCCAATGACCTGATATGGAAGGCCAACCACCCAGGCCTCCACCCAGCAGAAAGCCCAGCAGAGACTATACTTCCTCTGCCAATTGAATAAGTTTGCCATGGCCCAGAAGCTTCTGACAAGCTTTTACACCGTCACTATCGAATCAGTCCTCTCTTCTTCCATCCTGGTCTGGTATGCTGGCTGGCTCCTCCACCAGCGACAGACACAAACTACAGAGGGTCATCAGATCATTGGATAGGTCATCGGGAATCCACTTCCTTCCCTGAAACTCCTCTACAAGTCCAGACTGCGCTTCAGAGCACTGAAAATTGCAAACGATCCCTCTCACCAATTTCACCACTTTTTCAGCCAGCTCCCCCTGGTTGCGGAGGTATCGGTCCATCTACACCAGGACCATGAGACACAGAAACAGATACTTATTTTTTTCTCTTTGTATGCTGCAACCGACAACCATTTTGCACTGTAACTCATTGCACACAGTTAAGGACAATTTGTGTTTTTACTGCTGAGTTTTGTGTAGCTATGCAACCCCGTATTTTTTACTGCAGAGTTCTGTGAAATTAAGCACCTGCTATCTCTGTATGTGGAATGCTGTCTCTGTTGGCTGGCAACAGACAAATCATATCTGCACTGCTGCTTATTGTACATAGTTAAAGAACATGTGTGTATTATTCATGTTTGTGTAAGGAAATGCTGTCTCTGATGTTTTTATGTGCTCTAGCCTATGCTCAAGCCCTGTATGTGCCAAGCCCAATTCCCAGTCATACTTTGCGAAATAAAATGATTCTGATTCTGAATCTGCCTCCGTCTGCTCTTCCTAGTGCCACTGTAATTACAATAGCACTACAAAAATGTTTGCCAGAGTCCATATTCGCTGACATATTTTTCACTATATACCTGTACTATTGAGTATACACTGAAAAATATGTCTGTGAATGCGGACTTCTACTGTTATTTTTTGTAGTCCTGCAGTACCTACTCTAGCAGCAGGAGTCCCGATACGGGAGGAGGACTGGAGAGGAAGGTCAACCACAGATGGATGGTGAACAAGGTGAGTGAAGGAAGTTCACGCCCTTTATATAGAAAGGATGGGGCTTCCTTTGGCAGCAGGCCTGGATTTACCTCCCAGGAGCCTGTAGGCACAAATGTCCTGGCACACTAAACTTCACCCTTCATGAACCTACAAACTCCCACCGAACTGCACCACAAGTGTGCTGGCTGTCCCAGCTTTCACTTCTCCCTTACTTCCCTACAGCTACAGCTGCCCTTTAGTGTGAGGTAGCCAGAACCCTCAATATTAAGTTGCATAGGGAAGGAGGGAGGAATGCATTCAAACAGCAGAGTGAGCCGTCTTTCTATCATCAGGCTCCTGTAGGCACGTGCCTACAGTGCTTTATGGTAAATCCGGCCCTGTTCGGCAGGCATTTCCTAATCCTGACATGCAAAGAAAAACACTTATCTGCACATATTTAGCCACCTCTGTGCCAGCAGCAGCCACCGATCAGCAGCAGACACTGAATATTGGGCATGATGTGTCACAACTCCATATAGGTTGTGAACCACTGCTTTTTTTTTTAAACACTTTTATTAATAAAAGAAATATGAACCACTGCTTTACTCTGTTATTTACTATAGACTGTACTTACCAGTAACTTTGTTATTTCTTACAGTAGCCCTAACCCTTACACTAAACCTAATACTAAATTTTATGCTACCCCTAGCACACCTGTAGATTTAGGCTGGAGCCACACTATAAGCACTTTTCTGAGCGTTGTGATTGCTGAGCGTTTTCTGAGTGCTTTTTAAAAATCATCCCTATTCACTGTCATTAAAATTGCGGTAGAAATCGTCGCATATGCAACTGAACGATCACATCAATTTTTACATGATTTTTACCATGATTTTAATGAAAATGAATGGGAGTGATTTTTAAAAAGCACTCATCAATCACAAGCGCTCAGAAAAACGCTTATAGTGTGGATCCAGCCTAAGGGCCCTTTTCCACTATCAGCATTCGCGATGCTGAATCGCAAAATCGCAAACCACTAGCGTTAAATCGCTAGGGTTTGCTAAATAACATAGAAATCGCGGTAGGTTTTTTCCAACACCGCAATTTGATTTATACAAAAGCGCAATCGTGCCGCAGAGCGATTTTTACCGCAATTTTGCTATGCATTGCTTAGCATAATCGCATTTGCGGGAAAAAAATAGGGACTTGCGCAATCGCTAGCGTTTATGGAAAAGGGGCCTTAGTGATAATTTCTCTTTCAGATGAACAGCTGAACTGTGCGCTTGTGGAGCAGTTCAACATCCCGTCTGCTGATCACAAGCGCAATTCAGGTGCAATTGAAATGCAGTTGAATGACATCATTTGTAACAACATATGCATTATTGTTTGACAAGCGGCAGTGTTACTCCTTGGCAGAAAAGCGCAACATGTTGCGATTGAGCAGGGTTGTGCCTTAGCTGTGCATGAAAGCGGCTGACAGGTGGTAAATTCTCCACCTTCAGCTGCCCATCTGAAAGAGGCCTAAGGCCTTGTTCACATTTCTCAGCGCAGATGGCTGTACATTCAGAACGTAACACCCGCAATCACAAACCATCTGCGCTGCCGTGTGTTGCGTTGCTGATCCCATTCACTACAGTGAATAGGTCAGCACTGTGATTTGCCAAAAAAAAATGCATGCAGCCGTGTGATAGCGCATCGCACTGCTGCACAGTGCACGAAGTGTGAACATCAGACAGTGCAGTCTATGCACTTCTGATGCTCCTGCATGTTGCGCACTATACAAGAAGCAGAAATGTGCAGTGCAACATGTATAGTGTGAACAAGGCCTAAGAGTCTTCCTGCATTAAGTATTATATTTTAGAATACAGGTGTCAAGCTCAAGGCCCGTGGGCCAAATATGGTTCACCTCATCATTTTATGTGCATGATTGTCTCAAATAAGGTCTATACTAATTTAAAGTGCGCATTGCCTATTAACTATGCCTCCCACAATGCACTTGGATTTCATTCCCCACAAAGTGATGTCCTGCTGCTAGAGCGCCGTGGTTGTACTTAAGCATTTCACAGCTGGTTTTTCAACAAGCAGAGATTACAAATATCAACAATCAATTTCAAAGTGTCCTAGAAGAGAAAGTTGATGCTGAAGGAAGATACTTTGCTGAAAGATGTTAAAGTGAATATAGTGTAAATCTTAATAAACAAATAATGTGACCCTCAAGTTAAAATGGGTTTTAGATTTTCGCCTTCTCTCTCTTTCTGTCTCTGTTTTTTAAACTAAGATCTGCAAAGTTAGTCCAGTTGCTGTCCATGACAGCAGCCATCACTGTGTCAGCAGCAGCCACTGATTAGCAGCCATCACTGTGTCAGCAGCAGAAACAGCCTGATTACCACCCGCCACTGTGCCAGCAGTAATTGACTGCGACTATCAACAATCAATTTCAAAGTGTCCTAGAAGAGAAAAGTTGACGCTGAAGGAATGAAGATACTTTGCTATAAGATGGAAAAGTGAATATAAATCTTAAACAATTTGACCCTCAACTTAGAATGGGTTTGAGTTAGTTTCATGCTCCTGCTTTAGTGCAAGGATACCAGTCATTCCTTAAAAGATATCTTGAATAGAACCACCAGGATTCACGTAGTGGACTACTACCATACTTTCCGTATGCAGCATATTCATGAGTAAGCTAGCGCCATCTATTGCTCATCCAGCAGTGCTGCTCTTTATTGATTATTAAAGGTGTGCTCTCTCTCTTTCTTTCTGGCCTTGTTCACATAAATCGCCAGCGCAATCCAAAGTGCTGAGCGCTTTTGTAAGTGCTTTTCCCAGCGCTTCCTGGGCTATTTGCGCTCTTCATACACATGGTCTCTACAGACAAGCCCTATAGGTAAGTATATACAAGTGAATAAATTGTATTAAAAACAATGTTTGGAAAGGAGTCACAAAATATATAAAACGCCTCTGCAGAGTCCTCATAAGTATAAATTAGGTCCACTAATGCCAGTGGAGGTCTTCGCTTATTCCCCAACACCCTACTATTTCAGGGCTGTGGTGTAGCTATTCCCTTGCTGGGTACCTAAGAGCTCCACTTAAGAGAAAGGCAGGTAGACAACCATGCTGTTCAATAAGCTGCATGTGTGTAGCAAACAGCAGATACCACAGTTAGTGAACAACCTGCCTATACTCTATACCAGGGGTCTGCAACCTTTAAGACATAAAGAGCCACTTGGACCCGTTTCCGAAAAGAGAAAAAAACTGGGAGCCGCAAAAACATTATAAAACAAATCTAACACTGCATATATTGTTTCTTACCTTAAGGCTGCTTACACACCAAGACGTTACAGGCGCACGTTAGTGCGCCTGTAACGCTCCCCGAACGCACAGCAATGTAACACAAGTGGGCTGTTCACACAGCCCACGTTGCGTTACATGTAATGCTGCACGTTCGGTGCAAAGTGCAGCATGCTACGGCGTTGGAGCGGCTATAGCCGCGTTAGACTGTTTGCACATGCGCAGTGGGGGGCGGAGAGGAGGCGGGGAGAGCCAGCTACAGTAGCCGCGCACATGGCTACTTAATATTCACTGCACTGGCGGCAGCTGATTGGCCGGCGGGACCACGTGATGCGGAGTGTCTCGCTCCGCATCACGTGGTCCCGCTGGCCAATCAGCGCCACTCTGGGAGACATTATAGGAATCGAGCCGCCGAACGCGGCTCACTCTACCGTCAGCTTTTGCAGCACCATACGTTGTGTTAGGTGCACGTTATGCGACCTTAACGTGGCACCTAACACAACGTCTTGGTGTGCAAGAAGCCTAATGCTATATACAGGATCATGCAGTTAGCTGTCAATCTAAAGAAATATGACCCCGATATGCACAAATCGTTAGCAGATATGACCCCCATATGCACAAATCGTTAGCAGATATGACCCCAATATGCATAATCCTTCAGCAGATCTGACCCCAATATGCACAATCCTTCAGCAAGATCTGAAAAGAAAAACCCATTTACTCACCTAGTCAGAAGACCTCCTGTCACGATCACCTCCTGTCCCGACCTCCTTGTGGTGCGCAACTCCCACGATCCTCTTCCTTCCCGACGTCACGTCCTGCCTGCATTACACTGCAGGGCTACGGGAAAATGGCCGCCTGAAGCCCTGCACTGCACTGGTTCGGCGGCCTCTCTGATAGGCTGCCAGCTAGCGACAGCACACATCACACGCGCGTCGCAGCCACTGACACCGGAGCCGCGGCGAAGGTGAAAAAGAGCCGCATGTGGCTCTGGAGCCGCGGGTTGCCGACCCCTGCTCTATACTCTGCCTATAAAATACAGAGAGACATATACAGAGGTGCTAGTGCTATATACAAAGTGCTGCAATATGATACTTTGACATGTTTCACCCAACGGCTTTTTCAAAAAGTGCTATACATATATACAATCATAGTAACGTGCACCCACCAGATTACAATATGTCCCCCATATAGCCCAAGTCAGAGCTAAAGCGACGTGTTCGGCGTGAGATTAAATACTGGAGGAGTTAATGAAGTCCACACCCGAGTGGGTGTGTCTGGAGAGCAGAGGATTTGCATACATACAAGTTCTGAGTATTTGCATACATACAAGTTCTGGGGCTGAATCAAGTGGAATAGAAATTCCCATAGGACGTGGATGCGCCTTGATCGTCACATAGCCAAAGCCGGAATTACTGACTACAGGGCGATAAGTCACATCCGATCATGTGACCTAACTTCCCCTCTGATCTGTCTGATCAATCAAACACTATAGTGAGGTCCATATAATAGACCTATAATCACATCTCTTTATGGTATATTCTGTTTGATTGCATTGAATCGCCCATACACAACCAATCTAGATTGGTGTGGTGAATTTGTTATATGCATCAGTGTTTATGATGCAAAGAGGATTCAGAAGACTAGTCATGGAGAGGAAGGTATGGTGAAAAATACAAGACATACACATAGAAGGGATTTCATATGAAACATGCCAAATTGAAATCTTCATTTAGGCCCCTTGAAGCGATGGTGTCTAATCGAAAGATCCCTCGAGCCTCAATCTGGGTCAACTTCCTATCTATAATGCCCCCTCTTATACCTCTTTTCCATTCTTGGATACCCCAAAAGGATATATCAAAACGAGATTGCAGATGTACTTGGTTCATATGTCTCGCAATCGCGGTGTCGCTTTTATGTTTGATGTCTCCAATGTGTTCCAGCTCACGTTCTTTTAATGGTCTGGTGGTTTTTCCTATATACCATTGGTTGCATTTGCATTTCGCAGCATATACTACTGCTCGTGTATTGCATGTAATGAAAGAGAGGATCTTAAATTCTCTGCCGTTATTCGGAGATACAAATAGTTTTGTTGTTGGCATATATTTGCATTCCTTACATTTACCGCAATGGAAAGAACCGTTTGGTTTAGTTGGTAACCATGTACTAGATGGAGAGGGATTTTTTGAGAAAGTACTGTGCACTAACATTTCTCTGAGACTCTGAGGTTGGTTGCTCTTCTATATGTAATTAATGGACTTGATGAAAGGACCTTTGCTAGGTCCTTATCTTTTTGTAATATGGGCCAGTAATGTTTAATGATTTCAAAAATTGCACAAGATTGCTCTGTATACGTGTCAATCAGTCGAGGTTGAACTTATGTAGATAAGGGACACCTTGTGTTTTTTAACAGATGTATTTTGGACTTTAGGGGTTAGGGTCTCCTGTCTGGGGGTATTTTTGGCCCTCACATAAGCCTTTTGAATATCTTCCCGGGAAAAACCTCTTTGTGTGAACCTATCCCTTAGAGTACTGCACTCATTTTCAAAGGTCTGCTCCGTGGAACAGTTCCTGCGTGCTCGCAAGAGCTGTCCAATTGGAATGCTTTTGCGTAGTGACTTGGGATGCAAGCTCTCCCACTTTAGGAGCGAATTGGTGGAGGTCGGTTTGCGGAAGATCTCGGTTTCTAATTTACCTCCATCACCAATCCGAATTGTGAGGTCCAAGAAGTTGATCTTAGTGTCACTAACCTCATATGTAAATTTCATCCCTATATTGTTAGAGTTGAGTAGGGAGACAAAATCATCAAATAGGGGGCGTGGGCCCTCCCATAAGATTACAATATCATCACTAAAACGTCCCCAATACGCAATGTGAGATGTATCGAAAATGAGGTCCTCAGAGAATACCATGGTGTCTCTCCCCCCCAATTTTTAAAATTAAGAACTGCAAAGTTAGTCCAGTTGCTATCGATGACAGCAACCATTACTGTGTCAGCAGCAACCACTGATTAGCCATCACTGTGCCAGCAGTAATTGACTACGACTGATTGTCAGCCATCACTATGCCCGGTGGATATCTGTAGCTTGATTGATGGGGACCCCGCTGCCCGAGGCTCCATAATATTTTGTCCCCCAGGGCCAACCACCACGTGTTTTGAAAACAGCAAAAGAAGAAATAAACATACTTTTTTTGCAAATTAAAAAAGGAAAAAAGCTGATCTGCTAAATGCACATATGACAATACCTGACCTGAACTTTGGTTTTAAAAAAAAATTAGAAAAATACATATGTCAAGATTACGGTGAAACATAAATCATGAACGTAGTGTATTAAAAAGAAACACACGCATGCATAATAGCACCATCAAAAAAAAGTCATCAGAGGCCTGTGTTCAATGGCAGCAAACCCCCCCCCCCCCCCCCAAAAAAAAAAAACTTGCACTTTCTTTCCCTGACAAATCTTATGGGAAGAACACACAAATAAACTGATTTTGTTACATGATGCTACAATTATAATAATAACAGTTTGCACATATATTATGTTACATTTCAAGAATGTTTTGGCACAAGTCCTGATAGCACATGTATATACCATCTGCATTTTTTATTTTTAGACACTGTGGACAGATGGAGTGTAGCTTTACATGTTTGGCATTGACTAAACTAAAACCGAGTATGTTTGAACCTTATTTTGTAATATGGTCTAATGAAAGGGTGTATTCTACTGTTGGCCTTTTGAAATTCACTGATGCATCAAGGAGATCGTTAATAAATGATATTAATTATACAAATTATTCCAAACAATATACATACAGTATTCTTTTACAATCTACATATTGTACATGTGAAGGTAATAGTATATACAGTAGTATTATAGAAACTCAAGTCTTCTTGCCAGCTCCTCTAGCAAGTAATAACTGTGGCTTTTTTTATATTATTATTTTCTGTAGCACTGTACAAACTACAAAACAGTTAACAGTGGGGAGAATAGAACAAAGTTCAATACACTGAACAATCAAGACATCCAGCAACACACATACAAAATACATACATAGTTGATGTGTAGTTTGACACCTGACCAATACTGGTACATGTTAATTTGAAAAGGTACAGCAGAAATAGGAATAGGGGGAACACCATGGCTATGCAAGCTTACACTCAAGAGGAATAAAATGTAACCTGGAAAACAAACAATGTGCCTCTGACCACTGTAATGTCTACTGATCACAAAATGGCTGGGTTAACCAGACTGTAACTGCTCTGAGTGTTCTCCCTCTGTTGCCCATGGTTTCTATGTATTTATCATAAACACAGCAATACGCCTTCTGCAGGATATCTCACTTGACCCTAGACTAGTCAGTTACCTTTATTCCAGGTCTCTCATGCTAGGGACGTCAAGGAATTCGGAATGTAAGAGACATAGCTCTTGTACAATCAGCAGTCTATACCCCGACTAGTAAGAAGCCCTCCCTTCAGCCTCAAATGACAGCACATACTGTATAGTTTTGTTGCCCAGTAGGGGTAGATGTTCATTATAACTTATGGATTTAAAATACCTTGTGCTTGGACCATTATGATACTGACCAAACATAAATTGTTTTTCTTCATATTGTTCTGGTTTAGCTAACAATATTATTTCAATTATTCAAAGAAAAATGATGTTGCTTTTTCCAGAAAGCCCAAGCAGAAACTCCATGCTACTGTGCAGGTGCGAGCCATATGTGCCTGCACAGTGTGGGGACTTCGGGGGTTCCAGCACTGGAAGAGAGGGATGGAGAGCGACAAAGGAAGCCTCTGGAGGATCTAGAGGCTTCCCTCTTCTGAGGTAGGTATCTACAATTTTAGGCTAAGGGTTTCCCAGATTTGCTTTAAAATAGCCCCCAGTTTCATTGGCTATCAGTGTACCCCAATAAAACTGTTATTTGCATAGACAGTCAGTAAACCCATCCTTAAAGCGGACCCAAACCAAACATTTTTTTTAAATCAAAATATTTAGTTGCACCACTCTGACACATACAAAGATAAATAAACACTCCTTCAAGCCTATGAGCATTTCAGTGCATGCTTTTCACCCTCCTCTTATCATAACTAGGGTTATACTGGGGGCAGCCATTAGCAATTCCTCCATTGCTGGACAATATCTACTCCACCAGTTTGCCGGATTCTGTCCCGGCAATTTGAAAGGAAGGGAGGGGTTCCTCCAATAAATGTAAAATATTTTATATTTGTCATCATGCAACTGAAAAAGGCTGCTATTTATTATTATAATTTAGAAAATAGATTTTATTTCTGAAATCTTGTATTTATAATTTGGGTCCACTTTAATAAATGTTCCTCTTATAATGAGGGTTTGTATGTATGATTAGTATATCAGCAGTATGTTTGTCTTGTTTTTATAGAGAACAATGAAGATGGGTCGGCACCACTCAAGTAAATTTCAAAAAAAGCTCTTCTATTGCATAAGGATGTTGGCAGCATCCTTATGCAATAAAAGAGCTTTTTTTGGACTTTACTCAAGTACCCATCTTCATTGTTCACTATTGGTATGTCCCTTGAAGTTGAGACACAGGGACCGGGGTCGTGGCAAACCATCTGAAACCTACTGTGGTGCCCTTTCATACTACATTGTCTTTCTTGTTTTGATAGTGCTCATTGCTGCCACCTCTGAATAATAAAAATGTGTCTTTTTCATGAATTTGGTTAGTTCTCTAGAGTAGAGACATGGCAGGAATCTTGTTTTTTTGTATCTAAATATTTGTGTATGAATGGGCTTCCATGTGTCTAATTTCAGAATTTTGAAAGGTATGAGAATGAGTGCTTTAATTCAGATGTTCCTGCGCTAGTTCTATCACATACTTACAGCTCTGTCATAATTGATGGAAATTTTCACATCCGTAGCAAGAAATGCCATTATATGGTTTTATCACACTTTGCCTTCATCAATTTATTATTATTATTATGGATTTATATAGTCCTGATATCATCTGCAGCACTTTGCAGAATACATAGCCATGCCACAGAACTTGCAGGTTTTACCTGATTTATTTCTAATTATCAAGATAAGAGCCAGCCATGCAGCACTATACTAAACATTTCAGTACAACTCACACAGAACAGGTCAAGGAACCCAAAATACAAGGTATCTTTGAAAAGAAAATTGCCTGCAGTAATTGTGTTTAGCAAGCCGTTGCTAGCTAGCCCCAAACCACCTCAGTTTCTATGATGTGATTAGAGCGACCACACGATGACACACAACTCCATGTGGGGGGCTTTGCTGCATAATTGTGCACATATGGCTTAATATTCTGGGTTGGGGGGGGGGGGGGGGGCTACCTAATATTGGAGGCACATCTGCCTATTAATACTGAGTTGAGGGGGCTACCATATACTGGGGGCACATCTAGCTATCTACTGTATATTGGGAAGAGGACTACCTAATGGTGGGTACATATCTTGATTTCTATACTGGGGAGGGGGCTACCTAATACTGGGGGCACATCTGGCTACCTATAATCCGTCCACCTGCTCTTGGACTGATCCCTCTGTCAAATTTAAGAACTCATTGTGGCACACAAGTCAAAAGGTTTGCCCACCCTGATCTACTCTGTCTAGTTTTGTTTACATCTATCTATCTATCTATCTATCTATCTATCTATCTATCTATCTATCTATCTATCTATCTACCATTGCTTTAATAAAGCAAAGTCTACAGTGGAGCTCTGCAGGACCAGTGAATAAGAGTCCACTAGGGCTCAACCGTTGGTACTACCACCGCTTTACACACAATGAAACCGCTCAACATAAGTATTTTGCAGTATCCTGTGTACAAGCTTGGTAGTCTGCTCTTGAATGAGAAGGAGTGCACACATTCACAGGGCCAGCAGCAGAAGACACAACACTACACTTCACATGCACAAAGGAATACACAGCAAAGGGTACACAACACTACACTTCACAAGCACCAAGGAATATACAGGAAAGGGTACGCAACACTACATTCCTCACGCAACAAGGAATACACAGCCAAGTGTACACAACACAGCTCCAAACAAACAGCAGTGATTACCATTATTAATGTATTTGCTTAAAGTGGTCTAACACCCAGCATTTCAACTTTGCCAGAAAAGATTGCTTACAGCTTAGAAACTATTATCCCAGATTTTTTTTTTTTTTTTTAGCAGAAATTCACTGAATGGGTTAAACATGACATTTTAGTGTTGCATTTAGCTAGAAATCCACATCCGTGCTGAGGTTTAGATATAAATGTATCTATTTACAATGTAAATAAACAAACACCTCTCTGAGAGAGCACAGAGGGCTTCCCAGACAGGCTTTTCAGAGGTCTATTTGCATTTCAAACAAAGATACATTTGTATCTAAAACCTCAGCACGGATGCGGATTTCTAGCTAAATGCAAAACTAAAATGTCATGCTTAACCCATTCAGTGAATTTCTGCTTAAAAAAATCTGACATAATAGTTTCTAAGCTGTGAGCAATCTTTTAAAGCAAAGTTGAAATGCTGGGTGTTAGACCACTTTAATAATAATATGTATAATTCATTATTACGAAATATTGTGCTTTCTACTAAACAGGAACTGTTGTATTAAGTCTTATTACTGATAATTATTATTACGCCATGAATTGGTTTAATATTAATGATGTACTATTGTGATGTGATGCATAACTTTTATATTAAAAACGTTGATATTAATTATTAGTAGATATGGTTGAGGGGGGAAGGATCATGCTGGTAGCAAATCATCTTCAAGGAGTTTCATTTAAAGGATATCTGACCTAAGACAAAGCAACCTAAGGTAAGCACAGAGGTATGTTCATAGTGGATCCACATACCTCTGTGCATTGTCCATTCCTCTCTTCGTTCCCGTGCTGGCCACCATCACTCAGTCTTCCTCCAACCGCATTACTGTACTCCGTGGCCATGCAAGGAGAATGATATGATGTTTGGTTTCAGGTGTAGTGAAAATTTTTGCTACCTATCATATTTTGCAACTTGCCATAGAGGACAGTGTATAACTGCGTAGGCGTGGCTCCTCTCTGTTAACACGCCTGTAATTTTTTGCAACCACAGATCCCATTGAGCTGGAAGGGGGATTGTTTCCTCCAGGGGGGGTTATTAGTTGAGCAACAGGGGGGATTGTTTCCTCGGGGGGTGGGGGGTTATTAGTTGAGGAAGAGGGGGGATTGTTCCCTCCAGGGGGGGTTATTAGTTGAGCAACAGGGGGGATTGTTCCCTCCAGGGGGGGTTATTAGTTGAGCAAGAGGGGGGATTGATCCCTGGGGGGGGTTATTAGTTGAGCAAGAGGGGGGGATTGTTCCCTCCAGGGGGGGTTATTAGTTGAGCAAGAGGGGAGGGTTCTGTGTGAGAATAGGGTTTGGTTGGGTTGCATTTTCTGATACAGATAGGTTAAAGTCAATGGCTAGGTTGCACTTTCTGATAGCTATACGTATAAATAAGTGCAACCGGTTGCAAAATCTGATAAAGTTGCAAAAAATTTCACCACACAGGAAGGATGTACTTCTAGGAGAGCCAGAAAGAGAGTAAGAAGCTGTTCTCTGCTGCATCATTAGGCACTGATCACAAGGGAGTTGCTGCTGATACTACCACCAGAAAAAAATGCTACCATAAACTACCACCTGTCACTATTAGTCATTCACTACTTATTTATTTATTTATTATTTACTAGTAAAAAAACGTGCGCTAGGCCACGGCCTCTAAACCCCAGCAAAGCGCATACCGATGCTTTCCGCTCACCCGTCCCTCCCCAGCTTTCCATAGATATATGAATTGTGGGGGTTTAAACAAGCTGAAAGCGGAAATTCGTTACGTTTTCAGCACAGCACAAATTGTCTATGGGGATTTGCGGTGGGTCCCCTAAAGTAGACTAGCTCCGATTTAAGAGCGATCACTGCTGAATCGCCCAGAAAAATACTGCAGGTAATGGGTTTGCGATTGGTGCTAATTGCAAATGCCCGCGATCAGCACCAATTGCAGCAATGAGAACACTGCCATAGGGTAACAAAGCACTAGTACTTTAGCGATTAGCGGGAATCGCCCGCTAATCTCTTGGGTGTGAATGGGCCCTTATTTATTTTACATTTTTCAGTTCCCAAAGATCAAAAATATAATATACTTAAAGTAAGAAAAGTAATATTGAAATAACGCTAATCAGGAACAACTTACTTTAAGTAATTATTTTGCTTTTACAAGTGCAGAAACGTTATTTTTATTAAATAGGTAAAAAATAAGTCATGCATGATAAATTTTGTTAATAGAGCCCGAAGTGTACCCGAACTACCCTGATCCATACTGTGACAGAAACCAGGCTGGAATTGAAAGGACGTAAACTAAGAATTTACATAGTCACTCGTTGCCCTGAATTACGAATTGCTTCAGTGAAGCTGAATACTTTTGTTTTATAAAAGTCAGTTGTTTTTATCACCCCTGGGTGGTCTGGCTCTGAGCAGTGATTACTGCATGTATCGTAAACATTAGTATTTGTAGTAAATGTTTTTCTTTTGTTGTCAATAAAGTTTTTTATAGAAGGAGAAAAAAAAGTGTTTACAACGTTCTTGCGCCACCCCATTCACATGACCTCTGACCTCAGTGTTTGAGCGTTCCATCCGACTTCCCGTTCCAAACCACGTGTGCTGGCTGTGTGCGCTGTGGCAGCTGCTGGTGCAGGCGGAGGTCTTGTAGGGCAGCATGGCCAGTCAGGGGCACTGCTTGCGCTTTGAGGGCTGTAATTTCTTCCGGCAGCGGATTGTCCTATCTACACTGAGCGGGAGGCCGGTGAAGATTCAAGGGATCCGGTTGAAGGATGAGAGCCCGGGGATCAGGGGTAAGGCGATGGGGCGATACCGGAGAGAACACAAGGGAGGGAGTAACGTCGCTGACATGCGTGCTGTCTTTATTTGCGCTTCACTTGCATTCTTGTGTTGTCGCAGGTAACATTTGCAGATGTGACGAACTTAAATTTCCCTTCTGGGTTGTATTACGTGCAATAACGAGCAAGAGTTTTCTATCTATCTAATTTTAGATGTTTGATCACTAATCCGATTGCATTTTAATTGCTCAAAACTGCTGTGTGTGCTGAACTCACGCATGCTGCAGCTTATACTTAATAGTGCTAGGAATGAGGAATAAAAGCTATTTTGAACTTGCTGCCTTGAATGTTATTTGAGTGGATGTCTGCTTCCTTGTACATTTAATACTGCAGTGAGTTGCTTCCAGGGCTGGGCCGAGGCATAGGCTGGAGAGGCTCCAGCCTCAGGGCGCAGTGTAGGAGGGGGTGCAGAATTCGTTCAGCTGTCATTCCTAATTGTGTTTGAAGCAGAAAGAAATAAGAAAAGGGGATACATGGCAGTGACTGTAAGCCAGATAACTAGATATTAAGGTGTTGGGAAGGTTGTGGGCCCTGTGGCACCTCTTATGCTGGGAATACACGTTTCGTTTTTGCCTTCGTTTAAACCTTCGTTTCGATTGTGCCTTTTGTCCTTTTCGATCCCGAAATAATCGACCGTACGGTTAATATCACCACCCACGGTTTTGTTTTTTTTTCGATTCTGATGGTTTCGTTTTTCCAATGATCGAAGGCTGCAAAGAAACGAAACGTAGTACAGGGACGGACGGCATAAACGAATATATAATCGATCTGAACAGCCATCAAGCCTACCA
Source organism: Hyperolius riggenbachi (assembly GCF_040937935.1). Classification (NCBI taxonomy): domain Eukaryota; kingdom Metazoa; phylum Chordata; class Amphibia; order Anura; family Hyperoliidae; genus Hyperolius; species Hyperolius riggenbachi. The sequence continues at coordinate 407,446,266 of NC_090646.1, read as the reverse complement.
ATAGCTCGATTAGATGGATAAAGAGAGATAATATCAAACATGTTCGATCACTAGTTGGTCGTTTTAGGGGTCTATTAATCGAAACTATAATGAGATTATGACTATTTTCACATACGTTTTCAACACTCGATTTGTTTACCGAACGAATCAAAGGCTAAAACGAAGGCAAAAACGAAACGTGTATTCCCAGCATTAGTCTAATAGCAATCAGTGTGTGATGGCTGGGATGGGAGGGATGGAGGGGCGCACTTTGGTGTCTCAGCCTTGGGTGCTGGAGGACCTTGTCCCGGCTCTCTTCTTTGCAGAATCTCAGCTGTAAGGACAGCTATAGATGTAAAAGACTGGCGTAGGCTGTAGGGATACGCATAGAATGTGACTTTTAGTTAGGGTTTTTGACAGACAGCTGTTATTTAACCAGTCATTCCTTTTTCGAATCTGGTAATACCTATGCCTTAGGGCTCTTTCATACCAGAGCCCGTTTTCTGTGGTTTAACGCAAAGTCGAAACTTTGCGTTAACCAAGGTAAAATGAAAGTCCATAGACTTTCATTTTACCTTTCACACCTGACGCTGCGTTTCTATGCGTTGCGGTTCGACGCACCTGGGAGCTTTTAATCGCCTGGAGCCTGCGTTTTCCCGTTGAGTTGAATTAATTACTATCGCTGCTGATTGCTTTGCTTTAAGATCTTGACAACACGCCGTAGGGCATGTAACGCGTGCAAGAGAACGGCTCCTGCACGTGTTCTAGATGTGAAAGAGCCCTAAGGTCCAGTACATCCTCCCCTAATAGTGACTTTAAAGTTGAAGGATATTTTCCCTATAGCTAAAGCAATTTGGTTAAAGGAACACACACAAAAAAATATCTGCGCGATATGTTGTTTGCCTATCGGAATGCACATAAAGTATGCTGGAATGTCAAATTTTAGTTCCATAGGAAACAGGATTTGTGAGGGCTTAGAAGGTTGCAGGGGGCTAATGTAATTGAGAGCTGCTATTTGATTAATCAGCTGCCTAATTTGCTAATATTTTATGTTCTCGCTTAATTTTGTTATTGCTACAGAGCATACATGTGTAAAGATTAATGCAATATTTTTGTTAGTTTTTAATTTATGCATTTGATTCAGTTCAGTTAGAGCTAGATTTTCTAGCAGTGTTTTGAAGGGTACCCAGACCTTTCTACCACAGATCTGCTAATAAGTATACCACAGGGAATCACGTGGGGTGTGTGCAAGGCAGGGCTGTGGAGTCGGTACAAAAATCTTCCGACTCCTCAGTTTCTGAAACTCCGACTCCGGGTACCCAAAATGGCTCAGACTCCGTCTCCTTAGTCTAATACTTAACAGGGCTGTGGATTTTGTGCAAAAATGATCAGACTCAGACGCCTCAGTTTATGAAATCAACGACTCCGGGCGTCCAAAATTGCTCGGACTCCTCTACTCCGACTCCACAGCCCTGGTGTAGGGACAGAGGACAGTGGTGGCTACGGACAGGTAATGTATAGTGCATCGGGGGGGGGGGGGGGGGGGGTGTTTGTCGTGTTTATCGCTCGTCCCGATATTGCTTGCTGTTACCAACAACTTTTGATGTAAATAAACAGTATATATATATATAGACAGAAAATAAAATCTATGAACTCGTCATACACCTAACAGAATACCTTGGGGTCTTTTTTTTCTAAAGTGGGGTCACTTATGGGGTTCCTATACCGCCCTGGCATTTTACGGGCCCAAAACCGTGAGCAGTCTGGAAACCAAATGTCTCAAAATGACTGTTCAGGGGTATAAGCATCTGCAAATTTTGATGACAGGTGGTCTATGAGGGGGCAAATTTTGTGGAACCGGTCATAAGCAGGGTGGCCTTTTAGATGACAGGTTGTATTGGGCCTGATCTGATGGATAGGAGTGCTAGGGGGGTGACAGGAGGTGATTGATGGGTGTCTCAAGGTGTGATTAGAGGGGGGAATAGATGCAAGCAATGCACTGGCGAGGTGATCAGGGCTGGGGTCTGAGGGCGTTCTGAGGGTGTGGGCGGGTGATTGAGTGCCCTAGGGGCAGATAGGGGTCTAATCTGATGGGTAGCAGTGACAGGGGGTGATGGGTAATTAGTGGGTGTTTAGGGTAGAGAACAGATGTAAACATTGCATTTGGGAGGTGATCTGACGTCGGCTCTGCGGGCAATCTATTGGTGTGGGTGGGTGATCAGATTGCCCGCAAGGGGCAGGTTAGGGACTGATTGATGGGTGGCAGTGACAGGGGGTGATTGACATGTGATTGACAGGTGATCAGGGGGATAGATGCATACAGTACATGGGGGGGGGGGGGGTCTGGGGAGAATCTGAGGGGTGGGGGGGTAATCAGGAGTCCCCAGGGGGTAGTTTAGGGCATTAAAAAAAAATAGCATTGACAGATGGTGACAGGGAGTGATTGATGGGTGATTAGGGGGGTGATTGGGTGCAAACAGTGGTCTGGGGGGTGGGCGGGCGGTATCATACACTTTGTATGCGGCGATCCGGGTGCTAGTATCCTGCCGGCGCTTCCGAACGGCCGGTGGGTTACAGCGCAAGTGGGCGGAGCCAGTCCCCGGCGGAGGATTGCATCACGAATGACGCGATCGCTCCACCCATGCCCGTACAAGGACCGCCGCCAATTGTACATGCGGCGGTCCTTGCGGGATCCACTTCCCGGCCGCCATTTGTACATGCGGCGGTTGGGACATGGTTAAAAGAACAGGCAAATGTTTGTGATTCATGGGGGCTGCCATCTTTTTGGTTGAAAGGAGGTGACAAGGAGCAGGAGACACAGTTCTAACTGTCCTGTGTCCTCATAACCCTCCCAGCTGCACACGCTAGGCTTCAAATGTCAAATTCAAAATGTAAAAAAAAAAAATTTGCACCAAAACACCAGAATGAGAGCAACAACATCAGAAATCCCATCATGCTTTGCACAGCATCAGGGGAAAAAAGCCTGGGCAGTTTTCTTCTGTGCAGCTAAAAATGAGGCTTGGTTAAGAGAAACAAAGTTCTGATGCTGTGAAACTGTTAAAGAAACACCAGGCCTTTTCAGTGCTGCTGAGTCGATTTTTAGTCCGGAGGTTCACTTTAAGATGCCTATACATCAGACAATACATGGGCAGATTAACCAAGAGACAGATCTCTCTGAGATGATCTGTTGCGTGCCCATACACCACAGGCCAATTCCCAATCAATTTCATGCTGAAATAGATCCGGAAGCTGCCCTGTGATGCTGCATCCGCCAGCCCCAGTGCCCCGGGTCACGTGGTCTCGCTGACGTCAATAGGATGGTACTGCGCAGTAACGTCCTATTGATGCCAGCGTGACCGCGTGACCCGCGCCGTGGAACGCAGCAGCCGCCGACCCGGAACCCAACCTGGCGAGGTCAGCTTTGTCAGCGCGGGAGCTGCTGCGAGGGCACAGGACGGCTGAAAAAGGGCTGGAGGAAGCCCCCCCCCCCCCCCCCCCCCCCACGCCGATTTTCTGCCTTAAAACAGTTTCTCTCCAAATGTAAGCCTCACTGTTAAGAAATTACAGCCATAAAACTTTCCTGGCAGACAGCGGCTTCTTGTTGCCGAGCGCTGTAATAGCGCAGGAGATTTGAGCACAGCTGGCTATAGCGCCGCACAGTGAGTAACTTTGGCTCCGTCAGACGGAGCTTAAAAGGGTTAGGTGGTTCTTTTTAAAAGCAAAAACTGACACTTAACGGGGGTTTCTTCTGGCCCACTGCAGCTGTCCTGTCAAATGACATCTTCTACGATCCTCCATTCCCCGCCGCTGGTCACGTCCAATTATTCGTCTAACTAGATGAATGCTCCTGCGCGGCCGTGGGACCTGGCTCCCACTTGCGTCTCTTGCAGCTTCCTGCGCAGGCGCCCAAGGACTTTGTGTGACGGAGAAACAGCCGTGAAGAGGTGGTGAGAGCCCTCTGGGCACCGCTATATACTGCATGCTAGTCTCCACACCCCCCCATATAGCCAGCTGTCTAAATGCACAGGATGAACTGTCAGAGCTCCAACTTAGCAAGTACGCGTGTTTATCGGTGGAATTGTTAACTCTTGACGGGACTTATTGCATCTGGGCTGGGTTATCCACTTGTCCTGGACCCAAATGTTCTGCTAACGCTTTTGACACCATATATAAGGAGAGATACTCCCGGGAGTTTGGACATTAGTGTGTATGCGGAGTATGCATGCGTAGTGTGTGGGACACAGCCGGTTGTGTTGGTTAGGCTTAATACACCTGAAGGTTCGCGGTTTTACGGGGGATTGAGGGATGTTTATTGTTATACAGACAGTTCAATAAATTATTGTGTAATCAGTAGACTGTGATATTGTGGAATTTGTGCAGATAGTGGTATTCCACATTGAGGCTCCCCTATTCATAGGGTATATACACACATATATACATGACTGAGCGATGGACTCCGTTTCATGACAGTTTTCTGGGTGGCTAACAGAAAAAGGTGTTCAAACTTGGACACAGATGGGGCATATTGGTCTTCCTGGAGATCAGAAGCATGGAATAGTCGTTTGTGACCCGTTATTCTGTTCATTACTTCCAATGCTTTCTCCCAAGTCTTATTATTGATTTATAAAGCACCAATATATTCTGTTACAATGCAAAGATTTGAACAGGCCCATAGCATTATATGGGCATTGAGTTCCTGTGCACAATTATTCTGGATTGCAACTGATATACTGTGCAAGCATCCTTAAGGTGGGTACACACATCAGATAAGTCTTTGGAAAATGAAAGATCAGACCAATTTTACCCCCTTCCATGTAGTATGAGAGCCATACTCTACACAGTCTATTCTATTGACTATAGAATAGACTGTGTAGACTGTAGAGTGTGCTCTCATACTACATGGAAGGTGGTAAAATTGGTCTGTGATGTTTCATTTTCCAAAGACTTTTATCTGATGTGTGTACACACCTTTACTCTGCAAGAGACTCAGGAGCGTGCACGGAGGGCAGGGGAGAGGCAATGAAGGGGCTTTCCTGACAGTGGCCGTTCTGCTCAGACTCTCCCATTTCGAAGGAGGGCGGGGCGAAGACACAGGAAAGAACAGGAAGGACAGAAAGGTATGTGATCAGTTGCCTCTGTGTCCCAATTATGCAAATTCCACCGAGTATACGTTAGGCATGATCATCTTACTTTTTAAAAATCTGTGGTGGATTCAGAGCACAAACAGGTTCGTGTGCAGATAAAGGCAAAATGGAAAAATTTTCTGCCAGCAGCTGCTAAAATGCCATTATAAAGCAGCAAATGAATATTTGAAGCAGTTGGTGCCTCTGGAATCCCGCAAACATCAAGGGGAAGAATCCTCCAGGGGATTGCAGTTACGCATAAACCTTCTATTCCTTCACCCCTAACCAAACAATCTTCTTTACTGATGAGTGCTGTGCAGCCTTACATGGTCGAGATGGAGTAGTGGATGGACGGCCACCATGTCCCAACAAGGCTGCGACATCAGCAATGAGGTGGCAGTCATGTTTTGTGCCTAAATGGCTAGAGAGCTGGTTGGCCCCTTTAGGGTCCCTGCAGGTTTAAAAATGTCCTGAAAAGTATGTGGAGTTTGACCACTTTCTTCTATGAGACAAAAAGAACAGCGATTTTTAGTGACAGTCATCTTCATGCATGACAATGTACCATCTCATGCTGTTAGGAATACCTCTGCATCATTGGCTGCTATCGGCATAAAAGGAGAGAAACTCGTGGTGTGACCCCCATCCTCTGCTGACTCAATCCTATTGAGAACCTTTGGTGCTTCCTGAAGCAAAATATCTGAGTGTTGGAGGCAGTTAACATCCAGACAGCAGTTCTGGGCCATTCTGACATCCTGCAATGAAATTCAAGTAAAAACTACCAAAAAACTCACAAGTTCAGTAGATGCAAGACTTGTGAAGTTGATATCAAATAAAAGGTCATATGTTAATATGTAACTTGACCTGTTAAGATATTTTGGATTGAAATGGTATTTGATATCAGTAAATATGACCTTAATGCTGCAAATTCAACAAATTACAATTTCCAGTTCTTTACTACAACAAAAAATGTTTTGAAACTCTGTTGTGCATAATAGTTTGGAAAAGTGTATTTTAAATGTATTTTATTTTTGATAAACCATTATCATTTGGAGGCTTGTTCAGTAACTTATGGATTATATTGTAATAGTTGGTGACTAAACAATTATGCAGGCTGCTGGTTGCCTTGACTATTTAGGAAAATAAGAGAAAAATAACATGAGAGAGAGAGAGAGAGAGAATATATATATGAATGAATGTGTATATAGAGCAGGTATTCCAGCAGTTTGGACCTGCATGCTAGTTCCAGGTGATTGACTTAAACTTTTTATAGTCCAACCATAGCAACCTGCATCATTCAGCTCAATGCAGATGGGGAATTTGGCTGTTTATCTCAGCAGGGTCAGTTCTGTAACTCTCTTCTACAAATACTCCATAGCCCTATGCAAATCATATGCAGCTTGGCAGTGTGCAACTTAGAATTGACAGGAAGTGCATTTGATTGGTCCATTTTGCATTAAATTTACATAAAAGCCTGAGGCCTCTTTCACTGTTGAAGTCGCACGTTAAAACAACATTAAGGGCTGGTGCACACCGAGCGGCTTTTTCAGCGTTTCTGCAGCCGCTTGTGGCTGCGGATACGCTTGGTCAATGTATCTCAATGGGGTGGTTCACACCAGAGCAGGAGGCGTTTTGCAGAAACTAATCCTCCCGGGGTGAGACATTTTTTGGATTGCGGATGCGTTTCTGCCTCAATGTTAAGTATAAGAAAAAAACGCAAACCACTCTGAAAAACGCCTGTTCAGAGCGGTTTGCCAGGCGGTTTTGTTACAGAAGCTGTTCAATAACAGCTTTACTGTAACAATATATGAAATCTACTACACCAAAACCGCTACACAAAACCGCAAAACACTAGCTGAAACGCTACAGAAAAAGAAGAAAAAGAGTTTCAAAATCTGCTAGCGGGTTTTGGTGTGCACCAGGCCTAAGGCTGGTTTCACAGTGGGACGTTAAAGTGCCACGTTACAGCAGCCAGTAAAGCAGCCTAAGGCCCCGTTCACACTGCACGCGTTTCCAGCCGCGTTTTGGAAACGCGTGCAGGTGGCCGACACGCACGACATCAGACATTGCATAGAGTGCAATGTCTGATGTTCACACTGCATGCGTTCCGGACCTGTGCGGTCCGGGAACGCATGCTGCACGCATTTTTTGTAAAAGCGCGTGGCTGTCCCATTCACTTTTCAGTGATGGGATCAGCCACACAACGCACACAAACGCGGATGGCGTGCGGTCGCATGCGTTGCGTTCCGCATGCGTGGCCATCCGCGTTTATAATGTGAACGCGACCTAACTCACAGCACTGTAAAATCAATTGTGCTGTTCACAGTGCACACGGTTCGTTACATTGTAACGCTGCACATTCTGGGAAAGTGCAGCATGCTGTACGTTAGACTGCTTGCACATTCTCAGTAATGTTGGAGGAGGAGGTCTTCCCTCCTCCTCTGCAGCCAGCCACATGGCTAATTAATATTCTGTGGTAGGACTGTAGTGTTGTTCGGATCATGAACGAATCGTTCATTTGATCCGGATCTTTTTTGTGAGTCAAATCATCCGGATCACCACAATGAAAGATTCGGTTCACAGTGGATGTCTGTCTGGAAGAAACAGGAACATACAGAATGTACAGTGCAGTCCTGCTAGTCATTTCACCCAGTCTGCTTCCCTAGTAAAATGATTGAAATGATTCTGTTCAAAGATCCAGATCTTTTGAATGATCTGATTCAAATGATCCGAATCCTTAAAAAGATCCAGACTTCCTATCACTAACCTGTTGCTTTGAGAGCTGCATAACGCGGCTCAATCTGACGTCCAACTTCAACACCACTATACGTTGTGTTAGGGGCACGTTATGCGACCATAACGTCCCCTAAAACGCAACGTCTTGGTGGGAAAGTAGCCTTAACGCAGAATAACTCACTGCAATGAAAAATCAATGCCCCATTCACAGTGCACACATTGCGTTGGTGACTGACGCTGCACGTTAAGTGAAAGTACTGCATGCAGTGCATTATATACGTTATTAGCTGCGTTAGACTGTTTGCACATGCTCAGTAATGACTTGGAAACATCCTTTTCATTGCCTGTATGCTCTACTGTATGCGACCGTAACGGGGCATTAATTTGCGTTGCGACTTTTTTGGGGCATTGCGTTGTAATTTGTGTTGCGACTTTAACGTCGCATTACAACACACCGTCCTACTGTGAAAGAGGCCTAAATCATTAGCTTCTCTCATTGACCATCTCTGATAGCAACCAGTTGCTCTCCGTTTTTTTTGTACAGCATAAAGTTATAGGACTACTTATTACTTGCTGCACACATACATATATGCTCCAGATTTTGTGTTGTAAAATGTAATGTGAGTTCAACATTAGCTTTATTAAATGTACATTATTTTTTTTTTCTTTGCAGATTTTGAAGCAAGCTTTATAAGGCTTATGGACAAAATAACCAATGGCACACGGATAGAGATCAATGAAACTGGTAAGTACTGATTATAGCTGTTTAGGTATGGAGTACATACTCTTGTTTGAGTTTCTTTGGAGACCACTTTGTATTTAGAAGTTTGGTCCCACCCCAGTTTGTCCTTCCAAAAGTTAGGCAGGAGTTGATGCTAACCACACCCAGAGTTCCGACATCTCTGTGCTTGTTGCTGAGCCACTGGAAGACCTCACATTCCCTTTACAGATCTGGCTTGAAGTTTGCATTTCCTCTGTTCTGTGTTTTTATGCAGTGAAAGTACTTTGCAACTTGGGTCTAAGAGAATAACACAGGGATTAGGTATGCTCTTAATGCAGAACTGTGTGAGTCAAGTGATTTATTTTTCAAGGTTTTAACATAAAAAAAAAATCTGCTTAATTTGTTTATATCACAGCTTTGTGGCATTTAGATAGCCTATCAGCTGAGTCATACCAGCCTGTTATAACATTTCCTTTGTGTTTGAGAGATGTGCAGTTTCATTAGTAAAAAAAAACAAGCAAAAAAAAAAAACCACTATCATGAAAAATTTTAAATATATGCAATATAAAATGCAGATTTCTCTCAGAATAAAATGCACTATAAATTACCCTTTTCCTATGTTGCTGTGTATTACAGGTGTTAGTTAAAATCTGACAGGTTTTGGAATAGTCAATCTCCTCCGGGAAGATACTCATTTTTTTTTTTTTGTTACTTTGTTACTTTTTGCCTGATTCTAAAATTATTATCCCAAATGGCTGTAAACAATTTCGCTACAGTGTTCTCCCCAGGCTCTTTTAGCCGGGTGCTCCACCCGGCTAGATTTGGTGACCACCCGGCTGTCATCAGCGCAGCTCCTCACCTCCTCCTATGCTGTAAGCAGAGTTTCCCTGCATTTTCATCTCGCCACGCCCGGCTACTTTTTCATGCCACCCGACTACTATTTCATGCCACCCGGCTGGAAACAAATTCTGGGGAGAGCACTGCGCTAGCACAGGTGTTGGGCATCCCCCGCTGCTCCCTAGTTTATACATTACCCAGCCTGGATCCAGTGATCGGTGCAGCCTCCCCGGACAGCTCCGGTCTTCACTTTGGCGAGGATTGCATATGACGTCACCAATGTCATGCGCAAACCCGGTCCTCCCCATAGAGAGACCGAAGCTGTGCAGGGAGGCTGCTGAATCCAGGGGGGTTATTTATAAACGGGGAGATCGCATGGGAGCGGCGGGTGCCCGGCACTTGTACTAGCTAGCCTAGTGCTAGCTAAATGCTTTAGTCATTTGGGACAATAATTTTATTATGGGGGACTCCTGGGGCCACAGCGGTATGCCCGACACAGTGTCAGGCATATCACTAAGGAGCTTAAATGGCAGTTGCTTTATCCAACTGCAAAAATAGAGTGCAGCAGGTAGGGAGGCTGGCTGGCTGACATATTTGTATAGATCCTGTACAGGGAGGTGCTTTTGTAAAGAAGGAGATGGACTAGTCCAAAATCTGTCAGATCTGTCGGCTTTTTACTACCTACTGTAACTGTCAGAAACATGGGAAAAAGTAATTTGTCTGTTTTACCCTAGAAGAGATGTACATTTTTATGTGTGTTTTGAATTTAAAAAAAATTTCACTATAGTGGTCATTTAATATGTAAGAACTTTTCTGTTTCTCTTGAATTCTGTTGTCGCAGCTAGAGTCTTGCACACACATGAGGGTGCATTTCCACACAGTGCCAGCATGCTTCTTGTGAGAAGCGATCCCAGCACTGTGATAATAGATAAATCCAAATCCCTCTAGCAGTGCCATGCACAGCTATAGGCATTCGGATGCGTGATAAATGTATTTCTGCATGCGATTCGGACGGCGGACTATTACTATCAGTAAAATTATGAAAACGGGGGTTGCACATCCCTAAAAACATGCTGCAATTGACTGATTAATCGCTCAGGCCTGCACCACCTCTATTAGGCTGAAAATGCATGCCCTGCGTCCAAAACAAATGCTACATTTATTATACTATGGAGGAACTTTGGCTTCCACTATAGTTTGCATGCAAAGTATAATATACTGGACGCTTGCACCACAGTGAGGTAGACCTTAGATTATTATTGTATCGCATTGCGATGTAATGATGATGTGCGTTTCATACAGTGTGCAAGAAGTCTATATAAGTGTTGGCATCATCGGTATTGGGTAAATTGTTAAGTGACATTTTGGGGAGCAAGTGCTGTACAAAAACCGTAAGCCGTAAGAACAGACAAGTCACATCGCAAATTATGCGTGCAGAGTTGACGCGTACAGAAGGCTTCAAATCAGTTTTTTTTTTTTTTTTTTTTCTTGTTTTCTTGGACTTTTATAATGGTATTGCTAATCTTTTTGAGCAGAGGGAAAATATTGTAAAATGGGGGAAAAAAACATATTCAAAGATTAATTACAAACTGCTGTAACGGGGGGAATACTTTTATTTTGCACATTTTGGAGACATTTGTGAGCTGTATATACTATTTTTGGAGACATCCTGTTCTGTTCAATTTCCTTGTAGTGTAGGAAAACTCTTTTTAAAGCACTTCTATGGAATTCTGCCATTTGGTAGGATGGTAATGACTCTGGAAAGTGCATGACATTTGATTATTCAGCCTCAAGCTTGACTGTGTATATTTTAATGCCTGCAATATGGGGAGCACCCAGAAAGCAAATACCAAACATTGTCCACAGTCACATTGTTAGCTGCCATTATCTGTTGATTATAGAACCAGTCGACCATTTCTGGGAATAAAATGCACTGTTTTCTCTAGTGGTTAAAAAATTACTTAGGTATGAAGAGAGAACATTTTTGTAGCCTTACGTCTTGAACAGAAAAAATTGTTTGCATTAAACTTTTGTTGAATAAGCCATGTATGGGATGCTTTACAGTATAAATGAGAAATTGTGCAAATAAAAATTTGTAAAAGGTAAAAAATCTGCATGTGTGTGTCTTAAAGAGTACCTTAAAGGGAACCTAAACTGAGAAGGATATGGATTTTTCCTTTAAAAAAAAACGGTTGCCTGACTCTCCGTCTGATCCTGTGTCTCTAATGCTTTCAGTCACAGCCCCTCAACAAGCATGCAGATCTGGTGCTTTGACTGAAGTCAGACTGGATTAGCTGCATGCTTGTTTCAGGTCTGTGATTCAGCCACTACTGCAGCTAAAGAGACTGACGGGCAACTGGTATTGTTTAAAAGGAAACATCCATATCCCTCTCAGTTTAGGTTCCCTTTAATTATAAATTACACTTTGCTTTAAACCTAATAAGTTGCCAAGATATGTAAAATCACACATGATAAAGTGTGGTTTTCTTACCCCCAGGGTCCGTATTCCAGATATGGTCTTGAAATCCCCGCCCCATGTGAAATTGCACACAGGCCTTTTTTCTTTTTTTTTTTCCCCTTTTCAAACCATAGGTGCAAAGGATGCTGAATTGATGTCATAACTCCACCCCTCTTGTCCATGTGATCTAAAGGTGGCCATACATCAGAAGATTATGGACAGATTCGACCAAGAGACAAATTTATCTCCAATCGAATCTGATTAGAGATAAATTTGTCTCTTGGTTGAACCTGCGCATACACTACAGGCCGATTCCCGTTCGATTTCAGCATGAAATAATCGGGGAATCTGCTGAGCCTGCCGTGTTCGCCCTGCCGCTGCCCCCAAAATGTATAAATGTATGTAAGTGTGTGCATTTATACATTACCTGTCCTGTAGCAGCTTCCGCACGGTGTCCGTCCATCTCGCTGGGTAACAGCTGCATACACGCTGGCGGTGCATAGCATCTGACGCCAGACACTATGCACCGCCAGCGTGTATGCAGAACCTGGCGAGATTTACGGAAACCGCGAGGAGGCTGACACCGGGCAGGTAATGTATAAATGCACACACTACATACATTTAATACATTGCAGCGGCGGGGGTTTTGTCGCTCATTCGCAAATTGGCTGCCGTACCGCTGCGCACCCGACCAACCAAATTCGGCCCAACATCGCGCATGCTGCAAGATCGACCGTGCGGCCAATTTCCGTTATGAAATTGGTCGCTTTGTCGGTCGGGCATGCACTTGGCAGCACCAATTTTCATCCAATTCAATTATAATAATCGAATTGGATGGTCGATTGGTCGGCTGATGTATGTGCCACCTTAATCTAGACAGACATCTGAAATAAGAATTATAGCAAACAGACATAAGACATGCTGCAGCAGTTTTACTGTCTCTTCTCTTATCTTTCGTGTCTCTAATACTTTTAGGCATACACCCTGAACAAGCATGCAGCAGATCAGGTGTTTCTGACATTATTGTCAGGTCTGACAAGATTAGCTGCATGCTTGTTTTTGGTGTGATTCAGACACTACTGCAGCCAAATAGATCATCAGGTATGCCAGGCAACTGATATTGTTTAAAAGGAAGTAAATATGACAGCCTCCATATCCCTCTCACTTCATTTGTCCTTTTAGGAGAAATAATGAAGTGCTACTTACAGATATAAATGTGTCTGTTCTATCCACTATGATGATGTACCAGATGTAAACTGTATATGTTCGTCTAACTGCACACAGTGCATAGACTACATATATGTATTGCCAATCACACCTTTTTTTGGCTGGAGGTGGTCTTTAAGTAACCTTCATTGGTAGGAAATGAGTATGCCATAATTTTGGGTCCCTATATGCTCCCAATTTATTTCTTCAACCCAAAACGGTCACTGGTAGATTAGTGTCAAACACAACTTCTGAGCACTACTTACAGTAGATGTTTTACTTTTACAAGAAATCTTATTTTTAACTGGAAAAGATAGATCAGAGCACCTGTTTAAGCAGAGGAATCGGTGGAGGGTTACTTTAGAATGTTTGCATCACGGACTATACTGGTAAACTTTTATATTTGTAGTCATTTTTTGATCTGTTATTCACTTAGGCACCTCTCTGTACTATCAGCCAGGCCTTCTCTTTGGAGGAACTTTGGAGCACGAATGTAATATACAGCGTTCTATTGGCTACTATTTGGAAAGTCTTATCTGCCTGGCCCCTTTCATGAAACATCCATTAAGAATCACACTTCGTGGCATCACTAATGACCAGGTGGATCCTTCGGTAAGTTCCTAATTATATCTTGTGGAGGAAATAAAGAACAATTTCTGTCAGCACTATCATCAGAAAGACTGCAGTAATGCCTAACACAGCCCACCTTCAATTTCAAATGCCTTGCACTAACTAGTTTCCCCGGAGAAGTTGATGGCAGGGCCTTTATTGTATCCAAACTAGTAGTAATGCTGTTAGTGCGGGCATCAAAATATCACTTTACAGAAATTATTACATCCTGTAACCGTAGTCTACAAACAGGCTACAGGAATACTGCGGCATTGATGGCATAGTACTTCAGTGGTTCCAATCCTTCTTGAGTGGCAGAACCCACAAAGTGTCTATGGGGCCCTTCCTGTCCACCCTTGTAACACTTAAGTATGGGGTGCCCCAGGGCTCAATCCTCTCTCCCCTGCTTTTCACAATTTGCATGCTACCGTTGGGAAAACTAATCCAAAAACATGGCCTGACATACCACTGCTATGCAGACGACACCCAACTATATCTTTCCTTCAAGCCTGGTGTGACAGACCCAACTCTAACTATAAACGCCTGCTACAGCAATGGATGAATGACAACTGTCTGAAACTAAATGCAGACAAAACTGAAGTCCTTCTGATTGGAGGGCAGAGCATGATAACAAAACAACTTAACTTGCAGTCTTCACTACTGGGAATAGGAGGCACGGATCTACGCAGCTCTGATCATGTGCGTAGCCTGGGAGTTCTAATTGATGGGGATTTAAACTTCAGAACTCAAATCTCTGCTGTGGTGAAATCCTCCTATTTTCACCTGAAGAACATTGCAAAAATCAAGCACCTCATACCCCCAGAAGATCTGCCAACCTTAGTCCACGCCTTCATCACATCCCGACTGGACTACTGCAATGCTCTCTACACTGGCCTTCCAAAAAAGGCCTTGTACCGCCTACAGCTGATACAGAATACTGCTGCCAGACTGCTAACCAACCAACCCCGTCACTGCCACATAACGCCAGTCCTGCATTCCCTTCACTGGCTACCTATAGAATGGAGGGTCCTATTCAAGATTGGCCTACTGACATTTAAATCCCTGAATAATCTAGGCCCTGGATACATGAAAGATATGTTACAGCTGCGTAGCAATCCCCGCATTCTCAGATCCACAGGTTCTAATAATCTAGTCATACCCAGAGTCCACTTGGAAACTTTTGGTCCCAGAGCCTTCTGTCATGCTGCCCCTACGTTTTGGAACTCCTTACCTCAACAGATCAGGACAGCCCCATCCCTGGACGTGTTTAAATCCAGACTAAAAACCCACCTGTTCAGTCTGGCATTTGCAGAAATATAACTTTTGTTGTGTGAATACTTCATCCTACTAATTACTGAATCTGAGAGAGCCTAAGCGCTTTGAGTGCTATGGGAGAAAAGCGCTATAGAAATGTTATTGTATTGTATTGTATGTGTAAAAATATCTTGTGTTGTGTTTGCTGTTCTGCGAATAGCATATAAAATCCATCTGAAAAGAATGAGAAAACCCGTCCTCTAGCTCCTATAAGCCTATTTTGCATCAGTATTGATTGTGTATACATTGTTGTACACTACAGACAATTCTATGCATCTTTACTAACCAAGCAAGTAAAATAGCATTGATGCATAGGTCACTGAGTGGTCTCTGAACTATGTGTTTTTAAAAAAATAATAATTTAGACTTCATATAGGTTCTTTGTATTGCTAGCCATTCAGGGTCAAAGGTCTTTGATACTTATCTACTATGGTTTTTTTTTTTTGTGTGTGTGTGTGTGTTTTTGGGGGGGGGGGGGTTCCAATTTTTGCCGATACCTTGGCAAAGTGAAACAGTTCAGAATTGCTCAGGACCTTGTGTTATGAGAAAATATGGATGCAAGTGGTAGAATAATGTGCTTTTTGTATTCTCTCCTTTTAGGTGGATGTGCTGAAAGCCACAGCTATTCCTTTATTAAAAAAATTTGGTATAGACGGTGAGCATTTTGAACTCAAGGTAAGATTTCTTGTTGCATGATATCCAGGGCTGGTTCTAGACTTTTTGCTGCCTGAGGAAAACTTGAGGATGCGCCACCACTGCATGCATGCATGCACGCACACACATATTTTGGAATGATTGTACAGCACCCAACAATTTTCTCTGCTTCATTTATTGTTCTCGCGTGATATGCTGCAGCTCAACTCAAAAGCACACTGGCTGGCTGTGTGTCTGAGTCTCTCTTCAACTCCTACTTGCAGTGGCTGAATAGAGGACTGGTTAAGGGCGCTGCCTTTGACATGGGAGACCAAGGTTCAAATCCTGGCTAGGGTCAGCACCTATTCAGTAAGGAGTTCAAGGCAAGACTCCCTAACACTGCAGGGTGGCCTCCTGAGCGCATCCCAGTGACTGCAGCTCTTGAGCGCTTTGAGTCTGACAGGAGAAAAAGCGCTATTTAAATGTTCGGCTTATTATTCGGCTTATTACTTCTGGCTGCATGCTGTTAGTGGAAACGCAGTACAAAAATGCTGCCCCTGTAATCTCTGCGCCTGAAGCAAATGTCTCACCTTGTTTCATGAGAGAACCTACCTTGATGATATCTACTCCTGGGGGGCCTATTTATCCAATTACAGATGGACACTTCTTATCTGCTCCTTGTGATGGAACCCCCGACACCAGCCTTATTAGGTTTATTAGGCAACACTCACACTATGTGGTTGCATAATGCCCACACTACATCATAGGCATAACACAAGGCACATTGCACACTCTAACTCGCACTTTCATAGCATATAGAATTGCCATGTACCATGCTTGTTATCGCACACATTGTCCAGACACACACTGTAGAAAGTATGTAAGTGTGAAGCTCACCTGGTTCTACAATGAACCTATTTTAGTTCCTGGACGTAGAAACTACGTCAAGGAACCATGCTCGCTCCCGCGGCCGATTGCACGCGCGCTCCCGGCCGCGGTTCGTTAGCCAGGCAATTAGTGAATCGGGCTACGGTGCCCGATCACTGATTCCTCTCCCCCGCTGAAAAAGCGACCGCTTCTCTCGGAAGCTGCGCTTTTTCTGGCTGTAGCGTCCCCCATGCGTCTTTCTAAGCGTATGTTACGCTTAGAGTGAAGTCATGTAAACAAACTCATGGCCACCATCTTGTGGCCAAAAAGTAAAACTACAACTAAAAGTAAAAAAAAAAAAAACTCAAACACACATTTACATTCTAAATCTATTGTTTACACCCCACCCTCCCAAAACTACCCAAATAAAATGTTTAATATAAAAAAACAAAAAACATTACAATAAAAAAAACAAAAACATGTAAATATTTACCTAAGAGTCTAAACTTTTTAAATATCAATGTAAAGATGAAATATTTCTTTTTTTTTTTTTTTTTTTTTTTTTTTATTTTAAACTTGGAAATAGTAATAGATGCAAAACGGAAAAAATGCACCTTTATTTCCAAATAAAATATTGTCGCCATACATTGTGATAGGGACATAATTTTAACGGTGTAATAACCGGGACATATGGGCAAATACAATACGTGAGTTTTAATTATGGAGGCATGTATAATTTTAAAACTAGAATGGCTGAAAACTGAGAAATAATGATTTTTTTCTGTTTTTTTTTCCTTCCTGTTAAAATGCATTTACAGTAAAGTGGGTCTTAGCAAAATGTACCCCCCCCAAGAAAGCCTAATTGGTGGCGGAAAAAACAAGATATAGATCAGTTCATTGTGATAAGTAGTGATAAAGTTATAGGCTAATGAATGGGAGGTGAACATTTCTCACGTGAAAACGACGGAACGCGAATGTGTTAATGAATGAACCGGGTCAGTTCCTAGGGTCCTGACTTAATTTTTTTAAAAAAAAGGTGGTTTTTGCTTGATTCCTGTGGGTAAATGTACAGCATCCATGGCCCGCGTCTATTTTAGCTGGGTAGCCACACTTACTGCTACTGCCACTACCCGTCTGTGCACATCACACGTGTGGGGTGAAGGGGGGGGGGTGATGTGGGGGCTTAGGCTACCCAAGTTACGCTCCTGGGACTAGTTCACAGCGCTCAGTTGCGTTGCAGTACAATTCTGCATGTCAATTCACTGCCCATACAATTCTATGGACCTGTTCACTGTGCTGCATTGTAACTGATTGCATTAATCTAACTCACTGCATGCATACTTTGTATTAAAGTCTGTCCAGTTCTTATTGCAGTTCACACTCATAATGTGTGTGCTATGCAATTGACCACTGTGTACCTATCCTAAGTGTGCAGCATCTTGCAAAGATTTTTTTATCTGATGGGGAGTTCAGCTCCATAGAATAGACTGTGAAGGTATGGCTCTCATACTACATGGAAGGGGGTAAAATTGGTCTGTGATCTTTCATTTTCCAAAGACTTTTATCTGATGTGTGTACCCACCTTAAGTCTTGGATTTTTGCTTCCAATATGCTCTGTGGTTTTGTTATCTTGGCTAAATATTCGATTATGGTTGGGAAATGTAAAGGTGGCCACTAATGATCCAATCTTACCTTTTCTATGTAATTTAGGGGAACTGCCTAAATTATCCATTCAATATATTCACTCCATTTACCCTAAACTACATAGATTTGGTAAAATTGGATGAAAAGGATTGGATCATTAGTGGCCACCTTTAGAGGTATTAAATTTGGACAATGGGCACAGATTACTGTTATTTTGCTGTAGGAAATCGTGTCTGAAAGTTATCTCAGAATCGCTGTCATTTTCAGACTCTCCTAATAGACAATATACAGTGGTGTGAAAAACTATTTGCCCCCTTCCTGATTTCTTATTCTTTTGCATGTTTGTCACACTTAAATGTTCCTGCTCATCAAAAACCATTAACTATTAGTCCATAATAACATAATTGAACACAAAATGCAGTTTTAAGTGATGTTTTTTATTATTTAGTGAGAAAAAAACCTCAAAACCTACGTGGCCCTGTGTGAAAAAGAAATTGCCCCCTGAACCTAATAACTGGTTGGGCCACCCTTAGCAGCAATAACTGCAATCAAGCGTTTGCGATAACTTGCAACGAGTCTTTTACAGTGCTCTGGAGGAATTTTGGCCCACTCATCTTTGCAGAATTGTTGTAATTCAGCTTTATTTGAGGGTTTTCTAGCATGAACCACCTTTTTAAGGTCATGCCACAACATCTCAATAGGATTCAGGTCAGGACTTTGACTAGGCCACTCCAAAGTCTTGATTTTGTTTTTCTTCAGCCATTCAGAGGTGGATTTGCTGGTGTGTTTTGGGTCATTGTCCTGCTGCAGCACCCAAGATCGCTACAGCTTGAGTTGACGAACAGATGGCCGGACATTCTCCTTCAGGATTTTTTGGTAGACAGTAGAATTCATGGTTCCATCTATCACAGCAAGCCTTCCAGGTCCTGAAGCAGCAAAACAACCCCAGACCATCACACTACCACCACCATATTTTACTATTGGTATGATGTTCTTTTGCTGAAATGCTGTGTTACTTCTATGCCAGATGTAACGGGACACGCACCTTCCAAAAAGTTCAACTTTTGTCTCATCGGTCCACAAGGTATTTTCCCCAAAGTCTTGGCAATCATTGAGATGTTTTTTAGCAAAATTGAGACAAGCCTTAATGTTCTTTTTGCTTAAAAGTGGTTTGCGCCTTGGATATCTGCCATGCAGGCTGTTTTTGCCCAGTCTCTTTCTTATGGTGGAGTCGTGAACACTGACCTTAATTGAGGCAAGTGAGGCCTGCAGTTCTTTAGATGTTGTCCTGTGGTCTTCTGTGGCCTCTCGGATGAGTTTTCTCTGCGCTCTCGGGGTAATTTTGGTTGGCCGGCCACTCCTGGTAAGGTTCATCACTGTTCCATGTTTTTGCCATTTGTGGATAATGGCTCTCACTGTAGTAGCTGGAGTCCCAAAGCTTTAGAAATGGCTTTATATCCTTTACCAGACTGATAGATCTCAATTACAGTACTTTTGTTCTCATTTGTACCTGAATTTCTTTGGATCTTGGCATGATGTCTAGCTTTTGAGGTGCTTTTGGTCTACTTCTCTGTGTCTGATAGCTCCTATTTAAGTGATTTCCTGATTGAAACAGGTGTGGCAGTAATCAGGCCTGGGGGTGACTACAGAAATTGAACTCAGGTGTGATAAACCACAGTTAAGTTATTTTTTAACAAGGGGGGGCAATCACTTTTTCACACAGGGCCATGTAGATTTGGAGTTTTTTTTTTCTCACTAAATAATAAAAACCATCATTTAAAACTGCATTTTGTGTTCAATTATGTTATCTTGGAGTAATAGTTAACGGTTTTTGATGAGCAGAAACATTTAAGTGTGACAAACATGCAAAAGAATAAGAAATCAGGAAGGGGGCAAATAGTTTTTCACACCACTGTATACCAGAACATAATATAATGCCACTTAAAAAAAAGTTTTTTTGCATTGAATTAAAATTTTTTTTTTTTTTTACTCTTTTTGTTCATTTGTGCCATTTCTAGATTGTGAAACGAGGAATGCCACCTGGGGGAGGAGGGGAGGTAATCTTTTCCTGCCCTGTAAGAAAAGTTCTGAGACCAGTTCTTCTAACCGATCCAGGCAAAATAAAGCGTATTCGAGGAGTGGCGTATCCTTTTATTTCATTTGAAATGGTTATCAAATGTGTTACGCTTTTACACATTCCCAGATATGAAAATTTTATAAACTTACAGAAAGTGAAGACTTATCAATTGGCCTTGCAATCATCTGTTTTGTTACCGAAAGTAAACAGTGAAGACTTTCTCCACCAGGGTTCTAAAGTACACGTGTCCAACAAATCACACGACCAATCCGACGACATGACCAACTGCACGACAACCTGTTTACACAACCTGTTTCCTCATGGCCAAAACCGCACAACATGATCAGCTGCGTGACTTGTTAGTAGTTCTGCGCCTGCGAAGTCCGCTCCGGTCCACGTGGCGGTGATTGACAGCCTGTACTGCTTGCGCAGGAGCAGTACAGGCCGACCTGGAGGTCGGCCTGACATCATCGCCGGGGACCGGGAGCGAGCTGCGGCAAGGGACATGCTGGGAGCTTGGGGCTGGAGGAAGCCCCGGGTAAGTAGCACCTATTTTCGTCATTTACCCTGATAACTCCTTTAAATAAATACTGTGTGTGCAGCAAGAAATCTGAATTCAAAAACAACTTGTTCGCGCTACTTGTACACACTGGCCAACCT
This sequence comes from Hyperolius riggenbachi, assembly GCF_040937935.1. Lineage (NCBI taxonomy): Eukaryota > Metazoa > Chordata > Amphibia > Anura > Hyperoliidae > Hyperolius > Hyperolius riggenbachi. Next base: position 407,425,405 of record NC_090646.1, on the reverse strand, counting down.
CCACGATAGCTGGTTGATCCGCCGGTTGGATTGGGGAAACTGCCTGGTATCAGTTGAAATTATTTTCTTTTGCCAGCATACACGTGCCCAACTATCATTCAGCAGACCAAGTTAAGATGATGATTGGGCAGAATAGTTGCACATGTGTACGAGCCTTAAAACAGCACCTGTGTTAGTAGACTTGCTGTTAGTTGTGAGGGTAAGCATAGTTTTTAAGTACTGTATGTCTTGTGCTGTTGCTGGTTCCTTGACCTTTTACTGACAGATATTCTGTCCGAGTCTCTCCACAAATTGGAAACCGTATTGTGGAATCGGCCAGAAGTGTTTTAAATAAGTTTCTTCCAGATATTTATATACACACAGATCATCTAAAGGGGGCAAATTCTGGGAAGTAAGTATAACTAAACACTCATTTTCTTTAACCCCTTTGGGACCAAGGACATTAGTTACGCCCTGTGCTGCTAAATTGGATCAGTACTACAGAGTACCCAGATAGCTCATGGTGGCCCAGAACCACTAGGAAAGTATAGGGGGCTAAAAGAGACCGATTGTCTGATGCACTGAATTATACTGCTTTCAATGAAGTCCGGTATGCTGCTATTGTTTTCTGGCTAGTGCTTTCCATTCAAGTCATTTTCAGTGGGTAATGCATGTATTCTGTAATGTCAGTAAGTGTTCAGAAGAACCTTGATGTGTCGGATATAATGGATGTAATTTTTTATTTATTTTTTTTGTATGCTGATTTCACAGCTGTCGTAATCTGTAAAATCTCATATCTGGAACAAGTGATCTGCAGACTACACGCCGGTGCCATCTATGTTTGTATTCTGTTTATTAAATGTCTTGCCCAAATCTACTTGTATCAAAAACTACATTAGTCAGAAGGCTTGTCATTGAGGTGCAAATACATTTGAGAAAATTATGCTAATTATGATACAGAATATGCTTATTATGAAAATATATTGTTAAATGGACTATATTGCAGTGAAAGAATTTGGTCCATTTTCAAGCTGCATAGATTTGCAGGAACATTTGCATAATTCTGCATCATCGTAGAATTATTTGCATATTTCAAGTGAAGTAGGAAGTTGCTATTGAGCCAATACTTTGTAGTAAATGCAGGGATGTGCTTTGAGTTCGTAGTTACTCGGATTCGAAATGCTAATTTATACTGATTAAAGCAGGTTTGACCACGAGAGACGGGGGGGGGGGGGGGGGGGTTAACTTACCCAGAAGTCCACGGGGTCTTGTGCGGTTCATTGCTCCACACACAGTGTTGACTGCGTCCCATGACTCACTACTGCACTTCCTCTTTCTGGCCGGAAGGAGGAGGTACGGTAGTAAGCCATTGAATGTGGCTAACACTTTGCGTGTGTCACGATGGACCGCACAGGACTTCTGGGTAAGGTAACCTCCCCTCCCCCATCTCCCATGGTCACATCTATCAGCATATATTAACATTTTGAATCCAAGTAGCTGCAAACTCATAGCTACTGGGAAGCACATCCTTTGCCTTCAGGCGTCCGTAGCAAATGTAAAAGGCGTTACAAAACTGCCTATATATGTCCTCTCTATGAAAGTATGAAATCTTTGAAAATCTGTGTGCTTGGCACTCCCGATCTGCCGCAGTTGACTGAAATGTTCTGCCCGGATCTACCCAATTTTCCATTTGTGCCTGGAAATGTTTTGATCGGTTGTTTTTGATCCGGTCAAATGCTGCACCGATTTCTCACCAATTCGATCAGAGCAATCAAATCAGCTTTATATCAAAAGGAGAAATTGATGCATGTATGGGTTGCTTAAGGGTTAAAGATGTTTCCGTTGTGCAAAAAGCCCTCTGTGATGATGTCAACTTTTGAGACTGTTATGAGCTCTATCCAGTTCTCAGTGGTTGATGGTTCAAGTTGATTTTAAACATAATCTTGAGTAATTAGGTGATTAAGATGTAATGATAATTGTTTGGTAAGAGAACATGAAATGCATTCCTATGACCTCTTCAAAAAGACACTGGAAGCAAGAATCTGGGTTAAGCAGAATAGCGGACACTCCTACATTATTTGTTAATTCAAGTACAGGCTGAAATGCTTGGGACACCTATAGAATTTAAAAGAAAATCTGCATTTATTCTTTTCACTTTTTGTTGTTTCTTTTAAAATTAGACAGTTTCTTTCTCTTTATCATGCTTTATCTTTTAAGATTAGTTTCCTTTGAGGGGTTATTTCTCACTTGTTTCTTTCTTCTGCAGGTCCCCAGGCTTTGGTTTGACTTTAGTGGCAGAAACAACAGAAGGCTATTTCCTAAGTGCTGAGCTTGCCTCAAACCCTCAAGGACAAGGTGCTATCATGCTGCCCGAGGACCTAGGCAAAAATTGTGCTAAGCTGCTGCTGGAAGAAATATATAGAGTAAGTGGATTTAAAGAGAACCCAAGCCGGATCTAAGAGTTACATGCTGCCTGGTCTGTGGGGGTCATGACGCTGCAGAGGAAGCGCCTGTGCTCTGAACAGTGCTGATTGATGTGAAGGGGGAGAGGAGGGGAGCAGGCAGCGGAGAACCTATTAAAGGCTCTGATAGGCGGGGAAGGGGCGTTTCGCAGGCGTTCCTTAGCCTGCAGTGGGATGCCCTTCCCCGAATGTCTGTTGACATGCATGACGCCAGATTCCAGGTGAGCTAGCGGGGTGCAGGGGGAACGGAGAACATAGAGGCGTGTCCTGCAGATGGGAACATTCTTTATTTAGATTTAAGAACCCGCCTCGGGTTCTCTTTAAAGGGAACCATAACTGAGAGGGATATGGGGGTTTTCCTTTTAAACAATACCAGTTGCCTGGTAGTCCTGCTGATCTCTATGGCTGCAGTAGTCGCTGGATCACACACGTGAAACAAGCATGTGGCTAATCCAGTCTGACTTCAGTCAGATTACCTGATCTGCATTCTTGTTCAGGGGCTGTGGCTAAAAGTTTTCGAGACACAGGACCAGCAGGACAGTCAGGCAACTGGTATTATTTTAAAGGAGAACTGTAGTGAGAGTTTATATGGAGGCCGCCATCTTTATTTCCTTTTATGCAATACCAGTTGCCTGGCTGCCCTGCTTCTCCTCTGCCTCTAATACTTTTAGCCATAGCCCCTGAACAAGCATGCAGCAGATCAGGTGTTTCTGACATTTTTTTGTCAGATCTGACAAGATTGGCTGCATGCTTGTTTCTGGTGTGATTTGCACTACTGCAGGCAGATAGCTCAGCAGGGCTGCCAGGCAACTAGTATAGCTTAAAAGGAAATCAATATGGCAGACTCCATATACCTCTCACTACAGTTCTCCTTTAAAAGGGAAAAATCCATATCCTTCTCAGTTTAGGTTCCCTTTAAAGGAAACCTGAGATAAAGAAATAGTATAGATATATACTTAATTGGGGCTTCCTCTACCCCCTTTACACCATCTGCTTGATCTGCCTCCTCCCGAGGTGCAGTGTGACCCGGTAAATTCCCCAGCCGCATTTAGGGCGTGTCTCCTGAAGAGCGATCCTGAGCTATCTTTCCTTCTCATGCCATATACCCAATGTGTTAGGCTATGGAAGAAAGGTGCAGTGGGGGAGATTTCAGTCTCCATGCACATTGCAGCACAGGCACACTTATAATATACTTGTTGTGCACAATACCTAATTCCTTGTACTGTATTCATGCATATATTAATGTCTAAAATACAGGGAATTCTTTGTTTTAAAAACAGCTGAGCTACCTCCTCCAAACACTCATTACCCCTTATCCTACTAAGCAGGTCAAGCAGGAGGGTGAGAGTATCTATAAACATGTACCACACCTCTAGCAGGGTTGCCATATTATCCATTTAAATATTGACACATCTAAGTTAGTGGCTGAAATGCACCTAATTAGCCACAGGACATAAATAATTCATATGTGTTAAGGCAGCCATACACTGGTCGACTGCCAGCAGATAGATCCCTCTGTGATCGAATCTGATCAGAGGGATCTATTGGCTGCCTACACTACAAACAGATTTTGAATTGATTTCACTATGAAATCGATTTCACAATCTGTGGAGCTGCCGCCTGCATACATTACCTGATCTGGCCGGCGTGAGTCCCCTGGTCTCAGCTGTCTCTTCTCCGCTCTGGGCTTCAGCTTCACTTACATTGCACGGGTAATGTATTGCTGCTAGCATCGGTCGTCGGACATTCGAACGCCACTATCGACGCACTCCCGACCTGCTGGCGATTGAGCGAAATTTTCCGCGTGGACAGACCGACGGGATCGATTTTCGCACGGAAATCATTCAGCGTTTGCGCATTGATTTCACAGCAGATTCGATCAGTAATTGAATCTGCTGTCTATCGGCAAGAAATCGAGTAAGTGTATGGGCACCTTTAGTAATTAAAGACATAAGATGGCAAAACCTGCCTCCAGAGCCAAAACCAACCCATGAGGCTTTTGGCACCACCTCTATGACCAGAACTCTGGCAGAGACCTATATACTGTCTCTCTGTGACCTGGAAAAGGAAGTTTGTGGGTCCATAAATCGCATGTGCAGACTTGCTGGCTCTGTCTCCTCTAAGTTCCTCTTCCCTTCAGCCGCACATTGTAGTTCCACGCATTGAACTATATTGTATAGCAGGGGGAGGAGAAATTCAGAGACAGCCAGCAAGCCTGCGCATGCATTGTATTTTCCAGGTCACAACGCGACTTTCGGTCAGGAATTGCCATTTCAATAGCATCTAGACAGGGCAAACCAGGACGCTGAAGGTTTTTCAGGGGCTGGTGAGTGTATACTCATTCACAAATAGATGTGGGTATGCCTAAAAGCATACCCAGCATCTCTGCTCAGGGTCCCATTAAGCATCAGGCTAGCCAAATATGTATCCCCCCAACCCCTGTGCTCCACCTGTATCTCCAGAAGAATATTGCTTTACTGTGGCAATAAACAAGGGTAATTGCTCCTGGTTTTTCTTCGTTTTCGTTACATAGAGTTCTTGATAAATCAGCAGCAGGAATTGAATACGAGACAAATAGGGTTTATAGTTCTTATTGTCAGTGCCTTGTTTTTCCTTCTGATATTCCATTTCTGAAAAGAGAGTAAAACCCGCTTGCGGCTATTTTAGGTAATGGTTTGTTCGACAATCCAGGCAGCTGAAAGCATTTATGTATAGACAGGTCTAGAGACTAAATTTGCTTGCACACTGTAAATATGTTGGTTTCACAATCCAGAGTTCTGGGCAAAGATTGTGTTTTTTCAGCCTTGTGTAGAGGGGAAGGACTTTAAAAGTAATGCTAAACTAGATGTGTCCTGACTGGTCTTGGACACTTTTTCTCTATTGCATTCCAAATGTCAGCATCGACTTGGCTCCTTTCACCAGTGTCAATGGGAAGGTTTTGTTTTTCTGGCTTAACTCCTGCATCCTTTGCCAAGCTTTTTAAAGTTCATGCTTGGCCTGTTCTAACTGTTTTTTATTAGTGAAGCATTTCATTATTTTTAGATTGGCTTTCACATGCAGTTTCATATTAGTTCACGATAGCATGTGTCAGAATGATTAGCTACCCTATAATATAATCGGCACATGAGACTGAGTGGGTTTCTGAAATTCGCTATCCTTTTCCAGATTGACCTAGATAAGAGAATGAATCCTAGTTTTTCAGACAAACACCCAAAGGCTCAGGTTTATCTCATCCCCACTGTGTGTCGTGTAGGTTGAAATAAAACATTCACTGATTACAGGATAATTCCAGGTTGGAGACTTGTTTATGCCTGAATGACCTAGGCCCAGTGCACACCAAAACCGCTAGCAGATCGTCAAAACGCTAGCGGTTTTGGGAGCAGAGAGCAGATATTTGGCCGGGTGCACACCAAGCGGATTTTGTATGCGATCCACCAGCCGCATCAGCCAGTGAAAACGCTTGGCTATTGTATTTCAATGTGTGGTGCACACCGCCGGTTTGAGGTTTTTTAGCAAACCGCAAACGCGCAGCAGGAGGCGCGTTTGCGGCTTGGCAAAAACCTCAAACCGCCGGTGTGCACCATCCCATTGCAATACATTAGCCAAGCATTTTTCCAGGATGATGCGGCCGGCGGAATGCTCCAAAAACCGCTCGGTGTGCACTGGGCCCTACAGTCCATTACCTGCACCTGACCAGACACCTACTCCACTGCTAGATCCCATATCCACAACTAAAACCAACCCAAATCTGCTTTCTTTTTTTTTTTTCTTTTTTTTTTTTTAATTTGCGAAAGTTCCCATTAAAAGCTTAATGCCTAGTACACACCATTCCATTTTCTGTTAAGGTGTGTACACAAGTCGGGCTGACACAAGCTACCAGTCACATTAAACAATTTTATCCTCGTTAATAGGTCATATTAAAACATAACTTAATAAATTACATCTATAAAATAGAACAATGTACAGATACACTGTCAATTACTTCTGTACACTCCTTTTACTGTCTGCTTTTTACTCATGAACTCGGGGTCTACAGTGAGCAATAATGGAGTGCATCTCCACCCCTGAGTTCAAAAATACATTAAGGTAATTACATATAACCCCCCCCCCCCCCCCCCCACCAAAACAATAACCCGACATGTTTCACTTCTATTGCGGAAGCTTTTTCAAGGGAACAAAGTGAGATGCTATAGTGCAGAGTGCCAAGGTGCAATTACATTAAAATAAAAAACAGAGAATCATAGAGCACGTCTGCTCATGACAGCAGTCAAACAAGGCAGTCAGAGAAGCCACCAGTCGTCAGACCCGCCAGCGGGGCGGATGTTCTGACGACCGTTTCTGCGTGTATACAGTCTGTCGGCCGGCTGATAAGGCTGTTTTAAAGCGATCTGCCGATCAGTCAAAACCAGCCCCATCAGCCACCCGACAGACTGTAGACTTCCGCCCCGCGGGCGGGTCTGACGACTGGTAGCTTGTGTCAGTTCGACTTGAGTACGCACCTTTAGATTTTTCTGTTAGATTATTTTCTGTAGAGACTGGTCATTCTCTCTGGTGCATTGTCTTCTGGTTATCTCCTGCTAAGTAGAACAATGCCTAAAGGCGCGTACACGTGCCATGCTTCCGCAAATGACGGTCCACCAGACCCTCCCGCTGAGCGGACGTTCTGCCGACAGTAGCACGTGTGTACGCGCTGTCGGCAGACTGATAACATCCACCCAGCGGTAGGGTCTGACGGACCTGTCATTTGCGGAAGTATGGCGTATGTTTGCGCCTTAATTGTTAGGCAGATGGATAGTTAGATGATTTGGAAATCATCTGGCATTACCTAGAAAATCTAATGCTGGGAATACACAGTGCATTTCAGCGGCTCCATTCTGCCGCCCAATCGATTCCCCGCTCGACCGCGCGGGTGATTCTCTTATCTTCTGCTTGTTTTCCTTATCTTTTTCCATTGTCCCCCATGCTGAATCGATCGGGTGGGTGATCGGACATGTCGGAAATTATCAATCGAGCCATCTAAATGGCTCAATTGAGCGGCGAAAACGCATCGTGTATTCCCAGCATAACAGAAAATTGTATGGTGTGTACCTAGCGTTTTAGGAGATCAATACAACATGCCTTGAATAATCCTCAGCAAAAGAAGGCAGACATCCCTGTAAAGGCCCTGTAATGAAAACCAGTTAGTTGGACTAGAATTTTGCTATATAACAGTGACTCAGTAAATTACCTGGCTAGGGACATGCCTCCTGTTTTCTACACTGGCAGCTTTCTGCATGATTGGGACCTTTGCCAAAAACAGCTGGTGATCAGCAGCCACACAGATTTGTACTATATCAGTCAGCACAAAGCTAGCAGTGGCACAGATTTGATCAAGTATCTTAATCAGATTTCAGTTGAAATCTGATGGAAATTGATTGGTGCAGGGTATTATACTTGATCTGGCAATCAATACCTCCCCGATGACCATGGCAGTTCTATAATAAAGGCAGGATTGTATAAGAGTGCAACACACACTGCACAGGTGTACGGGACTTAAAGAGACTCTGAAGTCTCGTAAAAATCCTCTTTCTATTTTAAAAATGTGTTTAACATGATTGTCCTAACTAAACCGCCACATCCCCGCCACTGTAATCTATCTAAATCCCCCCCTAACTCCATGGCAGGGCAATCCGGGCAGCGCTTCTGTGAGAGGCAGAGCTATGATCCGCAGCTCTGCCTCTCAGCGCGTCTGTCACCCCGGATCGCTGCCTCTCCCCCGCCCCTCAGTCTTTCTTCACTGAGAGGGGCAGGGGAGAGGCGGAGATATGCGCTGACAGGCAAAGCTGCGGCTCATGGCTCTGCCTCACACGGAAGCGCACAGGACAGCAAAATCCGCGACCAAGAAAGTCGTGGATTTTGCAGGGGAGAGGGAGGGGGGAGTTGGGGGGGATTTAGATTAGATTACAGCCATGCAGATGCGGCGGTTTAGTTAGGACAATCATGTTAAACACATTTTTAAATAAAAAGATGTTTTTTTACGAGACTTCAGTGTCTCTTTAACCATTTCAGCCCGTGGGGATTTTTCACCTTATGGACGAGAGGAATTTTCCCCTGTCAGCGCTTCTCCCTTTCATTTCATTTTCATTCCCCAATAACTTTATCACTACTTATCACAGCTAAATGATCTATATTTTGTTTTTCCGCCACCAATTAGGCTTTCTTTGGGTGGTAAATTATGCTAAGAATTATTTTATTCTAAATGCATTGTAATGGGAATAATAAGAAAGAAAAATTGAACAAATTCACTGTTTCAAGTTTCAGCCATTACAGTTTTAAAATAATGAATGCTACCATAATTAAAATCCACACATTTTATTTGGTCATTTGTCCCGGTTATTGCAACATTAAAATTATACCCTTAGTGTAATGAATGGTGACAATATTTTATTTGGAAGTAAAGGTGCATTTTTTTCAGTTTTACATCCATCACTAATTTTTAGCCCATTATTTATTAATTATATGTCCTCTTGACATAAATAATCATTTATTTTTATTCCCCAAAGTCAGAAAGTGTGTTTTTACTATTTGGCCACAAGATTTCCCTACTGCGCAAAAATCCTATTAGCGTACAATGTATGCTAATTGGGATACAATGTATCACTACATTGTAACCAGGGAAGTGACGTAGGCTTCCATCGGAAGCCTCCGATCACAGTGGCGGCGGGGAGATTATGAATGGAAACATTGTTTCCATTCATAAATTTAACGACCATGCAGCGGAAACCTGCGGAAATCACGGCAGCTCCATTTACAGAATAAACACTGTCTTTGAACAAAAACCGTGTTTATTCACGGCGGACATGTACGGATTGGCACAGGGGACTTCTGTCCCCTGCAGCCAATCCCCCCCTGCTAGCAGCAGCAGCACGATCTCCTGCAAACCCCCCAAACTGCAGGGACGTGACTAGCGCGTCCCTGCGGCTCTAGAACCTGCCGCTGCGGAAGTGAAGCTCACGTCCGCGTGGCTGAAATGGTTATAGGTCACCCGAAGCGAAAATAAACTAATGAAATAAACGATTGTATTTATCTTCCTTCTCCTAAAAATGACTTTTTAAGATATTCCACATTTATTTTGTTTAAATCTACTTTTTAAGTTTTAACTGTTTTTATTGTTTTTGCTCAATGACCCATTCATTGAAGCATGCCAGAGCTAAAATCTATGTACTATTGACCCTTTTCGATTGATTACATGGATGTAATCGATCGAATGATGGAGATTGGAAGTCTATGGGAACAAGGGAGGCAGATTGATACAATCGTATGCATATGCTGAGATGCTAATCCCCTAATGCACCTATCAGATTGACATAATGCACATTGGTGGAGACTCTAGATACACCCTATACACACACCTGGCAATCGATATATGCCACTCGAGATGATGTGCTACAATGTTATGTCAGTCGCAATGTGATTTTTACCCTAGCATGCAAGGTGCAATTGTATAAATGCTACTGCCATCCATCTGTGTGGACTCCTATAGTTGTACTCAAAGGGCTGGTCAATAGTGACCCTGTGTTTAAGGCAGCCATACACTGATCGATTATGCCACCAGATCGACCAGCAGATAGATCCCTCTGTGATCGAATCTGATCAAAGAGGTATCTATTGGCTGCCTACACTGCAAACAGATTTTGAATCGATTTCACTATGAAACCGATTCACAATCTGTGGAGCTGCCGCCGCGGTCCCCTGCATACATTACCTGATCCGGGCGGCGCGAGTCCCCCGGTCTCTGCTGTCTCTACTCCGCTCTGGGCTCCAGCTTCACTTTACTTCTTGTCGGGGGAAGTTTAAACAGTAGAGGGCGGAGCTGGAGCCCAACACGGAGAAGGGACATCGGGGGGGACACGCGCCGGCTGAACAGGTAATGTATTGCCGCTAGCGATACGTTATTCGATCGACGCACTCCCGATCCGCCGTCAATCGAGCAAAATTTTCCGTGCGGACAGATCGACGGGATCGATCGTTTTTGGGCGGAAATCAGTCGAACAGTCAGCGTTTGCGCATCGATTTCACCGCAGATTCGATCAGTGATCGAATCTGCTGTCTATAGGCGGTAAATCGGGCAAGTGTATGGGCACCTTTAGTCTTAACATTTTATTTAATTGCCACAGCTTAGATGAACTTCTAGGCGACATTACACATGCCATGCTTAGGTGATTTCCACTCCTTTGCATCTTCAAACAGGAACCTAAATGGTTAATTGCCGAAGGGTGGCAGGGGAAACCTATTTTGTTCCGATCTCTCTGCTTGCTGCTGGGGGGGGGGGGGGGGGGGTGTTTGAAAAGCTGGAACCTCCCGAGAAGCCTGCGCAAACTATCAACATCCGATCAGTGGGACTTTCAGGAGACTGGGGCTGTTTCTATTGGCTCTGCTCCTGTCAGTCATAGCTTATGGCCCTCTGCTTTTGAGTTATGTGAGTCCTGTACTGTTCCTGACAGAGGAGAAACTGCTGGTAATGATCAAACATGTTACTGTGTTTTACTGCATGCTTCAACCTGTATGAATTGACATTTACTGACATGTTGAAGTATTTACTGCACAAGTCGGTAAGTTACCTCACTACTCGGTAATTTCAGCTTGCCTTGCGGTAACCGCCTTGATAAATTGATATTCTCCTAAGTGCTCAGTAAAGTCAACTGTTTTCAGCATTACCGAATGCAGTAATGCTTGATGAATTGAAGCCATCTATAGGCCCATATGCAATTAACTTTTTCTCCAAGAAGATATTTCCACAGCTTGTGAATAAAATGCTTATTAAACCACCAGCAAGCAAGAAAATACTCAGTTTAATTTTTATAGTACCGTATATACTCTGTTAGAAGTCGAAATTTAGGACTGACTAGCGGTGTAAAAGTGTAGGGGTCGCCTTATCTTTGAGTCAGTCCTAAATCTCTCCACTTATAGCCAGGAAGGAAAGGGTCTGTCTTTCTCCCCCTCCCTGCAGTGCTAAAGCTGTGACCTACTCTGACCCCCTTCTCCTCTATCACAAAATAAACTGGGGCCCCTACTAACTGTCTCCCCAGGCCAGGTCCACCCATGATGCCAAGTGGGGCGACTTCCTCAGGCAGCAGAAGTCTGGGGGGCAGCACCAGGCAGAAACGGGAAGTGAAGCGAGTGCCTGGCCAAACTATACTGGGGGCAACTGTATCTGGCTAACCTATACTGGGGGCAACTGTACCTAGCTGCCAATACTGGGGGCACCTATACCTGGCCAGCTTACCTATACTGAGGGTGTCTTTTGGGGGGCACACTGCAGCTATAATGTGCGGTGCAAAATGTCGGGGGGGGGGGGGTAGGCAGACCAGAGATGACAGCACATAGGGATGAAGCTTTCACTTCGGGCTCTGGATTGTAAGGGGAGAGATGGTGAAAAGTGGACCCCCCCCCCCACCAATCCTTTTTAGAATGTGATGGATAGTGTGTCAGAGTAGGTCACAGCTTTGGGTTGCAGGGAGAGATTGCACACTTTTGTCACAGGTTATAGCACTGCATTGGTGCATTACAGCCAGCTCCATTAAATTGTGATAATAAATTACCAAAGCTGGGTAGTGGATGAAGGCGCCTGGCTGCTATGGACAACATATACTTTGTCAGTTTCATTTGTTCCACTTTTCACAACTTGTCTGTTCTGTCTGTGGAGAAAATCTCTCAGGAGGGTTATTTAGATGTATAATCAGGTGCAGAGTTTGCTGAAAAGACTTTTGTTTGGGTAATAAAAAATTCCATCTTAAGAGGTTCAAATATTGGGGTCAACTTATACAGGAGGTGGACTTATATTTGATGATATACAAAACTTTTTCACCTACGTTGTGCTACTTTTTCAATTGCAAAGTGCTGAAAAGTAAATTTTAAAGTGACCTGAACTCTTGCACAGGACAGAAGGAAAACCTAGAGAAATGCACCCTGTATGTGTTTAGAGTTTAGCCTGTTTAAGGCTACATTTCCACTGTGCTCGGCATGCATCTTGCGAGAAGCAATGCCGGCACAGCTGTGATGCATCTCGCGGCCGAATCCTTCTAGCTGCGCTATCCACGGCTATGGGATTCAGACAGGTGATGCGAGATTATGGTGCATGCCATCAGATTTTTCCCCGCGCAAGAATTCCGATGCTCTTTGTTGACTTCAATAGACTGCCAAATCGCAACCCCATTCATGTGCGGGGAATCGCACCGCAATCGCAGCACTGGAAACCTACCATGATTTTCCCCTCACTTTGTGTTTAATCTCAAATTGTAATTTGATCTCTCCCCTGTGTCGCATGACTGCCATGGTAGATAAGCTCATTTGAAAGTACAAGGTGTTAACAATTAGAGATGTGGCAAACATCTCCAAATCCCTGGGGCTTTTTCTACTTCCGGGTTGCACTGACCCTGAGTAGTACGCCTGCGCTGCCCGGCAGAACGAGTCCTCGACCGCGCTCGTTCTGCGCGTGTGCGTGACGTCATGAACAACGTCACGCTCATGCGCAGAGAGTGCCCGGCAACAGGAGCACGATCGAGGACGCGCTCTGCCGGGCAGCGCAGGCGTACTACTTCGGGTCAGTGCGACCCAGAAGTAGTAAAAGCTCAGAGATGTTCACGGCATCTCTATTAACAATGTGTCTGCTTATATGAACCAGGAAGTAGAAACAGTGCAGCTTTATTGCAGGATTTTTATCAGCTGTAACAGACGTGTTTTTTGTTTTAAGGTTATTATGCTGTTGCTTATCTTTTAGAGCAAAGAGGACGTTCTGAGTTCAGGTCCACTTTAAAGTGAAAATGAAAAATTATCTCTTTGGAGAAAATGCAGGAGAAAGTTAATTGCGTACAGGCTGTAGATATGTACAAAAATAAACAATTGCATGAATATTACTTTTTCTGGGTTTCGTATTTCTTGGTACGGAAAGAGGGAAAAAAATGAAATAAACTACCTTTTGATCATGGAGGCAAAAAGATACCATGAAAAGCCCCCAAAAGCATTTTTGCAACAGACACCTCATTTATATTTGGTTTTGGTTTATAAATGCCAGTAAGGTGACTTGCCAAGAAATCTCTGTGAACTGGTGACAGAGAAACATTGGGAGTCTTTATAGTGTAAAAACAAACTAAATAGAAAATCGGCATAGAGCAAGTAAAGCAGGGACACGGTAAGACTTTTATGCTGTCAGTGCTGTGAGCAGTCATTTGTGTGTATGTCAATATTGTGTATCACTGACGTCTTAGGTTAGATTAACAGTCACTGGCAGGTTTTCCAGTTGAATGAGCAACATTTATGGATGCTAGCTGAGTCAAGATGTTCATCACATGAGGAGTTGTGAATATCTGATGGCTAGTTTTTTTTTTTTTTTGCCTGAATTAATTTGACAGTTGGTCATGGTTTTCTAGCACTTAAAGGACAACTAAAGTGAGTCTGCCATATTTATTGCCTTTTAAGCAATCCCAGTTGCCAGACAGTCCTTCTGGTCCTCTGTATAAATATTTTAGCCATAGACCCTGAATAAGCATGCAGCATATCAGGTGTTTCTTACAAGATTACAGTACCTGCGCGTTTTTCTGGTGTGATTCAGACACTATTGCAGCCTAATAGACCAGCAGGGCTGTCAGGCAACTGGTATTTCTGAAAAGGAAATAAATATGGCCGCCCCCATATACCTCTCACTACAGTTGTCCTGTTAAAATACAACTCAAGTAGGAACAATATGGAGGCTGCCATATTTATTTCCTTTTAAACAATACCGATTGGGGTATAGTCCTGTTATTTTTGGAAATAAGAACGTGTAATTGCTGTTCCAGTGGAAACCAACAAAACTGAAAAAAAAATACGCTTTTATTTCCAAATAAAATACTGTCGCCATACATTGTACTAGGGATATAATGTAAACGTAATAGCCGGGACAAATCGGCAAATGAGAAAAAAATGTGTGGGTTTTATCCACAGTAGCACATTTTATTTTAACCACTTTACCCCCGCCCGTACGGATTTCTCCGTCCTTTTCCATCCTTTAACCCCCAGGGACGGAGAAATCCGTACTTTGCGCACTCCCGCCGCTGCCCGCGCTCCCGCTCGTAAACACGCCGCCCGCCGCTAGTAAACACGCCGCCGCCCGCTCGCCCAGAGATCAATGAACGAGAAAATCCATTCCCGTTCGTTGATCTTAGCCCCGCAATGATCCGCTGCTCTCCGATGGGCAGCGCGATCATTGTGAAACGATACAAACTTACCCAGCCTCCAAGTACTTCCTCCAAGCTTCCGGAAGGACGATTGGAGGTCGCATTAAAGCAAAAAGTTACTGTGGCCATCTTGTGGCCAAATAGTAAAACACCCTACACATTTTTCACATACAAATTACTTTTACACAAAAAATTAACTCATTACCTCCCACACTCCCAATTTTTTTTTTTTTTTGTAATAAAAAAATTAAATGTACAATAAAAAAAATACATAAATAGTTACCTTAGGGGCTGAACTTTTAAAATATTTATGTCAGGAGGGTACAACACTGTTACTTTATAAACTATGGGCTTGTAATTAGGGATGGACGCAAAACTGAAAAAAATGCACCTTTATTTCCAAATAAAATATTGACGCCAAACATTGTGATAGGGACATAATTTAAATGGTTTTATAACCGGGACAAAAGGGCAAATACATTTCATGGGTTTTAATTACAGTAGCATGCATTATTTAAAAACTATAATGGCCGAAAACTGAAAAATATTTTTTTTCCCACATTTTTCCTATTTTCCCATTAAAACACATTTAGAATAAAATAATTCTTGGCATAATGTCCCACCTAAAGAAAGCCTAATTGGTGGTGGAAAAAACAAGGTATAGAGTGTTTAATTGTGATAAGTAATGATAACGTTATAGACGAATGAATGGAAGGAGCGCTGAAAGGTGAAAATTGCTCTGGTGGTCAGGGGGTAAACCCCCTCAGTGGTGAAGTGGTTAAAACTATAATGGCAGAAAACTGAGAAATAACATTATTTTTCTTATTCTCATTTTAAAATGCATATAGAAGAAAATAATTCTCAGCAAAAAGTACCACCCAAAGAAAGCCTAACTGGTGGGGGGGGGGGGGGGGGGAGCAGATCTAGTTCATTTCTGTGTGATAAATAGTGATAAAGTTACTAGTGAATAAATGGGAGGGGTGGTGAAGTGTGAAAATTGCTCTGGTCCTTAACCAATTAACATTTTACGTCCAGGAGGCCATGTGCGCTCCCGCGCACTCCCACGGTCGATCACGCGCGTGCACGGCCCGCGGTTCATTAGCCAGGCAATCAGTGAATCGGGCTATGGTGCCCGATCACTGATTCCTCTCCCCCGCAGAAAAAGCGACAGCTTCTCTCGGAAGCTTCGCTTTTTCTGGCTGTAACGTCCCCCATGCGTCTCTCTAAGTGTACATGTTACGCTTAGTGACGTCATGTAAACAAACTCATGGCTGCCATCTTGTGGCCAAAAAGTAAAATTACACCTAAATGTAAAAAAAATAATAAATTACACATATATTTACATTTAAAAATTACAATTTACATCCCACCCTCCCAAAAATACCCACATAAAATGTTTAATAAAAAAAAAACAAATATTACAATTAATAAAAACCCCGTAACTATTTACCTTAGGGTCTAAACTTTTTAAATATCAATGTAAAGATGAAATATTTATATATATTTTTAAATTATAAGCTTGTAAATAGTGATGGACGCAAAACGGAAAAAATGCACTTTTATTTTCAAATAAAATATTGTCGCCATACATTGTGATAGGGACATAATTTAAACGGTGAAATAACCGTGACAAATGGGTAAATACAATACATTGGTTTTAATTATGGAGGCATGTGTTATTTTAACCACTTTGTCCTCCTTGACGTATAAAAACGTCAAGGACATGCGCGCTCCCGCAGCCGATCGCGCGTGTGCACGCGCACTCCCAGCCTGCTGATTCGGTAGCGCAGGAATCAATGAATCGGGCTATGGTGCCCGATCACTGATTCCTCTCCCCTGCAGAAAAAGCGACAGCTTCTCTCGGAAGCTTCGCTTTTTCTGAGTCTTTGTCCCTCTAAGCTTAGAGTGACGTCATGTAAACAAACTCAAGGTTGCCATCTTGTGGCCAAAGAGTAAAACTACATCTAAAAGTTAAAAAAAATTACACTACACAAATATTTCCCTAAATAAAACACTATTTACTTCCCACCCTCCCAAAAATACCCACATAAAATGTTTGATAAAAAAAAAAAAATTACAATAAAAAAAAACACAAATATTTACCTAAGGGTCTAGACTATTTAAATATCTATGTAAAGATGAAATATTTCTATATTTTTTTTTTATATAAGCTTGTAAATAGTGATGGATGCAAAACAGAAAAAATGCTTTTTTATTTCCAAATAAAATATTGTCGCCATACATTGTGATAGGGACATAATTTAAACGGTGAAATAACCGTGACAAATGGGCAATTACAATACGTGGGTTTTAATTATGGAGGCATATATTATTTTAAAACTATAATGGCCGAAAACTGAGGAGAAATTATTTTTTTTCGTTTTCTTTTTTTCTTATTCTTACTGTTAAAATGCATTTACAGTAAGGTAGCTCTTAGCAAAATGTACCCCCCAAAGAAAGCTTAATTGGTGGCGGAAAAAACAAGCTATAGATCAGTTCATTGTGATAAGTAGTGATAAAGTTATAGGCGAATGAATGGGAGGTGAACATTGCTCGGATGCATAAAGTGAAAACGACTGAGAGCTTAAGTGGTTAAAACTATAATGGCCGAAAACGGAGAAATAATGGATTATTTTCCATTTTTTTCTTATTCTTCCTGTTAAAATGCATTTACAGTAAAGTGGCTCTTAGCAAAATGTACCCCCAAAGAAAGCCTAATTGGTGGCGGAAAAAACAAGATATAGATCAGTTCATTGTGATAAGTAGTGATAAAGTTATAGGCTAGTCAATGGGAGGTGAACATTGCTCGGATGCATAAAGTGAAAACGACTGAATGTGAAGTGGTCAGGGCCAGATTTCTGGAAAGGCCAGAAAGGCCACGGCCTAGGGCGATAAAATTAGATAAGATAAGAAGGGCGGCATGACTTGGAGAGAGAAGAGGTCACATGTCAAAGTAAATCATCTCTTCTGGTCCCGCAGCACAGCCATCCAGCGCCCTGCTCTGCATTAATAGCTGAATTCCAGAGTTCCCCAATCCCTGCATTTCTCTCTCACTTCCTGATGTGTTAAAACAATCAGGATCAATCATAACGGTCACCTGATAATCCATTCCTTTCTTTGTATGATAGACTTACAGATTGATGTGTGAAATACCAGAGATTTACATTACAAAGCAGATAGAACTAAGTTCCGCTGAGTTTTAATGCAGGTATTCCCAAACATCAGTGAGCTCTGCAGTTTCTTCACCTCTTTTACAGCTTTGACACTGACCTCAGCAGTTGTTAATTTACCTAATCCTAATTTGACTGTTTCTTTTTTTTTCCTAGTAGCAGTGGTCGCTTCTCTTCCTTAGTTAACTCTTTCTTGACTCATTTTCTGTCCTCCAGCTCCTACCATCTATGAGACTGCAGGATAAAAAATGCTGTTTTCTTTCCTTTCGTTGCTAAACTGTCATTTTAAATGACACCTGAGCAGTGGTGCTCATCCAATATTTGGGTATCCGAACTACCCAGATAATCTGAACTTTCTCCACTATCCGAACTTGGAATAGCAATTCGGATATTTTTTTAAAATCTGAATCTAAAACTATCCGAGCAAACTCTGATTTTCCATCTGAGAGAGAGAGATTTAAAATCCCCACATCATTAAAAAAACATGATGCTACATGCCTCATTTACCCTAAAAAACGTTTTAAAGGCAATTTAAATAAGCCTCCTTCAGACTTTGTTCCCGTATACTGCCAATATGTTAGAGCACACCACCATATGTACATTCAGCATTCAAAAGAGATGCATAGATTTTTCAGCAAATATAAATAAATGTCATTCAGATGCTTTAAAGTGGAGCTGAACTCTTGCACAGGACAGAAGGAAAACAGAGATATGTACCATGTATGTATTTCGAGAGCCTGTCTAATTCCCCCTCCTCTGTGTCACAAGTTGTAATTTGATCTCTACACTGTGAGTGTCACCTGACTGCCACAACAGCTAAGCTCATTTGAAAGCACAGAATGTTAAAAATATGTCTGCTTCCATAAAAGCAGGAAGTGGACACACTGCAGATTTATTGCAGGATTTGTATCAGCTGTAACAAAAATGTTTTTATTGAAAGGTTATGTTGTTGCGTATCTTTTAGAGCAGAGAGGAAGTTCTGAGTTCAGGTCCACTATAATTACAACAGAACATCCAAAGTGGGTCTTGATAGGATGTTTGATACTTACCTGTTCTCTGTTTTGGATGGGCTTCTCTCCATTGCACTGCCCTGCCAGTTGCCACCTGTTGGTGGCTCCGACTGCAGCCAGTCTCACAGAGGACAAAGAAGCAGTGCATGCTCTGTCCACTCGTGCTCCCTGTAATTTCTTGCTCCTGGGTACAGTGTTATACATTCTTGACAAGTACCGGTCATACATCAGCGCGATTTCTCAAGTATGCATGCCCAGAACACTATCGGCTGCTGTGCACATTCGGGCAGGAGGGCAAATTACAGGAATTATTTGTTGAATGGGGGCAGAGCAGCACAACTGAGATGAGCGGGGGCGCTTGGTGACAGCAGGCCTAGGGCACTGGAAAGTACAAATCCGGCCCTGGAAGTGGTTAAAGGATAACTGAACTGACGTGACATAATGAGAGACATATGTATGTACAGTGCCTAGCACACAAATAACTATGCTGTGTTCCTTTTTTTTCTTTATCTGCCTGAAAGAGTTAAATATCAGGTATGTAAGTGGCTGACTCAGTCAGGAAGTGACTACAGTGTGACCCTGACTGATAAGAAATTCCAACTATAAAATACTTTCCTAGCAGAAAATAGCTTCTGAGAGAAAGAAAGAGATAAAAAGGGGAATTTCTTATCAGTGAGGGTCACACTGTAGTCACTTCCTGTCTGAGTCAGGACTGAGTCAGCCATTTACATACCTGATATTTAACTCTTTCAGGCAAAATGCAAGCAACTTTCTGGCATTTGCACTTTGTGATTTCTTATTCAGTTAAATGAAGAATTGCGTCACGATAGTTTTAAAAATGCTACATGCAAATTGCAAGTGTTGCAGTGTAAATGATCCCATAGGAATACATTGTATGCAACACTTTGCTGATTGCCAGTGACAACCGCCCACAAAGCACTCAAGTGTGAATGGGCTCATACACACTTTTTTTTTTTAGCTTGGGTCACTTGATATGATTTTGCTCTATCCTGCTCTATCCTTTTTAGAAAGTTCTGCAAGCCTTCTTTAATTGCGCCTTATACAGCAGCACTGTTTGTAACCCCCACTCTTGCATGGTGAGCCTGCCACTGGTCAGTTATGTGCGTCATAAGACACAGTCTTGTCTCCACTTTGATTTGGAAAGATCTTGCAACGTTAGGGATTTGTGTGGGAAACCGTTTGTAATGGCATGTACACATGATGCAATTTCACATCTGATCGGAACGATTATTTCCGACATGTCTGATCTGCTCCTGATCAATAATAGGATCGATTTTGCAAATTTATAGAAAAATCAATCCTGTTTATCGATCGGGAGCAGTTTGAACATGTATACATACAATTTTCCATCAGACAGTGATCAGAAATTGAATCATGTGTACTCAGCATAAAAGGTTCTGCACTCCATATGTGACACTAATTTGTGATCTTGATCTGGCTTGGCTTAATTTGCAATATGCCTTTACAAAACCCAGACAAGGATGCATCTGAATTCAGGCTTGCAGGCTGCATGGACTTGCAAATGTTTTTCTTATTCTGTAATTGTACTACTGTGTTATCGTCACAATGCAATGTTCTATATTCACCACACAGGGGCAGTGTTGCTACAGTAATACTTAATCACTGAGACAGACAACAAACAAGCATATGATAACTTTTTTGTTTTTTGTTCTCTTAATTTTGGCGTTTCTTATCTAACTTTTATCTTCTACTTTGTGCAGTAAATGTGCTTAATTTTCTTAAGCAAAAACAAATTGGAGGCCTCAAAGCAAGGCAAATACCCCAAGCAACAAAAAAGATAACTAAAAATAATTAGTAAAATATCAAAAAACTTTTTTCATTCAAACAGAAAAAAGACACACACATACAGTAATGTGAAAAACTATTTGCCCCCTTCCTGATTTCTTATTCTTTTGCATGTTTGTCACACTTAAATATTTCTGCTCATCAAAACCGTTAACTATTATTCAACGATAACATAATTGAACACAAAATGCAGTTTTAAATGATGGTTTTTATTTAGTGAGAAAAAAAAACTCAAAACCTACATTGCCCTGTGTGAAAAAGAAATTGCCCCCTGAACCTAATAACTGGTTGGGCCACCCTTAGCAGCAATAACTGCAATCAAGCGTTTGCGATAACTTGCAACGAGTCTTACAGCACTCTGGAGGAATTTTGGCCCATCTTTGCAGAATTGTTGTAATTCAGCTTTATTTGAGGTTTTTCTAGCATGAACCGTCTTTTTAAGGTCATGCCACAACATCTCAATAGGATTCAGGTCAGGACTTTGACTAGGCCACTCCAAAGTCCTTCATTTTGTTTTTCTTCAGCCATTCAGAGGTGGATTTGCTGGTGTGTTTTGGGTCACTGTCCTGCTGCAGCACCCAAGATCGCTTCAGCTTGAGTTGACGAACAGATGGCCGGACATTCTCCTTCAGGATTTTTTGGTAGACAGTAGAATTCATGGTTCCATTTATCACAGCAAGCCTTCCAGGTCCTGAAGCAGCAAAACAACCCCAGACCATCACACTACCACCACCATATTTTACTGTTGGTATGTTGTTCTTTTGCTGAAATGCTGTGTTACTTCTACGCCAGATGTAACGGGACACGCACCTTCCAAAAAGTTCAACTTTTGTCTCGTCGGTCCACAAGGTATTTTCCCAAAAGTCTTGGCAATCAGTGAGATGTTTTTAGCAAAATTGAGACGAGCCTTAATGTTCTTTTTGCTTAAAAGTTGTTTGCGCCTTGGATATCTGCCATGCAGGCCGTTTTTGCCCAGTCTTTCTTATGGTGGAGTTGTGAACACTGACCTTAATTGAGGCAAGTGAGGCCTGCAGTTCTTTAGATGTTGTCCTGGGGTCTTTTGTGGCCTCTCGGATGAGTTTTCTCTGCGCTCTTGGGGTAATTTTGGTTGGCCGGCCACTCCTGGGAAGGTTCATCACTGTTCCATATTTTTGCCATTTGTGAATAATGGCTCTCACTGTGGTTTGCTGGAGTCCCAAAGCTTTAGAAATGGCTTCATAACCTTTACCAGACTGATAGATCTCAATTACAGTACTTTTGTTCTCATTTGTTCCTGAATTTCTTTGGATCTTGGCATGATGTCTAGCTTTTGAGGTGCTTTTGGTCTACTTCTCTGTGTCAGCTCCTATTTAAGTGATTTCTTGATTGAAACAGGTGTGGCAGCAATCAGCCCTGGGGGTGACTACAGAAATTGAACTCAGGTGTGATAAACCAGTTAAGTTATTTTTTAACAAGGGGGGCAATCACTTTTTTACACAGGGCCATGTAGATTTGGAGTTTTTATTTTCTCACTAAATAATAAAAACCATCATTTAAAACTGCATTTAGTGTTCAATTATGTTATCTTTGACTAATAAACGGTTTTTGATGAGCAGAAACATTTACGTGTGACAAACATGCAAAAGAATAAGAAATCAGGAAGGGGGCAAATGGTTTTTTCACATCACTGTAGATGCATAAAAGGGCCCAACAATCCACAGATCACATCGCCAACACGCCACACAAGCATATCCTCACTCACTCCAAGTCTGTCAAATTTGCTGGAGGGGTACCTCTTAAGGATCAATGGACAATGAGATCACTGCAGAACACTGTTCATAAATTATTGTAAGATTCTCTGATATCCAACACCAATTGTAAAGTTCCTCGGTGTCGATCAAGAAAAGAAGTTGAACATATAAAGCAGTTCCATCAGAGCAACAGGCTTTTGATGATATGTACAAAAGCATCCAGCAAAGCAATCAATCTCAGACAGCAAGTTCCAGGTATAGCGAGGCAGCTAAGCAGGCAAAGCAGTCCTCCGGACACAGATTAATCCAAAGGACTCAAGTATGCATTTCCTATTGTAGACAATCAGGAGTGACAGACACTGCATGCAGCATAAACAGTTTGCTAGAAGAGGTACGCTCAAAGCATAGCAGAAGCTTGCAACAAATGAGTGCATACAGTACCAGGATGATGGTGTCTTGTCAACTCCGATCCAAGTGTAGAGGATGACTTGGCTCCGCACAGTTTATAAACAATGTTCCATTGTAACACCGGAGCCCATCAGTTGCAGTCCAAGGAGAGTCCGTGTCAGTCTGATGCCTAGTACACGCCATACAATTTTCTGTTAGATTCTTCTGTTAGATTTTCTGTAAGATTTTCTGTAATTAGATTATTTTCTGTAAAGTACTGGTAGAGCCTGGTCATTATCTCTGGTGCATTGTCTTCTGGCTATCTCCTGCTGAGTAGAACAATGCTTAATTGCTAGTCAGATGGTTAGATAGATAATTTCCAACATGTTGAAAATTATCTGGCAGGCAAATCTAACAAAAAATCTTAAAGAAAATTGTGTGCTTGCAGCAAAGTGTTAGTTTTTAAAAGTACATTTTTTTTCTCTAGTGTGCTAGGTAATTAGCTACTGGGAGGGATTAGCTGTAACAGGAGGTATTTGGTCAGCTTCAGGACTCAGTACTGAGCTTGCTCAGTCTGTGGCTTGCTCACTAAGTGGCTTCAACACAAGTGGCATAGGCGTTAAAAACAGGCGTTACAACACAGGCACAAAGAGAGAGGTGAGAGGAAGCAGGTAAGGACTAAAAAAAAAAAACAACCTTCAACCAATATTGCGTTTTTTTGCATTGGTTAGAATGTGCTAACACGTTGTGGTGTAGTCTTTAAGTTTTGAGGACTCCACCCCAGCTTCACTCACTCCCCCTCCTCCACCCCAGCTTCACTCACTCCCCCTCCTCCACCCCAGCTTCACTCACTCCCCCTCCTCCACCCCAGCTTCACTCACTCCCCCTCCTCCACCCCAACTTTACTCACTCCCCCTCCTCCATCCCAACTTCACTCACTCCCCCTCCTCCCCTCCTCCACCCCTCCCCCTCCTCCCCTCCTCCACCCCTCCCCCTCCTCCACCCCAACTTCACTCACTCCCGAATTTCACTCACTCTCCCGTTTCATCTTTTACCGCCACAGTTTACTTTAAATAATTTTCCCCACACAATAGTCATCATGTTGGACAATGCAGTACAGTGTACATCCTGCAACATGTATGCATGCCTTGATCAGCGGATTGAGGGTGTTTACTGTTGCCCTGGGTGTGTGCGTGTTGCTCAGTTAGAGGCGGAAGTCCTAGAGCTAAATAAACATCTCGCAACACTGAGACGCATACACAAAATGGATGAGCTTGGATCTCACGATCCAGACTCTGGATGGAACCGGTGAAGATGAGGTGGGTGGAGTAAAGCCGGAGGAAGAAGCAGAGGTAGCCACTAGTTGGGTCACAGTTAGAAGAGGTAGGGGAAAAAGTGGCAGGGAGGCTAGTCCCGAGTTGTCCCTCACTAATAAGTATGCATGTTTGCGTAATATTGGGGTGGATGATTCTGGAGTAGCAATCCTGCAGCAGGATGTGCTCCTTAGCAGCCAAGGGGCAGACTGCTGTAACAAGAAAGGGAATAGGAGTGCAGCTAAGGCTAGACAGATACTGGTGGTAGGGGATTCAATTATTAGGTGCATAGATAGGGTAATTGTGGAAGAAACCGTGAATGCCGTACAGTCTGTTGCCTCCCGGGTGCTCGGGTTCGGCATGTAGCGGAAATAATTGACATTACTGGGTGGGGCTGGGGAAGACCCGGCTGTCATGGTACACATTGGCACCAATGACAAAGTTAGTGGGAGATGGAAGGTCCTCAAAAATGATTTTCAGGTACTTGGCGATAAACTTAAAGCAAGGACCTCCAAGGTGGTGTTCTCTGAAATACTGCCAGTGCCATGTGCTACATCTGAGAGACCGAGGGAGCTTAGGAAGTTAAATAAGTGGCTGAGAAATTGGTGTAGGAAGGAAGGGTTTGGGTTCCTGGAGAACTGGGCAGACTTTGCAGTCGGCTACAGTTTCTACAGCAGGGATGGGCTGCACCTTAATGGGGAGGGTGCAGCTGCATTGGGGGAGAAGATGGCTAAACGGTTGGAGGAGATTTTAAACTAGGATCTGTGGGGAGGCGTGAGGATAAAGTCTCAATATGTAGACAAGATAAGGTAAAAAGACAGTGGGAGCCTAACATTATGGGGGGTGGGGACAGTGTAAAGATTAAGGAGGTTGGTAAAACTTCAAGTAGCCCATTTCATGTAAACAAAATTGGTAAATGTCGTGGTAAAAATATAAAGTGCATGGTAACTAATGCTCGGAGCCTTGCAAATAAAATAGACGAACTAGAGTTCATTCTGAATGACAAAGGCTATGACATTGTGGGAATAACCGAGACATGGATGGATGAAAGCCATGACTGGATAGCTAATTTAAAAGGATACAATGTGTTTAGGAGGGATAGAACAGGGAAAAAAGGTGGAGTGGTTTGTCTTTGTTACGAATTCTTTTACAGCTGTCCTCAACGATGAGATGGAGGAAGATTGCGAAGATGTGGAGTCCGTTTGGGTAAATATTCATGGTGGAAATAAAAGTTGCCAATTGCTTATTGGGGTATGCTACAGACCACCTCATATTAATGAAGCTGCAGAACTGCGATTACTACAGCAGATTGAAAAAGCTGCAAGTAAAAATGAGGTCATAGTTATGGGCGACTTCAACTTTCCAGACATTGACTGGGGTATTGAGGCTACCCATTCTGGTAAAAGCAGCAGATTTCTGGCAGCATTACAGGACAATTACTTGACTCAAATGGTAACGGAACCAACTAGGGGGAATGCGTTACTGGATCTGATCATTTCTAATAGACCAGATAATGTATTAAATGTGCAGGTTCAAGAACATTTGGGAAATAGTGATCACAACATGATAACGTTTGATCTGGTGACTGATAGGTCACGGGGCAGCGGGACCACTAAAATTATGAATTTTAGAAAAGCAAAGTTCAATCAAATCAGGCAGGCACTAAGTTTGGTGAACTGGGATAATTTACTACAAGAGGAGGACACTGAAGGGAAATGGCAAGCTTTTAAACTTATTCTCAATCAATATTGTAGTATATGTATATCCCATATGGAAACAATGTCTAGGAATACAAAAAGGCCTCTATGGATGAATAGAAAGGTTAGGAATAAAATGAAGAGGAAAAAGAATGCCTATAAGGTCCTAAAACAGGAGGGGACCAAGGCTGCACTAAGCAATTATAAGGAGTGCAATAAAAATTGTAAAAAAAAGAAATTAGGCTGGCAAAGATCGAAGCTGAAAATCAAATCGCTAGGGATATCCAATCTAACCCAAAAAAGTTTTACAAGCACATCAACTCTAAAAAAAAAAAAAAAGAAAGGTTGACTGTATTGCAGTGTTCCCCAACCCTGTCCTCAAGGCCCACCAACAGTGCATGTTTTGTGGAAATCCACAGAGGTAGCTAATCAGCTCTGCTGAGATGCTAATTGCCTCACCTGTACATGTTTGTGGTTTTCTGCAAAACATGTACTGTTGGTGGGCCTTGAGGACAGGGTTGGGGAACTCTGCTGTATAGGACTCCTAAAGGATGAGGGTGGGAACTCAATGGTGGATGATCAAGGTAAAGCAGAGTTATTAAATGCTTTCTTTGCTTCTGTCTTCATAAAGGAAACAGCACTGTTGCAAATTACAGAGGCAGAAGAGTCTCAATCTTCTAACTGTAATATTAAATACTTAAAGAGAACCCGAGGTGGGATTTAATTTTGTTACTTGGGCACAGAGGCTGGTTGTGCACACTAAGACCAGCCTCCGTTGCTCCATGGTGTGCCTCCAGGACCCCCCTGCGCGCCGCTATACCCCCCGCGGTGCTGGCGACACGCAGCGCGTCGCCAGCACAATGTTTACCTATGCGCTGTCAGTCAGCGCCGCTCCCCCGCCTCTTCCGCATCGGCGCTACCCGCCCGTTTCATTTCCCTCCTATCAGCGGGTGGGAAGGGACACGGGCGGGTAGCGCCTATGCGGAGGAGGCAGGGGTGCGGCGCTGACAGACAGCGCATAGGTAAACTTTGTGCTGGCGACACGCTTCGTGTCACCAGCACTGGGGGGGAGGGGGTATAGCAGCGTGCAGGGGGGGGGGTCCTGGAGGCACACCATGGGGCAACGGAGGCTGGTCTTAGTGTGCACAACCAGCCTCTGTGCCCCACTAACATAATTAAATCCCACCTCTGGTTCTCTTTAACGCAGGAAGAAGTGAAGGCAAGACTAAAATTAAAAATTGACAAGGCACCTGGCCCGGGTGGCATGCATGCATCCTAAGGGAATTAAGTTTAGTTATAGATAAACCCCTTTATCTTATCTTTTGTGACTCTCTTGCAACTGGCAGAGTCCCAGTGAATTGGCGTACAGCCCACGTTTTACCATTATTTAAGAAAGGCAAAAAATCTGATCTAGGAAATTATAGACCTGTAAGCTTAACATCAGTTGTATGCAAACTATTTGAGGGGTTACTAAGAGATACTATACATGACTTCATAGTAGAAAATAATCTTCTTTCTCAGCATAAACATGGGTTTACTAAAGACAGGTCCTGTTTGACTAACATGCTCAGCTTTTATGAGGTAGTGAATGCGAATATGGATATTGGGAATGCTGTAGATGTGATATACTTAGACTTTGCAAAGGCCTTCGACACTGTTCCCCACAAAAGTCTGGTGCAAAAGTTGAGGATGCAAGGACTGGGGAAGAGTCTGTGTGCATGGATAGGGAATTGGCTAATGGACAGAAAACAAAGAGTTGTGGTCAATGGATCGTACTCAAAATGGGAGACTGTTAGCAGTGGGGTCCCACAGGGGTCTGTACTGGGTCCAGTGCTCTTCAATGTATTTATTAATGACCTAGTAGATGCAGTAGTGAGCAATGTTGCTGTTTTTGCAGAAGATACAAAATTGTGCAGAATCATCAACTCTCAGGAAAATAGTGTCATATTGCAACAGGATCTGGATAGGATGGCTATATGGGCACATAAATGGCAGATGAAATTCAATGTTGAAAAATGTAAAGTCATGCATTTTGGTCGTACCAATGGTCTAGCACCATACAAAATAAATGGGATACAGTTGGGGACATCAAACTTGGAGAAGGACTTAGGAGTACTCATCGACAACAAGTTAAATAATCGTACTCAATGCCAAGTCGCTGCAGCTAAAGCTAACAAAATTTTGGGATGCATTAAAAGGGAAATAAAAACTCGAGATTCTAGCATAATATTGCCCCTGTTTAACTCTCTAGTAAGGCCACATCTGGAATATGGAATTCAGTTCTGGGCACCACATTACAAAAAAGCTATTGCAGTTTTAGAGCAGGTGCAGAGACGAGCAACAAAATTGATACGTGGGATGGAAGGTCTCGCTTACCAAGAAAGGTTAGATAAACTGGGTTTATTTAGTCTAGAGAAAAGACGCCTTAGAGGAGATCTAATTAACATGTATAAATACATCAGAGGGCAATATAATAGCTTGGCGGATGAGATTTTTGTCCCTAGGCCTTCCCAAAGGACTAGAGGACATGATCTGCGCATGGAGGAAAAACGTTTTAGCCATTTGTTTAGGAAAGGGTTCTTTACAGTAGGAGTGATTAAGATGTGGAATGCATTGCCACAGGAAGTCGTTATGGCAAACTCTATACCTGCATTTAAAGGGGGCTTAGATGCTTTCCTTGCGTTTGAAAGACATCCATGGCTACAATTACTACGTAATGCCTAATGATGTTGATCCAGGGATTTTATCTGATTGCCATCTGGAGTCGGGAAGGAATTTTTCCTTTTTAGGGTTAATTGGACCATGCCTTGTAAGGGTTTTTTCGCCTTTCTCTGGATCAACAGGGATATGTGAGGGAGCAGGCTGGAGTTGTACTTTGTACTGGTTGAACTCTATGGACGTATGTCTTTTTTTGAACCAAAATAACTATGCAACTATGTATGGTGTGTACTAGGCATCATAGAGGCTTAAGGATCTTAGCCAGCAGGCTGTAGTGAGAGGCTGCGACAGGATAGGATGTGGCTTGCAGTGGTCAGCAGGTGTCAGAGAAGGCAGGAAGCCAAGAAACGCTGTCCTAAGTTTCTTAACGCACATTTTTCAAGCTGTATAGTTTCTAGTGTTGACAACTCATTGCTGCCTGTTACTGCTTTCGTACAACCCTAGAGCCTGTTCTCTCTTGACAAAGTCAAAGACTCACATGCTTGTGTTTGCAGGGAGGATGTGTGGATTCGGCAAATCAAGCCTTGGTTCTGCTACTTATGACCCTGGGACAGCAGGATGTTTCCAAAGTCTTGCTAGGACCTTTGTCTCCTTACACGTAAGTTTGTCTTCACAATGTGTAACTTTGCTTATCCAAATGATTCTTTCACAGCACCAGACTTCATATTACTTGTATGGGGGATACCCAGTAATCAGTTGTGTTTTTCGTACATAGATCAGCATGTCCTAGGCGGAGTCTGAGAATGTGAACTGTCCTTTTTCGGTTATCATGGTACCGGTGCTGTGTATATGATTGGTACAGTACTGTGATAACTGAAGAATGGTGGTGCCATCCAAAGACTGACTGCACATGGTCTCATTAAACAGAATCTGAACCTCCTTTTGGACATCTCTAGATATTAAGCATGTCAGAACAAAAGGCCAGTTGCTTCCCTTAACAAGTACTAGTTTAAATTGTGTTGAAATCCTTGGTGTTTTTCTTTAAATTCTGAAATGTAACATTCACTACATGGCTGAATCTACAAAGCTGGCAAATGTGACTGAACACTACATAGTATTGGCAAGTAACTGAAGACTTCCTGTTTTGCTGAAGTTGGGGATTTATTATTTTACTTAATTTCTCTGTTTTTTGTATGTGTGTTTGGCAGGATTGAGTTTTTGCGACATTTAAGAAGCTTTTTCCAGATCATGTTTAAAATTGAGAGCAAGACATTCGAAGAGCGTAAAGGAGTAGAGAAAGTGCTGTTGACCTGTGTCGGCGTTGGATTTTCTAATCTTAGCAAGACTATAAAATAATCCAAAGTTATTTTTTTGTTTTTGTTTTTTTCTGTGCGATTGGAGGTTGTAATTTGATGCTTTTTATGTGTGCTAACTCGGTATGAGTTTTGAATAAGAAACCAAAGCTATATCACTGGGGCTTGCCCAAAAGTTTCTTCATGGAGAGAGAGCATGAACCATATATTTGAATACATATTTTACCACCAGTGACACCTACCATTCCTGTTCATGTGTTGCTGCCGCAGTGACACCCACATCTTCCCAAACAAATAGATTTCTGTTTGTGGACATGCTACTGACCATATGATGCTTGCCTCTTTAGTGCCCAAGACTAACACACGATCATATGAGGCCTTGGGTAGATTTGGGGATTTACATGTCAGAGTCCCATAACATCTGTACATAAGTGGGAATGGGCAAGTATGTGTCGCTGTCATTACCGTATTGTGCCTACAATGTACTGGATACGGGGTTAAGTCTAGTATTGTGCGTGTATATATAATATATTACATTCCACTTTAAAGACCTTGTAGATTTGTAAACGTGGAATATTTCACTTTACCTCTGTGGTACTGTTGTTGTATATTATTTTTTTGTGTTCGTAAAGATGAGCAGATAAATTGCCATTGCAGCCTGTGAAAATCTGGTACTTTCCTGGGAAAATCAGACTTGATTGTGCGAGCTAAATCTTTGTGTCCAGAAACCTCACTGGGAACCTGAGGGGAACCCGAGGTGAAAATAAACTGACGTAAACAATTGTATCTATACTTTTTCTCCTAAAATGACTTTTTAAGATATTCCAGTTTTATTTTATATTTAAATCTACTTTTTAAGTTTTTACTGTTTTTGCTCAATGACACATTCATTGAAGTATGCCAGAGCTAAAATCTATGAACTATTGACCATTTTTATCACTTTCCTTCTCTCAGAAGCCATTTTCTGCTAGAAAAGCGTTTTATAGTTGGAATTTATTATCAGTGAGGGTTACACTGTAGTCTGATCCAATCCTGACTCAGACAGGAACTGCCACTAACATACCTGATATTTAACTCTTTCAGGCAGAGAAAGAAAAAAAGGAACTAGTCATAGTTATTTGTGTGCTAGGCACTGTACATATACGTGTCTCATCATGTCACCTTGGGCATCAGTCTAAAGATTAGATACATGCATTCTCAAAAAAAAAAGTGTGCTCCCCTTATAAAACTTTTGTGCTCCTTTACTGAATAAGGAGCTGAGTGATGATTCACTGAACACTTAGGGCTCTTTCACATCAGAGCTTGCGTTGGAGAACGCTCAAAGCATATGTTTTGTTGTATGAGTTTTAATGCGTTTTGATATGCATTGCACTGCAGTGTGTGCATTTTTAATCCGTTTTCAATGCGTTACAGCACATAGAAAAACGCAGGTAATTTTGTTTTCTTTTAGTTTTCAACTTTCTACATTGTTCCTCTGTTGCATTCTGAGACTGATTGCCTGCGTTAACGGATTAAAAACGCGCATAGTGTGCGTTTTACATTGACATTGTAACGCATAAAGCTAGCGTCGGCCGAAAAACTGCGCCTGGGTGCAGTGTAACGAAACGCACAAAAAGGCTGCATTATATGTGAAAGCTAAAATGAAAGTCTATGGACTTTCATTTCACCTTGGGTAACCCTTTGCGTTGAAACGCAGAAAATTTGCCCTAATGTGAAAGAGCCCTTAAAGCATCCCCTCCCCACCCCACCCCATTTTTCTAATGAATTTATTTTTTTAGCACGTCTCCTAAATTTGTGCAAGAAGCCAATCTAAACCCCAAAAAATGAATGGGACATAAGAATAGCAATCAGTTTGACTAGTTAATATACACAGTGTATAGAAGAAAAGTGGCGAACAAAATATTTCTTTTAGGAGTTAGGTAGGGAGCACACTTGTCCTTGCGATTTTCCTGTGATTGCAGTTTCCACAAGCAATTTTCCATGGTTATTTAAGATTTTCTGGATTTCGGTAAAATACTTTGAATTTGGAAAGCACACATTGTGCAGGGTGAAAAAACAAGGTCGTCCATTTTAAACCCTGAGCGTGGATGAAAGCAAAAATAAATAAATCTACAATTCCAGAGCAGCCGTTGACTTCAAGACCAGTGTTGTGCGGTTTGCCATGTGTGGCAAAAGGTGCACTAATCAAATAAGTGTGCTCCCTGCCTCAGATGTACAACTTGCTACCCCTGATGTTAAATATTTAGCATTGGATTTAATGAAAGGCTTAACTACTTCCCCCATTCTCCTCGCCCTACAGATCCAGCACTGGGTCTCAACAAACATATTACACAAAGACTTGTCTAATATGTTCGCGCAGCCACGCCACTGTCCACCTATGAGTGTGGCTGTACTGCACGGTTGCAATCCCTGTAGTTTAGCTGCGCATGTGCGAAGTAAGACCTTTTCGGCTCTAAGGCCATGCTCCTGCGATCTCTGCATGCAGGCGCATGTCTCAAACAGCACTGCTTGAGGAGATGTGCAGAATTGCAGGAGAGAGCCTGAGCAGCACAGTCTAAGCCAAAAATGTCTTACTGTACATGTGCCGCTAAACTACCTGAGGGTCAGAGGGCTGAATTACGAACAGTGGGAACATATCTGAGGGGAACAGACACTGCGGTAAGTATCTGCAACCATGCCAGGACATGTATATGGGCTGAGCTTGACATGTATTATTTGCCTTGGTATTCCGCTGAGTGTTTGTGTGCCACATCAATGTACTAGTGATTCTTATTGAGGTGTTTTTTTTTTTTGTTTAGCTCTGTACATATAATAAGTTATTTTAATTTTAGAAGTTTTAGAGTCTGCAATTTCAATTGTATTCCTTATTATAGTGTGCATTAGAAGGGAGGCACACTGAAATTATCCTGTATATATCATGCTGGCACTGCCTTCAGTAAACTTGTAAGTTCACAGAAAGTGGGATTTCAAGCACAGCAATAAAAACAGATTTTAAAATTGTCAAAAGAAATGTTTATATAATTTAACCTGCGCCAGGTATGCTTTCAGCATTTAACAGCTTCAATTTATGGTTTAGTTGGGTTTTCAGTTGCTAGCTTTAAAGAGAATCTGTAACGTCAAAACGTCCCCTGGGGGTTACTCACCTCGGGTGGGGGAAGCCTCAGGATCCTAATGAGGCTCCCCATGCCGTCCTCCGTCCCTCAGGGGTCTCGCTGCAGCCCTCCGCTTAGCGGTGACGTTAATATTTACCTTCCCGGCTCCTGCGCAGACGCTCTGACGGCTGTTGGCTCCGAAGTAGGCGGAAATACCCGATCGCCGTCGGGTCTGCTCTACTGCGCAGGCGCAAGTTTCCAGCGCCTGCGCAGTAGAGCGGACCCGACCCGACTGAGATCAGGTATTTCCGTCTACTTCGGAGCCGAAAGCAGCCACAGCGCCCCCGCTGGAGCCAGCAAAGGTAAATATTGAATTAACAGTCGGGTCTGTCGCCGGCTGTTCGGAGGGCTGCAGCGAGACCCCCGTGGGACAGAGGACGGCGTGGGAAGCCTCATTAGGATCCTGAGGCTTCCCCCACCCGAGGTGAGTACCCCCCAGGGGATGTTTTTGATGTTAGTGTCTCTTTAATTTATATCTGCTTATCAGACAAGGCCAAAAACACAAGTGGTGTTGATTTACTAAACAGTTATGACAAACTTTCACCAGTCTTCCAAAGGTGCATTAGAAAATGAGAGAATTTTTCTTAATGTTTTTGGACATTTTAAAACAGTATATTGTTTTTAGTACAAACGTTAATGAACTGTTTCTGTTTTATATTGAGCCAATAAAATTAACTTTTTTTAATGGTCTGAATTTATGTTGGTATTTTGTTGCATGTTGTTTAGATATCCTTTTTGTTAAAAAAAAAAAGAAATCTTGAACTTATAGAATAGTAGACCAAGGTTCAAACATATATGACAGGAAGTGTGCCCTGC
Organism: Hyperolius riggenbachi; assembly: GCF_040937935.1. Lineage (NCBI taxonomy): Eukaryota > Metazoa > Chordata > Amphibia > Anura > Hyperoliidae > Hyperolius > Hyperolius riggenbachi. Next base: position 407,391,697 of record NC_090646.1, on the reverse strand, counting down.
AAGATGTATGTTATTGTTTTAGACATTAAGTTAACCTTGATACACACAATGGTTTGCTATCTCCAGCAGGTATTGGTGGGCAGGATGAAAATGATGCACTCTGGGTAGTTTAGGCATTCTTGTTGCATATATATTGGAGAAGCAGTATAGTTCATCTCTTGTCATGTGAGGTTCTGCCATTGCCAAGGCAGGATTCATCACTTTTCTATATTTTTGTGCTTTTCCATGTGCAACAGCAGTCATCCCATTCAATGTTCTGCTCACTCTTCCATGTGTAACATTAAGGTACAGCAAACCCACAGATTTCTGTCCCAAGCTTGACTCGGGACTACCACTAAGGAGGTTAAAGCATATCTGTAGTAATATGCTTGTGCATGTGGAAACTTTTGCTGTGAACAGACAACATGCAGAAGCTCTACATGCAGGTGAAAGAATCCATGCTTAACCTCCTTGGCGGTTAATTTTTTCTGCAAAAATTTCAGAATTCCAATTTTTTATTTTTTTTTTAATGTTTCATGTAAAGCTACCAGAGTGGTAGCTACATGAAACACCACTAGAGTGCGCATGTGGCCCTCTAGTCCGATCGTCGCCGGCATCTATAGCAAACAGGGGAACGCTTATATAACGCGTTCCCCTGTTTGGCTTCTCCTGTCGCCATGGCGACGATCGGGATGACGTCATGGACGTCAGCCGACGTCCTGACGTCAGGCACACCCGATCCAGCCCATAGCGCTGCCCGGAACTCATTGATCCGGGCAGCGCAGGGCTCTGGCGGGGGGGGGGCCCTCTTCAGCCGCTGCGTGCGGCCGATCGCCGCAGAGCGGCGGCGATCAAGCTATGCGCGCGGCTAGCAAAGTGCTGGCTGCGCGCACAGCAATTTACAGAATGAAAATCGCCCCACCAGGGGCTGAGATCTCCCCCTGCGCGGCATAGCCCGAGCTCAGCTCGGGCTTACTGCCAGGGAGGTTAAAGAGAACCTGAACTGAAAATAAAAAGTTAAAATAACCATACACAAGTCATACTTTCCTCCTGTGTAGTCTACTCCTCAATCTTTCTCCTATCCTACATCCCATTTTGTCCACTGTGATCAATGGAATTCTCAGTCCTCCATTTTAGAAATGGCCACTACCCCATAACAGCTGCCTGGTCAGCACACTGTTAAACTGTATTATCACTTGAGTCATAGGAAAACATGGACATTACCTTGCACATTCAGTTCTAACTGACAGCTACTGAGGTTTAACCTTTTGCCTCCGAAGAAGCAGAGCGTAGACTCTGCGAAACAGGCTGTCAGGCTTATCATCCTTTTTTTTTTTTTTTTTTTTTTTACCTCTGACTGAGGATGGAATAAAGGTGGCTCTTTAATTGCAACTGGTGCCCAGAAGCTTTTTTCACTCAGTGGATTTTTGCTTCACTATTACGACTGGAAAAATCTACAGTTTGGTACCCTCAGCAATGCAATCCTGGCATCGTCTTCTGGCTTTCTATCACCTATTACATGTGTTTGGGGCTCAGAAGATAGTGTCAGCATTACAGCACCACCCGGTGATGGAAGAGACTCTTGCATCACCCCTCTTCCACCACCAGGTGGTGCTGCAATGCTGACACTATATTCTGAGGCCCAATCGCATGTAATATTGTGATCGGAAGCCAGAAGATGATGCCGGATTGCATTGCTGCGGGTGGTGGAAGAGAGAAGAAGCTGATCCAGCCGTCAGAACAGCTAAATATAAACTCTCCCTGCACCGCTCTGCAGAGTCTGCCAGGCTAGGGAAGGCACACTGCAGCCACAATGTTTTACTTTGTGGCTGCTAAACGTTTAATCAAAGAAGTGGAATCTGATCTTAAAGAAAACCAAAGACAAAGCACCCTCATGTATTTTATTACATTTATCAGTGGGACTATGATTGTAAACACCTACCCTGCTTTTAGTTTCATTCTTCTCTGCTTAATCTGCCTGTTATCAGCTGTGATAAGAATCACCAACTGAGCATTCAGTCTAGGTTTGACCTGGAATCATTATAGCTGAGAGAGTCTTCTGTGGAGTCTTTTCAAACCCAAGCCCCGCCCCCTCCTGGCTCAGCTTTCCTGCTTTGCATCCTCAGAGCTGATGACTAGGGATGCTCATTCGGATTCCGCGGAAATGCAATTTCCTAAATTCCGATCGGAAATTGCATTTCCGCATCGGAATGCAGAAAATCGGTAATGCAAGTGCGGTAGGCGGATTTCCGCCGGAAATCGTGGAAATTTCCGCCGGAAATCATGGAAATTCCACCGGACTTTAACATCGATTTTTCTCAAACTATAAGGTCTTTTTGAAAACTTTTTTTTTTTTTTTTTTTTTTTTTGCATCTTGTTCACAGGATTCAGTTTAATAAACTGAAAATTTTGTGTTTCTAGGACTTAACCACTTAAGGACCACAGTCTTTTCGCCCCTTAAAGAGAACCCGAGGTGGGTTTGGAGAATATTATCTGCATACAGAGGCTGGATCTGCCTATACAGCCCAGCCTCTGTTGCTATCCCAAACCCCCCTAAGGTCCCCCTGCACTCTGCAATCCCTCATAAATCACAGCCACGCTGCTGACAAACAGCTTGTCAGAGCTGGCTGTGTTTATCTCTATAGTGTCAGTCTGCTGCTCTCCCCGCCTCCTGCAGAACTCAAGTCCCCGCCTGCATCCCTTCCCTCCCTGCTGATTGGAGGGAAGGGACGGGGGCAGGGACCGGAGCTATGCAGGAGGCAGGGGAGCAGCTGAGACTGACACTACAGATGTAAACACAATCTCACAGCACGGCTGTGATTTATGAGAGATTGCAGAGTGCAGGGGGACCTTAGTGGGGTTTGGGATAGCAACAGAGGCTGGGCTGTATAGGCAGATCCAGCCTCTGTATGCAGATAACATTCTTTAAACACACCTCGGGTTCTCTTTAAGGACCAGAGCCTTTTTCTCCATTCAGACCACTGCAGCTTTCACGGTTTATTGCTCGCTCATACAACCTACCACCTAAATGAATTTTACCTCCTTTTCTTGTCACTAATACAGCTTTCTTTTAGTGCTATTTGATTGCTGCTGCGAGTTTTACTTTTTATTATATTCATCAAAAAAGACATGAATTTTGTCAAAAAAATGACTTTTTTTAACTTTCTGTGCTGACATTTTTCAAATAAAGTAAAATTTCCTATACATTTGAGCGCGAAAGTTATTCTGCTACATGTCTTTGATAAAAAAAAAAAAAAATTCAGTGTATATTTATTGGATTGGGTAAAAGTTATAGCGTTTACAAACTGTTGCCAAAAGTGAATTTTCCCATTTTCAAGCATCTCTGACTTTTCGGGCCCCCCGTTCATGTTTCATGAGGTGCTAAAATTCCAGGATAGTATAAATACCCCCCAAATGACCCCATTTTGGAAAGAAGACATCCTAAAGTATTCAGTGAGAGGCATGGTGAGTTCATAGAAGATTTTATTTTTTGTCACAAGTTAGCGGAAAATGACACTTTGTGAAGAAAAAAAGAAAAAAAAATTCATTTCTGCTAACTTGTGACAAAAAAAAAAAATGAAATCTGCCACGGACTCACCATAGCCCTCTCTGAATACCTTGAAGTGTCTACTTTCCAAAATGGGGTCATTTGTGGGGTGTATTTACTGTCCTGGCATTTTGGGGGGTGCAAAATTGTAAGCACCCCTGTAAAGCCTAAAGCTGCTCATTGGACGTTGGGCCCCTTAGCGCACCTAGGCTGCAAAAAGGGGTCACACGTGGTATTGCCGTACTCAGGAGAAGTAGTATAATGTGTTTTGGGGTGTATTTTTACACATACCCATGCTGGGTGGGAGAAATATCTCTGTAAATGACAATCTTTTGATTTTTTTTTACACACAATTGTCCATTTACAGAGGTATTTCTCCCACCCAGCATGGGTGTGTGTACAAATACACCCCAAAACACATTATACTACTTCTCCTGAGTACGGCGATACCACGTGTGGCACTTTTTTGCACCCTAACTGCGCTAAGGGGCCCAAAGTCCAATGAGTACCTTTAGGATTTCAAGGGTCATTTTGAGACATTTGTTTTCAAGACTACTCCTCACGGTTTAGGGTCCCTAAAATGCCAGGACAGTATAGGAACCCCACAAATGACCCCATTTTAGAAAGAAGACACCCCAAGGTATTCCGTTAGGAGTACGGTGAGTTCATAGAAGATTTTATTTTTTGTCACAAGTTAGCGGAAAATGACACTTTGTGAAAAAAAACAATAAAAATCAATTTCCGTTAACTTGTGACAAAAAATAAAATACCACATGTGTGGCACTTTTTTGCACTCTAACTGTGCTAAGGGGCCCAAAGTCCAATGAGCACCTTCAGGCTTTACAGGGGTGCTTACAATTTAGCACCCCCCCCCCCCCCCCCCCCCACTTGCCAGGACAGTTAACAAACCCCACAAATGACCCCATTTTGGAAAGAATACACGCTAAGGTATTCCATGAGGGCCATGGTGAGTTCATAGACAATTTTATTTTTTGTCATAAATTAGCGGAAAATGACATTTTGTGGGAAAAAAAAAAAAAAAACACACAATTTCTGCTAACTTGTGACAAAAAATAAAATATTCTATGAACTCACCATGCACCTAACGGAATACTTTGGGATGTCCTCTTTCCAAAATGGCATCATTCGTGGGGTCTGTCCTGGCGGTTTAGGGTCTCTGCAATCATTACATGTATGGCCAGTATTCGGAGTTTCAGCTATACTCCTTATATTGGGCATAAGGGTAATGCACTCTGGGCTGAAAGGAAAAATGAACATCAAACAATCAATCAATCAATGTGGATGAAAAAATATCTGCCAAAAAAATTTGAAAAAAAAAAGAGGGGAAGGTGTCTGCCAGGACATAGGAGCTGCCGCCCCAAAAATCCAAACCCACTAGCTCGTATGCCCTGGCAAACCTGATTTATCCATTCACACACCGATCAATGTGGATAAACAAATCATTGCCAGAGTTCTTTTTTGATATAAAGTGCTTGCCAAAGCGTATGAACCCCAACACCACTCCTCGGCCCATATGCCTCAGCAAATGTATATTTTTGACTGCGGAGGAGAAATCTCGTCCTGCAGCGCTGCATGCACCGACTTGTGTGTAAGCTGACAGACGCGCAATGTTCTGTCAGGATACACCATCAGTGCTGCTGCTGATTGGTCGGTCTGGATAGAAAAAAGAGAGAAGTTAAAAGACAAAACAATACAAAAAGGAGGGCAAGGCGTCTGCCAGGACATAGGAGCTGCCGCCCCAAAAATCCAAACCCACCAGCTCGTATACCCTGGCAAACCTGATTTATCCATTTACACCGATCGATGTGGATAAACAAATCATTGCCAGAGTTCTTTTTTGATACAAAGTGCTTGCCAAAGCATATGAAACCCCAACACCACTCCTCGACCCATATGCCTCGGCAAACGTATCTTTTTGACTGCCGAGGAGAAATCTCGTCCTGCAGCGCTGCATGTACCGACTTGTGTGTAAGCTGACAGACGCGTAATGTTCTGTCAGGATGCACCATCAGTGCTGCAGCTGGTTAGTCGTTCGCTTGGTCTACCTGGAAGGTTATTGGATCGAAAAAGAGAAAAAAAAATACAAAAAAAAAACAAGCAGCAAAGCAATTACTTCATTAACCACTTCCCGACCGCCTAACGCACAGAGGCGGCCGGGAAGTGGAGCCCTGAAGGACCGGCTCACCCACAGAGGCGGCGGTCCTTCTAAGGGCATGGGCGGAGCGATCGCGTCATCCGTGACGCGATCCTCCGCCCGGGATCGTTACTCGGGCATTTTGTCTCCGCTCGCCGGCTACTTAGCAGAGCCGGCGAGCGGAGGAATCCGCATAATTGCCCAATCAGGGAGTATAAGGCACTTTGTTAGGTAAACAAAGTGCCTTATACGTGCTTCCTCCTCGCCTCGTAGTCTCATTGTTCCAGAGACCACCAGCGAGGAGGAAGCACTTTGTAAGTGACACTGCACGCAGCTTGATTTTGCCCACAGCCTCCCTGATCACCCACCCCAGGCCTCATACCCCCCCTGATCACCCCAGCAGACCCCTGCCCAGCACCCTTGCACCCCTGCAAACCCCCCCCCCCCCCCCCCCCACCTGCCACTAGCTAGCGACGCTGCCCTTTAGTTTAGGTCCCTAACTGCCTCCTAATCACCCCTGATCCCCCCCCCCCCCTACCTTTAGATCACCCCCAGACCCCATCCCAGACTACCCCCCTGTATACTGTATACAGCTACCTTTTCCCCTGATCCCCCTCTGATCACCTGTCTATCACCTGTCCATCACCCCTCAGCACCCCCACCCATCAGAGCAGACCCTAACTGCCCCGCGGGGGTAACCGATCACCTGCCCAGGCCCTCGATTGCCCTCATACCCCCCTTCTGATTACATCCCCTGCTCTTTGTTTACATCTGTCCTCCCCAGCGATCACTAACTGATCTGCGATCAGTAACCCCCTGTGTCTGCCTCTCACCAGATCAGGACTCAGTCTGCCCCGTGCAGGCTCCTGATCAACCCCCCACCCCCTCAAATCGCCCTCAGACCCCCCCCCCCCCCCTTCCTAATCACCGTCCAAGTGCATTGTATTTGACTGTGCTGCGCTTGTATTCGATTGTGCTGCGCTTGTATTCGATTGTGCTGTAATTGTATTTGATTGTCCCGTGATCGGCTTTGATTGCCCCGTGATTGTTTGATTGCCTGAGACCCCACTTCCCACCACACCCAACCCCCCCCTCCCCCCCACCACACCCAACCCCACCCCCCCCCCCCCCACCCCCCACCCCCCCACCACCACCACCACCTTCCGAGTGCATCAGATTTGCTTGTGCTGTGATTGGAGTCGATTGTGCTGTAATTGTATTTGATTGTCCCGTGATCGACTTCGATTGCCCCGTGATTGTTTGATTGCCTGAGACCCCACTTCCCGCCACACCCAATCCCACCCTCCCCCCATCACCTTCCGAGTGCATCAGATTTGATTGTGCTGTGATTGGATTCGATTGTGCTGTAATTGTATTTGATTGTCCCGTGATCGGCTTCGATTGCCCCGTGATTGTTTGATTGCCTGAGACCCCACTTCCCACCACACCCAATCCCACCCTCCCCCCATCACCTTCCGAGTGCATCAGATTTGATTGTGCTGTGATTGGATTCGATTGTGCTGTAATTGTATTTGATTGTCCCGTGATTGTTTGATTGCCTCTGAGACCCCACTTCCCACCAACCCCAATACCTCTCAAATACTCCCTTTTTGCTAGGTAGGTGCTCTTTTTTTCTGGGTAGTCTCGGAGGAAAACCCCATAAATTTAGTAATCCACAATGGCAAGAAGGGGGCTTTCCGATGACGAGGTATACAGGTACATGGACCAGTCGGATGAGTTCTTTTGGGAAGAATCATCCGTCGAATCTTCCGGGTCCGAATTTGAACCTGTAGAAAGCAGTGGTTCCTTGACCGAAAGTGATGACGAGGCTATGGTCCCGGCTAGAGCCAGGCGTACCAGACCTCAAGTCGTTAGACCGCAGGTGGCGCAGGATCCGCCTCAAGGGCAGCAGGGTGGTGCTAGCGCTGATGATAGTTTCCTTGGTGAGGCAGGCACCAGCAGCGCAGCATCTCCTGGACTTAGTGCCAGTGCTTCCGTAGACCCTGGCGAAGTGGTGAGCATCAGCATGGAAGTTGAGACTGGTACGGTGGCAAGTGCAGTAGTACCCCCATCGCAGCCACCAAGAAGAAGACGGGCCCGTAGTACCCATAGACTCCCAGAGGTGCTGGCACAACCAGATTGGCAATCCCCTGATTCCGCCGCACCCGTAGTGCCCCCTTTCACCGCCCAGTCTGGAGTCCAGGTGGCGACAGCTCATCTAGGAACGGCCCTAGACTTTTTGCAGCTGTTCATCACCCAGGTTCTCCTGGACTTAATTGTGGTTGAGACCAACCGTAAAGCCACACAATTCATCACCGAGCACCCGGAGAGCATGTATGCCCAGCCTTTCGGGTGGAAACCAGTCCAAGTTTCCGACATTAAAATCTTTTTGGCCCTTATCCTTCACTTGGGACTAATGAAACAGAATGTACTGCGGTCGTATTGGTCTACGAACCCAGTAAATCATGTTCCCTTGTACCCTGCTGCCATGTCCAGGACACGATTTGAGTCCATCCTGCGCTTCCTGCACTTTAACGACGACAAAACCTGTCATGAAAAGGGCCACCCTGCTTATGACCGGCTCCACAAAATTCGGCCCCTCATAGACCACCTGTCATCAACATTTGCAGATGCTTATATCCCTGAACAGAACATCTGCGTAGACGAGTCCCTTTTACGCTTTACCGGGCGCCTTGGCATCAAACAGTACATCCCAAGCAAGCGCGCCCGGTATGGGGTGAAACTGTATAAGCTCTGTGAAAGGGCCACAGGCTATACATGTCGTTTTAGGGTCTATGAGGGAAAAGACTCAAAATTGGAGCCGGTCGGATGCCCTGACTACCTGGGGAGCAGTGGAAAGGTTGTGTGGGACTTGGTGTCACCCTTGTTCCAGAAGGGGTACCATCTTTTTGTGGACAATTATTACACAAGTGTGGCCCTCTTTCAGCACTTAAAGTTAGAAGGAATCCGATGCTGTGGCACTGTGCGGCCTAGTCGCCAGGGCTTCCCCCAACGGCTCGTTACCACCAGACTTGAACGGGGGCAGAGGGTCGCCTTGCTTACTGAAGACCTGCTCGCGGTGAAATGGAGGGACAAGAGGGACGTTTACTTTCTGTCCACCATTCACACAGACACGACAGTCCAAATTCAACGGGCAACTAAGGTCATTGAAAGGCCCCTTGTCGTCCACGAATATAATGTCAACATGGGAGGGGTGGACTTCAATGACCAGAGGTTAGCGCCCTATTTAATTTCCCGGAAAACAAGACGCTGGTATAAGAAAGTGTCTTTTTATCTGATTCAATTGGCAGTTTACAACAGCTTTGTTCTCTACAGTAAGGCTGGGAGAACTGGATCTTTCCTCCAATTTCAGGAAGAGATCATTCTGGACATCCTGTATCCAGGAGGTGCCAGGCCCCCCCCCCCCCCCCCCCCCCCAGATGCAACTAGCCGACTGCATGGAAGGCATTACGCCTATCAGCTTCCGTGTGCCCCAGGTCAACGCATCCGAAGAAAATGTTGCCGTGTCTGCAGCAGGGCTGGAACAAGGACTGACACCGTTTATTATTGTCCCCGCTGTCCTGACCAGCCTGGTCTATGCGTAGGGCCGTGTTTTGAGAGGTACCACGAGCAGGTACACTATTAGAACCTAGGGAACTCCAGACACAGGAGTAGGCACACACTCAGTGGTCTTTCGCACATTGTCGCAGGGAGAGGAGAGGTAAGCTTGAAAACCAAACGGGTAAGCATAAAAGTCGGAAGAAGGATCGGTTTCCATGCTTGATATTGCTGATCTGTCCTGGGTTGGCGATATAAGACGGCATGTTTGAATTTCCCTTGAGTGTGGACACCCCCGGTTTATATGTGATTTGGGCCTATGATGATGCTTTAATGCCACACACAGTCATCTCTATTGGCAGGCATATTGCTGTATCCTACAGGCATAATGCTGTATACTAAAGTTCTGAGGCCCAGTCACATAAGTTGGTGGCTCACCCTGAGTGCAGGGTGGCACGGGGTGTCTCTCTCCTGAGGTTATCACTGCCATTGATGTGGAGGAAGATCTGCCATTGATGTGGAGCAAGGTATGTTTGCCGTTCATTTTTCCTTTCAGCCCAGAGTGCATTACCCGTATACCCAATATAAGGAGTATAGCAGAAACTCCTAATACTGGCCATACATGTAATGATTGCAGAGACCCTAAAATGCCAGGACAGACTTCACAAATGACCCCATTTTGGAAAGAGGACACCCTAAAGTATTATGTGAGGTGCACGGTGAGTTCATAAAAGATTTTAGTTTTTGTCACAAGTTAGCAGAATTTTTTTTTTTTTTTTTTCTAACAAAGTGTCATTTTCCGTTTACTTGTGACAAAAAATAAGATTTTCAATGACCTCACCATTACCCTCATGGAATACCTTGTTGTGTATTCTTTCCAAAATGGGGTCATTTGTGGGGTTTGTTAACTGTCCTGGCAAGTGGGCGGGGTGCTAAATTGTGAGCACCCCTGTAAAGCCTAAAGGTACTCATTGGACTCTGGGCCCCTTAGCGCAGTTAGGGTGCAAAAAAGTGCCACACATGTGGTATCGCCGTACTCGGGAGAAGTAGTACAATGTGTTTTGGGGTGTATTTTTACACATACCCATGCTGGGTGGGAGAAATACCTCTGTAAATGACAATCTTTTGATTTTTTTTACACACAATTGTCCATTTACAGAGTTATTTCTCCCACCCAGCATGGGTATGTGTAAAAATACACCCCAAAACACATTGTACTACTCCCGAGTACGGCAATACCACGTGTGGCACTTTTGTGCACCCTAACTGCGCTAAAGGGCCCAAAGTCCAATGAGTACCTTTAGGATTTCACAGGTCATTTTGCGGAATTTGATTTCCAGACTACTCCTCACGGTTTAGGGCCCCTAAAATGCCAGGGCAGTATAGGAACCCCACAAATGACCCCATTTTAGAAAGAAGACACCCCAAGGTATTCCGTTAGGAGTATGGTGAGTTCATAGAAGATTTTATTTTTTGTCACAAGTTAGTGGAAAATGACACTTTGTGGAAAAAACAATAAAAATCAATTTTCCGCTAACTTTTGACAAAAAAAAAATCTTCTATGAACTCACCATACTCCTAACGGAATACCTTGGGGTGTCTTCTTTCTAAAATGGGGTCATTTGTGGGGTTCCTATACTGCCCTGGCATTTTAGGGGCCCTAAACCGTGAGGAGTAGTCTGGAAATCAAATTCCGCAAAATGACCTGTGAAATCCTAAAGGTACTCATTGGACTTTGGGCCCTTTAGCGCAGTTAGGGTGCAAAAAAAGTGCCACACATGTGGTATTGCCGTACTCGGGAGAAGTAGTACAATGTGTTTTGGGGTGTATTTTTTCACATACCCATGCTGGGTGGGAGAAATACCTCTGTAAATGGACAATTGTGTGTAAAAAAAATTGTCATTTACAGAGATATTTCTCCCACCCAGCATGGGTATGTGTAAAAATACACCCCAAAACACATTATACTACTTCTCCTGAGTACGGCAATACCACATGTGTGGCACTTTTTTGCAGCCTAACTGCGCTAAGGGGTCCAAAGTCCAATGAGCACCTTTAGGCTTTACAGGGGTGCTTACAATTTAGCACCCCCCAAAATGTCAGGACAGTAAACACACCCCACAAATGACCCCATTTTGGAAAGTAGACCCTTCAAGGTATTCAGAGAGGGGCATGGTGAGTCTGTGGCAGATTTCATTTTTTTTTTTTTTTTTGGTGCAAGTTAGAAGAAATGGAAACTTTTTTTTTTTTTTCCTCACAAAGTGTCATTTTCCGCTTACTTGTGACAAAAAATAATATCTTCTATGAACTCACTATGCCTCTCAGTGAATACTTTGGGATGTCTTCTTTCCAAAATGGGGTCATTTGGGGGGTATTTATACTATCCTGGAATTCTAGCCCCTCATGAAACATGACAGGGGGTCAGAAAAGTCATAGATGCTTGAAAATGGGAAAATTCACTTTTTGCACCATAGTTTGTAAACGCCATAACTTTTACCCAAACCAATAAATATACGCTGAATGGGTTTTTTTTTAATCAAAAACATGTTTGTCCACATTTGTCGCGCTGCATGTATACAGAAATTTTACTTTATTTGAAAACTGTCAGCACAGAAAGTTAAAAAAATCATTTTTTTGCCAAAATTCATGTCTTTTTTGCTGAATATAATAAAAAGTAAAAATCGCAGGAGCAATCAAATAGCACCAAAAGAAAGCTTTATTAGTGACAAGAAAAGGAGCCAAAATTCATTTAGGTGGTAGGTTGTATGAGCGAGCAATAAACCGTGAAAGCTGCAGTGGTCTGAATGGAAAAAAAGTGGCCGGTCCTTAAGGGGTAGAAAGCCCTAGGTCCTCAAGTGGTTAACATTAATAAACTTTGAACTTTTTTAATAAAAACCCTAACATTGCAAACCAAACATTAACTTCTTTGCTTACCTGTTTTTTTTTTTTGTTTTTTTTTTAACTTACCTCCCGAGGACAAACCTCTCCTCCTCCATGAGACAATGTGCGACGCGCAAATCGCAGAGTTGTGGCGAAGTACATTACGCATTTTGTCCCAAGTGAAAGGAGAGGTTTCTGGCAGCCCTGTGTATTACGATCTCTCGAAACCAGATGTTTGGTTTCACACTGCATATTGACAAATCCGGTGGGTCGAGCCCGCTGCACCGTATTAGCCAAAACAGACCTCCAGGGAATACCACAAGAGTAGCATTCGGCCTAGTAATGAACTGCGTCGCCATATACTAACATGACTTCCGGGCCGATCGATGTTGCCACAGAAGCCACGCAGTAACGTAGGCATGCACTAGCGTTAAGTCAAGCACTTCCGGCGTAGGGGGGGGGACCGCAAAGTGTGACTTTTGCTAGGCATTTTGCCCTAACTCATCGCAGCAGTGTGAAATAGCACTGAGAGACCCTTGTGTGCCTACCGCTGTGTGTGGAGTTCCCTACTCTCTAATAGTGTACCTGCTCGTGGTACCTCTCAAAACACTCCCCTAGGCATAGGCCAGGCTGGTCAGGACAGGTGGGACAATAAACAGTGATGTCACGCCTTATTCCAGCCCTGCTGCAGACACGACAACGGTTTCTTCGGATTTGGTGACCTGGGGTACTCAGGAATTGGATAGGCGTAATGCCTTCCATGCAGCCGGCTAGTTGCATCTTGGGGTTGGGCCATGGCACCTCCTGGATACAGGAGTTCCATCACGATCTGTTTATTAAATTGAATAAACGATCCAGTTCTCCCAGCCTTACTGTAGAGAACAAAGCTGTTGTAAATTGCCAATTGAATGAGGTAAAAACACTTTTTTATACCAGCGTCTTGTTTTTCGGGCAACTAAATAGGGCGCTAACCTCTGGTCATTGAAGTCCACCCCTCCCATGTTAGTATTATACTCATGGACGACAAGGGGTTTTTCAATGACCTCAGTTTGCCGTTGAATTTCAACTGTCATGTCTGCGTGAATGGTGGACAGGAAGTAAACCTCCCTCTAGTCCTTCCATTTCACCGCGAGCAGGTCGTCAGCACACAAGGCGGCCCTCTGCCCCCGTTCAAGTCTGGTGGTAATGAGCCGTTGGGGGAAGCCCCGGTGACTAGGCCGCACGGTGCTACAGCATCGGATTTTTTTCTATTTTTAAGTGCTGAAAGAGGGCCACACTTGTGTAATAATTGTCCACAAAAAGATGGTACCCCTTCTGGAACAAGGGTGACACCAAGTCCCACACAACCTTTCCACTGCTCCCCAGGTAGTCAGGGCATCCGACCAGCTCCAATTTTGAGTCTTTTACCTCATAGACCCTAAAATAAGATGTATAGCCTGTGGCCCTTTCACAGAGCTTATACAGTTTCACCCCATACCAGGCGCGCTTGCTTGGGATGTACTGTTTGATGCGAAGGCGCCCGGTAAAGCGTATGAGGGACTCGTCTACGCAGATGTCCTTGTCAGGGGTATAAGCATCTGCAAATCTGGATGACAGGTGGTCTATGAGGGGTCGAATTTTGTGGAGCCGGTCAAAAGCAGGGTGGTCACTTCGATGACAGGTTTCGTTATTGAAGTGCAGGAAGCGCAGGATGTTCTCAAATCGTGTCCTGGATATGGCAGCAGAGTACAGGGAAATATGATATGCTGGGTACGTAGACCAATAAGACCGCAACACATTCTGCTTTACTAGTCCCGTGTGAAGGAGAAGGCCCAAAACAATTTTAATTTTGGAAACTTGGACTGGTTTCCACCGAAAAGGCTGGGCAAGGAACTTTTCCGGATTGGCGGTTATATATTGTGTGGCCTTACGGTTGGTCTCTGCCACAATTAAGTCTAAGAGATCCTGGGTGAAGAACAGATAGAAAAAGTCTAGGGCGGATCCTAGATTATCTGTCTCCACCTGGACTCCAGACTGGGCGGTGAAAGGGGGAAGTACGGGTGTGGCGGAATCAGGGGATTGCCAATTTGGGTTTGCCAGCACCTCTGGTAAACTAGGGGTAGTACGGGACCGTCTTCTTGGTGGCTGCGACTGGGATCTTACTGCACGTGCCACCGAACCGGTTTCAACTTCCATGCTGGTGCTTGCCACTTCACCAGGGTCTACGGAAGTACTGGTGCTAGGTCCAGGAGATGTTGTGCTGCTGGTGCCTGCCCCACCATGAAATCTCAGACCAGCACGAACACCACTCTGCTGCCCTTGAGGCCGATCCTGTGCCACCTGCGGTCCAACAACATGGGGTGTGGTACGCCTGGCTTTAGCCGGGACCTCAACCTCGTCATCACTATCGGTCAGTGAGCCACTGCTCAATTCAGGTTCAAACTCTGACCCGGAAGATTCGTTGAATGAGGCGTCCCAATCGTCCTCATCCGACTGGGCCATGTACCTGAGAACCTCATCATCGGAATACCCCTTTCTTGCCATGGTGGGCTGCTAAATTTAGGGGGTATTCCTCTGAGACTACCAAGAAAAAAAGAGCACCTACCTAGCAAAAGGGAGTATTTAAAAGGTAGAAAGCTGTGGTCACTGAGTTTTGATAAAAAAATAAATCAAAACTGAGGTTTACAGTGCCTCAGCTATTGTACAGTGTTTTTTGCAGTGATCAGAAAAAAAATTCTGTCACTGCGGTGGGGCGGGCTGAACGCAAGTGCAGGTGAACGATCAGGCCCGATCGGGCAAACACTGCGGGTTTTTTTGTGGATCCTAGTTACCCTAATAGATCTGACTGCGATCAGTAATGATCACTTACAGATACTATATAGTACCAATGTTGATTAGCGACAGTGATGACGCTAATTAGTGACTGTGGTGCAGTGGGCTGAGCACTAACTGACACTTACAAAGGGGCCTAGCTAACTGGCCTAACTGCTAACACTAGTGATACTAAAAAAGTGACAGTTTTCACTGATCACTGTTTTTAGATCACTAGGATAGTGACAGGGGGGTGGTGGCGAGTGGGGAATCAGAGGCAATCAGAAACAATCACAGGACAATCAAAGGCAATCACAGGGCAATCGCAGGCCAATCACAGGGCACTCAATTCATGGGACAATCAAAGCCAATCACGGGACAATCAAAGCCAATCACAGGGCAATTAAACCAATCACGACACAATCAAAGCCAATCACGGGACAATCAAAGCCAATCACAGGGCAATCACAGGGCAATCAAACCAATCACGACACAATCAAAGCCGATCACGGGACAATCAAAGCCGATCACGGGACAATCAAAGCCAATCACAGGGCAATCAGGGGACAATCAAATACAATTACAGCACAATGAAATTGAATGTCAGCACAATGAAATTGAATGTCAGCACAATCAAATACAATTACAGCACAATCAAATACAATGCACTGGGAAGGTGATTGGGGGGGGTCTGAGGGCGATCTGAGGGTGTGGGGGGTTGATTAGGTGCCCGCACGGGGCAGACTCGGTCCTGATCTGACACAGGGGGTGAGGATAGGAGATCAGTGAGGGATTACAGGGGAGAATAGATGTAAACAATGTACTGGGGAGGTTATCAGGCGGGGGGGTCTGAGGGCAATCTGAGGATCTGGGTGGGTGATCAGGTGCCCCCAAGGGACAGTTTAGGGTCTGCGCTGATGGGTGGTGGTGACAAGGGGTGATAGATGGGTGATAGACAGGTGATCAGTGGGTAAGGCAGCTATATAGCTGTATACAGTATACAGGGGGGTGGTCTGGGGGAGATCTGAGGGTAGGGAGGGTGATCAGGGGACCCTAGGGGGCAGTTAGGGACCTACCCTAGGGGATAGCGTCCCTAGATAGTGACAGGGAGTGATTGATGGGTTTTTAGGTGGGTGGTGGGGTGCAGATACTGGTGTGCTGGGGTGGTCAGGGGAGGTTCTGAGGGCTGGGGTGGGCGATCGGGGGGTCTGTGTGGGTGAAAATGTGTTGTGTTACACTTAGCTGCAAGGCTGCCGTCCTCTCTGATGGTCGCACGACGAGTGACCATCAGCGGAGGAGGCAGCCAGTATAATACACTTTGTTACAATAACAAAGTGTATTATATGCTTTCCCATAGGCTGATCGCCGCATTTGAAACCCGCCGGCGCTGGTAATTGGCCGGCGGGTTTCCGAACAGGGTGGGCGGAGCCTATTGCCACCGCTGATGCCGCCCCTGCTGACGGGCGTATTGCGGTCATTTGGGCCCGGTCTTTGCTGCCGCCCATCGGCTGGGGGCGGTCCTCAAGTGGTTAAGGGGGCTTTGCTATTAACCGCTAAAGTTGGCAGATTTTTACTGTAATGTAAAATGGAGAAAATCTGCATCTACCTATTTTCTGCATTTTACATTACAGTAAAAATCCGCCGACTTTAGCGGTTAATAGCAAAGCCCCCGTAAGTCCTAGAAACACCAAATTTTCAGGGTTTATTAAACCGAATCTTCTGAACAAGATGCAAAAAAAAGTTTTCAAAAGACCTTATAGTTTTTGAGAAAATTGATGTTAAAATCGGGCGGAATTTCCATGATTTCCGGCGGAAATTCCGCATTGGAATGTGGAAATTGGTAGCGGAATCAGTAATTGGCAATGGTGGAATGCGGATTTACCGCGGAATCTGGCATTTCCGACCATCCCTACTGATGACATGGGAGGGGCCGCTCCTGCAGAAAGAAGCTCTGAAACAGAAAAGTGTGGCTGTGTGCACTGTGCAGTCAGTCTTCCTTAATATCTCTACTATATGCAGTTTCATTTCTATGAGAGACACTTCCTACAGGCAGCCACAGCATACCAGAATAATAAAGTTGAAAGCACACAGATGAAAGGCTGCAGCAGCAAACCCTGCTTGTCTATCGTCTCATAGAGGCTAGACAGCACATCCAGAACAGCCCAAAACCTGGAAGCAGAAGGGATATGAGCCTGTGGCCATATTGGATTTTTCCTGGAGCAATAATGGATAAAAAACACTCAAAAAGGCACACCAGAGTGGCGAAATTATCAAGTAGAGAATGTATTCTTTACAAGCTATCGACTGATAAGTTTATTTTGCGTGAATCGTTCATCTCTGATTCCCTTTAACCCAATTGTGCATGCACTTCACTTGTTGAAGACTAAACTTCGGACATAAAGGTCTACAAACCGCAAGTGAAGTAAAGGCCTGGCAGAGCATTACAATAAAGGAAACCCAGCATCTGGTGATGTCAGCAAGTTCAAGACCCCAGCATCTCATTGCCAGCAAAGGGTTTTCAACCAAGTATTAGATATGAGCATTGTATTTCCTGTTATTTAATTTGCCCCATTAGTTGTGAGCACCTAAAATAAAGGGATTGTGTTTAAAAAAAAAAAAAAAGAAAGAAAAACAGCTTCAGAAAGTCAGCACTTCAACTGCATCTCAGTTATTTCAATTAAAATTCATTTTGGTAATGTACAGAACTAAAATTAGAAAAAAAGTAATCTGTCCAAATATTTATGAACCTAACTGTATAGTATTCACATCCATTGTACATAAAAAGCAACTAGTGTTAAAAGGAGAAAAATAAAATTAGTAACAAATACATTTGTGAAGTAAATGGTTTCCTGTGGATCCAATGCCTGATATGGCAAAGAAGCCAGTGAAAAAGTTGGTCTGTCTCAACTGCAACTGGTCTTTCCACACAGTTTTCCCAGAGATTTGTGTATTAGTTTTAGTGGGGGTTTTACAATGAGGAAGTACTTTTTAACCACTTCACGCCCAGAGGCACATCTACACACTTTTTTTTTCTTATGAAGAATAGTTTTACATTCTACTTATTTTAAATGGAAACTTAAGGGTGAAAAGTGGAAGAAAATAGTACTATTCCTTGACTTTCAACCATGATAAATTTAAAATAATTGCACTGTAATATATAGTGTCAGCGTGATTACAGGGGGCACGGCTGACTGGAACACAACTTAGTCATGTGAGTGGTCATGTGGGGACGCCCACATGACGTAGTTCAGCGTGCACGGAGCTAGGACGGCCCGCAGACAGGGCTGGAAACCTGCGCAGCCGCAACAGCGGCTATGCGAACCTACGCAGGCATTTGAATTTTAAAGCGGCGATTCTAATCGCCATCAGATAAGGCGACTCGAGGGAGGGTCGGGTCGTGTAATGAAGCGTGGATTTAGATAAGAGAGAGTCTGAAAATGACAAGGGAGGCGCCGATCGTCTGGTCTGAGGTCAGCTATTGCAATAAGGTAAATAACTTTTTTTAGTAGATTCGCCTCGTAAGTCTTTTAAGGGCAGCCATAGCATGTGCAAATTGCATGCCTTTACCAGAATATGCAGGGTCTCCACTAATCCAACTTCACTATTTTCCCTGCCGGAGTTAACCTACGCAAAGTGTCTGCATCTAAACAGGGTTGTTGGTGTGAGGCTTCCTTATGTCCCAAAGAAAAAAAAGCAGCGCTAGCAGTGTCCCAAGCGCACCCATCACCTAGAGGCACTGGGGCTGGGGGAGCACAGAACTGCATGACTTGGGAGCAAAACCACCAAAGGAAGAGGGGAGTGCTGGTTGCCCCTCCCCAGTGCTGCCACCAATGGGGGAGTCGATCACAACCAAGAAGGAAGAAGTCGTGTGATTATGTTGTAATGTCTAAGATACTACACTGATGATCATATTCTTAAACCATGTCACTCTCCTTCCATCTTCACCAAAATGTTACGGGACTTAAAGGAAACCTCAGGGAAATTAAGATAATCGAATTACTTACCTGTGGCTTCCACTGAAAAGTGCAAAAAAGATGTTTTAAAATGTCAGTTTTGCAGGAAGTGATTAAAGGGTCATATTTTTAAGTGTAGACAAACTTACCAAAATTAGGAATTTATTACAATGACAGGACTACTGCATTGCACAACTCTGTCGGAGGCAAAGAGACCTGTGTAACCTTGCCCCGACTGTATTAGCGCGCACTCCCTCACCACCATCTTCCCCATTCTAACTTGCCTGAAAAATACAACTAAGCCCTTTCAATGGCCCTTTCGCCCTATCCATCCAATCAATCCTCAACCCTGGCACAAAAATCACAAGGAGGCCCTACTGACACCAAGATCTAAACGTGACAGAAGTGACGAAAGAATGGTTTTCACCTCTGACTATACCCCAATGGCAGACAAGATTTGTGAATGTGTATTTAAACATTGGGAATTTATGCAAAAAGATCCAGATTTATCACAAAAGGTGGGGGGACCCCCTCGAGCGGTATTTAGGTGGGCCCCTACCCTTTCTAACTTGTTGACAAAAAGTGAATTTGTTACAACTAGACAATCTACCTAGCTTAACCAGTTTACCCCTAGAGGGAATTTTAGATGTGGGCATTGTAAGTACTGTCCTAGAATGATCGCACAAAAGTGTATACAGGTGGGTGGAATTAGCTTCCATATGAAGAGTCTGTTTACATGCCAAAGTGACTATGCAGTCTATGTATTGTTCTGTCCTTGCAAGAGGTTTTACATAGGCCAAACCACTACCAGACCTATTAAGGTCAGGATAGGGGAACATGTAAGTTAAGGACTGCAGTCATAAAACCCCTTAAGGACCAGAGCCTTTTTTTCCATTCGGACCACTGCAGCTTTCACGGTTTATTGCTCAGTCATACAACCTACCACCTAAATGAATTTTACCTCCTTTTCTTGTCACTAATACAGCTTTCTTTCGGTGCTATTTGATTGCTGCTGCGAGTTTTACTTTTTATTATATTCATCAAAAAAGACATGAATTTTGTCAAAAAAATGACTTTTTTAACTTTCTGTGCTGACATTTTTCAAATAAAGTAAAATTTCCTATACATTTGAGCGCGAAAGTTATTCTGCTACATGTCTTTGATAAAAAAAAAAACATTCAGTGTATATTTATTGGATTGGGTAAAAGTTATAGCGTTTACAAACTATGGTGCCAAAAGTGAATTTTCCTATTTTCAAGCATCTCTGACTTTTCTGCGCACCTGTCAGGTTTCATGAGGGGCTAAAATTCCAGGATAGTACAAATCCCCCCCAAATGACCCCATTTTGGAAAGAAGACATCCCAAAGTATTCAGTGAGAGGCATGGTGAGTTCATAGAAGATTTTATTTTTTGTCACAAGTTAGCGGAAAATGACACTTTGTAACAAAAAAAAAAAAAAAAGTTTCCATTTCTTCTAACTTGCGACAAAAAAAAATGAAATCTGCCACGGACTCACTATGCTACTCTCTGAATACCTTGAAGTGTCTACTTTCCAAAATGGGGTCATTTGTGGGGTGTGTTCACTGTCCTGGCATTTTGGGGGGTGCCTAATTGTAAGCACCCCTGTAAAGCCTAAAGATGCTCATTGGACTTTGGGCCCCTTAGCGCAGTTAGGCTGCAAAAAAGTGCCACACATGTGGTATTGCCGTACTCAGGAGAAGTAGTATAATGTGTTTTGGGGTGTATTTTTACACATACCCATGCTGGGTGGGAGAAATATCTCCGTAAATGACAATTGTTTTATTTTTTTTACACACAATTGTCAATTTATAGAGATATTTCTCCCACTCAGCATGGGTATGTGGAAAAATACACCCCAAAACACATTATACTACTTCTCCTGAGTACGGCGATACCACATGTGTGGCACTTTTTTGCACCCTAACTGCGCTAAGGGGCCCAAAGTCCAATGAGTACCTTTAGGATTTCACAGGTCATTTTGAGAAATTTCGTTTCAAGACTGCTCCTCACGGTTTAGGGCCCCTAAAATGCCAGGACAGTATAGGAATCCCACAAATTACCCCATTTTAGAAAGAAGACACCCCAAGGTATTCCATTAGGAGGATGGTGAGTTCATAGAAGATTTTTTTTTTTTTGTCACAAGTTAGCGGAAATTGATTTGAATTGTTTTTTTTTCACAAAGTGTCATTTTCTGCTAACTTGTGACAAAAATAAAATCTTCTATGAACTCACCATACTCCTAACGGAATACCTTGGGGTGTCTTCTTTCTAAAATGGGGTCATTTGTGGGGTTCCTATACTGCCCTGGCATTTTAGGGGCCCTAAACCGTGAGGAGTAGTCTTGAAACCAAATGTCGCAAAATGACCTGTGAAATTGGACTTTGGGCCCCTTAGCGCACTTAGGGTGCAAAAAAGTGCCACACATGTGGTACCGCCGTACTCAGGAGAAGTAGTATAATGTGTTTTGGGGTGTATTTTTACACATACAGATGCTAGGTGGGAGAAATATCTCTGTAAATGACAATTATTTGATTTTTTTTACACACAATTGTCCATTTACAGAGAGATTTCTCCCACCCAGCATGGGTATGTATAAAAATACACCTCAAAACACATTATACTACTTCTTCTGAGTACGGCGATACCACATGTGTGACACTTTTTTGCAACCTAGGTGCGCTAAGGGGCCTAACGTCCTATTCACAGGTCATTTTGAGGCATTTGGATTCTAGACTACTCCTCACGGTTTAGGGCCCCTTAAATGCCAGGGCAGTATAGGAACCTCACAAGTGACCCCATTTTAGAAAGAAGACACCCCAAGGTATTCCGTTAGGGGTATGGTGAGTTCATAGAAGATTTTTTTTTTGTCACAAGTTAGCGGAAAATGACACTTTGTGGAAAAAAAAACAATACATATCAATTTCCGCTAACTTGTGACAAAAAATAAAATCTTCTATGAACTCACCATACTCCTAACGGAATACCTTGGGGTGTCTTCTTTCTAGAATGGGGTCATTTGTGGGGTTCCAATACTGCCCTGGCATTTTAGGGGCCCTAAACCGTGAGGAGTAGTCTTGAACCCAAATGTCTCAAAATGACCTGTGAAATCCTAAAGGTACTCATTGGACTTTGGGCCCCTTAGCACAGTTAGGCTGCAAAAAAGTGTCACACATGTGGTATCGCCGTACTCAGAAGAAGTAGTATAATGTGTTTTGTGGTGTATTTTTACATATAACCATGCTGGGTGGGAGAAATATCTCTGTAAATGACACATTTTTGATTTTTTTTACACACAATTGTCCATTTACAGAGAGATTTCTCCCACCCAGCATGGGTATGTGTAAAAATACACCACAAAACACATTATACTACTTCTCCTGAGTATGGCGATACTACATGTGTGACACTTTTTTGCAGCCTAGGTGCGCTAAGGGGCCCAACGTCCTATTCACAGGTCATTTTGAGGCATTTGTTTTCTAGACTACTCCCTACGGTTTAGGGCCCCTAAAATGCCAGGGCAGTATAGGAACCCCACAAGTGACCCCATTTTAGAAAGACGACACCCCAAGGTATTCCGTTAGGGGTATGGTGAGTTCATAGAAGATTTTATTTTTTGTCACAAGTTAGTGAAAAATGACACTTTGTGAAAAAAACAATAAAAATCCAATTTCCGCTAACTTTTGACAAAAAATAAAATCTTCTATGAACTCATCATACACCTAACAGATACCTTGGGGTGTCTTCTTTCTAAAATGGGGTCACTTGTGGGGTTCCTATACTGCCCTGGCATTTTACGGGCCCAAAACTGTGAGTAGTCTGGAAACCAAATTTCTCAAAATGACTGTTCAGGGGTATAAGCATCTGCAAATTTTGATGACAGGTGGTCTATGAGGGGGCAAATTTTGTGGAAACGGTCATAAGCAGGGTGGCCTCTTAGATGACAGGATGAATTGGGCCTGATCTGATGGATAGGAGTGCTAGGGGGGTGACAGGAGGTGATTGATGGGTGTCTCAGGGGGGCGTTTAGAGGGGAAAATAGATGCAATCAATGCACTGGGGAGGTGATCGGAAGGGGGTCTGAGGGGGATCTGAGGGTTTGGCCGAGTGATCAGGGCCCACACGGGGCAAATTAGGGCCTGATCTGATGGGTAGGTGTGCTAGGGGGTGACAGGAGGTGATTTATGGGTGTCTCAAGGTGTGATTAGAGGGGGGAAATAGATGCAAGCAATGCACTAGCGAGGTGATCAGGGCTGGGGTCTGAGGGCGTTCTGAGGTGTGGGCGGGTGATTGGGTGCCCGCAAGGGGCAGATTAGGGTCTAATCTGATGGGTAACAGTGACAGGTGGTGATAGGGGGTGATTGATGGGTAATTAGTGGGTGTTTAGAGGAGAGAAGAGATGTAAACACTGCACTTGGGAGGTGATCTGATGTCGGATCTGCGGGCGATCTATTGGTGTGGGTGGGTGATCAGATTGCCCGCAAGGGGCAGGTTAGGGGCTGATTGATGGGTGGCAGTGACAGGGGGTGATTGATGGGTGGCAGTGACAGGGGGTGATTGATGGGTGATTGACAGGTGATCAGTGGGTTATTACAGGGAATAACAGATATAAATATTGCACTGGCGAATTGATAAGGGGGGGGTCTGAGGGCAATCTGAGCGTGTGGGCGGGTGATTGGGTGCCCGCAAGGGGCAGATTAGGGTCTAATCTGATGGGTAACAGTGACAGGTGGTGATAGGGGGTGATTGATGGGTAATTAGTGGGTGTTTAGAGGAGAGAATAGATGTAAACGATGGATTTGGGAGGTGATCTGATGTCGGATCTGCGGGCGATCTATTGGTGTGGGTGGGTGATCAGATTGCCCGCAAGGGGCAGGTTAGGGGCTGATTGATGGGTGGCAGTGACAGGGGGTGATTGATGGGTGGCAGTGACAGGGGGTGATTGACAGGTGATCAGTGGGTTAGTACAGGGAAGAACGGATGTAAATAATGCACTGGCGAATCGATAAGGGGGGGGTTGAGGGCAATCTGAGCGTGTGGGCGGGCGATTGGGTGCCCGCAAGGGTCTAATCTGATGGGTAACAGTGACAGGTGGTGATAGGGGGTGATTGATGGGTGATTGATGGGTAATTAGTGGGTGTTTAGAGGAGAGAATAGATGTAAACGATGGATTTGGGAGGTGATCTGATGTCGGATCTGCGGGCGATTTATTGGTGTGGGTGGGTGATCAGATTGCCCGCAAGGGGCAGGTTAGGGGCTGATTGATGGGTGGCAGTGACAGGGGGTGATTGATGGGTGGCAGTGACAGGGGGTGATTGACAGGTGATCAGTGGGTTATTACAGGGAAGAACGGATGTAAATAATGCACTGGCGAATCGATAAGGGGGGGGGGGGGTTGAGGGCAATCTGAGCGTGTGGGCGGGCGATTGGGTGCCCGCAAGGGTCTAATCTGATGGGTAACAGTGACAGGTGGTGATAGGGGGTGATTGATGGGTAATTAGTGGGTGTTTAGAGGAGAGAATAGATGTAAACGATGGATTTGGGAGGTGATCTGATGTCGGATCTGCGGGCGATCTATTGGTGTGGGTGGGTGATCAGATTGCCCGCAAGGGGCAGGTTAGGGGCTGATTGATGGGTGGCAGTGACAGGGGGTGATTGACGGGTGATTGACGGGTGATTGATGGGTGATTGACGGGTGATTGACAGGTGATCAGGGGGGATAGATGCATACAGTACACAGGGGAAGGGAGGGTCTGGGGGGGTCTGGGGAGAATCTGAGGGGTGGGGGGGTGATCAGGAGGGAGCAGGGGGCAGTTTAGGGACTAAAAAAAAAATAGCGTTGACAGATAGTGACAGGGAGTGATTGATGGGTGATTGTGTGCAAATGGTGGTCTGGGGGGTGGGCAGGGGGGGGTCTGAGGGGTACTGTGGGCGATCAGGGGGCAGGGGGGGGCAGATCAGTGTGTTTGGGTGCAGACTAGGGTGGCTGCAGCCTGCCCTGGTGGTCCCTCGGACACTGGGACCACCAGGGCAGGAGGCAGCCTGTATAATACACTTTGTAAACATTACAAAGCGTATTATACGCTTCCTATCCGGGGATCGTCGGGTTAACAACCCGCCGGCGCTTCCGATTGGCCGGCGGGTTGACGTCGCGGGTGGGCGGAGCCTATTGCCGGTGGATGCGCGCGCATCCCAGCGCGCGATCCCCGGCCAGAGAGTGCCCCAGGACCTGACGCCAATCTGCGTTACGTGGTCCTGGGGCTGCCACTTTGCCGCCGCCAATATGAAGTAGGCGGTCGGCAAGTGGTTAAAGCTGGGAAGAGTTGTACCCGTGTGTCACATATGTGGGAGGCACATGAGGGGAAGAGCAGGGGATTGACGTTTGCGTGTCTAGAAAAGGTAGAAGTCCCAAGAAGAGGAGGTGACAGAGACAGACTGCTCCTCAGAAGAGAGACCTATTTAATCCTACAAACAGATGCTATGGGTCCTGCTGGCCTAAATGATAACATTGAATTGTCATGCATGCTATGGCCCCTCAATCTGTGGCGATGCTGGTGGTCAGATAGCAGCACTCCCTATGTATAATTCAAACATGTCTTAATTTGCATATGATTTTTTTCTCTTCTATTCTTTTTGATTTCCATTTAATTTCCCTCTTCTGTTTCTTTCGGTTTTCTGTCTTTTGTTTTTTTTCCCCCCTTTCATTTCTATCTTCCCCCCTGTTTTGTGTAGAGGGGGGATCTTTGGGCTGTCTGCTTGTACCTATCAATAATAATTGTATGGATAGTGTGTTGTTAATGTATATAACACTGTAGCTATAGAGCTCGTCCTTTGAGTTGGTGTATCCCTGGTTTTAAATAGGAAATAATAAGTATACACTTTCTCTCTGCCACTATATACACTGGGGGGGATGGGAGTGGCTGCAGGCTTTCCGGGGATGGCCCCGGCACACATTTAAGAGGGACAGTTTGTCTGCCCCCATTGTTGCATTTGGATGACAGGTTAACATTTATAAATAATGCCTTGGAGGTATGGTAACCCTAAATATTTCATAAAAAATTAAGTGTGATAATTGCACTGTTCAATGATTTGTGGCTGACTCAGAGCACCCATGCAGATAAAGGCAAAATGAGGAAGGTTTCTGCCAGACTTTGGCTTAAGAGAGCAGCTGCTAAAATGTCATTACAAAGCGGCAAACCTGTATTTGAAGATACTGATGTCTTTGAAGTCCCACGAACATCAAGGTGCAGGATCCTTTAGAGCAGGGGTCTCAAACTCGCGGCCCGAGGGCCATTTGCGGCCCTCGATACAATATTTTGTGGCCCGCGCCGGCAAAAGCTTCCTTATAGTTCGCTTCAGTGCTCCCAAGTAATCTGCCGCATCCCCGCCGCTAAATGAGGGCTGCAGAGCCCCCAAATCGCCCGGGGGGCAATCCGCCAGCATTTCCTGGAAGGGGCAGAGCTTTCAGCTTCAGCTCTGTCCCTCCTGACGTCAATCGCCACACGGATCGCCGCCTCTCCCCGCTCCTCGCTGTGAAGGAAGAGTGAGAGGGGCGGACAGAGGCGGCGATGTGCCGCGATTGACCTCAGGAGGGGCAGAGCTGAAGCTGAAAGCTCTGCCCCTTCCAGGAAATGCCGGCGGATTGCCCCTTGGGCGATTTGGGGGCTCTGCAGCCCTCGTTTTGCGTCGGGGACACGGCGGATTACTTGTAATGGGAGCACTGTAGCGAACTATAAGGTGAAATAGGCAAAATAGTTTGCTTCAGTGTGAATTTGATTTTGAAATAAAAAATCAATGCGACGGACGGACGGGGGGGGGGGGGGGGGGGTTTATGCGGAATGCTGCCGATTGTGAAATCCCTTACACGGCCCAGCCTCATCCTGACTTTGCCTCCTGCGGCCCCCAGGTAGATTGAGTTTGAGACCCCTGCTTTAGAGTATTGCATTTATGCATAAACCTTCTATTTGGACACTCCTAACCAATGCTCACAAGCAGAAACGGCTGCAGTGAGCCCAGAACTACATGAAGACTAATTTCCAAATAGTCTTGATTACTGATGAGTGCTGTGCAAATCTGGATGGTCCAGATGGAGGGAGTGGTGGATGGCCAGCATGTCCCAACAAGGCTGCGGCGTCAGCTAGGAGGTAGGGAGGTATAATGTTTTGGTACCAGAATCATGGAGAGAAAACTGGTTGGCCCCTTTAGTGTCCCTGAAGGTGTAAAACTGACATCTGAAAAGTATGTGGAGTTTCTGACTGTCCAATTTCTTCCATGATACAAAAAGAAAATCCTCTTCATGCATGACATTGCACCATCTCATGGGACAAGGAATACCTCTGCATCATTGGCTGTAACAGCATAAAATGCGTAAAACTCATGGTGTGACCCCCATGCTCCTCTGACCTAAATCCTATTGAGAACCTTTTGGAGCATCTTCAAGCAAAAGCTTTATGAGGGGGAGGTAATTTACATCCAAACAGCAGCTCTGGGAGGCTATTCTGACATCTTACAAAACAAATTCAAGCAGAAATTGTCCAGAAACTCACAATTTCAATGGATGCGAGAATTGAGAAGCTGCTATCAAATAAGGGATCCTATGTTAATATGTAACTTGACCTGTTAAGATGTTTTCAATTGAAATAGCTTTTGATTTTCAGTTCTTTACAGCCTATAAATGTCTTAAAACTCTGTTGTGCATAATAATGTATGCCCTCAATGCAGTGCATACAGTGAAGCATACAGTACATGAAAAGAATGCTTTACTGCAAATGTAATTGTGCACTTTTTTTGTCTGGTAATATACAGCATATGCCTAATGTCATTATGACGGGTTCCGTTGCACCGCACTTCTAACGCGCCTTTTTAAATGTACCATTACACTATAGTCACATCATGTTTGGTATGCAATTATATTGTCCAACACAATGGGATCAATTCATCAAAGGCTGTGCGGTAAAAAAATATCTAGTTGGGAAAATACAGCATTCGGTATTTTAGACTTTTGTGTGCTAATTCATAAAAATGTTCACAGGTGCGATAGAAGTGTGGTAAATCACTGAGGGCTCGTTTCCACTATTGCGGTGCGGAATCGCCTGGATTCCACCGCTGATGAAATCGCATGCGGATGCGATTCCGCATGCGTTTTTTGCCGCGAATTCGTATAGATGATGGTATATGCGATTTTAACCATGTCACTGCCTGTGTGAATTTACATTGGTACCTATGCGAATTTGCATGCGAATTCGTGGCAAAAAACGCATGTGGCAAAAAAACGCATGGGGAAAACGCATGCGATTTCCCTATTAAATACATTGTGTGCGATTCGCCTGCATTCCACACGCAGGCGAATTCTGCAGGGTGTTCCGTGCAGATTTTCTCCGCACAATAAAACGCTCCCGCAGATGCATAAGTGGAAACAGGCCCATTCACTTATATTGTTTATGCGAATCTGCATACACAAGACGCATGCGAATTCGCGATAGTGGAAACGAGGCCTGAAGCCCAACTGTCGGTAACAGCAGAAGAGTAGTTGTCTGTGCTGTTACATGCTGTTCTCTGTGCAGAGAAAGCATTACAATATAAGAGGCATCCCAACTTCCCTTTATGGGCCATATGCAATTAACTTTTTTTCCTGAGTTTTCCCTTAGGAGATAATTTTTCATCTTCAATTTAGATTAACTTTTCTGGATTTTGCAATTGAAAAAGTACCAAAAAGTAGGTGACAAAGTACTATAAAAATTATTATAAGTATTTTGTTTGCTTGCTGGTGGTTAAAAATGCATTTTATTGACAAGTTTTAAAATATCACCTAGGAGAAAACTCAGGAGAAAAAGTTAATTGCATATGGCCCTATATGTGCATGTTTTGTTAATGCCTCTGCTTGCCCTGAATCTGCTGTGAATCTGTCCCGTTCAGAACACAACGCACAGGAACGCACGTCATGTGCGTCTCTGTGCGTTGCGTGGCTGATCCCATTCACTGAAAGTGAATGGGACAGCCGCGCGTTTTGCTAGGAAACGCGTGCAGCATGAGTTCCCGGACCGCACTAGTCCAGAACGCATGCAGTGTGAACATCAGACAGTGCACTCTATGCACTGTCTGATGTCGTGCGTGTCGGCCTCCCGCACGCTTTCCCGAAACGCGGACGGGAACGCGTGCAATGTGAACGAGGCCTTAGTCTTTCTTAACATTCTAATTCATTGCCACAGCTTAGAAGAACTTCAAGAAACTTTACACATGCCACACTTTGTGATTTTCACCTCCAGCTCCTACACATTTTAAACAGGAACCCAAGAGGTTAAACAGCCACATAGCCCTAAGGTATTCAGGGGAAGCCTGTTTTTTACCGATCACTCTGCTGATGCCTTGGGTGAGATCTCACTGCTTCTGCTTGAAAGTCTCCGTTCCCAGCACAGTCCTGCACAGACTTCGCCCTCTTATCACCACTTCAAAGTAGGCGATATTGTTCCATGCCATTACCGCTTGTTGTCTGCTTTATGAATTGACATTTACGGACGTGTTGAGGTAATTACCGCACAAGTCGGTAATTTACCTCACTGCTTGGTAATTGTAGCTTTTCATGCGGTAACAGGGTGTATGAATTTACATTTTCCTAAGTGCTCGGTAAAGTCAGCTGTTTTCTGCATTACCAAATGCGGTAATGATTTATGAATCGACCCAATGTGTCAGTAAGAAAATAGCCTAAGTGGTTAATGTAGCATCCATTACAAATTTTAAAAACTTGATCAATTTATGATTCTTATATTTGAGGCAGAAGTAGGTCATGTGGAAGTTAAAACATTGCTGTCTTTGAGCATCTGTATCACCTCTTTGTGATCATCAGTTCAGTTCTACGGTTACACCCTTCACTATCAGATGATTTATGGCTGGCTGTTTTTTCATTTTCATTAAAGCAAAACAATATATCTATTCAATTCCACAATAATGAAAATCATGTCTGCCAGTTTTTGGGCTAGAAATATCATTAGTAATCTGATGATCTACTAAGCAGTAAATTAATCTGGGCCTGTTTTGTGTTGTAAAGCACAGGGCTTGCAGGATCATATTCCCTTACCTGTTCCCTACAGCTTCTGTTCATTAATATGGTGGGAGATGTGACAGAAGAAGAAGAGCATAAGATTAAAGGAACGCTATCAAACCAAGTTTTCTATAATGACAATGTACAATTAATGTCTAAGTAGCTGTGTAAACATTTTCCTACTTTTCATGTTAAATATCCGAGACAAAAACTTTACCTCATTGGGCTTGATTCACTAAGAAAAATAGCATACCTTATCTGAGTTAACACGCCTTATCAGAGATAACACGCCTTATCAAAATGAACACACCTTATCAGATTAGCATAGCAAGCGCTACGAATCCGCAGCGGCTCAGGGCAGGACGAGTGAAGCTCTTGTCATTGTCAATTAGCAGGCATACGTTTGTAGCGCTCGTTATGCTACTCTGATAAGGCATGTTGACTCGGATAAGGCTTGCTATTTGTCTTAGTGAATCAAGCCCATTGTGTGTAGGTTTTAGTTCAGTTGGAATGTTTCATTCGCAAAGTTTTGCTTCAATATTACACTATTCTTAGCAGTCCGAAAACAACTGCTAGACCTACAATATATCTCTGCAGAAAGATCATTGTTTTTTACCAGACAGCTATTTTACGAACGAGGCAACAGAGCCCACACCATGTTAGCTAAGAAACTAAGAGATATGAAAACTCGCAATGTGGTCTATGCCTTAAAAGATAAGCAAGGAGTCTTGCACCATGACCTACGTCGTATATCCCAACTATTCAGGGAATATTTTTCAGATATTTATAATCTTCAAGATAGAGATGGACACTCCAACCCTCCTAGAAAGGAGATAAATGAGTACTTAAGATCATGTGATCTTCCAACTCTGCTTCCCCATCAATTAAACACATTAAATGGCACAATTGAGATAGGGGAGATATCTGAAGTCCTCAAACATGCAAAACCCCATAAGGCCCCTGGTCCTGACGGGTTCACTATGGCCTATTATAAAAAATATCGAGATATGCTACTTCCCAGGCTGGTCACTTTATTTAACAGTTTCTTAGGTTTGGACCCTATACCATCTACAATGTTAAAATCACATATGGTTGTGATCCCTAAACCAGATAGAGACCCATTAGACCCCAAAAATTACAGACCGATCTCGTTGCTCAACACTGATTTAAAAATATTTACTAAGGTACTTGCAAACCGATTATCTACACTGATGCCCTCCCTGGTAGACTCAGATCAGGTAGGGTTCATTTCAGGACGATACGCGGGTGATAACATTAGGAGGTCAATTAATCTGATAGACCACATTAATGATAATAAATTACCTTCAATATTAATGAGTCTTGATGCAGAAAAAGCTTTCGATAGGCTTAGTTGGCCTTTTCTTTTTCAAACATTACGGGCAATGGGTTTTGAGGGGGCTTTTTTAAACACCTTATTTAAACTATATTCAACCCCCCAGGTAGCATTAAAAATTCCGTTCACGGACCCAAACCAGTTCTTCTCAATTTCAAATGGTACCCGTCAGGGTTGCCCCTTGTCCCCACTACTCTTTGCTTTATCTATTGAGCCCCTGGCTGCAAGGATAAGGGGCAACCCTGACATCTCTGGGATACATATTGGGAATACAACCTTAAAAATTTCACTCTTTGCTGATGATGTGTTAATATCAGTAACTAATCCATATATATCTCTCCCTAATATGCATGTAGAGCTCTCCAGGTTTGGGTTTTTTTCAAACTATAAAATAAACGATAGCAAAACAGAGGCACTTACATTCTTTCTTCCAACACAAACAGAGAGGGATATGAAGCTGCGGTTCCCATATAGGTGGCAACCAGATTCCCTTAAGTACCTGGGGGTCTTCCTACCGAGAGACACTGGTAAATTAATACATCATAATGTGTCTCCCCTTATCTCCAGAATCATAAAAGATCTAACTAAGTGGAAGGATTATAGTATATCCTGGTTTGGTCGTATGACGGCTTTCAAGATGAATTCACTACCCAAATTGGTATATGTATTCTCCACAATCCCTATGTGGATGCCGCAGTCTATCTTTATCCCTCTCCAGAAGGCATTGATAAGGTTTATCTGGCAAGGAAAAACACCTAGGATCTCTAGATCGATACTCACTCTCCAAAGACAATATGGGGGCCTTTCCGTCCCTAATATTTACAATTATTATGTGGCTAGTCAACTCAGGCAGATGGTGGCATGGTTTGAAAAAAGACCACACGCAAAATGGGCAAGAATAGAATTTGAGTCCTTTAATCCATACCACCCTAGTGCTTTCTTATGGAAAGGTGTCACACCTCCTGTGGAGGCCCTAAAGGTCTACTCTTCTTTACGTTCCAACCTAAAATTATGGTCGGTCATAGGGAGGCGTATGACCTTACTGCCACAAACCTCTTCAATGGTTCCAATCTTTGGCAATCCAAAATTTGCACCAGGGCTTGAGCGCATAACCACTTCAATATGGGCCCAAAATGATATAAGGTTTATTGGTGATTTACTTAACCCCTTTACGGGGAAAATGTATTCCTATGAAGATCTTAAGGACCGCATTGCACTTACAAATGTTAACTATCTACAGTATATGCAGATCCGCCATTTTATACTTACCATATCTCCGACCCTGGAATTTGCTCATAAATCTGAACTAGAAGCAATCATGGATGCTGGCCCCACGCAGAAAGGACTCATATCCTCTTTCTACACGTGGCTTAACTCACCCATACGCTCTGAACCAGATTATAAGCATAAATATATGAGATACTGGGACCAAGAACTGAACTCAGATACCACTCTGGACACATGGTCAAAAATATGGATGAATGCAGCTAAAACGTCTATCTGTGTAACAACGAAAGAAAATATTTACAAGATTATGTTTCTCTGGTACCAAACCCCAGTTAGACTACATAAATGGAATCCATCAATACCCCCGACATGCTGGAGAAACTGCAACCAATTAGGAACTACCTACCATTTGTTCTGGACGTGTTCTGGAATACAAGCGTTCTGGACAGAAGTAATTCACCTGATAAAGCGACTCACTGATATCACAGTACCTCTGGACCCTTGGATCTGCATACTGTCAAAGCCAATACCAAAATTGAAGTCTCATAGACAGCGGTTATTAAATCATTTTTTAACCGCAGCTAGGTGTGTCATATCAAAACACTGGAGAGATCCTAATCCACCCAATGTTGAAGAGGTACTCAACAGAGTGAAATACATATATAAATTAGAGCACTTGACAGCTGTTATCCAAGATAAAAAGCATTTATTTGACAAAATATGGGGTGAGACTGTCTTGTAACTATATATGCAAAATTAAGACCAATATAAAAACTAAGTATCTGAGGCTGGCAGGTCCTCTTTCTTCTTTTTCCCTTTCTCTTCCTTCTTTCTTCTCTCTGTTATCTCTTCTCTTCTCTTTTTTTCTAAAGAATTGGTGGATGTCTGGTCCATGCGGGAACATGAAGGGCCAAAATAATAGCTGCAACTTAATCTACACCTTTGAGTCTATAGAGGGCCCAGGGTGGGCCCGCATGGACTAGAGATTCACTCGGATTAAAACAACCTCATATGCCTATAACTTAATAAGCTTGGGATACAATTTATTTTACTTTATAGGATTGTATCTTTAACTCCACGGCAACAAGATATTAATAACTGCTTTATCTGTAAACAAAAGTGAAATGAATGAGGATTGTTATACTATGTCCTTTGAAAAATTGAAAATAAAAATTTTAAATACAAATATTACACTATTCTTTACATGTCAGACCGCATGTGAAAAGGGGTGTCAGGTTTCACATACAATTACAAACAAATTACATTTCCTCTGCTGTCTGCAGACAGCTCAGTCACAGACAAACGGTGAAAGATTTCTCTCACACATATGGTTAACATACAGTGTGAGGGAATCCCCCCCTCCCTTCATGAATGAGTAGTCCCGTCAGATTTTGCCTCAGATGCCGTCAGTCGTCAGTAAGTGTGAAAGGAATTTGATAACCGTAAACAAGGGGATAAGCATTTAAAAGTATACACCCGTACTTAACAGCACTTCCCAAAACTATTCCTATCGCAATTGAAAAAAACGTGTTAATCGATAGTGTTCCTTTAACCAGTTTACTCCCAAGGGGTTTTTACCCTAACAGACCAGAGCAATTTTTACCTGTCAGCGCACCTTCCTTTTTATTCGCCAATAACTTTACTACTACTTATCACATCAAAATGATCTATACCTTGTTTTACCGCCACCAATTAAGCTTTCTTTGGGTAGTACATTTTGCTAAGAATTATTTTATTCTAAATGCATTTTAAATACAATACAATGGAAAAAAAAATAATATTTCTCAGTTTTCAGACATTATAGTTTTAGAATAAAACATGCTACCATAATTAAAATCCATGTATTTTATTTGCCCATTTGTCCTGGTTATTACACCGTTTAAATTATGTCCCTATCACAATGTATGGCTACTAGTGATGGTCAAGTGGATGCAAATAACTTTGCGTTGATGCAAATTTTATGCAAATTTATGCAGCTTGAAAATGAACCAATCAAATTCTGCGGAGGTAAAATTTGATTGGTTCATTTTCAAACTGCATAAAGTTGCATAGTAATTTGCATACATTTGCATCAACTCAAAGTTATTTGCATCTAATGGACCATCACTAATGGCGACAATATTTTATTTGGAAATATAGGTGTAATTTTTCAGGTTTTTTGTCTGTTAGTTCCATAATTACAAGCCCTTATACAGTATAGTAAAATAACAGCAATATAGCTTTATGACATACATATTTTAAAAAAATCCCTAAGTCAACTATATATGTATTTTTTTTTTGTACAAGTGTTGGGGGGGGGGGGGGTCTTTGGAAGGGATTTTTATTTTTTTTGTCACAAACGTTTTTATTGTTTTTTTTTTTTTTTTTTTAAAGTAACAAGATAAATGCTTTCCAAAGAACATTTAACAACATAACAGTGATATGTGAAATGGTTATGGTACAGTAAAGTCTGCATAAGCAGAGGTAGTTTCAACATATATAGGAATAGGTGACGGCAGCACAAGGCAACATATACCAACACCCCATTAAGTCAACAATTGGCTCATGTCAAAAATTATTACCAGGGCCACTGCAGATATGGTGGCTTTAATGCTCTTGACTGTTAGTACCTTACATCTAAGTGTAATGCTTTAGGGCCATTTCCACTATCGTGAATTCGCATGCGTTTTTCGCATGCAAATTCGCATAGCAATACAAGTGAATGGGACTGTTTCCACTTGTCAGGATTCCTTTGCGTTTTTCTGTGCAGAAAAAATTCGCATGGTAGAGCCATCAGAATTTGCATACCGCATACCGCTATGCAAATCACATACAATGTATTTAATAGGAAATTCGCATGAGGTTTGTGTATGCGAATTATAAGCGAATTCGCATAGAAACAATGGAAAAGCACACCAGCACTGCCATGGTTAAATTCGCATACATCGTCATCCATGCAAATTCGCATGAAAATTAGCATAGACCCGCATGCGAAATTCGCATCCGCATGCAAATTTTTACCACGGCGATTCGCACCGCACAAGTGGAAATGCAGCCTTAAGCATTATAAAGTTGGAGAAATACTTGAGGAAAAGTATCCTCCATTTCTGTTAGCCCAACAACGGAGGGCTATTGAAGCTGGGGAGTGGATGGGACAGAACCATCCAGTGAAAGGAGAGAGAGGTGGAATAAGAAGGAAAGGACAGAGAAAATTAAAGAAATGAAGGAAAGAGTGTCATTCGCCGAGACACTAACACCTTAAGGTAATTAATGTAAGTATTATACCGCAGTAAGCGAGGCCGGGAGCTAATGGGAGTAGTTAGTAAAGTAAGGCTTCTAGACTTTTTCAAATTGTGGGAGAGAGTCGTCTAGGATGGCTTTCATTTTTTCGAAACAAAGTGCATGGCTCAGATAAATTTTGAAGGAGTTAAATAGAAGTGAAGGAGTCTTCCATGAGCCCGCTATCACTCTTTTGGCAGCAAGGCATATATGTATTAATAGTTTGTATTGTGCTTTTGAGAGGTTCGGAGGCTTTATACCCAAGAGAGCCACTTCTGGAAGTTTAGGAACACGATGGCGGATGGTAGAGTAAATTACTTGGTATATCCTAATCCAGAACCTACGTACTCTTGGGCAAGACCACCATACATGCAGATCGGTTCCCCGTTGACCACAGGCTCAGAAACATGAACCATTATTTGAGGGACAAAATTTCTCTATACAATCAGGGGGTCATATACCATCTTAAGAGAACCTTAAGCTGGGTCTCTACCAGAGCTGAGCTTATTGAAAGGCTAGGGGTGTCCCTCCACATGTACTGTAGGTCTTCTGTGTCAAGATTAACATTAAGGAAATGATTCATTTTTTTAATTTTTAATTATATATTTAGTGTGTGTGTGTGTGTGCAATTGAACTTTTCACCACTTGGGGGTGCTATCTTGATTTACTGGAAATGTGCACTTTTTTTACACTAACATTTGTTTTTACTACTTCCAGTTATCATGAATGGACATGGCCCCTGATCAGGGTCATATCCATTTGTTACAGGCATTGTGATCGGTTAGGTGAACGTTTGTTCCCCTTCCCCAATTGCGAAACTTCATATCCCGGTAGGTACGAGCAGCGGGCGAGCGTGTGTGCACGGTGGCGCTGAGTGTGAGCAATGCATTAAAATGTCTTGGAGCCATTAACAGGCTCCAGCAGGACTTTTTAATGTGGCAGTTTGCCGCTAAGTGGTTAAAGCAAACTGAACTGCAGCTGCCTCTCATTCTCCTTTACCATTTGGCAGTGCTCTTATTATGTTACACAGTATTGTATAAACTGTTGTAAGATGTTTAAAATATATCAATGCACAATAAAAACAACCATAAAACATTATATCAAATCACTACGGCGTCCAACTCAGGTAAGTGATCTCAATTAGTTATGGATAGCTACGATTATGTAGCTACTCATAATTGAGATGTAAATTAGATAGCATTGCCTGCAGCAGGGTGGGAGCTAATTTGCCTATGCCGCTTATAGGTGATGCATTCCACTCATGTTCCTCGTAACGCCACTACTTCCTCCTTCCGGGTTTGAAGGAGGAAGTAGTGGAGTTACGTGGACCACTAGTGGAACGCATCGGCTATAAGCGGCATAGGTAAGTTAACCCCTCTCTGCCACAGGCAGCGCTATCTAATTTACTTTTCGGAGGAGGCATAGGTAAGCTAACCCCCTCTCTGCCGCGGGCAGCGCTATCTAAGTTAAATGTCGATTATGAGTAGCTGCATACTCGTAGATACCATCACTAATCTTGACACTATCAATGGAAAAAGGCTCACTAGCCACATTATAAGCTTGTCAGAAAGTGGAAGTAGATATCCAGCCATCAGCATTCTAAGTGCAGATCTCTTGTACTACAATCAAGTATGGGGAGGTCAATTCCAATCCACCCCCAGGTCAGACATCAAACCGCCTTATCCGTTCCACCTCCAGAGCAAGCTCCATGGCTCAATCAGATAAACCAGACC
Organism: Hyperolius riggenbachi; assembly: GCF_040937935.1. Lineage (NCBI taxonomy): Eukaryota > Metazoa > Chordata > Amphibia > Anura > Hyperoliidae > Hyperolius > Hyperolius riggenbachi. Next base: position 407,354,207 of record NC_090646.1, on the reverse strand, counting down.
AGTGCTTGGCAAAAAAAAAACACATATTCTAAGTGTTTTTGTTTATTTGATCATAAAAGCAAGGCATACAGCTCAACAGTGTAAAATCAAAGGTACAACTTAAAGAAAACCAGTAATTAAAAAAAAATCCCTCTGAGGAATACTTATCTTGGTAGGGGTAAGTCTCTGGATCCTAAGGAGGCTTCCACCATCCTCCGTGCCTCCTTTAGCCTGCCAGGGTCCCCCAAAGTGCGGCGATGTAAATATTTACTTTTCCGGGATCCAGCGCAGGCGTACTAGCGGCTTTTCGTTCGAGTAAGCTGGAAATAGCTGAACCAGATCAATCCACTCTACTGCGCAAGTGCGAGTTCTTTTGTGCCTGCGCAGTAGAGCGGATACGATAGGGTTCGGCTATTTTTGCCTTACCCGAAGGAAGAGCAGCTACTGCGCCTGCGCTGGATCCCGGAGATGTAAATAAATCAAGCCTTTTCGGGGGAGGATTGCGGGAGACTTCGGGGGAGCCTGCGCTGGATTGCCTGCAGCTACAGGGATGAAGGAAGCCTCATTGAGAGGCAACCCCCTCCCAAGGTAAGTACCACCCAGGGGACGTTTTTATATTACAGAGTCTCTTTAAAAGAAATAACTTACATTCGGGCCCCAAGTCACGGGGAACCCCAATAAAATTAAAATGCATTCTGTCAATGTTAGAAAAGTAACTAAATATCTCCATCCTGACCGGTTTTGCTATAAAGGTGTGTGTTCGGGGAAAGGCCAGCCCATAAGTTTCACAACAAAACATTGTAGATAAAACCTCATCTTATTTTACTTTTTTCCTGACGTGTAACTCCTGTGACACGTGTACATTGTGTACATGTAATATACAGTGGGTTGCAAAAGTATTCTGCCCCCTTGAAGTTTTCCACATTTTGTCACATTACTGCTACAAACATGAATGAATGTTATTGGAATTCCACGTGACAGACCAATAAAAAATGGTGTACACATGAGAAGTGGAACGAAAATCAATCATGATTCCAAACATTTTTTACAAATAAATAACTGCAAAGTGGTGTGTGCATAATTATTCGGCCCCCTTTGATCTGAGTTCAGTCAGTTGCCCATAGACATTGCCTGATGAGTGCTAATGACTAAATAGAGTACACCTGTGTGTAATCTAATGTCAGTACAAATACAGCTGCTCTGTGAGGGCCTTAGAGGTTGTCTAAGAGAATCTTGGGAGCAACAACACCATGACGTCCAAAGAACACACCAGACAGGTCAGGGATCAAGTTATTGAGAAATTTAAAGCAGGCTTAGGCTACAAAAAGATTTCCAAAGCCTTGAACATCCCACGGAGCACTGTTCAAGCAATCATTCAGAAATGGAAGGAGTATGACACAACTGTAAACCTACCAAGACAAGGCCATCCACCTAAACTCACAAGCCGAACAAGGAGAGCGCTGATCAGAAATGCAGTCAAGAGGCCCATGGTGACTCTGGACGAGCTGCAGAGATCTACAGCTCAGGTGGGAGACTCTGTCCATAGGACAACTATTAGTCATGCACTGTACAAAGTTGTCCTTTATGGAAGAGTGGCAAGAAGAAAGGCATTGTTAACAGAAAGCATAAGAAGTCCCGTTTTCAGTTTGCCACAAGCCATGTGGGGGACACAGCAACCATGTGGAAGAAGGTGCTCTGGTCAGATGAGACCAAAATGGAACTTTTTGGCCAAAATGCAAGATACTATGTGTGGCGGAAAACTAACACTGCACATCACTCTGAACACACCATCCCCACTGTCAAATATGGTGGTGGCAGCATCATGCTCGGGGGGTGCATCTCTTCAGCAGGGACAGGGAAGCTGGTCAGAGTTGATGGGAAGATGGATGGAGCCAAATACAGGGCAAACTTGGAAGAAAACCTCTTGGAGACTGCAAAAGACTTGAGACTGGGACCTTCCAGCAGGACAATGACCCTAAACATAAAGCCAGGGCAACAATGGAATGGTTTAAAACAAAACATATCTATGTGTTAGAATGGCCCAGTCAAAGTCCAGATCTAAATCCAATCAAGAATCCGTGGCAAGATCTGAAAACTGCTGTTCACAAACGCTGTCCATTTAATCTGACTGAGCTGGAGCTGTTTTGCAAAGAAAAATGGGCAAGGATTTCAGTCTCAAGATGTGCAAAGCTGGTAGAGACATACCCTAAAACACTGGCAGCTGTAATCAGGGCTGCCATCAGAATTTTTGGGGCCCCTCACGCATCATCAGACCTGGGCCCCTGCTGATCCCCCCCCCCCCCCCCCGATTTAGAATGATGGATGATTACACAACTCCCAACATTTTCATCCTAAGTATAGGTAGGTAGGTAGGTAGCAAGGTATCGGTTCCCTCTGTAGAGGGTATTCAGGTATAGTTAACCCCAGTATAGCCAGCCAATATTGTTTCCCCCTGTATAGGTAGCTTAGTATAGTTGCCCCCTGTATAGTTAGCTAATAAAGTTGCCCCCAGTATAGGTAGTTAGTATCGTTGCCCCAGTATAGGTAGTCTCGTTGCCCCCAGTATAGGTAGCATAGTTGCCCTAGTATAGTTGATAAAGTATTTGTAATATAGCTGCCCCAGTATAGGTTAGCAGTGTCAGTGGTAGCGGGCGGGGAATGACTCACCTGATTCCACATTCCAGATACCAGAGCGCTGCGTGCCAGGTCTTCTCCGCCTTCAATGCTGCTCACTGTACTTCCGCTAATCAGGAAGTACAGTGAGTGGAACTGAGGTGGAAAAGATCTGTGGCACGCAGCGCTCTGGTATCAGGAATGTGGAAGTCAGGGGAGTCATTCAGATTAATATCGGAAGGGGGAGCGCAAGAGGAGGGGACTCAGGTGAGGTGGGGGGGTGGTTGTGAGCTTCTCTGAGGAGTCAGTGACATCACCATGTACTCTGTGCAGTGCTGCAGGAGATATCATTGCTATCCTATATAATAAAACCCCTGTGTCCGTGCGCTGTCCCTGTGTAGTGTTGTCCTTTGAGGACAGTCAGTGACATGACTATGTACTCTGTAATGTGCTGCAGAAGATGTCAGTGCTGTATAAATACATAATAATATGGTAGGACATTAGACTGTGACTATGGTCGGATTAGATTGTGAGCTCCTCTGAGGGTTAAGTGACGGGAAAATATAGGCTGTACAGCGCTGCAAAATATATAAATACTAAATAATAAGAATGCATTATAATCTTAGGGCTATAAGGCAATAGTGCTCTTGCCTTACAGTGCTGGGCCCCCGGTTCAAATCATAGCCAGGGCACTATCTGCATGGAGTGTTCTTGTGTCTGTGTGGGTTTCCTCCAGGCACTCGGTTTCCTCACACACTCCAAAACATACAGATAAGTTAACAGGTTTCCTCCTAAATTCTCCCTAGACTAAAATACACTACATGATCCATACATAGACATATGACCATGGAAGGGACTCGATTGTGAGCCCCTGTGACGGACAGTTAAGTAACAAGACAATATACTCTGTACAGCACTGCGGAAGCAGTGGGCGCTGTATAAATACATATTAATTAGACAGAGAAAAGTGAGAAAAAAATAGCAGAGAGAAGGCAGGTAGATAAGAGGCATAGTAGAAGATGACAGATCAGGAAAGTGGGAGAGTGTCACAAAAGAGAGGAGGTACAGAGGGAGAGTGAGGAAGAAAATAGGTAGATAGGAAGGAGAGATGATGGGAAATGGAGGAGAGTCAGAGTGAATGGGAGAGACAGACAGGGGGGCATGCAGAAGCATGGGGAGGAGGAATACAAGAGGAGGGAGGGAGACAGGGAGATGGGGCATATGGGAGCAGAGACTAGCAGGGCAGTCACACAGGCACTTTATAGTGATACCTTCTCCTGTCATCAGAGGGGGGAGGGGGGACTCCTCACACAGCTCTCTCTGCTCACATGACAGCCGTGCCTGCTGAGCATTCCATCCTGTCCCTCTTGCTGGAGCTGGCTCTCTCTTCCCCTGCTCTGCTGTCCCTGGGGGGGTTGCAAGGGGGCACAGGCTGACTAGGGGTCAGCAGCATAAGGCCCGGTTCACATTAGCGGTGGCCATCCGGAATCGCCGTGCCGGAGCCGGACCGCTTGCAGAACGGACGGAACGGACGCACGGCATAGCCGGCGTCCGTTCCAACATGCGCTATTTTTTGGTCCGGCTCCTCCGGCAGCCGTATCCGGGGCGGAGCCGGACTGCACCATCCGGCCAATACAAAGCAATGAGAGCCGGAGAGCGCACAACACACTGGCTACAAAAACCGGACGTTCTAGCCCACTTCCTATGCATTTTGGATGGGGACCACATGGGCCCAGCGTTCAAAGAGTGGGGCAGCAGCCATTTCATGCTGGAGCTCTTTTTGGCAGCAACATGTCTGATATGTCTGACAAGGAGGCGAACAACAGGAAGGAGAGAATTCCCAGGTTTACGAGTAAAAAATGCCTGGATCCATGGTCCCAACTGCAGTCTCTGTATCCACGGATGGTCTCCACACGTCCACTTGTCTCCAACAATGACCCCAGACCCTTCTGCTGACCTCCCAGACCCCAGGTATTTACAGGATGTGTATCTCCTTAAGAAACCGGATCCGGACCGCAACCGTGTTCACACCGCACGGAAACCGGATGCAAACGGACCGGATCCGGATAGGAACCGTACGGATCAGGTCCGGTCCGGATACGGTGCGGTCCGGACATCCGGTGCGGTTTTTACTAAACCGCAAGTGTGAACGGGGCCTTACTAGCCTGACATCTAAGTTAACTTCAGGCTTCACTGGCAGTAGGCGGGATTAGAGGCGTGGCTACATGCAGTAAACACTGCGGCTGTGGCTGAAGAAAGGAGGAGAGGCTTGGAGCAGAGCTTTTTCTCCTGTCTGTTGGCCGGCCAGCTTCAGGGGGCGGAGGGGAGATACTTGAGTGCCCAGCACGCTGCACTCACGTGTAGCATCACCCTGAAGCTGGTTGCCGCAGCTGACAGGAGGTCGGGCCGGGGCAGAAATAAATGTTAGTGTTGTAGCTGCGGGCTGCCAGTGCTCCAGTGTAGTTAGAGCAAAGCTACAGAAAAATGGCTACCGATGTCTGCATTTGTGTACATCGGTAGCCATTTTCTTGTAGCCTGCTCTAACTACGAGCAGAAATGCGGGAAGAGAGACCAGAGCGGGACCCGGGGACACATACAACAGGTGCCGCATGTCAAAGGGGGGGCCCGGGCCCCCTGGGAGCTTGGGGCCCGTCACTGCAATGTTGGTTCTCCCCCCTGGTGGCGCCCTGGCTGTAATTGCAGCAAAAGGTGGTTCTACAAAGTATTGACTCAGGGGGCTGAATAATTACGCACACCCCACTTTGCAGTTATTGATTTGTAAAAAATGTTTGGAATGATGTATAATTTTCAATCCACTTCTCACATGTACACCACTCTGTATAGGTCTTTCACGTGGAATTCCAATAAAATTGATTCATGTTTGTGGCAGTAATGTGACAAAATGTGGAAAACTTCAAGGGGGCCGAATACTTTTGCAACCCACTGTAAGCTGATTTTTAAATTTGAATGTTTTTCCAATAGTGCTTTAAAAGTAAAATACAAGTTGGCTCATGAATAAAACAGGAGCAGGAGGCTTTTCCTATTGGCTCTCTGCTGTCTGTCAGAGATGGCCCGAACGGTTGGCCTGCGAATGGTTCCAGGCGAACTTCCGGGGGATCGCGATCGCAGAGAACCACAAACTTTACCGGAAGTTCGATTCCCCCCCCCCCCCCATAGTGCACCATTAGGGTCAACTTTGACCCTCCACATCACAGTCAGCAGGCACATTGTAGCCAATCAGGCTACACTTCCTCCTGGAGCCACTCCCCCCCCTTAAAAAAGGCAGGCATCGCCGGCAATTTAAATCACTCGTGTGCCTGCAGTAAATAGAGAAGGGACAGCTGCTGCAGACTCTCTCATAGGGAAAGATTAGTTAGGCTCTTGTAGGCTTCTTAGCTTGCTCCTTGCTGATTCTTATTGCTAAAATAGCACCCCACAACAGCTCTTTTGAGAGCTAATCTTGTTCTTGTGATCTATTTTTTTTTCTGTGTGTCCCACTGACACTTGTGTATTACATAGACAGCCTTGATAATTCATACTGTGTGTGCCACTGCCAGGCCCAGCACATTCAGTGACTACCTTTGTGTGTGACAGGTGCACATTACCCATCACTGCATATACCTACCTGTTGTTCACTGTGCACGCACCCACCTACGTGAGCTGAGCGCACGCAGTGTCACTGTGCCTGTCCGCTACCTGTCTGTGTGTGGCAGGTGCACATTGTAATACCCATTACTGCATATACCTACCTACCTGTTGTTCACAGTGCACCCAACTACCTACATGAGTTGAGCGCACGCAGTGTCACTGTGCCTGTCCGCTACCTGTCTGTGTGTGACAGGTGCACATTGTAATACCCATTACTGCATGTACCTACCTACCTGTTGTTCACAGTGCACTCACCTACCTACCTACTTGAGTTGAGCGCACACAGTGTCACTGTGCCTGTCTGCTACCTATCTGTGTGTGACAGGTGCACATTGTAATACCCATCACTGCATATACCTACCTACCTGTTGTTCACAGTGCACCCAGTGGACAGTCACTGTTCTGTCATTCAGCTACCTCAGCCCAGCGACCATATGGGCTGGAAAGCCGCCATCACCTGCACTCTCGTCATGGTGCGCACCAGTCCAGCACGACCATCACTACGCAAACAGCTGTTTGCGGTGCGTTACACAGTGAGTTTGGTGTGTCAGTGTGAAGCAGTACTCTAATTACACTCCCTGATTGATGTATACACGTGCAAGATGTTTTAAAGCACTTTAGGCCTGCAGTTTAGCATTCAATGTGATTTCTGTCCTTAAAACGCTGCTTTGCGTCAAATCCAGATTTTTCCCTGGGACTTTTGGCGTCTATCCCACTCCGCCATTCCCCCCTTCAGGTGTAAGACCCCTTGAAACATCTTTTCCATCACTTTTGTGGCCAGCATAAATGTTTGTAATTTTCAAAGTTCGCCTCCCCATTGAAGTCTATTGCAGTTCGCTAAAGTTTGTGCAAATCAAACGTTTGGCGAAGGTTCGCGAACTGAAAATCGGAGGTTCGGGCCATCTCTACTGTCTGTCAATGCTGTTGCATGCTATGTGCTAGTTTCCTACAGTTCAGAGCTAGAGGTAAATACATCTCTCTTGGCTTTACCACATGGTCAATTCTTTGCGAATTTAAATTCACTGTGTTGAAATATTTACTGCACGAGTCGATAATTTACCTCACTGGTCAGATATTTCAGCTTGCCATTCAGTAACAGTCTTAGTGAATTGACATTTCACTACATTTTCAGTAAAATCAGCTGTTTTCTGCATGACCGCATGTGGTAATCCTTTGTGAATTTAAGCCATACGGTAAAACAAGTGAGTTGGTATTTTATCTCCAGCCTGGAGCTGTCAATAAAATAAAAAACAGACATTTGTGAGGTTACAGAAGGGTATTAAGAGAAGAGAAAAGGGGAAACAGAGGGTAGAGAAAATAGAAAAGCTAATTAAAGTATACCCGAGATGAAATGTCTCAAGTTTTATACTTATCTGGGCTTCCTCTAGGCCTTTTGAGGCCGCTTGGTCCCTCTCCATTTCCCCTCTCCAAAGAAGCACAGCTCAGCCAAAGTACCGGGCCATCCAGCAGGGGATAGGTGTGGCCCAGGGAGGTGGCAAGGGACCGAGAAGCCTCAGGTAAATATAAAACTGAGACTTATTACGTCTAAGGCTTTCTTAAAGTGTACCTTCCAGCGCCATGAGGTCCGTGGGCTCTCTCTGTTTCCTCTCCGGGGCTCGGTTCAGTAGCAACCCCTCCAGTGTTTTGGCCTGCCAGTCGTGCCCCTTCATCGCATGCACGGTTTTGGCCGAGCTCCCACCCCTGGGACACCGAGAGAGGCCAAGGAACTCATAGGGCTGGAGGAAGCCCAAGGTAAATATAAATACTGGCCCATCTCAGGTTCTCTTTAAGTTATTAAAGGAAAGTAAAAAAAGTCACGTGTGTAGAACACTAATCTACAATATTATTGTGTAGTATTTAAAAATGGTTAATCAGATGCTACTGATTTTTGAGCTGATACAAATTATTTGTTAATATTAGGCAGCTTAGACTTGTACTTTACTTGTTAGTATAATAAGATGCTGTTGTAATTCTTTCATCCATTTTTCCTATACTGCAATCCATCAAATACAGAAAGAGGGAAAAGTCTTTGTGAATTGTCATGAAGTTTTTTTTTTAATAATTTATCAAAATATTACCGCATGTGAGAAAATCTTACTGAATACAGGCACTTTCACTCATTACAAACTCTAGACCAGGGGTCCTCATACTGTTTTGGTCAAGGGCCGGGTCAACATACTTCAGACTGCTGGGGGCCGGAGTATACATGAAATGATGTAGAAAAACATTACATTGAGCCTAGGTATTGTAGACAGTGCCTTTTAACATGGGCAGCCCTCATGTCTCTCATTTAACCAGAGCAGATGTTATGCCCCCAACTCAGCAAGTACAGATATTATGCCATCAACACTGCATATGCAGATAGTATGCCCTCCAACACTGCATGTGCAGATAGTATGCACTCCACCACAGCATGTGCAGATAGTATGCCCCCAGCACAGGATGTGCAGGTAGTATGCCCTCCAACATAGCATGTGCAGCTATTATGCCACCAATACAGTGCAGATATCGTGACCCTAACATAGCAAGTCATATGTGAGCCATAATGTCACCCAATGGCCTGCAAAAGCCTGCAGCACAACCCAAAAGCCAGCAAATGACTACTTTTTGGCTTTCATATGCAAGTTTGGTCCCAAAACTGCTATTCTATGTTTAAAGATGCAGCAGACCGCATCTATAAGCAATACATTTTGTGTGTGAGGGGCCAGTAAAAAAGCCTCAGGGGGGCGCATTCGGCCCGCGGGCCTTAGTTTGATTACCACTGCTCTAGACTCATAGGTGTAAAAATTGCTTTTTTTTTTTTTTCTTGTTGTCCTTATCCCCCTAATGCTTTAAAGTGAACCTTAAAGTGGACCCAAATTAAAAATAGAAGATTTCAGAAATAAAATCAATTTTCTAAATTATAATAATAAATAGCAGCCTTTTTTCAGCTGCATGATGACAAATATAAAATATTTTAAAATATTTTGCATTTATTGGAGGAACCCCTCCCTTCCTTTCATATTGCCAGGACAAAATCCGGCAAACTGGTGGAGTAGGTGGTGTCTGGCAATGGAGGAATTGCTAATGGCTGCCACCTGTATAACCCTAGTTATGAAAAGAGAAGGGTGAAAAGCATGCACTGAAATGCTCATAGGCTTGAAGGAGTGTTTATTTACCTTTGTATGTGTCAGAGTGGTGCAACTAAATACTTTTAATAAAAAAAAAGTTTGGTTTGGGTCCGCTTTAACTGAGAATATTAAAAAAAAAGTTTAACTGGCCTGGGTCTTCTACCAGCCACCCCCCCCCCCCCCACCCCCGCAGACGTCCTGTGCCCACGCCAGGACAAATTTATCCTCCGGTCCCCTGCAGTGAGCTACTTTGGGTTTTTTTTAACCTCAGTTAAAGTGACACGGAAGTGGAAATAAACTTATGATATAATGAATTGTTGGTATAATACAGCTAAGAAATAGAGCATTAGTAACAAAGAAATTCTAATTTTGTTTCCAGTACAGGAAGAGTTAAGAAACTTCAGTTTTTATCTATGCAAAAGAGCTTCTCTGAGCTCTCCGACCAAACTTTGGTCGGCTACAGTGCTGTTTTCCGGAGCACTTGTACGTCAAAGAAACAGTCAGAGATAGATTTAGATAAAATTGTACTGCAGGGAAGTTCAAAGGGTCATTAGCGCTTCTTGTTTAATAGTTTAAAATACAGAGTGTGCCTTGTAATTGCAAATATGGCAGAGTTATGCAATGTTATAAAAAAAAGCTATAAATCTGAAAATAAAAATATGAGAATATTTTCTTTGCCAGTAATGTTCTATTAATTATCAGTACTACACATACAATTCATTATATCATAACCTTTTTTTTTCGCTTCAAACACATGCAGGCCCATATGCAATTTACCTTTTTTTCCAAGGAGATCATTTTTCATCTTCTGTTTAAAATAACTTTTCAGCACTCTGCAATTGAGAAAGTAAAATCATTATTTTGAGTATTATCTTGCGTGCTGGTGGTTTAAAAGGCATTTTATTGACAAGGGCGTCAATTCACCAGAGAGGATTTACTAAGAGTAAAAAGGTAGGTAGTTTATCTCATGAGGTATTTTAACACTCTGGAGTCAATTCACCAGTGTGAGAGGACAGAGAGAAAAGTGTTCGATAGCAGGGGATAATGGAGAGATATGCATGAGGAAAGTGTGAGAAAGCAGAGAGTTAGGTAATCGGTATTAATGATTTACATGGGATACTTTTCCTCTCTGTAAGCTTGAAAGTGAAGCATTGTGGGTAGGAGGCGGAGTTTTACCACTACGTGACCAGAGTATTCCTGCCTTTTACTGCCGCATCATATCATAAATCATATCACTAGTGAGTCTGAACTTCTTCACCACCTCTGTCTCAGTAAAATTATCAAGAACTGTTCTCTCACGAAAAATACGAGGGGCGATTAAACAGACCCTCCTCCTGCGCCTTCGTCTCCTCATAATAGAAGCAAGCTCTAAGGCCTAGTGCACACCAGAGCGGTTCGGCTGCGTTTTGCGATCCGCTTGCGGCTGCGGATACGCTTGGGTAATGTATTTCAATGGGCTGGTGCACACCAGAGCGGGAGGCGTTTTGCAGAAACGCATACTCCCGGGCTGCTGCAGATTTTGGATTGCGGAGGCGTTTCTGCCTCAATGTTAAGTATAGGAAAAACGCAAACCGCTCTGAAAAACGGCACTTCAGAGCGGTTTGACAGGCGGTTTTTGTTACAGTAGCTGTTCAGTAACAGCTTTACTGTAACAATACATGAAATCTACTACACCAAAAATGCTTCACAAAAACGCAAAATGCTAGCTGAAACGCTACAGAAAAATAAGAAAAAGCGTTTCAAAATCTGCTAGCATTTTGCGGATCTGCTAGCGGTTTTTGGTGTGCACCAGGCCTAACAGAGTAAGCTCAAAAGGCTCCATCTTCCACAGCAGCAGCTGCTGTGTGAAAACCACGATATCTCCAGGTTCATTCAGGGGATAAAGAGATGAAAAAATAACGAATGGCCACACCCCCTTTCTTCCCTGGTGAATTGTGATTTGGAGAAAAACTAACTACTAAGGGCTCTATTCATAAAACCTTCCCGCAAGTTTTCCGCTCAAAACAGCGGATTTTCCCGTCCATTTAGCAAAGTGGGCATTCAAAAAAGCTGTTCCCGCATGAAAATCTACAATCCCCCAGCAGAGCGAGACATTTCTGCCTTCTCCAGTGTTTTTCTAGATTTATCTAGAAAAAAGTAACAAAATGGCCATTCATAAAGATTAGAGGAAGTGGTATGTGGACGGGAAATACCGCTTCCTCTGATTTTGCGGATTACATACAAGTGAATGGGACAGACCTCCCAGAGAGAGCAGTGCACGGAGGGACTCTGCCGGCTGAAGTGTTTCCGCATGCCTTCCGACAGCTTACCGCCAGCCTTCAGCGGGAGATCTCCGCTCTTGCATCGCAGCTTTCAAGATTTTTTTGAATGACCACCCAGAAGTGTAAAATACCGCTGCGGTATTTTACCTCCAGGAGTTTTTTCGCCACATCTTTTTTATGAATAGAGCCCTAACTATCACTTATTTATCTCATACTTATCTCACATTTATCTCTTGCATTTCTCTCTGTCAATATTTTCCCTCTATACTTCTGGAGAATTGCTATTTGGAGATATCACAGGAAGTAAATTACCTCCCAAGAGATAAATAGGTTGGTAACCTCTGGTGAATTGACACCTTGGCCTCAATTCACCAGAGGTTACCAACCTATTTATCTCTTGGGAGGTAATTTACCTCCTGTGATATCTCCAAATAGCAATTCTCCAGAAGTATAGGGGAAAATATCGACAGAAAGAAATGCAAGAGATAAATGTGAGATAAGTATGAGATAAATAAGTGATAGTTAGTAGTTAGTTTTTCTCCAAATCACAATTCACAAGGGAAGAAAGGGGGTGTGGCCATTCGTTATTTTTTCATCTCTTTATCCCCTGAATGAACCTGGAGATATCGTGGTTTCACACAGCAGCTGCTGCTGTGGAAGATGGAGCCTTTTGAGCTTACTCTGTTAGGCCTGGTGCACACCAAAAACCGCTAGCAGATCCGCAAAATGCTAGCAGATTTTGAAACGCTTTTTCTTATTTTTCTGTAGCGTTTCAGCTAGCATTTTGCGGTTTTGTGAAGCGTTTTTGGTGTAGTACATTTCATGTATTGTTACAGTAAAGCTGTTACTGAACAGCTACTGTAACAAAAACCGCCTATCAAACCGCTCTGAAGTGCCGTTTTTCAGAGCGGTTTGCGTTTTTCCTATACTTAACATTGAGGCAGAAACGCCTCCGCAATCCAAAATCTGCAGCAGCCCGGGAGTATGCGTTTCTGCAAAACGCCTCCCGCTGTGGTGTGCACCAGCCCATTGAAATACATTACCCAAGCGTATCCGCAGCCGCAAGCGGATCGCAAAACGCAGCCGAACCGCTCTGGTGTGCACTAGGCCTTAGAGCTTGCTTCTATTATGAGGAGACGAAGGCGCAGGAGGAGGGTCTGTTTAATCGCCCCTCGTATTTTTCGTGAGAGAACAGTTCTTGATAATTTTACTGAGACAGAGGTGGTGAAGAAGTTCAGACTCATTAGTGATATGATTTATGATATGATCCGGCAGTAAAAGGCGGGAATACTCTGGTCACGTAGTGGTAAAACTCCGCCTCCTACCCACAATGCTTCACTTTCAAGCTTACAGAGAGGAAAAGTATCCCATGTAAATCATTAATACCGATTACCTAACTCTCTGCTTTCTCAAACTTTCCTCATGCATATCTCTCCATTATCCCCTGCTATCGAACACTTTTCTCTCTGTCCTCTCACACTGGTGAATTGACTCCATAGTGTTAAAATACCTCATGAGATAAACTACCTACCTTTTTTCTCTTAGTAAATCCTCTCTGGTGAATTGACGCCAAAGCGAATTGAGTATGGGCCCCAGGCCCATATGCAATTGACTTTTTCTCCTGAGTTTTCTCCTAGATAATTTTTCAGGTTCTATTTAAAGTAACTTTCCAGCACTCTGCAATTAAAAAGGTACCAAAAAGTAGGCGACAAAGTATTGTCAAATTTATTTTGAGTATTTTTTTGCTTGCTGGTGATTTAAAATGAAGTTTAAAAATATCACCTAGAAGAAAACTCAGGAGAAAAAAGTAAATTGCGTATGGGTCCCAGAGCGTTACACACTTCTAACGTCCAGTGTATATAATCTGTGTGTTCTAACATCTTGTCAGTATGCAGGAACAAAGACTGAAGAAGGCTTAGTAGCCGAAAGCTTACTCTTTTACTTGTAAGTTGGCCAATAAATGGTATCATCCTGATTCAAAGATTCTTTTTTTTTTTAACAAATCAGTTTTTTTTTATTTTTGAAAACACATACAAACAAGTACACGCAGGTACTCAAGAAACATTAGATAAGAGAGAGTAACAGTGGTACACATACCGAGTATACAAAAGGTATATCGCACAGAAACTATAGTATTGAATATCTTATGCAATATGAGGATACATTGGTAGAATAATGTGTACAAAACAGTTGAGCAATAAATTATTAATGATATCAAAAGCATATCAAACTGACAAAAAGTTCCTCAGTTTGGTCTATGTAGTTGTGGCTGTACCATCTGTTAGAAGGGGGAATAAGGAAGAGAAGGAAAAGGAAGAAAAGAAATAGAGTATAAGAGATGAATATATAGTAAGAATCCAGCGCTTACCTCCTTCGACCAGGGCCAATGAAGATATTATAAATTATCTCTCAGAAAACATTTAGGTTGACACTATAATTTAGTCCTCTGGGCCTGCAGGAAGAGTTTCGACGTTGTTATACCATGGGGCCCATATTTTATCAAATCTACGAGGACAATTAAGGCTTTTATACGTCAAACGATATAAAGGTAGGCTTTTCATAATAGTGTATTTCCAGTGGTTGAAGGAGGGGGCTTATCTGACCTCCATGTGTGAAGTATTTCTTTACGGCCATAGAAGCATAATATTCTAGTTAGGTACTGAGGGTGTTTGCCCGGCGGGATATCATCCAGTAGCCCCAGTAAAAATACCCTGGGTGAGAGTATTAATCGTATTTGCAGAATTTCATTAATTAAGTCACTAATCTTAGACCAAAAGGAAAACACATGAGGGCAGTCCCAGAACATGTGAAAGAAAGTTCCCGGGTCAGCATTACATCTGGGACAATTAGGGGTATTGGAAGTGGAGATTTTATGCATGCGTACGGGTGTAAGATAGGTACGATGAAGAAATTTAAATTGTATTAAGCGATCTCTGGCTGAAATAGGGACTTTAACAAAGCTCTCTAAAAATTCCTCCCAGTCTTTATCATCCAACCCAGGAACTTCCTCATTCCACCTAGCGAGACTATGGGTAGTACTATTCATGAGGGCAAAGTATAGTACCGAAAGAGGTTTTTCTAAGCCAACTACCATTAGTGTTTGTTCTAAATCGCAGGAAATCAGCGTTGGACCGCCATCTTTAAATTGGGCGCTATAAGCATGTCTGATTTGTATGTATCTGAAGAACATTTTGTTAGGCAGACCAAAAGTATTTTTGAGGATGTTAAAGGATAGTAATTCTGCATTCTGATTCAAAGATTCTTACATGAAGAGTGTGTAACACATTTACAGTTTGCCCTTCTATCTCCATGCACACACTAAACTGTGCCTCTAGCAGATAACAGTCCTCCAGGGCAACCAATTGCAAGATGATCAAGACTGTGAGAAATGTTCTTAAGTAAACAGATACATAAATCCTCCAAATATGCCAGAAGGAAAAAAAAAAGTAGGAAACCAATTACTTTGGTAATCATGGTCAAATATATTGTTCTAATGCAAGGGGTTTTACTTTGGACGTAAAAACATTCTTTACTAGGCTCCACTTTGTTAGCCATGCAGGCATATACAAATAATTTAACATTTATGAACACCATTGCTTAGAGAGACACTGTTAATTTTTTCATACTATGGATTTGAGAGAACATTATTCTGACAGGTAATAGTGAGTAAATCAGCTCATTTGACAAAGTCAAGTTGCTGGTTTTATTGTTAAATGAAAAAAAAAAATTTTTTGGGAAGGCCAGAGAGTAACATGGTAAGGTTCTACACAATTTGTGAGATCCTGGAAGTTTTTTTTAAAGGCTCTTAACTGTTGATTAGCTGCTCCTTTTTATTTGGTGGGAGCTTGCAACCCTTGCGGTGATTTCTTGCATGGGCATCTGAGCGGATGGCAGTCGGCAATGGACGCAACATGCAATATATTTTACCTGGCAGATATGTCTACATTTATAGTATTTTTTAACAATTCCTTAACCCTGCCATGTGGGCAATGCATGGAATCAAACAACTTCAACATATAGGTCCCAAAGGGACTTTCCTTACTTTTGATGCCACTAAGGAAGCAATCCACTTAAAGGAACACTTAACTGAAAAAAAAGATGTTGGCCAGTTACTTACCTGGGGCTTCTTCCACCCCCCTGAAGTCCTCCTGCTCCCGTGACTCAGTGCTCCGCCATTCCTCCACTGTCCCCCTCTGTAAGCCGGATGACTCCGAGAGGGCTGGCCATGCACCTCCTCTATTGCGCTTCCATGACCAGGAGCGTTCTTCACATGCTCAGTAGCAATTTTTGCTTACTGCACACGCGTAGAGCGCTCCTGACCATGGGAGCGTGTTGAGGGTGGCACCGGATCGCGTATCCAGAGTTCAGAGTTGTGAAGACTTCTGGGGGCTGGAAGAAGCCCCAGGTAAGTAACTGCTTCCTACAGTTGCACCATGCACTGGGGCCCAATTTGACAAATAAGAAGTAATTATAGAATCTGATGGTTTTCAAACATCCCTCTCAGCAGTTAAAAGACACCTGAACAAAGAAGGTATATGGGGGCTGCCATATGTATTACCTTTTAAACAATATGAGTTGCCTGGCAGTTCTGTTGATCTTTCAGGCTGCAGCAGTGTCTGAATCACACGCCTGAAGCAAGCATGTGGCTAATCCAATCAGGCTACAGTCAGAAACACCTGTTCTGCATGCTTGTTCAGGGTCTTCTAGCTAAAACTATAGCAGGTAGAGGATCAGCAGGCTAACCAGGCAATTCTAATTGAAATAAATAGGTCAGCCCTCTTATTCCTCTCAGTTCAGGTGTACTTTAATGACTGTCTGTTGCAAATCGCACCGATGTCTGTATGGCTAGATAAAAAAATGTAAGTAAAGTGGATTTTTTTTTTAACATATGGAAATCTGTTGTTGTACTGGACATATTTGCCATACAAAGAGGGAGACACAGTAGTCATAGTTTGGGGGACATAGTGGCCACACAAGAAGAGGACATAGCCACCACACAAGAGGGGGTCATAATGGCCACACAAGACGGTATGGCTACATATATTAAGGACACGTGGGGTCACACTTGCTAAAGGGGGACTGTGGAAAGAATTAATGAAGGTTTTTATAATTAATTATATGTCAATTCTTTATATTCACATGTGGCTATAAGAATCACATTAATGTAACCAGACTAGTGTGCTAGAGTGACACTTTAATATTATGATTATAAGTACTGTTGTAATAATTATTAACATTTAAGAGCTAGTGTGAGAAAACGCGGAAAAGCCACAGCGTGCGCTCAGAGTAAGGCGGCTGATTCCGCGTCCAACGCGGCGATTTGCACGCGTGGGCCTACATCTGCCAGTATGGCTGAACGCGGAGAAACTGCCGCATGCCTTGATAGCGGTGCGGCGGGTTCCGCATCCAGCGCGGCGGGTGGTACGCAAGACATGTCTGGTGTGGCTGGGACTAATAGTCCACACAGGTTCAGAAGGACGCGCACGCGCGTTGAGAGGCAGAACTTTTATGACAGCCAGAAGGGAGTCAGCTGACCAAGCCGGTCAGCTGACGATTGTACCAGTTCCCATTGGTCCAGCGCTTAGGGGAGGCGCTGGAGAGCGCTGGGCTATAAATACTGGGTGCTGGTCATTCACTGGTTGTCTGCCGTTGCGATCACTACGTGGAAGCACTCAGACCTTATTGTCAGAATCTGTGTTATCATTCTGTTATACTTCAGACTAGTCCCAGGGTGTTGATGATCAAGGACCTCACACCCAAGATTAGGAATCTGTGTTATCATTCTGTTATATCTCAGACTAGTCCCAGGGTGTTGATGATCAAGGACCTCACACCCAAGATTAGGAATCTGTGTTATCATTCTGTTATACCTCAGACTAGTTCCAGGGTGTTGATGATCAAGGACCTCACACCCCAGATTAGGGACTTGTGTTACCATTCTGTTATACTTCAGACTAGTTCCAGGGTGTTGATGATCACAGAGCTCACACCCAAGACTAGGCATTGTTTATTATCTGTTATGACCTTCTACTTTCCTGACCACTCTTCTGTTCACTGATTTGGTACTTCGCTATATCTGATACTCTGTTGCCAAATCTTGCTTGCCTTAGGATTACCAAATCAGCCTCCTGTCTTTGTACTTTGTATGTCAGTGTGTTGCCGACCTGGCTTGTCCGACCTTGAGAGCTATCTCCCCAGTTAAGAGATAGTTCACAGATCAGTCAGTGGCATCCTTCTGTTGGTGTCACTCACGCTTTGGTCCTTCCTTCTCCCAGTCTGACTCCTCCCCGCGGGAGAGTCTCAGGCTGCTGTAAGGTACTACTCCAACAGTATTCCTTACTGCCTTGTACCTGTCCTCCTGGTATTGTTCTCAAAGTATTACTGTTGCACCAAACACTCATATCTCTCAGGTGTCCAGAGGTTAGTAATATATCTGATTATCGGTGATACTGCAGATCATCAATAATCGGGTATACATCTGTATTCTTGGTGATACTGCAGATCACCAATAATCAGACCCTCTCTGTGTTACACCGATCGTACAGAACGGCAGACCAAAAAATGCAAATGGACGCACTCACCAGCCGTCTGGGCACACTTACCACTTCTGTGGAAAACATCAATATTGTGCTGGGCAGTCACCAGACGGTAATGGACGCTTTGTCTGGATCTTTACAAACCCTCCAGATGGCTGTGAAGGATGTGCGATCTCCTCTTAGCACAGACATACGTATGCCTGTACCTGAAAATTTTTCTGGTCACAGATCTGACTTCCGAGTGTTATCATACTTTGAGTTAAGACCTAATTCTTCAGGAACTGTGGCCCAAAGGGTTACCTTTATTAAAACCTTGTTATCTGGCGATTCTCAGACCTTGGCGTATAGCCTTCCCACCAGTCACCAGGCCCTGACCTCTGTAGAGGAATTTTAAAGCTATGGCCATAATTTACGACGATCCAGACATTGCCTCAACTTCTGAGCGGAAGCTCAAACTTTTACGTCAAGGCAAGAGTCCGGTTGAAGATTATGCTGCTGAATTTAGGAGATGGTCAGTATCGGCCAGGTGGGACACATTTGCCCTTTTAGATTGTTTTTTATCAGAAATGTCAGACGAGGTCTCCGATCTTATGTTAAGTCAGCCGGAACCTAAGTCCATCGATTAAGCCATTTCATCGGCCATCAGGATAGATCGCCGGCTGCAATATCAGAGACAGACCCGGGGTAAAAACCATGTAAGAATGGTGTCCCACGCTGCTCCCCCAGTAACTCCACTTCCACCCGCTTCACCTCCACCAGAGCCAATGCAGATTGGTCGGTCAAAGTTGTCTCAAGTGGAGCGGAAACGCAGAATCTCAGAGCATCTCTGTCTTTATTGTGCAGAGGGGGGTCATAAAGTACAGAATTGCCCTAAGAAGTCGGGAAACGCTACTGCCTAGGTGTAGTCGGGGGTAATACCCTAGGCAAGCAATTTTTACCCCTAGATGATAAACGTTTGCTTCTTCCCTGTACCATTTCATGGGGAGATAGGTCTGAAGTCACTGAAGCCTTCATTGACTCAGGCTCAGCAGCAAATGTTATGGATTTTGAATTTGCAAAAAAATTGGGTATTCCGGTCACCCCGGTAGAACCACAGATACAGGTTACTGCAGTAGATGATTCCCCTCTGCAGGGTAACAGTCCTCTGTCACAGACTCCAGAAGTGGGGGTCGCTATCGGGGTGTTGCATAGGGAAGATTTGTTTTTTTTTTGTGTTACGTATGACAACCTCCACGATCATTCTTGGCATGCCTTGGTTACAACTTCACTCACCTCAGATTAACTGGGCTACTGGTCTTCCCAGTGTTTTCATCATTGTTTAGCGAAGGTAACCTTAGGTGAGACCAAGATTCATGTGGAAGGATTGCCAGATCAGTATTCTGAGTTTGCTGACGTGTTTTGTCCGAAATCGGCCGATAAACTTCCTCCACACCGCCCTTTCGATTGTCCTATTGATCTCCGGTCTGGTTGTATGCCCCCTAGAGGTCATCTCTACAATTTATCTGGGCCCGAAAAGTTGGCCATGCAGGAATACATCCGTGAAAACTTAGCTAAAGGGTTAATTCGCCCTTCCCGGTCGCCTGCTTGTGCAGGTTTCTTTTTTGTAAAGAAAAAAGACGGAGGCCTTCGGGCCGTGCATTGATTATCGGGGCCTGAATAAAATCACAGTAAAAAAATCGCTATCCATTGCCTTTGATAGACGATTTATTTACTCAGGTCACCAATGCTAAGATTTTCTCAAAATTGGATTTGCAAGGTTCATACAACCTGGTACGGATCAGAGAGGGCGATGAATGGAAGACGGCCTTTAACACACCCAATGGGCACTACGAGTACCTGGTGATGCCCTTCGGGTTGTGTAACGCCCCGGCCGTCTTTCAGGAACTCATTAATGAGGTGTTCAGAGATTTTGTCCTGGTATATTTGAATGATATACTAATCTTCTCAGCCAACCTCTCAGAGCATAGGGATCATGTCAGGTTTGTGTTGCACAAGCTAAGACAAAACATGTTATATGCCAAATTGGAGAAATGCATTTTTGAGGTAACATCTGTCACCTTTCTACCTCGGGCCTTTCTATGGACCCTGCCAAGGTCTCTGCTGTTCTGGAGTGGCCTCAGCCCGTGGGTCTGAAGGCTCTCCAGGGATTGTTAGGGTTCGCTAACTACTATAGAAGGTTCATAAAGGGGTACTCCACAGTCATCGCACCCCTTACCAGTCTCACAAAGAAAGGGGCAGATAATAACCACTGGTCCTCCGAAGCTCTTGCTGCTTTCTCCACCCTGAAGGAATTGTTTTGTACTGCACCCATTTTAAGACACGTTGACATCTCCTATCCCTTTATTGTGGAGGTAGATACCTCAGAGGTTGGGGTAGGGGCTGTGCTGTCTCAGCGTTCTGGGTTGCAGGGAAGGTTACACCCGTGTGCCTATTTCTCTCGTAGATTTTCACCCGCAGAGAAAAACTACGATATAGGCAACAGGGAGCTCCTAGCCATTAAATTGGCCTTTGAAGAATGGCGTCATTGGCTAGAGGGAGCAGAACATACGATTACAGTTTACACTGATCACAAAAATTTGGAATACATTAAGGGGGCTAAGAGATTGAGTCCCCGACAGGCTCGGAGGTCACTGTTTTTCTCGAGATTCAGATTTATAATCACGTATACCCCGGGTAGTAAAAACGTTAAAGCAGACGCTTTATCCAGATGTTTTGAGCCAGAGACAGCACAGCCCTCAGACCCAGAGACTATTCTCCCACAGAAAGTGGTGTTGGCAGCCACAGAGACCTGGAGGAACTGGACTGAAACTTTAAGTCCTTTCCAACAGGATGTCCCTGAGGGAAAGCCTGAAGGGGTCATGTTTGTACCGTTGCCATTCCGCCTCCAGATTTTGCAGATATTCCACTCCCACAAAAATGCTGGACATCCTGGTGCCACCAGAACACAGGATCTTGTTGCTAGGTGTGCATGGTGGCCTTCATTGGCAACTGACTGCAAGGAGTATGTGAGAGAATGTGCAGTATGTGCAAGAAGTAAACCCTCCCGTCAGGTGCCTGTGGGAACATTGCAGCCTTTACCCACCCCGAGTGAACCCTGGACCCATTTGTCCATGGATTTTGTGGGCAAACTCCCGAAATCTGAGGGCATGTCGGTCATTTGGGTGGTAGTCGACAGATTCAGTAAAATGGCCCATTTCGTGCCCCTGAAAGGACTCCCCTCGGCCCAGGAATTGGCCGATCTTTTCATCCTGCATATCTTGTGGCTACACGGTATTCCGGAGAATATAGTGTCAGATCGGGGAGTTCAATTTGTTTCCAAATTTTGGAGGGCATTCTGTCATCAGTTGGGCATGGAACTTTCATTTTCGTCGGGCTACCACCCACAGACCAATGGTCAGACCGAGAGAATTAATCAATCTCTGGAACAGTTTTTAAGGTGTTATGTGGCGGATGCACAGACTGATTGGGTCAAGTTTTTGCCGTTTGCAGAATTTGCACACAATAATTTGAAAAGCTCTTCTTCTGGATTCTCTCCATTTCTGGTGGTAACAGGAAGGTTGCCTAGGTTCTCCCCATTGCCAGTGGCCTCTACTCCGTTTCCAGCTCTGGAGGCTTGGCAAAAGTCATTTAAAAACATTTGGGGAATGGTAAAAAAGAATCTAGAGAAGGCTTTTCAGAGTCAGAAAGGACAAGCTGACAAGAAACATTCCAGAGAGTGGAAGTTTCAGCCAGGAGACTTGGTCTGGGTGTCCACTCATCATTTGGCCCTAAAACAGTCTTCACCCAAGCTAGGACCCAGATTCGTGGGTCCTTTTCCTGTAACCAGGAAAATCAACAATGTTACTTATGCCATTGATCTTCCTGCCAGTATGCGGGGTGTGAGATCATTCCATGTATCCCTACTTAAGCCAGCAGTGCAGGTAGATTCCACTCCTCCTCCTCCTGTGATGGTGGATGACCAACCTAAGTATGAAGTGGAAAAGATTTTAGACTCACGTATTGTACAGAACTCGGTACAGTATTTGGTTCACTGGAAGGGTTATGGCATTGAGGAAAGAACATGGGTACCTGAGTGCCGCATGCATGCGGATGAATTGAAGAGGGAGTTCCACGCCCTATATCCTGAGAAACCGGGTAGGAGCTGTCCGGAGTCCACTCCTCGGGGGGGGGTACTGTGAGAAAACGCGGAAAAGCCGCCGCGTGCGCTCAGAGTAAGGCGGCTGATTCCGCGTCCAACGCGGCGGTTTGCACGCGTGGACCTACATCTGCCAGTATGGCTGAACGCGGAGAAACCGCTGCATGCCTTGATAGCGGTGCTGCGGGTTCCGCGTCCAGCGCGGCGGGTGGTATGCAAGACATGTCTGGTGTGACTGGGACTGATAGTCAACACAGGTTCAGAAGGACGCGCGCGCGCGTTGAGAGGCAGAACTTTTATGACAGCCAGAAGGGAGTCAGCTGACCAAGCCGGTCAGCTGACGATTGTACCAGTTCCCATTGGTCCAGCGCTTAGGGGAGGCGCTGGAGAGCGCTGGGCTATAAATACTGGGTGCTGGTCATTCACTGGTTGTCTGCCGTTGCGATCACTACGTGGAAGCACTCAGACCTTATTGTCAGAATCTGTGTTATCATTCTGTTATACTTCAGACTAGTCCCAGGGTGTTGATGATCAAGGACCTCACACCCAAGATTAGGAATCTGTGTTATCATTCTGTTATATCTCAGACTAGTCCCAGGGTGTTGATGATCAAGGACCTCACACCCAAGATTAGGAATCTGTGTTATCATTCTGTTATATCTCAGACTAGTCCCAGGGTGTTGATGATCAAGGACCTCACACCCAAGATTAGGAATCTGTGTTATCATTCTGTTATATCTCAGACTAGTTCCAGGGTGTTGATGATCAAGGACCTCACACCCAAGATTAGGAATCTGTGTTATCATTCTGTTATACCTCAGACTAGTTCCAGGGTGTTGATGATCAAGGACCTCACACCCCAGATTAGGGACTTGTGTTACCATTCTGTTATACTTCAGACTAGTTCCAGGATGTTGATGATCACGGAGCTCACACCCAAGACTAGGCATTGTTTATTATCTGTTATGACCTTCTGCTTTCCTGACCACTCTTCTGTTCACTGATTTGGTACTTCGCTATATCTGATACTCTGTTGCCAAACCCTGCTTGCATTAGGATTACCAAATCAGCCTCCTGTCTTTGTACTTTGTATGTCAGTGTGTTGCCGACCTGGCTTGTCCGACCTTGAGAGCTATCTCCCCAGTTAAGAGATAGTTCACAGATCAGTCAGTGGCATCCTTCTATTGGTGTCACTCCCGCTCTGGTCCTTCCCTCTCCCAGTCTGACGCCTCCCCGCGGGAGAGTCTCAGGCTGCTGTAAGGTACTACTCCAGCAGTATTCCTTACTGCCTTGTACCTGTCCTCCTGGTATTGTTCTCAAAGTATTACTGTTGCACCAAACACTCATATCAGTCAGGTGTCCAGAGGTTGGTAATATATCTGATTATCGGTGATACTGCAGATCATCAATAATCGGGTATATATCTGTATTCTTGGTAATACTGCAAATCACCAATAATCAGACCCTCTCTGTGTTACACCGATCGTTACAGCTAGGTTACTGTGTATAGTTTTCTATACTTTTGCAGCAGAATTCCAGTCTGGAGAGACAAGAGAGAACCAGTATGAACCAGACTCTGGAGGCAGGAATATCCTTGGGGTCACTTTGAAAGAAACGAAACTCAAGTGCTTCTGACGTCAGTTCAAAGACTGACTAAAGTTAAAGTTAATTTTACAGGAAGTCTCTTGAAGGACACAGGTGATCCCACCCAGCGAGGAGGTCCAAGCCACCTTTTGCATAATGCTGATTGGACTCATAGAAGGACAGACTGCCTGGAGGGAGGAATATGTTAGCATATTAACTGGGGTATAAAAGATGGAATGGACAAAAGGAATTGTTCTTTTCCCTGGCTAGTGAAGCTGCAGTCAGTCGTATTGCTTTAATATGCTGGCACATGGAAAAGTCCTCAGCTGAGTAAATAAAAGATTCTACTTTCATTGGCAATATGGAGAACGTCTCATTGTGATATTATTTCTTTTAACAGGACACATGGATTCACTCTTGATAAAGGAGGGCACATAGGCCACATTTGCTAAAGGAGCACATGGGGGCATGTTTGCTAATAAGGGGGCCACTGGGCCCATGCTTGCCAATAAGGATGACGCGGGAGGTGGGGGTACCACACTTGGTAATAGGGAGGATGCAGGAGTCCACACTTGTTAATAAGGCGGACATAAGGGGCAACACTTGCTTATGACAGGGAAATAGGGCCATACATGCTAAAGGGGAAAAACAAGAACCACATTTGTTTAGAGGACATGGGGGGCACACTTATTAATAAGTATGGACCATGGGGTCATACTTATTAATAAGGGGACATAGTGATCATACATTTATACAGGGAGTATGATTGCTGCAGTTGTTATTCAAAAGGTGATACTTGCTACATATTTTATGTTGTGGCATGCCTGACATCCAGCTGCTCATATCTTTTATCCAATTTTTGATAATAAAGTGAAGAATTTTGTACCGATCATATAACTTGTCTAGTTTTGGTCATATCTCGCTTGTCTGCACTTTTCCTCTTTTTACTTAATATTTTATGTTGAGCATGTAACAATTGCTTCTTGAGGTGGTAATAATTGCCATTATAGGGGATCTCCGATATTTGAACATTTTTAGAAGGTTTTCTAAATTTTTTTTAGAAGGGTTCCCCAGGACACCAAAAGGTTGAGAAAGGCCAGACTTGAAGCTGTAGCTGCCCTATTTCCATACCCCTACAGCCCATTATTTTAAATGGTGTGAGGAGTTTTTGCACCTCGACTGGCTGGTTGATGCATGTGTGTGTGTGTGTGTGTGTGTGTGTGTGTGTGTGTGTGTGTGTGTATATGTCCTTTAACCACTTCTAGACCACAGTAATTGAAGTCTACACCCTGCTTGGGACCTGTTATCCCTGCCTTTTGACTTATAGTTACTTTTCTTCAACCAGCAAGTAATTTTTTGATGGGAAATGACATAGGTGTCTCCCAAAAGATAATAAGACGATGTACAAGAGGCATTGTTGTTGCATTAATTACCTCACCTGTGAATATTTGTGGTTTTCTGCAAAAGGAACTTCAACCAATTATTGAACTTCATTCCGATCAGAAGCTGATACCCTTTTCCCAGGAGGAAGCTTTACTTTTTTTCCAAATAGATCAGGGGGAGGGGGGAGGGGGGTGTGGTGATATATTGAGGTGCTGATGATATTAGGAAATACAGGAACATATCTCTGTCATTTTTCTGTCTGCTATATCTCACATGTGTATTCTGCTTTGAAGGGATGGTCATCTGGCTGTACTACATTTGCATTGAATTTCTCTGGAAGCAGGGGGCTGGGACATTAGCATACAGTTCCTCTGGACAGCCAGAAAACAGGTAATTAGGAAACACTTAATCAGACAGTTGCTTTGAAGCCTATACAGGTGGTCCGACCCTGTTTTCTGAATACTGTAGCAGAGGTGTATGGTGCTTGGAAGAAATTGTCACCTGGACTGGCTGTAGTATGCCTTGAAGCAGCTCACACCAGCCTGAGCCAGGACTTCACACAGGACATCCTGCTGCAATGTGAAAGCCTTAATCAATTGTCACCTGTAACCTGGGGAGATTGGAGGTTAGGGAAATCTTTTCATGTATGTGGGCTATAGTACATTTCCCCATATGGATGTTAGATCTCTGGAAATCCAATTATGACTGAGGATGTAATTAAATCTAGCCCCCCCCCCCCCCCCCCCGTCCACACAGGCTTACAGCCTCGAGGCGAATATTTCATTATAAATACCAGGGGACAGCTACCTCAAATCAGTCCCCTCCTGACGGTAGCGGCAGCTTGTCTCCTGGCCCAAGCTAGTGGACTCCTGGTCTAACCAGAATTGTGTCCGTCCACAAAAGTCCAAGGTTCTTCTATCTGGATTCCTGTATTTTGGTAAGCAAATTGCTTGGTGTGTATCTTTGTAACCTCTTATTTTTGTAACTTTTATCTTTGTAACTTTTTTACTTTGTTTTTGTACATCTTTTGTATATATTAAGTCCTGCATTGTTCTATGTTTTTATGGAATACTACATCGTTATTTAATAAGCTTGACTTCTGCTGTGCTAAACTAACACTCATAGCCTAGAAGAGATTGAAGTGCAACTGTGTATAGTCCATGCCTAATTGTATACTTGAGCAACACTACCATATGAAATTGTAATTGCATTGTGTGTGGGGGCGTTTGTCATACGTTGGCCTAAAGCGCGCAGCTGACCCAACGTACGAAAAACGCCAGTGCGAGTAGCGACAGCAGAGTAGCTAACAGTATCGTTCGGAACGACTGTTAGTGGGTTTTTGCTTCACTACAGTGTAAGATTGCAACTGTGTGTGTGTGTGGGTGTGTGGCGTTCCCGTATTCGGCCTAAGCGCAAAGCTGACCTGAATACGAAAACGCGGAGTACGCGCTGAGGACTCGACAGCAGAGTGGAAGTGTCTAGCGAACCGCTAGTGGTGGCAGTAAAAGGTGTTCTGAGGGGTCCCAGCCTTGTTTTGACTAAGGCTGCTTCCCCTCTTGATCTGGTCAAACCCGCAGTCGGGAACCGTATACGCAGGTGTGCCGCGGCCGGTTCCTGACATAATTGGCTGGCAGTGGTGGGATCGTTTAGTACATTAGTACGCAGTTTAGCTCGCTATTCTGAGTACTAAAGGCTGGAAGCTTGCTATAAGCAACTAGCCTACAGAAGTCTACTCAGTGCAGAATCTATATACGTTTTTCTTTTTTTTTTGCAATACGATGGCTCAGAAAGCATCCAGCTATGCAAGGCAAAACAAAGAGATGCTACTCAACCTGTGTGAGCACAGAGGTATCGAGACGGTCAGCGGCCAGACGAAGGAGCAGTTGGTTCGTGCCCTCGAGGAGTATGAGGCAGAGCAAGCCCGTGCTTCAACGTCAGCGGATGCAGCTCACGACACACCAGAGGAGGAATCGCTCCCGCCACAGAATGCGAGTGGATACGATGTCCTGGACGATCCACCGAGCAGGGAGATGCCATCTCTGGAAGCTGATCTACAGCTACCGAACTCGGCTGATCCTGAACTGCGCCTAAAGCTGATCCTACTGCACCGACAGGCAGAGGAGAGGAGAGCTGAACGGCGACGCCAGGCCGAGAGTGAAAGACGCCGGGCAGAGGAAGGGAGAGCTGAACGGCAACACCAGCTGGAGCTGGCTAAACTTCAGTAGCAGAACCCGAAGGTGAGCGAGTCCACAGAATCCCCCTGGATAAGTTCCCCGCTATGGACAAGGACTCTGACATAGACACTTTCCTACAGGGGTTTGAAAGGACTTGTCGGCAGTATGGGGTGCCCCGTGAGCAGTGGGCAAGATACCTCACACCAAGGCTGAGAGGCAAGGCCCTGGAGGCGTTTGTGAGTCTCCCCCAGGAGGAAGAAACAGACTTTGAGGCAATTAAGAAAGCCATCATTGCGCGATACCACCTCACGCCAGAGGTGTATCGAAAACGTTTCAGGACAGTGCAGCGAGGTCCTAATGACAGCTACCTGGATCATGCGTGCAACCTGCGCACTGCCTTCCAGCAGTGGCTAAAAGGACTGTCAGTGGAAACCTTGGATGCCCTGCAGGAACTGATGATAAAAGACCAGTACCTCCACACGTGTCCTGTTGATGTCCGGCTGTTTGTGCTGGATCGAGAACCAAAGACAGTGGATGAGGCTGCGGAAATGGCCGATTCCTACACGGCCCATAGAGCACCCGAGTCCCGGAGGACTACTACGCCCAGCTGGAGAGTAGAACAGATTGCTAAACCTGTTTCACCCAGCACCAAGAGGAGGCAAGCACCGCTGTCTCCTGGATTCAGGCAACCAACCACTGACACTCGGAAATGCTTTGTATGTGACAGGGTGGGTCATATCAGCACGACTTGCCCAGAGAGGAAGAGGGAGGCCCCAAAATCCAGTGAGGCCTCCAACCCCCGTGAAGTCCCAACTGCTCTGTGTGCTACCAGGAATGCCACTTGCTATGCAGAGAATCTGCAGCCTGTCACGGTTGGGGGTACAGTTGCAACTGGGCTGAGAGACACTGGAGCAGAAGTGACTCTCATACATCCCCAGCTTGTGAACCCAGAGCAGTACATACCTGGGAAAATGATTGCTGTCAGAGGAATTGGGGGTGTCACCCCAGCAATACCCACCGCCTTGGTCCACCTGGATTGGGGGGCCGGCAGCGGACTGAAAGAAGTTGGGGTAACTGACAAAATCCCCACCAACGTTTTGCTGGGTACTGACCTGGGACGGTTAGTGGCCCGGTATGAGCCTACTCCAAACCCTGTGGAGCCTGCATCCCCAGCAGAAGTTCAGGACTCTTGCCAGGTGCTGTTTGATAATGCTGTGCAAGTGGGGAGTGCTGGCGAGGCCCCAGGGGCTATGGACTGTGTACTAGGAGCCAGCCCTAGTGATTCTCCAGTGCCTAGGCCTGGAGTGGGACATGTTGATACGGAGAATGCAGAAACTGATGATGTCCTTTATGACGCACGGACTATCGAGGCGATCGATGCAAGAACTGTTGATGCTACTTGTGAAGTGCTGAGTAGCAATGTGTGTAATGATACAGATAATGTGGATGTTTTATGTGATGTCCCAAATGACAATATATGTAGGGCTGATAATGCTGATGTCATATGTGTGGTGCTACATAATGCTGTGTGTCAGGTGGACACTCCGTCGGCTGCAGGAGTAACCAGCCGGGCTCGCTGGGCTGCAGCAGATTGCCCACTGAAGGGGCAGACGGCACCAGGCCAGGTCTTTCCCCTTCAGATGTTTTTAAGACCAAAGGTGATGTGGTTTATGATAGGTGTAATGTGGGCGCTCCCTCAGATGCCGTGGTAACCCGCAGCGCTAGCGGGTCTACAGCACAGGAACTGTCCACCGAAGTGGCAAATGTTGCTGGGTCAGCCACATCCAATTCGGAACCTGGCCCTGAGGGCCCAGGAACCTCTCCGTCTGCAGCCTTCCTGGAATGCGTGACAGGCAGCACTGAGCTCTCTGGGGCTGTTCGATTTGACAGCAGCCTGGAACAGCTCAGGGGTCTGGCCAGCAGGTCACCAGCTGGGAGGGGTGGGCTGAGAGGGTCCCGGGAAGTTATTCCCTCGGAGCTGTCCGAAGTGGAGGAGGCAGACCGGCAGATAATCGTTCCCCAAAGAGACCGAGAGATAGCTCCTGAGGATGCTAAAGGGTTACCCCACCTGGCCAGGCCGTCAATGTAGGCTTTGGCAGGATGATTCGTTAGAATCACCTGCCAGCGCCATCTGGAAGGGGAGCAATCATTGGGAATGCTGATGGGCTGTCCCGTCAAGCAGAACCAACAATGTAGGTGCAGGCAGGATAATCTGGGAAGATCATCTGCCTTGCCCCATTCTAAAGAGGGGAGGTGTGGTGATATATTGAGGTGCTGATGATATTAGGAAATACAGGAACATATCTCTGTCATTTTTCTGTCTCTATCTCACATGTGTATTCTGCTTTGAAGGGATGGTCATCTGGCTGTACTACATTTGCATTGAATTTCTCTGGAAGCAGGGGGCTGGGACATTAGCATACAGTTCCTCTGGACAGCCAGAAAACAGGTAATTAGGAAACACTTAATCAGACAGTTGCTTTGAAGCCTATACAGGTGGTCCGACCCTGTTGTCTGAATACTGTAGCAGAGGTGTATGGTGCTTGGAAACAAATTGTCACCTGGACTGGCTGCAGTATGCCTTGAAGCAGCTCACACCAGCCTGAGCCAGGACTTCACACAGGACATCCTGCTGCAATGTGAAAGCCTTAATCAATTGTCACCTGTAACCTGGGGAGATTGGAGGTTAGGGAAATCTTTTCATGTATGTGGGCTATAGTACATTTTCCCATATGGATGTTAGATCTCTGGAAATCCAATTAAGACTGAGGATGTAATTAAATCTAGGTCCCCCCCCCCCCCCCCCGTCCACACAGGCTTACAGCCTCGAGGCGAATATTTCATTATAAAAACCAGGGGACAGCTACCTCAAATCAGTCCCCTCCTCACGGTAGCGGCAGCTGGTCTCCTGGCCCAAGCTAGTGGACTCCTGGTCTAACCAGAATTGTGTCCGTCCACAAAAGTCCAAGGTTCTTCTATCTGGATTCCTGTATTTTGGTAAGTAAATTGCTTGGTGTGTATCTTTGTAACCTCTTATTTTTGTAACTTTTATCTTTGTAACTTTTTTACTTTGTTTTTGTACATCTTTTGTATATATTAAGTTCTGCATTGTTCTATGTTTTTATGGAATATTAAATCGTTACTTAATAAGCTTGACTTCTGCTGTGCTAAACTAACACTCATAGCCTAGAAGAGATTGAAGTGCAACTGTGTATAGTCCATGCCTAATTGTATGCTTGAGCAACACTACCATATGAAATTGTAATTGCATTGTGTGTGGGGGCGTTTGTCATACGTTGGCCTAAAGCGCGCAGCTGACCCAACGTACGAAAAACGCCAGTGCGAGTAGCGACAGCAGAGTGGCTAACAGTATCGTTCGGAACGACTGTTAGTGGGTTTTTGCTTCACTACAGTGTAAGATTGCAACTGTGTGTGGGTGTGTGGCGTTCCCGTATTCGGCCTAAGCGCAAAGCTGACCTGAATACGAAAACGCGGAGTGCGCGCTGAGGACTCGACAGCAGAGTGGAAGTGTCTAGCGAACCGCTAGTGGTGGCAGTGAGAGGTGTTCTAAGGGGTCCCAGCCTTGTTTTAGCTTGACTAAGGCTGCTTCCCCTCTCGATCTGGTCAAACCCGCAGTCAGGAACCGTATACGCAGGCGTGCCGCGGGCCGGTTCCTGACAGAGGGCATGTATGGCTGATGATGTGGTAAAACCCCTCCCACAGTGTGATGTCATGACTATGGCAGCATTTAAGATCATGCCCCTACATATTAAAATGATTAATTACCCTTCCATATTAACCTTTTCTCCCTAGTTTTTAACATTAAAAATACGTATTATTATTAATACTTATTATTTTCTGAGTTCAATATGAAAAAGTATACAGGGAGTGCAGAATTATTAGGCAAATGAGTATTTTGACCACATTATCCTCTTTATGCATGTTGTCTTACTCCAAGCTGTATAGGCTCGAAAGCCTACTACCAATTAAGCATATTAGGTGATGTGCATCTCTGTAATGAGAAGGGGTGTGGTCTAATGACATCAACACCCTATATCAGGTGTGCATAATTATTAGGCAACTTCCTTTTCTTTGGCAAAATGGGTCAAAAGAAGGATTTGACAGGCTCAGAAAAGTCAAAAATAGTGAGATATCTTGCGAAGGGATGCAGCACTCTTAAAATTGCAAAGCTTCTGAAGCGTGATCATCGAACAATCAAGCGTTTCATTCAAAATAGTCAACAGGGTCGCAAGATGCGTGTGGAAAAGCCAAGGTGCAAAATAACTGCCCATGAACTCAGAAAAATCAAGCCTGTAGCTGCCAAGATGCCACTTGCCACCACTGGTAAGAAAGGCTTAAAGACGACCACCACTGAACAAGACACACAAGCTGAAACGTCAAGACTGGGCCAAAAAATATCTCAAGACTGATTTTTCTAAGGTTTTATGGACTGATGAAATGAGAGTGAGTCTTGATGGGCCAGATGGATGGGCCCATGGCTGGATTGGTAAAGCGCAGAGAGCTCCAGTCCCACTCAGACGCCAGCAAGGTGGAGGTGGTGTACTGGTTTGGGCTGGTATCATCAAAGATGAGCTTGTGGGGCCTTTTCGGGTTGAGGATGGAGTCAAGCTCAACTCCCAGTCCTACTGCCAGTTTCTGGAAGACACCTTCTTGAAGCAGTGGTACAGGAAGAAGTCTGCATCCTTCAAGAAAAACATGATTTTCATGCAGGACAATGCTCCATCACGCGCGTCCAAGTACTCCACAGCGTGGCTGGCAAGAAAAGGTATAAAAGAAGAAAAACTAATGACATGGCCTCCTTGTTCACCTGATCTGAACCCCATTGAGAACCTGTGGTTCATCATAAAATGTGAGATTTACAAGGAGGGAAAACAGTACACCTCTCTGAACAGTGTCTGGGAGGCTGTGGTTGCTGCTGCACGCAATGTTGATGGTGAACAGATCAAAACACTGACAGAATCCATGGATGGCAGGCTTTTAAATGTCATTGCAAAGAAAGGTGGCTATATTGGTCACTGATTTGTTTTTGTTTTGTTTTTGAATGTCAGAAATGTATATTTGTGAATGTTGAGATGTTATATTGGTTTCTGTAACGATCGGTGTAGCACAGAGAGGGTCTGATTACCGGTGAACTGCAGTATCACCAGGAATACAGAATATACCCGATTATTGGTGATCTGCAGTATCACCGATAATCAGATATATCTACTAACCTCTGGACACCAGAGAGAACAAGTGAGTGTTTAGATGCAACAGTATACTTTGAGTACTTCTACAGAAGTATGTTCCTTCCGATGGCCTAGACTCTCCCGTGGGAGGAGCTAGGCTGAGTGTAGGAAGGACAGAGCGTGAGTGACACCAGAGAGAGAGGGTGTCACTAACAGATCTGGGAATTGCCTCTAACAGTAAGGCCAGTTCTCGAGGTCGGCAAGCCAGGTCGTTAACACACAGACAGATAAGGTACAGATTCACAGATTCAGGAGACAGATACGGAATCCAATAAACAGACAGGGTTTGGCAACGGAGTATCAGAATAGCAAAGTACAGAATCAGGAGGCAAATACAGAGTCCAGGAACGAGCAGAGTTTGGCAACAGGATATCAGAAATAGCAAGGTACAGAATCAGAGTTCAGAGGAATAGTCAGGCAGGCAGAAGGTCATAACAAATAATACAGTTCAATATTCCTAATGCTAAGGTGTGAGTTCCTTGATCATCAACACCTTTGGAAACTATGCTAGAACACAGATACAGACAAGGTCTGAGTGCTACCACGTACTGATCGCAACGGCAGACACCAGAGAAATGACCAGCATCCAGTATATATACTACAGCGCTCACCAGCGCCACCCCTAAGTGCTGGACCAATGGAAGGCGGTGAAAATGTCAGCTGACCCGCTTGGTCAGCTGACTCTTCTCTGGCTGTCATATAAGCTCTGCCTCTCAGCGCGCGCGCGTCCTTCTGAACCTGTGTGGACTAGCAGTCCCAGCCACACCAGATATGTCTTGCAATGTATCCGCTGATTCAGGCGCGGGGGCCACTGCCCCGCTCTCCAAGCAAGCGGCGGTCTCCCCACGTCCAACCACAATTTCAGCAGCTTTGCCATACGTGCAATCCGCTGCATCCAACGCGGACTCCACCGCTCTGCCCATACGGCATGTGGCGGTTTCTTCGCGTTGTGCCGCCATGTTAGACGCGGAAACAGCCGCCTCACTCTGAGCCCTTGCGGCGGCTTCTCCGCGTTTCCTCACAGTACCCCCCCCTGAGGAGTGGACTCCGGACAGCTCCTACCAGGCTTCTCAGGATGCAACGCGTGGAACTCCCTTCTTAATTTGTCAGCATGCATGCGACATTCAGGTACCCATGATCTCTCCTCAATACCATACCCTTTCCAATGAACCAGATATTGTACTGAGTTCTGAACTATGCGAGAGTCTAAAATCTTCTCTACTTCGTACTCAGGTTGGTCATCTATCATCACAGGAGGAGGAGGAGTGGGACCCACATGGACTGCTGGCTTAAGCAGGGACACATGAAAGGATCTCACGTCACGCATACTGGCAGGAAGATCAATGGCATAAGTGACATCGTTGATCTTTCTAGTTACTTGAAATATACCCACATATCTGGGCCCCAACTTAGCTGAGGGCTGTTTCAAGGTCAAGTGACGTGTGGACACCCAGACTAAGTCTCCTGGTAAAAACCTCCACTCTAAGGAACGTCTTTTGTCAGCTTGACCTTTTTGACTTTGAAACACCTTCTCCAAATTATTTATCACGATCCACCACATGTCTTCTGCGAAGGGCAAAAACTTGACCCAATAATTTTGCGCCTCTGCAACGTAACACCTCAAAAACTGTTCCAATGATTGATTGACTCTTTCCGTC
This sequence comes from Hyperolius riggenbachi, assembly GCF_040937935.1. Lineage (NCBI taxonomy): Eukaryota > Metazoa > Chordata > Amphibia > Anura > Hyperoliidae > Hyperolius > Hyperolius riggenbachi. The sequence goes on along the minus strand of NC_090646.1, from coordinate 407,319,877 downwards.
TGACCATGGGTCTGTGGGTGGTAGCCCGACGAAAATGACAGTTCCATGCCCATTTGGTGACAAAATGCCCTCCAAAATCTAGAAACAATTTGGACTCCCCTATCTGACACTATGTTTTCTGGAATGCCATGCAATCGGAAAACGTGGATGATGAACAAATCGGCCAATTCCGGGGCCGAGGGGAGTCCTTTCAAGGCCACAAAATGGGGCATTTTACTAAAGCGGTCGACTACCACCCAAATGACCGACATGCCCTCAGACCTGGGGAGCTCACCCACAAAATCCATGGACAAGTGGGTCCATGGCTCACTCGGGGTGGGCAAGAGCTGCAAAGTTCCCACAGGTGCCAGCCGGGAGGGCTTACTCCTCGCACACACCACACACTCTCTAACAAACTTCTTGCAATCGGTTGCCAGAGAAGGCCACCAAGCGCATCTGGCCACAAGGTCCTGTGTTCTGGAGGCCCCAGGGTGTCCCGCATTTTTGTGTGAGTGGAACATCTGTAAAATCTGAAGATGAAATGGCAGTGGAATAAACATAACCCCTTTGGGCTTCCCCTCTGGGACGTCCTGCTGAAAGGGACCTAAAGTCTCTGTCCAATCTTCCCAAGTCTCAGTTGTTGCTAGTACCAGTCTCTGTGGGACAATGGTCTCTGGGGCGGAGGGCTGTGCTGTCTCCGGCTCAAAGCATCTAGACAAGGCATCTGCCTTAATGTTTTTGCTCCCTGGAGTGTACGTAATTATAAATCTGAATCTCGAGAACAATGACCATCGAGCCTGACGGGGGCTTAATCTCTTAGCTCCCTCGATGTATTCTAAATTTTTGTGATCAGTGTAAACTGTAATCGTATGTTCTGCTCCTTCCAACCAATGACGCCATTCTTCAAAGGCCAATTTGATGACCAGAAACATCCTGTTGCCTATATCGTAGTTTCTCTCTGCCGGAGAGAACCTACGAGAAAAATAGGCACATGGGTGCAATCTACCCTGCAACCCTGACCGCTGGGACAGCACTGCCCCTACCCGACCTCCGAGGCGTCCACCTCAACAATAAAGGGATAGGAGGTGTCAACGTGTCTTAGGATGGGTGCAGAGCAAAACAAATCTTTCAAAGTGGAGAATGCATGCAGAGCCTCTGGAGACCAGTGGGTAGTATCTGCCCCTTTCTTAGTGAGACAGGTGAGGGGTGCAATGACAATGGAGTACCCCTTTATGAACCTTCTATAGTAATTGGCAAAGCCTAAAAATCTCTGAAGAGATTTTTACCCCACTGGTTGAGGCCATTCCAACACAGCAGAGACCTTGGCAGGATCCATAGACAGGCCCGAGGTGGAAATTATGTACCCTAAAAAGGTGACAGATGTTACCTCGAAGATGCATTTCTCCAATTTAGCGTAAAGCATGTTTTGCCTTAGTTTGTCCAATACAAACTTGACGTGTCCTGTGCTCAGAGAGGTTGTTTGAAAATAGAGTATATCATCTAGGTATACTAACACGAATTTGCCCAATACCTCCCTGAATACCTCATTAATCAGTTCCTGGAAGACGGCCGGGGCGTTACACAGCCCGAAGGGCATCACTAGGTACTCGTAAAGGCCGTCTTCCATTCATCGCCCTTTCTGATCCGCACCAGGTTGTATGCACCCCGTAAATCCAACTTTGAAAAGATCTTAGCGTCTGTAATCTGTGTAAACAAGTCATCTATCAGGGGCAAAGGGTAGTGATTCTTCACTGTGATCTTATTCAGGCCCCGGTAATCAATACATGGCCGCAGGCCTCCGTCTTTTTTCTTAACAAAAAAGAACCCTGCGCCAGCGGGCGACCGGGAAGGGCGAATGAACCCCTTGGCTAAATTTTCACGAATGTACTCCTGCATGGCCACTTTCTCTGGCCCAGACAAATTGTAAAGATGACCCCTAGGAGGCATACAACCCGATCGGAGATCGATGGGGCAATCAAACGGGCGATGTGGAGGTAATTTATCAGCAGCCTTGGGACAGAACACATCGGAATACTCGGAATATTGTACTGGTACCCCCTCCAAATGAATCCTGGTCTGGCCCAGTGTCACCCTCCCTAAACACTGCTGAAAACAGTGAGTTGACCAGCTAGTTAGCTGACCGGTAGCCCAATTGATCTGTGGAGAGTGTAAGTGCAGCCACGGCATGCCAAGGATGACTGTGGAGGTGGTCATGCCTAACACAAAAAACTGCAGTTTCTCTTTATGTAGCACCCCTATAGTGACTTCCACCTCTGGTGTCTGAGACAGCGGATGATTACTTTGCAGGGGGGAATCATCTACTGCTGTAACCTGAATGAGTGGTTCTACCGGGGTGAGTGGAATACCCAATTTCTTTGCAAATTCGAAATCCATAAAATTAGCTGCAGAGCCTGAATCAACAAAAGCCTCAGAAACCTCAGTTTTATCTTCCCACGTGACAGTACAAGGAAAAAGTAACCGTTTATCTTCTAGGGGTAAAAGTCGCGTGCCTAGGGTGTTACCCCCTACAACTCCTAGGAGATAGCGTTTCCCGGCTTGTTAGGACAATTACGTACTCTATGACCCCCCTCTGCGCAGTAAAGACACAGCCGCTCAGACATCCTACGTCTTCGCTCCACTTGGGATAGTTTCGACCGACCAATTTGCATTGGTTCGGGTGGAGGCGAGACAGGAGGAGGTGGAGTTACTGGAGGCGCAGCGTAGGACACCATTCTTACATGACTACTACCCCGGGTCTGTTTCTGATAGTGCAGTCTGCGGTCGACTCGAATGGCCGATGAAATGGCCTCATCGACTGTTTTAGGTACAGGCAGACTTAACATGAGATCTGAGACCTCATCTGACAACCCTGATAAGAAACAATCTAAGAGGGCATAGGTGTCCCACCTGGCTGAAACTGACCACCTCCTAAATTCGGCTGCGTAATCTTCGACCGGACCCTTGCCTTGACGCAAAAGCTTGAGCTTCTGCTCAGAGGTCGCAGCAAGGTCTGGGTCGTTGTAAATTACCGCCATAGCTTTAAAAAATGTATCCACTGAGGAGAGGGCCAAATCTACGGTGGGCAAACTGTACGCCCACGTCTGAGAATCGCCTGATAACAAAGTCTTAATAAATGTGACCCTTTGGGCCATAGTTCCAGAAGATCGGGGTCTCAACTCAAAGTAAGATAACACTCTACTTCTAAAATTTCGGAAGTCAGATCTGTGACCAGAAAATTTCTCAGGTACTGGCAAACGTATGTCAGAGCTAGGAGGGGATCGCACCTCATCCACTGCTGTCTGGAGGGTTTGTAAAGAACCAGACAAGGCTTCAATCATAGTCTTGTGACTACCCAGCACTTGGTTGATGTTTTCCACCGAAGTGGTAAGTGCGCCCAGACGGTCAGTGTGTGCGTCCATTTGCATTTTTGGTCTGCCGTTCTGTAACGATCGGTGTAGCACAGAGAGGGTCTGATTACTGGTGAACTGCAGTATCACCGGGAATACTGAGTATACCCGATTATTGGTGATCTGCAGTATCCCCGATAATCAGATATATCTACTAACCTCTTGACACCAGAGAGAACAAGTGAGTGTTTAGATGCAACAGTATACTTTGAGTACTTCTACAGAAGTATGTTCCTTCCGATGGCCTAGACTCTCCCGGGGGAGGAGCTAGGCTGAGTGTAGGAAGGACAGAGCGTGAGTGACACCAGAGAGAGAGGGTGTCACTAACAGATCTGGGAACTGCCTCTAACAGTAAGGCCAGTTCTCGAGGTCGGCAAGCCAGGTCGTTAACACACAGACAGGTAAGGTACAGATTCAGGAGACAGATACGGAATCCAATAAACAGACAGGGTTTGGCAACAGAGTATCAGAATAGCAAAGTACAGAATCAGAGTTCAGAGGAATAGTCAGGCAGGCAGAAGGTCATAACAAATAATACAGTTCAATATTCCTAATGCTAAGGTGTGAGTTCCTTGATCATCAACACCTTTGGAAACTATGCTAGAACATAGATACAGACAAGGTCTGAGTGCTACCACGTAGTGATCGCAACGGCAGACACCAGAGAAATGACCAGCATCCAGTATATATACTACAGCGCTCACCAGCGCCACCCCTAAGTGCTGGACCAATGGAAGGCGGTGAAAATGTCAGCTGACCCGCTTGGTCAGCTGACTCTTCTCTGGCTGTCATATAAGCTCTGCCTCTCAGCGCGCGCGCGCGTCCTTCTGAACCTGTGTGGACTAGCAGTCCCAGCCACACCAGATATGTCTTGCAATGTATCCGCTGATTCAGGCGCGAGGGCCGCCGCCCCGCTCTCCAAGCAAGCGGCGGTCTCCCCGCGTCCAACCACAATGTCAGCAGCTTTGCCATGCGTGCAATCCGCTGCATCCAACGCGGACTCCACCGCTCTGCCCATGCGGCGGTTTCTTCGCGTTGTGCCGCCATGTTAGACGCGGAAACAGCCGCCTCACTCTGAGCCCTTGCGGCGGCTTTTCCGTGTTTCCTCACAGTTTCACTGGTAAAAATAAATAATTGAAATGGGTATATATTTGTTTTTTGTTAAGTTGCCTAATAATTATGCACAGTAATTGTCACCTGCACACACAGATATCCCCCTAAAATAGCTCTAACTAAAAACAAACTAAAAACTACTTTAAAAAATATTCAGCTTTGATATTAAAGAGAGTCTGAAGCGAGAATAAATCTCGCTTCAGACCTCATAGATAGCAGGGGCATGTGTGCCTCTGCTAAAACGTCGCTATCCCGCGGCTTAACGGGGGTCCCTTCACCCCCAAATCCCCTCCGTGCAGCCGGAGCGCTTCCGCATTGGGGCAGGGCTAACCGCCGCAGCCCTGCCCCACGCGCGTCTATCAGACGCGTACCTCCGCCTCTCCCCCGCCCCTCTCAGTCTTCCTTCACTGAGAGGGGCGGGGGAGAGGCAGCGATGCGCGTCTGATAGACGCGACTAGAGGCAGGGCTGCAGCCGTTAGCCCTGCCTCCAGGAAGAAAAAAACTCACGACTAAGTCTACGACCAAGTTTTGCGGGGGTGGGTTTGGGGGTGAAGGGACCCCCGTTTAGCCGCGGGATAGCGGCGTTTTAGCAGGGGCACAAATGCCCCTGCTAACTATGAGCTCTGAAGCGAGATTTATTCTCGCTTCAGAGTCTCTTTAATGAGTTTTTTTGGGTTCATTGAGAACATGGTTGTTGTTCAATAATAAAATTATTCCTCAAAAATACCACTTGCCTAATAATTCTGCACTCCCTGTACACTGTAGCAAAAATCTACCTATATTTCAGAATCATATAGCACCATACTTTGTGACAGGTACATAAAATGTATATATATATATATATATATATATATATATATATATATATATATATATATATATATATATATATATATATATATATATATATATATATAATACACAGTGTGTGTTATAGCATAGATTTCAATTACTGTGCCTCACGCTCCCACTACTACCACCGATCGTGCCGCTCTCATGCCATTGCAGCCCATTTGCTCTGCCGTCAGTATGACAGAAATTTCATTGGCTACTGACCCTGTGATCACTGTAAGCCAATCACATTGGTGAGAGCGATGAGTTCATGTGGCATGATGTCGGTGTACCCCGTTTTTGTGCCAGCAGTACGTAGTTGCTGGTACGCAAGTGGTTAAAGGTTCAGAATCACAACTGCATCCAGTCAGAAATTCAAGTTTGTATAATATATATATATATATATATATATATATATATATATATATATATATATATATATATAGTGCGGCCCATAATTATTCATACCCCTGGCAAATTTTGACTTATAGTTACTTTTCTTCAACCAGCAGCAAGTAATTTTTTTGATGGGAAATGACATAGGTGTCTCCTAAAAGATAATATGACGATGTACAAGAGGCATTGTTGTTGCATTAATTACCTCACCTGTGAATACCGGTATTTGTGGTTTTCTGCAAAATATGCACTGTTGGTGGCAATTGAGAACAGGGTTGGGAAGCCCTGTACTTGACCACCAGGGGAACATATAGGAGACCACTAGATAGGCAAACGCGGTGGAGGGGGGGGGGGGATTTACAGCTGCCCAGTATCCCCCCTCAGACCAGGGCCGGTGCAGTGTCTGGGGAAAGGCACAAGTTGAGACACCAGAATATCTGCAGGTATCCTGCAGCTCACAGCACTGCCCCCTTTCTTTCCCTGCTACAGGTGACTTTGGATGGATCAGCAGCGTATTTACAGAGCATGGAGCAACAGTGTGTGTACAGAGCATGACGCAGCAGGGTGTAAAGAGCATGGAACAGCAGCGTGTGTACAGAGCATGACGCAGCAGGGTGTAAAGCGCATGGAGCAGCAGTGTGTGTACAGAGCATGGAGCAACAGTGTGTGTACAGAGCATGACGCAGCAGGGTGTAAAGAGCATGGAACAGCAGCGTGTGTACAGAGCATGACGCAGCAGGGTGTAAAGAGCATGGAGCAGCAGTGTGTGTACAGAGCATGGAGCAGCTCTGGGAAACTTAAAGTGCACCCGCCGGCGAACACTTCCGGTTTGGCCGTCACCGGCCGACAGACATGGGAACGCGAGTGATTGTTCGCGTTCCCAGCCTGTATATCGCCCCCTATGCCGCTATTGCGGCCAGGAGGCCGCAGACTGAGCTCGATCCAACCGAGTACTGGAGGTTGATTGTGGCTGAATGGAGGACTGCGTGAGGACGGCGAGGGACACATCCATGCTTATGGGGCTGGAGGAAGCCCTGGGTAAGTAAAGAAATGTTTAAACAGCTTGTCTCTGGGTCACTTTAAAAAGGAACTTCAACCAATTATTGAACTTCATTCCGATCAGAAGCTGATACCCTTTTCCCATGAGGAAGCTTTACTTTTTTTTCCCAAATAGATCAGGGGGGAGAGGGCATGTATGGCTGATGATGTGGTAAAACCCCTCCCACAGTGTGATGTCATGACCATGGCAGCTTTTAAGATTATGCCCCTACATATTAAAATGATTAATTACCCTTCCATATTAACCTTTTCTCCCTAGTTTTTAACATTAAAAATACGTATTATTATTAATACTTATTATTTTCTGAGTTCAATATGAAAAAGTACACACTGTAGCAAAAATCTACCTATATTTCAGAATCATATAGCACCATACTTTGTGACAGGTACATAATTTAAGTTTTGTGATAAATGGGCAAAATAGCCAAATACATTTTGTGGGTTTTATCTAGAATGGCACTTTTTATTTTTTTTATTGTATTTTTATTATTTTACCCATTAAAATGCATAAAACCCCCAAAGTTATTAATTTGAAAAAATACCACTCACCAAAAGTCTAAAAAGTTAGTTTGAAAAAAAAAACCAAGGCATAGCTAAAACGTCAAAGCTGCTCTGGTCCATACGGGAAACAAAGTCTAGAGATGAAGTGTAATGAAATCATTGTAGTAAAGTGTTCTCAACCCAGGCAGCAATAGATATCTGGAAGAGATTTGCATATTTCCTCATACTACTCGTATTACAATGTAAGTTCTGGGCTCGAGTTCCACTTTAACCCCAGGCAGAATGTCAATAAACCCTTGTGTAACTTTACCTACCATACACACAACGTCAACTACACATCTTCCTTCGCATAGGACAGAGGGAAAGCAGCAACAGCCAATCCCATCACCCGTGACATGTGGCCAAACCTCCAGCAGGCTGGGCAGCCAATGGCTGAAGAGGCACGAAACTGTGCGGCTGCTGCGTGGGGGGGACGCGGTAGTGCTCTTGCTTCCTTACGGCTAATAACACACCATCCGCCAGTCACACACAACATACTACCAGCGACAGGAGTTTAGCACTAGCAGAGCTCGTGTGTTCCTGCTGTGCAGTCCTCCTCCACCCCTCGGTCGACATCATTAGACTGAACAGCCAATGGGGAAAGCTTCTCCTCCCCGGAACTGAAAGTGCGAGCAAAGGGGTATTGCAAGGCCGATTTGACAGTGACACCAGCAGCAGAGGCGTAGAGCCGCTGTAGCTGAATGATAGTGGTTCGGTCCTTCGCAGCGGGGAGGGCGGCGAGCCCCAACTGGGATCTCCTCACACACCCCCTGCCCCGTGTGTCTTTCAGTCGCAGCTGAGGAAGGAAGCTGGGAGCCTCCTGAGAGGCGGCCGGGGACAGAATATAGCAGCCAATAGGAAGACTGGCACTCCATCACCATAGGGGAGCGATAGAAAGGTGACAGCCCGGAGCGGCTCGGGCTTATTGGCGACAAGCTTGGAGTTCCCCATGGTGAGTGGGATCTGCGCAATGAACATCAGTCTGTGTGTGTGTGTGTCTGTCTGCTCCTGTGTCTGCTCCACGCCTGCTGGAGGCTCATTCACGTTGGTGTCTGCTGTAAACAAGTTTGTCCCGTTTTATATCTCTAGCAGCAGACTTCTTTTGCCATAATAGTCTGTGACTAGAGATGAGTTTCAATTGCAGATCTTTCTTTATTTATCTACATGACGCATACTTATCAGGGGTTGAACTGGAACTTAACTCAAGACTAATCGAAATTGAAAAGCTAATATCCAGTGGATATTGCATGAAGAATGAAGCTGTAAAAAGATTTCATTAGCCATTTTAGCTTAATTAGCCTCGTGCCAATTCCATTTTGTGTAGAGTACAGAAAGCTGGCAATTTGATGCTTAGATTACATTTAGAATTGCGAGAGGGCGATTCATGTGATTATAGATCCATATGTTAACTGCTTGATTACATGTAGAGCTCTTATACCAAATATGTGAAAATCCTAGTAGAAATTTGGGAAGTTGATGAATACTGATGATCAATTTACTGGTGATTTATTTCATAAAAATGTTGGAGCCATGACAAACCAATAAAATTATATATATCCATTCAATACTCCGTTTTGGACTGTTACCAATGGATCGAACCACTGTCAGATTTTTTTTTTTAATTGTTTTCTGTATTGATACTGGAGAAATGTTTTACTGACAAATGTAAACATTCCTAATTCTTGTTTTTATTTATACTAGAGTACCCAGATAGCTCATGGTGACCCAAAACCACTATGAGAGTATAAGGGGCTAAACAAGCTGATTATTGTGAAATTTTACAGAGCCACACCAATCCAACATGTTTTTGGTCAGACTACTGCATAATCCTCACTAATAAGGAAATACAGCCATAAAACGCTTTACTAGCAGAAAATGGCTTCTGAGAGCAGAAAAGATAAAGGGGCTCAGTAGTTCAAAGATTTTAGCTCTGGCATACTCCAATGAGTGTGTCACTGAGCAGAAACAATTAAACAGTAAAAACTTAAAAAGTAGATTTAAATATAAAATCTGGTATATTTAAAAAAAGTTATTTCTAAAAGAAAGACAATAGATGGAATTGTTCATCACATAAGTTAATTTTCACCTCGTGTGTCCATTAACTGTGCTGTATGCTTGCAGCTGCTTTCATAGGAGCAGTTGGCAAGAAGTTTATGCACTGCTATCAGCTGCTTGTGTAAAAGAGGGCATCTAACAGCCCCCTGCAGCCATCCCATGCCCTTGAAGTCACTGATTAGCTCCTACGGTCTCCATCCACCAGCTAGATTCGTTTTTGCTGGCTCGGAGTCGGCGGGCCGCCACTTGTACATTTGCTCGCGGACATTAACACATACATTTTTAAGCATTGGAGGTGCGTAAAAATTTATGCAGTGCACCTGTAACGCGTAAAAATGTACATGTAAATGTCCGCGAAAGCTTCCTGCACCAGCGGGAATGCGTGCAAATGTGCGCGTGGGGGCCCACCGACTCCAAGTCGGCAAAAAGCAAAACTAGCTGGCGGAGGGGGACCGGAGGAGCCACGAGTGACTGCAAGGGCATGGGATGGCTGCAGGGGGCTGGAAGATGCCCCAGGTAAGTGAAACTATTTTTTTTGCGTTAAGGTTCCCTTTAAAGAGAATCTGTAATGTAAAAAAAAAAAAATCCCTGTGAGGGATACTTACCTTTGGAAGGGGTAGCTTCTGGATCCTAACAAGGCTTCCCCCGTCCTCCTCCATCTCTCCGTTCAAGTGCTGGGACCCCCCCAAACTGTGGCAAGGTAAATATTTACCTTCGCGATCCTGCGCAAGCGCACTAGCAGTTCTTTGTGTAAGGTGGAAATAGCCGAACTCATTCGTATCTGCTCTACTATGCATGCGTGAGTCCTTTGCGCCTGTGCAGTAGAGCGGATACGGTCGGGCTCAGCTATTTCCGCCTAGCCCAAACAAAGAGCCACTAGTGCGCCTGCACAGGATCACGGAGAGGTAAATATATCACCGCTTGTTGGGGGAGACAGCACTGGATTTCTCCAAGCTTCAGAGGTCAGGGAAGCCTCATTGGTACCCCTCCTGAGGTTAGTATCCCCCAGAGCAGGCTTTCTCAACCAGGGTTTCCTGGAACCCCAAGGTTCCTTGAGCACTCTGCAGGGGTTCCTTGGAATTTTGCCCTATCGTAAGGAAAGTATAACAGAGTACATTATAATAGGGGGTACTGTAAAAAGAATCACCAAATTGGGGTCAGAATAACGAGCACAATATCATGAGTGTCAGTGTAATAGGAGGTAGTGAGATTAACAGCCTCACCTACTTTTAAAGACCATGCCTCCTGATAAATAAATGCAGGGGTTCTTCAAGCTCAAAAAATTGTTTGCATGGGGTTCCTTGAGATCGAAAAGTTATTTGCAGGATTCCTCCAGGGTAAAACGATTGAGAAAGGCTGCCGTAGGTTTTTTTTTTTCCTGTTAGGGCTCGTTTCCACTTGTGCGGCGTGCGTCTGCGAGACGCACGCCGGCACTGAGTGGGTGGGTGGGATCGCAGGCGAATCCGGAATCGCAGCCTCCGCCGCAAATTCTGTGGGGGGTTCCGGCCGAATCGCTACCGCAATGGCAGAGTTTCCTCGTGCGATTCATGTGCAGGGAAACTCTGCGGAATCGCGGCGGTTTCCGCCACAGTGGAAACGGGCCCTAACAGGTTCTTTTTAGTCCTATAGTTTGGAGAAAGGTTACTTTTTCCTGGGTTGCTACTACTTTTGGTGTAAAGGCTTTAGAGATTTGCTATGACTTCCTGTTCAGGTGAGACATCACATGGCCTATGGTCATTAGTTCAGAAAGTGAAACATGGCTATAAAAATCCAGCAGGTGTTCTTTCTCTTCCCACTATAAAATTGTAATAATAATATCTCCATAACTTTCTAACAGCCACATCCGCTTTTTGTTACAATGGACACCTGCTTCTGGAAAACGCTTAAAAGGAGACAAAACGGTCTTTTAAAAATCTTTTATTTATGAAGTGGGGCTAAACTGGCACTGGTCCCTGTTCACTGAATATTGTAGTTGTATTTTTACCTTGTCTAAACAAGGGCAATAAGAAAATATGATGATATGCAGAAAAAAATCATGACTTTCCACAGTAAAAAAAAAAAAAGAAGAAAAAGTTGGAAGAGCATTGTGGAAAGTAGTATTTAGCAGAAGGAAGCATTAGGCGACTCTTTCTTCTAGTGGTTTGTCTGTCATATTTCTGCTGCATCTACTGCTTGCAGGCCTAATGTTTCACACCTCCGTGTTAGCTTAAAGGGAATACTGTAGGGGGGTCGGGGGAAAATGAGTTGAACTTACCCGGGGCTTCTAATGGTCCCCCGCAGGCATCCTGTGTTGGCGCAATGCTCCGGCCCCGCCTCCAGTTTACTTCTGGAATTTCTGACTTTAAAGTCCGAAAACCATTGCGCCTGCACGCCCGTGTCCTCGTTCCCGCTGATGTCACCAGGAGTGTATAGCACAAGCCCAGTATGGTCTGTGCCTGCGCAGTATGCTCCTGGTGACATCAGGGGAAGCGAGGAAACGGCAACGCAGGCGCAGTGGTTTTCTGACTTTAAAGTCAGAAATTACAGAAGTGAACTGGAGGCGGGGCTTTGATATGCCCAAACTGTCTTGTACTTTTGCCCAGCCACCTGTGCCAGCGCAGAGCTTTTACACATAATGGCCTGGCTCACACTAATAATGCTTTTAAAAGCGCTAGCGTTTCGAAAAGCACTTGGCTAGTGTTTTGTATGGGCTAGTTCTCACAAGCACATTTTTAATTTTTTTTACCAATCGCGGGTCCTGCAGCATTTTGTAGGTGATTACACCTCAATGTAAAGTATAGGAAAATTGTAAAATTGCGTTATAAATTGCTAAACGGAGCGACTTTGAAATTTTTTTTTTTTTTTTTTTTTGCCTAAAGCTGTTCATTTCTAGGTCAAAGCCTACTTCCTGTTTTGTCACAAGAACTACAAAATTGATGGATATAAACGCTCCAAAATCGCTATGCATCAACAGAAAATTCCTAGGTACATGCCGGGAATCGCTATGCTAGCTGTTTGCAAGTATGCTTTAGCGATTTTTGGTGTGACCTAACCCAATGTTGTGAGGGAGCATGCCAAGCAGCATAAGAGCATCATGCACTTCCACAGAAAATTGAAGGTGCAAAGCCAAGAAGACATTTTTTTTGTTCTTAGTAGTTACTTAGGTGTTCTAAGTATGCTTATTTAATTGTAGAATACCCTTTTATTGGTGTCCCATCCTCTAATTAGTACCTTTTTGTCAGTGTACTAGCCACTAATTACCAACAGCGCACATTCAGTTACACTAAAAAGCACAATTGAAGTGAGAAAATTATGCAGACTGACATATCAATTTCCCTTTGACCACTTCCAGCCTCTCCATTGATGGGATAAAACAGGTGGGCTCATGCGCTCCCGTGGCATGCATGTACAGGGATGCAGGAGCATTTCATCAAAACAGACATTTCTAAAAGTCCTATTTGCGCTAATTAGTGCTAAAATAGGATGTTTTAAAACGTCTATTTTGCATTAAGTTTTTAAACAATGGACATTGCGTGGCTGTCCTGCTGATCCGCTGCCTCTAATACTTTTAGCCATAGACTCTGTCCAAGCATGCAGAGCAGGTACTCTGACCTAAGTCTGACCAGGTTAGCTGCAGAGTACATTTGAAATCGGCGCCGGTAGACTTGGGCGCAGGATACAGCGCTATATGGCTGATCCTGCTTCTGCACAAGTCCGGGACGATTTAATTACTATTCCCCCTTCCAATCCGCCATGGATGGTGGGTGAATTAAATAATTTGGCTTACAGCGATTGCTGGAGGCCGAATTATTGTGTTTTTTTTAAGCAAATTCGGCCCTGTCTTCTGACGGAGCCGACGTTACTCACTGAGCGCCGCTATAGACAGATTCCCATTACAGTCTATGGCGGCGCTGGCTGCGCCCAAATCTAGTAGCGCTGAAAAGCACTGCTCCCTAGCTGCATGCTTGTTTCGTGTGATTTGCATACTACTGAAACTGATCTTCAAGAGGCTTTCCCTGTCTCCCTCCACCTCAGCGCTGGGACCCCCAAAGCTAGTGGCCATGTTCCTGTACGTGAACAAGCACTGCTCGTGCCCACGCTGTAGCTTGGAGCGGCTGGTTGACATTGTCGACAAGCATCCTGGCCAGGGGGGGGGAATTTTCCTGCGCTGCAGCAGCATCGTGGATTGCTTCCCTCTACTTTAAGTGCCAAATTTGGGTACTTGAGTAGAGGGAAGCCTCTGGAAAATCCAGAGGCATCCACGATTCCACTGCAGCGCCCTTCAGGTACTTGTTTGCCATTAGCTAATGATCTGGGAGAACTACGTGGTACATGCTTTTAATTTTGATTTGCCAATGACTGGACAATTTTACCGCTTTCATGTAGCAAGTCGATGAGGCTGGCACTGCATAAAGTAAAATATAGCTCTTGATTTGGAAATCATTAAAATGACATCCAAGTCGATATAAAAATATGGCAGTGGCGACAGCCCGCTGTTTCAAGCTAGTACACTTTTTCAAGCCATGCTGCCATAGAGCACAATGGGACAAGCCCTCTTTATATACTAGAACACCAATAGATCAACCAATCGTTTCAATATGTCAGCCAATCACAAGAGAAAAGACACAAAACGGACCTGATGGAAGACGGTTATAACACATTTACCTGTATAAGGATCCCCTATGGAGCTGCTCCCAGGTGTGCAGATAAACTCGTCCGCCACAACACATAGCGGAGCAAATGCTTCCGCACTTCAAACACATGTTCGCATAGCCGTGTGAGGAGAGAGTGCCCAGCATCATCCCAGGCATTAGCCTATCATGCGCATCACTGCAACTGGTCAATATCGCTGTGCCTAGTTTAACAGACGCACAGGCAGACAAATCAGCGCTGAGGAAAAAATCTCCCATGTGGCCCCGCCATAACCTTGCCGCCATAAGAACCAATCTGTTTATAGTATTCACAATCTGTTGCCCCTCATACTATATGGAAGTACAGCAGTAAAATTGATCAGTCATTGGCCAGTAAAAATCAAATGTGTGTACCAGGCTTTAGTTTTCAGCCTATTAAGTCCTCTTCAGACTTTATTGCTGCAGCTACAGGAATAAACTCGAAAGAAGTCTCATTACCCGATTTTTCTTTAACCATTTATGCTGCGCGGACGTGAGATTTACATCCGCAGCAGCTAGAGCTGCAGGGACGCGCTAGTCATGTCCCTGCAGTTTGGGTGGTCTGCAGGCGATCGTGCTGCTACTGCTAGCAGGGGGATTGGCTGCAGGGGGACAATGTGCCTCCCCGTGCCAATCCGAGCATGTCCGGCGAGAAGAGAATAAACACTGTTTTTGTTCAAAAACAGTGTTTATTCTTTACTTACAGCCCGCCGCTGATTTCTGCCGGTTTCTGCCGCCACCGATCGTTAAATTTATCCCTGCCGGCCATGTCATTGCAGGTTTCCAATGGAAACCTGCATCACTTCCTTAATTACAACGTAATGATACATTGTATCCTATGTAGCATGCAAAGTACGCTAATAGAATTTTTGCTCAGCTGGGACATCTTGTGGCCAAATAGTAAAATACACCTACTGACTTTAGGGGGGAAAAAAATATCTATGACAAGAGGGCATATAATTATTAAATATTGGGCTAAAAATTAGTGATGGATGTAAAACAGAAAAAATGCACCTTTTTATTTCCAAATAAAATATTGTCACCATACATTGTACTAGGGATATCATTTTAACGTTGCAATAACCGGGACAAATGGCCAAATAAAATGTGTGGATTTTAATTATGGTAGCATGAATTATTTTAAAACTATAATGGCTGAAAACTGAAAAATGATTTTTTTTTCTTATCATGATGCATTTAGAATAAAATAATTCTTAGCATAATGTACCACCCAAAGAAAGCTTAATTGGTGGCGGAAAAAACAAAGTATAGATCATTTTGTTGTGATAAGTAGTGATAAAGTTATTGGGGAATGAATAGGAGGAGCGCTGACAGGTGAAAATTCCTCTCGTCCAACAGGTGAAAAATACCCGCGGGCTGAAATGGTTAAAGTTAGTCAATAAGCAGTATCATCCTGATTCAAAACTTATTTTATAAAACACATGTATAGGGTGTTTTAAAAAAGAATGACACAATTTCCAATAATTATATTTAATAATGAAAATGTGTTAGTTACAAAACCAATTACAAACTATTAAAGTGATGAAACTCACTAAATGGGTATGTATCAAACCTGAAGTGAGTCTGTGCTACTGCAAAGGCCGTCTTGCGCCTGTGCAAGCCTATTCGACAAACCCTTGTTGAATAGGTTCAGGCGGTCCCAGCGCTGAAATGTTGAGCTTGGGAGTGGGGTGGGGGAAGAAACTGGATTATCCAGAGGCTTTTCTCCTTCCAGGTGGTAAGTGTCTAATTTTTTCCCCAAATTTGCCTTCAGGTATCCCAATATTTACCTCTGCACAAGTTTTTAGCCATTTTAAACTGAGCATCTGAATATTTAGTCTCTTTGATCTCTTTTACTGAAATTGTAAATGGCTATAGCATAATTACAGTTTTCTTTAGTGTATTTTATGACTCCTGGAAAAATGTATTTTCTTTTTAGTGTTTAGTGCAGCGAGGTATTTAAGTAAGTTTTGGATTTTCCTATCTTCGAGAATTTTCATCATCTGTCTAGACAGGAAGTGGGAAGATCTCTGAAAGTGATAGACAACAGCAGCACATGAAACATTTATTCTCTTTTTTTTGGGGGGGGGGGGGGAAGGGGGAAGGGAGTTATCCCCGTCTAGCTTTTATTGTTGTAATTTCCTGTACATGGGGCCATTATCAGTATTCATATTAAAGCTACAAAGCTCCATAGACTTCTCATAAACTGAGAATCTCTTCAGTGGGGTTACAGACAGCAATAAAATACCCCAGACACTTCGAGACATAAAGCCTAAATCCTGGATTTTATTTTATTGTAGTGTTCAATAATGTTGGAAAGGGTTTACAACGTTGCATTGTTGAACACTATAATAATAATAATAAAAAATCCTGAATTTAAGCTTTATGTCTGGACATTCATGTCCACTGTATATACCTGTTCATAGTACAATTATCTACATGAGTACATTTGAAATCGGCGCTGGTAGACTTGGGCGCAGGATACAGCGGTATATAGCTGATCCTGCTTCTGCACAAGTCCGGGCCGATTTAATTACTATTCCCCCTCCAGGCCGCCATGGATAGTGGGGGAATGAAATAATTCGGCTTCCAGCGATTGCTGGAGGCCGAATTATTATGTTTTTAAGCAACCTCGGCTCCGTCTTCTGACAGAGCCGACGTTACTCACTGAGCGCTTCAATAGGAATGATTCCTATTGAAGTCTATGGAGGCGCCGGCTGCGCCCAAATCTAGCAGCGCTGAAAAGCACTGCTCCGGTTCACAAAGACATTGATCTAAAAGACAAAGACAAAACGCTTATATTGTGCTTTTCTCCTGGCGGACTCAAAGCGCCAGAGCTTCAGCCACTAGGACGCGCTCTATAGGCAGTAGCAGTGTTAGGGAGACTTGCCTAAGGTCTCCTACTAAATAGGTGCTGGCTTACTGAACAGGCAGAGCCGAGATTCGAATATTGGTTTCCTGTCAGAGGCAGAGCCCTTAACCATTACACCATTACACTATCCAGCCACTAGATCTACCTATCCTGGAGAGTTGCAGCCCCAGAAGCATTTTTGTTTATCTTTTTCTTATAGCACGCTGGAGTGCAGGCTTGGCTTGTTCTGTTTCTTGTTTTTGTGGTTAAACTATTTGAAGACTCCTTCTGGTGGAGCTGTGATAAGACAACAGTCTGGGCTCTTTCTTTAGCCAGTGGATTGATTAGAAACGCCCAGTGAATGACTTGCTAGTAGTAAAAAAAAAAAAAAAATTGTTGTAAAGTTTGTTTACAGTATTTCATTTTGGTTATAGGCAGAGATGATAGGGCTGGAAAACTACACTACAGAGCAAGGCCATTTTTACTTTTACTTTACAATGATGTTTATTCAGTGCCATTAAGGTATCTATTACAAACAAGGGCAATTACAAACTGTACACCAGGCTTTCTCAACCAGGGTTCCCTGGAACCCCAGGGTTCCTTGAGGACTCTGCAGGGGTTCCTTGGCATTTTACCCCATCGTGGGGGAAGTATAATAGAGCACATTATAATAGGTGGTACTGTAACAAGAAGCACTGAATTGGGGGGTCAGGAGACAGTATAATGAGTGGCAGTGTAATAGGAGATGGTGAAATTAGTAGCTTAACCTATTTAAAGACCATACCTCTTGAAAAATAAATGTAGGGGTTCCAAAAATTTTTTGCAGGGGTTCCTTGAGATCCAAAAGTTATTTACAGGGTTCCTCCAAGGTAAAAAGGTTGAGAAAGGCTGCTGTATACTTATTATGGAAACATGGTTTCACATTTTATTTGTGCTGCTTTTTCTTCATCAGTTGTAGTGTTTCATATTGTTGCAAGGCAAAAGCAAAGACATCCTGCTATGTAGTTCTCCTGATGGAAGCTCTGGAAATATTTTTAGTGTTGAGACATATTGTTTCTTGGCAAAAAGGTTATTGGCATATTTTGTAAGAGTAATTTATCTATGCAAACGTGAAATACAGATGATAGGTCTGCAGTTTGTTTTTCTGTTACTAGTTGACAGCAATTGAAAATGCCACAATTGATTGTTGTGCACATGCATGTACAGTATTTCTATTTCCATTAAATTGATAACATTGCCATCAAAACTTGTTAAAACACAAAAAAATCATACAGTCAATAGTCCAGCTTTTTTTTTTCTTCTAAAACCTGTTTAGATTTGATATTTTTTTGCAGTATTTGACTGCGTCTCATTCTGTTTTAACAACAAAAACTACTAAACTTAAAGTGACACTGAAGTAAAAAAAAAACCCTTATGTTGTAATGATTTGTATGTATAGTACTCATAATTAATAGAACATTGGTAGCAAAGAAAAAAAAAAGTCTCATTTACATTTTTAGATATATAGCTTTTTTGTTTTATTACATTGCAGAAATCTGTCATATTTGCAATTACAAGCCGCATTCTGTATTTAAAACTATAACACAAGCAGAGCTAATGACCCTTTCAACTTCCTTGCAGTAAACCTCTTTTTTTTTTTAAATTGGTTTCTCTGATGTATAAGTGCTCCAGAAAACAGCGACCCAAGTTGGGCCGGAGAGCTTAGATAGGCTCTTTTGCATAGATTACTGAAGTTTAACTCTTCCTGTACTGGAAATATTACTCATCTCCACTTCTAATGTTCTATTTCTTAGCTGTTCTAAACATGCACATCATTATATCATAAGTTTATTTTCACTTCAGATTCCCTTTAACCGGTATTTTAAGTTGATGCAATTACTTTTACTAGAAATGATAATCAAAAGTAAAATCACTATTTTCCCCCCTTTTTTTTTTTTTTTTTTTTTTTTTTTTTTTTTTTTTTTTTTTTTTAAATGTAACGTGAGTCTAGAGCAGGGCTGTTCAACACCCAGTTCCCAGGGGCCTTATCAATGCCAGTGTTTAGGACGGACAGAAAAATGTGTTCTACTTGATGAGTGGAGGTAATGGGTGGTTTATCTACTTGATGTGGTTCATCTACTTGACGAACCACTCCTTTCCTGATTCAGTTCCATCAATTGTGTAAGGACCTCGGCCCTCAAGGACTGGAGTGGGACAGCCCTGGTCTAGAAGATGATCCACTAAAGCCCAGGTGTCAAACTGCAGTCCTTGAGAGCCATATCCATGCCAGTGTTTAGGATGGATGGAAAAATGTGTTGTACTTGATGAACCACACCTTTCTTGATTCAGTCCTATCAATTATTTGAGCTGTGCAAAAAATGTTTGAGGGCTGTAGCTCAGCATTCCTGCTCTAAAGCCTCACATACATGTACAAGAACTGTTGCCTGGGAGGGATCCGGACTCAATCCCTTGGGCAAGAGTACGGGGCCGAGGCTGTAAAGATGCATCACTAGCAAAAAGTTGCCCCTGCAGAAGGGATTCCCAGTTTGGTAGTAAAGGATTACATGGGTAAAAGGGGTTTATTGGCTACAATGTCAGAATTCATGGAAACCGTTTCTGATATTCTTCAAGAGTATTTCAACCCAGCTGCTTTTGATGGTAGTACTGCTATATTTTTTTTTTACTGGGATTAGCTATTGTTTATGAGCGTTTGTTTTCCAGTGAAAAGAGTGCTGGAACTGACCAGTACTAAAATATTACTGTAGAGCAGCGTGTAGATTCTGACGCTTAATTTAATGTCAGTGTGTTACCAATGAATGATCTCCAAAGCCTATATTATATTATTTTATATTGTTCTTTAAATGTATCTTAATGCGACAATCAATTAAAGGACAACTGAAGTGATATATAAATATGGCAGCCTCCATATTCTTATCACTTAAAAGTTGTCCTTTAAAATCTGTTATTCCTCATACTACACGGAAGTGGTAACATTTTCCAATCATTGGCTAATCAAAATTGGTTGCACACTAATTGTCATTGAAAGAACGGGGATTAGTCACGTGCAATTGTCCTCATACTGGCCTAAGAAAAGGGAAGCCTCTGGATCCTATAGAGCAGGGGTGGCAAACTCGAATACAAAGTAGGCCAAAATTGTACACTGTTGCGGGCCAACCTCAGTGTCTACAGGCCACCTTCCTCCCTTATAAAGTTATATACAGTTCTCTGGTGTCTAGTGGTCCTCCCTCCCCTATACAGTTCCTTGTCTAGAGGCCCCCACCGTCCTCTATACAGTTCCCTAGTGTTTAGTTATTTCCCCCATTTGGCTTCCCTGGTGTTCTATGGCTTCACCTCCAATATAGCTTCACTGGTGGTCTAGAGTGGGCCAAACATAATGTAAAGTGGGGAAACCACTTGAGGGCCATATTTAATGGCTTGGAGGGCCATATTTGGCCCACGGGCCAGAGTTTGACATGTATGCTATAGAGGCTTCTCATGTTGTCCTCCAGTCCTCTGTTGCTGAGCTCTGACCCTCCAAAGATTACTGACAAGGGGTTGTCGGTAACGTGATTGGGGCCACTCTCCCTTTCAAGCACAAGCTTGGCCAGTACGCCTGCGTGTGTACAGCCACACCTGCGCTTTAGACGCATTCGTGTGGCCCTGATCAGCGGGGGGGGAGACCTAGGCAGTGGTGGTCAGCGTGGGAAGCCTTTGAGGGATACAGAAGCTTTCCTCGGGTAAGAGTGTGTTGTGTGGTGGGATTTTTTTTTTCTTCGCCTGAACTTTGGCTGGGGATTCCTTTAACCCATGGTTATACATAGGGCCATTTCACACGGGCAGCTGACAAACCGTGATGTCCCCGTTTGTCAGCTGCTCTCCTGAACTGGCCGGGCGCTTATTAGCGACTGGTGCCAGCGCTGTACAGGCAAACCACTCACAAAATAAGATCTGAGCGCTGCTGCAGCTGCGCTCAGACTCAACATGTTGCGTTCCTCCGCCACCCAGTAACGCAACCCCCGCTTGACACGCGTGGTGGTACAACCATTGCAATTCAGCTGCATTTAAATTGCACCACTTAAATTGCAATTGCACATTGTTGTTGCAATTGTTACAATTGCAGCTTTGTATTCTTCTGTCTGGTTTTCTACTTCCTACCTCCATTTCAGTCATTAGGCCATGACCACACTGGTGATGTTTTCTTAACACTGACATGTTCTATCTTCCAGTATATTTTTTTATATTTCTTTTGGGCTTGCCAGTTTAACCAAACTAAGGGGCTGCCATACCCTGGCTGCATTTCATAGTACTGCAGAGCAGCTGTAAAGTTATACACACCTAAATTGTCAACCAAAGCAGTAGTTTCTGGTTAATTTAGGTGACAGTTTTGGTGCAGACTTAATAACATGTTGATTAACTGGCAAGCAGTCTGTTCTGTTTGAAGTGGAGATTGCCTTTCTGTGGTCACACCCGTAGTGTTAGCAAGATTTTTTTGTTGTTGTTTTTTTTTTTTTTTTTTTTTATTTAAATCTAAGGTGTGTATGTAGCTGTAGTGGGAACAAGCACTGAATATCACCCAAAACCTAGAACTGGGGCTGCATTACTGAAAATAGCAATGCTAATATGGAAGAAGAGTCATAATATTTTATATTTCATCCAAGTGGCTATGGACTGTATCAGCTCTGTAATTTCAAAGTCTTCACCAGAAAATTATTCACTTTCATTTGTGAGGGTTAAAGGCATACTGTAGGGGGGTCGGGGGAAAATGAGCTGAACTTACATGGGGCTTCTAACGGTCCCCCGCAGACATCCTGTGCCCGCGCAGCCACTCACCGATGCTCCGGCCCTGCCTCCGGTTCACTTCTGGAATTTCTGACTTTAAAGTCTGAAAACCACTGCGCTTGTGTTGCCGTGTCCTCGATCCCGCTGATGGCACCAGGAGCATACTGCGCAGGCCCAGTATGGTCTGTGTCTGCGCAGTACACTCCTGGTGACATCAGCGGGAACGAGGACACGGGCGTGCAGGCGCAGTGGTTTTCTGACTTTAAAGTCAGAAATTCCAGAAGTGAACTGGAGGCGGGGCCGGAGCATCGGTGAGTGGCTGCGCGGGCACAGGATGTCTGCGGGGGACCATTAGAAGCCCCGGGTAAGTTCAGCTTATTTTCCCCCGACCCCCCTACAGTATCCCTTTAAAGTCTTTGTTTTGTCTATGCATACACTTACTAGTTCTTTTGGTTATAGTGTGGTATGTAATCAAGTTTAATATGGCATACAGTGATTTGGGGTTTCCTTATGGAGAAATAGTGAACTGGTTCAACTTGCAGGTTCTTGCTTTACTAAGCAATCTTGCCTGTTGTTTTGCATGTATTTATAAAGTTGTTTATACTTGTGAAGTAGGTTACTGCTGAAGTGTTGTTTGAAAGTTGATTGTAAAGTAGTATTGACATCTTGGACAAGCAGAAAAATGTCACACATGGATTACCAAAACTTTTTTTTTTTTTTATGTCCTCCATTTTATACAGGAAGCTTCAGTTGAATTATATGTTAGTAACCATAGAATGCAAGCATGGCATGCGAAATCATATGCAAAGATGCAAGTAAGGCTTTCCTATGGGACCATTGCATTTTCTGTATAGTATTTTAAAAAGTTATAGCATTTTGAAGTTACAACCTGCACTACTTTTTTGTGAAAGCATGCAACGACTCATTGCAGTTCACTAGCTACTAATAGTCTGCTTGCTTTCAGTCGCAGACAAACGTACAGATGCTGTGTAAAACCACATGTGACAAAGAAAAACGGACGGTTTGGAGCAAAATAACACATCATGCATTCAAATTCTCATTGGTTCAGATGCTATTCACATCAGAACAAGTACCGGCGTCTCAGAGACACAATCGCAAAATTGCGGCGATTTTTACCGCAATTTTTATGAAAGTGAATAGGAGCGATTTTAATAAATGCTAATCAATCTCAAAACGCTCAGAAAGCGCTTCTAGTATGAATGGGCCCTTAACGTCCTGATGACGTCGGAGGGACCACGTGAACCGCGCAGTAGAAGCCGACCCGGAACATGACCTGGTGAGGTCGGCTGCGCCAGCGGAGAAGACCTGGAGCCACCGGAGCTGCGGTGAGGGCACAGAACGACTGCCATGGGTTGGATGAAGCCCCAGGTAAGTGGATCCCCCTTTTTTTTTTTTTTTTTTTTTTTTTTTAATTTTTTTCTTGGATGTTTCCTTTAAAGAGAACCCGAGGTGGGTTTGAAGAATATTATCTGCATACAGAGGCTGGATCTGCCTATACAGCCCAGCCTCTGTTGCTATCCCAAACCCCCCCTAAGGTCCCCCTGCACTCTGCAATCCCTCATAAATCACAGCCACGCTGCTGACAAACAGCTTGTCAGAGCTGACTGTGTTTATCTCTATAGTGTCAGTCTGCTGCTCTACCCGCCTCCTGCAGAACTCCAGTCCCCGCCTGCATCCCTTCCCTCCCTGCTGATTGGAGGGAAGGGACGGGGGCAGGGACCGGAGCTATGCAGGAGGCGGGGGAGCAGCTGAGACTGACACTACAGATGTAAACAGAGCCTCACAGCACGGCTGTGATTTATGAGGGAATTGCAGAGTGCAGGGGGAACTTAGTGGGGTTTGGGATAGCAAAGGAGGCTGGGCTGTATAGGCAGATCCAGCCTCTGTATGCAGATAACATTCTTTAAACACACCTCGGGTTCTCTTTAAAGCGGTATAAGTATAAAACCCTGACATAATCAATAAAAACATGTTTTTTCCTACTTTTTATATGCCATACGGTTATCATATTTGCTTTTGTGCATACCGTATTTTTCGGAATATAAGACGCACTTTTTCTTCCCCAAAACTAGGGGGAAAAAGTGGGTGCGTCTTATATTCTAAAGGTACGGTATTTGGGCCCCAAAACATACTTACCGGTTCCTGCTGCCGCGATCCTGTCCTCCTCCGGCTGACTGCCGCCATCCAAGGGTCATCCGAGGGTCCCAGCTGTGGTCATCTGAGGGTCCCAGCCATCCCATCCAGAATCACGGCTCTTCAGTGTCCCAGTCGCCAGATCGTCTTCACTGCAGACAGCAGCCATGCGGTAATCACGCGCTGCTGCCTCGCCGACATCCTCCATGGTAACGGCGTCCTCTTCCTAGTTATGGTGCCCCCTTCTGTGTGACGAGCGGCGCATGTGCGCCGGGTCACGCATGACTTCAGGCGCACGTGCGCCGGGGTCACGCATGACGTCAGGCGCACATGCGCTGCTCGTCACACAGAAGGGGGCACCGTAACTAGGAAGAGGACGCCGTTACCATGGAGGATGTCGGCGAGGCAGCAGCGCGTGATTACCGCATGGCTGCTGTCTGCAGTGAAGACGATCTGGCGACTGGGACACTGAAGAACCGGGATTCTGGATGGGATGGCTGGGACCCTCAGATGACCACAGCTGGGACCCTCAGATGACCCTTGGAAGGCGGCAGTCAGGCGGAGGAGGACAGGATCGCGGCAGCAGGATCAGGTGAGATGCTGCAGGGGCAAAGTGTAGTGTAGTTTGTGTTGGGTGCAGGATTTAGTTAGTGTAGTGTAGTTTGGGTTGGCTGCAGGGGTTAGTTAGTGAAGTGTAGTGGTGTAGTGTAGTTTTGGTTTCTACTGGGGTTACTTAGTGAAGTGTAGTGTAGTTTGGGTTGGCTGCAGGGGTTAGTTCGTGTAGTGTAGTGTAGTGTAGTTGGTGGGGGCAGCAGGAGTAAGTGAAGTGTAGTGTAGCAGGATTTAGTGTAAATGAGCAGTTCAGCCTAGATAGAGACAGTTTTGGGGGGTTTAAAGGTCCATAAGACACCCCTGCACCATAGACGCACCTAGGTTTAGTTTTTTTTTTTTTCCTGATTTTTGCCTTCTAAATCTAGGTGCGTCTTATATGCCGGAGCGTCTTATATTCCGCAAAATACGGGTAAGTATTATTATTCATTTAGAAAGTATACGTTCCCAAAGTACACTTTTTTTTCTCTGAGAGCTGACTTTGCAGTTTATTTATAACTGCTTTATTCATGTTCTAACATAAGCAGAAATGCTTTCTGATTGTCTGACTTTGTTCAGCAGACCCTGCAGTTAGGGCTGCACGATTTTGGGTAAAAATCGAAATTGCGATTTTTCTGTTTGAAATTGAGATTTCGATTTATTCACGATTTTTTTTTTTCAAAACAAGCTTTAGTAGGGGGCAGGGTCAGGAGCCTAGCTATGGCGGGCTCTGTGTCAGAAAATGTTGCTGTGCATTCGCATTGCATTTCAGGCAATGCACATTTATAAAGTCTGAAGCCCTCTATGATGACCCCTCGGCTTAACAATGTGCTTGCGGTACTACTTTGTGCGGCGTACGGGACTCTTATGAGCCGGGCAGCGGGGGGCGGATCCACTGACAGAAGCAGTGCATATTCATGTTGCTAATGAGCCGGGGGGGGGGGGCGAGTCCAGTCCGGAGCGGCACACACAGCTTCACCAATCACTGGATAGCGATGGTATGACGGCAGCGGTAGGCGGAGCTGTACAGAGCGTACAGCTCCGCCTACTGCCTCTGTCATTCCATTGCTTTCCAGCGATTGGAGAAGCTCTGCGCCGCTCTGGACTGGACTCGCCCGACCCCCCCCCCCCCAGCTCATTAACGTATGGAATATGCACTACGGCATCTCCCCTCATCGCATAGCAGTAGGCGGACCATGCGGCCAAGCAGCGGCACAGCGGGCCCTAAACCGAAAACCGTCGGATACTGACGATCCCAAGATCGTCTTCTCAGGAACCGCGGTTTCGGTTTAAAACCGGAAAATCGTGCAGCCCTACCTGCAGTGTCAGAGAAGTGTTGGTTTACATTTCTTACTTGATTCAATTAAATACAAGACATTATCTAAGTTCTGATACATCCAGCTTTGCTGGCAAGGAAACTTCTAAAGCCTCATCTACACGGGACAATTTTCCATCAGATAGACGGATCTATTAGATAGATCTAGTAAGAAATTGCATCATGTGAAGACGTCCAAATTGTTTCAGATCAATTTTGCGACATTTTGCTTTGATAAGTACCCAAAATCTATTGCAAAATCTAACTCAATCCAATTGGACAGGTTGGAAATTATCTAATAGATCCGTCTAATAGATCCGATCTGAAGGAAAATTGTACCGTGTAGATGAGGCTTAAGTCCTGTGTGTAACCCTTTGAATGCTGTTCTAGTTAAAAAAAATGCTGGTTGTATATAATATGCTGTAAGTCTACTAGAGCAAAGAAGAAATGCTGGGTTTCATTCGCTTTAAGGTGGTCACACACCATACAATTAAAAGATCCAATTTTGCACCAATTCCATAATTATGATTGATTGGCCTGAAAATAAAAAATCATCTTTTTTTTTTCAAGAAATCTGATCGAATTTCCCATTTTTATTCAATTAAAAGATCGCCAATGGTGGCTTTTTCTGAACCCTGCTGATAAGTTATATTGTAAGTCCACTTTTGCCAGAAAGTAGTCTACATTTAATTTGGAAAAGACAGACCTTGGGCTTCCATTGGCTAAAAACTCGAAAAATGCCTCCTCTGTGTGCTAGTTATGAACCTAGTTTAAACTATTTCATGATCAGTATTGCAAAAACTGTGTTGCACCAGTGCCCTAGTTGTGCCTTGAGAAGTAGTTTCAAAACCAAACTTGGTTGAGTAATACAAAGGTAATCTCGTGTATGCGTTTGGTTTGTTTTTTTTCTCTTTTTCTTTGTAGCCGTGAGGGCTTTCTAAACAACTTGTGTCAACCTTTGCCTTCCTGATTTTGAAGTGGGTTGATGACAAAAGAGATCATGTCATGTTCTGTTCTCAACATTCATGCTGTTAGTGTTTTGTTACAAAGCAAAAGGTGTGAGTGTTTATTATTCAGTATTTTATATTATTCAGTATTTTATACATCACTGACGTCTTCTGCAGTGCTTTAAAATTGCCTATCGGCTGAACGCTTGGTAGCATTCGGCACGGGCACTCAAGTCGCCCCACCCCAGGGAGCTGCATCTGACTTGGGTAACACCACTGTGTGTCAGACAATGATGTGCGTGTTGTTACAAACTCTGCCATTCCTCTGCATGTACCGGTAATTGCAGCAGGAAGGCGCTCATGACCAGGAGGCTTATATGCCCGACAACCGGACAGTTAAACCTCCTGTGGAAAAAGGACGGTTTCTCAGAGGAGCTTACAATGTAATGTCCATGGCCTCTTCTTTGGGGTGCGTGGAACCAATTATGTGCTGTAAAAAAGAATGCAAAATATCACTATTCTGTTTCAGATAAATTATTCTAGCACTGCTTTGTGCTTGCTGGCTAGCATCTTCCTTTGCTGTCTAAATAGTACAAAATTTATGGCAGGCATACTGATATTAATTTTACCGATGACAAACGCATGCATAATTTTACTATTGTTAAATTTAATTAAAATAGCCATCTAAAGTTTGGTGCTGCACACGTCTGTCTGCAGTTAAATGTTTTTAAGAATTATCCTTCATTTTAAATGTGCTGTAAGCTTATATTTACCAATACAGTTTAAAGGACTACTGTAACGAGAGGGATATGAAGGCTGCCGTATTTATTTCATTTTTAAGGACAACTGTAGTGAGAGGTATATGGAGGCTGCCATATTGCTTTTCCTTTTAAACAATACCTGTTACCTGGCAGCCCTTCTGGTCTATTTGGCTGCAGTAGTGTCTGAATCACACCAGAAACAAGCATGCAGCTAATCTTGTCAGAATTGACAATAATGTCGGAAACATCTGATCTGCTGCATGCTTGTTCAGGGTCTATGGCTAAAAGTATTAGTGGAAGCAGGGATCAGTAGGACCGCCAGGCAATTGGTATTGCTTAAAGAGGCGCTGTTAGGTATAGGGTCTCAGAGAGAAAAAAAACATATATCAGTAGCTAAATATTGGCTGTACTTACATTACATATGCATTTCACTGTCCATGTTTGGATTTCACAGAATTTTTATATAGTATTTGCAGAGAATGATGCTCCTGACAGCCCATGGCAGGTTCCATGTTTGTCTGTCTTGTATGAAGCCAATTGTGATGTCATATCCTCCCTTACCTTGCTTCCTGATGATTCGACTCACAAAAAAGATCAGGATCAAAGATCCTAATGGTTCATGATCCGGACAACACTACTGTGCAGTAAATATTATATTAGCCATGTGGCTAGGAACAATAGCGGACTCACGCACTAGATACGGAACATGTGCTGTGAGTTAGGCTGCTGTTACAAGCTGCTGTAACATGAGCCTGTAACTTCCCACTGTGAAAGCAGCCTTAGAGCGGCATAGGGAAATGAAGGGGAGGACCAAGGGAGTGCACTGGGGAGAAGAAGCGGCCCCAGAATGCTTTGCAGTATCTGTTATGCGTCCTGCCGGCCTCCATAGGAGCTTGGGAATACAGAGCCTTGCTGTTCAGCAAACATCGTAAGAGAGATTTTTAACTTCAGTATTGCCTTTTTGGCTTCCTTCTAAACTGTTTAACACAGGAGAATAGAGGTTTAAATTAGCTTTTGCAGCCTGACAGTTACTCTTTAAAAGGAAATAAATACTGTATGTCAGCCTCCCTATATCTCTTGCTACAGTTGTCTTTTAAGTGCCTTTCATGTCAGCCTTAACAACTCTACTGGGTGTACTTGATTTGGTGCACAGTTGCTAGGAGTCTGTCCTGAAACGTCTGCCTTGTTGCAGGGCTAATTGGCTGCGCAGGGCAAGACTCTTTCTTAGGGCTCATTCACACTATATATGGTGCTGTTAGCTTTCATGCTTCATACATGGTGTGGGATCTGCATGGACATATGCAAGTCTATAAACTTTCATATTCTCATTCACACCTGTGCAGTGCAATATGTTATAGCACGATGCGACACATTCTTACAGATGATGCATGCATTTTCCATTCTGTGGTATTTTAACTGCAATCTGCACATATGAACGTGCATAATCCCGAATGAGGCAAATATCCTAGACTAATCAATTGACTGCAAGCAAACTCTGACGCTTCTATCTGCCAATGTCATCAAACTGGAACAAATGTTTGCCATATATATCTTGGAGCTCACTCCAACCTAAATTATTACAAATACTTTCTGTATTTTAAGAAAGCACATTTTTTTGTCATACATAGACCAAATTGAATAATAACTATGAGCTGATTTTTTTTTTCTTCCCCCTCCCCCCCCCCCCCCCCCCCCCCGAGACTCCTAGCAACTGTGCACCAAACCAAGTACATGAAAAGGCACTTAAAGGACAACTGTAGCAAGAGATATAGGGAGGCTGACATACAGTATTTATTTCCTTTTAAGCAATACCAGTTGCCTGGCAGTCCTACTGATCCCTGCTTCCGCTAATACTTTTAGCCATAGACCCTGAACAAGCATGCAGCAGATCAGATGTTTCCGATATTATTGTCAATTCTGACAAGATTAGCTGCATGCTTGTTTCTGGTGTGATTCAGACTACTGCAGCCAAATAGACCAGCAAGGCTGCCAGGTAACAGGTATTGTTTAAAAGGAAAAGCAATATGGCAGCCTCCATATACCTCTCACTACAGTTGTCCTTTAAAAGGAAATAAATACGCAGCCTTCATATCCCTCTCGTTACAGTAGTCCTTTAAACAGTATTGGTAAATATAAGCTTACAGCACATTTAAAATGAAGGATAATTTTTCCACAGGAGGTTTAAGAGGCTCTGATCGTTTGTATCGAATTGCCGTAAAATTGGATCATTTTGTTGTATCGTGTGTGCCCACCTTAAGGGTAGAGAAAGCATTCCAGTTGTGGAGGGAGAATGTCCCTTATTTGCCAGAGGAATGGATGAACCGATCAGAGGATGTAGGGAGGGGTTGATCGTGTGCTGGGATTACACCATACAATTTTCTGTTAGATGGTAAGATAGATACATTTCCAACATGTTGAACTTAGAGAATCTATCTGGCGAGCAATTGGGCATTGTTCTACTCAGCAGGAGATGACCAAAAGACAATGCACCAGAGATAAAGACCATTATCTACAGATAATAATCTAATTATGCATTCTAACAGAAAATCTAACAGAAAAATCTAACAGAAAATTGTATGGTGTAATCCAAGCATAAGCCAGATATATACTGATCCAGACTAAATTTACCTTTAGGTTCTACTATAAATTGATGAATGACGGCGCTCCTCTTCTATGATTCTTTAAATCTGCAAGATGTAAGCATACTGCACATAGTGCATTACTGCAGTTTAAACAAGTAACCACACTTCCCTAGAGACAAGTGATGCACACGTGAACTGTAAAACAGTGTATAAAACTCCCCCGGTTCTCAAGCAATACTATCCGCTCACCGGATTCTATCCACCTCACATCCAGGTGGGTCTAGCGTTTGTTGTCAACCAATGACTCTACAGCATTTGTTTCCATCAATTGGTAAAAAATGTATTCCAGACCATGTAAAAACAAACAAAATTCCTCATAGCGCAACTTGATATATTCAATAGTATTCAGCCTGCGCTTATCCAGCGCACTTATGTAATTCCAATGAATATGGCGCCTATCGGCTGATAAGCCCAGCGTTAATCACCCCCTCTGGCGTCGGCGTCCCGTTCCTCCACCGCGGCGTTTCCGCTACTGCGCTTCCAAGTCCCGGCCGGTGAACACTTCCGCAACCTGGTGACATCAATCGCACCTGACTCCGCCCTACACGTTTCGTCCTATGGACTCATCAGGGGCTACTTTAGGTTCTACTGTAACCCTCTCAGACTGGCATAAATGTACCCTGGTATAGATGAACGATACCCATGTTGTGCTGATGCTGTTGGGGGATTATTTACGTATGTTGTGGTCATGTTGGAGGCTAGTCACATTCTAGCTGCAAGTTTGGGGGTGGGGGGGGGGGAGGAGGGGAGCTGAGTAAAGTTTTTGGCCCACCAATTTTTTACGCCAAAGGATTGTGTGTTGGGAGTTGCTTATGATATTATCCAGGGGGTTTGCCTGGTTGCACTTTGGAACATACTGTGTTTTTATGCTAGAAAGCTCTACATTGGATACAGATGCACCCTGCAACGGTCAAGGACTGGATCAAATTGGTTAGTGATTCACTGCATCTTTATAAACTTGCATATCTAAATTGGAAGTGGCCACAAAAATTCAACAAGATGTGGCTTGCATATCTTGACTCTGTTAAAGAGTCCTTGTAGCTATGTGATGTGATTGAATCAGTGTTGGACTGGAGCTGCCATTGGGGATGGGAGCAGACCTCCGGGTGGGTGGGGGCAGGTAGGAAGGTGAGTTTAGGAAATCTGTTTGTATTGTATTAGTATGTTTTTTTCTTGGGGAGGGGAATGTATTTAAAAAAAATAATAATAATAAAATTGTGCAGTGGTAATATTCTTTTAAAGGTGTTCCACTCAGGGCTTTGGAGTCTGAGTCGAGGAATCTGAGTTGGAGTCAGTGATTTTCATAAACTGAGGAGTCGTACGTCTGTTGGACAAAATCCACAGCCCTGGTAAGTATTAGAGTAAGGAGTCGAGGCGTTGGAGTCAGAGCCATTTTGGGTACCCGGAGTTGGAGTCAGTGATTTCATACAGTGAGGAGTTGAGCCGGAAGATTTTTGTACCCTCTCGACTCCACAGCCCTGGTTCACTGCATCCACAGTATTCACAATATATAGGTAGTATAGTACAAAAAATAGCAACGTTCAAGAAACTCTTGCAGAAATTCTCATTTTTTATTTTTATATTTCTTCAAATTATAATCTTCAATGAACAAATACATATTCAAAGGGACACTTAGGAGGGAAATAAAAAGGCTCAGTTAACTTACCTGGGGCTTCTTCCAGCCCCCTCAAGTCATCCTGCTCCCTTGCCCAAGAATCCGCGCTGGGCTGTCCCCTTCTGTACGCGTCACCGGTCGCATGTCTGCTTGATTGCGCTCCCCATATCGGGAGCATTCTGCAAATGTGCAGTAGCAATTTTGCTTACTGTGCAAGTGCAAAACTTTCCCGTCCACAGGAACGTGTTGGAGGAGACGCACGACACGGGGCCTACAGAATGCAGTTTATGGCGGATGACAACAGGAAAACTGATCAGTGCGGGATGATGGCGAGGGACCTAGAAGACTTCAGGATCCTGGAAGAAGCCCCAGGTAAGTAACTGGGCAATGTTTTTTTTAGTTAAAGGGACCCAGAGCAGTAAATAGGAAATTTGGACTTGCCTGGGGTTTCCTCCAGGCCCTCGTAACCCGTGAGGTCCTCCGGCATACTCTTCTTCCCTCTCCTGGTCCCGCTGGTTGCTCCGGTGACTTCGGGTAAATTTGTGTCATCAGGCCGTCCGCTGAAAGCCTCCTGCGCGGTTCTCTAAAGACTCAACCACGCATGTGCAGGAGGCTTACGGCGACCGGTGTGGTGGCACGTGGCTGGGGTGCGCATGCATGACTTCACCCAAAGTCGCCGATTACCAGTGCTGCCAGCCGGACCAGGAGAGGGAAGAGGACAATGCAGGAGGACCTAAGTTTCTTTTTTAAAGTGTACCTGATATGACTTTATAGTTATTTGGGGCTTCCTCCAGCTCCATGTACTCAGTGGACTCCCTCACTGTCCTCCCATGTGGCTCTGTTCGTCTTTAGTCTTCAGTCTTCTGTGTTAGAAAGTCTTCAGTTACATCAGTCAGGCTGCACTGTGTAAGTGTGGGCCATTGTGGTGGTGTATATGCACGGGGGTGGCTCGACTGAAGCCTTTCTAATAAAGAAGATTGGAAAGGAATGAAATTGCCTCGGAGGATGTCAAGGGAGCCCACTGACTACATGGGGCTGGAGAAAGCCCTGAATAAGTATAAATTCTTCTATTTAGATTGTCCTAGGTTTCCCAAGGAGCAGCAATTCCAAATAAGGATAACAGGCCTTGTTTAGGAGCTTATTATGCTTGTATAATACTGTTTTTAAAGACAACACCAGCTTGTTTCTAGCAAACCTGCTCCTCCTCTGGCCTTATTTAACAGTTGAGATCTGATAATGAACTACATTACTATACTATGATTAATAAATACGCTTCACAAATTATGCCAAAATCATCAGGGACAAAAAGAAGCCTGGCAAGTGACACAGGCATCCAAGCAGATAGCACTAAGGAACAAACCTCTCTAGACCCAGCAAGTGTGTGTCTGTCCCTTAATGTGGGATGCTTCTGTCCCTTAATGTGGGATGCTTCTGCTTCTTTGAACATGGGCTTCAGAGCGGGCCCGGCAATAGATGCAAAAACCCTTTGGTGTTAGTATTACTAAAGTAGCATTGCATACTGTAATTATATATTTTTCTGTGGGGTGAATTTCACATGCAATTGTTTTGGCTCTTGTCCAGTTAAATCGGATGATAAAAACTTTTGCTTTAACTACAGTATGTGCCTGTTTCACATGGATGCTTGTCGGGCGGTAAAGCGTGGCTGTCCATGCAGCGTCAGTACTGTCGTTGATGCAAATTCCGCATTTTTATTCCTATTTTTGTTGTTTACTTCCAGGGTCATTTACCGCTACACCTCTGTGTTCCCCCATTGGGTGAAAAAACGTAGACTACCGCCAAAAGCTGCCAAATGCTTTTATGCACACTTACAGATAAGCATTTGGCCTAGAAGCAGTGGGACACCAGTGAAAACCGAACCTAATCAAAACACCTGCTGTTGAGCACGGTGTGCACCTGAGAATTCTCAACTGCACCATTTTGGCAAAATATTATTGTAAATTTAGATCAAGCCGAAATCAGAAAAACTGGTATTTATCTGACTGCATTGAGTGTACAGTGTACTGCATTGAGTGTATAGCCTGCGGCAACTGGAGCCGACTGGTGGACTTATTGTGCCGCCTAGTGGAGGATTGAGGCGGCCTGATGGCTCCCAAATCACTCACTGAGCGCTGCTACAGCTGTAATTCCTATTACGGCCTATGGTGGTGCTGGCTGCACCCAAATATCCTATGCGGTTTTACAGCGCTCCATTAAAGTGGAACTGGGGGGGGGGGGGGTCTGTGTGGCTGATATTGTGGTGAAATCCCTCCCACAGTGTGATGCCATGACCACGGTCCTGGCAGTTTGCTCTCTGTGAAACTCTTAGGCTTGTGGGAAATTGCTGTTTCCAATTGCCAAGCAAGCAGCATTTCCTTCCGCAGACATCACCTGGCAGGCTAAAGATGTTGCCGCTTTTGATACATTTCAGAATGTATATCAGGGTGAGGAAAGATTTTACAATGGGCAACCACTGATTAAATAATTTATAAATTAACATTGTAAAAAAATAAGCAATTTTATTCCTTACTATTCACACTGCAGTTACTATTTAAAGTGTACCAGAGCTGTGGTAAAAAGATGATTTGATACTCACCCGCGGCTTCCTCCAGCAGCATAAAGACGTGCGAGTCCCATGCGGTCCTCCTGCGGTCTGCCGTTCAGCCGCGATTAGCCCCGGTAACGGGCTCAGTGAGGTCCAGTCTGGGTCTTCTGCACATGTGGGGATTTTCCATGTATGCGCAGTAGACCCGGACTGACGGGACTGAGCCAGTTACCGGGGCTGATTGCAGCTGAACGGCAGATCGCGGGAGGATGGCATTGGACTCGCACAGTGTTTATACTGCTGGAGGAAGCCGTGCGTGAGTATCAAATCTTCTTTTTACCACAGCACTGTTTTTTTAAGCATGCCCTTAGTGCCTGCAGCTCTCAAGTGCTTTGAGTCCCACAGGAGAAAACCACTAAACAAATGTTAGATTATTGTTATTATTATTATTATTATTCCAGTATGTGTATGCACATTTAGCATTTCCTGATTGAAGTTTACTGGCATGTCCGAACTGACATAATACATGCTAAAGTCCTTGCAAAGCAAGCACCCTGTAAAGGATTTTTTTCCCTCAACAAAAGTAGTTTCACGTTTATTGGATGATTGCAGAAATCGCCGGCATTCTTGTTTCAAACCAATGATAGCATGTTATCATATGGCTGATAACCTGTTTTAATTGGTATGTATTTTGGATCAGTGGTGTTCTCCAAACTTGAAATGTTTTATGAGAGGTGTAGAAATTGCATGAGCACATTTTATGATACATGCTGACTATCAGATTGTTATCATTAAGTGTAAAAAGTGTGGTGCAATACTATATAGTCATCATTCTTTAGTAGTAAAGCCTTGATCAAGCAAGATTACTAATAGA
Source organism: Hyperolius riggenbachi (assembly GCF_040937935.1). Taxonomy (NCBI): domain Eukaryota; kingdom Metazoa; phylum Chordata; class Amphibia; order Anura; family Hyperoliidae; genus Hyperolius; species Hyperolius riggenbachi. The sequence continues at coordinate 407,284,801 of NC_090646.1, read as the reverse complement.
ATGTTCACTCTGGTTCATTTTCTCCTCAGCAGTTTATTCAGCATATTACACGTCTGGCCCTCTGAACCATTAAATTTGACCCACACTTGGTTTCCCCACTTTGCATTATGTTTGGCCCACTTTAGACCACCAGGGAAGCTATATACTGGAGGTGAAGCCCTAGAACACCAGGGAAGCCATATGGGGAAGGTTGGGTGGGGGGAAAGCACTAGGCACAAAGGAACTGTATAGGGAAGGTGGGGGGAGCGCTACACACTAGGGACCTGTATAGAGAAGGGTGGAAGCCACTAGACACCAGGGAACTGTATAAAGGAGGACCACTAGACAGATCAAAGGCTCTTTGCTGTAACATTGGCCCTGAAGGTACACAGGGAGAATCTTCTCGTACTTCTTGTCTAAATCTCGTGAGTGCTGTCCCATTCCTTTACCAGGTATGTCAAACCGGTCCTACGAGGGCCGAGATCCTCACACATTTTTGATAGAGCTCAAATGAATTGATGGGTCTGAATCAGGAAAGGTGTGGTCCATCAGGTAGAACACATTCCTTTCTTTCTCAGTCCAGCCTGAACACTGTCATGGATCTGGCCCTCCAGGCCTGGATTTCAACACATGTGCTCTACACAGTAATTTACATGGATTTTAAATATCACAATCTGCTAGATTAGGGAGAGAAGAATAGTTTTGGCTACTAAGAAGCCAACATGATGCGGTTGGATTATGTTGTCAACTCGAACTAGTGTTTGATCATGATTGGTCATTGCTCTTTGCACATTGTCATTTCTACTTGTTTTTATGCAGTCCCTCCTTTTTCTATGTTTTTATTTATTATTATATTATTATTATTATATTTGTTTTTTTATTTTATATATATATATATTTTTTTTGTTTTCAGTTGCTCCTGCTTTCTATGTGTTTTGCCTGATGAAGCGGGCTTGTGTCCTGTGAAACGCGTTGCAGATTGTTTTTGGGAGCTTGAAATTGATTAAAAATTTATATCTTTTACCATATACAGTGGTTGGTTGTTTTTGTAGGGGAGGCAAATCCACCAGTGCCACCTACATTTTATTTGGTTTTAATTGGCATCATTTTTATCCTGTTGGCGCCTCTGTTTCTTTCATTACATAATCTGCTAGATTAGTCATTTTATTTGATGGTATGTATTTGTATTAAGGATGCTGGATTGTGCATACAGGCAATACATGGATCGTCATTAGAGAAAATAAGAAAAATAGAAACCGACATACCAACAGAGGGTGGTATGTCTTAATTCAAGAGGTTAAAGGGATACTTAAGGCTGATAAAAAAAAAAAAAATGACTTTTACTCACCCGAGGCTCCCCTCAGCCTCCTGCAGCTGAACGGTGCCCTCGCCGTGTCCCTCTGATACACCTGGACTCGCCGGCGTCACCGGCCGACAGGCTGTCCCTGGCCGCAATAGCATTATAGAGGGCGCTATTGCGGCCGGGGACGCGGATAATCATCCGCGTTCTCAGCCTGTCGGCCGGTGATGGCCAAACCGGAAGTGGCCGCCGGCGAGTCCAGGTGTATCAGAGGGACACGGCGAGGGCACCGTTCAGCTGCAGGAGGCTGAGGGAAGCCTCGGGTGAGTAAAAGTCTTTTTTTTTTTTTTTAATCAGACTTAAGTATCCCTGGGAAGGCTGAGAAGTTGCTCTCTGGGGTAAGAAGCAGTAACAACCCTCCACCAAAGGTGGATAAACTATAACGAATAGCCTATAACAGAGGCACCAATAGTTGTAAAGAAAAAAAAACTGTTTAGAAAGGCAGGGAAGGGTGGACTTCAATGGAACCTTAACTGAGAGGGATATGGATGTTTCCTTTTAAACAATACCAGTTGCCTGATTCTCCTGCTGAAACAAGCATGCAGCTAATCCAGTCTGACTTCAGTCAGTGCACCTGATCTGCATGCTTGTTGAGGGACTGTGGCTAAAAGTATTAGAGACACAGGATCAGCAAGAGAGTCAGGCAACTGGTATTATTTTAAAAGGAAAAATCCATATCCTTCTCAGTTTAGGTTCCCTTTAACTCGCCAGATAAGAGCCACAGTGGTGGAGGTGCCTTGCTTACCGAGAACACATTGGAGATACTCCATACATTATACTGTACTTTGCCTAATGAAGCTGGGTAGTCCTGTGAAACACATTGCCACCTTTGAGTATAGTTTCTCTAAATAAAGTACAGTGATGTGAAAAACTATTTGCCCCCTTCCTGATTTCTTATTCTTTTGCATGTTTGTCACACTCTTTGATGAGCAGAAACATTTAACTATTAGTCAAAGATAACATAATTGAACACAAAATGCAGTTTTAAATTATGGTTTTTATTATTTAGTGAGAAAAAACCCCCTCAAAACCTACATGGCCCTGTGTGAAAAAGAAATTGCCCCCTGAACCTAATAACTGGTTGGGCCACCCTTAGCAGCAATAACTGCAATCAAGCGTTTGCGATGACTTGCAACGAGCCTTTTACAGTGCTCTGTAAGAATTTTGGCCCACTCATCTTTGCAGAATTGTTGTAATTCAGCTTTATTTGAGGGTTTTCTAGCATGAAGCGCCTTTCTAAGGTCATGTCACGACATCTCAATAGGATTCAGGTCAGGACTTTGACTAGGCCACTCCAAAGTCTTCATTCTGTTTTTCTTCAGCCATTCAGAGGTGGATTTGCTGGTGTGTTATGGGTCATTGTCCTGCTGCAGCACCCAAGATCGCTTCAGCTTGAGTTGACGAACAGATGGCCGGACATTCTCCTTCAGGATTTTTTGGTAGACGGTAGAATTCATGGTTCCATCTATCACAGCAAGCCTTCCAGGTCCTGAAGCAGCAAAACAACCCCAGACCATCACACTACCACCACCATATTTTACTGTTGGTATGATGTTCTTTTGCTGAAATGCTGTTACTTCTACGCCAGATGTAACAGGACACGCACCTTCCAAAAAGTTCAACTTTTTTGTCTCGTCGTTCCACAAAGTATTTTCCCAAAAGTCTTGGCAATCATTAAGATGTTTTTTATTAAAATTGAGACGAGCCTTAAAGGGATACTGTAGGGGGTCGGGGGAAAATGAGTTGAAGTTACCTGGGGCTTCTATTGGTCCCCCGCAGACATCCTGTGCCCACGCAGCCACTCACCGATGCTGCGGCCCGCCTCCGGTTCAGTTCTGGAATTTCAGACTTTAAAGTCTGAAAACCATTGCGCCTGCGTTGCCGTGTCCTTTCTTTCCCCTGATTTCACCAGGAGCGTACTGCGTAGGCACAGACCATACTGGGCCTGCGCAGTACGCTCCTGGTGACATCAGCGGGAGTGAGGACAAGACAACGCAGGCGCAGTGGTCTTCAGACTTTAAAGTCTGAAATTCCAGAAGTGAACTGGAGGCGGGGCCGCAGCATCAGAGAATGGCTGCGTGGGCACAGGATGTCTGCGGGGGACCATTAGAAGCCCTAGGTGACTTCAACTCCTTTTCCCCCACCCCCTACAGCAGGGGTCCTCAAACTTTCCCGGTCAAGGGCCAGGTCCATATACTTCAGACTGCTGGGGGGCCGGAACATACATAAAATTATGTTGAAAAACATTACATTGAATCTAAGTATTCAATTCCCCCCAATCATGCCCGGAGGGGAACTCCCAGCAGCCAAGCAGCCATTCAGTCATACGGCGCCCGAAGAACGTCTTTGTGCACCAGACAGTGAAGCATACCCAGGGGACAGCAGTGTCACCTGATGCAGAACTGTATTGGAAGCCAGCAAATTACTGCTGGCTGGCTTCTACTGAATGTGGATGGGTGGTGCCAGCACTGCTATTCTGTATGCGGGCCAGCGATATTTAAAGGTGCAGTGGGCCATATCTAAAAGTTATGCATTTTGTGTTTGGGGGGCCAGTGAAAAAGCCCTGGGGGGCCGCATTCGGCCCGCGGGCCTTAGTTTGAGGACCACTGCCCTACAGTATCCCTTTAATGTTCTTTTTGCTTAAAAGTGGTTTGCGCCTTGGATATCTGCCATGCAGGCCGTTTTTACCCAGTCTCTTTCTTATGGTGGAGTCGTGAATACTGACGTTAATTGAGGCAAGTGAGGCCTGCAGTTCTTTAGATGTTGTCCTGGGGTCTTTTGTGGCCTCTCGGATGAGTTTTCTCTGCGCTCTTGGGGTAATTTTGGTTGGCCGGTCTCTCCTGGGAAGGTTCATCACTGTTCCACGTTTTTGCCATTTGTGGATGATGGCTCTCACTGTGGTTCGCTGGAGTTCCAAAGCTTTAGAAATGGCTTTATAACCTTTACCAGACTGATAGATCTCAATTACTTTTGTTCTCATTTGTTCCTGAATTTCTTTGGATCTTGGCATGATATCTAGCTTTTGAGGTGCTTTTGGTCTACTTCTCTGTGTCAGATAGCTCCTATTTAAGTGATTTCTTGATTGAAACAGGTGTGGCAGTAATCAGGCCTAGTGGTGACTACAGAAATTGAACTCAGGTGTGATAAACCACAGTTAAGTTATTTTTTAACGAGGGGCAATCACTTTTTCACACAGGGCCATGTAGGTTTTGAGTTTTTTTTTTTTCTCACTAAATAATAAAAACCATCATTTAAAACTGCGTTTTGTGTTCTATTATGTTATCTTTGACTAATAGTTAATGGTTTTTAATTAGCAGAAACATTTAAGTGTGACAAACATGCAAAAGAATAAGAAATCAGGAAGGGGGCAAATAGATTTTCACATCACTGTATACTGGTATATGAAAACCACTGACAGTGGCTCTTATTTGGTGAAGTCCACCTTTACATCCCCTTTTTATTTTTTTTTTTAACTATTTGATACAATTGCTCTCACCTTTATCTGGTTTTAAATACATGGAACATTAAAGGTAGCCATACACTGGTCGATTTGCCATCAGATTCGATCAACAGATAGATCCCTCTCTGATCGAATATGATCAGAGAGGAATCGTATGGCTACCTTTACAGCAAACAGATTGTGAACCGATTTCAGCATGAAACCGTTCACAATCTGTGGTGGTGGTGGTGCTGCCGCCGCTCCCCCCCCGCCCCCGCATACATTACCTGCTCCGCCGGCACGACTGCCCCCAGTCACCGATGCTCCGTCTCAGCTCTGGTCTCCGGCCCCAGCATGCTTCACTTCTTCCTGCCCGGCAGGAAGTTTAAACAGTAGAGCGCCCTCTACTGTTTAAAATTCCTGCCGGGCAGAAAGAAGTGAAGACCCAGAGACCAGCGTGAAGACGGAGCAGCGGTGACCGGGGTGAGTTGCGCCGGCAGAGCAGGTAATGTATTGCCGCTCCATTGCGTCGGTCGTCGGGCACTCGAACGCCGCTAGCGACGAGCTCCCTACCCGCGGGCGATCGACGGTAATTTTCCGCACGGAGCGATCGACGGGATAGATCGAAATTCGGCGTGTAGCGTGAACGATCTGGCGGGAATCGGCCTAGTCCGCAGGCAATTCTCTTATCTTACGCTCGTTTTTCTTGTCTTTTTGTATTGACTTCAATGCGGAATCGAGCGACATGTCGGAAATTATCAAGCCATCTAAATGGCTCAGAATCGAGCCGTGTATTCCCAGCATTAGATGTACCCACTGTTAGATTTCCTGGGGCCTGATGTTCTTTGTTCCGGTTGGAATCCTGACTAAGGACTAGTTTTAATTTCTATTTAACAGTTACTCTATAGCTGTATCCTAAATTTTGTTAAAATACATCTCTGATGTACATACAAAAACCACACCATTCAGCCTTCAAAGGTGAGATATAAAGAAGAATCGGTTGGATCAGAATGTAAGCATTCCCATTCAGGTAAAAAAGAAAGCCCCATCCTCCCGATTCTCACAAAACTGCTTGCTCATTCACCCTTTCTCAGGACTCGGTATGTCATCCACAAGTTCATCAACCAAAGCTGACTGCCTGGTGGTTGAACATAAAATCCTGTTAAGGAAAGGTTTGTTTGATAGAATGGCATCTATCTACCTTAATGGAATCTAGGAATACACTCAGCTTCACCATGAACTTGAGTCTGGGAAGCCTTTTGTAAATGTAATTCTCTCTGGAAACATTTTGTTGTCAAGCCAAATATTCCTAATGTTTTAGTTTTCTTACAGACTGAGTAGGACAAAGGTTTAAAATGTAGTACTATCAAAGTTCATTTTGCTGACCACCCTCAAGTAGTAGATTAACAAGACACTTTCTAACCTAAATTTCATCCTGGAAGATTTAACTAAAGCACTCTTTGATTCATTTCAACAAAATCCTATTCAAAAAAACCCTGTTTCTGGTTTAAAATTACTTTTATAAAGTTTAAACAAAATATTTGTATTCAAAGAATCATACATGCAAACGTCTAACAATACAGTTGAGGTTACCCTACATTTCTTACCCATGTTTTTGTGCAGTTTCCAGAAGGATCACATAATTGTGTTTCATTTTTGATAAACCTTGAAATCCTACATAGCATTTATGTTCTCTTCATGATTGAGTGGTTTGCTTCTGAACACTTCAGTTTCCTCTGACAGCCCTCCCCCCCCAAAAAAAAATATCATCCTATTAAATAAATTGTCACAGTCGAAGTCCAATTTTTGGGAGGGACCAGAGGCTGTGTAGACTGTCTATGGACTCCTCTGAGGAACATTATTGCAGATACTAAAGCGTTGCAAAGGATGTCAGCTATAGAAAAAAAAACAGAATAGTATGTCCTTGAGTACTTAATTTTAAATGAAATGCATTTTTCAATGCCTAGAAATTACAAAAGATTGGAGACTAGATTATATAATTCTTTTCCAGTTTTACGGTTTTTGTAGAGGCCAAAAGGCCTCCCCAAAAACTTGTACTTATAGCTTGTGAAACTTTGAATGCCATAAGTTCCCACTAGAAAAATGTTGAGTCCACTCTGTCTTACTGGAGTGACAAAACATCATCCTCTGCAGAGCAAGCTTGCAAAGCAGCTATATGGTCATATTTGGACATGTTTGTCATTAAAGCTGAACTAAACCCAGAACTGTTACTTCCTGGTTTGCTGGGAGCGCATATACAGGGTTAAACCACCTGTGTTTACATATAGCCTCTGTGTTTACTTCCAGATAAGGGAGAATTAGCCTGTTATCTCGAAATACAAACCGGGTTAGTTTTTCTTTGTTTTCCTGCTTTCCTATGCATAGTTTAGGTCCTCTTTAAAGGAATCTTCAATCAAACTATGCTACTCCATGCTCTACTTACCGGCAGCTTTCTCCAGCCCCTGGCAGTCGATACTGCCCACGCCACATCAGCGCTTGCAGCCGCCGGCCCAGTGTCCCCGGCGGTGCAGAGGCAACTGCGCCTGCGCGAGCGCCACTGTCAATCACCTCCACATGGTCCGGAGTGTACTACGGAGGCACAGTAGTTCTGTGCCTACACAGTACAATCTGGACCACGTGGAAGTGATTGACAGCAGCGCAGGCGCAGAAGAGGATGACTTGGAGGTTGTCTTCTGCACCGGCGGGTACCCCGGGCTGCGAGTGGAGATGCGGCGTGGGGCATAGCGGCTGCCAGGTGCTGGAGGAAGCCCTGGGTAAGTAGAGCTGGGGGTGGCATAGTTTGATGATTCCTTTAACATATGTCCTTTGGTTGAAAGGACCTATATCTGTAGTGGTCTCATCCTAACTGTGATTTTTCTGCAGTCTGCTTTGACTCAACAAAAATGTCTCTTGCTGATGATGGTATTTCTGTGAATCCTCCATGACTAGGCTAAATAACTCATCCACAATGCTCAGAATCAGGCGCTTCAAGGGGGTTATGTGAGGAGGTGCATTATAAATCTATTGTACTTCCTGTGCCTAATAGCATGTTCTGTTTCTCAAATCACATCTTTTGTGGGGGAGTCATAGAAATTCCATTACCAATGGGTATAATTCTGAATGTCACGGTTAATGACAAGAACTCTGCTGCTAGCTGCTACTGACATGGTTTGAGCTGAATTTTTTGTTACAGGTTTTTTACAGGTTTTTTTTTTCTGCAGTTTTTTTTTTCACCTGGGCAGAGATTTTTTGTTTTATCTTTCTGTAAGAGTATTTTTTTGATGCTTTTATCCCCTAATGGTTTAAAGTATCAGGAATATGAATAACAGCACAACACACCAGGTATGGAAGCAGATATACCTGTTAATAGGGATCAGAGATGGAAGTGCCCTATATGCATCTGTATTGCATTAGGTTGAGTTAGAGCTAGTTCACACTCACCACTTGGAGTGGCGCTAGCCCATGATCGCGTTTGGCTCAGCAATCGCGATTTGAAGCCAAAATCTCGCGATACAGCGTGATTTGCGCTTGTGATTCATGTTCAATAGAACGAGAATCACATCGCAATTGCCCCCGAAACACTGCATGCAGTGTGTTTGCAATTGATCGAAATTGCTAACGCTGCAGTGTGAATGTATCCATAGGGATACATTAGTAGCAGCGCTTTGCTGATCGCCGGCGTATCAGTTGCTGTCATTTATAAATCAGGTGCTGTCAGTTAGAACTGAAAGGACAACTGATGTGCAAGGTTAATGTCCATGTTTCCCTATAGCTTAAGTGGGCAATATTACAGTTTTACTAGTGTGCTGACCCAGAAGCGATTACTGTTTTTAAAATAGAAAACTGAGAATTCCATTGGTCATAAGGAAAGGAGAAAGCGATTGATGAGTAGACTACATGGAAGGTAAATATGATGTGTGTATGTTTACTTTGACTTTTAATTTTCAGTTCAGGTTTGCTGTAAGTCAGTTGGTTTACCCTGATTGACAGGCAGCATACATTGACACCTTAGGAATTCAAATAAAGGTCATTCAGCACTGGGCTGCTTTTAAGAAGACACTCTAAGGGCTGAAAGGAATTTTAATTAAGTACTGTCGTATCTGCTTTTGATTTCTTCATTTTAAAGAGGAAAAACTTTTTAGGGCATCCACTAAGGCACAGCTTTTTGTATTCATAAAGTGGATGGCAGCAAATAAGCTTTTGCTTCTTTGTTCATTACCTGGTACTCAAGCTGGGTGCCACAGCTCCCCCTGTTCCATCGCAAGCACTTCCCTGGGTTATTGTGCCTGCTGTCACTGACTATCTACGGCATAATTGCAGTGGCGTCTTGATGCTTTCGGCAGGAGCTGAAACAGAGCAACAGGGCAGTGGAGTGATCACACAGTGCATCATGGGTAGCACATAATGACGGTCTTGGGTGATGCGGTGGATATGTACTGCAGCTGCATCACCCATTACTTTATTATAGTATGGTGTGGGAGATTCACTGCACTGCTAAACAGTGCCACGAGAAGCCAGGCCGCAGGTAAGTATCCTCAATTTACAGGTGCCCACCACTGAGACCAAGGATTTAAGCTGCATGTCCAACCTTGGGTGTGGGGGGCTCTACCTGAATATATTTGAAGATAGGTGGGGAACTCATAAGTTAAAGGGTTTTTTTTTCTGTGGGGAGCTGGGTGCCGTGCCTAGTTATGTTTGAGGATTTCAGGGGGGGCTCTTCAGAATTGTTTTTTTGCAGATTTTGGTGGACTCTACCTTTGCTTGGTGATTTTAAAGGGAGAAAAAAAAAAAAGAAAAACCCATATACTTGAGGGAAGGCTTTGGGTCCTATAGAGCCTTCCCGTTCATCTCCTTGCACTGCGTTTCTCTGCTGTGTCCCCCATTAGCAGTCTCCGACTCATCAGTCGGAGACTGCTCTTTTCTGCTTCGGGTGGGCTTTGGAAGTCTTTGGAAGCACTCGGGCTTGCTACGTCGGAAGATTTGAATGGAGAAGCCTTTGGGAAGCAAGGGGACCGTGAGGAGAAGGGGAAGGCTTTATAGGACCCAGAGCCATCTCTCTCCTTAGGCGAGTATCTGTTTTTAAATTTCCAAACATGGGCACAGTCCTCTCTAAATTTGCAAACAAAACTAGGCAGACTTTGGATGGGAATGCTGCCTACCTATAGGATGAGGAAAGTGTGGTTCAATGCCTTCCTAAAAGTTGGGGTAGGGGATTTACTGCTGATTTAAAGGAGTTGCTCCCTAATGGGGCAAGGGTTACTGCTAATTTTTAAGGGGGTTACTGCCTGCTTAAAGGGTCTACTTCACACCTAAAAAGACACTGCCTACCTAGAGGAGGCACTGACCAGCTGGAGCTGCATGTGATGTCCAATATAGTGTTTACAATCAATGCATAGTATTGGGCCCACATTTGATGCATTATGACTATGCATTTTGGTAGTTGTTTTTGCTAAGTGGTGCCTTGAAAGAAGTCAGCCATCAAGGATGCCCTCACCTGTAAAAGTCTAAAATCCACAGCACAAGTAAAAACGCACAAACTTGATGTAATCATGGGTAGCATAAGTCCTATATCTTCGGCAAGTAATAACTAGTCTTTGACCTGAAAATGACTTGAGAGACATAATGATTATGCCATTAACATATGATCTTCAATATTGTGAAATCTGTGCAGACTCATTCTGCAGAAGTTTTTTTCAGCTGCAGAAAAATAAGACCAAACACAGTCATCCTTAATACTGAAGCTGTACGTCTTTTCTCTATTTGATTTTGATTTTAGCTTTCAATACACCAAACTACTGGAAATGTAACTAGCTATAAATACTCTATGGCAGGCCCTGCATATGCAAAACAAAATTGCTTACATTTGTGGTTTCAGAATGGCAAAGTGTAGTCATACTGGCATGTCTCCTGGTGCTTGTGCTGATATACTCCCTCTGGCAATATGTGTCATGCAGGTGGTTTTCCTCCCTTGACAGGATTAATTTACAGATGACATCACTCCTCAGTGGCTCTTCATTGCCTTGGCAGTGTCGCCCAGTGGAAGCTACGGAATAGCTTTTACTCATTAAGCAAACTGTGTATAAGAAAACAGTGTTAGTATACAGTGCATTCAGAAAATATTCAGACCCTGTAGAGCTTTTTATTTTTATGGTATTTTTCAGCCTGCTAAAAGAACCAGTGGGCATCATGCAACTCTTTTTTTTAAAGCAGACCTGAACTCAAAACTTCCTATCTGCTCTAAAAGATGAGCAACAGCATAACTTATAAAGAAAAATATTTCTTTGTTACAGCTGATTCAAATAAATCTGCAATTGTTCTACTTCCTGCTTTCATGGAACAGACATATTCTCATCCTGTTCTTATGAAGGAGCTCTCTGCCATGGCAGTCGGCTGACACAGCTAAGAGATCAAATTACAACTTGTGCTTAGTCACCGATGAGGGGGAATTAGACAGGATAAACGTTCTAAGTATGTTCAGGGTACATTTCTATATGTTTTCCTTCTGTCCAGTGCAAGAGTTCAGATCCACTTTAAAAACACCTTTGTTGCAGGGTTTCCAGTGGGATTGTGCTCTTTAACCACTTGAGGACTGAAGGTTTAAACGGCCCAGTGACCAGGCCATTTTTTTTTACAAATGGGCACGTCGCAACTTTAACCTTTTTGCCGATCCACGCCAGTTGGTGTGCAGTCAGTGTTGCGATCTTAGGCAGCACTGTACTGGGGACAGCCGTGTGAAACAGGTGTCCCCCTGGGAGGCAGGAGAACGATCGGCTCTCATAGGCTGAAGCCTATGACAGACGATCACGCTAATTGACTGGCGGAGGGAGGGTAGGTTAAAAAAAAAAATTAAATAGAGAAATTTATTTAAAAAATAAACACCCCAGCACCAATCCGAGCCCACCAACAGAAACCTTTGTTGGTGGGCAGAAAAGGGGGGGAGGGGGAAATCACTTGTGTACTGAGTTGTACGGCACTGCAGCTGGTCCTTAAAGGGATACTGTAGGGGGGTCGGGGGAAAATGAGCTGAACTTACCCGGGGCTTCTAATGGTCCCCCGCAGACATCCTGTGCCCGTGCAGCCACTCACCGATGCTCTGGCCCCGCCTCCGGTTCACCTCTGGAATTTCTGACTTTAAAGTCAGAAAACCACTGCGCCTGCGTTGCCGTGTCCTCGATCCCGCTGATGTCATCAAGAGCGCCCAGCGCAGGCCCAGTATGGTCTGTGTCTGCGCAGTACACTCCTGGTGACATCAGTGGGAGCGAGGACACGGCAATGCAGGCGCAGTGGTTTTCTGACTTTAAAGTCAGAAATTCCAGAAGTGAACTGGAGGCGGGGCCGGAGCATCGGTGAGTGGCTGCGCCGGCACAGGATGTCTGCGGGGGACCATTAGAAGCCCTGGGTAAGTTCAGCTCATTTTCCCCCGACCTCCCTACAGTATCCCTTTAAAGCTGCAGTGGGCTATTTGGTAAAAAATATTCGGGTCGCTAGGGGGGTTTAAGCCCGTAGTCCTTAAGTGCTTGCTCGGTCATACAACTTGGCAGCCAAATGAATTTTACCTCCTTTTTTTCTCACTAATAGAGCTTTCTTTAGGTAGTATTTTTTTTTTCATTAATTAAAAAAAGAGCTACATTTGTCATTTATTTTCCTCCCCCCCCCCCCCCCCCAGCAAGGTAAGTCTTCTGACGTGCCTCCTTAGCAATAAATGGGTAGTGCCAGTGTAAAAAAAAATTAAAAAAAAAAATAAAAATGTGATCAGCCACAATAAATGTCATTAACATTGCTGCACATACAAATATTTATGTTAAAGGGACTTAAAAAGAAGAAATTAGCCATAGTGCCCCTTTAACCACTTTATCCACCACTAGAGTATATCTACGTGCTCTGTGAATTCATCTTGTATCTGAAGCACAGCTGTGCACGGTTGGCTATTGCTCCTGTGCAAACCTCTGGCACTATCTTCTGCAGCACTAGTTGGTGAAAGGAAATATGTTTCCTGAGCCAATAAGATTGATTTTTACCAGTAAAATACTTTTATTTTCTCAGTTCCTAGTGAAAAATACACACTGTAGCATTAGTTTGGAATCAAAAATCCTCACCATTAATTGTGATAGAAACATAATCTAAGTTTTGTGAGAAACGGTAGAAATAGCCAAACAAAATGCATTTTTTTTCTCTCATTAAAATGCATAGAAAATTTAAAATTGGTTGAGGGACAAATTGCAATACAATGAAAGCCTAGTTTAGCTTGGAAAAGAAAAAAGTCATTTAGGTGTCATAAGTAGGGTTAACGTAATTGCTGATTAAATAGGGACATAGCTAAAATGTCATAACTGCTCTGGTCCATAAGTGGGAAGCAAGGTCTGGAAGCAAAGTGGTTTAAGTCTGCTTCTGTTATGTTAATACAGTTGAAACTTAATTGGAAGCTAGCTTGTTGAGGTATTTCAGCTAGAGAACACATGTTGATTGTAGAGAAGGCTGCTATTGTTTGTCACATGTTGTACTTTCCAGCTTGGATAGTGGACGTTTTTCCTTCACTTTCATACTGTTTAACCACTTGCCAACCGCACCATGCCAAAGTGCGGCGGCAAAGTGGCATGCCCAGGACCACGTAACGCCAATTGGCGTCGGGTCCTGGGACTCTTCCTGGCCGGTGATCGCGCGCTGTGATGCGCACGCATCCGCCGGCAATTGGTGCCCACCCGCGACGTCAACCCGCCGGCCGTTCGAAAGCGCCGGCGGGTTGTTAACCCCTCGATCGCCGTGTTACAAGCGTATAATACGCTTTGTAATGTATACAAAGCGTATTATACAGGCTGCCTCCTGCCCTGGAGGTCCCAGTGATCGAGGGACCACCAGGGCAGGCTGCAGCCCTCCCTGTCTGCACCAAAGCACACTGATTTGCCCCATGATCGCCCACCCCCCAGACCCCTGTTTGCACCCAATCACCCCCCTAATCTCCCATCAATCACTCCCTGTCACCATCTGTCAACGCTATTTTTTAGATTAGGTGCTAAACTGCCCCCTGGGGGCTCCTGATCACCCCCCCCCCCCGTGTACTGTATATATCTATTCTCCCCTGTCAATCACCTGTCAATCACAAATCAATCACCCTCTGTCACTGCCACCCATCAGCTCAGACCCTAACCTGCCCCTTGTGGGCACCTGATCACCCGCCTACACCCTCAGATTGTCCGCAGACCCACCCTCAGATCACCTCCGAAAGTGCATTGTTTACATCTGCTTTCCCCTCTAATCACCCATCAAACACCCCGTCACCACCTGTCACTGCTACCCGTCAGATCAGACCCTAACTACCCCTTGCGGGCACCCAATCACCCGCCACACCCTCAAATAGCCCCCCAGACCCACTCTGATCAACTCGCCAGTGCATTGCTTGCATATATTCTCCCTTGTAATCACCTACTGATCACCTATCAATCACCCCCTGTCACCACCTGTCACTGCTACCCATCAGATCAGACCCTAATCTGCCCCTTGCGGGCACCCAGTCACCCGCCCACACCCTCAGATAGCCCCCCAGACCCGCTCTGATCAACTCACCAGTGCATTGCTTGCATATATTCTCCCTTGTTATCACTGACTGATCACCTATCAATCACACAGTCCCCACCTGTCACTGCTACCCATCATATCAGACCCTAATCTGCCCCTTGTGGGCAATCAATCACCCGCCCACACCCTCAGCCCCCCAGACCCCCTCTGATCAACTTGCTTGCATATATTCTCCTCTGTAATCACCTACTGATCACCTATCAATCACCTCGTCACCCCCTTTCACCACCTGTCACTTCTACCCATCAGATGAGACTCTAATCTGCCCCTTGCGGGCACCCAATCACCTGCCCACACCCTCAGATAGCCCCCCCAGACCCCCTCTGATCACCTCCCCAGTGCATTATTTACATCTGTTCTCCCCTCTAATCAACCACTGATCACCCATCAATCACCCCGTAATCACCTGTCACTGCTACCCATCATACCCATCAGATCAGACCCTCATCTGCCCCTTGCGGGCACCCAATGACCGGCCCACACTCTCAGATCGCCCTCAGATACCCCCGATCACCTCCCCAGTGCATTGCTTGCATCTATTCCCCCCTCTATTCACACCCTGAGACACCCATCAATCACCCCCTGTCACCCCCTAGCACACCTACCTATCAAATGTCTGAGTCAGGACTGAGTCAGCCACTTCCATACCTGATATTTAACTCTTTCAGACAGGAAAAAAAAAAAAGGAACACAGCATAGTTATTTGTGTGCTTGGCTCTGTACATACACGTCTATCTCATCATGTCACATGTCACTTCGGGTATCCTTTAAGGTGTTTTATGACTGCAGTCCTTAAGGGGTTAAAGTAATATCTTTCCAAAACTGTTGTTTTTTTGGACGCTTTAATGTACACAAGTATTGGTGTTAATAGTTCACTGTTGCAACCTTAAACAAGTTTAGTGGTGTCATTGTCTGTCCTTCTGTTTACCTTTGTCTGCATTGCTCTACAAGTGTGTCCAAGGCTAAGATAAAGTTGGCAGGTGCTGTTTGTAAAGCCATCATTACAAAACTTTACCGTGGGTAAATAAAAGCACAATATGACATTCTGTTCTTTTTTCATTTTAAATGCTTGTATTAGTAACAAAGGGAATCCGTTCAAAGGACCACTACTGAGGAAAAAAATGTGATATGTGCCTTATGTGAATGGATTCAGATGTACAAAAACTAACATTTCCTTAGAAACAGGTGATCAGGTACAGTGGGATGCGAAAGTTTGGGCAACCTTGTTAATCATCATGATTTTTCTGTATAAATCATTGGTGGTTACGATAAAAAAAAGTCAGTTAATATATCATATAGGAGACACACACAGTGATAATTGAGAAGTGAAATTAAGTTTATTGGATTTACAGAAAGTGTGCAATAATTTTTTTAACAAAATTAGGTAGGTGCATACATTTTTCATTTTGATTCCAGAACCTTTAGAAATATTGCAACTAACTCAAATTGGCTTGGTAAGCTCAGTGACCCCTGACCTACATTCACAGAGGAATCTAATTATTAGAGTATTTAAGGGGGTCAATTGTAAGTTTCCCTCTTCTTTTAATTTTCTCTGCAGAGTAGCAACATGGTGGTCTCAAAACAACTCTCAAATGACCTGAAGACAAAGATTTTACACCATGATGGTTTAGAGGAAATATACAGAAAGCTGTCTCAGAAATTGCAGCTTTCTGTTTCCACAGTTAAGCTCTATTCACACCTGCGTTTTCAAAACGCCGGCAATTTTTGCCAGCGTTTTGCAGGAGTGATTTTCCGCGATTTCACCCGGAAAAATCACTGAACACTACAGCGATTTTGGCGCGATCACGTTTTGCACTTCTATAGCCCTGAAACGCGATCGCCTGGAAATCGCCTGAAATGGTGCAGGCTACACATTTGGTGCTTTTGGGCGATTTGCGCAACTCGCCCAAGTAAGAACAGGCCCATAGGGTTTCATTACGCTAGCGCTTTTTAAAAACGCTAGCGTTTGATCGTTTTGCTGAAATCGCGGCAAAACGTTCTAGTGTGAATGGGGCCTCAGGAGCATATTGAGGAAATGGAAGACCACGGGCTTCATTCAAGTTAAGGCTCGAAGTGGCAGACCAAGAAAAAAAATGAAAACGGATAAACTGAAGCAACGAATGTTGAGAACAGTTAGTCAACCCACATGTCACACGTCCCCTATTGGCCAGACCGCTCAATGCCTTCCAATCGGTTTCAGCACACAGACCATGTAATCTGTGGTCGCAATCGGTGTGCAGAAACCGCTGGAATTTTGGCAGCAGACAGACTAGAAGGGAGCTTGTGAGTTACAGTAATACAATTTACACACTATTTCAGGGTATAACTGCCACCAATCCTACAGAAGGGTAGGAGACCTCTACACTGATACTAATACCTGCAAATAAAACGGTTAAACACACTCTATTTTATCTAGCTATCAACAGTACGAACTGTGCGGCTGAATAACAGGGGTAGCTGACAAAATGATTTTTTTAGTAGTTTATTATAAATACAATATAAATCATTAATATATAAACAGAAAATCATTAAAATCAACAATTATAGAGACAATAATAGCACAGTATGAAAATAAAAAGGGAAGAAATAAATGGATACTTAAGCCAGGTGAAAATATGTCCTTTCTGGGAAGACTGAGCACATGGAAAATGTCCTTTGTTTCAGTTCAGGCAAATGGCAGCCAGCCACATGGTCCCCTGGCTGGCTGGTTCAGGTGATGGTACACAAGGGAGGACTGCCCCTCCTTGTATGCATCTGGTTGACAAACCAATCATAGTTTAAGTCCTTGGAGAGAGATTTAGGCTTAAACTTATAAAACGCTGTGATTCAAAAACAGGAAATGCCATATTTGTGCGCATGACAGATTCATATTCTTCAGAATATGACAATTCCTATGACATCAGTCGTGGCTACCATATTATGTTTAGTCCCTGAGAGGTTTAATACTTGTTTGTGGCTCATCCCCAAAACTGGTATCATAATGTCTATCAAAGCACCGTGAATTAATGATATAACTCCCATAACCGTCCTGGGCACGGTATTCCTTAAACAGGCTAAAAATCATATACAGCAGTTTTTTCTGCTTCCAACGGAGTCTAGCAGTCTGGTCTCCTGCTGAGTTTATCCTGTCTCTTTAAAAGGCAGCAACACTTTGCCAATTGGGCTTACTGCTGGAAATGCAAGGATACAGAGGCGCCAGTAGGATAAAACGAGATAAAAGGTTTAAAACGGTTTAGGTGGCGGTGGTGGACCGTCCACACACAAACAGACCAAAATGGCTGTTGTTTGTAGAAAAAATAATTTATTCACATACTCCTATATAAAAGTGCAACGCGTTTCACGGGCAAACATCCCGCTTCATCAGGCAATAAACGAACGGAGTATCTCACAGCTCTGAGTCTATTGATAGCTTGGCACCTCTGATGTACTGCTGGAAAGCTTTCACACCTTGGTGTCACTGGCCCAGGAAGAAACTCTTTTGATCAAGATAATTACACAAACCGGTGTTATCAGAAAGCCAACTTGTCTCATGAAAAAGTTCTGCTAACGGCTATGAAGAAGAGAGAGACCCCCAGGCTTGACTGCCTGGTATCAATAAACATAAGATTCTGATCTGGCACGTCAATGGCAATCGGTGCAGCAAACCGATTGCGATTGTGTCTCTTTTCTCACGGCTCTTCCGTGACACCACAGACCAGCACCAAAGACCTACAACCTCATCTTGCTGCAAATGGAGCCACTGTGCACTGTTCAACCATTCGGCGCACTTTACACAAGGAGATGCTGTATGCGAGAGTGATGCAGAGGAAGCCTTTTCTCTGCCCACAGCACAAACAGAGCCGCTTGAGGTATGCTAAAGCACATTTGGACAGCTTCATTTTGGAATAAGGTGCTGTGGACTGATGAAACTAAAATTTAGTTATTTGGGCATAACAAGAGGCGTTATGTATGGAGAAAAAACACAGCATTCCAAAAACACACCTGCTGCCTACAGTAAAATATGGTGGTGGTTCCATCATGCTGTGGGGCTGTTTGGCCAGTGCAGGGACTGGGAATCTTGTCAAAGTTGAGAGATGCATGGATTCCACTCAGTATCAGCAGATTCTGGAGACCAATGTCCAGGAATCAGTGACAATGGTGAAGCTGCACTGGAGCTGGATCTTTCAACAAGACAACAACCCTAAACACTGTTCAAAATCCACTAAGGCATTCATGCTGAGGAACAAGTACAATGTTCTGGAATGGCCATCTCAGTCCCCAGACCTGAATATAATTGAAAATCTGTGGTGTGAGTTAGAGAGCTGTCCATGCTCGGAAGCCATCAAACCTGAATGAATTAGAGATGTTTTGTAAAGAGGAATGGTCCAAAATACCTCCAACCAGAATCCAGACTCTCATTGGAACCTACAGGAAGCCTGTAGAGGCTGTAATTTCTGCAAAAG
Organism: Hyperolius riggenbachi; assembly: GCF_040937935.1. Lineage (NCBI taxonomy): Eukaryota > Metazoa > Chordata > Amphibia > Anura > Hyperoliidae > Hyperolius > Hyperolius riggenbachi. The sequence goes on along the minus strand of NC_090646.1, from coordinate 407,266,008 downwards.
AAGGCTCTACTAAATATTGATTTAATTTGTTTTTTGTGGTGCCCTAATTTATGCACCTGCCTAATGTTGTTTAACCACTTCAGGATTCGGCGTACGCTTAACTACGCCCCTGAATCCTGAAGTGGATTGCATGGAAACGGCCGCTCGTACGAGCGGCCTTTCCATGTCAGTTCACGGAGGGTGTCTCCGTGAACACCCTGCGAGCCGCCGATCGTGGCTCGCAGGGTAAATGTAAACACACGGGGAAGATCTTCCCCGGTGTTTACATGTATACGGCGCTGCTGCGCAGCAGCGCCGTGGCGGAGATCGGCGATCCCCGGCCTCTGATTGGCCGGGGACCGCCGGCACCTGATAGGCTGAAGCCTATCCCATCAGGCGCAGGACGGAATTCCGTCCTGCGCCGCTCACAGGGGGAGGTAGAGGGAGGGAAGGGGAAGGCGGCCAGGAAGCGCTGCGGAGGGGGGCTTTGAAGAGAGCCCCCCCCCGCAAGCGCAAGCAGCCGGCGGCGATCAGACCCCCCCAGCAGGACATCCCCCTAGTGGGGAAAAAAGGGGGGGAAGTCTGATCGGCCTGGCTGCTAGCTGATCGGTGCTGCGGGCTGGAGAGCCCACGCAGCACCGATCAGCAAAACCACCCGGTATCCGGAAGTGGTTAAACAACTATTGCACACTTTCTGAAAATCCAATAAACTTCATTTCACTTCTCAAATATCACTGTGGTTGTCTCCTATATGATATATTTAACTGACATTTTATATCGTAACAAGCAACGATTTATACAGGAAAATCATGACTATTAACAAGGTTGACCAAACTTCTGCATCCCACTGTACATATCCGCAATGTGCAGTATTCAAAAGTCCGCAGCGGTAATTTCGTAAAAGTAGAATAAAGTCTATGGGGAAGTAAATAAGTCAGTTCCATGCCTTTACAGCAAGTAAAAACAGATTAAAGCCAATCGTGGTTTAATGCAGTTTTTTCCAATCCTGTCCACGAGTATTATTATTATTTCAACATCAGTGCATCAACAGAGTATCAACAGTGTATGGTTTGTGGAAACCCACAGAGGTAGTTAATTGTCTCTGCTGATATACTAATTACCTCAACTGTGAATATGTGCAGTTTCCTGTAAAACCTGTACTGTTGTTGGTCTTTGGGGACAGGGTTGGGAAACAATGGCCTTGGGGCTTGTTTCCACTAGGGTAAATTTGCTGTTTTTTCCAACATGCAACTTCAGACGCTTAAACATATTCTATTTCAAATCAATAGGCTTTCACTAGGCAGTTTGCATTCCGGGAAATATGGGGTGGCATGTAGCAAAAAAGGAATGCATATGAATCATTGTAGCAATGCGATCTTGCATCACACCAAGAGCTGGCGTGTGTCTGTACAGTGGAAACGGTCCCCAATGCTAGCACACTTGGTAAAGTATAGTCATTACAGACAGCTGTTTCAACCATCTCCAGAACAAGAGTGTAAACCTTATGATATTAAGCAAGGTAAATTCTGTAAACAATCAAATGAATTGGTTTAAATTAGTGTTACCTTTTGGAACTGAACTTTTCAAGTTCAAAAACCATAATGTATAGCTGTGCTTGCCAGTAGCTGTGCACCTATCTACACAAACATTTAAGGCCTTTTGTGTCGTAATAGTTTGTTTTATTGTTTACTTTCCTGTTACAATTGCTTGTAGCTTGGCCACTTTTTCCTGCCTTGAGTCACATGGTCAGTCCTGATTGCCCCACCCACCAAAAAACATGAAGCAGTATTATGTGATTAAAAACAATGCAGGCCATGAAATCGGTATTCTTTCCACCACTTCTATATGCGGTTAGTACTTGTTTAGCAGCCTGATTACTATTATAATTTGCCTTTGTTAAATTTTTGCTTTACATTGGCTTTATCGTCCATCTGTCTAGGTGGATGAAGCTAGTTTTTGATGGCCACAAGCTGTGCTGCAATATAATATGAGTAAATATCTGTGAAAGCTAGTCCACCCTCTGTTTAATCCCTTCCCGACCGCCTAACGCCAAAAGGCGTCGGGAAGGTGGCAGCCCCACGACCACCTAACGCCGAAAGGTGGCAAGTCCTGGAGCAGGGTTTTGCAGGGGATAAATAATAGTATTCTGGTTTGATAAATAACAGCAGAATACTGCAGGACCCATTACTCTTGGGCCTGCACTTTGTCTGTGCAGGCTTCCAAATTTCATGTGCAAATAGAAACATTTATTGGAGTTACTATTTGCATATGTTTTAGGCATCTTCATGACAAGACCTTTACCTTTCAGCCGGTCATGTTGCAATGTGGAGGAGGATAATGGGCGGTAAACTCTCCATATGCAATTAATTTTTTTCTTGTGAGTTTTCTCCTAGGAGTTAAGTTTTCATCTTTGATTGAATTTTTTAGCACTTTGAAATGGAAAAAGTACCAAAAAGTTGGAGAAAAAGTACTGTCAAAATTATGGAGAAAAAGTACTGTCAAAATTATTTTGAACACTTGTTTGCTTGCTGGTGGTTTAAAAAGCAAATTGTGAAAATTTAACCTAAAAGAAAACTCAGGTGAAAAAGTGAATTGCATATGGTCTCTTGTCTCTTGCTGTTTAAAGTCCATTACTCGCCAGGCATTTAACTTTGCTTTCATAATTAGCAGGTAAGATTATTTGTTAAACCGCTTGGGGGGAAAAAAAAATCTAGCAACCTCTAGCTGGGCTAAAGCTACCCATACACTGCATCGATCACGGGCGGGTCAAGAGCGCGTCGTTAGCGGCGATTGATTGACGCAGGTTAGCAGCAGTGATGCATTACCTGTCCGCTGGTGTGAGTCCCCGGTCCGTGATGACACAGGACGGGAAAGGAAGTAATGAGGAGACAGGCCAGCCGGAGAAAGTGTTAGCAGGGACCGGGGACTTGCGCCGACAGAAAGGTAATGTATCACTGCTGGCAAGGGGGAGCACACAGGGGGGGCGGAGAGCAGACGGCCGATTCACAGGTTTTGAATCTATTTCAAGCTGAAATCTATTCAAAATCTGTGTGCAGTAATGGGCAGCTAATAGATCCCTCTGTGATCAGATTTGATCAGAGAGGGATCTATCTCTTGGTCGATCTGGTGGCAATCAACCAGTGTATGGCTGCCTTAAAGAGGAACTCCAGTGAAAATAATGTAAAAAAAAAAAGTGCTTCATTTTTACAATAATTATTTGATTTAGTCAGTGTTTGCCCATTGTAAAATCTTTTAAATCCCTGATTTATATTCTGACATTTATCACATGGTGACATTTTTACTGCTGGTAGGTGATGTAGCTGCTGCTTGCTTTTTTGGCAGATGGAAACAGCCATTTCCCACAATGCAACAGGGTTCACAGACCGGAAACTGCCAAGAGTAGGTACTCAGAATTTCTTTGTGGGAGAGGTTTCACCACAATATCAGCCATACAGCGCTCCCTGATGGTCTGTTTGTGAAAAGGAATAGATGTCTCATGTAAAAGGGGGTATCAGCTACTGATTGGGATAAAGTTCAATTCTTGGTCGGAGTTTCTCTTTAACATTGATTACATGACATTCCTTACAAGATAGTGTCTACCATGGTGTGTGCTGGGAAATGTACCTCACCAGGAGCTCACAGCCGCTACCAAACCAGTCCTTGCTAAAGGAACTAGCTGATTTTTGTCATAGATCTCCCCCTTTCATGTGTGCTGTCTAGTGTTGGTGAATGGAATCCAGCATGGAAAGTGGGTTAATGCTCTTAACAGTGGATGAGAGAGGCATCTGGAGTGACTGAGGTGGAAAGCAATGGCAAGCATTCGTAAAAGTTGCAGGGCAGTACGTAACTTTTGTTTTGTAATTGAGTGCTTGTATTAATACTTACAGTACTCAGTGTTGTCTGTTTGATTTTTGTGTTGTTCTTTAACCTCTTGACGACCAGCTAACGCCGATTGGCGTAAACTGGTCGTCTGCGGGTTACCATGGAAACTGCCGCTCGATCGAGCGGCCTTTCCATGTCAGTTCACGCAGGGTGTCTCCGTGAACAGCCGGTGAGCCGCCGATGGCGGCTCGCCGGCAAAATGTAAACAGGCGGGGAAGAAATCCCCGCGGTTTACATCATACGGCGCTGCTGCGCAGCAGCGCTGTAAGGCAGATCGGCGATCCCCGGCCTCTGATTGGCCGGGGATCGCCGGCATATGATAGGCTGAAGTCCGTCCTGCGCAGCACACAGGGGAAGGGAGAGGGAGGGAGCGGGCGAGAGGGCGGAAAGCGCTGTGGAGGGGGGCTTTGAAGAGCCCCCCCCCCCCCCCCCCCGCTAAGCAACTGCAGCCGGCGGCGATCAGACCCCCCCAGCAGGACATCCCCCTAGTGGGGAAAAAAGGGGGGTAGTCTGATCACCCTGCTGCACTCCTGATCGGTGCTGCGGGCTGTAGAGCCCACGCAGCACCGATCAGTGTAAAATCCCCTGGTCGGCAAGTGGTTAAGAACCAGTCATATACAGTATATGCACAGTGAGTGTGATGCTAGATACTACTACTAGCTAACTCTCTGGCTTGGAACCCACTAGGAGCGCTTTTCTGAGCGCTTTGTAATTTGAAAAGCTCTTGCTAATGTAATGCTATGGGTGTGATCCCACTAGAGGGATGTGATTTTATAAAAATCCCCCATAGCATTGCATTAGCAAGAGCTTTTTCAAATAGCCCTTAGAAAAGCCCTCACAAGGCTGTTTGAGCACTCATTACAGATCTGCATCTAACAGCTCCTGTCCAGAGGCTCTGTTTCACCTTATGTTGCTTTACTTGGCCATCATTTATAAATTACTTTTCACATATCAGCAATGCATTTAAAATAAATGCAAAATAATTTAAGGAAGTCCAGTCTAAAAAGCAGCAACTTTCCATGAGTGCCTTCCTCAGAATGTGCTGTGTATTTTTCCATGTTTAGGCCATTCTTGGCATGATCTGAGTGCCAAGCTGTCACTGTGCTCTGTTGCTTCATATTGGATCTGATTGGCAGAAGCTTCTACAGCAATTTGTGCCGTTTGCTCTGAATATTGTATTAAAGGGACCCTTGAGGGCTATTTCACATTCGGCGCTAGGAGTGCCGCTAGCCTGCAATTGTGGCCAAAATGTCGCGATTCAATGTGATTTGTGCTCGATTCCCATTCAGTAGATGCATGCATGCAGCATGTTTGCAATTGATCAAAATCACAAACGCTGCAGTGTGACTGTATCCTTAGGGACACATGAGTAGCAGTACTTTGCTGATCGCTGGCAATCAGCAAAGTGCTGAAGAATCGGCAATTGTGAACTAGCCCTAAGCCTGTGAAAAAATAAATAAAAAAAAAACTGTTTTACTCACCTGGGGCTTCTACTAGCCCCCTGCAGCCGTCCAGCCGTTTTCGGCGGACAGGCTCACTGCGTAGGTCTGGCCGCGCGTCTTATTCTTCGCATTCCCGTCTGCAATAGTGCTATTGCGAACAGGAACGAGAGGAAGACTACACATCACCAGACCGGTCAGCGAATCGAAACTAGCTGGCGGCGGGGGCCAGGAGGATCCGTGAGTGACTGCGAGGGCTCAGGACTGCTGCAGGGGGCTGGTAGAAGCCCCATGTGAGTAAAAATATATTTTTTTAGAAGGCTTAAAGTGGCATATAACCCTGCATTGCATCTTTGCTCTAAAACATTATTTACAGCATATTATATGCAACCAGCATTTTTTTTTTTTACTAGACTAGCATTCGAAGGGTTACACACAGAACTTGAGAGTTCAGTGCAGTGAAATGCAGAGGCATCTGAACTTTAGATAATGTTATCTTGTGTTTACTTAAATGTATCAAGTGAGGAATGTGACAATTCTCTGACTGCAGAGAAGCTGCTGGAGACAGAGACACTGAAAGCATGTCTGCCTGCAAAACAGCAATGAATAAAACCAGTTATTAATAAAATGCAAAGTCAGCTCACAAAGCAAAAAACTGGACTTTTGGAAACCTATAACTTCTAAATGAATAATACTTATGCACAAATGCAAATATAACCATATGGCATATAAAAAGTAGGTAAACATGTTTTTATTTAATATTGTCAGGGTTTTAAACCGCTTTAAGTACCTCCTTTAAACTTTTCCTTTTTGTCAACTGGGAAAAGGTTTGTACCTTTTTGTTAGGCTTTTACCCTCATTTTGCATGTTTTGCAGGCAAACTCACCTATGCAAAGGTGGGGGTAATTAGTGTCTCAGCTAGGTGGATTCCATTTAGCTGAGACATTAAATGTCCAACCTTCATTGCATTTTATATACTATAACGTGTACAGTCTGCAACTGACCACTGTGAACCTAGCCTAAACATAATTCTGCTAATTGTTAGAAGCCAAATAACCTGCATGTTATGTTTTAGGGCATGGAAGCAGCCAGAGATGGCAGGAGAAACCATTAACAAATATGGTTTGAACTACTTGTGGGCTATGTTCTCATCAGAAAACTGAAGGGAAAAAAGGAACTGTTTACAAAATAAATGCTTTTTTTTCTAGCACAAGTTTAACCAGTTACAATGGAGTACTGGGAACAGCCCCGTAGAATTGAACTCAGGAAATGTGCTGCACCAATTAAATCACTACGACGTGCTACGCCATGAAAAACATAATGTATTCAGAAAAGAGAACAATGGCTCATTTGCACCGCTTGTTGTATACATGTAGAACTATTTATTATGTCAACAAAATCAAACTTCTATAAAACCACTTAAAATTACAATCAACCGTATCCTCCCCTGATAATTTGTATAACTTACTAGCAACGAAGGATCTCTATATAATATATGTATAATTATGTACTTTGGATAAGTTTAACATTAACTTCTTGAGAACCGTAGTCTTAAAGTGAACCAGAGACGAAGCACCCTCCTGTATTTTACCATATATATCAGTGGGAACATTAGAAAAAACACCTACCCTGCTCTGTTTCATTTTTAACTGTTCAGCTTTCTTCTTATCAGCCCTGATAAAATCCCCGACTGAGCATTCAGTCTGGCTTTGTTTAGGAATTTTAATAGCGGAGTCTGACTTCTCTGGTGTCTTTTCAAGCCCAAGCCTGCCCCCTTGTGGCACTGCTATAATGACTCCGCTATAAAGATTCCTGAGCAAAGCCAGACTGGATGCTCAGTCAGGGATTTTATCAGGGCTGATTAGAAGCAAGCTGAACAGTTAAAAATGAAACAGAGAAGCAGTGTAGGTGTTTTCTCTAATGTTCCCACTGATATATATGGTAACATACATGAGTGTGCGTAGTCTCTGGTTCACTTTAAACCCCAAGACCCCCCCCCCCCCCCTGTGACTAGGCCATTTTTTTTTACAAAATAGGCATCTGCAGCTTTAAAGTGATTCTAACAAAATTGTCAGCCTTATTTCTTCTATAAGTTCCTATACCTGTTCTAATGTGGTCTTGCTTACTGCAGCCTTTTCTAGTTGCACTGTCTCTGTAATATATCTAATCTTTTTTGTCAAGCTTTGTGGAGGCAGAGAGGAATGCACTGCATCTGCTGTGATAGGGATAAGTTATGCACACCCCTTCCACGCCCCCTGCAGGCTCTGTGTGTGTGCTTTGTTTATTAGTCACATACAGCTCTCTGCTCTCAATTTCAGCTTGTCTGAAGGGGAAGGGAGCTTCCCATGCTGAGAAACTGAGAATCCCTGACTGGAGTTCACTATGTAATAAAAACTTATAGTATACTGTAACATGATATACTGTGTGTGTATGTATGTATGTGTATATATGTATATATATGTATATATATGTATATATATATATATATATATATATATATATATATATATATATATATATGTATATGTATGTATATATAAAACTGGCGATTAAAAGCCAGGATCATGGCTGGGAGCAGCGGAAATGGCAAAGAGGGACCCAGGAGATCACAGTGACTCAATTGGCATGTTTTTTATTGTACAAATCGGACAGTACAGATTATCTTTAAGGGCCCGCTGCAGGGCCGTACAACTCGGCACACAAGTGATTTCCCCCCCCCCCCCCCCCCGCACACCTTTTCTGCCCAAAAACAGAGCTCTCTGTTGGTGGGCTGTTATCCCTGCCTGCGATGTTTATTTTTATATAAATATTTTTTTGTTTTTTATTTTTAAATAAAAGTAGTGATTGATTTTTTTTAAACCCACCCTCCCCTCCTCCCTCCAGCCAAGCAGCGCGATCGGTTGTCATAGGCTTTAGCCAATTGAGGCTTTAGCCTATGACAGCGGATCGCTTCCCTTCCTCCAGAGGGGACAGCCATGTCACACGGCTGTCCCCAGTACAGCGCTGCCTTAGATCGCATCGCTGTACAGTGTTATTAGACAGCGGTTTCGCCATCTAACAGGCCCTAGTGGCGAATGCCACTGGGAGGCTGATGTCGGAGCTCCGTCACTCAAGCAGGGATGCAAGCGCATCTGTGCGTGATCCCCTGCAATCTCCGCCCCCAGCACTTCACGCCAATTGGCATGGAGTGGTCCTAGGGCTGCCGCGCTGCTCACGCCTATTGGCGTTGAGAAGTCCTTAGGCAGTTAAACCCCCCTAGTACTGGGCCCAGGAAGTGCTTGTATTAGTGCTATAGAATATATAATATGATTATCCATTGAATGCAAAAATGGTGAATAAAGTGCATATGAAACCTTTAACCACTTGCCGGCCGCCCACAGCCGATGGGCGGCGGCAAGGGCTGGGCCCAAACGACCGCAATACGCCCATCGGCGGTGGCAGCGGGTGTGGTTATGCGGCGATCGTGTCACGCGATCAGCCGCCGACAACTGACTCCGCCCACCTGGCGCACTAACCCGCCAGCCGTTCGGAAGCGCCGGCGGGTTATTAAGTCCTCGATCGCCACATGGAAACAGTATAATACGCTTTGTAATGTATACAAAGCGTATTATACAGGCTGCCTCCTGCCCTGGTGGTCCCAGTGATCGAGGGATCACCAGGGCAGGCTGCAGCCCTCCTTGTCTGTACCCAAACACACTGATCCTGCCCCCTTCCCTCTGATTGCCCACAGCACACCTCAGACCCCCCCTGCCCACCCCTCAGACCCCTGTTTGCACCCAATCACCCCCCTAATCACCCATCAATCACTCCCTGTCACTATCTGTCAATGCTATTTTTTAGATTCGGTCCTAAACGGCCCCCTGGGGGCTCCTGATCACCCCCCCCCCACACACACACACTCTCAGATCCTCCCCAGACCCCCTCCCCCGTGTACTGTATACATCTATCCTACCCTGTCAATCACCCATCAATCACCCCCTGTCACTGCCACCCATCAGATCAGACCCTAACCTGCCTCTTACGGGCATTTGATCACCCACCCACACCATCAGATCGCTCGCAGACCCCAGCCTTGACCACCTCGCCAGTGCATTGCTTGCATCTATTCCCCCTCTAATCACACCTTAAGACACCCATCAATCACCTCAGATCACCTCCAAAGTGCATTGTTTACATCTGTTCTGCCATCTAATCACTCACTGATCACCCATCAATCACCACCTGTCACTGCTACCCATCAGATCAGACCCTAATCTGCCCCTTAGGCACCCAATCACCCGCCCACACCCTCAGAACGCCCTCAGACCCCAGCCTTGACCACCTCGCCAGTGCATTGCTTGCATCTATTCCCCCTCTAATCACACCTTGAGACACCCATCAATCACCTCCTGTCACCCCCCCCCCTCCCTGCCACCCTCTAGCACACCTACCCATCAGATCAGGCCCTAATTTGCCCCGTGTGAGCTTCTGATCACTCGGCCAAGCCCTCAGATCCCCCTCAGACCCCTTCCGATTACCTCCCCAGTGCATTGATTGCATCTATTCTCTCCTCTAATCACCCCCTGAGACACCCATCAATCACCTCCTGTCACCCCCCCCCCCCCCCCCAGCACTCCTAACCATCCGATCAGGCCCTAATCTGTCCCCTGTGGGCTTCTGATCACCCAGCCAAACCCTCACCCGCCCCACCGCAGTGACAGCATTTTTTTTTTCTGATCACTGCTAGTCTCTATGACTTAATTGTGGCTGAGACCAACCGTTATGCCACACAATACGCAACCGCCAATCCAAGAAGCTACCATGCCCAGCCTTTTCGGTGGAAGCCACTCCAAGTTTCCGAACGTAACATTTTGTGGGGCCTTCTCCTTAACATGGGTCTAGTCAAAAAGAAAGTATTGCGGTCTTATTGGTCTACGCACCCAATACATCTCATGCCCATGTTCTCTGCTGCCTTCTTCCTGCACTTCAGTGCTAATACAACCTGACATCTAAGAGGCCACCCTGCTTATGACTGGTTCCACAAAATTCGCCTCCTCATAGACCACCTGTCATCAAAATTTGCAGATGCTTCTACCCCTGAACAGTCATTTTGAGGCATTTGGTTTCCAGACTACGCCTCATGGTTTTGGGCCCCTAAAATGCCAGGGCAGTATAGGAACCCCACAAGTGACCCCATTTTAGAAAAGACGCCCCAAGGTATTCCGTTAGGTGTATGACATGTTCATAGATTTTATTTTTTGTCAGAAGTTAGCGGAAATTGATTTTTATTGTTTTTTTTTTCACAAAGTGTCATTTTCCACTAACTTGTTACAAAAAATAAAATCTTCTATGAACTCGCCATACACCTAACGGAATACCTTGGAGTGTCTTCTTTCTAAAATGGGGTCACTTGTGGGGTTCCTATACTGCTCTGGCATTTTAGGGGCCCTAAACCGTGAGGAGTAGTCTAGAAACCAAATGCCTCAAAATGACCTGTGAATAGGACGTTGGGCCCCTTAGCGCACCTAGGCTGCAAAAAAGTGTGTCACATGTGGTATCGCTGCACTCAGGAGAAGTAGTATAATGTGTTTTGGGGTGTATTTTTACACATACCCATGCTGTGTGGGAGAAATCTCTCTGTAAATGGACAATTGTGTGTAAAAAAAAAAAAAATCAAAAAAAAATAATCAAACAATTGTCTTTTACAGAGATATTTCTCCCACCCAGCATGGGTATGTGTAAAAATACCCCCTAAAACACATTATACTACTTCTCCTGAGTACGACAATACCACATGTGTGGCACTTTTTTTGCAGCCTAACTGCGCTAAGGGGCCCTAAGTCCAATAAGCACCTTTAGGCTTTACAGGGGTGCTTACAATTTAGCACCCCCAAAATGCCAGGACAGTAAACACACCCCACAAATGACCCCATTTTGGAAAGTAGACACTTCAAGGTATTCAGAGAGGGGCATGGTGAGTCCGTGGCAGATTTCATTTTTTTTGTCACAAGTTAGCAGAAATGGCAACTTTTTTTTTTTTTTTTTCGTCTGTGTCATTTTCCGCTAACTTGTGACAAAAAATAAAATCTTCTATGAACTCACCATACCTCTCCGTGAATACTTTGGGATGTCTTCTTTCCAAAATGGGGTCATTTGGGGGTATTAATACTATCCTGGAATTTTAGCACCTCATGAAACATGACCGGTGCTCAGAAAAGTCAGAGATGCTTCAAAATGGGAAAATTCACTTTTGGCACCATAGTTTGTAAACGCTATAACTTTTACCCAAACCAATAAATATACACTGAATGTTTTTTTTTTTTTTTTTATCAAAGACATGTAGCACAATACATTTGGATACAAATGTATACAGAAATTTTACTTTATTTGACAAATTTTATCACAGAAAGTAAAAAAAATCATTTTTTTGACAAAATTCATGTATTTTTTGATGAATATAATAAAAACTACAAATCGCAGCAGCAATCAAATAGTACCAAAAGAAAGCTGTTTTAGTGACAACAAAAGGAGGTAAAATTCATTTAGATGGTAGGTTGTATGACCGAGCAATAAACCGTTAAAGCTGCAGTGGTCTGATTGGAAAAAAAGGCCCTGGTCCTTAAGGGGCGAAAAGACTGTGGTCCTCAAGTGGTTAAATGACCTTAACAAATCTATAAAACCATGAAGTGCAATAACTGTTGCTGAGTACAATGGAACGGCATACAGGTGCATAAGGTGCAATCTAATATGCGAGTAGATGCTACAACCGGGCACATGATACGGAGTTCTGAGGTCCGCAGAGCAGGGGAGGAACGGGTGAGAAACCCCAATGACAGGCTCCACATGCGTCGTGGGCAATGCGTCCCGTTTCCTCAAGAGCTGGATATACAAAGTACTTACTTGCTATTATGTTTTATACAAATTATATATCTGGGTATGATATGGCTTATCATCTTAAGTGGTCTTATATGTTTGATTTTGTTGACCTAATAAAAAATTTACATTTATACAACAGGCGGTGCTGAAGAAACATTTTCTCTTTTCTGAAAGCCTCCATAGAATAGTATGGGCAGAGAGTTGATATGCAGAATTATTCTGCAACACAACTGAGCAATGTGAACGAGCCCTGGAAAGAAACTTGTCGAGTAGAGATGTGGGAAATTCTGGTTGTTATCATTTACTAAGAAGTGAGTCACTGACCTTGAATGAGCTTGCATCTTACAAATTTCCAAACTCTTGCCTGTTTTATATGTTTAACATGATGGTGAATCACTAACCCATAAAACAAGGTTAATGATGAATGTCCCAAAGCTTATACTGAAACTTTACCTGAAATCTGGGTGCCTTTTTATGGTATTTGTATATACTTCTTTGACAAATGCTTAGCTTGCATACCTTTTGGGTGTGGGGCTATCTGAGGGGACCTCATAAAGACAGAGTAAAGGCATTTGTGTGATCCTCTGTAGCTTGATTGCCTGCCTTTTTTCTTTTTTTTTTTTTTTTTTTTTTACATTACCTGTGATTCCTCGTTCCTCAGATATTCCTGCTTCCTGCTGCTAGACCGGCAAAAAGCCTATGGGGTAGTCGAAGGAATATCTAATGCATGGAACTTTTACAGAGACAAAGTAAAGGCATGTTTTATGAAGCTTGGTTAGCCCCATATTTTTCTTTTGTCCCTGTGAATTACCATTTTTTCAGATATTCCTATTTCCTGCCTGTATACTAGCAGCATCTCTAAGGACTGGTAGATGCAATATGTGGGGAATGGTACTTCATAGATATATGTATCTCCTGCCAGTGGCTATTCAGCTCTACCCCATCACATTTATCAGTCCCCAGCACGTCTCACCATTACCTTTTTTTTTTTTTTTTTTTTTTTATTCTAACAAGAATTTAAGACAGCCAAAGTATGAAGAATGTGTGATAAATGTTCTTACTAATGTACATTAATAAACAGATTTTTCAACACAAATAACTTACGAAGTAGCCGAAAGTAATAACATGGCCTTGGGTAAGTCAAGTATAATAAAATAACTCCAATAAAACAAGAATAGAGCTTTCAACTGCTCTCCAAAGGACATGCCCACATGCTCCCACCAATATGTACTCCAATGTATACTCCAGATAACGTACACAATGCAGTGCACATACACTACTAAAGAGCACGTGGATGTGGATTATGGCTTAAACAAAGGAGGTGCCTGAGGAAGGAATTATGACAACCAGAAAGCTTGAAACAAAACCATCTCTGATGGTGGCCATAGAGCAGGCGATTTGCTGGCCGATCAACCATCTGATTTGATTATTGGAATCAGATAAAAATCTGTGCTGCCAAGTGCATGCACGATGAGAATCCGACCAATTTCAGGCCAAAATTGGTTGCATTAATCGGTCTGACATGCTGCAAGATGTAGGGCAAACTTGGTTGATCGAGTGCTTGGTGGTAACAGCGAGCGATATCAGGGCAAGGGACAAAACTCCGGATGCTGTCCCCCTAATAATGTTTAATGTACCCAGTGCACTGTATACATTAGCTGCCCATGGCAGCCGCTTGCTCTGGGCTCCCTCAGCCATCCATACATGTGCCTGACTTGGCTGCCTAGTAATGTAGGTGCATGTGTGACGTCACACGCACCATGTTACTAGTTAACCCCGTGGAGCACGTGCATAGACGGCGGGGGGAGCCTGGAGCAAGCGGCGGCTATGGTCAGGTATTGTATGGAGTGCACTGGGCACCGGAGGGGCACATTAAACATTAGGAGGGACAGCAGCAGATGCAGCCGTCACAAGGCCGATTCCAGATTGATTTCAGCATGAATTTGTTTGGGAATCGGCTTGCGGTGAATGGGCGGCCGACAGATCTCTCTCTACTCTGATTTGATTAGAGAGATATTTGTCACTTGGTCAAATCTGCCTTTCATTGCTAGATGTATGGCTACCTTAAGGCTGAGATTTCAGCACATGCTTGCGTTTTATGTGTGGGAATTTGCATGCGAATTTTCACACAAGGAAAAATGTGCAAATTTTAGGCAGGTTTTCACATGTGGGTTGCATATCGGACAATTTCTCCTCCATTGTGTTCTATGTAAAAGACGTGCAAATTCTCACATTACATATGCAGACCCATGGTCAATTCAGGATGCATAATGTGAAAATTTTGAGAAAGTAAAACCAAGCGAATGCAGCTTACCTTATGCCATCTGTGAAATGTTGGTAAGGGCTGGGGCCTTCAACAGTGCTTTCTGATTGCGGGTGATCGGCAAGGCACTGCAACAGTGGAACCCTATGACAGTGGTTCCACTAGCAGCAGAGCTGCATGCAGCATTTTCGGAGTGATTGCATTCAGTGTCTACAGGGTCAAATCGTGTAAGCTCTCAGAATCGCAATTTAAAATCGTGGTACTTCTCGTGAAATCACAAGCGGTTTCTGAAATCTCGAAGCTGCTCTATAATTGGCCTGGACCTAAGAGTTCTGGTTTGGACCGGTTTGCTGTTTGTGGACCTTAGATGGCTTGCCACAGTTGATGGTACACAGTACCTTGAACTATACCAGAGAATTCTAAAGGAAAATATTAAGACACATCTGTCTGAGAACTGTATCTCCAGCGACCGTTGGTCATGCAGCAAGAGAAGCACAACACACAAGTCATTGTATAAAAGAATGGTTAAAGGAGAATAAAGTGAATGTTTTGCAATGGCCAAGTTGACATGTTGTAAAAAGACCCAAAGCTAGCAATTCCTGTTTGGAAACCCACTAACGTCCAAGAGCTGAAGCTGTCCTGAATGGATGAATGGAATTAAAGCTCTTTGAGTTGATGTGCAGGATTGAACAGTTACTATAAATGTTTAGTTGCAGTTATTGACACAGAGGGAGGTCCCGCAGAATTCTGAGAGCATCATACACTTATACAGTATGCAGATATGATGTTGGATACATTTAAAACAAAAAATACATGCATTGCTTGATATCATTTTTGTTAATTGTTTAACTAGGTTTTTTCCTCTACCATTAAGATTTGTTTGAAACTCAGGTGTAGCTTTAGGACCAATTCATATAGCAATAAAGAAATGTTAAGTTCACAAATGTTCAAGCTCCACTGTATATCTGCGCTGCAGTGCACTCTGAGTTTTCTAACCTTTCTGTGTGCTGCTCATGGCAATGCTTGTTTGGAATCAGAAACATTTACAATATAGACAGGACAGAGTTCCTTTACTGCTGACCTCATAAAGTGCACTGTGATTGCTTGTACTTTAGGTGAATTGTGCAAGGAGTATACACAAAGCAACTGGACGTTATTATGTACATGTGAAGCTGGAAAAAAGTTAGTTTGTGGCGGTTTATTTAACCTATTATTATTATTATTATATTTATAAAGCGCCAACATATTACACAGCGCTGGACATTAATTTAGGTTACAGCCAATATTTAGGGGTGACAAACAGCAATATGACAATACAGGAATACAAGAAAACCAGATCACACAGCAAAGTATGAATACAAGGTAATGCTTAGTCAGTCACTGGATGGAGCATGGAGATTAGGCAAGTTAGGTTCACTCAAATGCATAGCATGGGTGCACAGTAATGGAGGTGCATGATCAGGTAGGACACAAAAGGAGGGGGACCCTGCCCAAAGGCTTACAATCTAGAGGGAGAGGTAGGGACACGAGTGGTAGGGGATCAGAGTTCAGCTGTGGGTTTAGAGCAATTGTGAGGGGTGGTAGGCCAGAGTGAAAAGGTGAGTTTTTAGGGCGTTCTTGAAGGTTTTGAAGGAGGGGGCTGCCCTAATGGGTGGAGGTAGGGAGTTCCATAGTGTTGGAGCGGCTCTTGAGAAGTCTTGTAGGCGTGCATGGGACTGGGTGATGCGAGGGACGGTCAGGCGAAGTTCATTGGAGGAGCGGAGTGAGCGGCTTGGTGTGTATCTCTGAGTAAGATCAGAAATGTAGGTTGGACAGGTTTTGTGGACAAATTTGTAGGTCGGACACAAATATCTTGAATCTGATTCTGGACTGGATAGGAAGCCAGTGGAGGGATTCATGGAGGGGAGCCGCCCTGGTGGAGCGATGGGAAGAGTGGATAATTCGGGCTGCCGCATTCATGATGGACTGCAGTGGGGCTATTCGGGTCATAGACAGACCAGACAGAAGGGCATTGCAGTAGTCAAGGCGGGAAATTATGAGGGCATGGATGAGGAGTTTGGTGGTGGCAGAGGTCAGGAAAGGGCGAATCTTACAGATGTTACGAAGGTGGAAGTTGCAGGACTTTGTGAGGTTTTGGATGTGAGGAGTGAAGGAGAGTGCGGAGTCCAGGGTGACACCCAGACAGCGGGCTTGAGGGCGAATGGTAGTGTGGTTAACAGTGACCTGCACATCTGGGAGGTCCAGGGATGACCGGGGTGGGAAGATCATAAATTCCGTTTTGTCTAGATTTAGTTTCAGGAACTTAGCGGACATCCAGGAGGAGATGGCAGATAGGCAGGAGGAGACCTTGTCCATGGTAGTGGTGGATATGTCAGGGGTGTGGAGGTAGATTTGGGTGTCATCTGCATACAGATGATAGTTAAAACATACAGCAGGAAACACTAGAACCCAGTCGGTTATCACATCAAATGTAGATGAAAGCACATTTTAAAGCAAAACTCTCACTACAGTGAAGGTATTGGCAGAGCTGCTGAAAATGTTAAGAGAAATTGTAGTATCCCTTTGCAATGGTTGTATACTGTAGATTGAGGTTGCAAGGACTATGGGCTCTATTCACGAAACTTCTCATAAATGACTTATTTATCACCTAATTGATAAAAATAACCTTTAAGCACATTTACAAGCAAAATAATAACTCAAGTAAGTTGTTCCTGATTAACTTTATTTCAATATTTTCTTACCTTAATTATATTATATTTTTGCTCTTTGGGTGCTTAAAAATGTGGCATAGATCAGGTGAAAGAGCTTTGTGAATCATGCCCATTGAGGCAATGAATCACACTCACATTGTGTCCAGATTGCAATTGCACAGGTAGTTGCTGCTTTGTCACTGCTGTGTACTCTGACTATATTATTGCCTGTAAGCCATGTAAAAATACTGCAATAAACGATCATCAGAACCAGCTAGTGAATAAGATTGTTGTGATAAATTTTGGTTGTAGGAGTCCCAACTAGGGAACAAGACAGTATGTGTTGTCTTAGTAGTACACACCCGGATGTTTGTATGCTGGTCTAATGTAAGCAAATTCTGAAATGGAGCGGTCATGTCTCTTTGAACTCGATGGATGTATGTCTTTTTTTTCAACCCAAATATCTATACAACTATGAAAAATAAGCATCAGCTTCATCCCTGGGCACTGATGTTTATGGTCATTTGAGTAGGTCTTCAAAAATAAAAACTGCACTCAGAAATCTTGGACTTTAATTTGGTATTTTGGATGTTGGCAACCTCTTCTTCTACAATGTGTGAACTGCTGTTGATAAATGGAGGGCCATATCCTATTCCAGGTGATAAGTAGCTTGAGCATTTGAGCTACTCATCGTCTGCCCATTGCACAAGTATTACTGGCAAATCAAACGGCCAGCTTCACTCGTGATGGCCAAGCGTTAGGAGCAGGACCGTGGAGTCGGGGCAATTTTGGGTGCCTGGAGTCGGAGTCAGGAAAAAATACTCCGACTCCTAATGAATTTAAACTGTAATTAAAATAAAAAATATGATAAAATGTTTTTCTCAGATAAGTCATCATAAATAATTTATACATACAGTAAAAGCTATGCTTAGGCCACAAAAATGAAATAAAGCAATCAAAATTAGTTACTAGTGCTGCTTCAATAAAGCAGTCTCCGTATTTAAAGTCAGATATACACATCTGATTGTGACTGTATATATGATGTGTACACAGGAATCTTATATATACTAAATAACATCTATGCTGTAAGTATAAAGCCTGATGTGTAGCCATGTCACTAATAGAGATGGTCAATGAGATGGAAATAGTTCTGCGTTGATTCTGATTTATGCAAATGTACGCACTCTTTGCTCATGAAATCAAATAATTTGATATGTTAAAATTTGGTTTGGTGACTACGAATTAAATGGTACCTGAGAAGGATGAAAATAAAAGTTTTATACATACCTGGGGCTTCTTCCAGCTCCCTTCAGGCTAATCAGTCCCTCGCTGTCCACCTCCACCACCTGGATCTTCTGCTATGAATCCTGGTAATTCAGCCAGTCAGCACAGTCCAGCCGCATGCCGCTTCCACAGCCAGGAGCGTTCTGCACCTGCGCAACAGTGCTGTGCAGGTGTAGTACGCTCCCGGCGGCGGAGTGTGTGCATGCGCACTACGCCAGACTGGCTCAAGTACCTGGACTCATAGCAGAAGATCCAGGTGGCGGAGGAGGACAGCGAGGGACTGATTAGCCTGAAGGGGGGCTGGAGGAAGCCCCAGGTATGTATAAAACTTTAATTTCATATGTCTCAGGTTTACTTTGTTACACAGTAGTACTATACTCTACATATGCACTCCCCACAGAGCTGCAGGGAATCCACTGAGAATGCTGTGCACATTGAACACAGAAGTGTTGTCTATCACCCATAAACCTGGTTCAGATTGTGCATGAAGAATGTGTAATAGAGGAAGAATCTCCTTATTCCCCTGCAGAGTACCTGCACATCACTCTTACATGTACCCACAGTTACATTGCCAAGGGCCTGATAGATGTTCTTTGTTCCGGCCTGTACCTTTTACAAGTACTCTTACCAAGGACTAGTTTTAGTCTATGACTAAAGGGAATAAATATGGCAGTCTCCATATCCTTCTCACTTGTCTTTTAAAATTCCTAAGCGTTGGCAGTTAAGAGACGAATTTCATGTTACATACTTTCAATCAACAAGATTGTAGTATGCAAATTAGAGGAGTCGGTGGAATCCTAAACTGAGGAGTCGGTGGATTTTTGTACCGACTCCACAGCCCTGGTTAGGAGCAATACCCAGGTGAATAGTAGCTTTTTTCATGAGCACTGCTCCGGTAGGCCATGCGATGGGGAGTGAGGGTTTGTGCTGTGGAACTGTCCTTCAGCACTATATCACTGCTGCTTCGCTTCCCCTGGAGATCCGTCGCTGCCACCAATTGCTTGCTGCCGCTAAGGCCAGAAAAGCCACCAGCACTTACCCGACATGTGCGGCTGCATGCCAGGCTCTCCCGCCACAGTCACTTTGCGCTGGACCAGCTGTTACTGCCATTGCTGAAAGAAAGGGTGGTTGTTTAGTTTTTTTTAAAGGGTGCGAGCTCTGACATTTTTTTTTTATTAAATCAAAACTTGGCTAATTTAGCTCCAAAGCTTTAATTAACCCCTTCATGCAGGCTGGTATACCCAGGATGGCTGAGTCGACCTTTGTGGGGCTCTGCCATACTGACCAAACCAGTCCACATGGCATATGATATAGGGGAGGGATCTGTAAGTGGCTTTGTAGTCATAATAAAGGAGTCTCCCAAATGCTAAGTTACCGTAATGTGGCGGAAGACATGCGTTAGAGACTTTAGACCTGCTCCTTAGCAGGACTACTAAGATGCGTTTGCCAGACAGCATTGCTTCCTGGTACCATGAAAAGTGGAATAGGATAGAGTGTAAAGAACTTACCGTACTAGGTAACAAAATCGCCCAAGCAAGTTTTTATCTGCTGAGTGCTAACTGGGTGCTAGTTTGATTGGGTGACATTATTTTCGCCTGATTTAAAACTCACTAGTGAGTTCCTTAATGGGATATGGTCTATAGTCTGTTGTTGACACTGGTTACCCTTCCACAGTACTGGAGGTAAACATAGTTTGTGTCTGTAGTTTTGAACCAGATGAATTGTCAATGATTACCAATTAGGATGAACCAGGTGAATTACCAGTGATTCTTTAAAGTGGTTCTCACTTAGCTGTTCTTTTTTTTTTTTTTTTTCTTTTCTTTCTTTTTTTTATTTAAATGTTAGATTTTGTTTCAACTGGAATTTAATTGTTTTGTTTTAACACAATCAGATGTAAGAAGGATTTGTATTGTCAAATGGTTCCAACGCCACAGTGCCATGGATTGTGTAAAATTTGTCAGTTTTTTTTTTTTTTTTTCAGGCAAGCTCCATTGCCAATGGTGCACCTAAGAAAATAGCATGACCAGAAAAGAAGTCTAAATTACTTTGTGCGTTTGGTTCCCAGGCCTGGCTCTGCTGATGTGATTGTGATGTGGGCACAATCACAGTTATGCTTAACACTCCAGCAATGTGTGTACCTTTTGTGGCACTGCATATCCAAGTGTGCTTTCACCCCTTCTGTTGCAGTAACTTGGTTGTCTATTCTATGGAACTCCTCAGATCTTCTTCAGTGTTGGATTGCTTCTTGCTTACCATCTGCCACACATTACATGTTTTTCTTCTTGCGCTTTGGTGCAGAGGCAAGGGTATGATGTCTGGGTGAGGAAAGGGTGTAATCCTTGGATTTCTATAACCAATCTTGGCATCAGTTTAGTTAGTGTTTTCCAAATGTGTGCTCTAAAGATAGTTTCCACAGCTAAGCCTTCTCCCACTAATCCTCTTGTACATATTTTTGCTTGTTGTTGGCTGCTTTACATAAAGTAACTTGTACTTAAAGTGGACCTTAGCTTCAA
This sequence comes from Hyperolius riggenbachi, assembly GCF_040937935.1. Classification (NCBI taxonomy): domain Eukaryota; kingdom Metazoa; phylum Chordata; class Amphibia; order Anura; family Hyperoliidae; genus Hyperolius; species Hyperolius riggenbachi. Next base: position 407,245,103 of record NC_090646.1, on the reverse strand, counting down.
GTCGAGAGTCTTCTATAGAGGTTTGTATGTGTTTGTCAGTTGGGATGTGTGTGTTTTTATACATTTGATACTATTCATTTTATGGCTTGAATATATTAAAAGTTGTGTTTTATCCATATGACCATTTCTAAACCCCGTGTTCTTGTTATTTCTATGTGAATACACTATTTTTAATGGGAGGCTCATACTGTAATCACTGTATTATCTAGATTTCCTTCTATAGACTTGTTACAGTAAAGAGCTTCAGAAAGCTTATGTATGAGTAGATGAACATTGTGCGACTTGCAGTGTAACTGTTGGCCATAAAATCAAAAATCAATTCTTTTTTATCTGGTAAACAAGTAATAAGGATGCTAACCAGGCAATCCAAAAGTTAAAATCCCTATTACTTGTGGATAAATGATCATTCCCCAGTTGACCTGACTTTTTTTTTTTTTTTTCTTCCAAAGATAGTATGGCTGACAGCTCCTCTTTAAACAGGATAGATTAGTTCTCATGCAGGCCCACACTCTTTCCCCTTGTTCTTACTCCCTCTTTGTTTGGTTCAGTTGTGTAGTCTTATTCCTCCAATTCTGTTTCCTGTGACAGCTGGATTGAGGCCTTGATATATTAATCTCTATTTCCTTCCTTGTATTTTACTTTTATTCTAGCTTCAGCATGTTTATAACTGAACATTTTAGTTATTCTGTTAGGCTACTTGCACACCAAGACGTTGCGTTATGTGCTACGTTAAGGTCGCATAACGTGCACCTAACGCAAGGCCTTGTGCTCTTCGGTGTGGACGTCAGAGTGAGCCGCGTTGTGCAGCTCACTCTGGCGTCTGTGATGCTGTGATGCGTACTCTTGGACGCATGCGGCATCACGGGGTCCTGCCGGCCAATCGCCGCACAGAGCGGCCGCACCAGGAAGTAAACACTGCACGTCACAACGTGCAGTGAATATTAATTAGCCATGTGCCTGGCCGCTCTCCGCTCCTCCCCAACATGACTGAGCATGTGCAAACAGTCTAACGCGGCTTAAGCGCTGTAACGCCGTAGCATGCTGCACTTTCGGAAGAACGTGCAGCGTTACATGTAACGCAGCGTGGGCAGTGTGAACAGCCCACCTGTGTTACATTGCTGTGCGTTAGTGCAGCCTGTAACGCTCCCCCAACGTGCGCCTGTAACGTCCCTGTGTGTAAGCAGCCTTAACCTCCTTGTCGGTAACTACGTTCGGGGTAAGCCGCGCAGGAGGTTTTCTCCGGCCCTGCTGGGCCGATTTGTTTAATTTTTTTTTTTTTGCTGGACGCAGCTAGCACTTTGCTAGCTGCGTCAGCACCCGATCGCCGCCGCCCCGCGCTCGATCGCCGCTATCCGTCTCGCCGCCCGGCCTCCCCCCCCAGACCCTGTGCGCTGCCTGGCCAATCAGTGCCAGGCAGCGCTGAGGGGTGGTTCGGGACTCCCAATGACGTCCCGACGTCGGTGACGTCATCCCGCCATGGCGACGGGGGAAGCCCTCCAGGAAATCCTGTTCTTTGAACGGGATTTCCTGATCGAAGCGGGCGGGGGGATGCCACTGAGCAGCGGCTATCATGTAGCGAGCCCTGGGCTCGCTACATGATAGCCACTGAGCAGCGGCTATCATGTAGCGAGCCCTGGGCTCGCTACATGATGATATAAGAGAAAAAAAAAAAAACTGCTGCGCTCCCTCCTGGCAGAATTTTTTATACCGCCAGGGGGTTAAAGTACACCTGAAGTGAGCGGGATTTGGAGGTTGCCATATTTAAATGTAAGCAATACCAGCCTGGCAGTCTTGCTGATCTGTTTGGCCTGTACACACTGAAAAACGCAAGCAAAATCGCAAGCGCATGCGTTTTTAAAGTGCATGTAGTTTTAAAAACGCATGCGCTTTTGCCTGCGTTTTTTGTGCGTTTGCGTTTTTCTTGTAATTGCTGATTGGCTAAAGAATCCTTTGTTTTTTTTCTAGTTTACATTTCAACAGGAATCAGGAGATTGCAGAGTCTTCTGGGATACTGACTACTGAAAAACGCAGGCAAAAACGCTAGCGCATGCGTTTTTAATGCGTTTTTCATGCGCTGTGCTTAAAAAAGCGCAGCAGGCTCTGCGATTGCGTTTTTCTAAAAACGCATCGCACCAGTGTGTACAAGTCATCACGATTTTCATTCTTTTTCAAAAGACCTTGCGATTTTAAAAACGCATGCGTTTTTAAAAACGCAGCGCAAGCGCAGCAGTGTGTACAGGCCCTTAGGCCTGGTGCACACCAGAGGAGTTTTTCTGAGCGTTTTGAGTTTTTAAATCTGCTGCTAATGTTATCCTATGTGTCTGTGCACACTGGAGCAATGAGGTTTTGTAAAAAACCCCATAGCATTACATTGGGAAGAGCTTTTGAAACCTCTAAAAGCTCTTCCCAATGTAATGCTATGGGTTTTTTTTACAAAACCTCATTGCTCCAGTGTGCACAGACACATAGGATAACATAAGCAGCAGATTTAAAAACTCAAAACGCTCAGAAAAACTCCTCTGGTGTGCACCAGGCCTTAGTGTCTTAATTACACATCTGAAATAAGCTTAAGCTAGTCAGACTTTAATCAGAGTAACTGATCTGCATGCTTGTTGAGGCCCGGGACCCACTAGAAAGCGTAAAACGCTGTCGCAATCGCTAGCGATTTGTGATAGCGTTTTTCAAGCGAATATGGGAGCGATTTCCCTACTTCTATACAATTCATTAAAATGGAAACACTCCCAAAGTGCTGCATGTCCTGCGATTGCGATTTGCTCATCCATTTACAATGGTAGAGCATTTAGGGAAATTGAAAGCGATCCCTAAATGCTCAAACGCTCTAGTGGGTTCCAGGCCTGAGGTTGTATGGATACAAGCATTAAAAGCAGAGGATCAGTAGGACAGCCAGGCAATTTGCATTGTTTAAAAAGATGTCCGTCTCCATATTCCTCTCACCTAAGGTGTGCTTTAATATTCTAACATCTTTTATTCTAACATCTTTTATTCTATTGTATGCCTTCTGCGGTTCATTTTTACAGTCAAAATAGGGTGTTGAGAATTTAAAAGCATTCTAGTTGTATTTAGATTTTAGAATTAGATTTAGAGACTGTTTTGAATTTAGTTTACTTCATGTTCACAAAAGAGAAAAATAAATGCTTTGTAGCTGCAAAAGAAATGTTAAACAGGCAGAGGGGATTTGAGTATTTACAGTAGGTATTACTGGAGAAAATGAAATCTGCTTATACGGAGTACAGGTCTGCTTTGATGCTCCACAGAAATTTGTTTTAAATCTAGCATCTAGCACTGCCTAGTTTTTAGGACTAGTTTAGACAGAATTTAGATTGTAAGCTTGCAAGTGCAGGGCTCTCTCATACTTTTGTGTTCTGGAATTTACTATATATTTTGTTCTTCATGGTACACCATCACTGTAATTACTATGTCTACCAATTCTGCACCATGTACCAGTGTCTATTTTTTGTGTATACCACTGTTTGTATTACTTTGTACCCATTGTTTTGTTTCTTACTCTGTACAGCGCCACGGAATATATTGGTGCTTTATAAATCAATTAATTATGTCCCCAGAATTGAAACTGGAAAAACTTTCTAGAATGTTCCCCTCAGGCAAGTGGAAAACAATAGAAGAGGATATGTTGTAGTGCAGAATCACCAGAATCTTTCACATGCTCTCGGTTTCTGTAAACTCCTAGTCTCCATAATACATTCCCATTAACATAGACTGAGCAGGATAGCTTTGATTCCCCTTGTAAGCAGAGCTTGGGCCCCTGGTATGCAAGTGCTGTTGACATACCAGGTACATCCATGGGGCACTGTAACAGGAAAATCTATCTCTCTGCAATCAAGTTACTTGCTGCCATGAAAGCTCTGATGGTTTTTATGCTTGGATCAATGAAAATACAATGTATTACAGACTAGCATTCATGACAGTCCGCATTACAGCAACAGAAGGACTTCAGATTAAAGTGCTTCTTCACAGATTAAAGTGCATCTTCACTTTTCCAAAGATAAAACAATCTGTATCAGATCTTCTCTATATAGCTCAATACATTAGTTTTATTTTGAAAGGTGCCTTACTGGAGGCAGTGTGGAGACAAAAGCCTTCCAGAGCTAGTAAAAATACTAGAGATTACTCCTTATTAACAGACGAGGGGACCAAAAAAAAAAAAAAAAATTACCGCTGGGTAAACTAACTGCATACCATGTACATTTTTTTTTTATTATTAACCTATGCCATCAGTGGGAAAAGGCTGGGAATCCCCAATATCTGATACCACATGTATGGTGACATTTTTGGGGAATTCCTATACAACCTTTATAATACCCCGGGACCCTCCTGGCAGATAAAGCTGGGATTTGTCTAAATTTAGTGGCTATTCTCCCAATATCTCAACACCAGCGAGAGATTTTAAATGGTAACATTAACCCACAGGAAGTGCTGTCAGCCATTAAAACCTTGAAGCCCAGTAAGGCCTTGTTCACAGTGCTCAGTTGTGTTGCGGAATAATTCTGCATGTCAACTCGCTGCCTATTGAATTCGATGAGACTGTTCACTGTGCTGCATTATAACTGACTGACTGCGTTATTCTAACTCTCTGCATCAGGGCTGTGGAGTCGGTACAAAAATCCACCGACTCCGACTCCTCAGTTTAGGATTGCACCGACTCCGACTCCTCTAATTTGCATATTACAATCTTGTTGATTGAAAGCATGTAACATGAAATTCTTCTCTAACTGCCAACACTTAGGAATTTTAAAAGACAACTGAAGTGAGATGGTTATGGAGACTGCCATATTTATTCCCTTTAGTCATAGACTAAAACTAGTCCTTGGTAAGAGTACTTGTAAAAGGTACAGACCGGAACAAAGAACATCTATCAGGCCCTAGGCAATGTAACTGTGGGTACATGTTTGGGCCCGTTCAGACTGCACGTGTTTCCAGTCGCGTTTTGGAAACGCATGCAGGAGGCAGACCCGCACGACATCAGACAATGCATAGAGTGCACTGTCTGATGTTCACACTGCATGCGTTCCAGACCTGTGCGGTCCGGGAACGCATGCTGCATGCAGATTTTGTAAAAACGTGCGGCTTTCCCATTCACTTTTCAGTAATGGGATCAGCCACGCAACGCACACAAACACGGATGGCGTGCGTTCGTACGCGTTGCGTTCTGCACGCGTTCCGCACGCATGGCCATCCACATTTGTGATCTGAACGGGCCCTAAGAGAGATATGCAGGTACTCTGCAGGGGAATGAGGAGATTCTTCCTCTATTACACATTCTTCATGTACAATCTGAACCAGGTTTATGGGCGATAGACTACACCTCTGTGTTCAATGTGCACAACATTCTCAGTGGATTCCCTGCAGCTCTGTGGAGAGTGCATATGTAGAGTATAGTACTACTGTGTAACAATGTAAACTTGAGACAGATGAAATTAAAGTTTTATACATACCTGGGGCTTCCTCCAGCCCCCTTCAGGCTAATCAGTCCCTCGCTGTCCTCCTCCGCCACCTGGATCTTCTGCTATGAGTCCAGGTACTTGAGCCAGTCTGGTGTAGTGCGCATGCACACACTCCGCCACCTAGAGCGTACTACACCTGCACAGCACTATTGCGCAAGTGCAGAACGCTCCTGGCTGTGGAAGCGGCATGCAGCCGGACTGCACTGACTGACTGGCTGAATTACCAGGACTCATAGCAGAAGATCCAGGTGGTAGAGGTGGACAGCGAGGGACTGATTAGCCTGAAGGGGGCTGGAAGAAGCCCCAGGTATGTATAAAACTTTTATTTTCATCCTTCTCAGGTATCATTTAATTCGTAGTCACCAAACCAAATTTTAACAACATAGCAAATTTGATTTCATGAGCAAAGAGAGTGCATACATTTGCATAAATCAGAATCAACGCAGAATTATTTCCATCCCATTGACCATCTCTATTAGAGACACAGCTACACATCAGGCTTTATACTTACAGCATAGATGTTATTTAGTATATATAAGACATTCCTGTGTACACATCATATATACAGTCACAATCAAATGTGTATATCTGACTTTAAAAATACGGGGACTGCTTTATTGAAGCAGCACAAGTAGCTAATTTTGATTGGTTTATTTTATTTTTGTGGACTAAGCACAGCTATTACTGTATGTATAAATTATTTATGATGACTATTATCTGAGAAATAGAACAGTTTATCATATTTTCTATTTTAATTACAGTTTAAATTCATTAGAAGTCGGTGCATTTTTTCCCGACTCCGACTCCAGGCACCCAAAATTACTCCGACTCCGACTCCACAGCCCTGCTCTGTATGCAGGATTTGTATTAAAGTCTATGCCTAGTCTCCTTTGCATTTCACACTCATTATAATGCTTTATAATGTGTGTGTTTTGCAACTGACCACTGTTAACCTAGCCTAAAATTCCTGGGGCTGGAGTGCATCTTTCTACAAAACATATAAAAAGACACCCTAACGTCTCAAGGCTCTGGCAATGCATGACCCTAATGGCACCATGGTGCTTGCGTTGTTAAGCCACACACTTTACATTTTCGTCTGTTGTGATTATTCCTGATTCTTTCAGAAGAAATTAAGATCTTTACAAGTGTCCCATCAACATCATTGGGCCCAACTTTTGCAGTCTGCCAGAATGGATTACTTTGACCAATGTCATTTGTTCTGTGGAGAAACTTCAAAGGAATATCCTTCAGCATAGTGAAACTTGCTCGTTCTTGCTCCTGCCCTCTCTATAGAGCAGAGCATACTGCTCGATGAGGAGTGAAACAGAATGTCTGTGCAGTGATTGTTCCAAAGTACCGTCCCACAACAATCAGAAAGACATATGTTTAAAATGTGTACCAGGCTTTAGACTTCCTCATCCATTTTTCTGCATAGGTTCTTTAGTAACTTTACTTCTCACATTACCAAAAATGACTGACTTGACAGAGGTTTTAAGTCTAATGAACAACCTCCACAAATTGACACCAGAGCTGAAAAACTTCCTAATTAAGTCACTGCAGGTTTATTGCTTATTTTTGGCAAATAGATAAAAACCTGGAACAAAAAAAAAAAGGCTTATTAACAAATTGATTTATTTTATGTTGCAGGTAACACGTGAAGTAATGTAATGGCTTGCCTCACAATGACTGAAATAAGCATGAATACAGCTCCTGCTGTTCGGCCAAATGGAGATGCCCAGGTGAATGGCGTGGCAAAGCCTAGTGACCCAGGTTTTCATATCTTCCTGTATCATGCACTGGGGAAGCCTGATGGCGATTATCTTGCATTACCTCCTGGAGAGTATGTTGTGGAAGAAATTTGTATCACTGCAGCTAAAGCTTGTGGTAAGTAAAATTTACTTTTATGAATTTTGTAATTGCATGTAGTAGTTCCATTGATCATGTGATATCTGGCTTTGCTGTAGTGGCAGGTCTTGTTTGTCATTGGAATAAGCTGTTCTACAACTTTACAGGTTGTAGGGTTGCTATAGTTGTGGAAAGTGATGTGTATTGATTTTGGTATTAACTCATCGTTAAAGAGAACCCGAGGTGGGTTTGAAGAATATTATCTGCATACAGAGGCTGGATCTGCCTATACAGCTCAGCCTCTGTTGCTATCCCAAACCCTCCTAAGGTCCCCCTGCACTCTGCAATCCCTCATAAATCACAGCCACGCTGCTGACAAACAGCTTGTCAAAGCTGGCTGTGTTTAACTCTATAGTGTCAGTCTGCTGCTCTCCCCGCCTCCTGCAGAACTCCGGTCCCCGCCTGCATCCCTTCCCTCCCTGCAGATTGGAGGGAAGGGACAGGGGCAGGGACCGGAGCTATGCAGGAGGCGGGGGAGCAGCCGAGACTGACACTACAGATGTAAACACAGCCTCTCAGCACGGCTGTGATTTATGAGGGATTGCAGAGTGCAGCGGGACCTTAGTGGGGTTTGGGATAGCAACAGAGGCTGGGCTGTATAGGCAGATCCAGCCTCTGTATGCAGATAACATTCTCTAAACACACCTCGGGTTCTCTTTAACAAACCTGATAAGTATGCATCTTATCTCTTGGCACCTCTTAGCTTAGATATTTAGCTATTTATGAAATATATTTCTTACAATGCACCCCCATTTCCAATACTTCTATGCTGTACCTTTTTAGAATCTTTCACAGTATATGTTCCACCTACAGTCATGCAGTAATGCACCTGAACCAGCCTCCTCCCACCCGTATTCTCCTTCCCTTAAATCCAAGGTTTCCTGAGAAGTACCCCTGTTTGTCAAACTTCTTATGCCCAGTAGTCCTATTAGACACTGCACTATGTTTAACATATACAAGCAGGTTATTAAAACTCGCACCTAAGGAGTTTCTCTTTATTTTTCTATGCCTTGATTTGTAATGATAGGGTATTTACAGTCATATTCTCCCTACCTTCTCTCCCTATGTTGTTCAGCCTCTTACACTGTAAGCTTAGTTGGGAAGGGTCCTCTTCTCGTATATCGTAATTTGTATTTATTATATGTGTGTTTGTGGTTTGCAACACTTATAGCTGTACATCTCTTCCTATTATGTTGGTACTTTATCAGTAAAAGGAGGTAATAATTATCGGTAATAGGCATTCACTGATAGATCAGCTTGACAGAAGGAAATAATTCAACAAACTTTGATTTTACCTTCTGCAATAGCTTACGTGAAATTTTTTTCTTTAAGATTAGTTCTGAAAAGCCTGAATGAACTAAATTGTTGTGTGCTACTCCTGCAGTATAATTTGCTGTGATGTACAAATCTCTGTGAGTGAATGGAAGTATTATTCCATTGGCAAGCTTGGGCAGTAGCACTCAGAAGAGATGTCAAAACAACCATTTAAAGCTTAATGTGTTAGAAAAAACACCAACCCAAAACCATGGTCAGCCTTATTTGGTGTGTTGCCTGTTCAGTTTAGTATGTAAATTTAGGGTGTGTAGTAAGTGCATCTACATAATACTTGTACCTGTCAATCTTAAAATATGCTGTAATCATTTAATTTTTTTTTAAAGTCTTAAAGTATTCGTTTGCTTAAAGTAAACCTGAGATGAAAAAACAGAAAAAATTATACGTACCTGGGGCTTCCTCCAGCCCCCTTCAGGCCAATTGACCCCTCATCGTCTTCCTCCAGAAATGCCCCGTTATCTTCACCAGTCGAGGTGTACTGAACATGTGTGGCCCAGCTACGCTCCTCGTGGAGGGGTGAAGGAGAGTGCTGAGTTGAGGGTGATGTCCAAGCAGCAGATTTGAGGGACAGGGCAGATGGACATGTTGATGACAATGAAGACGTTGGGGAGAGGACTGGATGAACTAGGTGGGAAGATCAGGAGTTCAGGATTTTCCAGCTTGAGTTTCAGAAATACGGTATGTTGGATATCCAGGTGGAGCTAGTGGACAAGCAAGTGAAGATTTTATCCAATGTGCGGGGGACAAGTTAGAAATGTGGGGAGATGGGGTAGGGTTGAAGAGGGAGTAGTGTTCTCCCCAGAATTTTTTCTAGCCAGGTGGCGTGAAAAAGTAGCCGGGTGGGACCGGGAAACTCTGGCTACAAATAGTGGGTGACCCTGGTACCCGCTATGAAACCTATTGCTTTGGTGGATGGAGGGGAGGGGTCACGGAAGGTGCTGGGGAGGATGTAGAGACAGAGGGGTAACTGGGGGTGCTGGGGAGTACAGAAAGCCAGGGCTGCATGATGCAGGGCAGTTAGGAGCTTTACGGTCGGGGTGGAGTTTCATGGTTGGGATGAAGCTTACCGCCGGTTTTGGGGGCAGAGTTAAGTGTCTCTGTACCCAGAGTAAAGGCCAGCCCCAAATGCTGACCCACTTCTGTCCCAGCGTACCCGGTATTTAAAGCTCACCTCCCCTCTGCCTGTGTCTTCCTAAACCATAATGCGTTCCCTACCATCCCTGCTGTGTACACTCTGCTGCTTTTCCCTGACCTGGCTACCACAGTGTGTTCACCAGTCTGCTTGACTGCCTGCACAAATGCTCTTCACAACCTTCTCAGCAGGTCCGTGCAGTGTTAGAATACGGGTATTCTTTGGCTGCCTAAACTGTACGGGAAGCCAAAGAACACCCAGTCTCCTTCACACTGCATGGAGCTACTGAGAAAACTCTGTGAAAGGCATTTGTTCTAAATGCTGCTTAGTTTAAAAATTGTAAAGCATGCAAGGAGGATGGCAGCTGCGAGGAGTAGACAACTAGACACTGGAGAAAGGACTGTAGGGAACATGGAGGAGCCATATATCAAACTTGGGTGGTCTTGAAGCCAACTGCTGGAGCCCTGATTATCCACTGTGCAGCCCGTGCCCGAAACTAATGCAACAAGCTGTGCAATACAGGAAAAGGGGTGGGGCCTCGGGTGAGCTGCAGGCACTGTGCATCTATAAATGTGCGTGTAGCAGCATAGAGATGTGTTGCTTGCCACAGATTGTTGCTGTCGGCATAACCACACAGGTCATAGGCAGAACAGCCAGGTGGCCCCTTAAATTAGCCGGAGCAGATTGCCCAGCTTAAAGCTTCTAGAGACAACACTAGGGAGTCAAAAGTGGCAAAAAAAAAGCAATGAAGGCTGGAAGGCTTAGAATGATGAGTGGAGAAGAAGTTAAGTTTGGCAGTAGAGAGGGCCTCGTGGAAGATCTGTAGCTGTGCTTTATAGTTCAGGAAGCCTGTGAAGGCATGTCTTCTTCCACTTCTGCTTCGAAGCCCTGGCAGCTCATTGGAGGGAGCTGGTGGGATTAGTATGCCATGGCTGGAGTTTGGGTGGGCGGGTGAAAAATAAAGGGGCAGCTTAATCTATAGGAGCCCATTAACGTTGCAATTTTTTCAACAAATGCGATCTTTCAATGCGATTTTAATGATCGAATTGTATAGAAAATATGCCGTTTATGAAGGCAGTCAATAAGGAATGATTCTTTGGTCGATTGCTAAATAGGATAAAATCAATCTGAAAGTTGGATTTTATGATCGAATTTGAAGAAAGAATCGTTCAGTAAATGTGAACAATCAGGAACTACCTTCTGATTATTTTTGATTGTAAAAATTGCATCAAAAGATAGTAATTAGTGAAAAATTGTACCATTAATGGGCACCTTAACGTTAAGAGGGAGAGGTTGCAATTAAGCAGCTTGGTTGGGGCAGGACTAGTTCAGGAGAGGGGAAGAGAGGGAGTTGAGGGCGCTAGATGATATTGGGGTTGAGGCTGCAGAGAACTCTATGCCAAGGGCCTGGGATTGGCAGAGGGTGGGAAGGGCAAACTCATAATCTGATTATGGTCAGAGAGGGGGAGGGGTATGGTGTCCAAGTCAGTGAGCGAGGCAGACTTAAAGAAGTTAAGGTGTGGCCAACAAAATGAGTGGAACCATTGGAGTGTTTGGGAGAGGCCAAAGGAGTGAGTGATGGAGGGAAGCTGAGTGAAGGTGGAGCTATTGGGGTCATCCAAGGGGATATTTAAGGCCTCTTTTACGGAGAGGGATATTGAGGCTGCCATATGTATAGCCTTTAAGCAATACCAGTTGCCTGGTTGTACTGACCCTCGCTATTAGCCATAGACCCTGAAACAAGCATGCAGATCAGGTGTTTAATTTAAGTCTGACTGCATTAGCTGCATGCTTGTTTCAGGTGTGTGATTCAGACACTACTGCTGCTAAGAGATCCGCAGGAAAGCCAGGCAACTGGTATCAGTTAAAAGGCCATAAATATTACAGCCTTCATATCCCTCTCAGTTCAGGTGTCCTTTAAAGAGAACCCAAAGTGGGCATTTTTGTAAAAAAAAAACAAAAAAACAAAAACCAAGCTATCTAATCCGGAAGTCCAGCTGGATCAGGTAATGTCAATTACTGCTGCTCCTGTGTCCCGCAATCGCCGACAAAAGGTCAAATCACAAATGTGGCCTGACCCCTGAGGTTACAACGCTTCAGCTCTGGCTCTGTATGTCTCAACACAGAGCAGGGAGGCGGGGGAGAGGCAGAACAGGCCATTCAGGGCTGGGGAAGAGGTGGTTTGAACCAGCAGCCATTGCTAATATCCTGTGCTTTCAAATGAGCTTAAATGTCTTATCTGCCATGGCAATCAGGTGGCACAGGGGTGAGATCAAACTACAGCTTGTGATTAGTCACAGATGACGTGGAATTAGACAGGCTAAACTCTCTAAATACATACAGGGTGCATTTCTCTGTTTTCCTTTGTCCTGGGGGGGAGGTTAAAGGGGTTCTGTGGGGGTGTCCTGGGGATAAATACAGACACTTACCTGGGGCTTCTATCAGCCCCCTGTAGCAGTAATGTCCCACGCAGTCCTCCTCCGATCCGCCGTTCTCCGTCGCCGGCTCCGGTCCAGCGCGGCACGCTTTCAACTGCGGCTGGGCGCCAATGACCACGCGCCTGCTCGCTTCCGCCGGCACCATCAGAAGCTTACTGCGCAGTCGCAGTACAAGAAGCCTTCATACTGCACCTGCGCAGTAAGCTTCCACTGACACGAACGGGAGCACGCATTATTCGTCTGTCGGCAGATGAATAATTGCCCGGAGCCGGCGGGGGAGAACGGTGGATCGGAGGAGGACGGTGTGGGACATTACTGCTACAGGGGGCTGATAGAAGCCCCAGGTAAGTGTGTTTTTATCCCCAGGACACCCCCACAGAATATAGCCTGATGCCGGAGAAATAGAGTGATAGGGAATGGGACAGGGGCAGGGGAGTTGGTGACATAGAAGCCAGCATTATCACAGACCTGACACATCACATAGTCACTCCCCCTTGGGCTCTCCTTTGCCCAGCTTTGGGGTGTTAAAAAGCTGCAGTTATTCCTGTAATCTTACAACCTCAACATACTCATGCAGCAGCTTCAGGGACAGGGAAGGAGAGAGAGAGAGCTCTCAGCTGAGTGTATCCTGTAGTGCACAAACAAGGCAGCATTAGGGAAACTGATCTATCATGCAAGCACCAGGAACACAGGCAGTGTGTGAGCTGGAAAAGAGCAGAATCATGTGTGCATATTCTGCTCTGAACATACCTCTCCCTCTTGTGAACATACCTCTCCCTGCAGTGTCTCTCCCCCCCTTCCCCCGCATAGCTATCTCTTCTTTCACAGTCTTCATTCTAGATAGATCGAAATGCCCGGGTTACAGTGCTCAGCCCCGCCCCTCATCGTCACATGAAGAAGAGAGGAGGGGCGCTCTCTATATACACACACGCACACGCACACACACACGCACACACACACACGCACCCAGGAGAGACTGGGGACAGCGAGCAGCAGAAAGCTGATTATAAACAGCTCATCTGCTCCGCTCGTCTTCCCCAGCAGCCAGCCAGCACTGCAGCCAGCAAAGTGGTGAGTGCAGCATATACACAGCGGGGGTGGTGGGCGGCAAGCCAGGCAATACACAGACCTGCTCCTTGTGCCCCACCCACACAGCAGTGAGCTCCGCCCAGAGGCTCCAGCCTCCTTAGCCTATGTGTCGGCCCGGCCCTGGGCCAAAATTGCAGAAAGTTAATTCACAATTAAGCTTTCAAAAAATATTAAATAGAATATTTTTTTGTTTTTAGTCTCGCTAATCGTGTGTCGTGTGAGCAAAAGGGCAAACTAATGTTATGTATGGAATGTCATTATTATTATCCTTATCGCCTTCATTTGTTGTTTGCCTTTCTAAACTTTTACTAATTTGTGCAAGTTCAGCTTCTTTCTTGGATATTTGCTTTTCTGTGTTGTTAAATTGTGGTAATATTGTGCTTGCTTATGTTGAGCAATTCTGCAGACAGCAGGCTTGTGCTCTGTTTTTTTTTTATCTTGTGTGTTATGTAGTCACTTCTGGCAAGGCACAACTCTTATTAAGCACTAAACACAGAACAACATCATTTTATACTTAATATATTTTTAGTTTCCTGGGAACCGGTCTTAAATCCTAACACATAAAAAAAAAATAAAAAAAATAAAAAAAAAAAATCAATTTTAAGAAATGCTTGACCCACATAAATAAATAAAGTTAAAAACAGGGAACACCAAGAGCCCCAATAGTGTAATACGTACTGGATAAGGTGGCAATAAATTCGTATTGCTAGATACTCACAAGTCAGGGTCACCAGCAGGTAACCACTGTAAAGGCAGGTGGGGAGATTGTCCTGACCCCACTCAGGATTAAGAAGTCGCTCTCTGTAGACAGGAAAAAAGGGTAGCAACTCTCCACCAAGGATGGACTCGAAATTGTATATAAGGAACAGAGGCGCCAAAAGTATAACATTAGATTAAATGAGCTTAAAAACCAACTTGGCAAAAATGGAGGAAGTGGTGGTCTTACCTCCCTCAAGCAGACACGACAACGACTGAGATTCGGACAGTCAAACACATTTATTAGAAACTCCCAAAAAATTGCAACGCGTTTCGCAGGCTCAATCCCGCTTTATCAGGCAATACAGGGAGGAGTATCAAGCGATCTGCACAAGGATTCAAGTTAGGCGCCTCTGTTATCTGACTGGTCAGCTTATGCCGGATAAGTGTGTTTTCTGGTTGCTTGAGACTGTGTCAAAAAATAGACCTAGCTAATACAGTCTCCACACTATATCCATTCCATGAACTCTATTAACCCCATTAGCAGCTTCAAAGGCATTATCTTGTTTGAGATAAGTGCATTGTTTTTTTAACTCGGTTGTCAAAATTTGTGCTCAGTTGGCAAAATTTTTGGAATGCTTTGATGTCTCTCTACTAGCAGAGGCTATAGAAACTGAAAGCAGAAGTCTCACCCTGCCCCCAGTGACAGGTGGCCATAAATACACATTACAGCACTGCTAATTAGTAGCAAGGAAATATAACAATTAAAAAATAAAAATGTTTTTAAATTGTCCTGGAGCACTTGCAAGCCTCTAAATAAATGTGCATGCTAAACTGTTAAATGTTAAAATACAGTGCCCTTGGTTGCTCTAGCTTTACATGCATCTTTTATTAGGTGGGTTATATATGGCTGGTAAGCCTTTATTTCCCTCAAATGGTGATGGTGGACACAAGTTTCTGAAGGCGATTGTCTCTCTTTTATTATAAATACTAATAGATGCTCAAGTCTGCAGAGACTGGAAACAGGATTAGGAAGGAGAGGCTGTGGCAAATTTCTTCCACCCACATACTCCTGACGGTGGAAGGCCAAAATCGATTAGGTCTAGAAAGTGGGCATATACCAGGTTGTAATTTATTATTAGCACTTTATGTGCTTCAAGGCATTTTATTGATCCTGGGTCCTTGTAATACAAGACACACAATGTGAGTGTTGTATATCTATTATATTGTGATTTTATGCATCTTTTTAGGTGCTGTTTGACACTACACGCAGATTGGATGCAGAATGGATGCAGAAAAACTGACTCCAATGAATCCCTATGAGAAAATCTGCATCAGAAAAATTGTTTAGTGGAAACAGGCCCATAGGCATTCATTGGAGTCAGTTTTTCTGCATCCGTTCTGCATCCAATCTGCGTGTAGTGGAAACAGGCCCTTAAGGTGGCCATACACTCTTTAGATTAGCAGCAGATAGATCACCAGTAGATTTTCTGATCTATCTGATGTGTTTAGGAATTTTTTTTTTACTAGGAACAGATTTCCAATAGATTTCAGTATGAAATCTATTGAAAATCGATCTGATGGCATTTTGTTGCCATCAGATTTCCATTATGGCCAATGCAAAATGATAAGCCATCTCAAGAGATGAGCCTAAATTTTCCAACATGTCAGATCGATTGAAATCAGCTGCAAATCGATCGATTGGTCAATCGATTTCGATCGATCGGCTAAAAATCGGCTGAGTGTATGGGCCCCTTAACAGTGGTCCAGTTTTTGGTGACAGCCACCTTATTTGCTTGTCTGAGCACTGGATGTATGCAGGTCACCTGTTGATTTTCTCATTGTTGCAAGTAATGGTTGTTTGCACTAAGGATTATCCTGGAGTCTTGCTTATCCTACATGTGGTATAGAGAACCTTGGCTGCAACGCCATTTGTTAGCTCTGGAAGCTTGTGTACCCTTACTACTACAAATGTCCACCCTTCTTATGCTGGGTATACACGGATCGATGCTGAGCCATTTAGATGGCTCGATAGATCATTTCTGACATGTTCGATCTCCCGCTTGATCGTTTCGCTGCTCGATTTCGCATTGAACACAATGGAAAAAGATAAAAGAGCTATCCAACTGTGGCTGACTGACTGCCTTGGATACGCTGTATACCACTAGATAGGCATGACTGTGGTGGGATGCTGAGTTCTAGGAATGATCAATGAGATGCAAATATTTCCGAGTTGATGCACATTTTTATGCAACTATATGCTGCTTGAAAATGGACCAATTAGTTTAAACTTGGGTTTGAATTGATTGGTCCATTTTCAAACTGCCTATGTTTGCATAAAAATTGAATAAACTCAAGAGGCATGAATTATGATTACTGTAATGTTTATACTGCAAAAGCAAAAGGTTCTGCAACCTTTTTTTTTTTTTTTTTTTTTTGTAATGCATTTACTGTTAAAAGTAGCAAAATTGAACTAGAGCATTATGATTGTTGCATATGACCACGGTACAAAACATGGTTTATTCTAGAGAGATTTTTAAATGGCCTGGACTCACTTGTTAATAACCTTAGAAAAGTTCCTAAATAATTGGATTAGGGTGTTCATTTGAAACAAGTTGTTTTCTTTCATTAGTATCACAGGTTTCTTATTATGCAATCAGTCAGCTTATCTGAATGGAGTGTACAGTCTCTGCACTCTGCTGTTTTCCCATTGCTGTGTCGCTGTTTCCCATCACTGTGTGTCCCGCATCTGTGTTCTTCCCAGTAATGTATACTGGGTGGAGTACATTTGAAATCGGCGCTGGTAGACTTGGGCGCAGGATACAGCTGTATATGGCTGATCCTGCTTCTGCACAAGTCCGGGCAGTTTTAATTACTATTCCCCCTCCAGGCCGCCATGGATAGTGGGGGAATGAAATAATTCGGCTTCCAGCGATTGCTGGAGGCCGAATTGTGTTTTTTAAGCAACTTCGGCTCCGTCTTCTGACGGAGCTGACATTACTCACTGAGCGCCGCTATAGACTGATTCCCATTACAGTCTATGGCGGCGCTGGCTGTGCCGAAATCTGGCTGCACTGAAAAGCACTGCTCTGACTGAGTGGTCAAAAAGTAGGTATGGCCAATAGTGGGTGAGGCCACTTGTAGCATACCGATAGTGCCAAGATTCTAATGCCCCACTTTGAGTGTCCACTCTTTACTTCACCCATGTATTTGTAACCCAGTCCAACACCCCTAAAGCTCTTCACACCCATCCACCAGGTAGATAACAAAGTATGAGGAAAATACAGAGGCGCCAGCAGAATAAAATCAATGTTAATCTCTAAAAACACATAAAATGCTGGTGGCAAGTATGGGCTTGCCTACCAACCAAAGACACCTACTTTTTGTGGTATATATAGCTTCATTTGTTGCTTTTCAAGTATTATTCCGTGGAAAACAAACCAAGAGTATTCCAATGTTGGATGCTAAAAAGATGCTAAAGTGCAAGTCCCAATTCTTCTTGCAGAATGTCCTTTGGACAAATGAAACAAAACCAATGTGATTTGCCAAAAGTTTTCAGTGTACAGACAAGAATCTTAAAGGGAACCTGTACTGAGAAAAATTATTTAAAATAAACACGAGGTAACTTCAAACGAACATTACATAGTTACCTCGCCATCAGTTCCTCTCAGAAGCTCACCATTTTCTTCTGACAATAATCCCTTCCAGTTCTGACAACATTTTGTCAGAACTGAAATATATCAGTTGCTGTCCGTTATTTATCAGTTTCTGTCAGTTATAGCTGAGAGGACAACTGCTGTGCCAAGTAATGTCTATGTTTCCCTATGGCTCAAGTGGGTGATGTTACAGTTTGACAGTGTGCTGACCAGGAAGCTGTTATAGGTTAATGGCCATTTTCAAAATGGAGGACGGAGAATTCCATTGATCACAGTGGACAAACAGGACGTGGGAAAGGAGAAAGAGATTGAGGAGTAGACTACACGGGAGGCAAGTATGACTTGTGTATGTCTATTTTGACTTAATTTTCAGTTCAGGTTTTCTTTAAGCTTCTAACTGCTTCCGGACCACAGTAATTGAAATCTATGCCCTGTTTGTGGCTGCTTTTTACTGCCAAGGCATGATCTAAATTACCCGCTTGCATGGACCCGCCGCTATCTACGATTTTTCCTTCGACGCAGGCCCTTTTTCTGCCGTCTGTATGACGGCAGAGCTCTGTGAGCTGGTCAGGAGCCAATTTCATTGTCTCCTGACACCGTGATCACAGTGAGCCAATCTCATTGACTGTCTCACAGAGCTCCGCCGACATAGCAAAGGAAGAAGAAGGGGCATAGAACGATGCAAGAGCGGCGCTTCCGTGCGGAAACTTGTCGGTAGGCTCCTTTTTTTGGTCCTTAAAGGAGCACTACAGCGAAAAACTGTAAAATTTAAAATATGTGCAAACATATACAAATAATAAGTACATTTTTTCCAGAGTAAAATGAGCCATAAATTACTTTTCTCCTATGTTGCCATCACTTAGAGTAGGTAGACAGAAGTGTCAGGTTTTGGACTAGTCCATCTCTTTATAGGGGATTCTCAGGGATATATTTATTCTCAAAAGCACTTAGTGAATGGCAGTTGCTCTGTCTAACTGCCAAAAAACTGTGTAGCGAGCAGGGAAGCTGGCCAGCATCATTGTTTAAATCCTTTTTAGGGAATATCTTTATAAAGAATAAAAGCCTTGCTGAGAATCCCCTATGAAGAGATGGACTAGTCCAAAACCTGTCACTTCTGTAAGATTTCTACTACCTACTGTAAGTGACAGCATTATAGGAGAAAAGTAATTTATGACTCATTTTACTCTGGAAAAAATGTACTTCTTATTTGTATATGTTTGCACATATTTTAAATTTTACAGTTTTTTTTTCGCTGTAGTGCCCCTTTAAAGAGAAACTCCGACTAAGAATTGAACTTTATCCCAATCAGTAGCTGATACCCACTTTTACATGAGAAAAATAATGATTTTCACAAACAGACCATCAGGGGGCGCTGTGTGACTGATTTTGTGCTGAAACCCCTCCCACAAGAGGCTCTGGTACCGTACGGTACTCTGGGCAAACTGCCACAATGTAACAATGTTCAGACAGGAAATAGCTGCTTACAGCTGTCTGTTAAAGCCAGACCAGCTCCATAATCTGCCCACAGTAACAATGTCACCATGTAAAACATGTCAGAATGTGAATCTGGGAGAGGAAAGATTTTACAATGAGCAAACACTGACTAAATCATGTATACATAATTATTGTAAAAATGAAGCACTTTTTTTATTACATTATTTTCACTGGAGTTCCTCTTTAAGGGGCCAGAGACTGCTGGTACTCAAGTGGTTAATTGAAGAAAAAAAACTTCTGTTTCTTTGCAGTGGATACCTCAAAGGCTGGGTTCACTCTGCCATTAAACCCATTCCTCAGAATGGAACTGATAAGCAGAAATGTGAACCAATCCTATGCATGGCAATGGATGCATTGGGAATTGATCAGTTTGAGTTCTGATGAGCAAAGCTGAAAGCTTTGTAGTACACAATTATTCCGGAGCACTGAAACAAAATGGAGGCTGACTGATTTAATAAGGAAACAGTGTGAAAACCCATTCACAGTACAGACTGGCTATAAAAATGGAAATTGGATAGGCTACTTCCTGTTAACTCTATCATGCATAGTCATTTTGGATGCTATTTCACATGTGTCTAGCTCATAGAAAGAGGATTAATATTTATCCCAGCTTTTTTTTTTTTTGGCAACATGATGAATCCCAGACTGCTACTACTTCCTTCAGGTTGTAAGCTCACAAGGGCAGTGCCCTCTCACCCTTTTGTATCTTGTAATTTGTTACACATATTGATCATTATGTTATATGTCTCTATGTAATTGCCATGTGCCCATATTTTGTGTATACCATTGTCTCTATTATACACCCTATGTTTGTTCCTAACTGTACAGTGTCACAGAATATGTTGGCGCATTACAAATCAGTAATAATAATACTATTCAAAGACAAATGCAGAATATTTACTAGCTCTACAGAGCAGAAAATTCATAAAAAATTGATTAACCTCCTTAGCGGTAACCCCTGCTGGACACTGGGTAAGCCGCCGGAGGGTGCCGCTCAGGCCCTGCTGGGCCGATTTGCATCATTTTTTTTTCAAACACGCAGCTGCATGTTTGGTCTGATCGCCACCGCCGATGCGCTGCTATCCGCCGTGATAGACGCCCCCCCCCCCGCATACCCCTTGCACAGCCTGGCCAATCGCCGCCAGGCTGCGCTATGGGGTGGATCAGGACTCCCTGTGACGTCATGACGTTGATGACATCACTCCGTTCGTTGCCATGGCGATGGGGGAAGCCCTCAAGGAAATCCCGTTCAGAACGGGATTTCCTTATGGGCAAGCGGCGCCGGCGGCGATCGGGCATTACGAGGGGACGCCGCAGGGAGGGGGGAAGCATGTAGCTATTGCTAGGCTAGCTACATACTAAAAAAGGTAAAAAAAACCCTCCCGCAGCCGCGGGAATCATACCGCCAGGGAGGTTAAAACGGAACAAACTGGTAATTTCTAATGGAGAGCAGAACAGTTTTTACAGGATTCATTTTTTATATCGGGTATTGGAAAAGTCAGGTAAATGAGTGAAAGGTTACGGTCCGTACTTGTTTCCCTTAGTCGCTTTTCCAGGTAGAACTTGATAACAAAGGAGTGCATTATACTGTAGCTATAAATAAAAAAATGGATGTACATTTTGTCATAGTTCTGCATTTGTAGTGGCACAGAAGTGTCATAACCCTGGAAAATCCCCCAAATGACTCAGATTGGAAAACTAGACTCTAAGGTATTTGTACAGAGCAGTTCGAATATTTTTGTTTATTTTGTTCTTTTTTCCAAAATGCAGTGACCGTAATGGGAAAAAATGAAAATGGGGTTGTTTATTGAAAACATTGTCTCTTTTAACATTGGCTCTCATACAATTTGACACATATTTACATTAAACGATACGTTTATATATTTTGGATAAAGGCACTTGTTCTCTTGTGTTTTGTTGCTGTCACATAAACCCACTAGTTCTGCAACCAGTATTCCATCTATAGTGGTTTGAAAACTGGACACCAAGGTGTTCAGCTACTTCTCACGTATGTAAAGATACAATATGTGCGGTCCTTGGTTGATTTGTGGTAATGTCTAATATTATTTCCCATTTGAAATTGTAGTTCAAAAGTTTTCTTGTGTGCTAAAGCCTTGAAGTGTACCTGAGATGGGTGATTATAAAGAAAATATACATACCTGGGGCTTCCTCAAGCCCACTCCAGCTTGATTGGTCCCACGCCGTCCTCTTCTGCCTTGCCCACTACTGGCCCCGGAAAATCCTCCAGTCGGTGCCAGGCTTGCTCCCCTGTCTCTGATGAGCTGTAATGTTCATGTCATGTTGAGCAGCTTTATCGATTAAACGCAAGTTTAATTGTCGCCAATTGAGTGCCTCCTTCATTCGTTTTCTGATGAACTTCAATTACCTATCGCAGCAGTACTTCTATCATGTTACAGCAACAGCAAATGTTCATTCAGGTAATACCTTCAATTACTAAACTTGGCTTATTGCAAGCTTTTGAAATGTTATTTATTCTTCAGGAATTACACAGTACTGGATCAGAACTGCACTGTTCTTAAAGAGTAACTGTTAGCCCCCAAAGTGAAATTTAAATCTCTACAGCAATGTTTTATTTAGTATTAAAGTGATCCAAAAAGCCAATGCAGAACTTAAAAATCAATATAATTTTGTTACTATGTAGCCTTTTGCCCAAGCTAAGGACGCAAAGCCGCATATCAGATACTGATGAGCATGCAGAGCATGCCTATGTCTGCCCGACCCCCCTCTCCCCCCAGGACCAGGTGCCGATCTATTTGCACCACAAACAGCTGACCGCTCTGACAGGGAGAGAGAGCGGCAGCACTTCCAGCGCAGCCACGGCAGAGCAGCCGCCGCCGTGCATCTCTCTCACATGTCTCACATGTGACTCGGCGGCGGCTGCTCTGCGTGGCTGCGCTGGAAGTGCTGCCGCTCTCTC
The DNA here is from genome assembly GCF_040937935.1 of Hyperolius riggenbachi. NCBI lineage: Eukaryota > Metazoa > Chordata > Amphibia > Anura > Hyperoliidae > Hyperolius > Hyperolius riggenbachi. Next base: position 407,222,940 of record NC_090646.1, on the reverse strand, counting down.
TCCCTGTCAGAGCGGTCAGCTGTTTGTGGTGCGAATAGATCGGCACCTGGTCCTGGGGGGAGAGGGGGGTCGGGCAGACATAGGCATGCTCTGCATGCTCATCAGTATCTGATATGCGGCTTTGCGTCCTTAGCTTGGGCAAAAGGCTACATAGTAACAAAATTATATTGATTTTTAAGTTCTGCGTTGGCTTTTTGGATCACTTTAATACTAAATAAAACATTGCTGTAGAGATTTAAATTTCACTTTGGGGGCTAACAGTTACTCTTTAAAGAGAATCTGTACTCTAAAATTCTTACAATAAAAAGCATACCATTCTATTCCTTATGTTCTCCTGTGCCCCTCTGTGCTGTTTCTGCCACTCCCTGCTGCAATCCTGGTTTGTAATTAACAGGTTTAGGCAGTGTTTACAAAAGACTGGCTTCTAACCAGAGTATCATAGGCTGAGAACTAGCTTCCTGTGTGACTCATGCAGAGCTTGGAGGGTGTGTGTAAAGCTTCTGCCAATGACAAGCAGTGCTGCACATTCCACACATTCCAGCCTCAGCCTGACAGACATGCCAGAGGAAAGGAGATAAGATTTATTACAGAGACAGTGCAAGTAGGAAAGGCTGCAGTAAGACAGACCACATTAGAACAGTAATAGGAACTCATAGGACAGAAGAAATAAGGCTCAAAAATGTGTTAGTCTCTTTAAAGTGAACCTAAACTGATGAATACAATTTTTTTGTTTTACCTGGGGCTTCTACCAGCCCCTGCAGACATCCTGCACCCGCACCATCACAAAGCAATCCTCCAGTTCCCTGCAGCAACCCACTTTAGTTTTGATGCGTGGCCCCGGTCCGCACACCTATTGATCGAGCTCCTGAGGACGGGAAAGTTCTGTGTATGCGCAGTACAAAAAAAATCTCTACTAGGCATGTGCAGAACACTCCTGGCGACGGAAACGTGATCGAGGCCGCGCGCGGCCGCACATGTGCAGTGAAGTGGCCGTCGACTCGCCAGTCGGCTGGCTGAAAGAGGGTCGCTGCGGGGGAACTGGAGTATTGCTTAGTGACTGCATGGGCACAGGGCGTCTCCAGGGGGCTGGTAAAAGCCCCAGGTAAGTTTAAATTCCCTTTTTTTTTTTTTTTTTTTTTTTTTTTTTATTCATCAGTTTAGGTTCCCATTAACATTTCAAAAACTTCGGAGGCGTGTCCAAGATGGCGCTCTGTTAGCAGCATCTGAAAGGAGCTCCAGCGCCCGGCTTTCAAATATACTGTGATCCGCTACACCGCTGCACTCAACAACACTCCTGTACACGTTTGACACTCTCCAGATCCAGCAGGCTCAAAGCTGGAGCGGTACGACCTGCCACGTACAGATACAGAGGAGGAATCCGCGCCGCCGCTTTCGTACGGAGGCGACCCGCCAGGTCCGTCCAGATCCCAACGGACGGCTGAGAGGTTCTCTCCTTACAACCCTGACATGTCGCAAAGGAACAAAGGGAGAGACAAAGACAGGGAGAAGGACAAGGGAGATAAAAATACCTCCCCAGAAAAGGCTGTGTCTCAACCCACGCCAGCGAAAGCTGCCCAGAAAAACAAACAGGATGCACAGACTATAGGCCATGAGGTTCATCAAGATGGCGGCGGGGTTCCTCCTTCGCCTCCCCCAGACCCGCATGAAATCCTGGAGGCTATAAAACAATGCCCAGCCACCCTAACCCTCAAGATGGACAATTATGAGTCGGGTCTAGATCTCTTAAGACAAGATGTCTCCAATTTGAGAGACCGAACAAGAGAGTCTGAGCGCAGAATCTTAGACTTGGAAGACACTCAGCAGACACATTCCCGCGCAATCCCAAGAATGGAGAAAAGGCTAGGAGCACTAGAAGCAAGGGCAGTCGATGCCGAAAATAGAAATCGGCGAAACAACCTGAGACTGCTTGGTCTCACAGAAGGATCGGAGGATGAGAATGTCCCAGACTACATTGAATCGCCTCTCCGCAAACTCCTCCCGGAGCACACCTTCTTGCCATTTTTTCTAATTGAAAGAGCGCACCGTATGCCTACGAAGAAGGACCCTCCTGGAGCACTCCCTAGGCCAGTAATCTTTAAGGTACTTAATTACAGAGACAGGGATGCAATCCTGAACGCAGCGCGGAAGAAAGGAGACCTCATGTTTGAGAACACCCGCCTCATGCTCTTTGCAGATTTCACCGCCGAAACTCAGAAGCAAAGAAAATCGTTTGCCCAGGTGAAACTGAAGCTCAGAGATAAACAGATAAAGTATGCAATGCTGTTTCCCGCCAGGCTGAGGGTGCAGGATGGCGAATCGACAATTTTTTTTTTTTACAAGCCTGAAGAAGCAATGACCTGGATTAAGACACTGCGGTAAAGCCTTAAAGTTTTGAAGCTGACCCTCCACCACTCAGGTACTGTTGCTCTCCATATAGCTCTCTCTAAACTCTTAGCGGTTTCTGTATCTGCTGCCCCCAGACTACGTACTTATTCCCACTTTTGGGTCTGAGAGGCCGGTCCGCTATAGGACCACACATGTGAAAACCGGCAGCATAATGCCATCTGTGCTGGACTGTAGCGGCAGTTATTTAACTCACCAGACACCTTGAACCCTCTTGGACAACCAGATGGCCCGCCGCGGTGGCTTACCAGCCCACAAGTGTTGCCCCCCTTCCTTGCTACGAACGTGCTGATATTAGCAATCGGGATGAGCCCATTGTTCTGCTCTCCTCTAACACTAATATATACGCTGGACAAGTTTGGCGGCTACTTAAGCTCTGAGGGCAATTTTAACTGCTGCGAATCTCTCCGCTATTTGATGTGGCCCATGGCCTGCGCTGACACTCTAGTCATCAGGATAAGCGCCATATATGCTTTACTCCAGTCTCATACGCTTTACTGCGATGTATAATTATATTGTTTGACTGTGTGGAGGGGGAGCCCCTGTGCCTGTGTGTTCCCGGTGGGGTAGGGGGGGACGGGAGTGGGTAGCCGGCCCCGTCAATGGGTCAGTGATTTACTGGCCTACACCCCGGCTGGTGCCTGCCCTGTCCCCCACTCTCGCCATTGGGGTGGCATGCAGGGGTTATATTGGATTGTGGGCGCGGGGGGCGAGCCCGAGGTGGTGAAATATCCTTGCTACGGATCGGCTATGGGGGGTGGACAGGGACGGCTAGGGTAGCGGGCCCCGTCACTGGGCCATCTCCTGGCTTATACCCCGGTCTGCGCCCGATCTGTCCTCCTCCGCCCTTCGGGGCTGAGCCAACACCTTAACCGGGGCTACAAATAGTAATTACCAAATGCTTGCAATTGGGGTTCCTCCTGGACTATATCACTAAAACCCCTCCTTCATAACATATAGTGAATTGTTGGCGATGTACTCTAAATCCATCTTTTTTGCCCACACCTAGCAACAACATATATTTCTGTGGGATGTGACGCCCGTCTGGTGGAACATGAAATTGAATGAAATTACATACAGATTCAGTAGAAGGCGCTGTCTCCTTCCACTAACACCGGTCTTGCTACCTTTGCTAGATACACAGAACCTTACTGAACAGTTCTCACTCTCTAGATCTGAGGGGGTAGCTGGGAAACCGCAACATCACATGCACATAGCTACTAATACAGACCCCTTCCCAAGCAGAGTTCTATACTCCTGAACTCCTACTGATGCCCTCTTGAGATATTGTAGATCACAGTATCTAACACTCAGCAAATGCTCAGAGAAAGCACCTGGGGGTGAGGGTACTTGGCATATCCTAGGTATGATATAAGCACAATAAACAATCCTGAGGGGGTTAGCTTAACTTTTCATAAATATAGTTTGCAACGGTTTAAATTACTGTACCCCCGGTCTGACCGGGTGAAGCCGGGCGTGGGACCTCCAGGCCATCACACGCCCTCAACTTCTTCCTAACTTTTCTAACTAATCCCCTTTCCCGTCTGCTTCCCCCTCTATCCTTTACTCCTCTCTTCTTTAACTTTTTCTTACTCTTCCTGTTCTCCCTAACTTTCTATCTCTTTTGTGTGCTTGTTAGTGAGGAGTGGTCTAGCACCTGGCACATGTAGCTGGGCTCTACGCTACTCTGATATAGTTGTTGGGATTAAGCTGTGGTACTGTATAGTTTTTAAATCACTACAGCAGGGTAATTGTTTATCAGTGGGTTTATAGAAGTTTATTGTTAGCCATCCATGTATCTCCACATGTCCTCTGGTTGTTCGAGACCTGCAGTTTCTCACTCATTGACTGATCACTGGCCCCTTTCCCTCCTAAACATTCTAAAGTCAGGCCAATGGAGACCCCCTTAAGCATTGTATCCTGGAATGTCAGAGGTCTGCGCTCTCCGTTTAAAAGGTCCCTTATGTTCCAGTATCTACTTAAATATAAACCACATATAATAATCCTCCAAGAGACTCATCTTGATGGTATGCTGACCAAGTCTCTAAAGAAACAATGGGTCGCCACTGCCCTACACTCAACGTACTCCTCCTTCTCTAGAGGAGTATCCATTCTAATTAACAAATCTTTAATGCATAAAGTTATATGCTCACACATAGACACTGAGGGCAGATTTATAATTATTAAACTCAATGTGGCTGGGATGATATTATGTATTGTAGGATTATATGCACCACCACCCTTGCAGAGAGCTTTACTAGACCTTATCACAGCTGCTTTACAGAAGTTTCTCCCTGCGAAGTTACTAAGTATTGGTGATTTTAATGACATCATAAAAATGGGCAAAGATTCCACCAATCCCGCACGACTCCCTAACTCTGACCTGTGTGGATGGGCGGACGCTCTTTCACTATGTGAGGTCTGGAGATGGAAAAACTCTCAATCAACTGCATACTCACATTTCTCAGCCACACATAGATCAGCAGCTAGAATTGACTTGGCTTTTGCTAATGCAGATTTTCTTCAATGTGTTTCCAGTGCTGCTTATCTTCCGAGTGGCCTCTCTGACCACGCCCCACTGGAAATTATTTGTAAAATCGGGATACATTACGATAGGAATTTGTGGAGGCTAGACCCTAAATGGATATCGGATAAAGATATCGGAGACAAAATTACATTTGCTATACAACAATATTGGGAGTTAAATGAGGGTACGGCCTTTGTACAAGTGGTCTGGGATGCCTTTAAAGCTACCATAAGAGGCGAATATATCAATCAGATAACAGCCAAAAGGAAGGAGTATGCATCTGCTCATACTTCATTACAAGATGCCGAGGAGCAGGCAGCACTGGAACACACAAACAACCCCACAGACTCTACGTATGAGTCTCTTATGCAGTCTAAACGCAACCTAATCTCCATATGTCCAACATTACTAAAACTTCTATTTTGGAATGGAGGCAGCTGACCTTTGAAAAAGGAGATAAGAATGGGAAATTACTCGCTAATATCTCAAGGCCTCCTGACGCCCTTTCCAATATCCCTGAAATTAAGCTCCCCACAGGCGACATTACCTCCTCTCCGGCCCATATCTTAAACTCATTCCACTCTTACTACACAGACCTATATAAATCTCATTCCAATACTAGCCAGGCGCAAATAAACACCCACCTAGCTGCTCTTACCCTACCCACCATAAACGATGATGTTGCTTCAGCAATGGAATCAGACATCACAGAAGATGAAATTTTGGATGCTATTGCATCCTTTCCCCCTAACAAATCACCTGGCCCTGACGGAATACCAATTGAATTTTACAAGAGGTACTCACGTATTCTAACTCCTCACTTACAGAAAACATACCAACAGTGCCTAGACCAAGACCAACTACCCCCTTCATTTTATAAAGCGCATGTAATCCTTATTTTAAAACCGGACAAGGATCCTTTAGAACACCAATCGTACAGACCTATCTCTTTATTAAACAATGACTTAAAAATCCTCACTAAATTAATAACTAAAAGAATAAATTCCTCAATTACTGAAGTTGTCAGCCCAGACCAAACTGGTGTTATGCCACATAAAACCACCGATATCAATCTTCGCCGCATTCACACCCATTTGTATGGAGTGACCAAAGACTCCCCCCCAACCCCCCCCCCCCCCCCTCAAAGCTCTCGCTTTTATTGATATACAGAGGGCATTCGACTCTGTTGAATGGCCTTACCTTTGGGCCACTCTATCCAAATTAAATTATGGTGTCAAAATTATAGCCTGGATTACCACCAGGGCTGTGGAGTCGGAGTCGTGGAGTCGGGCAATTTTGGGTGCCTGGAGTCGGAGTCTGGAAAAATTGCTCCGACTCCTAATGAATTTGTAACTGTAATTAAAATAGAAAATATGATAAAATGTTCTATTTCTCAGAGAATAGTCATTAAAAATAATGTATATATACAGTATATATACAGTAATAGCTGTGCTTAGTCCACAAAAATGAAATAAACCAATCAAAATTAGTTACTTGTGCTGCTTCATTAAAGCAGTCCCCGTATTTTTAAGGTCAGATATACAGATCTGATTGTGACTGTATATATGATGTGTACACAGGAATCTCTTATATATACTACATAACATCTATGATGTAAGAATAAAGCCTGATGTGTAGCTGTGTCACTAATAGAGATGGTCAATGAGATGGAAATAATTCTGCATTGATGCTGATTTATGCAAATGTATACACTCTGTTTGCTGATGAAATCAAATAATTTGATATGTTGTTAAAATTTGGTTTGGTGACTACAAATTAAAGGGTACCTGAGAAGGATGAAAAGAAAAGTTTTATACATACCTGGGGCTTCTTCCGGCCCCCTTCAGGCTAATCAGTCCCTCGCTGTCCTCCTTCACCACCTGGAACTTCTGCTATGAGTCCCGGTAATTCAGCTAGTCAGCGCAGTCCAACCACGTGCCGCTCCCACAGCCAGGAGCGTTCTGCACCTGCGCAATAGTGCTGCGCAGGTGTAGTATGCTCCCGGCGGCGGAGTGTGTGCATGCGCACTACACCAGACTGGCTCAAGTACCTGGACTCATAGCAGAAGATCCAGGTGGTGGAGGAGGACAACGAGGGACTGATTATCCTGAAGGCGGCTGGAGGAAGCCCCAGGTCTGTATAAAACTTTAATTTCATCTGTCTCAGGTTTACTTTGTTACACAGTAGTACTATACTCTACATATGCACTCCCCACAGAGCTGCAGGGAATCCACTGAGAATGCTGTGCACATTGAACACAGAGGTGTTGTCTGTCACCCAAAAACCTTGTTCAGATTGTGCATGAAGAATGTGTAATGGAGGAAGAATCTCCTCATTCCCCTGCAGAGTACCTGCACATCATTCTTACATGTACCCACACTTACATTGCCTAGGGCCTGATAGATGTTCTTTGTTCCGGGTTGTACCTTTTAGGCCTCTTGCACACTGCAAGTGATTCAGATTCCGCTTTTTAATCAGTTTTTACATCCGATTCAGATTCAGATTTGCAGTTTGCTCCCTGCACACTGCAAATCGGAATCTGAATCGGATGTAAAAACTGATTAAAAAGCGGAATCTGAATCTGAATCACTTGCAGTGTGCAAGAGGCCTTACAAGTACTCTTACCAAGGACTAGTTTTAGTCTAAAGGGAATAAATATAGTAGTCTACATATCATTCTCACTTCAGTTGTCTTGTAAAATTCCTAAGCGTTGGCAGTTAAGAGACGAATTTCATGTTACATACTTTTAATCAACAAAATTGTAATATGCAAATTAGAGGAGTCGGAGTCGAGGAGTCGGAGTCGGAGTCGGTGGAATCCTAAACTGAGGAGTCGGGGTCGGAGTCGGTGGATTTTTGGACCGACTCCACAGCCCTGATTACCACCAGTTATAAATCCCCTGAGTCGCAGATAAAGATTGGTTCTGCACTATCTGAGACAATTAAACTGCATAGGGGCACCAGGCAGGGGTGCCCTCTCTCTCCGGCGCTCTTCGCCCACGCCATGGAGCCGTTAGCCTCCGCACTTAGGCAATCGCCCTGCATATCTGGATTTTCGGTGGGGGCGTTGGAGGAGAGGGTATCCCTGTATGCCGACGACTTGGTGGTTTATTTAGAGAACCCGGGGGCCTCGATAAAAGGGGTACTAGATGTCTTTAACGTCTTTGGACCAAATCTAAACTGCTACCACTCAACCCGCTCCCCACTCTCCATTCCCCACTAGAGACAGTTTCCAAAACCAAATATCTAGGGGTCTGGATCACTAAAGACGCCTCACAATACCTTGACAACAACATAATTCCCCTGTTACAATATACCAAACAGAAACTCCAGGGTTGGCAGACTCTCCCCTTGTCACTTATAGGTAGAATAAATTTGGTTAAAATGAAATTACTTCCAAAATACTTATATCTCTTCAGAAACTCTCCACTATGGGTTCCTAAACAATTTATCTCCCAGCTCAACTCAGTACTTACTAGTTTTATTTGGCATAACAGAAACCCTACCATCAGCTTAAAAAAGTTACAGAGACCTTGAACAGAGGGGGGATTAGCTTTCCCAGATCTGTATAAATATTTCCTTGCAAGTCAATTAGTGACTGCTAGGTGGTGGCTGGTTCAAGACGACTCTAATGCAGCCACGACCCTAGACGCAGCCACACTTGGTTCCTTTGAAGCACTCAACCAAATAACCTACAGAGGTCTTAAAGCTTCCTATAACTTAACGCAGAATACAAAAACGGTTCTCAGAGCATGGAATATTGCCAATGGCTGGCACTCCTCCCAGAATAAAATATCCCCTAAGACTCCCTTATGGAATAACCCATCCTTGGAACAATTCTATAAAATCCCTGATCCCATAGTGTGGATAACCAAAGGAATAACACATGTTGAGCACCTGATAACGGCTGGAACCCTAACCCAATTTGATACTCTCAAAGAAAACTTTAGGTTGCCCAATTCACATTTCTTCCGGTATTTCCAAATCAGACACGCATTTTCCAAACAATTTGGCAATAATATAGTAAGGGTCGGCCTCTCGGAACTGGAAGAGACTCTATATAAAGATCATCTCCCCAAAATCCTCTCTGGAATTTATAAAAATGTTATCTTGATCACGGAACCGCATATTTCCGCCGTCAAGCAACCCTGGCAGACACTAATACCTAACTTGGACGACGAGGACTGTGAAGATGCCTGGATAAAACCCTTTAAATACCTTATTGCCACCAGGGACAGGCTAATTCAATATAAAATCCTGCACAGATACTACCTAACTCCTGCTAAGCTCACCAAATTTGACCCTAATACCCCTGTAGCATGCTGGAGGTGTGGCTCAACAGCAGCCGACATAGATCATATCTTGTGGCAGTGCCCCAAACTGTCTCCCCTATGGGAGGGTGTAAGAGACTTCATAACCAGAGTCACCAAAATAACCATCCCTAATGACCCCTTGGTTTGCATACTGGGTATAGTGTCAGGAATAGCGCATCTTAAAACTCAGCAGACACTGGTGGGAATACTACTATACTACTATAGGAAATCCATAATCCTTAACTGGAAGAGGGAGGATCCCCCATCCCTGCCCTTCTGGAAAAAATTGATCGACTCCGTCCATCTGTATAAGGCGGTATACCTTGCTAGGGGGTGCCCACAGAAATTTGATAAGGTCTGGAAGCCCTGGATTAGCAACAAAAACACGGCTTGACACCTTTTATCTACACTTTGCCTAAATACAGTATGGTTCTCTACAGCAAATATGAATAATGAACTGCTAGGAGGTGGCTTTGGTTGTACTTGATCAATATATTAGGTTGAATTGATGGGGGAGGGGGATTGGAGCCGATATAATCGCTGTCGGCACGGCTTTGAACAATATTATATGTCATGTGGAGCATGTTCAACCCACCTGCGTGTGGGAATGTTTTGTTTATGTATATCTATATCGTTAAAAATAACAATAAAAAGAATCTTTAAAAATTTTTTTCAAAAACTTCCAACTATGTACAGTTAGTCATTTAGATAGTAACGGTTAGGCATAAAATCAAAATCCATTATCTGCCACAAAAGAGAAGTTGCAGTGCATGCTGTTTTTTTTTTTTTTTTTTTCCTTGTTTACTTTCCTCCCCTTTTTCCCTTAGACATAACTAATGCAGCCTGATTGGCCAAAGTTTCTTTCACTCCAGTTTTCCCCTCCCACACCTCTTTTCCTCTCTGATTGGCCAATATTTCTTGTGCTGAGAAGCTGAGAAAGTAACTCAGCTGAAATCCGATCTATACAAATAAATCAAGGCTGCAAAGTCACACAATGATTTGTGACCTTACTGCAGAGCTGTGTTGGAGTTTTTGAAGAGTGGGAAAAAGCCATGCAAGTATACTAAATCAGAAATATAAGAGAAAACAGGGTAGAGTAATGGAGGAAATTATATCAGGATTGGCTTCAAACACAGGGATTCAAAAGTGGCAACTAACAGAATTCGCTTTATTTACTATATAAAACTCACTGAAATCAAAATGTGGACAGTGCAATACATATGTTATGTAAGTGGTGCACATATTTATCTACTAATATATGTGGGTTTTTATTTTGAGATAGTATGGCTAACCGCTCCTCTTTAACTACTTAAGGACCGCAGTGTTACCAGGCCATTTTTCACTAAATAGGCCACTGCAGCTTTGAAGGTGGCCACTAATGATCCAATCTTTTCATCCAATCTTACCATTTCTATGTAATATAAGGTAACTGCCTGAAGTATCCATTCAGTATATTCACTCAGTTTACCCATATACTACATAGATTTGGTAAGATTGGATGAAAAAGATTGGATCATTAGTGGCCACCATAAGGCCTCGCTGCAGGACAGCGTGTCAAACGGCTGTCCCCAGTTCAGCGCTGCCGTAGATCGTAGCACTGTACTGTGTTAATAGACGGCGGTTTCGCTGTCTAGCAGTCTCCGAGTGGCAATCACCGCTGGGAGACTGAAGGCGGAGCTCCGTCATCTCCTGGAGCGCAGGAGAAGCAGACCCGGAAGCCAACCTGGCGAGGTCGGCATCTGCACCGGCGGGGACCAGGAGTCAACGGAGCTGCAGTGAGGGCACAAGACAGATGCCAGGGGCTGGGGGAAGCCCCAGGTAAGTGTTTTTTTTTCTTATTTTTATAGTGCTTGGACCTTCCCTTTTAAAGGGACACTATGGCGAAAAATAAAATTTAAAATATGTTCAAACCTATACAAATAAGAGGTACATTTTTTTCCAGAGTAAAATGAGCCATACATTACTTTTCTCCTATGTTGCTGTCACTTACAGTTGGTAGTTGAAATCGGACAGAAGCGACAGGTTTTGGACTAGTCCATCTCTTCATGGGGGATCCTCAGGGATTTATTTATTTTTAAAAGCACTTAGTGAATGACAGTTGCTCTGTCCAACTGCCAAAAAACTTTGTAGCCAGCAGGGAAGCTGGCCAGCATCATCCTTTTTTGGGAATATCTTCATGAAGAATAAAAGCCTTGCTTAGTCTCCTATGAAGAGATGGACTAATCCAAAACCTGTCACTTCTGTCATATTTCTACTACCTACTGTAAGTGACTGCAACATTTATGGTTCATTTTACTCTGCGGAAAAAACGTACTTCTTATTTGTTTGTTTGAACATATTTAAAATTTAAAACATTTTCACCATAGTGCCTCTTTAGCCACTTCAGCCTCCAGTCGTTTTCACTTTATGCATCCGAGCAATGTTTACCTGCCATTCATTAGCCTATAACGTTATCACAATGAACTGATTTATATCTTGTTTTTTCCGCCACCAATTAGGCTTTCTTTGGGTGGTACATTTTACGAAGAGCCACTTTACTGTAAATGTATTTTAACAGGAAGAATAAGAAAAAAACGGAAACATTCATTATTTCTCAGTTTTCAGCCTTTAGTTTTAACATAATACATGCCTCCATAATTAAAACTCACCTATTGGATTTGCCCATATGTCCCGGTTATTACACCGTTAAAATTATGTCCCTATCACAATGTATGGCGACAATATTTTATTTGGAAAAAAAGGTGCATTTTTTCCGTTTTGCATCTATCACTATTTACAAGTTTAAAATAAAAAAAAAATGGAAATATTTCATCTTTACATTGATATTTAAAAAGTTTAGACCCTTAGGTAAATATTTACATGTTTTTTTATTTTATTTATTGTAATGGTTTTTTTTTTTTTTTTTTTTTTTTTTTTATATTAAACATTTTATTTGGTTTTTTTGGGGGCAGGGTGGGATGTAAACAGTAGTTAATGTAAATGTGTGAGTTTTATTTTTTTTACTTTTTGTCCACAAGATGGTGGCCATCAGTTTGATTACATGACGTCCCTCTAAGCGTAACATACGCTTAGAGAGATGCATGAGGCACGCAACAGCCAGAAAAAGCGAAGCTTCCGAGAGAAGCTGTCGCTTTTTCTGCGGGGGAGAGGAATCAGTGATTGGGCACCATAGCCCGATTCACTGATTGCCCGGCCTACGAACCGCGGGCCAGAAGCGCGCGTGGACGCGCGATCGGCCGCGGGAGCACGCGGATGCGCACATGGCCTCCTGGGCGTAGCTAGTTTGTCCAGGAGGCCAAAGTAGTTAAGGTATTACTCGAATCAACATTTGTTGTTTTGATGTCAGCAACAGTGTGGAGGGGAAAAAAACTATAAAGTATCACCAGCTGAAGCAATCCTGACCTATCGTTTTGGGTGGTATGTGAGACTTATAATAGGTTTTAAAGAGGAATTGCAGTGAAATTTTTTTTACAATAATTATTTACAAATGATTTAGTCAATGTTTGCCCATTGTAAAATCTTTCCTCTCCCTGATTTACATTCTGAAATGTATCACATGGCGACATCTTTACTGCTGGCAGGTTATGTCTGTGGAAAGATGATGCATTTTTGGCAGTTGGAAACAGCTGTTATTTCCCACAGTGTGATGTCAGCACCCTGCTGTTGACCTCACACTGTGGGAGGGGTTTCACCACAATATCCTCCATACAGAGCCCCCTGATGAATTTTCATGAGAAAGGGAGTATCAACTACTGAAGTACAATCCTTGGTTACGGTTTCTCTTCAAAGAGACCCTGTAACAAAATGTTTAGCCTTATTTCTTCTATCCTATATGTTCCTATAGCTGTTCTAATGTGCTCTGTCTTACTGCAGCCTTTCCTATTTGCACAGTGGCTGTATTATCTCTGTTATATGATCTAATCTTCTCTCCTCTGTCGGGCTGAGGCAGTCAGGCTGGAATGTGCTCTGCTGCTTGTTATTGGATAGAAGCTATACACACCCTCTCCAGGCCCCCTGCACACTCTGTATGACTCACACACTGAGCTACTCTCAGCCTATCACTTGCTATGTCTTTGGTTTGTAAACACTGCATAAAAATGGCAATTACAAGCCAGGATTGCAGCAGGGAGAGGCAGAAACCGCACAGAGGGGCCCAGGAGAACATAATTAATAGAATGGTATGCTTTTTATTGTAAGAATTGACCCTGGCAGAAAGCCGTTAAAGAGAAACACTCCATCCTGAGCAAGCATTTTTTTTTTCAAGGATAGAATTGTTTAGTTCTCTCAAAGCATGTTAAGAAACACATCCATTTCATAAGCTTGAAGGGTTGCTAATGTATATTGTTTGAGCTTTGACATCTTACACCCAGAATAATAAGTCATGTGTGCTTGACCTACTTTATTATTGTTGGGTGTCTGTGTGAATCCGCCATCATTGGTAGTACTGTGCAGAAAAATCTTACATACACATCTATACTGACCCCAGCATTAGCATGTCTCCGCTGACCCTAGCAGTTTTAAAACGCCTCAAAATACATTTTCACTCGCCTCAGTTAAAACGATACCAAGCTTGCCATATTTCATCACTGGTCATGCATGTAGTGCACCATTGTCGCCAGCCTGTCCGTCTGTATCGATTACATGTGATCACTAGGGCGCACAGTTTGCGGACCCCAGTGCTGTATAGATGCATTGCTAGGCAACATTTTGATGCATCTATACAGAGTTGGGTCCCCAAGCTATGGCCATAGTGATCACATCCATTTTCTATGGGCGCAGCCAGTACAGTTGTCTAGGAATATTAAGGCCAAGTATTGGTGACACAAGGGGTGAATTAGTTTGGTATGGGTTGAAAGTTAATTTAAAGAAATAAAACTTTTTTTTTATTTTACACTGTAATAAAAAAAATTTTTCATGCTAACTTTATGTGAATGACTGCTGCTTGTAGCAATCATTCCCAATTGGATTAGTGTATTAGCGTGCACATGCATGATCGCGGTGGATTTTAGTGCTGGCCGTCACATAAAAGAACCTACAGTGTAACTAATTTGGACGTGAGACTTGCATCCAAAAATGTAAAGTGGTTAAGGGGTACTACAGAATGTCAGTCACAATAGGGGATACCTGGTATTGCACAAAGGGGTATTTTCTGCAATAATGTTTGAAAATTGCAGGGCATAAACCTACTATTAAAGTGTACTTGAGGGAAATAAAAATTAAAACATATACTAACCTGAATCTATAGCAGGGGTCAGGAAATTTTTTGGCTGAGAGCCATAAACGCCTCATATTTTAATATGTATTTCTGTGAGAGCCATATGTTTCAAACTGGGACAGTGCGCATGCGCAGCAGTGGGCTCATGCCCCTGTTGCCATGGTAATGTGTATACAGTTGATAATCCCGGCCACGGAAGTGTCAGACACGTCTTCAGCTTCTCTTGGGCTTCAGCAAGATCAGCAATTTCCCCGAGAGCCAGACGGGAGAAATACCGACTAACAGCTTGTACAATTAGCTAGCTGAATTGGGAGTTGATTCACTTTGTAGGACGAGATCCCTGCACTTTGGCCCAACAGGCTGCCTGTCAAGTGACAGGCAGCCTATTGGGCCAATCAAAGTGCAGGGATCTCATCCTACAAAGTCACTGGACCTGACAGGGTCAAGAATGGGACATTTGGAGTGGCCATTAGTTTTGGGGGGAGCACAAGTAAGTTAGTAGTGCATGCTACAGCAGTAGCATGCCTACTTTTGAAGATGTTAGTTGCGCTGCCACACTAAACTGCGCTGCTTGAGCAGTATAGCTTAGTGAATCAACCCCTACTGATTTGTCTGTGAACCAGATGTAGCCATCAAAAGAGCCACATCTGGCTTCCAAGCCATAGGTTCCCTACCCCTGATCTTGTAGGCTCTTCAGACCACTCCAGGCTCCTTATTGTGCCTGACGTCTGGCGATGGTTACAGCATACAGCTGTGTGGGAGGGTGCACTGATGGTGGGTGCATGTGGCCTGGAGAACCCACTGGAATTCTGAGCGGGGCATACAACAGCAGTACGGAGGGGAGGCTGGACTCAAATATAAGCCTGAAGGGTTCTGAAGAGCCTATAGATCGTTGAGGCAAGTATGTTTTAACTCATACATGTAATAACGGTGTCTAGAAATTTGGGCTCGGGGTGAAGCCGAAAAACTGTTGTGATGCGGGGTCTTTGGGGTGGCTTCGTGGGACAAGGCTCCGGAAGTAACTATAGCTTTTCATTACAGTAGCGCTGACTGATTTTTATTTTCTGCATGGAGGTCCTCTTTAAGGACCAGAGCAATTTTAACCTTTCAGTGCTCCTCCCTTTCATTCGCCAATAACTTAATCACTATTTATCATAACAAGATGATGTATAACTTGTTTTTTCGCCACCAATTAGACTTTCTTTGGGTGGTACATTACGCTAAGATTTTTTTATTCTAAAGGCATTTTAACCAGTTCACCCCCAAGGGTTTTTACTCTAACGGACCAGAGCAATTTTCACTTGTCAGTTCTCCTCCCTTTTATTCCCTAATAACTTTATTACTACTTATCACAAGAAAATGATCTATACCTCGTTTTTTTCGCCACCAATTAGGCTTTCTGTGGGTAGTACATTTTGCTAAGAATTTTTTTATTCTAAATGCATTTTAATGAGAAAAAAACAAAAATAGAAAAAAAAATTATTATTTCTCAGTTTTCAGCCATTATAGTTTTAAAATTAAACATTCTCCTGTGGATAAAACAAACACATTGTATTTGCCCAGTTGTCCCGATTTTTAAACCATTTAAATGATGTCCCTATCACAATGTATGGCGACAGTATATTATTTTGAAATATAGGTGTTATTTTTCTGTTCTGTTTTTTTTTTTGTTCTGGCCATAATTACAAGCCCCTATGTAATAAATTAAAATTAATTTTCCCCCATAAAATATAGATTAAAAAAAGCTGAGTCCCTAAGGCAAGTATTTATTTATTTTAAGCTGATTTTTTTTTTTACAAGTGTCTTCTTTTGGAGGGGGAGTGTTGGAAGTGTAATTTTATTACTCATGTGTATGTACTTGTAAATATATGTATTTTGTACGTGTCATATACTTTTTGGCCACAAGATGGCGTTAGTGAACACTCGTTATAGTAAGTGTTCACTTTTTTTTTTTTTAACACTTTATTTAATTGTTACATTTCCTGTTTTTGTGAATGGACGTAGCCACTGTTCGCGGTCACGTCCATTCACTCCAGGCACTGCGATTGGGTAGAGGACCGTCTGGTCCTCTTCCCCAATCACTCAGCACGGGATCCCGACGGAAACGGCGGCCGTAGCGGCGCGCACACGGCGGTAGCAGCGGCGGGAACGCGCGACTTATTAATACGTCATGTTGCCGTTAATAGGGTAAAGCATGACGTTTTAATACGTTAGGATGCCACTAAATGGTTAATCAGAATAATGAGGAAGAAAATGGAAGAAAAATCATTAGGGAAGCCATAAAGGAAATCCCGTTCAGATTGGGATTTCCTGATGGGCCTTGTTGCCGGAGGCGATCGGAGTGGGTGGGGAGATGCCGATCGGAGTGGGTGGGGGGATGCCGCTGCTCAGCGGCTATCATGTAGCTAGCACTAGACTAGCTACATGATTTAAAAAAACTAAATAAAAAAATAGTGCTGTGCTGCCTCCCTGGTGAATTTAATTGACCACCAGGGAGGTTAAAATAAATGTATGTAGGTGTAATTTTACTATTTGGCCACAAGATGTCTGCATTCCCATTCACTGATCTCCCTTCTAACAGGCGGAGGCAAGAATGTGCAGAGGTGATAGACGAATATCGACGTCCCTGGGACTTTAAATGAAGTCCTGAGGGACGCAGATGTACTGCACTTGATGGAACTAGTTAATTTGCTTTTGAATAGTTTTTAGTCAAAACCTATTGCATAAATAAAAATAAAGCTAATCAAACAAGATCAGGATATCGTGCATTTAGCCCCCTCTACACCATTCAATTTCAGGCACGATCGAATTCGATTGGATCGATTAAATCCGACATGTCCGATCGTGATTCGATATTCATATACTCTTCATATTATTGGAAATTAGGTGGAAATAGGTGAGAGAAAATTTCTCTTCCTCTTCAGAAGGGCCATGTACGCACTTAAGCTCCATTTTTTGTTCTTGCTGGATAAACCTTTCTAAAAGTAGTGATTTTGTTTTGTACCTGTTCTTTTTTTGTGCCTGGAAATGTTTGTCATTTTCAATATACTAGTCTACATTTTGATCTCATTTAGGAAAATTGTTTTCCTTCCCTTCTTAGAAGTAAAATATGCCGCTCTTTTGTTTGTGTAGCTACTCTAGCTTTCATTCCATTTTTCATAATTGTGTGCTTGCGTTATTGGTTTCAACATGAACATAAAAGTGCTTCCTAGAGCATTGACCAGTTCCATCATTTTATTTTCAATTCATTTTATAATACTACTCTAGATTTGTCTGTAGTGCAAATGCTAAATCTAAATACTGTTTTTATACTTTAAATAGTACACGTCACTTCCTTAAGCCAACTCTGCTGCATGCCCACAGTCCACTATGTTCTCTCACCTTCAGTGGGCTTGACCAGACCATGTAGTGATTTTCTCACCCGTGGAATCAGCAGTATACTTAAAGAGGACTTAAAATTGCTCATTTACAATATTTATTAATATTTTTTTGAACCCAAATTAACATTCTTAAAGAGAAACGCAACCAAGAATTGAACTTCATCCCAATCAGTATCTGACTCCCCCTTTCCCATGAGAAATCTATTCCTTTTCTCAAACTGATCATCAGGGGGCTCTGCATGGCTGATTTTGTGGAGAAACCCCTCCCATAATGTGATGTCAGCGCCTCACCGCACTGAGGTCCGGACATCACACTGTGGGAGCCTTGTTGCATTGTGGGAAATAACAGCTGTTTACAACTGCCAAAAAAAGCAAGCCACATCTCCTTCCAGTGACATTTCCTGCCAGCAGTAAAAATGTCACCATGTGATAAATTTCAGAATGTAAATCAGGGAGAGGAAAGATTTTACAATGAGTAAACACTGAATAAATCATTTATACATAATTATTGTAAAAATTAATCACTTTTTATTACATTATTTTCACTGGAGTATCTCTTTAAAGTGGATCCGAGATAAACTTTTACACATTTCATAATTGTGCCCCTTACATATATTTTATGGGGCATTTCTCAAGCCAAATACTTTTTTGTTTTTTTTTTAATGCCCTAATTCCCTAGAAACTAAACAAGTCGTGCCCACAGTTCCTCCAGCGCCTAGGCATTCTGAGTCCCATGTAGCAAGTGCTCACGGGAACTCAGTCTGGGGAGGAAGAGGCGTTGCCAGCTGGGAGCTGCTGAGATTTCAGAGGCAAAGGGGTGGAGAGAGGAGTGAAGTTTTCATAGGCTGAGGGGTGGAGATGTAGAGCAGCTTAGCTGTATAATAAGCAGAATATGGCTGCTCTCATTTGATCACAGGAAGAAATAATCATATACAGTTGAAGCTGTTTGCAGCTATATTTACTGTGTAAACCATCTAAACTTTAGATAAGATAGACAAGTTACTTGCTATAGTTAGTTTTTCATCTCTGATCTGCTTTAAAGAACACCTAAAGCGAAAATGTTTAAAGAGTAACTGTCAGGCTGCAAAAGCTAATTTAAACCTCTATTCTCCTGTGTTAAACAGTTTTTAAGGAAGCCAAAAAGGCAATACTGAAGTTAAAAATCTCTCTTACTTTTTATGTTTGCTGGACAGCAAGGCTCTGTAATCCCAAGCTCCTAAGGAGGCCGGCAGGATGCATAACAGATACTGCAAAGCATTCTGGGGCCGCTTCTTCTCCCCAGTGCACTCCCTTGGTCCTCCCCTTCATTTCCCTATGCCGCCCTAAGGCTGCTTTCACAGTGGGAAGTTACAGGCTCATGTTACAGCAGCTTGTAACAGCAGCCTAACTCACAGCACGTTCCCTTAGAGTATACTGCCTGAGTCCACTATTGTTCCTAGCCACATGGCTAATTAATATTCACTGCACAGTAGTGTTGTCCGGATCATGAACCATTAGGATCTTTGATCCTGATCTTTTTTGTGAGTCGAATCATCAGGAAGCAAGGAAAGGGAGGATATGCCATCACAATTGGCTTCATACAAGACAGACAAACATGGAACCTGCCATGAGCTGTCAGGAGCATCATTCTCTGCAAATACTATATAAAAATTCTGTGAAATCCAAACGTGGACAGTGAAATGCATATGTAATGTAAGTACAGCCAATATTTAGCTACTGATATGTTTTTTTTCTCTGAGACCCTATACCTAACAGCTCCTCTTTAATTCAAATTGTGCAAATATTGTTTATTTAACTTATTGTTGTTATCATTAGTATTAATATTGATTTATTTTGCACCAACATATTACGCAGCACTGTACAATACATAAAATTACAGACAATAACAGGGGTGACTGACAACACAATGCAGGTAATAAGCAATACAATACAGGTAATAATACAATGCCAAATCATACACTGATGTAGTAGTTCCAATAATAACAGTTCACAATATACTGGGTAGAGTGAACAATTGAGTATTGATACACAAGTAGAGAGGGCCCTGCTAAATACTTATTATCTAGAGGGAGAGAGGTTCTCGACAGAGGGAATTAGGGCAGCGTTGAGGCGGGGTAGGCCTCCTTGAAGAGGATGATTTTGAGGGCTTGTTTGAAGGTGTTGAAGGAGGGGGCAAGTGTGATGGGCAGTGAGAGAGCGTTCCACAGGATGGAGACGGCTCTAGTGAAGTCCTGTAGTTGTGCATGGGAGTACAAGATGCGTAAGGTTTTTAGGACGAGGTTGTTGGAGAAGCAAGGTGGGCAGCCAGGTGTATATCTGCTGACCAGGTTTGAGTTTTAGGTCAGGCAGGACTTGTGTATAGATTTGCAGGCCAAACATAGGATCTTGTAGCTGATTCTGAAGTGGAATGAAAGCCAGTGAAGGGATTTTCAAAAGAGAGTCATGGAGACAGAACGGTGGGAGGAGTAGTTAGTTTGGCTGCTGTGTTTTACATCCCACAATACTGCTTTACTTCAGGGTCCCTCCCATTCCTTGTTTCATGAACTGTTAATATTCGACAGACTATCGAATAATCTGCAAGATGTGGCCATGCTGGAGCAAATCGGAACTGGGTATGTGTGCGTTCCAAACTGTGCATGCCCATTAAAAGGAAGCACGCATTTAGAGACAAGTGGGGCACAAGTGCTTTCTTTCAAGTGTGCTTCAAATTTATCAGAGATGCTGTCACCACTACAGTTGGCAGGGTGAAATACTGTAAAAAAAATGTTTTCGTTTATGAAGTGAGCAACAGCACATGATCTCCCAGAGTGCTCTGGGAGAGAAAGCTGTATGACATCAGAGCCTAAGCTAAACATCACTGCAAAGGTGAGGTTACATAAAATATACACTATATAAGGGTTACATACAATATACAGTACAACACTATATAGATACAAAAATAGAGAATCCCTGCAGTCACCACAAGAGCCTTAAAGATACTAGCCATAAACCCAATGAACACCTTTGGGAGATATTGGAACATTGGCTCACTGATGCTATTATTGCTAATATTAGGGACCTAGCTTTAAAATTTCATCTCTGAATTCTTGTTCCAGATAAAGAATTTAGTTTTGTGCCCTGACCATATAAGGCCCTGTTCACACTTGCGTTCTGGGATGCAAACGGACCGGATCCGGTCCGTTTGCATCAGGCATGAATACGGCTGCCATCCGGATCCGTTTGGTAAAAATAGATAAATAAACTATTAAAATTGTTGGGGTGTGGGAGGTCAGCAGAAGGTGCACCTGTACAATCAGGTCCTCCGCTGTTTAGGGCCTCACCTCCACGTCCGACATACTGCCAACAGCTCCAGCACTAAAGTCACTGCTGCTCCACTCCAGAAATGCTGGGCCCATGTGTCCCCATCCAAAATGGCCGCTAGAATACGCATAGGAAGTTGGGTAGAACGTCCAGTATTGATAGCCAGTGTGTTCTGTGCTTTCCGTTCCCCATTGGTTTCTATTTCCGGATGGTGCAGTCAGGCTCCGGTCCGGGTGCGTGGGCCGGATGATCCGGACCCGAAAAATAGCGCATGTTGGAAAAGTGTCCGGATCCGAGCCGGCTCCGTTCTGTACGGAACGGACGTGTGTGAACGTCCGCATAGACTTTACATTGCTATGCGGAACGTACGGTCCGTTTGTACAATATACAGTCCGGATCCGATCAGGCGAATCCGCACAGTGAACGCTAATGTGAACCGGGCCTTACCCATATAAATTAGAAAGAAGCAGCGCTGAAAAAACACAAAGGGTTATTTTTAAGATTCATTCAGTTGAATATAGATATTTGCATACTTTGTATATGCAAAATAACGTCTTTTGTGAACACCTGTCTGCAGCAGGTGAGCTGACTGGTTTGTTTGTATTTTATGAGTTCTGTTAACAAACTGAAAGGAGCATGACTTTTCAAACAGATGTTTACAACAAACCTAGGAATTTGGTTTTCTCTTTATAACCAGACCTATTACTTGAAACATGTTTGTGCTCAACTCTGTTGTTGTTGTGTGTGTGTGTGTTTTTTTTTTATTTTTTTATTTTGTTAAAAAATTTGCTGAATATTTATTTTGGTTGTGAATGTTTAACATTTCTATTCAGGTTCAGCTTCAAATCCACTTTGTTCTAAATATTTGTTTTTTGTCTCATACAGATCCAAATCATTTTGCTATTTTGGAATGTTGGCAAACCATCCCATAGTATCCTGGTTTGCCAACAGCAGCCTGTGACACGTACAACCATTTTGGTGGTGGATAGCATTCTACGGGATGCCTTGATCCTCCTGCTATATGCTCCACCCTGGTTGTATAAAAACAGGGCCAACATGACATCCAGAATCCAATGTACTCTTTAATTTTGTCGCGCTTGTCAGATCAGTTCTGCTGCTGACTAGATAGGATGTTTTGGAATGATTATTTTCTACTGCTTTGTCAAGTTTTTTATTAACAGGAATATAGAACTTTGTGCAGACAGGGTTTGTGAGTTAGGAGGGTCTTGTGTGTTGCATTGTCAGGCAGGGTTCAAATTTGTGCGTGATTTACGAAAACATTTGCTGCAGATGCCCTGTATTTCAGTGACATCACATTGTATTTCTGTTTATGTGAATTTGCTTGTGCAAATTTTTTGCATAATTTTTTTTTGTGTGTGCAATGTGCAAACTGCATTCAATCAGGGCTGTGGAGTTGGAGTCAGTCGGAGCAATTTTGGGTACCTGGAGTTGGAGTCGGTGGTTTTATAAAATGAGTCTGATGAATTTTGTACAAAATCCATAGCCCTGGTAAGTATTAGACTAAGGAGTCGGGACAATTTTGGGTACCTGGAGTCAGAGTTGAAGACTTTCATAAACTAAGGAGTTGGAGTCGGATGATTTTTGTACCGACTCCACAGCCAGGTTTTTTAATGCAGTTCAATGGGTACACAGAAAAAGGGTGCCTGTGTCGGTTCCCGTCGGGAAGTTGCTTGCTGGTTGGATGGGAGTGACTCTGGATTGAGGTTTGCTGGGGGTGTGGGTGACTGTGGGCAGAG
This sequence comes from Hyperolius riggenbachi, assembly GCF_040937935.1. Classification (NCBI taxonomy): domain Eukaryota; kingdom Metazoa; phylum Chordata; class Amphibia; order Anura; family Hyperoliidae; genus Hyperolius; species Hyperolius riggenbachi. The sequence goes on along the minus strand of NC_090646.1, from coordinate 407,200,046 downwards.
CTGTATGGAGTTTGCCAGGGGTGTGTGGATAGGGATGATGTGTAGTGTATTAATCCAATATTTTGCACGAAAAGAGAGAATCTCTGTATCGCCTCATGTTAGCTGTTTTTTTTTTTTTTTTTTTTTCCTTTATCTTGATTATCATTAATAAAAAACTATTCTTCAAACTGTGAGGCAACTTTACCCGACACAAGGAGCACTGCTGTGAAGCCTTAAAATTAGTCGGGATATACCCTGTAAGTATGCGGAGTTTGAAAAGGGGGGTGGGGGAGCACATTTTAAACTAAAAAAAAAAAATCTCCTGATTATAGAGATTCAATAGAAGTACTTTTCATGTAAATAAGGCTCATTGGTATTCATGGAGCATTTGCCTCGCAAAGTAAAATTTGCACATAAATGTTTATGCAAGAAATAAAATGTCAAATGCAAATTTGTGCAGTGCGAGAAATTGCATGCTTTTTCCGCAATTACAAGCGCTTCCCTTAAGGGGTACCGAAACTGAGAAGGGTATGGATTTTTCCTATTATAGTAATACCATTTGCTTGACTCTTGCTGATCCTGTTATACTTTTAGCCACAGCCCCTCAACAAGCATGCAGATCAGGTGCTATGACTGAAGTCAGACTGGATTAGCTGCATGCTTGTTTCAGGTGTGTGATTCACCCACTACTGCAGCCAAAGAGATCAGCAGGACTGAAAAGCAACGGGTATTGTTTAAATGGAAACCTCCATATCCCTCACAGTTAAGGTTCCCTTTAAGATTTAATCATCATCATTAATCTTTGCTTTCTGTGGGTATAATTGTATTAGGTTATGTGCAATGTACAGCATATTACACCAAGCTTTTAAGGGGACCCTGAACAGTGGATAAAAATGAAATTGGTACTTACCTGGGACTTCCTCCAGCTCACCGTAGGCTGCGAGGTCCCACGGCATTTTCATGGCTCCTCTCCGGGGCTCACTGGCGGCTCCTTTACCGCCAATTTTCGGGCGGAGTGTAAGCCCAACACTTCCCTGGACACTCCGTGTCATCACTCCGGCCACTACGTATCAGCACACTAGTGTTTGAATAACTTCAGAAACAAGCATGTGGCTAAGCTTGTCAGATCTGAGGATAATGTCAGAAACACCTGATATGCTGCATGCTTGTTAAGGGTCTATGGCTAAAAGTATTAGAGGCAGAGAATCATCAGGATAGCCAGGCAACTGGTATTGTTTAAAAGGTAATCAATATGGCAGCCTCCATATCCCTTTGATGACAGATGTCCTTTAAAGAGGAACTTTAACCAAGTATTAAACTTTATTCCAATCAGAAGCTGATACCCCCTTTCTCACAGGAAACCTTTACCTTTTCTTGAATAGATCATCAGGGGGACTGTATGGCTGATATTGTGGTGAAACCCATGCTACAGTGTAGTGTCATGACCAAGGGCTTGACCGTTTGCTGTCTGTGAACCTCCTTGTATTGTGGGAAATAAAAGCTTTTTCCAACTGCCAAGCAAGTAATAGCTCCCTTTGTGCATATAATTTTCAAACAGATCACCTGGCAGAACTAAAGATGTCACCACCAGTGATACATTTCAGAATGTAAATCAGGGAGAGGACAATTTGTAAAATGGGCAAACACAGACTAAATGATTTATAAATGAGTATTGTAAACAATAAGCAATTGTATTCTGTGCGCTAATTAGTGCAAATAGGACATTTAGTAAATGTCCATTCTGCTGAAATGTGCCTGCACGTGCATTCGTCCCATTTGAACCCCTCAATGGAAGGTTATTAAGTGGTTAAAGTACCTTTTTGTGATCTTATTTTTTTTGTTAAAAAATGCCCTTCCTGTTATAAAGGACCCAGGCCTGTTTCTCATTTTGCTCCTGGCTGTTACAATATGTTGATGATACTGTTGTAAATACTGTACAGAACAATTATAAAACTCTTGGTCGCCATCCAATTTTTGTAAAATGTACCAAATGAAAAATAGAGCAACTTCAGCTGGACACCTTTTTCCCCTATAGATTATTTTCTACTGAGCAGGGCTGTGGAGTCACAAGCACTTTTTGAGCACATCTGAAGTGAGACAAATATGGAGGCTAGCATATTTATTTCCCTTTTAAAGGATACCTTCGTCCCTAATGGAATTGGTATTTGATGCCCTGTGTGTGTGGGCAGGTGTGCATAGGCTTACTGCACCTCCCGTGGCCCGGTGTCCATCTTTATTCATCTGTAACCAGTGCAGGGTTGTCAGGTGCCTAAGCGGACATACTGCACATGCACGCGCAGTATGTCCAGGTTAGAGGGCATGCGTGACGACTGCATCTTCCTGCGGGAGTGCCTGCATACTTCCTTGGATGGACTGCACCGACCCCACCGACCAGGGCTGTGGAACGGGGCTGGTAACAGATGAACGAGGATAGACACCAGGCCACGGGAGGTGCGATTAGCCTGTGTGCACCTCCCCACACACGGCGACAATTACCAATTCCAAAATTACCAATTTGCAAATTGCCTGGCTGTCCTGCTGATCCTCTGCCTCTAATAGTTCAAGCCATAGACCCTGAACAAGCATGCAGATACAGATGCTCTGATTAAATTCTTCCTGCATTAGCTATATGCTTGTTTTAGGTGTGGGATTCAGACATGACTTCAGCCAAAGAGATCAGCAGGACGCCAGGCAAATTCTGTAGTTTAAAAGGACATAAATATGGCAGCCATCATATGCATATCTTTTCAATTCAGGTGTTCAAGGTTGATAAAAATGTTCTGACTTTGACTCTAACTCCTGATCTATTTACTGGTAATTTGTAATGAAAAGATAAAATATACAGAAAAAAAAATCCTATTCTTAGATAAGTCATAAGAAATGACTTCCCTATTGTAGGAATAAAGCCCAGTGCACTGTTGTTTGACTCGTGTGACATCCAACAGAGCAATTGCGCATCCTGGCATTTATACTTCATTTTAATCTGGCTACTATAACTTGAATTGTATTAATGATCTAATAATGAATTGTATTAATCTGAATTTCATTGTATTAGAACTGTTCTATGCTCATTTGCGTGTAAACACGTCTATCCATTTTCTGACTCTAGAACAATTTCCACAAGTGTAAATACTGTATATATTCACGTATAAACCTAATTTTTCAGCATAAAAAATGTGCTGAAAAGTTACCTCCATCTGCTTATATGCGAGTCACTGGAACAACAGATGGTGGAGCAGGTTTTGTTAATGGTAGAGGAGCGTAATGATTGTGCTCTAGTGATCCTACGCTTACCAGCTTGCACCCTGCTGTGTCCGTGCCCTCCATCCCCTGCAACATGGTGTGCAGAGTGTGCTGCTCAAGACTACCTGTGTCCCCTGGCTTGTGGAGCGGAACATGCAAGCAACGTGTCAGCAGTGCAATGGTCGGGGATTCTTCCTGTGTGGCAATTGCTGTGTCTCATATCTGACGCCATCTAGTGGCTTCTTGAGACACAGATGTATGATCCTAGAGCACATCTGGCTATAGGGAGGGGGGCTGACTTGTACTGGGGGAACATCTGGCTACTGGGGATGGGGCTTATACGCAAGTCAATCACTTTTTTCGGGTTTCTAAGGGAAAAGTGGGTACTACGGCTTATACATGGGTAGGCTTATATGCGAGTATATTAATGATATATTATTACATTTGCATTAAGTTTCTAAATTTATTAGGAGTATAACTTAGATACAGTTTAAAAGCGCAGTCATAGACCCTTTCTAAACAGGCAATACCTCCTTTTCTCCACGAGTAGTTATGTTTTCTTCTCTTTCATACAGACCTAGGGTAATTAATTTATCAAGCTTTTGTATTATCCTAGATGCATTTATACAAGGCCACATTCAGTGGCTATTGTGTTTGGTATGACAGCAGGAAAACAACGGATCAAGAAAGTTGCACCGCATGTTAGACTCACATTGTCTGGTACAGCGAAGTATATAGTGAATTAAAAGTATGCTTCACCTTTACTAATGTGCGCTTTTAGCAGTATCGCATTGCATGCAGTGCGTTACAATGCCGCAACTCCTAACGCAACGCTTCCACTGCACTGTGATAACCTTTCTTGATAACAGACTACCCATATAGCTCATGGTAACCCAGACCCACTAGAAAAGTAGAGGGGTCTAAAAAAGACTGGAAAGTGCTCTTATTAAAAAAACGATGATTGTAATTTGCACATCACAATGTTTTTGCATATTTTTTTTTCCCATGGATTTATTAGTATGAGCAACTCTTTAGCTGCATATAGGCATGAATGATGTGCCAAGAATCATGGCTTCCTGTAGGTCTGTGAACAGTAAATATTGTGCATTAACATTCTGCAAAGTATTTGGTTTTATGGACTGTCACATCCAAATTGGTCCTGGTTCCTACTGTGGTTCACTTTACATTTTTCTGATGCTATCAAAATCACATGCATCTTATAAGTGTTTGCAGAAAAGTTAGTAAAGTTCACTGATTTTATTCCTACTACACACAGTGAAGCATTCTGACTTCTATTTCTATCCCCCCCCCCTCCTCCCCCAAAAAAGACTATTTAAAAAAGCATAATATACCGCAAACAGTATCAACATATGAAAACCTACACATAGGTATCTCAACACTGTAGTAAGGAGTAAAAAAGGTGAGACAGTATAGACAACTATCAGCTTTAGGAATTAAACTTTGCTGGACTGAAAGTGAGGACCATTATTAGGAATATTAACATTTAGCAACGCCTAATAGATAAGTACTCATAGCTTGACATAAAATCACCATGTTGCACAGAATAGGAAAAAAAAAACTTCTGAGGGCAAACCAAAAGGTGCCTTAATATCCAGGAAATTATATAAGTCTAGGATACTATAGATAAAAAAGTGATCCTGAAGTGAAATAAGAGAGAGAAGAAGTAAAGGAATGGAAGGGGAAAAACAAAAGGAGGAGAGAATAGAAATGAAAGGCCATCTTGATCCCGCTCTCCAGAGGTCAAGCACTGCTGATTATCAGCAGTACTTTGGAAGTCCACCCAGCAGGCAAGCATCCTGATTTCCTGTAGTGGGCCAAATGAACCTAGAAGCCCTTTTACTGCTCTTAGGTTCCTTGTGGCCCCCTAGATAAAATATTGATGGCTCTCCATAACAATGTTAGTGTTGCTAAGCCCGCCAAGATCTATAGACTCAGTGAGATGACACAGCAGGGTGAGGAGGCAAAGTTTTGCTAGTAGCCATGAAAACTCAAGTAAGCTCTAGCTGGGGCCTATTTGTATTTCCCACTTCTGCTGACATAATGCAGCTGTGTCATCCAGCCTATAAACAAAGGTGTGGGCATTGCACCACAAATACAGCAAGCAGTACATTTGCAATCCTGCAAGAATCTTCAGACCACATGTTCTGTGAAGATCTGAGTAAGGCGCATGTGCAGCATTGCAAACTAATCCTCCAGCATAGCTAATGTGATTCATTTCTATACCATCCACTGATGAAGGCCAAATAGGAAAGTTAGAGGAATTGCCCTGTAAAATTATCTGTGCAGTTCTGAACCAGTGGTCCCAGTTAAATGCTACACATACAAGGGTATAAAGAAATCCTTTTCTTGGCTTTGTCCTGTAGTGATGCATTCAGGTAGTGGTTTTAATATACAAACTGAATATAATTACTTTTTTTTGTTTTGAGAAGGAATTGCTGTAGTTCTGTGAGAACTGATCTTTTGCCCAAGGTTATGTGGTTAACATATACAATAATCAGGACAACTCTGGACAAAAAGGTCACTGAAAACCCCCCACAAAAAAACAGTGAAATCCCCCTAACAGATCCCTGTAGGAAATGCTTAATGGGTTAACATAAACAAGCCCATGTGTAGGTCCTTATAATTATCATTGCACATCATCAAGTGCTATTCATGTATAAAGTGTCATGTAGCATAAGGTACCTAAATGAGTTATTGGGAGGTGAGACGAGCCTGAATTCCCCACCTCTTAAAATAGTAAGCTGTCGGGGTTCTGTCCCTTTTTGTTCTTGTAATTTGCTGTACATTTTGTTAGCCCGTGTAATAGTCACTGTGACATTTGTTGCCTACAAACTCTACATTATGTGTCAGTCTCTGTATTTTTGTGTACCCATCCTTCTTATTTTGTATAGAGCCGCAGAAAATGAAGGTGCAACGTAAATCAACAATAACATTATATATGGCTATTTACAAGCTAAATACTGGCATGGTACATAATGTTTTCTAAAACATTAAAGATATCTTAACAATTTTGTTTTTATTCTGCAGGAGTGACACCAGTTTACTTCAGCCTGTTTGCATTGATGAATGAGTCAGACAGAATATGGTATCCTCCTAATCATACCTTTATTGTGGATGAGACCAGTAAGCAAGTTCTCAAGTTCCGAGTAAGGTGTGTATTCAGTTTTACCTTTATGCCTGGTTAGCAGATTACCACTCTAAACAGGGGTTCTACCTGTATGCTACTATGTAATGGAAAATATATTGATCTGATGAACTTCGAATAAGGATTCAGCACTATAGTAATTCTCTACTTGATTGTGTCTACACTGTCCTCTCTGACCACTTAATACCAAGCGGCAAGGTATAAACTTTGATAGATACCAGTATTTATTTTTCCAATTCCTCTCTGGCTGATCCAGGAGCTCCCAAATTGCATATTCAAACTTTTACACCTCAGTGTTTTACCATTTGCATACAATATTTGAATGAATGGCACAATGCACAGACCCAAAAAATTGGTTCGGTGAGTATTGCTCTGAGGGGAGCACCTGTGTGCCTACAATTAGATAATAGGAAGGACATAAGTTCTTGGCTGTGTTTGAAGTCATGAGCATCCCAAAGCAGAGAGCAAGGAGAGTAGTAGTATTATTTTTTATTTATATAGCGCCAACATCTTCCGTAGCGCTGTACATAGTACAAACAAATAATGGGGAACAAATATGCATGAGAAGTAAAAGACACTGTACATTCATGGCATTGAATAGAATAAATAGAAATACATACATAGTTGATGTGTAGTTGGTACATGTGCATATGTTAAAATTACAGTGGTATGAGAAACACTAGGAGGAGGTTCCTGCCCTTGCAAGCTTACAATCTAGAGGGTAGTGGGGAGGAAACAACAGGGAAGGAAACACAGGGGTTAGTGGGTGAGCCAGTGTGTCTTCAGAGCTGCCTATAGCAAATTATAGGCTTGTCTGAAAGCCTGTAGTGTAAGGGTGCTGGAAAAAAGCATGAATGTGTACCTGCGGTGGTTAGTTCAGATTCCATCAGGAATGGGTAGTACTGGTTTACCAGAGAAGGGTAATAAGATTTCAGATGCTGTGCAGACAGATGCATTATCACTAATAACACAAGTCATAAACTTTTCAGTTCAATTAGAATTTTTTTTAATCTTCAGCTTTAAAGAGACACTGAAGCGAAAATAAATCTCGCTTCAGTGCTTATATTCAGCAGGGGCATGTGTGCCCCTGCTAAAACGCCGGTATCCCGCGGTTGAACGGGGGTCCCTTAACCCCCAAATCCCCCCCTGCAAAGTCAACGACCAAATTGGTCGTAGATTTTGCTGCTCTTGAGGCAGGGCTAACGGCTGCAGCCCTGCCTCTCAGCGCCGTCAATCAGCGGCGCATCGCCGCCTCTCCCCGCCCCTCTCAACCAAGGAAGACTGTGAGGGGCGGGGGAGAGGCGGAGATACGCGCTGACAGACGCGCGTGAGGCAGGGCTGCGGCCATTAGCCCTGCCTGAATGCGGAAGCGCTGCCCGAGACTCCACGAGGGGATTGGGGAGGTAAGGGACCCCCGTTTAGCCGCGGGATAGCGGCGTTTTGCACACATGCCCCTGCTGAATATAAGCACTGAAGCGAGATTTATTCTCGCTTCAGTGTCTCTTTAAGTATTGATATTGCCATAAAGTAAGCATTAGGGATGATCATTGATGTCATTCCAAGCTGATATATTTTTATGTAAATTTTAATGAAATTCATGCAGCTTGAACGTGGACCAATCAAACCCTACTGTTGCGGCATTTGATTGATCTGAATTAAATAAGTATACGTTTCCATAACATTCGCATAAATATTGGCTCAACTTGGAATTTGCATCTCATTGGTCATCTGTAGTAAAGAGTCCAGTCCAAGTTTTCCGCAGGCTCTTCATTATTGGTGTCAGGTTTGCTGCTGCTATACTGTGAATTCTACACACTGCTGTTTTCCCTAAACTCCATATACTGCACTATGCAGTAAAGGGGCATTCTCTACACCCAGGAATGCTCTGTACCAAATGCAGCTGATGTTTTTTACTAGGCAATCTCTAAGCTGCATATAAATCTCAGCAAAGTTAGTATTAAGTTGAAAAAATTAGCATCTCATTGATAATCTCTAATTGCCAACTGAAGTTATACTGCCACTCCTATTAGGTGCTAGATGTCTTTGGGTTTCAGTACCTCAAGGTAAGGCTTATTTTACTTATGAAGTTTTATTCATTTCTTTTCAGGTTCTTTTAGGTTTGACATCTTTTATTGGAATATGGTGGAGGCATAGGTGCCAGTGATTGAGAGGAAAGGAGTGGCAGAAGCCAGCATTCATTAGAGCTAGGGATAGGTAGTGGAACTGGTAAAGGGATTGGGACCCTGAAGCAAAACCAAATTGGCTACTTAACTCTTAATCCTCCTGAGGCTTCTTTTCGCCATCCCAGCACCAGGACTTCCGCAAGTCTGTCCACTAGCCTGTGCGCCAGTTCCGCCAAACGAGTGGTGGCTTTGTGCTACTGTGCTTGCGTGAGCAATCTTGGTCCCAGTGCTGGAAGGGAGAGATTTACTTTAAAGAGAACCCGAGGTGGGTTTGAAGAATATTATCTGCATACAGAGGCTGGATCTGCCTATACAGCCCAGCCGCTGTTGCTATCCCAAACCCCCCTAAGGTCCCCCTGCACTCTGCAATCCCTCATAAATCACAGCCACGCTGCTGACAAACAGCTTGTCAGAGCTGGCTGTATTTATCTCTATAGTGTCAGTCTGCTGCTCTCCCCGCCTCCTGCAGAATTCCAGTCCCCGCCTGCATCCCTTCCCTCCCTGCTGATTGGAGGGAAGGGACGGGGGCAGGGACCGGAGCTATGCAGGAGGCGTGGGAGCAGCTGAGACTGACACTACAGATGTAAACACAGCCTCACAGCACGGCTGTGATTTATGAGGGATTGCAGAGTGCAGGGGGACCTTAGTGGGGTTTGGGATAGCAACAGAGGCTGGGCTGTATAGGCAGATCCAACCTCTGTATGCAGATAACATTCTTTAAACACACCTCGGGTTCTCTTTAAGTTGAGTTGAGGGAGATTTGTTGTATGGTTCAGGTTAAAAGCTTAGTGTTTGATGCCAGAAAGGAGTCATTAATGTAAGTGTGGTTAATGTTTAGGCATTGGGCAAGAACTTTGGATGAAGGAAAAACGGCTGATACAGTAGTAGGCATCACAAAGCGAGATTAGGAACTGGTGGTAAACCATGTAGCTGAAACTCCAGCATGGAATCCACATGCCAAAATGGCACCCCTAATAGGAATGTGTTTTACTCACAATGGAAAATATAAATCTACCATTGTATGCGTTTTACTCACATAGGAAAAGGTAACTCTACCATTGTCTACTCGCCTTTTTACATGTAAACAAAGTTCTTTCCATACTATGTTTCTGAAATGCAAACCAGAACTACCCATTGCCTGATCTGCTATTTAATTTGGGTTGGTTGACCGCATTCATTGGGTTGTATGAAGGGAACGTAAATACTGAACACTGTTTGGGGTACGTTTGAAAATATATAGCTTTTGTGACCCCATGGTTAGCTCACAGTACGATTTATTTACATACAGCTTTGCTTCTACAGTGCATTACCAAGAACACTCTTCTAAGCATTCCTGTGGAAAAGATGGCTGTTACATGAGAAACCTATGGCTGTATCGTGCAAATGCTGTTGACTACCTCCTGATGTCTATTAGCTCATGGAATGAGTAGTTTAGATGTTTAAAAGTGTCTCCTGAGGCATCGGTTTGACATGATGATGTGTACGGATAATAGATTTTATTTTATATTTATCATATTCAGCTCTTCAAAATGAACAGTGGAAAAATACAAAATAATGTTTCTTCCTGCGAAAACACTGTGATAAATTCTACTAGCACGGTATTAAAGATGCATTCATGTTTGGATATCCTATTTTATGTATGAATGTGAGAGAGCTGTGTGTGGAATAAAGGGACCTTGTTCTGCTCTGTTAGCAGAGAGGTTAGCTGGATCAGGGGAACGGTATGAAACAGCAAGCACTTTTTTTAGCATATTTCCTGTGAAATTGCAGCCTTCTGTATTGCTCTAAACATAAATGATAATCAAGTTTCCTCACTAATTGGGAGGATGTGTGTATAGGTCAATGAAAAAGTATTTTCCTTTCTGATAGCTTTTTTTTTTTTTCTTTTTTTTTGCATATTCATCATTCTTAAATATTACAGTTAATCAAGGAAGTTAAATTATTAGAAAAAGATAACAAGTAAACACAACATGCAGTTTTTAAGTGATTATTTCCTTTATGAAGGAAAAAAACAAAACTATCCAAACCTATATAGCCCTGTGTGAAAAAGTAACTGCAGCCCATACACACCCTGGGAGGATTGATGATCCTCCCAGCAGCTGTGTATGCCCAGCATAAGAGCACAGTGACAAGTCTTTAAGTGGTCACAAACGAATCAAAACCTCTAAAGAACTACAGACCTCACTCAAAGTCAGTGTTCATGGTTCGGCCATAAAAGAAGAGACTCTGCAAAAATGGCATGCATAGCAGAGTTCGAAGGCGAAGGCTAGTGCTGACCAAAAAGAACATAAAGGCTTCTCTCACTTTAGCCAAAGACATCTAGATGAGCCCCAAGACTTCTGGGGAAATATTCTGTGGCCTGATGAAACAAAAGTCTAACTTTGTTTAAAGTTGTGCATCCCATTACATCTGGAATGAAAGTTACACACCATTTCAGAAAAAGAATTTCACCCCAACAGTCCACATGCTGGTGGTACTGTGATGGTTTGGGGCTGCTTTGCTGATTCAGGACCGGGACGATTTACTGTGATTATATATTCATATTCAGGGGTGCTCGCCAGTGATCTCGAATTCGAATTAACCCGTGATCGCGGGTAGTTTTTTTTTTTTATGAATCCAGAAGTCTAATTTGAATTCGAAGATCGATACCGAACACGATTTTGAATTCGATTGTATCCGAATTTTACTCTCTAATTCGGTGTTAAACCCGTGATCACGAATTCGGATTCAGCTACCGTCGCCCAAAACCCGCCGACTTTAAGGGTTAATAGCAAAGCCCCCTTAAATGCCAGAATCACCAAATGTGCAGGTTGTTAAGAAAAGTGGCAGCAAGGGAAACGTTTTTTTTTTTTTTTTTCAAAAAGACCTTATACTTTTTGAGAAAATTAATTTTTAAAAGTTCAAACAAAAAACTGATAGATGTAAATGCTGGTCAATGACAGATCGTGGGAAATATTTCCCAGCAGTTAATAGCAAAGGCCCCTTACATCATAGCAACACCACATTTGCAAGATATGTTAAAAAGATAGTGGGAAACCATATTTAAAAAAAAAAAAAAAATTATTGGAGCCGGTTCTTTTTGTATTGAATCAAATGAATCGGTTCAGAGCCGATTCATTTGATTCAATACAAAAAGAATCGGCTCATTAATGAGCCGGTTACTATAGCTTAGAATGCGTCCTGTGCAGGACATGTAGCTGCCGGCTCCCGTTGTCTCTCCCTACCTGGCTGCACCTGGCACCAGGTGCCAGGCTAGGTGAGAGTGACAGGTGAGGAGGCGTGGGAGGACAGCGGGAGCCGGCACTATGCATAGGAAGGACGCATTCTAAGGTATAGTGTATAGGTAGTTGCCGTGGGAGATCTTCAATCAAGGTAATTGATGATCGCAAGATTGGAGGATACTGTATTCGTTGGATCATTACCGAGGATATGGGCGTGGGAATTTTTTTTTTTAAAGGTACAGGTAAGTATTTCTGGTTAATTAAGAATATTAAAATACTTTTTTTCGTGGTTGTTTTTATTTCATTTAACCCTTTGTGGAAATGGGTAAGGGGTACTTCGTACCCCTATACTCATTTCTCCTGTGAGGGGGGTGGGCATCTGGGGTCCCCTTTTTAAAGGGGACTCCCAGATGCCACCATGAAACCCCCCCAGGGAGTCGTCGCTCCCACCTCCTCCTGGGGCTCCGGAGGTGGGAAAGAGCCCCTTGTCCATGGATTGGACAAGGGCTCGGGAGGAGAGGGGAAGGCTTGGCCGTCCCTCTCCCCCAGAGCCCCCCATACCATGGACTATGCGGGCTGGTATAGCTCAGGGTGCGAAGCCCCAGTCGGCTGGGGCTCTGCATTCTGGCTATCCCAGCCTGCATGGGGGACAAGGGGTTACAGAGGCTCGGGAGGGGGGACCCCACATCTTTTTTTTCAGCTTTCACACATTCAGAACATTGCCCAAAAATATATATATAGATTTTTTTTTTAAATATTGTTTCCCACTATCTTTTTAACATATCCTGCAAATTTGGTGTTGCTAGGATGTAAGGGGCCTTTGCCTATTAACTGCTGGGAAATCTTTCCCACGATCTGTCATTGACCGTCATTTAAATGTATCTTTTTTTTCTTTGAACTTTTAAAATCGATTTTCTCAAAAAGTAAAAGGTTTTTTTGAAAAAAATATTTCCCCTTGCTCCCACTTTTCTTCTTAACATAACCTGCAAATTTGGTGATTCTGGCATTTAAAGGGGCTTTGCTATTAACCCTTAAAGTCGGCAGGTTTTGAAACACAAATTCGTGATCACGGATGAATTTTCACCTGACCCGGATTCGAATCCACCCGAATCAAATTAGTCCATTTGAACCGGCCGAATCCAAATTTGAATGTACTCGAATAGAATTTGGGTACATTCGGCCATCCCTGTTCATATTCACCCATCTAGGGTAGTATGTGGTTTCCCTGAAGATACCTGTGTGTTTAAATGTATTATTTTGTCATTTTTACTAAGGCCTTCTGTTTCTTCAGCACTAAAATACCCCCAGAGCAGAATTTGTTTCATAGTGGATTTTTTTATACCATTCATTGGGGCTTCACCTCATATATTGCCAAGACTTTGTAGCAAGAAGTTCAAATGTTGATTTTTAGCTTGAAATAACAGTTTTCTTTTCTTTTTTTCCTCTTTTAGCAAATAATAATCGTGTGTGCTCAATAAAATGAAATATTTATTTTTTTCTGATTTAACATTAATCTAAAAAAAATCTGACAGACTTCAAAGTGATCATCAAGTATCTAAAACACTAATCGGTTTCAAATAGGATTGAATAAAGGATTGGTGGATCAGTTAGGTGGCATCACGATTAACATCTTCTCACTATTGTAGGAAGCTGGGTGGAAAGTCAACACACGTGAGTTCAGTCTCTCCCCATAGAGCTGATTAAGTGACTGTGCCATTCAAGGACTGACATCCCATCCTTGTTTCCTTTAACTGACTCTCCTCCATTCCTCCACCATGGTCCTCCCCCCTCCCATAAGTGTAAGCTGTCAGCCATGCTGCTGGTTCCACTTGTGTTGGCAGACCACTTAGTGACAGGCTACTAGTGACAGACCATTTGTTGAAGATCCTCTTAGTAACAGGCTTTCCACCCCCAGTGACAGAGCCTTTTAGTAAACAAATGAATACAGCTTCCTAGAGACTGCCGCTTAGTGAAAGTTCTAATGATGGAATCTTTAGTGACAGACCATCAATGACAGATGCCCCAAAAATAGTTCCTTCAAAAGAAAGAAGGGTGTATTTTTAATTAAATGTTGTGCCAACAAATGCTCTCACACATAACAAGGTTAGCAAAAATGAAAAAAAGCACATAAAACGGCAAAAAAAGTTAGGTAAAGAGATAACTGATTATAAACCCTTACTAAGTATTGCTGCAATGGCACATGTCATTTATCTAGCGAATATATACTATTCACAGGAGTACACACCATATGAGTAAATTCCAGGTAAATAGATGTTAACAGTATAAAGTTTTATAGCAGAACAGCCAGCTGATAAGCTTCACCTCATTCACAATGTACATATTGTCCAGGTGGACATCGGATATTAATATAGTGAGGAGTAGCTTAGCTAACAGGACAGGGCTTGGTTCAAATTCTTACCTATAACTAACATGGACCTAAGCCACACTGAGAATAGACAAACAGTAGAGGAAGGAAGAAAAGAGAGAAGTAAGAAAATACAATATTATCAAGGTAGAGCATCATGGACTGTAAGGAAGAGTTCGCCCCGCAACCCAATATTTCTTACCCACCCCATTCTATGAATCTAACAGGTCTTCCATTCTGAGCCATGTACCCTATATTCTGTCAAACTTATGAGAGCAGTTTTATTTACATTTGTTCATTTAAATAATGGAATAACTGTTAATGTTTTCCCTGCTCTTGGCTGAAGGGATTGTCCAAGTAAGGATAATTTCTTATCTAGCATAGAAATAGATATTTCATAAGAGTTTGCTCACAACTGTTCAAGCTTATACGCAGGGCCAGATTTAAGACAAGGCCTCATAGGCCATGGCCTAGGGCACCACAGGATCAAGGGTGGGTGGGCAGCAGGTTATACTAGGGGGAAGGGAAAGATCACCAGTTCCAAGTCATGATAGAAAATGACCCAGTTTCCTTAGGACACCTGTGACACTTCTGATTTGGAGCTGTCCTTGTGGTGTAGTCCTGGGGTATGATTTATTCTTTCATGGAATCCCGGAGAGAACGGGCTATCTCTTAAAGTACAGAAATGTTTTTTATGGCATAAGGTGCACTTTACTATGTGGATTGTGCAATACCTTATAGGTGTTTATATGCATCCAGGGTCCAGTGTGCATGGACCCTCAATGAAAATTGTTTTATCTTGTCTTTAGAGTTTTTAATAAAGTGTGACTCCTCCCTCCCCTCCCCTTTTTTGTGCACGGAATAAACCTGGGGCCTGCAGCCCACTAGAAAGCGCAAAGCGCTATGACTATCGCTAGCGATTTTGGGAGCGATTTCCCTGCTCCTATACAATTCATTAGAATGAAAACGCTCCCAAAATGCTGCATGTCCTGCGATTGCCGCAATCGCTCTAGTGGAATCTGTCCCATCCATTTACATTGGCAGACCGTTTAGGGGAATCGCTAGCAATTGAAAGCGCTCTCTAAATGCTCTAGTGGGTTCCAGGCCTTATCTTGGTTTTATAACCTGATAGTGGCCACATACTATCAGTTGAGCACTTGGTGACTGCAGGCTGCACAAGTTGGGGTATTTAACCACTTGAGGACCGCGGGCTTTACCCCCCGTAAGGACCAGACCCTTTTTTTCCATTCAGACCACTGCAGTATTCGCGGTTTATTGCTCGCTCATACAACCTACCACCTAAATGAATTTTGGGTCCTTTTCTTGTCACTAATAAAGCTTTCTTTTGGTGCTATTTGATTGCTGCTGCGATTTTTACTTTTTATTATATTCATCAAAAAAGACATGAATTTTGTCAAAAAAAAGATTTTTTTTTTAACTTTATGTGCTGACATTTTTCAAATAAAGTAACATTTCTGTATACATGCACCACTAAAAATGTGGACAAACCTGTTTTTGATTAAAAAAAACCCATTCAGCCTATATTTATTGGTTTGGGTAAAAGTTAAAGCGTTTACAAACTATGGTGCAAAAAGTGAATTTTCCCATTTTCAAGCATCTCTGACTTTTCTGACCACCAGATTTTATTTTTTGTCACAAGTTAGCGGAAATTGATTTTAATTGTTTTTTTTTTCACAAAGTGTCATTTTCCGCTAACTTGTGACAAAAAATAAAATCTTCTATGAACTCGCCATACTCCTAACGGAATACCTTTGGGTGTCTTCTTTCTAGAATGGGGTCATTTGTGGGGTTCCTATACTGCCCTGGCATTTTAGGGGTCCTAAACCGCGAGGAGTAGTCTTGAAACCAAATGTCGCAAAATGACCTGTGAAATCCTAAAGGTACTCATTGGACTTTGGGCCCCTTAGCGTACTTAGGGTGTAAAAAAGTGCCACACATGTGGTACCGCCGTACTCAGGAGAAGTAGTATAATGTGTTTTGTGGTGTATTTTTACACATACCCATGCTGGGTGGGAGAAATATCTCTGTAAATGACAATTGTTTGATTTTTTTTTTTTTACACACAATTGTCCATTTACAGAGAGATTTCTCCCACCCAGCATGGGTATGTGTAAAAAAAACCCCCAAAACACATTATACTACTTCTCCTGAGTACGGTGATACCACATGTGTGACACTTTTTTGCAGCCTAACTGCGCTAAGGGGCCCAACGTCCTATTCACAGGTCATTTTGAGGCATTTTTCTAGACTACTCCTCACGGTTTAGGGCCCCTAAAATGCCAGAGCAGTATAGGAACCCCACAAGTGACCCCATTTTAGAAAGAAGACACCCCAAGGTATTCCGTTAGGTGTATGGCGAGTTCATAGAAGTTTTTTTTTGTCACAAGTTAGTGAAAAATGACACTTTGTGAAAAAAAAAAACAATAAAAATCAATTTCCGCTGACTTTTGACAAAAAATAAAATCTTCTATGAACTCGTCATACACCTAACAGAATACCTTGGGGTGTCTTTTTTCTAAAATGGGGTCTCTTGTGGGGTTCCTATACCGCCATAGCATTTTACGGGCCCAAAGCCGTGAGTAGTCTGGAAACCAAATGTCTCAAAATGACTGTTCAGGGGTATAAGCATCTGCAAATTTTGATGACAGGTGGTCTATGAGGGGGCGAATTTTGTGGAACCGGTCATAAGCAGGGTGGCCTTTTAGATGACAGGTTGTATTGGCCTGATCTGATGGATAGGAGTGCTACGGGGGTGACAGGAGGTGATTGATGGGTGTCTCAGGGGGTGGTTAGAGGGGAAAATAGATGCAATCAATGCACTGGGGAGGTGGTCGGAAGTGGGTCTGAGGGGGATCTGAGGGTTTGGCCGAGTGATCAGGAGCCCACACGGGGCAAATTAGGGCCTGATCTGATGGGTAGGTGTGCTAGGGTGTGACAGGAGGTGATTGATGGGTGTCGCAAGGTGCGATTAGAGGGGGGAATAGATGCAAGCAATGCACTGGCGAGGTGATCAGGGCTGGGGTCTGTGGGCGTTCTGAGGGTATGGGCGGGTGATTGAGTGCCCTAGGGGGAGATAGGGGTCTAATCTGATGGGTAGCAGTGACAGGGGGTGATTGATGGTTAATTAGTGGGTGTTTAGGGTAGAGAACAGATGTAAACAATGCACTTGGGAGGTGATCTGACGTAGAATCTGCGGGTGATCTATTGGTGTGGGTGGGTGATCCGATTGCCCGCAAGGGGCAGGTTAGGGTCTGATTGATGGGTGGCAGTGACAGGGGGTGGTTGATGGGTGATTGACAGGTGATTGACAGGTGATCAGTGGGTTATTACAGGGAAGAACAGATGTAAATAATGCACTGGCGAATTGATAAGGGGGGGTCTGAGGGCAATCTGAGCATGCAGGTGGGTGTTTGGGTGCCCGCAAGGGGCAGATTAGGGTCTGATCTGATGGGTAACAGTGACAGGTGGTGATGGGGGGTGATTGATGGGTAATTAGTGGGTGTTTAGGGTAGAGAACAGATGTAAACACTGCACTTGGGAGGTGATCTGACGTCGGATCTGCGGGCAATCTATTGGTGTGGGTGGGTGATCAGATTGCCCGCAAGGGGCAGGTTAGGGGCTGATTGATGGGTGGCAGTGACGGGGTGATTGATGGGTGATTGACAGGTGATCAGGGGGATAGATGCATACAGTACACAGGGGGGGAGGTCTGGGGGGGGCCTGGGGAGAATGAGGGGTGGGGGGGTGATCAGGAGGGAGCAGGGAGCAGTTTAGGGCATAAAAAAAAATAGCGTTTACAGATAGTGACAGGGAGTGATTGATGGGTGATTAGGGGGGTGATTGGGTGCAAACAGTGGTCTAGGGGGTGGGCAGGGGGGCGGGGTCTGAGGGGTGCTGTGGGCGATCAGGGGGCAGGGGGGGGTGAAATCAGTGTGCTTGGGTGCAGACTAGGGTGGCTGCAGCCTGCCCTGGTGGTCCCTCGGACACTGGGACCACCAGGGCAGGAGGCAGCCTGTATAATACACTTTGTATACATTACATAGTGTATTATACACTCTGTATGCGGCGATCCGGGTGCTAGTAACCCGCTGGCGCTTCCTAACGGCCGGCGGGTTACAGCGCGAGGGGGGCGGAGCCAGTCGCCGGTGGCTGATCGCTCCGCCCATGCCCGTACAAGGACCGCCGCCAATTGTACATGCGGCGGTCCTTGCAGGATCCACTTGCCGGCCGCCTCTGTGCAGTGGGCGGTCGGCATGTGGTTAAAGATACAGCACTGATGATTGCAAGCTTTTTTCTATACTAGACCCATGCTTGAAACATTTTGGTAAGTTACAGGCAAAAATGCAAATTAATTACCACTTTTTGCTCAGATATCCAGCAGACATTTAACAGAGGGGGGTGGAGGAGAGCAGTGCAGAGAGGACACAGTCATGTCACTGAGGAAGGAATATGCCTCTGTGTGCCATGTGTAATATAACATCCGCCTCAAGTACACTTTAAGCCTGATTGTATCTTCAGGTCTGCTTCAAGGTAAAGCTGAAGTATGAGGAATATGGAAAGTGCCAATGCTGACTATCCATGTGGCCAGCCTTCCCAGCTGATGTTGTAGTGGGGAAGGAGAAAGTGAGCCGCTGGGAGTGTTGAGCCACTGAGCCACCGCTACTGTGCACGGAGGGGCAAGCTGTTACTGCACAGCGGGCTTCAGGAGAAGGTCTCACTGGACTGACCCGTTCTCGAGCACTGGGATCATCTTCCTTAAAAAAAAAAATAAAAAAATACAGCTTTGACGATCGTGCGATCGTCTTGTCCTAAATCACGATTTTGATCTACAAACGATAGATCGGTCAGCCCTAATAAGACGTATCTAAGTTGTCCATACAAGACAAAGAGAACAGATTCCAGGTTTGCATAAGCTTGCAATTTCAGCTTCAGCCAGTTTTGGACATTCGTAGCTGGCTGCAAACTGAAATGGTGAGTTTTATAGTTGCATTACATTACAAAATGTAGGCTTTCACTTTAAACCGCACTATTGTTGAACTTGACAAATGTCTTTGTTTTCAACCAAACTATGTTACTATGATACCTACTTTAAGCTTGTGGAAAACACAAAATGGTTTATCTAAAGGTGCTCATGCACACATAGATTCTGTCATTTGATTCGCTACAGATCCAATCAATCTTATAGGAATCGAGTCTCTTAGAATCCAATCGATTTTTACCAAGAATCAGTTGAAAGTATTAATCAGATCGCACAGAAAATCTGTGTCGATTGGGGGAGGGGCAGGAGCAGTGGTAGATCGACTATCCATAGCGGTGCAGTGCATTGAACAATGCAACCCTGCAGTTCGATTAATTTTCAATAGATTCTGGATGTGCTATCTGCAGGCATGGGCTCACGAGTAATTACGAGTGGCTTAACACTCAAATTTGTGATTTAAATGAGGCTTAATTGCCTCAGGTGTGCGGCGGGGGAACTAAGGGGTTATTTACCCATAAGTCCGTGGTATATCGTGCGACCTGAACAGCTTGCATGCATCCTATTGGATGCGTTGCAAGCCTCACTACTCGCACTTCCTCCTTCAAGCCAGAAGAAGGAAGTGCCCGGTGGTGAGGCTTGCAGCACGTCCAATAGGATGCGTGCAAGCGGTTTGGAGTGCACGATATGGAGGGTCTGCAATTGGGGGAGGGCAGAGGACAGCTCAAGAAGCCTCATTAGGGTCCAGGCACTTACCCCCTCCTTAGGCAAGGATGTGATTTTGTACCGCAGCTTAGGCTTGAAAATACTTTAAAGAATTGATCCCAATAAGGGAGGTGTACTACTCATAGCCATACAGCTTGTCACGTCATCGGGTAGCAGAAAGCTAACAGTGGCAGTGATTCTTTCAGTTTTTGTTTCAGACCTCTGTTGAAATTTGGCTTGACATCTACTTGTGCAGTGTGGTAATCCAAGTAAATGGTGAAAATCAAGGTAGATGCCTATCATTTACCGGATTTGCTACAATTTTGAAAGAATTTGGTTATTTTTCGTGTTGTACGATATGCAACAAAACAACTTAAATGTGGAATATTCAATGGCTGTGAACTAATAAGAAACCTTGATTTTTACAGGTATTATTTCCCTCAATGGTACAGTAATGGAAGCAGCAGAGCTTTCCGCTATGGATTTGCAAGGGGATCTGAGAGCCCAATTTTAGATGACTTTGTCATGTCTTATTTGTTTGCACAGGTAAGAGTGCAGTCTTTGCAATTTCCATACATTGCTCATTTTTGTACGGAGACTAATTTTCTGGATATTCTTTCCTCTTCTTCCTATATTTCATGAAAGTTAGCGTTTTGTTATCGGCTCATCTCCTTCAGATATAAACAAGCAAGCATCATTTTAGCGACCACAGCCCGATTCGTTTCATGAACTGTAGAAATAGTTAACTAATTATAAAACCTACATAGGCTTGACAGCTGGTGTTTTCTGGACTTAGGTGTCATTGTCATTATTTGCCCTTGTTACTTGCTGTGATGGATGATGAAACTGAGACCAAGCTATATATACACATTTCTTGGCTGGATTTCAAAATTGCCATATTGCATCACAAAGCAATCTTTTTATGCTTCCTGTGCGAACTTGAAACGATTCCCTCCACACTTGTTCTATAAAGCAATGGCTGTTTAGATTCTGCATATTGCTGTCCTGTAGGTCCCCAAGGTCTATGAAGCTTAGTTGTTGTGTGGTGTTCTAAAATGAATGACAGGAACCCTAGCAGGAAAGTTGTAAAGCTGCATATGTCATTTGGAACATGCAAGACTAAGTTTACAAAAATATTGTTTGTCTTGTATAATCAGTATTCTTTTGTGGTAATTAACCTCTTCACCTCAAAGCGTTTTTCCTCTTAAAAAACCATAGCAATTTTCACCCGTCGGCGCTCCTTGCATTCATTCACCTATAACTTTATTACTACTTATCACAACGAAATAATCTATATCTTATTTTTCCGCCACTAATTAGGCTTTCTTTGAGGGTTACTTTTTGCTAAGAATTATTTTATTCTAACTCAGTTTTAATGGAAATGAGAAAAAAAAAATGAAAATTATTTCTCAGTTTTCGGCCATTATAGCTTCAAAACATGCTACCATAATTAAAACCCACACATTTTATTTGCCCATTTGTCTCGGTTATTGCAACGTTTAAAATTTTTCCCTAGTACAATGAATGGCGCCAATATTTTATTTGGAAATAAAGGTGCATTTTTTCAATTTTGCGTCTATCCCTAATTACAAGCCCATAATTAATAAAGTAATTGTAGTAAACCGTTTTTGTATACATAATAAAAAAAGTTCAGTCCCTAAAGTAACTATTTTTGTATTTTTTTTTATTTGTAATTTTTTTAATAAAAAAAAAAATGGTAACTTTAGGGAAGTGTGGGAGGTCAGGGGTTAATTTAAAAAGAAACATTTTGTGGTAATGAATACACATTTGTCATTTTGTAATTATGTTAGCATTTGTATTTTCCCTTTTTAAAATATGGAATTATATCTTACATTTATAGAGCTCTTTCCATTATTGTAGAAGGGGAACTGCAGCCAAATGTTGCTTTCTTTGTTCATAAAGAGGTAAAAAAAAATGGAAGGATCTACTTTAATTTTGTTTTAAAGTGATTTATAGAATCTCCTGGGGCGGGGTTTTGCAAAAGATTGCGTGCACATTTCCGCTTGAATGACAGAGCTCCACTCCATCAGTCTCCCAGCTGCGATCGCAGCTAGGAGACTGTTGGCGAAACCGGCGTCTATTTACTGTGTACAGCGCTGTGATCTACGGGTGACACGGCTGTCCCCCTGAGAGTGTCAGGAGCGATCCGTTGTTGACAGCCTATGACAGCCGATCGCTATGATTGGCTGGCGGCGGGAGGGACAGGTAGGAGAGATTAAAAAAAAAATTGCAATATTTAAAAAAAAAAAATTTGTATAAAAATAAACAAACATGTCGGCAAGGACAAGAGCCCACCAACAGAAAGCTCTAGTGGTGGGTAGAGGGGTGTGGGGGGGGGGGGGGGTGGAGATCACTTGTGTGCTGAGTTGTACGGCCCTGCAGCGAGACCTTAAAGCTGCAGTGGCCTAATTTGTGAAAAATAGCCTGGGCCCTAGAGGGATGTAAGCCTACGGTCCTCAAGTGATAACATTTTTCAATATTGCCAAGAAACTTCACTCTGACAGGATACAAAGTAGTCTGCAATTTATTCTCATAGGCTGTTTGTCCCTTCAGAGCTGCAAACTTATAGAGATGGCAGCTTAACAGTGGAGTCTGTCGCCATTTAATAGTTGTAGCTTTCCAGCATAAAATGTTAGAGTACATGCATGTCCTCCATCACATTGTCTGCAGACGGATGGGCTTTCGAGTATGATTGCATCAGGTGTGGCCACAGAAGACGTGGGGTTACTTACCCAGAAGTCCGTTGGCTTCTATGCGTCTCGGTTCACGTGCACGCAACCTATAGGACGCGGTCCATGACTCGCTACCACACCTCCTCCTTCAAGCCGGAAAGGAGGAAGTGCAATAGTGAGTAGTGCAACTCGTGCCATAGGTTGCATGCAAGTGAACTGAGATGCGTAGAAGCCAACGGACTTCAAGGTAAGTAACCCCACGACTCCCATGGCCACACCTGAGGCAATCAAGCCTCATTTTGATTTTGAATTAGAGTAGTTCCTTACTCAAAAGCCCATGACTGGCTGCAGAATTTGCCTTTAAAGCAGGTTGTAACATTCCCAAAAAATAAAACTTGCCAATGAAATAGTGCCCCAAAAATACAGTATATGCAAATCCCTTTTTTTTTTTTCTTTCTCTTTTCTGGTCTGGTTGTCTGTGCCTAACTGCAGGAATTGTGCAGTATCAGCAGAATTGTTGAAGTTTTTTTAATTTTAACTACAGCAAGGGCCAATCACACGGATGTCTACATGGCGGTAAACGACGGCCATGGCGCTCGTCATTTTAAGCACTGTCCATTCAAGTAAATGGGCAGCTGCTGGCATGATTGTTTACCATGGTTTTCACAAATGCTGCACTCTATCCCATTGTCTCATTTCATCCAGAAGGCTACATGTAGTGTCCAGAATTGGCTAACCGTGGCTCTTCCACGTCCCACTTTGGGGGTCAAAAAGCAATGCATTTCCTGAACACCACTACCAGAAAAGCATTAGATGAAGGCACCCATCTGAACCAGCCCTTACAAGTGTATATCAGCATAGAAAGCTTTCTTAGCGTCTAGGTGATGTTTGCTGTGGGAGTGACAGTAAGCTGTGGCAGTAGGGAGGGAAAATGAACACTGAGCTGGATTAAAAAAGAAAGGTACAGAAGTAATGTCACTTTTGACTTCACAGAGAAGTTGTAAAGATGGAAACATAAATATTTTCTTTAATTCTTATCACATTTCTCCTCAAGCTGACAGTGCACACTAAAAACAACTGGATAAGTTGCCAACTAAGTAATTTTTTATAGAATTATTTTTTTTAAGTTAATATGGAGTTTTATACAATTTTAAATGAACAGCGGTCTGAATAATGTACCATTGGTGTCCCGTGTGTGATTTGTGCCGAGTATCTATAAGCTTTGGTTAATTAGGGATGATAAACACTTGCTCAGGTGTGGTCAGGGGTTGGGAAAGGCTTCATAGACTTTCTATGTTGCTCAAAAACATACCGTATATTCCGGCGTATAAGACGACTGGGCGTATAAGACGACCCCCCAACTTTTCCAGTTAAAATATAGAGTTTGAGATATCCTCGCCGTATAAGACTACCCCTATTCCAACGCACACCAAATTAAAATAAAAATAAAAAAATCATGTACTGGTGCTGTGTATGAACAGATACTGGTGCTGTACTGTATGTGTTACCCAGTATATCGTCAATTGACTTGTTGCATTGGTCAACTCTCCTTAAGTAGACTGGTCAGCTCTCCTTGTCTACCTGTTTATCAGAGCGGTATGGAAGAATAGATTGCGCTCCCTCAGCAGGGAGATCTGAGAGGCGGTAACAGGATAGGGCGTATCACCCCGCATCAATGACACCCGGCGTATAAGACGACCCCCAACTTTTCAGAAGATTTTCAGGGGTTAAAAAGTAGTCTTATACGCAGGAATATACAGTAGTTGGCTAACACTAGACACCTTTAGCATTTCTTGTATTGTTGTTTCATGCAATCTTCATCGGGACCCTATGCAGCTTCCAGTCAGCACTGCTCAGTTGGAGTTTGCATAACAACTGGCACCAAACCTTTGCTATAAAATAGTGCAAGTCTTTTGCACAGTTGTTTCAATGATAGACTTTCACAATAGGGAGTTTAAGTATATAAAGACAAATGACTCTCGTGGCCAGTAACTTGCAGAATTATACAATATTTGAACTATATTTCTTGATATAATTCTACTATGCAGGAAATGTACGGTTTTGGAAATCAAAGAATACTCCAAAATATTATAAAGCAGTGATGTTTTTAGGAAACCAGAGTGTTATTTAATATAGTACAAAGTATAACACAGTGGTACTACTGTGAGGCTATAAAACAGCAAATGAATTCATGAAGCATGAGAAATTTAGATTAATATTGTAACAAATGGAAATTGCTAGAGAGTCTAAAGAAGTCTTTGTGCATCAGGAAGTATTAACTGTTACATTGTGATGCTGTGTTGAATGATGACTGTGCTCAATTTGGAGAAAGTTACTGAATGTGGACATCAACTTACTGGTGTTATCTGAAAACCTAGGGTGGCTCATTGCACCATTCTACAGGGTACTAATTGTCCCCGTAAACCAACAATTGGTAGGTGCAACCACTGCCAGAAAATGCCCCCCCTATCCATTTGTTGAAATGTCAACTTTATAGAACCATGTCAAATTATTTTGTAAGGTATCAACTTTACTTATATAATTTGGTAATTTGATTGTATTTCTGGTGAATTTGTTATCCACTTCCCTTTGTTGGGATAATGGCCTCAATTCACTAAGCTTATCTCCTGTCTTTAATAACTCTTCTAGAGTTGTTACCATGGTGATGAGGCATGTAGTATTCAGGAAACATTTTACCTCAGGCAAACCTAACGTTAACTCTTCTGTCTTTAAGTTAACTCTTTAATCCTTAAAATAACTCCAGAGTTAAAGACAGGCTGTTCATTAAATGCGTGTGAAAATAACTACAGAGGAGGTAAATTAACTACAGAAGAGGTAACGTAAGGAATGAAGAGATAAGATAACTCTCTTACTAGTGGAGGTAAGTTTTTTCTCTTGCCTTATTATCTCCAGCATGATCTTAGTGAATTGAGGTCAATGCCAGTTTGAAAATGAGAAACTAAAGTAGGGATAGTTTGGGATAACGTAAGGCCCAAATGCTAGGAACCAAATTTCTAGTCACTTATTACAGAGATTCATTTGTATCTTTAAATTCATCTAGAAAATGTGTGCCTAGCATATGAACATACATATAATAGAGTACATGAGACCAGTGTGATTTATATTGCGGTGTATTTCAAATAACTTGCAACAATATTACATCCAAACACAACTAGTGCCCATATTGCACACAGTACACATAGTTTCCAGCATTGCTTGCATCAGGCCCACTAATTCCTTTATTATAGCTGTCAACCAACCGGGCTGCTCTATTGCCTATTTCTTCTAAACCAAGTCCGTTGGTGAACTTCTCATAAGAGAGCTCTCCCAGGCATACAATAATCTTCACTGGCCAGCATGCTGTTTATACACTCACGTGCGATAGTCCTAACCCTCTTGCCGTGTTCACTGTGGTGGGTCCATACTTGCCGCTCCTGTCTGGCTCTTACTCAGATGCTCAGTCTTCACCAAATTATACCTGACTTCTGAGTGCTTTAAGTGGCTTTTGCAGGTGTCCCGACACTGAGTGGATAGCGGGCTGCTGTTTTGGAGCTGCATGCGGCTGTACCGCTTGATGCACGCAGCCTTTAAAACCGGCGTGTCAGTTCAGTTCGCCATGGCTCTTCCCTTCCGATCTGTATCTGGAAGGTACCATACTGTATAAGCATTTAAGAGTTCTGAAACCCTAACATTGGGGCAAAGTAAGTGTCTTGCCAAGACTGAAATGGCATAATTGAAAAGTAATGACACTGTCCCTGTCTTTCTCCAGGGCTTGCTGCACTGGTGTTTAACTGCCTAGATCAGTGTGTCTGAACCTACAGTTAAATCCCTTGTATACCTCTATGTTGAGTGACTGTATGTGTCATCATAGCAGATGACTATGTTCCTGGGAGAGTACAGCAGAGATGTGGTTTAATTTTTCTTTAAAGGGGTTCTTCCATGAATGAGGAAAGAAATAAAAAGTGGTTTATGCATAAACTATTAAACATCCTTCTAAAATAGTGTAAAAAGTTTTTTTTTAAATGGTTTCATCAATACAACATGTAATGTAATCAAAAATGGCGCAAAAGGTGGATCAGCGCAACACCAGGCCGCCTCCGAATGGCCTCCAATCAGAGGTGCGCTGAGCCCCCCCAGGAACTACAAACGCACCTTGAACCCAAACAGAAGCTCTGCATATACATCAGAAGCATAGCTGTTCAAGTGGGAGCAGCTGACCAAAAACGAATTAAATTAGTACATAGCAAGGAGATGAGCAGCGCTACTTAAAAACAGACTAGTGCCTACCTGCAAAAGAGTGCAAGCCCCACTTGTGGGGTCGAATACACACCGAGCATACACATGACCTGTCTACCACTGGAGGATGTTGGTTTCCTGTAACAGCTTGCATGCAACCTATTAAGTACTCGTCCCTCCCACTGCGAAGAAGTCAATCCTCCATGGGAGGGGCCTAATACTAACTAAATCCTAACCTATGTATATGCATAGCCTGGGTGCGCTACCAAGTAGCTCAGCGCAGCGCATCTCTGATTGGAGGCCATTCGGAGGCGGCCTGGTGTTGCGCTGATCCACCTTTTGCGCCATTTTCGATTTTTCACTTTTACTTGGTAGCGCACCCAGGCTATGCATATACATAGGTTAGGATTTAGTTAGTATTAGGCCCCTCCCATGGAGGATTGACTTCTTCGCAGTGGGAGGGACGAGTACTTAATAGGTTGCTTGCAAGCTGTTACAGGAAACCAACATCCTCCAGTGGTAGACAGGTCATGTGTATGCTCGGTGTGTATTCGACCCCACAAGTGGGGCTTGCACTCTTTTGCAGGTAGGCACTAGTCTGTTTTTAGGTAGCGCTGCTCATTTCCTTGCTATGTAATGTAATCAGTGACGGCTGATAGACTGGGAGGCTAATCCATTTGTTAGGGGTGTTTTTTTTCTACTTTTCACAACCAGAACTCCTGTCTATGTAGTTTTCAGTGGTATAACCCATTTCTAGCAGGAATCACCGTTATAGTCCTAACGGCTGAGCTCCGCTGAGCTGCTGAATATGTGTTTACATTGTTGCTAGGCAACCAGAAGCCGTGCAGAGACTTGTTTGTGAAAAAAGTCATAAGCTGCTGGGAGAATGAATCAGTCCCATCTACACCATATGATTCTTTGACAGATTCTATTCAATTTGATTTGATTCATTGATTTGATTCAATCTGACATGTCCGATTCATGATTCGATTCAATTTGATTCAAATTGAATCGAATCATGAATCAGACATGTCAGATTGATTTTTGCGATTTTTTGGTAGACCGTAGAATTCATGGTTTCATCTATCACAGCAAGCCTTCCAGGTCCTGAAGCAGCAAAACAACCCCAGACCATCACACTACCACCACCATATTTTACTGTTGGTATGATGTTCTTTTGCTGAAATGCTGTTACTTCTACGCCAGATGTAACGAGACACGCACCTTCCAAAAACTTCAACTTTTTGTCTCGTCGGTCCATAAGGTATTTTCCCAAAAGTCTTGGCAATCATTGAGATGTTTTTTAGCAAAATTGAGACGAGCCTTCATGTTCTTTTTGCTTAAAAGTGGTTTGCACCTTGGTTATCTGCCATGCAGGCCGTTTTTGCACAGTCTCTTTCTTATTGTGGAGTCGTGAACACTGACCTTAATTGAGGCAAGTGAGGCCTGCAGTTCTTTAGATGTTGTCTTGGGGTCTTTTGTGGCCTCTCGGATGAGTTTTCTCTGCGCTCTTGGGGTAATATTGGTCAGCCGGCCACTCCTGGGAAGGTTCATCACTGTTCCATGTTTTTGCCATTTGTGGATAATGGCTCTCACTGTGGTTCGCTGGAGTCCCAAAGCTTTAGAAATCGCTTTATAACCTTTACCAGACTGATAGATCTCAATTACAGTACTTTTGTTCTCATTTGTTCCTGAATTTCTTTGGATCTTGGCATGATGTCTAGCTTTGGAGGTGCTTTTGGTCTACTTCTCTGTGTCAGATAGCTCCTATTTAAGTGATTTCTTGATTGAAACAGGTGTGTCAGTAATCAGGCCTGGGGGTGACTACAGAAATTGAACTCAGGTGTGATAAACCACAGTTAAGTTATTTTTTAACAAGGGGGGCAATTTCTATTTCACACAGGGCCATGTAGATTTGGATTTTTTTTCTCACTAAATAATAAAAACCATCATTTAAAACTGCATTTTGTGTTCAATTATGTTAATTTTGACTAATGGTTAACGGTTTTTGATGAGCAGAAACATTTATGTATGACAAACATGCAAAAGAATAAGAAATCAGGAAGGGGGCAAATAGTTTTTCACACCACTGTACATGTTAATTAGATCCCCTCTAAGGCGTCTTTTCTCTAGACTAAATAAACCCAGTTTATCTAACCTTTCTTGATAAGTGAGACCTTCCATCCCACCTTCCATCCCACCTTCCATCCCACGTTACATTACATGTTGTATTGATAAAACCTTTTTACACTATTTTAGAAGGATGTTTAATAGTTTATGCATAAACCACTTTTTATTTTTTTCCTCATTCGCGGAAGAACCCCTTTAAGGTTTGGAACAGCAGTAATGAAACGTGAAATGTTACAGCAAGTATGCTGTACAAAGCACTTTTGGCATTGTGTTCTTGCATCTGCCAACATGTGATCACGCTGCAGACTACACCCATCCATCCATACATTGCAGATTCTGACATGTGCTGATATTTGTGAACGTTCTCCATTAACATATGTCCCATATATGCCCACATATGCCTACCTTTCTGAAAGAGCAACAGGAACTGTTTTATTCATTTTCAATCAACCTGCATAATTCAGCATTTATTGTTCATATTCTTGCGGTTTTCTGTTCACTTTGGTATTAAAATGAAATGCCCATATAATATGGACTTGTGGGCTGCCTCTATTATTATTATTATTATTTAGTATTTATATAGCACCGTCATACATTCCGCAGCGATGTACAGAGTATATATAGTCTTGTCACTTGACTGTCCCTCAGAGGGGCTCACAATCTAATCCCTACCATAGTCATAGGTCTATGTACGTATCGTAGTCTAGGGACAATTTTGGGGGAAGCCAATTAACTTATCTGTATGTTTTTGGGATGTGGGAGGAAACCGGAGTGCCTGAATGAAACACACGTAGACACGTGGAGTTGGGGCATACACACTTCTTGCAGATAGTGCCCTGGCTGGGATGTGATCCGGGAATCGGGGAACATTGTGCAAAATGTCTTCATTTGTATTTTCCCAAAAATGTTTCTAGTTCCTCTGTGGTTCATTTTATTAGCATCCTTTAATTATGTATACTTTAATAAAGTCTTCAGTTTACCTGAGCATACTTCATTCCAGTGATCAAAACCCTTGGACTGCTGCAGATGTCTTAGGTGTTCCTGTTTTTTTTCACATCCATATGCCATGGATATCAAGACATTTTTATTACAAAACTACTTCCTCCTGTCACGGACATCTATATGTGGTTTTGTGGATGATGCAGCATGATGAAAATGTTACTGCAAATCTGTCCAGCTTGAAAATGGACCAATCACTGCAATATTTGATTAGTCCATTTTTCAATAGATACATGTCATAATAATTAGCATCATTCTGTATCATCATAATTTACAGGGAGTGCAGAATTATTAGGCAAATGAGTATTTTGACCACATCATCCTCTTTATGCATGTTGTCTTACTCCAAGCTGTATAGGCTTGAAAGCCTACTACCAATTAAAGTGGACCCAAACTAAAAATACAACATTTCAGAAATAAAATCTATTTTCTAAATTATAATAATAAATAGCAGCCTTTTTTCAGCTGCATGATGACAAATATAAAATATTTTACATTTATTGGAGAAACCCCTCCCTTCCTTTCATATTGCCGGCAAAAACCCGGCAAACTGGTGGAGTAGATGGTGTCCAGCAAAGGAGGAATTGCTAATGGCTGCCACCTGAATAACACTAGTTATGCAAAGAGGAGGGTGAAAAGCATGCACTGAAATGCTCATAAGCTTGAAGGAGTGTTTATTTATATTTGTATGTGTCAGAGTGGTGCAACTAAATATTTTGAATTAAAAAATTGTTTGGTTTGGGTCCGCTTTAAGCATATTAGGTGATGTGCATCTCTGTAATGAGAAGGGGTGTGGTCTAATGACATCAACACCCTATATCAGGTGTGCATAATTATTAGGCAACTTCCTTTCCTTTGGTGAAATGGGTCAAAAGAAGGACTTGACAGGCTCAGAAAAGTCAAAAATAGTGAGATATCTTGCAAAGGGATGCAGCACTCTTAAAATTGCAAAGCTTCTGAAGCTTGATCATCGAACAATCAAGCGTTTCATTCAAAATAGTCAACAGGGTCGCAAGAAGCGTGCGGAACAGCCAAGGCGCAAAATAACTGCCCATGAACTGAGAAAAGTCAAGCGTGCAGCTGCCAAGATGCCACTTGCCACCAGTTTGGCCATATTTCAGAGCTGCAACATCACTGGAGCGCCCAAAAGCACAAGGTGTACAATACTCAGAGACATGGCCAAGGTAAGAAAGGCTGAAAGATGACCACCACTGAACAAGACACACAAGCTGAAACGTCAAGACTGGTTGTTCTAAGGTTTTATGGACTGATGAAATGAGTGAGTCTTGCTGGGCCCGTGGCTGGATTGGTAAAGGGCAGAGAGCTCCAGTCCGACTCAGACGCCAGCAAGGTGGAGGTGGAGTACTGGTTTGGGCTGGTATCATCAAAGATGAGCTTGTGGGGCCTTTTCGGGTTGAGGATGGAGTCAAGCTCAACTCCCAGTCCTACTGCCAGTTTCTGGAAGACACCTTCTTCAAGCAGTGGTACAGGAAGAAGTCTGCATCCTTCAAGAAAAACATGATTTTTCATGCAGGACAATGCTCCATCACACGCGCCCAAGTACTCCACAGCGTGGCTGGCAAGAAAGGGTATAAAAGAAGAAAAACTAATGACATGGCCTCCCTGTTCACCTGATCTGAACCCCATTGAGAACCTGTGGTCCATCATAAAATGTGAGATTTACAAGGAGGGAAAACAGTACACCTCTCTGAACAGTGTCTGGGAGGCTGTGGTTGCTGCTGCATGCAATGTTGATGGTGAACAGATCAAAACACTAACAGAATCCATGGATGGCAGGCTTTTGAGTGTCTTTGCAAAGAAAGGTGGCTATATTGGTCACTGATTTGTTTTTTGTTTTGTTTTTGAATGTCAGAATGTATATTTGTGAATGTTGAGATGTTGGATTGGTTTCACTAGTAAAAATAAATAATTGAAATGGGTATATATTTGTTTTTTGTTAAGTTGCCTAATAATTATGCACAGTAATAGTCACCTGCACACATCAATATCCCCCTAAAATGGCTAAAACTAAAAACAAACTAAAAACTACTTTCAAAAATATTAAGCTTTGATGATATTGAGTTTTTTGGGTTCATTGAGAACATGGTTGTTGTTCAATAATAAAATTATTCCTCAAAAATACAACTTGCCTAATAATTCTGCACTCCCTGTATTTTGCCAAGTACAAATGGGGGTTTGTACGCGGAATTGGTTTTGGCTCATACAGGTTCTGGAAGGATGGGGGCATAATGTCCGTAAGCCAAAAGCCGAGGCTGTCATACTACAGCGCCACCAGTCACACTTGGCAATCATCTGTCATTCCAAAGGAGACCTGAGGGGAGGGGGACAGAGGGAGGCGAAGGTTCAGCAGCGATAACCCAGTTCTTCATGAAAGAAACCTGCGGTGATGGCTGATGCTGCTGAGGATCCCGATTTGACATCTGGCAGTGTTGGCCAAGGTGTTCCAGATCACAAGGTGCAGTAGTGTTCATTTCTGTGGTGGGCCCCGACTCCTGGAAAACATTCAGCTGGGCTGGTCAAGATAATCTGACTGTCCCAGAAACACCCGGCCGAGGCAGCATTACTGTCAATTAGATACTGGCATCCTGGAGGGGCTGAGCCAAAAGTGTCCCTGCTGCGGTCGAGCAGCAGCAGCTGATGGAGGGATGGAGCCGGCATCCAGCGGGGCCAAAGGTTTTCCAATCAGCGCAGTGTCTTCTGACCTCAGTGGAGCCCTGACCTCCTGGGTAGCAGCGGTGGACTCCACTAGGCCTGTATCTGCACAGACAACAGTCCCAGGCAGCGGCAAGGTGGAAAAAAGTCCAGGTCCTAGACTCCCCATGACCCGTACCAGTTTCCCATGCATAATATTTAGCCTATTTCTCAATCATTTCAAATGTATTTCTCCGTAACAATCCCTACTGACCAAAGTTTCCGCTAGCTGCGTTTTTGCCCAAAACGCATGCGTTTGCTGATTAAGTGCAGTCTGTTAAAAATAAGAATCTTGAGTGGCCTTTTCCACTGCTGCATTCCGATTTTTAAAAAAACGCAAATGCATGTCTGTGCAATTATGATGCGTTTTGCGTTTCAATGTAAAGTAAAGTATTCTCCATTTTAACTGTGTCTATATTGAAGCCAATCATGATGTCATTTCCTCCCTTACTCTCCTCTGCCTGATTGAGTATGCATTTTCCACCCTCCTCCCAGTCTTCAGGCACTCCTACCCAGCTCTGCAATGAAAAGTGTATTGCCTCAGCATGATAAATATTGGCCAATAAGAGAGGAACAGAGGTGTGACGGGGGGGGGGGGGGGGGGAGTGGCTTCAGCCAATCAGGCTGCATTAGTTAAAGGGAACCAGAGACGTTGGACATGGAAAAAGAAAAAAGATTTCATACATACCTGGGGCTTCTTTCAGCCCCATAAGCATAGAAATGTTTTTGTGTTTTGTTTTGCTGTAACCACTAGTATCTAATTTAAAAAAATCAAGACAACACTTGCCAATCAGAAAAATGGAAACGCAAACGCACACAAAACGCACATCAAAATAGGTAAAAAATACAAACGTTTTTTCTAGTGGAAAAGGACCTTTAATGTGGACTTTAGTGCATGCAGATTTGACCAAGACAATTGATAAACACAATTCAAACATAGCTGGCACTGGCATGCAGTTTTAAAAAAGAAAAATTAAATCTCGATGTAAGGGCTACAGCGATGTATGGTCCAACTAGGAGTACTGTGTAGTTTCAGCAGATGTGAAGCTTTTAAGGTTAATTTGATAAATACAAATGTATTCTCTCATGGAAAAGTTATTTTTGTGGGTGAACATGTAAATAATCCTAAACCTGATGTTATTGAACATTTAATAATTGTAACCTCTTGAAGTTCATAAATAAAGCCCTTAGAAAGATGCAGGCCTGTATTGGCTGCCCACTGTTATTCAGGCTAACAATTTATGATAGCTTTTATGTCTTCAGCCCTGATGAAATGAGAGCAACCGTTAATTTCTGTCTTCCTGAAGAGCTCCTGAAAAAATGTAGGCTTCAAGGTTTGTAGCACTTTAACATTGTGATTTCCTACAAGCATAAGATAATATTCATGTAATTACTTTAAAGGTCATAAATTATATTTATCACTTTAAAAGGGGCCCTATTAGGCCTCGTTCACATCAGGGCCGTTTCTGTGCGCTTTCCACAGCGCACTGCCCTGTGCGATCAGCAAGGTATTGATTTTTCCATGTAACTAAATGTAGCTGGTTCACATCTATGCGCTGCGCTGAGCAGCGTTACAGAAACGTAGTGTTGCAGGCATTTCTGTGCGTTGAGCTGGAAAGCGCACAGCAATGCAAGTGAATGGGTCCACTTTTTTAGCGCATAGAAGCGCGTACAAGCGCATAGAAGCGCATGCGTTTTTTACCCCTAATTGGAGAAAAAAATACATTTACATACAAAAACAAAGTTTTATTGACAACTGCTGCTGCTACAGTAAGCAAAACGTGCTTTAAAGAAGCGCAGCGCAACGCACAGAAACGCGGACTAAAGCGCGCACAAGCGCATGCGTTTTTTACCATGCGCTTTAACACGTTTTTCAGCGCAGCAGATGTGAACGAGGCCTTAGGAAGCAGCACAATTCCCTTTGTATTATCCACTAAAGGTATAAAATATTATGGCAATTTATATGTAGCAATGGACCTTGTTCTTTTCCGCATAATATTAAACCCCTGTACTTTGTGTGCTATTAATGTACAACTCCCATCACAACTAGAGCTCAGGGCTGCTAACTTGTAGATAGTTGCGAGGTGAATTTATACTGTTTCCAGGCTCTTTTTTGATTTCCTTTTGTGAAGCCTTAGAATTGAACATTTGGCTCCAGACAGGAGTCTTCACAGTCTCTGTGTAATCCTGGAACTGCATGAATTTAAGCTGTGGGCCTTGGTGTTGTGTTAGCACATACCTGTATGCTCCAGGCTTGCTGGGTGCCAACATTTCTGCTTTTATAGAGATGATCACATCTGCTAATGCTAGTTTAATCAAGTGCTTTTGATTAGCAGTACTTGTCTGTTACTTGGGCCTGAGCCCACTAACACAGGTGTGTCCGCTTCTGCCTGCTTTTCAGCATCCGTAACATTGATGTGTAACTGAAAAGCAAACACAACTGTGTCAGTGGGCTCAAGCCCTAGGCTCGGTTTCCACTGAGCTGGCTAATCAAGTCCCAACCAGGTTTTAATTAATTGGTCCATCTTCAAGCTGCATATATTAGCATAAAAATGTACATAATCCTATAATATAAATTTACTGATAATGTAATACTATCAATTAAAATTATTTACTGTTTTTATCATTTTTCTTTAACGGTGTGCTTAAATTGTTATTTACCGATATTGCTAGTAATAACGTTATTTAATGTCACGCCTAACTTAGCGTGTGACTTTTTCAAAAGTATGCCACATGTGGGCAGTTTCATTTGTCATTACAATACTAAACTACTTATTATGTACATTACTTCGTTGAAGTATTTCATGCCTCAACCAAAGATCACTGTGTATTGTGATATTACTGTATATCAAACTACTGAACTTCAGGATGTCAGCTTAATATAATATAAATCAGGAAATAATTTACAGTATATCAGGTAGAGTATAAGTGTGGAGATGATCCATTGATTTTTAAAAAGGCGCTGTCATCCATACCATCTCAGAAAAAACCCACATATATAAGTAGATAAATACTTGCTCTACTTGCATAACCTATGAATTGCGCTGTCCACATTTTGATTTTAATGATTTTTTTTTCTATAGTAAATATAGAGAAAATCCTTCTTGGGAATTCTCCATTTTAACTGTGTCTATATTGAAGCCAATCATGATGTCATTTCCTCCCTTACTCACCTCTGCCTGATTGAGTATGCATTTTCCACCCTCCTCCCAGTCTTCGGGCACTCCTACCCAGCTCTGCAATGAAAAGTGCATTGCCTCAGCATGATAAATATTGGCCAATAAGAGAGGAACAGAGGTGTGACGGGGGGAAAGCGGCTTTAGCCAATCAGGCTGCATTAGTTAAAGGGAACCAGAGACGTTGGACATGGAAAAATAAAAAAGATTTCATACATACCTGGGGCTTCTCCCAGCCCCATAAGCCTGGATCGCTCCCACGCCGCCATCCTCCGCTTCCTGGATCCGCCGCTACCGGATCCCGTCACTTCCGGCGCACTCGGACAATTGTCCGCATGATCAGGGGGATCCCTCCATATCCTTATGCGTGCGGCTGCGCAGTATGCAGCTGCACGCATAAGGGTATGCTGGGAGCCCCTGTGATGCGGACAATTGGCCACGTGCTGACGCCGACTGGCCGAAAGTACAGGACCCGGTACCGGCGGATACAGGAAGCGGAGGACGGCGGCGCGGGAGCGATCTGTGCGTATGGGGCTGGAGGAAGCCCCAGGTATGTATAAAAAAAATTTTCTGGCATCTCTGGTTCCCTTTAAGCCTGAGGGGAAAGTAAAGGAGCAGAAAAATAACCCAGCATGCCCTGCAATTTCCTTTGCGCAGCAATGTACTAAATAAAAGTCAGGTGAACTGGGGAATGATCATTTATCAACAAGAAAAGTAAGGGTGATTTTTAACTTTTGGATTGCCTGGTTAGCATCCATATTACTTGTTAACCAGATAAAAGTAAAGAATTGATTTTATGCCAGACAGTTACACTTTAAACTATTACTTATCAGTGAATCAACAGTACATAAAAGTGAACATGAAAACTTCAGTATAATTCTTTGTTATGGATGACGTTTACATGGGTGACTGATCTACTGAATAATGCACTCCATCTGGTTGCTAAGCAACATTTGTAACCATGCAGGAGATGCAAGTAGGCATAGCAGAAAGCTGGTGCATGCCATGTCTGGTTGCATGCTGTCACATGTATAACGTTTCAAGGGCCACCTTCTGTCTGTGCCTATATCACTTGCCACCTGCAAACACACACAGGGCAAAGGAAGCAGGTGATGGTGTGGATGCTCTCCTGTCAACCACTCATGCAAAAAAAGCTTATAAGTTCAACACATATACATATAGGACAATCGATTTGCTTGCAATAAGTTTAGCTATTTTCTGAGCAACTTATGTCCACATTCTCAGTACTATAATCTGTGAAAGTAACAGTTAAATATCTCACTATATTGAGCCCTGAAAAATGAATAGCCGATATTAGAAAAGAGGTTTACCATGTTGAATTCTTCTGTTTCTAAGCATGTCTACAACATGTCTGTTGATATGTCGCACTACAATTGTTTTGTTAGTGATTTTATCACACTAAGAGATTATTAAGCTGTGTTATGTACCCATTTCTATTGCAAGGAACTTTTCCATATTTAGAGTTTTTTTAGTTGAGTAGTAGGAATGTCCATTTTTGGGCATTAGGAGATCTGGTAGAGATTGCAGATATGCATGTCCACCATTCTTGTCCTTGGAAGTAATTCATCCTAGCCCATGACAGAGGATGAGTTGAGGGGAAGATTCTTTTCATTCCATACTAATTGTTTTTATTATTTTAATGTCGTTTTGAAAGCACATTTTATGTATTCAGTATCTGGATGAAAGACTATCGTCTTGGCATGTTGTTGATTCATTTTGAATGAAGTAACTGTATATGGTAGCTATTTTAGTACATTGGTAACATAAGAAAAAGTTGAGCACTGTACTTGATGCCTTTTTTCTCTCCAGCAATAGCTTCTTGAAGGACTGGATTTTGGGCAAAGTCCACCTTTGTCAGCATCAGAAATAGCCCTTGCATGCTGTTTTTTTGTTTTGTTTTTATCTTGCTGTTTGCATAAAGTCATACAGCAAATGTTAGTTGTATACTGCTCTTCTCAAGACTCGCCCATCTTTACATAGTGATAAATATTGATTGATTATGTCCAGCACTTGTAATAATCTGTCACGGTGAAAGACAACCAAGTTGCCCTCGTAGGATATGGGGAAGAGGAATGGTTGGCAAAACCTCAGTGAGGTTACATGTGGCATTTGTGTGGTGCCAAATTTCCTATACTGTGTATACTGGTTTTCTAGGCATCCACTCCCATAATGTACACCGGCTTTCTAATAACCCTTCTACTATGTTACAGCCTTTAAAGTGTAACCGTTGAGCATAAAATCAAAAATCAATTCAAATCAAATGAGTAATAAGGATAAGTAATAAAAATCAAACAAGTAATAAGGATGCTAACCAGGCAATCCAAAAGTTAAAACTCACTCTTACTTTTCTTGTTGATAAATGATCATTCCCTAGTTTACTTGACTCTTATTTGGTACATTGCTGCACAAAGGAAGTTGCAAGGCATGCTGGGTTGTCTTTTTTTGCTTCTTTACTTTCCCCTTAGATTTAACTAATGCAGCCTGATTGGCTGAAGCCTCTTTCCCTCCTGTTTCCCCTCCCACACCTCTGTTCCTCTCTGATTGGCCAATATTTCTATTGCAGAGCTGGGTAGGAGTGCCTGAAGATTT
Organism: Hyperolius riggenbachi; assembly: GCF_040937935.1. Taxonomy (NCBI): domain Eukaryota; kingdom Metazoa; phylum Chordata; class Amphibia; order Anura; family Hyperoliidae; genus Hyperolius; species Hyperolius riggenbachi. The sequence goes on along the minus strand of NC_090646.1, from coordinate 407,161,632 downwards.
GGGAGTAGGGCGGGCAATGCATACACAATCAGGCAGAGGAGAGTAAGGGAGGAAAGAACATCAGGATTGGCTTAAAGATAGACACATATAAAATGAAGAATCCTAAGAAGGATATTCTTTTTATTTTCTTACTATAGAAAATCACTAAAATCAAAACGTGGACAGTGCAATACATATGTTATGTAAGTAGAGCAAGTATTTATCTACTTATATATGAGTTTTTTTTCTCTGAGATAGTATGGCTGACAGCTCCTCTTTAACTGCCTGCTATTGAGTGCCCCATTTTTTAAAAATCCCTTAGTTTATTCCAGTTCTACACTCAGTTTCCTAGGGTCACGGATTATGTAGCACACCCAGTAATGTTTCCCCACTTTTTCCACATTTGGGGGGGGGGAGTTAGTACTTTTCAAGTAAAGAAATATACGACTAATCAACAAAAAAATAATAAAACCAACAATCCAATCCAACAATAAAAAAGTAATCCCTGGATGGTACAAAGCATCCGGAAGTGAGTACTGCCGCCGGCTACCCGACTTTGCTTGGGGGACATACGGGGAACCCCAGAATAGATCCGTGGCATGTGCCACTGAACTTTGGGGCTAGCAACATCCCTGAATCCAACAATAAAAAAACAATCCCTGCATGGTACATTTGAGTATGAAGTGCTACACATGCAGAACATAAGAATTTCCAGAACATAAGAATGCCTTTCCTAGCAGCAAAAAAAAACCCCACTAATCTCTTTTTTTCAATTTTTTTATTTATTTTCTCTTAAAGTGAATGGGAACCGCATTAAAAAAAATGACAGATACTTACCCAAGGAGAGGGAAGGCTCTGGGTCCTATGGAGCGGTAGCAGTATTTGACTAATTTAGTCAAATACTGCTTTACCCGGCCGAAGGAGGCTTCAGAAGTCTTCAGGGAGCCCGAGTGCTCCTGAAGAAGGGCGGCCCTGTACTGCGCCTGCGCAAGCACGCTCTCTTGCACGCTCACACCTGTGCAGTATGGAGCCGCACGTCTTCGGGAGGACACGGCTCGCGAAGACCTCCAAATACCCTTTTGGTGGGGGTTTGGAACGGGGGGGGGGGGGGGGGGAGAGCCAGCACAGGATAGAGGGCACCGAGAGAGGAGACTGAAGGCTCAGTGTTCCCCAACCCTGTCCTCAATGCCCACCAACAGTGCATGTTTTGTGGAGATCCAGAGAGACAGTTTATAAGCTCTGCTGAGATGCTAATTACCTCACCTGTGCATGTTTGTGGTTTTCTGCAAAACATGTGCTGTTGGTGGGCCTTGAGGACAGGGTTGGGGAACTGTGCTCTATATGACCCAGAGCCTTCCCTCTCCTTAGGTAAGTATTTGCTTCATTTTTTTACAAATGCGCTTCCCATTCACTTTAAAGAGGAACTATCGCAAAAATCTTAATTTAAAACACATACCAATAAGAAGTATGTTTCTTCCAGAGTAAAATGAGCCATATATTACTTTTCTCCTATGTTGCTGTCACTTACAGTAGGTAGTAGAAATCTGACATTACCAACAGGTTTTGAGTTGGTCCATCTCTTCATGCGGGATTGTCAGCATGGCCTTTTATTCTTTATAAAGACATTCCCTGAAAAAATTTATAAAATGACGCTGGCAAGCCTCCCTGCTCACCATACACTTCTTTGGCAGTTGGACAGAGCAACTGCCATTCACTTAGGTCTTGTTCACTCCAAGGGTGCTTTTGGCTTTTTTTTTAAAGGGGCACTATGGCGCAAAATTTTAAATATGTGCAAAGATATACTGTACAAATAAGAAGTGTGTTTTTTTCCAGAGTAAAATGAGCCATAAATTACTTTTCTCCCATGTTGCGGTCACTTACAGTAGGTAGTAGAAATCTGACAAGTGACAGGTTTTGGAATAGTCCATCTCTTCACGGGGGATTGTCAGGGATTTTTTTTTATTTTCAAAAGCACTTAGTGAATGGCAGTTGCTCTGTCCAACTGCCAAAAAACTGTGTAGTGAGCAGGGAAGTTGTCCAGCATCATTGTTTAAATCATTTTTAGGGAACATCTTTATAAAGAATAAAAGCCTTGCTGAGAATACCCTATGAAGAGATGGACTAGTCCCAAACCTGTCGCTTCTGTCAGACTTCAAAGACCTTCTGTAAGTGACAGCAACATAGGAGAAAAGTAATTAATGGCTCATTTTACTCTGGAAGAAATGTACTTCTTATTTGTCTGTTTGCAGATTTATTTGACATTTTTTCGCTATAGTGCCCCTTTAAGCGCTGGCGATTTTCAGAATCGCCCTAAGGCTACTTGCACACCAAGACGTTGCGTTAGGTGCTACGTTAAGGTCGCATAACGTGCACCTAACACAACGTATGGTGCTGCAAGTGAGGACGGTAGAGTGAGCCGCGTTAGGCGGCTCGATTCCTATAAGGTCTCCCAGAGTGGCGCTGATTGGCCAGCGGGACCACGTGATGCGGAGCGAGACACTCCGCATCACGTGGTCCCGCCGGCCAATCAGCGGCCGCCAGTGCAGTGCATATTAAGTAGCCATGTGCGCGGCTACTGTAGCTGGCTCTCCCCGCCTCCTCTCCGCCCCCCACTGCGCATGTGCAAACAGTCTAACGCGGCTATAGCCGCTCTAACGCCGTAGCATGCTGCACTTTGCGGAGAACGTGCAGCGTTACATGTAACGCAACGTGGGCTGTGTGAACAGCCCACTTGTGTTACATTGCTGTGCATTGGGGGAGCGTTACAGGCGCACTAACGTGCGCCTGTAACGTCTTGGTGTGTAAGCAGCCTTAAAGCACTTGTGCAATGATTCCCTATGAGAGTGTTCACATATGAGTGGTTTGATTCGGATATGCTCACCAAAGCACTGCCTGTACCATTTTGGGGGAATACAATTAAAAAAAAACAAAGACAACATAAATAGTTACCTAAGGGTCTGAACTTTTTAAATATGCATGTCAAGAGAATATGTTATTATATTATTTAAAATTATAAGCTTATAAATAGTGATGGATGCAAATTGAAAAAATGCACCTTTATTTCTAAATAAAATATCGGCACCATAAATTGTGATAGGGACATTGTTTAAATGGTGTAATAACCGGGACAGATGGGCAAATAAAATACATGAGTTTTAAATACGGTAGCTTATATTAATTTCAAACTATAATGGCCAAAAACTGAGAAATAATGAATTTTTTTCATTTCTTTCTTAATCTTCCTGTTAAAATGGATTTAGAAAAAAATAATTCTTAGCAAAATGTAGCACCCAAAGAAAGCCTAATTAGTGGCGGAAAAAACAAGATATAGATCAATTCATTGTGATAAGTAGCAATAAAGTTATAGGCGAATGAATGGGAGGTGAACGTTGCTCGGATGCATGAGATTTTCGGCACTGCGGTACTGAACCGGTTAAGGAGTCTCTCTCCAGCGCTTTAAACATACAGACAGGTCCATAAATATTGGGACATCAACACAATTCTAACAATTTTGGCTCTGTACACAACCACAATGGACTTTAAATGAAACGAAGGTGATTTGCTTTAACTGCAAACTGTCAGCTTTAATTTTAGGATATTTACATCTAAATCAGATGAACGGTGTAGGAATTACAACAGTTTGCATATGTGTCTTCCACTCGTTAAGGGACCAAAAGTAAAGGGGCAGAATAAAAATCATAAATTAAACTTTCTCTTTTCAATACTTGGCTGCAAATCCTTTGCGGTCAATCACAGCAATTGACCAGTATCAATACTGATACTACCAACAACCGTGTCGTATTACCAACCGCAGGCAGATGTTATTGAGGTAGATAGTAAGGAGACCAATTACTTATCACTAAGTTTTTGGGAGGAAACTGCAGTGCCCAGAGAAGCCTACGCAAGCATGGAGAGCACATGCAGACTCCATGCAGAAAAATTCTGGTTGCAGATTTGAACTGAGGACTGTGACGCTGCAAGAGAATTATCCACTGGGCCACCATGCTGGTTGTAACAAAAGCTTGCCTGGATAACATGCTGATCTGGCTTTAGCAGTTTGTTACACACCTGCATCTAGCATGCAGCTAAAGTAGACACAGAATGGCACTGTGAAGTCACCTGATCTGCATCCACATAGATGACTGGCAAAAGCATTAAATGCAGAGGATTAATACACAGGGAGGCTTTATGGATAACAAAGCTACAGAGGAAGCTCAGCTCCAAATAGGGTTATTGAATACACGTATTATTCATTTCTAAAGCACGAACATATTCCGTGGCGCTGTATATATAACATTTGGTTACCGATGTAATACTTTTATATACACTAATCAGCAATATTGCTTTTATAACTTGGCTTAAAATATTTTTCATATTTACTGCGTTATACTAGCATTGTTTTCTCAGTTTGCACCACCACGGGAATATTCCACAATTGGATACGATTTTCATGATTATAAATAAACTGCATGTGAGATGCCAGATCCCTCCTGGGCACAGTGAATGTCTGTGTTAGGGAAATGGTAATGTGTGACAGGCATTTTGTTGGTCTCTGTCAGCTTGTTTCCCAGCAGAACAAACAACATTTTAGGTCACTTGGCTGATTCTAGATGGTAGACCTCTTTTGAACACTGTGGCACGCACTTTTAGGCTTTAAATGGGAACCTTGTTTTAATGCTTTCTGTACCAACCACCCACTGCAGCATTTAAAAATATATCACTAGCATAATAAATATCAGAAAATAAAGTGTTAATGTGGTAATTTCTGTTTCATTATAATTAGAAATAATGTTTGTTCATCTTCCTGAAGAGACTTGAATGTTCACTTGCCTTGGTTGTGTTGCTTAACCTGAGATTACCTTGTGGCCTAGTTTAGTAAAGTGCGTCTTTTATGGCTTTGGTCATTGATTTAGCTTAACAACCGCCATGGAAAATCATAAAATGAGGGATACTAAATGAAAGTCTCTAAAATCTACACAGTATTTTGTCCTTTTGTAAACTTCCAGAGTGAAGTGTTCAGTGCTAAATGAAGCAGCAATTTCATGGGAAAATCATTTTTTTTTCTTCTTTATGATTTATAGGCTCTGTCAAATCTTTTTTCTTTAATATTAGATAGTGTTGCGTTTTTAGATTAGAATAGCTGTTAGATTTCCATTCTTTGTCCCTGCTGGCAAGACATGTTCAGTTTGTTTTAATTCTCATGTTTCTATTCACTAGTGAAATGATGGCATGATATGCGATTGTCACCTCTACAATGTTTTCTAGTAAAGAAGAACTAAAACTGTGGATACTGCTTCTGTTTTCACATAGCCTTGCACAGGGCCGGGACAAGGTTCCCCAGCAACAGAGGCTGAGCTTCCAAAGTGCGCCCCCCCCCCCCCAAAGTAGGTCATTTGGGTGCCACTATAGGGGCCCATGTCGAAACTCTAAAATTATTAGTCATAGCCTATAATTTGGGCACGGGGCAGCACAATAGCTGTGTTACAGTTAGGTGTAGGTATGGGCTAGGTTAGTGTCAGCGACCTGAGGATTTTCCCAGCCCCCTGTAGGCCGATCTGCTGTGCTCCTGACTGCATTACCTAGTGATATAGAGGTCCCCCTCCTTCCCCTTTACAGTCACCTGTACTCTGTAATGTGCTGCAGTAGATGTCAATGCTCTATAAATACATAATAATATGGTGGACATTCGACTATGACTATGGTAGGATTAGATTGTAAGCTCCTCTGAGGACAGTCAGTGACATGACTATGTACTCTGTAATGTGCTGCAGGAGATGTCAATGCTCTATAAATACATAATAATAATATGGTAGGACATTAAGCTATGACTATGGCAGGATTAGATTGTGAGCTCAGTGACATGATTATGTACTCTGTAAAGTGCTGCAGAAGACTTCCTATTTAGAAAAATTCACATTACATAGAAACATTTAAATATAAGTTAAGCTATCTTTAGTGAGTTTAAAGTAAACCAGAGATAAGTATTTGGCAGCGTTTTATACATACCTGGGGCTTCCTCCAGCCCCATTGGCACAGATCGCTCCCATGCTGCCCACCTCAGTCTTCTCCCTCTTCAGTAACGGGGCCCGGAACTTCAGCCAGTTGCGGCCAGTCAGTGCATGCGCTGTGAAGGCGTAGAAGGCTCCCAGACACGGGAGCGAGACAGAGGAGCGCACTGCGCATGCACCAACTGACAGCAACTGAACACTTATGGGACCCGGTAGCGAAGAGGGAGAAGGCTGAGGATGGCGGCGTGGGAGTGATCCGTGCGGATGGGGCTGGAGGAAGCCCCAGGTATGTATAAAACGCTGCCAAATACTTGTCTCTGGTTTACTTTAAGCATGCATGTGAATCAAAACAGTTCTGACAATACATTATTGAGATCTCACCAGCCTTCTGTCTCTATACTCTGGCCCAGTTGTAATGCACACTTTCTGCTACAGATGATCTTTACAACTTTCCTCCATCTGTGTTTTCTTCCTGTTTGTCTTCTCTGCTGACTGCTGTCAAGGAGTTAATCTTTCTTTTCCCAGCTTAATCTCTTCATCTGTCTCTGTCACCTGCATTCCGTCTGTAATTGAAAGCTGTCCTCTCTGCTTCTGTACTCTTTCCGCTGCTCCACTCTCACTGGGGTGTTTCCTTATCTTTTTTCTGTGCTCTGTCGCTCACAGCTTCAGACACAACATAATCTCCCTAACGAGCTGTTCCAGCATGTCACGGGCAGCCCAGCATCTCGCTCCGGCCAGTTCTCCCTGGCTTCTCAATTCAAAATCCGCGCTGCTCTGCTCAGTCTCCAGAGATCAGCTGAGAGCTGCGCATCTGTGTGCCTGTGAGTCACATGACTCTCCTGCTGCTTCCTGACGTCATTTAGGGGCCTGGTCTGCACATTCTCCGTGCCAGAAGCATTAGTACTGGCCGGGGAAAACTCTGCCGCTAGCTCAGACAGAGATGGGCAGAGAGGAGAGGGGGCCCACCACGCCATGTGTCAGGTGACGTAAAAGGCCTACCGAACCTTCCATCGGGACTTCGCCGGTGCTCCTGTAGGTTATTACGTCTGAACACCGGCTCAGTCTGAGCCTGGGGATAGCACAGAGAAATGCGCCCCCTGGTGGCGGCGCTCAGAGGCCCCAGCCTTCCCAGCCTCTGCCTCGGCCCGGCCCTGGCCTTGCAATGCTCCTGTCCTTGCTTTCCATGATGCAAAAGCATTTTAATGGCTACAAGAAATACTCAGACATATAGTTGAAATGTATCAGAAAAAGGAGAAGAGATTGCTTCTGTGGTGCAATGCTTTTCAGATTGCAAGCTGAAAAAGAAATGCACGTACAAGATCTCTCACATGCCCAATGTGCCACTCCTAACTTGACAAAGACACACTGGTGTGTCAAAAAATGTTGTCATTATTACCCATGGTCCCCCGCTGGTCAAGGTTGACGTCCGAGGAGTGGTACATTGAGCATGTGTCAGATGCTTGCAAATTTTTGCGATCTTGCACGTGCATTTCTTTTGTAATTTGTAAACTGTATTATTAAAGGTATTGCACCATAGAAGAGCTCCCTTCCCTCTTCTTCTTTTTTTTTTTTTTGATACAGACACCTGTCCGATCTCACCACTGAGAGAGCTGCTCTAGATGCTACCTTTCCTCCTTCCATTGTCTGACACTGGAGAACTGATTCACTTTGGACATAATATCCTTTAGTCCTGGTTATAACACGGAGTGCGCATGAGTCTAACTGTGCATGTTGGTAAGGGCAAACAGGCCAAATGGAGGTCCAGATTCACTAAAGCGAAACTGCAGTGGAGACTGGCCATAGACTTTAATACAAAGCCTGCATGCAGCAAGTTAAAATAAAGCTGTCTGTTACAATGCAGTACTGTGAACTGGTCCATAGAATTATATAAGCAGTCCCCCATCCTGTGGAACTCTCTTCCACTGCCCATCAGGATTACTCCCACCTTCAACACCTTAAAAAAAGCACTCAAAACTCACTTCTTCAAGGAGGCATACATCAACTCAACACTGCCCTAACCCTCTCTGCCAAGAACTTTTTGATGCACCCCCTCCTTTCGTGTCACCAACCCCTCCCTCTAGATTGTAAGCCTTTGGCAGGGCCTTCTCCCCTTGTGTATCATACTTGACTGTGTGCACTTTACCCAGAATTATGGAACTTTTATTTTTACCACTACCACTCCAGTGTATGATCTGGCATTGTATTAATATATGCATTGTGCTGTGTATCTTATTGCTTATTACCTGTATTGTTGTATCTACTGTCTATTACCTGTATTGTGCTGTCACCCCTGTTAGCATTGTCCATAATCCTATTTATTGTACAGCGCTGCGTAATATGTTGGCGCTATATATGCAAGGACATCAAAAGAGCATAGCCTGCACTGTCTGACGGTCTCACTTATGTGCTGGGTAGCAATAATAATGCACGGTTACACACATTTTTGTCCAAATGCAGCGCTGTCCCATTCAGTGTCAGTGAATGGGATCAGCACCGCAGCATACCACAACAGCGAGGAGCAACGCAGGTGCTGCGCATTGCAATGTAAGGCTACTTGCACACCAAGACGTTGCGTTAGGTGCTACGTTAAGGTCGCATAACGTGCACCTAACACAACGTATGGTGCTGCAAGAGCCGACGGTAGAGTGAGCCGCGTTAGGCGGCTCGATTCCTATAATGTCTCCTAGAGTGGCGCTGATTGGCCAGCGGGTCCACGTGATGCGGAGCAAGACACTCCGCATCACGTGGTCCCGCCGGCCAATCAGCGCCCGCCAGTGCAGTGAATATTAAGTAGCCATGTGCGCGACTACTGTAGCTGGCTCTCCCCGCCTCCTCTCCGCCCCCCACTGCGCATGTGCAAACAGTCTAACGCGGCTATAGCCGCTCCAACGCCGTAGCATGCTGCACTTTGCGGAGAATGTGCAGCGTTACATGTAACGCAACGTGGGCTGTGTGAACAGCCCACTTGTGTTACATTGCTGTGCGTTGGGGGAGCGTTACAGGCGCACTAACGTGCGCCTGTAACGTCTTGGTGTGTAAGCAGCCTAAATGTATAGCTACCTGCATTTAATGTGAATGAGGCCTAAGCACTGTTAATCGTTACCTGCGCCTACAGCTTAGGTGACGCTTAACTGAAGTTATTTCAACTACTTAACACATGTTGCGTGAATGACATATCATTGGTAATACATGCAATGTGTATGCTGATTGCATAACATGCCTTACTGGCTGACTAACCCTAACCAAGTCAACCTGCAAGCAATGTTTTATGCGGTTTGTGTAATTTGAATAGCACTATTTGTTAAACCAGTTTATGTAATCTGTATAAGTTCAGTTAACCACTTGAAGACTGTATGCTTAGACCCCCTTAGTGACCAGGCCATTTTTCTTTTTTTACAATTCAGGCCACTGCAGCTTTAAGGGCTTGCTGCAGGGCCGTACAACTCATCACACTAGTGATTTCCCCCCCCCCCCCCCTCCTTTTCAGCCCACCAATAGAGCTTTCGGTTGGTGGGCTCTGATCGCTGCTAGGATGTTTTATTTATTTTTTTAAATAAATTTGCCTATTTTTTTTTTTTAATTAAGACCCTCTCTTTCCCCGCCAGCCAATCCCAGCGATCAGCTCTCATGGGCATCAGCCTATGAGAGCCACTCGCTCTGTGAACCTCCCCAACCGACTGACACTGCCTTCCCCAGCACATCACTACCGTAAATCGCAGCGCTGTACAATATAAATCGATGGTGGTTTCCCCATTTAACAGTCTGCTAGCCGCTGGTAGATGAAGCGGAGCATCAATCAAGCGAGGATGCGTGTGCAATCCCCTGCAAGCCACGCCCCCAGGACTTAACGCCAGTTGGCATTACATGCTCCTGGGGGAGCCGCCGCCGCCCGGTCCTTATGTGGTTAAATTGGATGCGCGTTGTGCACGCACTTAAAGTTTTAAACTCCCTGGCGGCTAATTTCTGTGTGGATTGATGGGTCTAAAAGTGGTACATTTTTTTTTCAAGAATTTTAGGGCTCCAATTCTTAAGTAATAACTCGCCAAAATATGTCAGAATAAAAGCCTAGTAAACATTCTGCATATAAATAAGACAAGAACACAAAATTGTTCAAATGATTAGGTGCACTATTGCTAATTTCATCTTATTTCGACCCTTTAGCATACATCTGCGTTGTTGGAGTAATTATGTTTCTCAGTATGTAGTCTTAGGCCCGGTTCACATTAGCGGTTGTTTGCCAAACGGACCGGATGACCTGACCGGATCCGGACCGGATCCGGATCGGAACCGTACGGTTCTGATCCGGATCCGATCCGGATCCGGTCAGGTTGCATCAGGTGGTAATCAGGATGCGATCCGGATCCGTTTGGCAAAGTCACGTAAAAAAAAAAAAAAAATGTTGGGGTCTGGGAGGTCAGCAGAAGGGGGACCTGTGGAATCAGGCCCTCTGCTGTTTAGCACTCACCTCCACCTGCGACATGCTGCCAACATCTCCGGATCCGGATCCAGCTGTGCTGCTCCACTCCAAAATGCTTGCCCACGTGTCCCCAGCCAATATCGCCGCAACAATCCGCATAGGAAGTGGGGTAGAACATCCGGATTTCTCAGCCAGTGTGTTGTGCGGCCTCCGGTTCCCATTGGTTTGTATTGGCCGGATGGTGCAGTCCGGCTCCGCCCCGGATACGGCTGCCGGAGGGGCCGGATGAAAAAATAGCGCATGTTGGAACGGAGGCCGGAGTCCGGATCCAGCCCGGATCCGGTCCGGCTCCGGTTCTGCAGAACGGACCCATGTGAACGGACGCATAGGCTTTAATTGCTATGCCGTGCGTCGGTTCCGTCCGTTCTGCAGGCGGTGCGGCTCCGGCACGGCGATTCCGGAGGGCCACCGCAAGTGTGAACCGGGCCTTATACAAATGTATTTGATCACTGGCAATAAAGATTTATAGTAAGGCAGTGACGTCGGTAGTATTACCTTTCCAACGCCAATGCAGACTAAACCATTATGTAATAGGGAGGCATCTGTTACTGATCAGTGAGCGGCCGTTATATTATTCACCCCTCTGGCCAGCTCATGTATTTATTTTCCTCCTTGTAACTGCACTAACGTGCAGTTACTGAGCACACAGCAGCCGCCGTAAAGTGAGGGACGCAGCCTCCTCCGTACAGCGTAGGAGTGTCTGTGCCCGGCCGCCAAGGACCTCTTTACCTAAGCTGGCAATGAAACGGACACCTATTGTTGTCCGTTTCTATGAGAACCTGACCGGCTTCCAAACTGCGCAATCTAGCGGCGGAAGCTAGAGCTATGTACATTTATTGCGGTATTATGATGTTATGAGCTTCATCAATTGCAATATAGAGGGATATGAGGAGATAAATGTTTTTGGCTACAGAGTGTAAACCACAATTTTGAACATTGCATTAACTGATGAATAATCAAGCTTTGTAGTTCACCATAGACTTATACTTACTACACAGAAGTAAAAATAAAATGTATTTTTTTTTACTGATGCAGGAACTTTAGTTTCAAAAATAAAATATTCATTTGTGAATTCATTATTTTATACATATGCTTTTTTTTGTCTGTATGTTTGTGCTAACCTGACACCTGTTGGACAGCAACTTCAAGCTTGCAGTTGACAAAGCAGCCAGCTCGCAGTGTGAGATTGAAGGAGAGGAGCAGCATAGGGACCCTTTAGATAGTATTAGCCAGGTCCAAGTACAGCAATCAATTTGGGCAGTGGTCAGGGGGCAGCCAAGAGGAGGGTGTTCGTATGGCCTTTTGAAAACTGTGACCTTTCTAGTATATATTGTGGAAACAACCCTCTGTTACCCAATTTATCACAGGCTACCTTACCACATGATTTAATTCTCGATAAAGGCTCACTAAGGTGCCTGAAATAAGTTTTAACCTTCAGTATTGGCCTTAGGGATCCTATCCTCTGCACACCCCTTTTTGCAGCAACTATGGGTAAGTGCCTGCATTTTAATGATAATTCTCAGCACCTGCCTAGGGATGATCCAGCCTATGACTACCTCTTTAAATTGAGGCCTCTTTTGAGTCACCTTAAGGCCAGAAATCCGCTAGGAGCGATTTCCTGAGCTAATGTAATGCTATGGGTGTGATTTTATAAAAATCCCCCATAGCATTGCATTAGCAAGAGCTTTTCAAATCACTAGCTATTAAAAATCGCTCCTAGTGGGTTTCTGGCCTCATGATGTTTTTAGAGAGGTCTGTATTCCAGCACACATCATAGATGAGTCCCTCATTCTATTTCATGGCAGGCTGGGGATCAGGCAGTAAATCCAGTAAATGCTCAACGGTATGGGATCAAGCTATACAAACTCTGTAAGAGTTGGACAGGCTATACCTTTGCCTTCAGGGCATGTGAAGGCAAAGCAGCTGGAGCTTGATTGGTACCTACCATTCATGTGTAGACCTGGAAAAACTTGACTTAATAAACCCCTTATTAACCACTCAGCGGTCTCTGCCCCCTTAAGAACCAGAGACTGCTGGTACAGAAATGGCGGAATCCCGATGAATCGCCGCACATACCCGCATTAACCAACGCACGGTGGGAATTTGGGCCACCCACTCTGCTGTCTCTATGACAGCAGAGTTCCTGTGAGCCATTCAGGAACCGCTTTCATTGGCGCCTGACCCTGTCTTTCAATTTAAGCCAACGGGAGTTGCTGACCTTGAAAGACAGGGCCAGGAGCCAATGAAATCAGCTTCTGACCCATTCACAGGGCTCTGCTGTCATAGAGACAGGCATAGCGAGTGAGCTGTGGCAGATGCGCGCAGCGTCGGTGAGTTGCAATCTACGCCCTGGCAGCCAGATAGCCATCAATACAGGGCAAAGATTTTAATTATCGTGGTCCTTCAGCAGTTAACCACTTCAGCCTTCAGTGTTTTTTTTACCTTGCATTTGAGCAATTTTCACCTCCCATTCATTAGCCAATAACGTTATCACTACTTATCACAATGAAATTAACTATATCTTGTTTTTCCTGCCACCAATTACCGTATATACTCCACTATAAGTTGAGAAATTTAGGACTGAGTTAAATACTCGAGTCAGTCCTAAATGTCCTACTTATAGCAGGGTGGGGGGAGGGCACCTCTCTCTCCCCCTCTCTGAAGTAGCTATTCTGCTGTAAACTCCCCCCAATCACCGCGCAGAGGGGGGTGGGCACCTCTCTCTCTCCTACCTTTGTGTAATCTAATGTTCAGTGAGCCATGCAGCAGAAGCAACACTTAAAGCGGACCCAAACCAAACATTTTTTTTATTCAAAATATTTAGTTGCACCACTCTGACACATACAAATTTAAATAAACACTCCTTCAAGCCCATGAGCATTTCAGTGCATGCTTTTCACCCTTCTCTTTGCATAACTAGGGTTATACTCGGGGCAGCCATTAGCAATTCCTCCTTTGCTGGACACCATCTACTCTAGCAGTTTGCCGGATTATTTGCCGGCAATATGAAAGGAAGGGAGGGGTTCCTCCAATAAATGTGAAATATTTTATATTTGTCATCATGCAGCTGAAAAAAGGCTGCTATTTATTATTATAATTTAGAAAATAGATTTTATTTCTGAAATCTTGTATTGTTAGTTTGGGTCCACTTTAAGTTCCATTGCCAGCGCGGAATCCTCTATACTCTCTCCTTTCATGCCGCTCTCTGTCCAATAGTACAGCCCGACTCCTGATTTCACATGACACATGAAGTCACATGACAACAGGGACCAGAGTTGTACTATTGGACAGAGAGCAGCATGGACCAGAGTGTATAGAGGATTCAGCGCTGAGAATGGAACTGGAAGTGTCGGCTTCTGCTGCAGCGCTCACTGTGCATTAATCAGTGTTCCCCAACCCTGTCCTCAAGGCCCAGCAACAGTGCATGTTTTGTATAAATCCACACAGGTAGTTAATCAGCTCTCCTGAGACACTAATTACCTCACCTGTGCATGTTTGTGGTTTTCTACAAAACCTGTACGGTTGGAGGGCCTTGAGGACAGGGTTGGGGAACTCTGCATTAGATCACCCACTGGGGGAGTGAGAGGATGGAAGCACAAAATTTCTGTAGCACTGCAGGGAAGGGGGCATAAAGAGGCACCCTTTCCAGCAAATAACATTACAGAGCAGGGAGATAGAGGAGGGCCACCCTTTGTGTTCAGCATGTTGTGATTTAGCACTGTGGGGAGGGTTAGAGAGATGCTGGCTGCTGGGGCTCTGGGAAAGGTGTATTGTTCAAAGCTGACCTGATCTCAGATTTTCCTCTCTGCTCTAAAATATATGCAATTGCATAATAACCATTAAAAGAAAAACATTTCTTTGTTTACAGCTGTTACAAATTCTGCAATAAATCTGCAGTGTATCTACTTCCTGCTTTCATGGAAGCAGACATATTGTTAACATCCTATGCTTTCAAATAAGCTTATCTGCCTTGTCAGGTGCCGCAGGGGAGAGATCAAATTAAAACTTATTAGACACAGACGAGGGGGGATTAGACATGCTAAACTCTCTTAATACATACAGGGTGCATTTCTCTGTGTTTTCTTTCTGTCCTGTGCAAGACTTCAAGTCTACTTTAAAAGATTACTGACCAGTATCCACAAGGAAGAGGGAGCAGGAAAAATCTACTGGCCACAAGTCACAACACAGCCAGGGGGACATAGTGCCAACACAGCCAGAGGGGATACACGAAAGAGACCACACAGTGATGGAGGGCGCAGGGGCTACACTGAAATGTGACGGGGACGCATAGTGGGGAGCAGGAGGACACATACTAGCCACACTGAAAGGGGGACACAGACACTGGTCACATTGATAGGGGGCATGGGGACAGGACAGATTAAAAGGTTAATAGCTACATGTGGGGTCCTGGAGGAGTTATAATGGACACAATACTTTATGCAGTGCAGCCATTAACCCATCATGCTCCTCAAGTGCATCCTTAAACTCCTTCTAGTCCCCCAGTGCAGCCATTAACTTTGCTAGATAGACTTTTATATTTGAGTAATTAAAAAAATTCCAGCTTAAGAGGGTCAAATATTAGGCCAACTTATACACGAGGTCGACTTATAATCGAGTATACTGTATATGGCGTTCTTTGGTTGGTGCATTTTGTTAAGAATTATTTTTTTCTAAATGCATTTTAATGGGAATATTAAGGTAAAAAAATGGAAAACATTCATTATTTCTCAGTTTTCAGCCATTATAGCTTTAAAATAATACATGCTACCATAATTAACACACGTATTTTATTTACCCACACACCATTTAAATTATGTCCATATCACAATGCATGGTGCCAATATTTATTTGTAAATGAGCATTTTTTTCAGTTTTGCATCCATCACCATTTACAAGCTTATAATTTAAAAAATAGTAGTAATATACCCTCTTGACATGCATATTAAAAAAGTTCAGACCCTTAGGTAACTAATTGTTGTTGTTTTTTTGTTTTTTTTCTTTCTTTCTTTCTTTCTTTTTTTTTTTTAATTAAAAATTTTATTTGGATATTTTTGGGAGAGTGCAGAAGGTAAACAGTTACCTTTAAAGAGGAACTGTAACGACAAAACGGCCCCTGGGGGGTACTCACCTCGGGTGGGGGAAGCCTCCGGATCCTAATGAGGCTTCCCACGCCGTCCTCCATCCGTCAGGGGTCTCGCTGCAGCCCTCCGTGCAGCGGGGACGTAATATTTACCTTCCTGGCTCCTGCGCAGGCGCTCTGACGGCTGTCGGCGCCGAAGTAGGCGGAAATACCCGATCGCCGTCGGGTCTGCTCTACTGCGCAGGCGCAAGTTTCCGGCGCCTGCGCAGTAGAGCGGACCCGACGGAGATCGGGTATTTCCGTCTATTTCCGTGCCGAAAGTCGCCACAGCGCCCCCGCTGGAGCCAGCAAAGGTAAATATTGAACTGACAGTCGGCACAGTCGCCTGCTGTTCGGAGGGCTGCAGCGAGACCCCCGTGGGACAGAGGACGGCGTGGGAAGCCTCATTAGGATCCGGAGGCTTCCCCTCCCGAGGTGAGTACCCCCCAGGGGATCTTTTTAATGTTACAGAGTCTCTTTAATTGTAAGTGTGGGTCTGTAAATAAATAAAAAAAAAAAAGTATGTAGATGTCGTGTTACTATTTGGCCACAAGATGGCCTCAGTCATCATGTTTTTTTTTTGTTTCAGGCTTCCTGTTAGCGTACTACATACTCTTACAGGAAGTGAACAGGTGATGTGTAACTTAGAATGATTGCAGCTTCACATAGAAATGATTGCAGCGTCTCATAAAAGCTGCATGGCACCAGCATGAGAGCACGGGATGCATGTTGTGTGAGTGTGGATACCCTTGCATGCATTATCTAATCGGTTTCAAGTATTTAAGGCTGCTTGATGGCTACAATTAGCCTTGCATATGCGGTTTTAAATATTGAATTTTTATGTCCCATTTTTGTATATTTTGAGTTATCGTGTGTTATTTAATAAAGCACTTTTTGATACCTAGTATACTAAGGTGGCTGGTGACCTACATCTGTTTTGACAATTTTTGAATACTTTATCTTTAAGGTTAGCCCTGCCCACTATTCTTTTCACGTGGGTAAGGTGACTAAGGTATTTATAACCACCGCCGCAAGCTTTGCTTTTTTAATTAGCTTCTCATAAAAGCCAGCAATCGTTCTAACCGGGACTTAATCAATGAATGGGAACTGCATTCCTATTCATTGATCTCCGTGCTAACAAGCAGCGACGGGGGATCAGCGTTTTGGACATGGCAGATATGTCCAAAAGGTTTAAATGGATAAATAAATGCTACCATCTTTACACTGACAATTTTTATTGCCATGAGTATATTACTGTTATTTTAGCAAATATGGGCTTGCAATTACTTGGGAGCAATGAGAAAGCAAAAACACCATAGCAAAAAATGCACCTTTATTTCCAGATAATATATACCGTATTTTTCGAACTATAAGACGCACTTTTTCTCCCCCAAAAGTGGGGGGGGAAGTCAGTGCGTCTTATAGTGCGAAGGTACAGTAAATGTGTAAAATGCGGACACTTAAAAGGCAGAGTGCTTTGATATATCTCCCGCCCCCATGTGACTTTAAGCTGCAGCATGAGAGAGACCTTCTCTTACCAATGAGCGGAGTGCGGACCCTCAGCAAGCTTGAAGAGACCGTGACCAAGGCAGAACTGAGCTGCCGCTGGAGCCGCTATGTGCACTTCTATGTGCAGCTTCGCTCTCTCGTGGGGCATGTAGGGTCCGGCTGGCATCAGGTCTCCGAGATCCTTGGTGGTAGTGTGCACCACGCTCCAGGCTACACACATCCTCCTGCTGGTGCGCCTCCTGCTCGGTGACCTCTCGCAGGTAATTAGCTGCCATGGCTCTTATTTCTCCCGCAGTCGGGAGATGCATCATTACAACTGCGCCGGGACTGCCGGGGGCTTCCGGGTTATGGATGCCTTGAGGCTTGGTGTTCGGCTTCCTATTCGCGCTCAGCACATGACCCGCTGCTGCTACTCCTGCTCGGTTACCACCCACAGGCATTAGCTGCCGCGGCTCCTCCTTCTTCCACAGGTGTGAGATGCACCCGGACAACTGC
Organism: Hyperolius riggenbachi; assembly: GCF_040937935.1. NCBI lineage: Eukaryota > Metazoa > Chordata > Amphibia > Anura > Hyperoliidae > Hyperolius > Hyperolius riggenbachi. The sequence goes on along the minus strand of NC_090646.1, from coordinate 407,144,045 downwards.
ACGCTTGGACTGCTGGGCTGTGGGATCGCGGACGCTTTCAGGCTTGGCTTTCTATGGGCACTTGACCCACTCCACAACACCAAGCTGACAGCGAGCAAAACGTCACGTGACCTCAGATGAAGCACGATGGATCGGTAAGGGCATTCATAGGGAGTGTAATGTATCTGTGAGTGAAGTCAGTCTAGGTAGTGTAGTGTAGTCTAGTCAGGGTAGTTAGGTGTGTAGTCAGTCTAGTGAGTGTAGCTGTGTGTAGTGAGTGTAGCTGTGAATGTAGCTGGGTGTGTGGTCAGTGTAGTGAGTATAGCTGGGTGTGTAGTGAGTGTAGCTGGGTGTGTAGTGAGTGTAGCTGGGTGTGTAGTGAGTGTTGCTGGGTGTGTAGTCAGTGTAGCTGGGTGTGTAGTCAGTGTAGCTGGGTGTGTAGTCAGTGTTGCTGGGTGTGTAGTCAGTGTTGCTGGGTGTGTAGTCAGTGTAGCTGGGTGTGTAGTCAGTGTAGCTGGGTGTGTAGTCAGTGTAGCTGGGTGTGTAGTCAGTGTAGCTGGGTGTGTAGTCAGTGTAGCTGGGTGTGTAGTCAGTGTAGCTGGGTGTGTAGTCAGTGTAGCTGGGTGTGTAGTGAGTGTAGCTGGGTGTGTAGTGAGTGTAGCTGGGTGTGTAGTGAGTGTAGCTGGGTGTGTAGTGAGTGTAGCTGGGTGTGTAGTGAGTGTAGCTGGGTGTGTAGTGAGTGTAGCTGGGTGTGTAGTGAGTGTAGCTGGGTGTGTAGTGAGTGTAGCTGGGTGTGTAGTGAGTGTAGCTGGGTGTGTAGTGAGTGTAGCTGGGTGTGTAGTCAGTGTAGCTGGGTGTGTAGTCAGTGTAGCTGGGTGTGTAGTCAGTGTAGCTGGGTGTGTAGTCAGTGTAGCTGGGTGTGTAGTCAGTGTAGCTGGGTGTGTAGTCAGTGTAGCTGGGTGTGTAGTCAGTGTAGCTGGGTGTGTAGTCAGTGTAGCTGGGTGTGTAGTCAGTGTTGCTGGGTGTGTAGTGAGTGTAGCTGGGTGTGCAGTGAGTGTAGCTGTGGGTGTGTAGTGAGTGTAGCTGGTTGTGTAGTGAGTGTAGCTGGTTGTGTAGTGAGTGTAGCTGGTTGTGTAGTGAGTGTAGCTGGTTGTGTAGTGAGTGTAGCTGGTTGTGTAGTGAGTGTAGCTGGTGGTGTAGTGAGTGTAGCTGGTGGTGTAGTGAGTGTAGCTGGTGGTGTAGTGAGTGTAGCTGGTGGTGTAGTGAGTGTAGCTGGTTGTGTAGTGAGTGTAGCTGGTTGTGTAGTGAGTGTAGCTGGTTGTGTAGTGAGTGTAGCTGGTTGTGTAGTGAGTGTAGCTGGGTGTGTAGTGAGTGTAGCTGGGTGTGTAGTGAGTGTAGCTGGGTGTGTAGTGAGTGTAGCTGGGTGTGTAGTGAGTGTAGCTGGGTGTGTAGTGAGTGTAGCTGGGTGTGTAGTGAGTGTAGCTGGGTGTGTAGTGAGTGTAGCTGGGTGTGTAGTGAGTGTAGCTGGGTGTGTAGTGAGTGTAGCTGGGTGTGTAGTGAGTGTAGCTGGGTGTGTAGTGAGTGTAGCTGGGTGTGTAGTGAGTGTAGCTGGGTGTGTAGTGAGTGTAGCTGGGTGTGTAGTGAGTGTAGCTGGGTGTGTAGTGAGTGTAGCTGGGTGTGTAGTGAGTGTAGCTGGGTGTGTAGTGAGTGTAGCTGGGTGTGTAGTGAGTGTAGCTGGGTGTGTAGTGAGTGTAGCTGGGTGTGTAGTGAGTGTAGCTGGGTGTGTAGTGAGTGTAGCTGGGTGTGTAGTGAGTGTAGCTGGGTGTGTAGTGAGTGTAGCTGGGTGTGTAGTGAGTGTAGCTGGGTGTGTAGTGAGTGTAGCTGGGTGTGTAGTGAGTGTAGCTGGGTGTGTAGTCAGTGTAGCTGGGTGTGTAGTCAGTGTAGCTGGGTGTGTAGTCAGTGTAGCTGTGGGTGTGTAGTGAGTGTAGCTGTGGGTGTGTAGTGAGTGTAGCTGGTTAGACAGAGACAGTTTGGGGGGGGGGGGGGGGGGGGGGGGGAAGATGCCCCTGCACCATAGACGCACCAGGATTAGTATTTTTATTTTTTTTCTGATTTTTGCTCTCTAAACCTAGGTGCGTCTTATAGTCCGAAAAATACGGTATATTACATTGCACTAGGAACATAATTTAAATGTTTGGATAGCCAGAACAAATAAGCAAATAAAAAGCCTGGGTTTTACTTACAATAGCACTGTTTATAGTAAGACTATAGTTGTTGAAAATGGAGATATGGTGTAGTTTTTAAATTTTTCCTAATTTTTCTCTTTAAAACGCTTAGAAAATGAAGTACTGTGGTGAAAAAAAGATATAGATCATTTGTGTGATGAGTAGTGATAAAGTTATTGGCGAATGAATGGGAGCAGTTCTGAAATGTGAAAATTGCTCGGATGCATAATGTGACGTGCTGAAATTAGATCCTTATGGCACCAAGTAACAGCACTAAAAGACACGACGGAGTCTGGCTCGAAAATCTAAAGCCGAAAAGACTTTGCATCACTTCGGCCACACTGACCAATTCACATTTTATCTGCGACAAATGTGGCAAGAAATGCCGTGCTGCTATCGGCTTATTTAGCCACAAGCAAAGATGTGGCAACACTAACAGATGAAACCCACAGGAGTAGCAACTATCATCTGAAAAAGATGTGGTAGCCAGTGATGGCGATTTAAAGGACAGGTCTGGGGTAAAAAAAAAAAAAAAAAATCTACTTACCTGGTGTTTTCTCCAGCCCCTGGCAGCCTACCTTGACGCAGCTCCGCTTCCAGTTGGTGACCCGGGGTACCCTCCGTTGCAGATGCCGACCTCACCAGGCCGGGATCTTCTGCGCGAGCGCGTGGCCACACTGCTTGTGATTGCACTCACGTAGCCTGGATCGTTCTGTGCAGGCGCAGAAGTGCTACGCCTAGGTGAAATGCTCTCAGCCACATGAGTGCGACTGCAAGAGACGCGTCCATGCGCTCACGCAGGCGCAGAATCATCTGCAACAAGGGTGCACTGGCTAGAAGCGGAGCTGCTGTGAGGGACAGATTGACTGCCAGGTGCTGGAAGAAGCCCCAGGTAAGTAGTTCTTTGTTTGTTTGCTTTTACCCTGTTTGTGTCCTTTAACCACTTTACCCCCGCCCGTACGAATTTCTCCGTCCCTTATTCCATCCTGTAACCCCCAGGGACGAGAAATCCGTACTTTACGCGCTCCCGCTCGCTCTAGCGCGCACTCCCGCCGGTAAACACGCCACTCGCCCGGAGATCAATGAAAGGAAAGATCCATTCCCGTTCGTTGATCTAAGCCCTGCAATGATCCGCTGCTGCTCCGCTGAGCAGCGCGATCATTGTGAAAAAAAAAAACTCTCAGCCTCCTAGTACTTCCTGCAAGGGTCCAGAAGGACGCTTGCAGGTTGTATTAAACAAAAAGTTACTGTTGCCATCTTGTGGCCAAATAGTAAATTACACCCTAAAGCATTTTTTACATAGAAATAAATTAGTGTTACACCAAAAATTAACTCCTTACCTCCCACACTCCCCAATTATTTTTTTTTTGTAATTAAAAAAAAATAAAAACATTTACAATTAAAAAAAATACATAAATAGTTACCTTAGGGACTGAACTTTTTAAATATTTATGTCGAGGGTATAACACTGTTACTTTATAAACTATGGGCTTGTAATTAGGGATGGACGCAAAACTGAAAAAATGCACCTTTATTTCCAATTAAAATATTGGCGCCAAACATTGTGATAGGGACATAAATTAAACGGTTTTATAACCGGGACAAATAGGCAAATACATTTAATGGGTTTTAATTACAGTAGCATGCATTATTTAAAAACTATAATGGCCGAAAACTGAAAAATAATAAAAAATTTTCCCACATTTTTTCCTATTTTCCCATTAAAACACATTTAGAATAAAATAATTCTTGGCATAATGTCCGACCTAAAGAAAGCCTAATTGGTGGCGAAAAAAACAAGATATAGTTCATTTCATTGCGATAAGTAATGATAAAGTTATAGACGAATGGAAGGAGCGCTGAAAGGTGAAAATTGCCCTGGTGGTCAAGGGGTAAAACCCCTCAGTTGGGAAGTGGTTAAAGGACTTATGAGACAATAACAAAAAAAGTGAAGTACCTGCATCATGTTTAAATGCACGGACGACGCCATCTGTGCAGTTCTGCCGGGTCCCTGCAGTGCAATCACATCCCCCCCCCCCCCCCCCCCCAGCCTCTCCTAATATGGCTTTAATTACTTTATAGAAAAGGACTTAAGTTCAAAAAACGAGGAACTAAAGTGCAGTCTTATAGTATCAAAACTGTCGAAAAACTTTATTAACACTTCTAACAAAAACATTAAAACGGTTTCTTCAATTCCACATAGTTGGTTTCGGTGGGTTCGGATGCCTGTTCCATTTTTTCTGGAACATGTGCCTCTAAAAACACAATGATCATTTAAGGTTGCAATCAAGTCAAGCCAGAATACAATTCTTATCAGTTCCATCAGCTTCAGTTTTTGATGTTTTTTGATGTACCATTTATTATATGGAAACCAACTATGTGGAATTAAAGAAACCGTTTTAATGTTTTTGTTATACGTGTTAATAAAGTTTTTCTACAAAGTTTTAATACTATAAGACTGCACTTTAGTAACTCATTTTTTTTGAACTTAAGTCCTTTTCTATAAAGTAATTAAGGTCTATATAGGCAAGGTGGATTGCCTTTAAAAGGACTGTGTTTTTGATCCTTCACTTTAAAAAGGACTGTACCCTACTTTATTTATACAAATATCCTCTAATATGGCTGCCAGAGCTGGCCGTGGCTGAGCAGTCCGCATAGACGCGAGTGCGGTTGCGCAGCTCTAGGCCCCCCCCCCCGATCCACACACAGGAGACATTCTGTATTTGCCTCGTAAGTCCTTTAAGAGCCATTTTATTGCCATTTTATTGATAGGGTGTGAAATTTATTATTTTATGCCTGGAAAGAGCAGAATTTTTGGGCGCGGTTACGATTCTATGTAATTTGGAGTTAGGGCTGGGATAGACTGTAATGGTATCAGTAAGATGGCCACTCTAAAGCCTCATCTACACATGTAGATGAGGCGGCGATCCGGCGGCTCGATTAGCCGCCGGATCGCCTCTTCCGCATCCCCGCTCGCCGCCGGAATCAATACCCGCTTGATTCCCGCTCGTCCCCGCGCCGCGCCTCTTATCTTCCGCTCGATTCCCTGCCATTGTCTCCTCGCTGGGAGCGAGCAGGGAATCGGCGAGGTGGAGATCCGTCCTGTCGGATCTTATCAATCGAGCCACATCAGCGGCTCGATTGATAAGGAACATCGCGGCCGCATCTACGCGTGTAGATGCGGCTTAAATGCATGTGTTACCTGGTTAACGCACCGCATATGCTGTACATTACTGCATCAGAATATTGATTCATCAAATTGCATTTTGATATTGTATGTTGCATTACAATTGTCACAATGTGAAAGGGCTGAAAAGTAGCACGTTTTTCTACATGCATTTGGCAATAGCATTAGATGTGAACCAGATTAATTTGCGTTGTCATAGGGTGACTTTTTTTATGTGGAGAAACCATGTATGGTTACTCCAATTGTGAACACTGCTAGAAGGCTAATGGTGACGTAGTGGTTATCACTCTCTCCCCTTGCAGTGCTGTGTCCCTGGTACGAATACCAGTCAGGGCACAATCTGCAAGAAGTTTGTATGTTCTCCAAGTGTCTGTGGGTTCTCCCAAATCCCAAAAACATAGACAAGTTATTCGGCTTCCCCTTAAATTGGCCCTAGACTATGATACATGCACTACACAATGCATACATAGATGTTTGACTAAGGAAGGTACTAGATTGTGAGACCCTCTTGAGGGACAGTTAAAGAGCAACCGACCAAAAATTGAACTTTATCCTAATCAGTAGCTGATACCCCCTTTTACATAAGAAATCTATTCCTTTTCACAAACAGACCATCAGGGGGCGCTGTATGACTGATATTGTGGTGAAACCCCTCCCACAAGAAAAGTTCGAACTTAGCTATTTACAGCTGTTTCCAACTGCCAAAAACCATGCAGCAGCTACATCACCTGCCAACAGTAAAATGTTTACTGGAGTTCCTCTTTAGGGGCCTTACAATATACTCTGTACAGCGCTGTGGAAGATGTCAGTGCTAAATAATAATAATACAATTATTTGTTGAAGATGTGTGGCGTATACTCCATACTTGCACATTTCTACTGACTCAGGAATAGAGAAAATCAATTAAATTAATGAGATTATCAAATTTTAGTGCAAATTGTATGCTTCTTTTGAAATGACCAATCCCAATCAGCACTTAGTGTATTTTAGTGACCCAGTTGTGAGCTGCATTTAACTACGCTAAGACCGCTACATGCCAATTGGCGTGGCCGCGGCGTCAGCGGCAGGACCGCCTAATGCCAATTGGCATCAAGTCCTGGGGCTGCAATTTGCAGGAGATGGCGTGCATGTCCTTCTTTGGGGGGGGGGGGGGGGTGGACGGTGCTCCGCCCCGCCTTTAGGCTTGGGAGACTGTTAGACGGCGCAATCGCCGTCTTTACACATAGTACAGCGCTGCTATCCGCCCTGTCACACAGGAGAGCGATCGGCTCTCGTAGGCTGAAGCCTATGACTGCCGATTGCGTCATTGGCTGGCTGCGGGGAGGGAAATAATAATAATTTAAAGAGAACCCGAGGTGGGATTTAATTACGTTAGTGGGGCACAGAGGCTGGTTGTGCACACTAACACCAGCCTCTGTTGCCCCGTGGTGTGCCTTCAGGACCCCCCTGCATGCCGCTATACCCCCCGCAGTGCTAGCGACACGCAGCGTGTCACCAGCACAATGTTTACCTAAGCTTGTCTGTTAGCGCCGCTCCCCCGCCTCCTCCGTATCGGCGCTACCCACTCGCGTTCCTTCCCTCCCGCTGATTGGAGGGAAGTGACGCGGGCGGGTAGCGCCGATACGGAGGCGGGGGGAGCGGCGCTAACAGACAGGCATAGGTAAACATTGTGCTGGCGACACGCTGTATGTCGCTAGCACTGCGGGGGGTATAGCGGCGCGCAGGGGGATCCTGGAGGCACACCATGGGGCAACAGAGGCTGGTGTTAGTGTGCACAACCAGCCTCTGTGCCCCACTAACATAATTAATTCCCTCCTCGGGTTCTCTTTAAAAAAAATGGTACAATTTATGTAAAAAACAATGACCTAAACATTAAAAAAAAAAATAAACACCTCGGGGGCGATCAGACCCCACCAACAGAGAGCTCTGTTGGTGGGGGGAAAAGGGGCTGGGGGAATCACTCGTGTGCTGAGTTGTGCGGCCCTGGAACTTGGCCTTAAAGCTGCAGTGGCCATTTTAGTAAAAATTGGCCTGGTCTTTAGGGGGGTTTACCACTGTGGTCCTCAAGTGGTTAAATGACAATACCTTGCATGTAAGTCAGAGAAAATAGCATCTCACTGGCCAGTTCTATTCAGAAAGCAAAAGGGCTAGGCCACAGCTCTCAGTTGCATTGCAGAATAATTCTGCATGTCAACGTGATGCCCATACAACTATGTGTACACAGTACTGCGTTAGTTTTCTTAACCTCCATGGCGGTAAGCCCGTGCTGAGCACGGGCTATGCCACCGGAAGGCACCGCTCAGGCCCGCTGGCCCGATTTGCATAATACTTTTTTTTGCTACACGCAGCTAGCACTTTGCGTGTGCATGCCGATCACCGCCACTACCTGCCGATCCGACTCTATCCGTCGCGCCGCAGCCGCCCCCCCCCCCCCCCCCCCCGATCAGTTCAGTGCCAGGCAGCACTGTGTGTGGGGTGGATCGGAGTCCACTTTGACGTCACGACGTCGATGATGTCGGTGGCGTCATCCCGCCCGTCGCCGCTCACAGGGAGAGGGAGGGAAGGGGAAGGAGGCCAGAAAGCGCTGCGGAGGGGGGCTTTGAAGAGCCCCCCCCCCCGCAAGCGCAAACAGCCGGCGGCTATCAGACCCCCCCAGCAGGACATCCCCCTAGTAGGGAAAAAGGGGGGGGGAAGTCTGATCGCCCTGGCTGCTATCTGATCTGTGCTGCGGGCTGAAGAGCCCCCGCAGCACAGATCAGCAAAACCACCCAGAAGTGGTTAATGGTGCTTTGGCCTCATTCACAGTAAGCAATGCAGGTGGCTATACATTTACATTGCAATGCGCAGCACCTGCGTTGCTCCTTGTTGTGGTATGCTGCGGAGCTGATCCCATTCTCCGACACTGAATGGAACAGCGCTGCATTTGGACAAAAAATGCACGCAGCAGTGCATTATTATTGCTACCCAGCGCAAAAGTGAGAAAGTCACTTTGTCTCCAGTCTGTCACAGTTCACACTTATATTGAATATCTGAACTTAGCCCTCGCCAAGTTAGTAACTGATTAACACCGATGATTGCTTATTGATTTGCAGCTAGTGGCTTTCATTTGCTTGCTCATTTTTCTTTTCCCGAGTCTATGGAAAATTGCATGCCAGGAAAATCTCCTTTTCACATTAGGAATATCCTTGATGAAGGTTAGTGTTAGTTTTGGATAATGGTAATGTGTTTTAGCAAATTAGGTAGCCAGCGCGCTCACACGTCTCCCATACTAACTTCTCCTAGTCTAGCAGTAGGGTATTGTACCGTGTTAGCCATCAGTAAAAGCAAGAAGTTTTAAATCAGGATGATACCATTTATTGGCTAACTAAAAATGAATAAAAATAAGCAAGCTTCCGGCCTTGCAGCCTTCGTCGGGCTTACATCCTGGATGTACGGATTTAAGCCAGACGAAGGCTGCAAGGCCGAAAGCTTGCTTATTTTTATTCATTTTAGTTAGCCAATAAATGGTATCCTGATTTAAAACTTCTTGCTTCTCCTAGTCTGTGGCATGAATATATCTAGTACTCTGATATCATGACTGGTATATCCAAACAAAACTTGTGAGTTGCCACAAAAAATTACAGGTGATTTCCTACTGGCTAATAAAGAGAGAGAACCATTCATTGACAATTCACGTCATTGCTCAATCGGACACTATTGCACCTTGCAATAATATAGTTTTATAGTTCTACTATTACAGGTCACTAAAATAATGGCATATGATGATCCTAAACAGTCCAGCACATATGGTCTATTTATAGCATTCAAAATAGTCTTTGGTGTTGAGTGTCCAACTCTGCACAAAAGATTACGAGCATAATTGGGAACATGTTGTCCTTTCTGTAGACACACCAGCTTTGCAGGGAAAAGAAACTGAGGTTTATTAACACAAAGGTGACAGGAACATTGCTATTGCTGCAGTGGATGAAAGAGACGTAAATCCAAATAACTTTTTTTTTTTTTTCTGATTTGTAAGAGCAATATACGGTATCCAAAATAACGTGCAATCTCGCAATGCAGTCCAGGAAATGTTTTCAACAACATAGGAATACAGTAGTTAGACTAATACATAATTTCCTTCTTCGTTGAAGTATGTTTTTTTCAAATATAATCCTAAGTATTATTTTCATACGTTAAATAGTGTGACGATAAGAGATCAGAGAAACAGGGTGTTGTACACTACGTAAATGGAAACAAAAAGCATAGAGGAACAGGAATCTATTGCATCACTGAAACTGATTTCTACACGTTCCCAAGAACTGCTGAAACTTGTTTATAAACTCTATGGGTTCCCACAGCTGTAGAAATAGAGATTTCAAACATTTCTGCACTTGATTGTGAGGAGGTGCTTGATAAGCAGATGTATAATTGTATGACCGAAAGGTTGCTGATTTTGTATTAAACAGGTGTGTGCTGGAAAAAAAAGATAATCCTAAGGACAGGAGTACCCTATATATTCAAACTAAAATGTGGGAATTAACCTCCAGCTTTTGAGTATGAATTTGACCCATTTTAGTCCCCTGAAAATTATTCCCATGCACCTTCCACCGTCCTCAATGTATTGCCAGGTCCCCAGGCATTGCTATTTCTCCCACAGTATTCATATGTCCAAGTATCCCTGTACTTCCCAAGATTGTGACTAGTGATGGGCAAACATCACGAACAAATGTTCAGACAGTATGCAAACTTTTCCAAGAAAGTTTGCAAACCCGAACATTTGTGGCAGACCCCATTGACTTTAATGGCTGGTGAACTTCAAAAACACTTCAGGGCATATTTGTAGCCACAATTTATTTTAAAAAGGTGTCAAAACTGTCCAAAAACATGGGTAGTGGCATGGCAGAGGTGGATCAATGGCAGAATGTGGAACTTAATTACAATCAGTAGCAGTTAATATTAACATTTTTCTCAACTAGATCTTCAGGGAGGTCTGTATGGCTGATATTGTGGTGAAAACCCTCCAGCATGATGTAATGGCCATGGTCCTGACAGTTTGCTGTCTATGAACCTCATTGCATTGTGGAAAACAACTGCTTTTTCCAACTGCCAAGCAAGCAATATCTTTCTCTGTGCATAGAACTGTCAGTACACGAACATGCTGCACAGATCACCTGGCAGAACTAAAGATATCACCACCACTGATACATTTCAGAATGTAAATCAGAATAAGGAAATATTTTACAATGGGCAAACACCCACCTCAATTATTTGCATATGATTGATCATCCCGATCAATCATATGCAAAAAATTTAGGATTGCTGGATTATGTAAATTTTGTATGCAAATTTATGCAGCTTGAAAATGGACCAATCAGTTTGAAAAATGAAGTCCCACAAAGGTTTAAATTGATTGGTCCATTTTCAATTTTCATAAATTTGCATACATAATCCTGAATGAACCTTGTATTATATGCATGTCATTAATCATCCCTACTGACCAATAAGGATGTACTGTAGGGCAGCACGGTGGCGTAGTGGTTGACACTCTCCACTTGCAGAGCTGGGTCCCTGGTTCGAATCCCAGCCTGGTCAACATCTGCAAGGAGTTTGTATGTTCTCACCGTGTCTGCGTGGGTTTCCTCCGAGCACTCCCGTTTCCTCCCACACAGGCATATCTAGAGGGGTGCAGGCATTGCTATGCCATGGGCGCCACAGCACTATGGGCACCATGCCTGCTCCTGTGTTGCACAACCATGCCTACCACCGTGCCTCCCCATCACTCCTTAAATCCGATTGCTTCTGTTATCTGGAGGACAGAGAAGAGAAGAGAATAAGAGATATTTCTAAAAAAAGTAATTTCAGCAATATGCCAAGTCAAAAAATACGTGCAACCATAACATGTACACAAGAAAGGATGCTGTTTTTGGAGTGGAAGGGGGCTGTAACCGGAGGGGGTGCAATTTCAGTGTTTGCCATAGACTCTATATTCCCCAGATATGCCCCTGCTCCCACATCCCAAAAAAATACAGATAAGTTAATTGGCTTCCCCCTAAATTGGCCCTAGACTATGAAGCATACACTACACTATACATACATACATAGACGTATGACTATGGTAGGGATTAGATTATGAGCTCTCTGAGGGACAGTTAGCAATAGGCCTGAACGATTTTAGGAAAAAATTGAATTGAGCGATTTTCTGTCTGATTTTGATTTGATTTACGATTTCCTTAAAATCAAGTTTTGTTCCCCTCTGTGCCCCTCTGCCCCCCCCCTTTCTCTTTGTGCCTCTCTCTGTGCCCCAAGCTGTAGCTGTGCTGGGCATACCTTCCAGCACGAGTCCAGTGATGCCAGTCTATCCACTTAGCCTTCAGCAGGCTCTAATGCACGGCATACTTCCTGTATGTCATGTGACATACAAGAACCAGGAAGTATGCCATGCACAAGAGCTGGCAGATGGCGAGAGAGGATGGAAAGTGTTTGACTCCTGTCAAAAGGTATGTCAAACATAGCCTATGCTGCAGGCTGCACGCGCTTCAAACTTCTTTCATGTGGAAATAACGTCATCGCAGAAATTGCCACTTTGACGATTCAGAAATTGTGAGCTTGGTGATGACTATTTCGATTTAAATTCGATTTATCTTTCAGGCCTAGTTAGTGACAAGACCATATACTCTGTACAGTGCTGCATAATATGTCGGCACTATATAAATCAGGGGTCCCCAAACATTTTGGGCTGAGGGCCGGGTCAACATACTTCAGACTGCTGGGGGCCAGAGTATACATAAAATGATGCAGACATCTTTGCAGGCCAGACTGTGAAGCATACCCTGGTGACAACCTGCAGTCCAATTGGACAGCAGTGTCACCTGATGTGGAATTTGACTGGAAACCAGCGAATCACTGCTTTCCGGCTTCCATGTGGATGTCTGGCTATTCTATAGGCGGACAACTAATATTTAAAGATGCAGCTGACTGCATCTATAAGTAATACATTTTGTGTGTGGAGGGCCGGTAAAAAAGCCTCAGGGGGCCACATTCGGCCCGCGGGCCTTAGTTTGAGGACCACTGATATAAATACTTAAATAAATACTGTAGCTCAGTTGACCTTTAGGGCAGGTTTACACACAATGGCCTGAGTCCTTGCATCAGTTGGCTCACAGATTCCATGCCTTTCTCAGTGGAATGGCATAACAAATGTTGTGCAGATCCAAGCACTGATATTATTGAAACTTGTCACATACATAACTCATGGGAAGTTTGGTCATCTTTTTCCCCGCTTATGTGAACATCCCTCATTCCCATGCACAGACAATCATATCTCTAGTACTCATGTAAGAACTACCCATTTATTGCAGATTGTAAGCTTCACATAAATAAGATTTTATTAGGTATTTTTAGTGGGGTTCAGACAGCAGTTTGTTCCAATATTAAAGCGGATCTGAGATGAAAAACTAACTATAACAAGTAACTTGTCTATATATCCTATCTAAAGTTTAGATAGTTTACACAGCAAATCTAGCTGCAAACAGCTTTAATAGAAAATTATTATTTCTTCCTGTGATACAATGAGAGCAGCCATGTTGTTTGTAAACATTACACAGAGGCAGGCTTATCTGTATCTTGAGCACTCAGCCTGGGAAAAAAACCTTATCCCCCCTCCTCCCCTCTGCCTCTGAAATCAATGGCTAGTAACACCTCCTCCTCCTGCCCAGACTGAGCTCCCATGAGCCCTTGCTACTGCCAAGGCTCTCTGAAAACCTGTGGGCGTGGTTTATTTAGTTTATAGGGAAATAGAGTATTAAAACAAAAAAGTATTTGGCTTGAGGAATGCCCTATAAACAATAGGAAAGGAACACCAATATGCATTGAGTAAAAGTTCACCTCGGATCCACTTTGTTTAATTTATATGCTCCATAAAATGGTGTTTCTGTGCATTTAATGTGTGTACATTATTCAAATGTAGTAAGCAATGGGCTTGAAAGTATTCACATTTTATTGAACAAATGAGGACTTTTCAGGCAGGGATATTGTGTAACATATTAAGATTTGAGAAACTGAAGTCAATCAAAATGGTTAGTTTGGTAATCTTTATTTTTCCCCTTTTTCTTGTTTTGCATTTTAGTGGCGAGATGATTTTGTCAATGGTTTGATCACAGTACCCATAACACATGAAACACAAGAAGAATGCCTTGGGATGGCTGTTCTTGACATGATGCGTATAGCCAGTGAAAAAGAACAAAGTCCAATTGCAATTTACAATGCTGTCAGGTACGCTTTCTTTTGAAGAATACATTCTATTAATTTTATTAGTGAGTTCAATGAAGGGTCGGCAGCACATTTAATAGCTCTTAAACTTTATTTGATGGCCTTTATCAAGCTGCTCACATCAGTATTGATACTGACACAAGCAGCTTGATCAAGACTGTCTGGTCAAAACAGCAGTCTGTCGCTGCTGTCACGTAACTTTGACACTATCTTTACTAAATGGGGTGCTGACCCTTCGTTGAACTCATTGGACTGTGTGACCCCTTTGGTACCAGGGTGTGGGTCTGGGTACACACTACTACTGGGCCTCATTGGCTGTGCATTTATCCAAGCTCGCATTTATTTTATTAAGGTGGCCATTAACGATATGATTTTTTGTACTATGTAGAAGCTTTCCAGAGGCGCCAATAGAATAAAAGTCGCTTAAACGAGCTTAAACCCGATGGGGCAGTGGTGGGCCTATCCCATCCATGCAGACAAAGCAAACAAAGGAAGGACTGTGGCATCAACAGTCAAACAACAATTTATTTATACTCCACAGTAAAAATAGGCAACGCGTTTCACGGGCTCAATCCCGCTTCATCAAGCCAATCAAAAAGGAGCATACAGCTTAACAGCATCAAAACCACACTGAGCGCCTCTGACAGACAGAAGCGCTCAGTGTGGTTTTGATGCTGTTAAGCTGTATGCTCCTCTTTGATTGGCCTGATGAAGCGGGATTGAGCCCGTGAAACGCGTTGCCTATTTTTACTGTGGAGTATAAATAAATTGTTGTTTGACTGTTGATGCCACAGTCCTTCCTTTGTTTGCTTTGTCTGCATGGATGGGATAGGCCCACCACTGCCCCATCGGTTTTAAGCTCGTTTAAGTGACTTTTATTCTATTGGCACCTCTGGAAAGCTTCTACATATTGCTAAGTCCACCCTTGGTGGAGGGTTGTACCCATCTTCTTCCCATCTACAGAGAGCGACTTTTAATCCTGAGTGGGGTCAGGTTAATCTCCCCACCTGCCTTCACAGTGGTTGCCTAATGGTAACCCTGGTTTGTGAGTATTAAATTGTTATATTACTCATTATTACTTATCATCTATACAATATCACACTATTGGGCTCTTGGTGTCCCCCCTCCCTTTATGAATCTTTGTACGATCAACACTCCAATTCGTTGGTTCATGCCCATTAACAGAAGTAAAGCTGCTATCCAATGTGTTCAGATTAATGGAATCTATCTGAAAACCGGATTGACTTGATAGTACGAATAAGCGTTTTGTAAATGACTTCCTTTAGTTTGATGTGTATTGCCACGTTCTCTGGTATCCCCCCCCCCCCCCCTCCCACCTCTTTATTTCCCTATTTGTTTTCTCACTGCGAGGCAGCTGAAAGTTACAGTGCTTGTCTATACATACCTCAGTGCTAAACTTTTTAATTTTTTTTTTTTTTGCTGTAATATATCTCTAGAAATGGGGTCGGTTTTGCTTTCGATGTCATCTAGCTCTATTCCATTAGCCATTTTCTACTGGTAGTTGTATTTATTGATTCAGGAATCTTGTTGACCATCTCTTGTCTAGACACAAGAGTGGATTTCCGTGTTCATTAATCTTGCATCCTTTGGTGAAATGTCAGTAATGCGTTAATGATTAAAGGCAGTCTGAAGTGAGAGGACTATGAAGGCTGCAATCTTCATTCTACAAATAAACAAAGCTGTGCAGATTCTCTGCTTCTCATTTGTGAAATCGCTGGCCCAGAATGAAGGCTCATACACACATCAGACTATAGTCTTTGGAAACTGAAAGATCACAGACCAATCTTACCATCCTTCATCTAGTATGAGAGCCATACCTACACAGTCTATTCTATGGAGCTGAGCTCCCCATCAGACAGAAATCTTTGCAAGATGCTGCACACACAGATGCTGTACAGACACAAAAGATCAGTATCTGCAAAAGATCTGTTCCTGCCAAAAATCCATTCCTGCAAATTGCAATGATAGTCTATGAGATCTGCAGATCATCATACACACATGATTTAATTGACATTCATCTGCAGATCAAACAATCATCCGCAAATCTGAAAATCCATCCTGGTGGATCTGATCTGCAGATGAATGTCAGTTAAATCATGTGTGTATGATGATCTGCAGATCTCATAGACTATCATTGCAATTTGCAGGAATGGATTTTTGACAGGAACAGATCTTTTGCAGATACTGATCTTTTGTGTCTGTACAGCATCTGTGTGTGCAGCATCTTGCAAAGATTTCTGTCTGATGGGGAGTTCAGCTCCATAGAAAAGACTGTGTAGAGTATGGCTTTCATACTACATGAAGGGTGGTAAGATTGGTCTGTGATCTTTCAGTTTCCAAAGACTATAGTCTGATGTGTGTATGCACCTTGAGCATGCAGATCAGATGTTTTGACTTTGTTCTGAATCTACTTGCTGCAGGTGTGTAAATAAAGTCAAAAGCTCAGCATTACAGCCAGGCAACTGGCATTGTTTATAAGGGAATGTAGATGATAACCTCCATATCCCTCTCACTTCAGGTTCCCTTAAAGTGGACCCAAATTAAAAATACAAGATTGCAGAAATAAAATCTATTTTCTAACTTATAATAGTAAATAGCAGCCTTTTTTCAGCTGCATGATGACAAATATAAAATATTTTACATTTATTGGAGGAACCCCTCCCTTCCTTTCATATTGCCAGGACAGAAGTTGGCAGACTGGTGGCGGAGATAAAAAACAAAACACAGGCTTCTACTGATGATGTCACAGGGGAGGTGATCTCAGCTTGTGTGAGATTTCACATAGATGACGCCCCTGTGAGGGAGGGTAGCTGATGACAAACGCACCCATGATCTAAAATCTCTTACTAAGCTCTGAAGTAATGGCTGCCACCTGTATAACCCTAGTTATGAAAAGAGAAGGGTGAAAAGCATGCACTGAAATGCTCATAGGTTTGAAGGAGTGTATCTTTGCATCAATCTCTTTACACAACCCTTTTTCTTTCTTTTAATACTTTTCTTTTCTTTTTTTTTTTTTTATACTTATCTTTTAATAAATGTATGTTGTCTATTTTTGTATAGTTATAAAAAGTTCTTGCCGAAATGTATTCGTGCCAAAATTCAAGACTACCACATTTTGACACGCAAGAGAATAAGATACAGATTCCGGAGGTTCATCCAGCAGTTCAGTCAATGCAAAGCTACTGCCAGAGACTTAAAACTTAAATATCTCATAAACCTCGAAACCCTCCAATCAGCATTTTATTCAGAACAATTTGAGGTCAAGGAAGCATTCCGAGACTCTTCAGGAGGAGAGATTTGTGCAACCATTGTGGTAACTGGAAATGATGGAATACGGTACTTAAGGGGCAGATCAAAAGACAGAGAAACATTGGATGATCAGGTAAACGCATGGTTTTCATTCCATTAATATTTTGCTCTGTTTTTGTTTTTAAAGGGGTTCTTCCGCGAAATAGAAAAAAATAAAAAGTGGTTTATTTATAAACTATTAAAAATCCTCTTCAAATAGTGCGAAAAGTGTTTTTAAAAAATGAATAGTTTCATCAAAGTAACACGTAATGTAATCAGTGACAGATGTCGGCCAGGGAGGCTAATCCATTTGTTAGGGGTTTTTTTTTTTGTACTATAATATCACAAACATAACTGCTGCGTACCTAGTTGACAGTTCTGTAGTCCGTTGCTGTCAGGAATGGCTCTTACAATTAGAATAACGGCTGTTATCTCCCGGAGCTCTGCGCAGTTATTTATTTTAGTTTCAGGGAGGGAGAGAGAGGACCCCGGAGCAATGAATCAGGCAGAGGGAGATCAGCTGATCAGTGAGAACGTAATTTGTTGACGTCATTGCCCGGCAACCAGACTACGGCGTGTATGCAGAATCCTCTTTATCTCCTGAAAGCGAGTGATCTCTTTGTCGCTGCAAGATTTATGGGTTTGTGTTTTCTTATTAACTTTTAGCTGCCTGGAGAACTCAACACAAACCAATAAATCTTGCAGCGACAAAGAGATCACTCGCTAGAGGATCTGCATAGACACCCTACGTTCTCACTGATCAGCTGATCTCCCTCTGCCTGATTCATTGCTCCGGGGTCCTCTCTCTCCCTCCGTGAAACTAAAATAAATAACTGCGCAGAGCTCCGGGAGATAACAGCCGTTATTCTAATTGTAAGAGCCATTCCTGACAGCAATGGACTACAGAACTGTCAACTAGGTACGCAGCAGTTATGTTTGTGATATTATAGTACAAAAAAAAACACCCCTAACAAATGGATTAGCCTCCCTGGCGTCATCCGTCACTGATTACATTAGGTGTTACTTTGATGAAACTATTCATTTTTAAAAAACACTTTTCGCACTATTTGAAGAGGATTTTTAATAGTTTATAAATAAACCACTTTTTATTTTTTTCCTATTTCGCGGAAGAACCCCTTTAAGTACTGTGTTTAGTCCAGTTTTACCTGAAATATTTGAAAGCAAACCTGTGAGCAAAACAAAAGGGAAAAAGTTAGACACTTACAAAGTTAGAGGAAAGCTTCTGGATGATTCAGAGGCTTCTCAGATCCTCCCTTACCGTTGCTCACCAGGATCATCTTCTTCACAGCCCTGCTCACTTTTATGTACAAGCACAGCCGCACTGCACCTGCGCAAGTCCTGTCCACGTCTGCACTATAGCATGTAGCCGCTCATGCATGGAGGAAAAAAAAGTGCACTAGCAGCATGCGTAGTGCAGCTGTGCTCATACACCGAGGGAAGTGTGGCCATTTGAGGAAATTTGTCAAGCTCTTGTTGGATGGACCCTCCACTAGATCGGTGAGGTCGAGGACAATGGGTGACACCTCCGAACTATCCAGAGTCCTCCCTCTACTGAGGCAAATATCTGACTTTTGTGAAAAATTTCAATTCAGGCTCACTTAAAGGGGCACTACAGCGAAAAACTGTAAAATTTAAAATTGTGCAAACATATACAAATAAGTAAATTTTTTCCAGAGTAAAATGAGCCATAAATTGCTTCTCTCCTATGTTGCTGTCACTTACAGTAGGTAGTAGAAATCTGACAGAAGTGACAGGTTTTGGACTTGTCCATCTCTTCAAAGGGTATTCTCAGCAAGGCTTTTATTCTTTATAAAGATATTCCCTAAAAATGATTTAAACAATGATGCTGGCCAGCTTCCCTGCTCCCAACACAGTTTTTTGGCAGTTGGACAGAGCAACTGCCATTTACTAAGTGCTTTTGAAAATAAATCCCTGAGAATCCCCTATAAAGAGATGGACTAGTCCAAAACCTGTCACTTCTGCCAGATTTCTACTACCTACTGTAAGGCTTCTTTCCCACCTGGACGTTGCGTTTTAGGGGACGTTATAGGTTGCATAACATGTCCCTAATGCAACGCCTGGTGGTGCTGGAGGAGGGCGCTACCAAGAGCTGCGTTATGCAGCTCTTGGTGCACCTTTTTTGTGCTGTGCGATGCGGAGACCACGTGATCCGCATCACGTGGTCCCGCCAGCCAGTCGCCGCAGAGAGCGGCCGCTCCAGGAAGTAAACACTGCACGTCACAGTGAATATTAATTAGCCATGTGGCTAGCCGCGGAGGAGGAGGGGAGACCACCTCCTCCATCATCACTGAGCATGTGCATGTCTATAACGTACAGCATGCAGCACTTTCTTTTAACCTGCTGCGTTACAATGTAACGCAACGTGGGCACTGTGAACAGCCCATTGATTTTTCATTGCTGTGTGGTGGGCTGCAGTACAGGCTGCACTAACGTGCGCCTGTAACATCTAGCAGCCTTATGCTACGTACACACATGCGACTACGATCGTTCGTTGTTAACGACGAACGATCTTTTAATTTACGAAAGAACGACCGGAGTAAAGTTAGTTCTAAAAAGTGTGTAACGATCACATCGTTAGAACGAACGTTACACCACGTAAAAGCACTTAATGCGCCTGCGCATAAAATTGTAAAGTTCCCTGGAGAAAAAGTGAAATGCGCATGTCCAGCCTGGTACAAACGATCGTTTCCAACGATGTACTACTTTTGCAAACGATCGTCGTTGGTTAAAATCCGCCGAGACAGAACTTTCTTTTGTAGCGATTTGGCTCGTTCGTCGTTAGACTTAATAGTCGGTGGTTCGTTTTTTGTAACGATCGTCGTTGGTAAAGATCGGGGAACGATCGTTACAAACGACTATAGTCGCATGTGTGTACGCACCTTTAGTGACAGCAGCATAGGAGAAAAGTAATTTATGACTCATTTTACTCTGGAAAAAAATGTACTTCTTATTTGTATGTGTTTGCGCACATTTTAAATTGTACAGTTTTTCGCTGTAGTGCCCCTTTAAATATATCTTGTGTTACACATGTGTTAATAGATGTCTGTACAGATGAGATCCTGATAATCATGCATCTGTACACATAAGAGGAAAACACAGAGAAAACCTTTAGGGTCCGTTCACACTGCACGCGTTTCCATATGCGTTTTGGAAACGCGTGCGGGGGGGGCGACACGCAGGACATCAGACATTGCATAGAGTGCAATGTCTGATGTTCACACAGCATGCGTTCCGGACCCTGTGCGGTCGGGAACGCATGCTGCACGCAGATTTTACAAAAACGCGCGGCTGTCCCATTCACTCTTCAGTGATGGGATCAGCCACGCAACGCATACGAACGCGGATGGCGTGCGTTCGTACGCGTTGCGGTCCGCATGCGTTGCGGTCCGCACTTTGTAGTCTGAACGGGCCCTTAATTAGTAGTTCATATAAACACAACTCTCTCTGTACTTTTTACAATAAAATATTAAGTGCGCAGGATAGCACACTTACTGCAAAAAAATCAAAACTGACCTACTGCATGGTACAAGGTAACTGGTAACAGTGGTTAGTGCAATATTTCTTAACCGGGGGAAGGACTATCCATCAACCATGAAAATGTTTCTTGAACTTGCACTGATGATCATGTGAACCAGTATATTGCTGTTTAACAGTGTAAGTTGGCAACACATGATGGGTAAGCAGGCATCATGTATCATTTAGTTTAAAGCATTAATACATTCATTCAAAAAGTCCTATTGGGCTCAATTCTGGTAGCGTTTAGTAAATAATTACCTCATGGAATTGGGTTTACCTCATGAGGGAAATCAACTTTTGAATTCTGGTAGTTTAAGTAAAGTTTTACCTCCTGTAATTTCATGAAGTAATTCATGTGGTAATTTTCTACTAAAAATGTGTGGTATTTAGTAGTAAAATACCTCACACTTGAATTCTGAAGTGAAATAAGGTGCGTGTTTGCATGTCTTTTACCTCACATAATTAGACCTACCTCTACCACATGATAAATGCAGTGCTGTGACAGAATTGTGATATAAGTCACATAACATGGAGCCTTTTCAGCTTGTTCCGTGTTCAGGGCCCCCATATTTTGCTGAAATAAGTAAAAGGGATCTGACCAACGAATCCCTCCCCCCCCCAGCTTCCATTTTGTTTTTAAAAAGAAAAAGTGCTCCAAACCCTGTACAATCCTTCATCTGCCGCGCCCCCCCCCCCCCCCCCCCCCTCAACATTGCCATTCCCCAACCTCTGGTTGGGAAAAAAAAAAGTAAAAATGCTCCAACCCTCAGCCTCTACTTTAAAAAAAAATTAAGTAAAACTGCAGCAAACGCAGATTCCCCCCCCCCCCTCCTCCTCTGGTTAAAAGTGCTCCAAGCCCCCCCCCCCCCCCCCCCCCCAGCAACCTCTAAAAGTAAAAGTACTCACACCCCCAGACTCTAAAAGTGCTGACCCCTCCCCCAGCCTCTAAAAGTGCTCCGACCCCAGCCCAGCCTCTAAAGGTACTGTAAATGAGCCGGATTTTTTTTTTATAATGGATGCCTATAAATTTACTTTTCATAGGTTGCTACATAATCAAAATACACCTTCCTTCCTCAAAAAAAAAAAAAAAATCTTCCAAAGACTATCCTAACTTATGGAAGACCATTAAAGACTATGGCCTCGATTCATAAAGCATTCCCGCATGCGGAAATGCTGAAAACGGCTCACTTTACCGACCACATAGCAAAACTTGTATTCATAAAGGCTTTTTCCGCATGTAAAGCCGACATTCCTGAGAAGAGCGATAAATCACCGCCTTGTGCGGTGATTATCTTAACAAAAGTAACAAAATGTCAATTCATAAAGATTAGAGGAAGCGGTATGCAGACGGGGATTACCGCTACCTCAAATGTGGCGAGAAGCGTGCGGAATACAGTGAGTGAATGGGACAGACCTCCCAAGCAGCAGCAGAGAGAACAGCGCACTGAGGAACTCAGCCAGCTCCTGTGTTTCTGCAAGGCTCCCGACAGCCTACCGCCTGCCTACAGCGGGAAATCTCCACTCAGCTATCGCTACTAGCAACATTTTAAGAATACCCACCCAGAAGTCAGAAATACCGAGCGCGGAGTTTCCCCGCACTGATTTACTTCACCGAACACTTTTTATGAATCGAGGCCTATTACTTATTTGCTGCAGGCTTACCACTGAAATACCTCATGTTTTACCTCATATTCGTAAATGAAGAAAAATCTTTCCGAATTGATAAAAGAAGAGGAAAATACCTCATGAGGTATTTTACCTACAAAAAATATTTACCTCACATAGCTACCAGAATTGAGCCCATGGGCTCAATTCTGGCAGCTATGTGAGGTAAATATTTTTGGTAGGTAAAATATCTCATGAGGTATTTTCCTCTTTTATCAATTCTGAAAGATTTTTCTCCATTTCCGAACATGAGGTAAAACAAGAGGTAAATGCATAGAGTGAGGTAAAACCTGAGGTATTTCAGTGGTAAGCCTGCAGCAAATAAGTAATAGTCTGTAATTGTCTTCCATAAGTTAGGATAGTCTTTGGAAGATTTTTTTTTTTTTTTGAGGAGGGAAGGTGTATTTGATTATGTAGCAACCTATGAAAAGTAAATTATAAAAATAAAAAAAAATCCAGCTCATTTACCTTTAGAGGCTGGGGGTTTGGAGGGGGGGTTACAGCACTTTTACTTTTAGAGGCTGCTGGGGGGGGGGGCCTCGGAGCACTTTTAACCAGAGGAGAAGGGGGGGGGGGGATCGTTGTTTGCCGCAGTTTTACTTAATTTTTTTTAAAAACAGAGGCTGTGGGTTGGAGCATTTTTACTTTTTTTTTCCAACCAGAGGTTGGGAAATGGCAGGGTTGGGGGGGGGGGGGGGGGGGGGGGACGCAGCAGACAGATGGACTGTACAGGGTTTGGAGCACTTTTTCTTTTTAAAAGCAAAATGGAAGCTGGGGGGGGGGGGGGGATTCGTTGATCAGATCACTTTTACTTATTTCAGCAAAATATGGGGGCCCTGAACACAGAACAAGCTGAAAAGGCTCCATATTATGTGACAGATTTCACAATTCTGTCACAGCACTGCATTTATCATGTGGTAGAGATAGGTCTAATTATGTGAGGTAAAAGACATTCAAACCCGCACATTATTTCAGTTCAGAATTCAAGGGTGAGGTATTTAACTACTAAATACCACACATTTTTAGTAGAAAATTACCACATGAATTACCTAATGAAATTACATGAGATAA
Source organism: Hyperolius riggenbachi (assembly GCF_040937935.1). Classification (NCBI taxonomy): domain Eukaryota; kingdom Metazoa; phylum Chordata; class Amphibia; order Anura; family Hyperoliidae; genus Hyperolius; species Hyperolius riggenbachi. Next base: position 407,120,804 of record NC_090646.1, on the reverse strand, counting down.
AACTTTACTTAAACTACCAGAATTCAAAAGTTGATTTCCCTCATGAGGTAAACTCAATTCCATAAGGTAATTATTTACTAAACGCTACCAGAATTGAGCCCAATGTCCCAATTTCATATCTGTAGGTACCCAAGAGACAAATGAGTTACAGTAGAATTCCTTTATAGTAAACTCCAAAGGACCAGGAAAAGTAGTTTACTATATCAGAAGTTTACTATTAGAATTGGTTGTATATTTATACAGTTGCATTTGCTAGGATCTGAGGACTGATCCAGAGGTTTACTATAACGAGACTATACTGAACTATTTAAAGGCTCATACACACATCAGACTATAGTCTTTGGAAAATGAAAGATCACAGACCAATCTTACCACCCTTTATGTAGTATGAGAGCCATACCTTCACAGTCTTTTCTATGGAGCTGAACTCCCCATCAGAAAAAAATCTTTGCAAGATGCTGCACACACAGATGCTGTACAGACACAAAAGATCAGTATCTGCAAAAAATCCGTTCCTGAAAATTGCATTTATAGTCTGAGATCTGCAGATCATCATACATACCTTGTTTAACTAACAATTATCTGCAGATCTGAAAATCCATCCTGGTGGATCTGATTTGCAGATGAATGTCTGTTAAACAAGGTGTGTATGATGATCTGCAGATATCATAGACTAATGCACTTTGCAGGAACGGATCTTTTGCAGGAACAGATCTTTTGCAGATACTGATCTTTTGAATGTCTACAGCATCTTTGTGTGCAGCATCTTGCAAAGATTTCTGTCTGATGGGGAGTTCAGCTCCATAGAATAGACTGTGTAGGTATGGCTCTCATACTACATGGAAGGGGGTAAAATTGGTCTGTGATCTTTCATTTTCCAAAGACTATGGTCTGATGTGTGTATGAGCCTTAAAGGAATACTATTGATGTATGCATTTATTTTTAAATGCTGTATGTTGTAGCACACATTAGGACAAGTACTAGGAGCAATTTGATTCCTCACACAGCTGTTCCCCTCAGCTGTAAAATCCTCCGTCAGTTTTGGCATCAGTGTTGGATACAAAATGTATCTAAATACTGGGCTCCCAGAGGGCTAGACCATGTCTCTGCACAGGGGAGTTGCTATCAACTCCTCAGTTTATAGTTTATTACCTTGCTGAAAGAATCTTATTGATATGGTGGTAAGAGGTTAAAGATTCTAGCAATGTGTGTTTATTATCTTTGCTTCTCTTGACTGATAAAGATACTAATAATGCTAATTGTAAACAGTGGTCTGCCCCTCTCAGCAGCTTGTAAAGTGGATGCAGCCTGGAGTGAATCACCACAAGCAGGCTACCAGTCTAGGTGTAAACACAGACTAGTGTTATAGCTCGTTATATTCCAGCAATATTACAGCTCATTTAGTTACCTGTTACCACCTCAGATCAGCCTGTTTCTCCTCAGGTCTCCTGCATGCTGTGAGTGACACAGTGAAATCTATTTGTGAGCTGTGTGACAGAGTAACCAAGCAGCTCAGGGTGACCCAAACTACTATGAGCTGTGTGAGAAATGAATTTTTAAGCAGGGATAGCGAAAGAGAGACCTGGGTGAAAAGTGCCCCTAGCACTAGTGGTAATGTGTACACTAATATAGAGTATTAAAAAATAAAAAAGTCGTTTCAATCGATAGTATTCCTTTACCCCCGGTATGTCCTTTTAGTGGTTTTGCTGGACACCTTTTATTTTCTTCTGAGAGGAATGTTTGTTACAACTATCCTGATCACTGCCTTTACGACACCACTGCCTGGGTCACACATTAAGTGGTCACAAGGCCTTCTGGCTCTCCTTGATCCCACATCCTTGTCTAACAGAGGCTGTGCCTGACAGTGCCTGCAACAACTAGGGGCCTGGTGACTGCAAGATGATTACATCACATCTTGTTCCTAGGGCACAACGTGAAAACATTAAAGGGCAACATACAAATAATACATCACTGAATTTATTACCAATTTCTCCATCAAGAGAATAAGAAAGCTTTGTCCCATCTCCTACTCTCAGATTTTGATGGGAAAGGGAGCACATGTTTGCAGCACTGTCACAACTGAAGTGCAGGTCGGGGTAGCCGTTGCTGGCATGCTCCCTGAAGGAACCAGAAGTGTCCTGCGAAACATGTAGAAGGTATCAAGTGTACTATCTTACGCAGTGTGTTGCTACAGGAAAAGTTGAATAATCCTTACCTGATCTTTAAAATGTAAATTACTTATGAGTCACTTAAGGTGGGTACACACGTCAGATAAAAGTCTTTGGAAAATGAAAGATCACAGACCAATTTTAGTGCAATAGAAAGTGGATTCCGCACCAGGTCAGTGGAAACAAACTTTGCTTTATTCAATCACGTACATGGCAAGCTAAAATCCATCACCACATGCTGACATGTTTCGGACGTTACACGTCCTTAATCATGAGCCGTGAGCGGAGTTCCACCTACATCACAGACCAATTTTACCCCCTTCTATGTAGAATGAGAGCCATATTCTACACAGTCTATTCTATGGATCTGAACTCCCCATCAGATAAAAATCTTTGCAAGATGCTGCACACAGAGATGCTGTACACATGCAACAGATCAGTCTCTGCAAAAGCTCTGTTCCTGCAAAAGATCCCTTCCTGCAAAACGCATTCATAGTCTATGATATCTGCAGATCTCATACACACCTTGTTTAACGGACAATTATCTGTAGATCAGATCCACCGGGTTGGATCTTCAGATCGGCAGATAATTGTCTGATCTGCAGATGAATGTCCATTAAACAAGGTGTGTATGGGATCTGCAGATGTATTAGACTATGAATGCGTTTTGCAGGAAGGGATCTTTTGCAGGAAGGGATCTTTTGCAGGAATGGATCTTTTGCAGTGATTGCTCTTTTGCAGATACTGATCTCTTGCGTGTGTACAGCATCTTTGTGTGCAGCATCTTGCAAATATTTTTATCTGATGGGGAGTTCAGCTCCATAGAATAGACTGTGTAGAGTATGGCTCTCATACTACATTAAAGAGGGTAAAATTGGTCTGTGAGCTTTCATTTTCCAAAGACTTTTATCTGACGTGTGTTCCCACCTTTAGTGTGTACATTTAATTGGTCATCTGCATGCAGGTGGCAATCAGCCTACTTAATGGCTTCTGCTCTCAAAACGGAAATTGTTATTTAATTAATACAAAAATGGCACCTGCCTAACAAAATGGTGCTGCTGTGGCAATACACCCAGCAATGGCATGTGGCCCTGCTAATTTGCCTACTGTATGCAGCTGGAAATTTGTGGCAAGACATTGCAGATGTACACAAGTATAATCCTAGTGCACTAACCAACTGCAATTAGGCACGAGTCATTGGACTGTGGGCACATTACAGACTGGAGGGTGAGCAGTTTGGTGAATAGCTCTGTTGTGAGCCATGTGATGTGTATGCATGAATGTTACACATGATGTTCAGCTAATGACATTTGGCCTCCCAGGCTTTCTACATCTGAGTTGGCTGTTTACATAAACAGCACAATAGCATTTGTTTAATTCACTCATTCTCTTAAGTGTTTTTTTACTAAGTGATATTTTCACAGCTTACCAATAAAATGCTTTTTAAGCCACAAGCAAGCAATGAAATACTTTTTCACCTACTTTTCGATAATTTTTAAACTGCAGAATGCGGAAAAGTTATTTTAAATGGAAGATGAAAATTATCTCCTAGGAAAAAAAGTGTATTGAATAAGGGCCAATATATCTTAGGGCTCATTCACTCCTAGGGCGTTTTGCGTTTTTTGGGGGGGGCACGGGTGATTTAAAAAAAAAAGCCATAAAATCGCTTGTGCAATGAATCCGTATGGGATAGTTCATATCAGCGCATTTCGTCTGCTTTCCGCTCAGCAAAGCGCTGCCTGTATCATTTTTAGGGTGGTTTTGCTACAATGGAAGGTATTGGGAAAACGCAAAATGCTCACAAAATCTCTTTTCTGCGGCGATTGCGTTTGCTCTTTTAAGAATAAATACATTGTATTTATTCTTTTCCAGGTCAAAAAGTTCACTTCCTGACTTGCGTCGAAGTGAAAAAACAAATGGCTCTGCAAAAGTGCTTTGAAAGCGCTTTACAAAAAAATCATAGCACGAAGGTAAGCAGTGGGAGGGGAAAATAAAATCACTCACAAAATCGCAAAACGCTGGCCTCAGCGATTTTAGATGTTAACAAAGCCTAATTGCACGTAACATTACAGTTTTATTATTAAGTAAATGGTCTGCTCTGCACAATAGTATCAGTTGTTGTATTCTTTTATGATACATGTGAGAGTAGTATTAATGTTACGTTTTTGGGAAGCTTTAAAATTGGATGAATAGAATTTTTTTAGTTCTCATTAAATAAGATTATACAGTATTTCCTATAATGCATTTGCTGTAGTAAAATACGCCACATCTTAACCACTTTTTCATATGAAGAACCTCTTTCTAAACAAACGGCAAAGCCTCCTTTTGTTTATGTTGTCTTTTCATTTGTAAAGAACTAGGTATGAAAAGTTGATTTGCCTATTTAACTTTTTTTTATAATGCTCCTTTTCTTTAGTCATCTATTGGATACTTTTTTGTGTGTGTGTGTGTGTCTGTGTTATTCCAAGTAGCTAAAGCTGCTTTTGTAAAACTTTTAATGCCTATATGCTATGCGAGGGAATGCAACAGTGCTGGTGCTAAAAAGTTATTTATGACTTGAAAGCTTGATGTTAGTCTAGCAGTGATAACATTTGTAAATCTATTACAGGACTTGCAGACGTATTGTGATTTTCCTGATATTATTGATGTGAGCATTAAACAAGCCAGCAAAGAAGACTCCTCCGAGAGCCGAATTGTGACTATCCACAAGCAGGACAGCAAGTCTTTGGTAAGGACTGTTTCTGGTTAGCGATCAGACGTGTGCCTCTTATAAGTCAGAAATGCTAAGGTTAGGTTTACACTCATAGCCAGATCAGACAGCCTTCCACAATGGGCAAACAGACATGTGGATAGATCCTAGGTTAACTATAGGAACCATTCACACATCCATTACGGCTCAGCTTCCGTTGTTTCCACTGCAGTGATAAAACACAAACTTGCCTATATGACTGTTCGGGACACCAGACAGAACAAAGACATCTCATAGATAGCAATGCTATCTATGACATGTCCATTACTATGGACACCAGTGAATGTGGACAGACACAGCAGATAGTAAATTGGATCTGCTGTAAATGTCCATGTCTGGAACCCTGGAAAATGTGAATTAAGCCTAAGAGTAGTTGAGCTGAATAATGTCACTTTTACTTTGTTATGCTAAATTTATAATGCTGAAAACATATTATCCTTTGTTTAACCTCTTGAGGTGCCGCGGTCTTAAAGGGAACCGAAACTGAGCGGGATATGGATGTTTCCTTTCAAACAATTCCAGTTGCCTGTCAGTCCTGCTGATCTCTTTGGCTGAATCACACACCTGAAACAAGCGTGCAGCTAATCCAGTCTGACTTCAGTCAGAGCACCTGATCTGCATGCATGTTCAGGGGCTGTGGCTAAAAGTATTAGAGACTCAGACTCAACAAGTGAGTCAGGCAACTGGTATTGTTTTAAAAGGAAAAATCCATATCCTTCTCAGTTTAAGTTCCCTTTAAACCCCCCTAATGACCAGGCCATTTTTACTAAAATAGGCCACTGCAGCTTTAAGGCCTCGCTGCAGGGCCGCACAACTCGGCACACAAGTGATTCTCCCCACCCCCCCCCCTCTCTTTTCTGCCCACAAACAGAGCTCTCTGTTGGTGGGCTAAGAATGCTGCCAGGATGTTTGGGGTTTTTTGTAAATATTTGTAAACATTTTTTAAATAAATTGCCCTATATTTTTTATTTTTATAATCCCCCTCCTCCCTCCCCCCGCCAGCCATTCAGCGTGATCGGCTGTCATAAGCTTCAGCCTATGACAGTGGTTCACATTTTTACCTCCCTGGGGGACAGCCATGTCACACGCCTTAGATTGCAGCGCTGTACATAACAGTCCCTAGCGGCGATCGCCGCTGGGAGACTGATGACTGAGTTCCACTCCGTCATTCAAGCGGGGATGCGCGCATCAGCACGTGCGATCCCCTGCTATCTCCATTCTCAGCCATTCACGCCAATCGGCATGCAATGATCCTGGGGCTGCCGGCACTGCTCACGCCAATCGGCGTGGGGCAGTCATTAGGCAGTTAAAAATAAACACTTAAACCAGACACTTTTCTTTTATTTTGAATGGGGAAAAGATGGAATCGCTTGGTTTCTTTTTGCAAAAGCAAGTTGACCTGGCGCAGTGGTTTTGGATGCTGGTTCTAAGAGTGAGACATTAGCAGCATTGCAGTGTTGGATTGACCATTGAAAAATCATTGAAATATCTCTGGTAGCTATTGAAACAATAAAAAGCCAGGTACCACCTCTGCCCTAATACACTGTGGAAAAGAGAGAGAATGGGAATCAATCTAACAGTTACTGCATTGGGGTAATACGGCAACTCCTCTAGTCAAGGCATATGCATTAACTCTTTAAAGGATACCCGAGGTGAAAGGGATGTGCAGGCTGCCATATTTACTTCCTTGTAAACTATGCCAGTTGCCTGGCAGTCCTGTTGATCTTCTGGTATAAGTAGTGTCTGAGTCAAAACCCTGATACAAGCATATGGCTAATCCAGTAAAAAATGCTTGTTCAGGATCTATGGCTAAAAGTATTAGAGAGACAGGATCAGAAGGGCTGCCAGGTAACTGGTATTGTTTAAAATAAAATTAATATGGCATCCTCCATATCCCTCTCACCATGGGTTCCCTTTAACCCTCCTGGCGGTCTATTAACCGCCAGGGGGCAGCGCAGCAGTTTTTTTTTTTTTTTTTTTTTTTTTTAAAGAGAAACTCTGACCAAAAATTGAACTTTATCCCAATCAGTAGCTGATACCCCCTTTTACATGAGAAATCTATTCCTTTTCACAAACAGGCCATCAGGGGGCACTGTATCACTGATATTGTGGTGAAACCCCTCCCACAAGAAAGAACCTTGCTGCATTGTGGAAAATAGCTGTTTACAGGTGTTTCCAACTGCCAAAAATGATGCAGCAGCTACATCACCTGCCTACACTAAAATGTTCACTGGAGTTCCTCTTTAAATCATGTAGCGAGCCCAGGGCTCCCTACATGATAGCCGCTGTGCAGCGGCATCCCCCCACCTGCTTCGATCGCCTCCAGCGATCTGCGATCAGGAAATCCTATTCAAAGAACGGGATTTCCTGGAGGGCTTCCCCCACTGACGTCATTGGGAGTCCCGATCCACCCTTCAGCGCTGCCTGGCGCTGATAGGCCAGGCTGCGCAAGGGGTCTGGGTGGGGGGGAGAGCGGCGGTGCGGTGAGTAGCGACGAATCGGCGCGGAGCGGCGGCGATCGGTATGCACACGCAGCTAGCAAAAAAAAAAATTATGCAAATCGGCTCAGCAGGGCCTGAGAAATCCTTCTGCGCGGCTTCAGGAAGGTTAAAGGGCTTACCTAAAAGATTAAAAACCATTAAGACAATATGCACAGTGTTCCGCCAACAATAGTACAAATTCTAAGTCCATATTGCGAAATAAAATGTTGAGCAGAGGTAAATTATGTAATTATAATAGCATGTTAGATGCCCCAGAGGAATAAAGGCAGTGGAGAAAGGAAGATCAATTATGGGAAATGGCTGTTTACAGCTGTTATTGCCAAATTACACTGCAAGTGCTACAGTTAAAGTATTAAAGAGAACCCGAGGTGTGTTTAAAGAATGTTATCTGCATACAGAGGCTGGATCTGCCTATACAGCCCAGCCTCTGTTGCTATCCCAAACCCCACTAAGGTCCCCCTGCACTCTGCAATCCCTCATAAATCACAGCCGTGCTGTGAGGCTGTGTTTACATCTGTAGTGTCAGTCTCAGCTGCTCCCCCGCCTCCTGCATAGCTCCGGTCCCTGCCCCCGTCCCTTCCCTCCAATCAGCAGGGAGGGAAGGGATGCAGGCGGGGACTGGAGTTCTGCAGGAGGCGGGGAGAGCAGCAGACTGACACTATAGAGATAAACACAGCCAGCTCTGACAAGCTGTTTGTCAGCAGCGTGGCTGTGATTTATGAGGGATTGCAGAGTGCAGGGGGACCTTAGGGGGGTTTGGGATAGCAACAGAGGCTTGGCTGTATAGGCAGATCCAGCCTGTATGCAGATAATATTCTTCAAACCCACCTCGGGTTCTCTTTAAAAAGTATATATGGAAAAAAATATATATGTAAAGATCCTTTAAATGAATAATCAACAGCATGACTAGGTATTTTTTGTAAGTACAGCTATTTAAATGTTTAAATAAAATGTATAATTTATCGGGGACGTGTAATGGGTAATACCTCTATTTGTGTTTGTTACATCATTGAAAAATCCCCAAACCTGTATGAAAAGAAAATATTTCTTACTCTGGTGTTCTGGTATGATATTACTGGGTCCATGCACCCTCTCAGTGCAGCTGTAAGTTGAGGGAGAAACCGAGCGAGTATCACTGTCCCATCCACTTCATTAGAGGCTCTGCCCAAACCACTTACAGCACAGTGCCCCAACCCTATCCTCAAGGCCCACCAACAGTACATGTTTTGCAGGAAACCACAAACATGCACAGGTGAGGTAGTGTCTCAGCAGAGCTGATTAACTACCTCCGTGGAATCCTACAAAACATGCACTGTTGGTGGGCCTTGAGGACAGGGTTGGGGAACACTGACTTACAGCAAACTGAAAAATGTGTTTGTCTGTGACACTCATGGGAGTAATTTCATTTGTTCACCTGACAGGATTAAAACATGGATGGGGCAAAGCACAGACTTCAATAATTCCTACCAGATATTCAGAAATGTTTTGACTTAGCTTAGGGAAAAAAGTTGTAACTGTAGCTCAGTTTATAGTTATATTTATTAAAGGATTATGATGGCCACATTTTTGACAGAGGGAGTAGCCCAAAACTCTGCAGTTTTTCTGCATAGCACGCCCAGGGATCCCTCCATAAATAACTGTGATGAAGTATAAAACTAGAGAAATAACTATATCAGTCTGTGTTCAAATTGACTATTAATAGTAATTTCTATCAATACCGTGTATGAGGTAAGCCACTGTTTGCTGCTGCTGCCATTATTGTTATGACGATGATGATGATTATGATTTTGTTTTTGTGTTACCACTGAATTGATGGAAAGACAATATTGCATGCTTGCTAATTATACTGCTGCTCTCACCAACAAATACCAAACGCGTGTAGGGGTAAATGTCTTCCAGTTGTAAATAGTGAAAAGAGACAGACTTCTTCTCTTATAGTTAACATGGAAAATTGAGAATATTATCACATGAAGATTGAAAGGAAATGTCCTCTATAGACACTTGGTGGTAGGCTCCTTTTTCCATTGCTTTATTCAGATTAGTGAAGCATTCGAGTCTCTTTTAAAATATTTTGTATACGAGGCCCGGCATGCTGTATAAATTAACGCCTGTTTAGACCTTTGCAAATCTTTGATAATTTCCCAACAATTTTTTAGTGGAGTATACGGGCACTGAAGCACCTGGAGCAGCCAGCTGGACATTGGAATTAGTTTCTGAGACACCTGGGCCGAATCCTTTTAACCATTTTTACTTACACTAGTCTCTCATAGACTTTCTCTGACTCTGATGGCTGCCTTTAAGGTAATTCGTATGCCTTCAGTCCTTGCATGGGGTCCTAAATTGGGTGTTTGATGCATTTAACTGCTTTAAATATTTGTAAGTGACCATAATACTGTTTAACATCTGATTTTTTTGTTAAATATATTATTCATATTTGTTTTATGTCTGCCCATATGAAGTATGCTATGCCTGCAAATACCTATGGGTGGGAGCTATCTGAGACTAGGCAATGCGTTTAAGAATCCTCATTGAAATTGAGTGGCTTTTCCTATTGAGGACTCTCTCTTTAGATTGGTTTCACACTGCAAACCAGTGTCAGCGGTGTGTGCCTTCCGCACCGCACTGGCAAAAACAGGCCTTCAGGTAACACCGCGTTAGTACACTGTGCTCCCTGTCCGGCCAACAGCCAAGCAGGAAGTGATGCGCGCTTGCGGTCACTTCCTGCCTCGGGTATGCGGAAGTGCACATGCATGCCACTTAGATAAAACCTGTGGCGCCATAGAGTAACATGACTTCTGGGCTGATGCAGGTGGTTGCGGGTCCCACATGGTAACCTAGTCCTGCGCTAGCGTTTGATTTGGCACTTGGGGCGCAGCATACCGCAAGGTGGGACGTATGAAATTCCCCATAGGGTTACATTAGGCTGCGGTAGCAGGGCGTCAATTTGACGCACCGCGCCAGTGTGAAAGGCCTCTCATGGGGGAACTCCAGAAAGGCAAAAGTGGAAGTTTTCTCCACCTATAATAGCAGTACATCATGTTCCACTTTAAGCTCTACTGTCCAACTTTCACGTGTTCTAAATATGTGTAACTTACCATGCGAACACCCCTACAGTTCATAATATCTTAGTTTGCTAAATTTTAGATACCTAAACTCGTTTTTAGAGGTAGCTTTTGTGACCTTTATCATTCAGGTCACTCTGATCCTGTTTCCCAAAATCCAACAAATTAAACCGGAAAGGTCATGATGTGTTTAAGGTATTGAGGCAGCTTGTACCAAGTTGGACATGCTTTCTGGGGGGAGTGATTTTAATTGGTGCTATTGTCTCACTCCCTATTCAGATGGGAGTTTGGCAGGTCAAAAATGCCCAGGTCAAAAAACCTATATCTGCAGTGATAGAGCCTCCTGAATATGCTGTTGTGTAATGGAAGTGAAAACCTGATCCTATGTGATTGAGAGAAGGAAGGTCAGTAGAAGAACAAGGCACTGGTCAAATGGAACCAGCTGATTGCAGGGTTTGGCATGAAATATCTATTAATGTTATCTTTGATAGAAACAATTCATAAAGATTTGAATGAGAAATGGGAACAAGAGAAGGATATTCCAGGGCTGCTCATTGGCAAATTTCAATATTTTGTGTACTTTGTCATCGGCGTTGCTAGGGCCTTTGATCCGGGGCAGCGGCCTGGAACCTGTTGCCATGGTGCTCCGGATCGATACAGTGGCAGGAGGGGGCACTTTGAGGGGGGGGGGGGCAGTTACAAACTCACCTCCGATCGCCGCAGACACAGCCTCCAGCTCCTTCCTACTTCCTCCTCCGGCGTCCGTCGCCTTGGTTACAGCGCCCCCTGTGAATGACGCACAGGGGGTGCTGTGTAACCAAGGCGACGGACGCCGGAGGAGGAAGTAGGAAGGAGCTGGAGGCTGTGTCTGGGGCGATCGGAGGTGAGTTTGCAACTGCCCAATCCCTCCCCCGCCGGTCCGCCCAGCTCCCTGCCTCCTTACTACCGCCTCCCTGGGGGAAGCTACCTATCTAACGTAAACTGGGAGAAGCTACCTATCTAGCCTATACTGGGGGAAGCTACCTATCTAGCCTATACTGGGGAAGCTGCCTATCTAATCTATACTGGGGGAATCTGCCTATCTAATCTATACTGGGGGAAGCTACCTATTTAACCTATACTGGGGGAAGCTACCTATTTAACCTATACTGGGGGAAGCTACCTATTTAACCTATACTGGGGGAAGCTACCTATTTAACCTATACTGGGGGAAGCTACCTATTTAACCTATACTGGAGGAAGCTGCCTATCTAATCTATACTGGGGGAAGCTGCCTATCTAATCTATACTGGGGGAGGCTGCCTATCTAATCTATACTGGGGGAGGCTGCCTATCTAATCTATACTGGGGAAAGCTGCCTATCTAATCTATACTGGGGGAAGCTGCCTATCTAATCTATACTGGGGGAAGCTGCCTATCTAATCTATACTGGGGGAAGCTGCCTATCTAATCTATACTGGGGGAAGCTGCCTATCTAATCTATACTGGGGGAAGCTGCCTATCTAATCTATACTGGGGGCAGCTGCCTACCTAACCTACGCTGGGGGCAGCTATCTACCTAACCTATACCAGACAGCCAAAGACAAGACCGAAGCCAGGTGAGAGGGGCTTCTATACAGGGCTGTGGAGTCGGAGTTGGAGTCGGAGTCAAGTAGTCTGAGTCGGGGCAATTTTGGGCACCCGGAGTCGGAGTTGGAGTCATGGTTTCAGAAACTGAGGACTCTGAGTCGGAGTCGCATGATTTTTGTACAAAATCTACAGCCCTGTTAAGTATTACACTAAGGAGAAAATCTTGCGCTTCAAAAGCTCGAGGATCAGTATACAAACACACAGGTGTGTGAACATCCTCTAGCACAGGGGTGCCCACACTTTTTCGGCTTGCGAGCTACTTTAAAATTTGCCGAGGCCAGGAGATCTACCAACGTCTAAGCACACCCCTCCCCGCGTAGGTTAGCCAGGTATATGTGCCTGCAGCATAGGTTACGTGCCCTCAGTGTAGGTTAGCCAGGTATATGGGCCCTCAGTGTAGGTTAGCCAGGTATATGGGCCCTCAGTGTAGGTTAGCCAGGTATATGGGCCCTCAGTGTAGGTTAGCCAGGTATATGGGCCCTCAGTGTGGGTTAGCCAGGTATATGGGCCCTCAGTGTAGGTTAGCCAGGTATATGGGCTCTCAGTGAAGGTTAGCCAGGTATATGGGCCCCCAGTGTAGGTTAGCCAGGTATATGGGCCCCCAGTGTAGGTTAGCCAGGTATATGGGCCCCCAGTGTAGGTTAGCCAGGTATATGGGCCCTCAGTGTAGGTTAGCCAGGTATATGGGCCCCCAGTGTAGGTTAGCCAGGTATATGGGCCCCCAGTGTAGTTAGCCGGGTGTATGGGCCCTCAGTGTAGTTAGCCGGGTGTATGGGCCCTCAGTGTAGGCTAGCCAGGTATATGTACCTGCAGGCAGTCAGAGGAGAAGAGGCGGCGAGGAGAGACTCTGGCAGGCCAATTGGATGCAGGGGAGAAGCGGCGGCGAAGAGAGAGGCGGCGCGGCCGCTATGTCATGGCTGGGGGCGGCGCCGGGTACGTTACAAGCACGCACGTTGCAGGCTGCCCGTCGCCGCCCCCAGCCATGACGTAGCGGCCGCGCCGCCTCTCTCCTCCCTCTCTCCTCGCATGCATCCTTATTGGCCAGCAGCTAAACACGAGCTGCTGGCCGCAACAAATTTTACGAGACGCGGCCAAGAAGGCGGTCGCGATCTACCGGTAGATCGCGATCGACCTATTGGGCAGCCCTGCTCTAGCACTTCCTCAGCACTCTGCTGTAAGTGTGCTGGTGAAGAAAAACAAAAAGGGAGGAGCGCTCCGTAGTGTGTTACCTTTTAATAAATGAAAATGCGCAAAAAGACATACACTTACTAGATAAAAATGAAAGACAAGCATCTGGTTTGGCGTAAAGCCCAGTAGAATATGTCCCACCGAAGGAAGTACCTGGAGACTGCAGTGGCCAGCAGTAGTGGGGGTCCGTATGGAGTGGTGACCAGAGGTGTCCTTACGGAGTAGTCGTGTGCAGGAGACGTCAAGATGCGTTTTGGCGTGTCCACGCCTTCGTCAGTAAACATCGTAAACACACCAGATGCTTGTCTTTCATTTTTGTCTAGTAAGTGTATGTCTTTTTGCGCATTTTCATTTATTAAAAGGTACCACACTACAGAGCACTCCTCCCTTTTTGATTCTCGATCGTCGGTCTAGCCCAAATTCTAGTCCAAACGGGCTGAAGGTAGAACAGTCAATGAGTACGTATAGCCTTAAAATGCGTTGGATACTTCCATGAATTATTAGTTATGAGCTCATAAGAACTAGACTTGTACTGGGAAGCCTATTCAGCAGATCTTACTACTAATTGCTGTCACGCCTATGAAAATGTTACTGGTGAGGTATCCAAATGACGCTGGCTAACCGATGAGGCTGCTGTTTTTGACTTTTTCCTGTACTTGTGAAATTATCAAAATTAACCTAAGGGCCCTTTTACACTTAATCAGTAATGCCCATGTTTTACTATGGCACCTTTTACACTTAACGCGTTTTAACTGAAATCTCCTTCCCAATGCACTGCTATGGGAAAAACGCATACCAACGCGTACTAACGCACACCAACTGATTAAGTGTAAAAGGGGCCTAAGTCAGTTATTTTTGAAGCACTTCATGAACTTCACAACATTGTGTGAACTCATGGCAAGATTAGTTGCACTCATCCATTGTGTACGCATCCATATAAGAGTTTGTGCACCTCACTATGTTTCCATACTTAGACTTTATCACAAATATCAAAGAGAGGAATGTGAGCTGTTTTAGAGAAGGCCTAAAAGTGTTCACATTTTGCAGCAAAATGTTCCTCTTTCACCTGAATGTGCCAAAAACACAATGGCCGAATCCAGTTCTTTTTTTTTTTTTTTTCTCCTAAGTCTTCTCCTTGGAGATATTTTTTTTATCTTCTGTTTAAAATAACTTTTAAAGGCCTTTGCAATTGAAAAAGTACCAACAAGTAGGTGACAAAGAACTGATCAAATTATTCTAAAGCTGGCCACTAACTGTCCGATTTCTAGCGAAAAATCGTTCGAGCGATCAGAAATTCTGATCGGATTGGTTGTAAATAATCTCCATTGGTGGACACAATCGATTATGAATGAGTGAAAAAAGTCGCCCGAATGAATTTTCGTCGAATGAAAATTTGGATTTTCTTGGTGGTCGTGATAGGAAGCAATGATTGGTTAGTTGATGGTGTAGTGAACGATTTTTCGTCCGATCAGAATTTCTGATCGCTTGAACGATTTTTCGCTAGAAATTGGACCGTTAGTGGCCAGCTTAAGTATTTTCTTGCTTGCTGGTGGCTTAAAAGGCATTGTATTGATAAGATGTGAAAATATCACTTAGGAAAAAACTTGGAGAAAAAGTGAATTGGATCAGGTCCAATGCAGTCAAACCAACACCTACACTGCATAAGCATGTCTCAAAAGCTTTTTACCCTTTTCAGAGGTTATCAATAAATGATATTCACCTCTATTTTAAATATCTGAAAGGTGTTAGTATGTATAGATTTCTTCTCAGCCTAGATGGAATCTTGCCTAGTGGCTAAAGTAACAGCAGAGGCTTCAGCAAAGAAACTCTTTTATATGATCTAAAGTGCAGGTTTGGCTTGCTAGAACAGCTCATCACTGAAAGAGGCGCACCCTTAAATCAGTGATGACAGAAATCTGGAAAGATTTAAATGTATACCAACAACTGCAGTCTCCATATCAGCCTCCATACCTCAGCTATTGTAGGGCAGACTAATGGAGTGGTCAAAAATAGATTGGCTAAACTGCGTGAGAAAACTGGACTGACATGTCTTTAAGATGTCTAAACAGGGAACTGAGGTCCGCAAAGAAGTGCTACGCGGAAAAGCTGGAACAGAACCTCTCCTCAAACGACTCACGAGCTGTATGGAAAGGGCTTAAGGCTGTCACCAACTACAAGCTTCCCCCTCAGCATGCTACACCCAGCTATGAGCTTGCAGAGAGTCTCAGCGACTTCTACTGCAGATTTGATAACCAGCCAACACCTGCAGGACTCCCACAGCCGCCTGCACAATCCTCTGACATTGACGCCCTAGGCCCAAACTCGCCCCCACCGTCAGTGAGAGAGGCGGATGGGCTGAAACACTTGCTAAGACTAAATGCTAGGAAAGCCTCGGGTCCGGACGGAGTGTCACCAGCCTGCCTGAAAACTTGCGCTCGTCAGCTTGCTCCCACCCTCTCTTCCATCTTCACGAGGTCCCTCCAGGGAGGCAAAGTACCCGCGTGATTCAAGAGGTCCGCCATTATCCCTGTCCCCAAAAAGCAGGGAATCCTCGACCTCAACCACTTCAGGCCCGTGGCACTTACACCCGTGATCATGAAAGCTTTTGAAAGCATGGTGCTCCCCCTCCTTAAGCACTCCACAGAGGGACTGCTAGACCCACACCAGTTCGCGTACAGAGCGAACAGGTCCACTGACAATGCCATTAACATCTGCTTGGAGCTTGTCTATGATCACCTGGACAGACTAGACTCCTACGCCAGGATCCTCCTACTGGACTTAAGCTCAGCATTCAATACCATCAGCCCCAGAATACTGCAAGACAATCTTGCCGCGATAGGAGTCCACCCCACCCTATGACTGTGGATCACGGACTTCCTCTCCAACAGGTCCCAGGTTGTTAGGCTGGGCACTATCTCCTCACAACCTAGGATCACCAACACAGGAGCCCCACAAGGCTGCATCCTGTCGCCGTTTCTGTTCTCTATATACGAACAACTGCAAATCCACGTCAGACTCTGTAAAAGTAATCAAATTCGCTGACGACATGACCATTGTCGGTCTCATCACCAATAACGATGAGGAGGAGTACCGCCACCAGGTCGAAGGTGTCTGTCACTGGTGCAGAGAGATTGGATTGGTCCTAAACACAGCGAAAACTGTGAAGATGATTGTTGATTTCAGGAGATGCGCCTCCACCCCGCCTCCAATCTGCATCGATGGCAAGGAGGTGGAAAGAGTCCCCAGCGTCCACCTTCTGGGCACAACCATTCCAATGACCTGAGTTGGAAGGCCAACACTGCCTCCACACAGAGGAAACCCCAACAGAGACTTTTCTTTCTCCACCAACTAAAAAAGTTTGGTATGGCCCAAAAACTTCTGACAAACTTCTACTCCGCTACAATAGAATCTGTCCTATGCTTTTCCATCCTGGTTTGGTTTGCCAGCTCCTCTGCCAGCGACAGACTCAAACTGCAGAGTGTCATCAGATCAGCGGAGAGGATCATCGGGAGATCCCTTCCATCACTGGACCTCCTTTACCACTCCAGGCTGTACTCCAGAGCATTAAAGATCACCAGCGGTCCGTCACACCCAGGCCATCGCTTCTTTAGTCAGCTCCCCTCGCGCCAGAGTCTCCGGTTCTGGTCCATCTTCACCAAGACCTCAAGGCATAAAAACAGTTTCTTTCCCTCGGCTATCAACCTTCTGAACTCTCTCCACGTAACTGCCCATTCCCACACCACAACACCATGTCTGCACTGAGGCACTCTGCACATGGATAGACGGCGCCCTAGCTCAAGCTGACTTTTTTTTGGGTGTTTTTTGTGTTGTAACTATGTTCTGTTCCTTTCTGACTGCTTGACTTGTCCTGTATCTGTATCTATATCCTGTATCAGTACCCTGTATGTGCCAAGACCAATTCCAGGCACGACCCAGTCGTGCTTGGCGATAATAAAGATTCTGATTCTGAAGATCTTGCTTTAGTGTTAAAGGTCTATCACTGATAAACCTTGAACTAAACACCTTTTGATTTAGATGTTTTTCATATATTTTTATTAGATTTTTTTTTTATTGAATCTATCATCTAAAATGTCTAACCGTGTATGCCTGCTTTTTTCATATTCTAAGAAGCAAGAAACTTTAAAGAGTACTGTGCACCTGGAATTATTTTTTTCTTTATCATGAACCTCCCTTTTGGGAAGGTTTGTTTTTAGAGTGTGCCGTTGGGATGAGGGTAATTAGCTAAGGGGTGCTGCTCCTCTGGCCGTGGTAGCAGTTATATTCTCTATAGGCCAACTGTAGCTGTACCATATTATGAATTTCTCAGGGAATTCATGCGTGCATATGTGCCTGTCATAATGCATGCTGGAAGATGTAGTCCATAAATATGAGAACAGTGATGTACTTGCATGAACAGACTACATCTCCTAGCATGCAAGAAATGTGGCAATGGAATGCTCCACCCTCCATTTTAAAAATGGCAGTGACCCCGTAACTACTTCCAGGTCAGCACTCCATTTACCAGTAATGTTGCTTTAGCTATAGGGAAACATGGACATTACCTTGTACATCAGTTATCCTTTCAGTTATAATTGACAGCTACTGATATAGAGAAAAAGGGCACTAAGGCTTTCAGCTTCCAGAGAGACAAGTCTGACGCTATCTTTTCAGAACTGGAAGGAATCCATGTTACAAGAAACTGTGAGCTTCAGAGATGAAATGATGGCGAAGTACGTATGTATTATTCATTTGCAGGTACATCATGTGTGATTATTTTAAATAATTTTACTCAGTTCAGGTTCACTTTAAGTATACATAATTGGCTACTTTGAGGCAATGGCACAGTCATTGTTTCCAATAATAATGGATTTTTGTAGCTTCTTTTGCTCACAGCAACCTATTCCCTCTTTGCTGTAGGGACGTAATGGAGGTGGGAAGGCCTTGTGATATTTTAAAATATCTTTGCTGAGTAAAGCCTATCTGCTGCCGCCCTGGGCCACTCTGACCCACCACTATCCGTCCAGGTAACTTTGTCCAGTTGCACTTGGTCGGGCATTTGAGTGTGATCGGACAAAGTTTATTGGCAAGCTAGTGGAGGATCAGAGTGGCCTGGCGGTTTGGGGGGCTTCGAGGGACTCTGTGGCCTAAAAGGGGCTATAGGAGGCCCCCTGGTAAGTATCAATGCTTTTATTATCTTCATCTCAGGTTTCCTTTAAGTCTGGGTTTCATGGCTCAATTCCCCCCCCCCCCCCAAGTTAATATGCTTTCAATTACTGTATTTTAACATTTAACACAGAGTTCATGGTATGTATATAGAGTGGGGTAGAATATTGTACTAGCTAGCCCTGTTTTTAACATTCAGTCTCAAGTAACTAGAAAGCACACTTACCCAGCATCAGTCGATGTGGGTTGGACCTGGATAACTGAGACTCTACTGTATTTTACTTTCCGTATTCTCCACTGACTTATTCAAGTAGAGCTAGCCAGCTAGCTAAATAGGTTTTAAAACTTGTACAGATTATACATTTTGAATTTTTACAGAATAAAGGTTATAATTGTCATTACTGTTGCATGGCCTGTCTAAAGACACACTAAGGGCTAGTTCACACTCACCATTTGCCCGCTACTTGCCCCACGATCGCATTCGTTCCACGATTGCGATTCGGTGGCAAAATCTCACAATTTCCGCGCGTTTTGCGCTTCTGATTCCCATCAATAGAATGATGATCACAGTGAAATCGCCTCAAAGTTGCTGCATGCAGCACATTTGTGATTGATCAGAATCGCAAACACCGCAGTGTGAATGCATCCATAGGGATACCTTAGTAGCAGCGCTTTACTGATCGCCGGTGATCAGCAAAGCGCAGAAAAAGCCCAAAGTCTGCTGTTAAAAACAAAGTATTTCAAAGCATTATGCGTGTTCATGTATTGGCAGGATAGACTAGGGTAAAATGGGTTATTTGGATTGTTCCTAACAACTAGTCTCCAAAGTCACTAGAGGTTTCTGTACAAAACTATGGCTTCAGATCATCAAGCATTACCATATTCGATAATGCTGAAAACAGCTGATTTTTCGGAGCATTTTGTACAATATCAATTCATCAAGGCTGTTACCGCATTGCAAGCTGAAATTACCGAGCAGTGAAGGAAATGACCGACTTGTACGGTATACACCTCAACAAATGTCAATTCATCAAGATTACAGCATGCGGTAAAGCCCAGTATCATGTTCGATCATCACCGGCAGCTCTCCTCTGTCAGAAACGTTGCGGGAGCTGTGACTCACAGAAGCAGAGAGCCAATAGCAACAGCCTATGTCTCCTGCAAGTCCCTGTGATAGGATCCAAAGCCTTCTTGGGAGGGCCCCCCCCGGGCAGCGGAGGAGAGAGATCCCGAACAAAAGAGGTTTCCCCTGCAACCCTTTAACCATCTTAGCGGTATGGACGAGCTCAGCTCGTCCATCACCGCCGATGGCTGCCGCTCAGGCCCTGCTGGGCCGATTTTGTTCAAATAAAGAGCAGCACACGCAGCCGGCACTTTGCCAGCCGCGTGTGCTGCCCGATCGCCGCCGCTCTGCGGCGATTCGCCGCGAGCAGCGGCGAAAGAGGGTCCCCCCAGCCGCCTGAGCCCAGCGTAGCCGGAACAAAAAGTTCCGGCCAGCGCTAAGGGCTGGATCGGAGGCGGCTGACGTCAGGACGTCGGCTGACGTCCATGACGTCACTCCGCTCGTCGCTATGGCGACGATCTAAACAAAACAAGGAAGGCCGCTCATTGCGGCCTTCCTTGTTTATTCTGGGCGCCGGAGGCGATCGGAAGAACGCCTCCGGAGCGCCCTCTAGTGGGCTTTCATGCAGCCAACTTTCAGTTGGCTGCATGAAATAGTTTTTTTTAAATTTAAAAAAAACCCTCCCGCAGCCGCCCTGGCGATCTTAATAGAACGCCAGGGTGGTTAATGCTGTTCCTGTTTGAAGATGTAGAGTAGCTAGTGGGGAAATCACCTAAGCATGGCATGTGTAATGTTTCCTAGAAGTTCATCCAAGCTGTGGCAATTAAATAAAATGTTAAGCCTAATAGATTAAGAGGTAACAGAGGCAGTATAACAAACGTGTACATCTAAATGGATGTCTGGGATGCCTTTTACTTGTGTAATGATGTCACTGCACAAACAGCATGTAACAAAACAGAGACAACGCCACTCCACAAATCTGCTGTTACCAAACAGGTTTTGTAAATTGAAGCCATGGGTTTGGGTAAATTACTGAACTCCTACTGCACCTATGAAAATCTTGATGAATTGGCAAAAAAAGTCTAAAATATAGAATGCAGTATTTTCCCTACTTCTTTTTTTTTTTTTTTTTTTTCGTACAGCCTTAAATAAATTGAAGCCTATGATGCTTCAGTGAATATAGATTTAATGATTGGGAAGAATGGCCACTTAAAGTATTAAATAGTATAAATACGGTAGCTGCACAGAGTTTACTCCACACAACTGATGAATAAATTGCTACCATATTGTTATTGTTACAGATATTTTTTACACAGGGCTGTAAGTTTGTGTGAGAAAGTAAACAGTGTGCAAGCAGTATTGCTTAGGTTCTCTGTTTTTTTAACTGATAATTATGTGGTGTATTGTGCTATTGAAATTTTTCAAATCTCACCACCATCAGGTTTCCTGTGTCAGACACTCTTCTCTAGAGGTCGGCATGCTATCTTATATTTTGACACTGACAGTAAAGAACTTTTGTTTTACTTCCTGAAAACATGTAGAATTTTGACACTCCATTTCCTTCCTACAATAAAATAAGTTTTCATTTTTTTTTTTTTTTGCTATTTTAATGTGGTCTGCAATGTGCAGTGCACTTAAATATCAAATCAGTCCAACTGAGACTAAAATGAGAGTTTTTCATACATGCTGAGAGGCTGAAATACCCACTGCCTCTGCTGATACATTCCCAGGTCTAGTTACTTACTGCAGCCAACTGAATACAGCTTTACGAAGGCATACAGCACTCAGCCAAAAACATCAAAACCAAAGGCAGGTGACGCATTCTCTCTGTACAATGGCATGTGTTAAGGGGTGAAACATATTGGTCAGTAAGTGGTGAGTTCTTGAAGGTGAGATGTTAAAAGCAGGAAAATGGGCAGGCTTAAGGTGCTTAGATATTACATGCATGCCTTTGCAGGATGAGCAGTGGGCAGGTCAGATCCTTTTCTGCTCTGCATATCACAATGTGATATACTCTCTGATCAAGTCTTTTGATTAGTCTGGGATGCAGTGACATCTGCAGTGGACGTGGTGTTTTGAATTCACATCATACAAATAATATATCATTATTTTTTATATATTTCCTGGATTCACATGTCCTGAGTTTAGATATTGGCCTCAATTCACTAAGATCATGCTGGTGATAAGGCAAGAGAAAACTTACCACCAACCATCGATAGGTATTCTTAAGGCAGCCATACACTGGTCGACTGCCACCAGATCGACCAGCAGATAGATCCCTCTGTGATCGAATCTGATCAAAGAGGGATCTATTGGCTGCCTACACTGCAAATTGATTTCACTATGAAATCGATTCACAATCTGTGGAGCTGCCGCTGCCACCGACTAAGTGTATGGGCACCTTTAGTGTTAATTCACTAAAGAAGTTTGCCTAAAGGCGGCCATACATTAGAACGATTATGGGCAGATTCGACCAAGAGACCAAAATCTGATTAGAGATAAATTAGTCTCTAGTCAAATCTGCCCATACACTACTGGCCGATTCCTGTCCAATTTCAGCATGAAATCATCAGGGAATCGGTTGAGCCACCGGGTCCACACCGCCGCTGCCCCCAAAATGTATAAATGTATGTAAATGTAGTGCATTTATACATTACCTGTCCTGTAGCAGCTTCCAAACAGTGTCCGTCCATCTCGCCGGGTAAACCGCATAGACGCTAGCGGCGCATTGCGTCTGACATCAGGCGCTATGCGCTGCCGGCGTGTATGGGGAACCCGACAAGATGGACGGAGACCGATTGGAGGCTGACACCAGACAGGTAATGTATAAATGCACTACACTACATACATTTATACATTGCAGCGGGGGTTTTGTCGTTTCGTCGCTCGTTAGCAATTCGGCCGCCGTACCGCCGCGCAACCAACCAACTTCGGCCCGAAATTGAGATCGACCGCGCGGCTAATTTCTGTCCCGAAATTGGTTGCTTTCTCAGTCGGGCATGCACTTGGCAACATCAATTTTCATCCTATTCGATTATAATAATCGGAACGAGTTAAAGGAAATATCAGGCAAAATGCATAAAACCAGCTTTACTTGCCTGGGGCTTCCTCCAGCCCCTGGAAGCTTATGCGTCCCTTGCCGCAGCTCTCAGCTGGTGGCTCAGGGTCAACCCTACATATCAGCTGCCGACCCGATGAGGTTGGTGACTACTGTGCCTGCGCACAGTCGCGCCACTCGTGTTCACGCTGGTTCGGGCAACCAGCTGAAAGAGGAGCTGCGGCAAGGGACACGCAAGCTTCCAGGGGCTGAAGGAAGCCCCAGGTAAGTAAAAATGTTTTTATGCATTTTGCCTGATATTCCCTTTAAAAAGGTTTTGCATTGAGATTCGATCAGAAAATCCAACTTTCAGATCAATAATTTTTCCTTTTCCAGTCGAGCAAAGAATTGTATCACATTGATTTGTGCCACAAACAGCACAGTTTTCTATACAATTCGATCATAAAAAGTGCATCAAAAGAACGAATCTGAAGAAATAATTTTACCATTAATGTGCACCTTTACGAAATCCTTGTCTTTGTGCAAGTATACCTGTAAGAGCTGGTGCTATTTTGAAGTCAAACGGTAAACTCGCAAAATACTGATTGTTAGAGATGAGATGAATCCCAAATTTCCTCAATTCCAAATCCAAAACGTTTCTGGTATATTTCGGACCTTTCAAATCTCTGATCTAATTAATTCTTTACATAAGAATTGCGTTATTGTATGTAAGAAACTTAATTAGAAATCCGAACTCTTTATTCTTATGAAAAATTGAACGTCCTTACTACTTTAACAAAGTATTCTTCTGCATAGAAAGAAAGTAACCATATAAGGACAACTGAAATGAGAGCTATATGGAGGCTGCCATATTTATTTCCTTCTAAGCAATACCAGTTGCCTGGCTATCCTGCTGATCCATTGCCACTAATACTTGTACCCATAAACCCTCAACAAGCCTACAGCAGATCAGGTGTTTCTGACATCTTTGTCAAATCTGACAACATTAGCTGCATGCTTGTTTCTGGCGGGATTCAAACACTTCTGCAGGCAAATAGACCAGCAGGCCTGCCAACCAACTGGTAATGTTTTAAAAAGAAATACATATGGCAGCCTCCATATACCTCTCATATCAGTTGTCCTTTAAAGCACCTGAAGTGGGTTGATTTGGAGGCTGACATATTTTTCCTAAACAATACCAGTTGCCTGGCTGTTGAGCTGATCCTCTGTTTCTGATACTTTAGCCATAGACCCTGAACAAGCAGTCCGTTGGATTTTTATTATGTTTTCAGCCTGTAGTTTGACCAGAATTTTAAAGATCATGTTTTTTCCTAGTGTGTGATTAATTAAGAGATGCATGAAAGATCAACAGGACACCAGGAAACTGGTATTGTTTTTACATGGCAACCTCCATATCTTCCAGTCTTACTTACTAAAGTTGTCCTTTTAAGCAAGATTGTTATTCAGGAAAAATAGCATATGAACTCACTCTGGGTCCAGTCTACTTCGTTTCCTACCAACTATGATGCCTGATGTGCTGAATAGTGTTTCTCAGATTACAGTTGATGGTGGTGTGATTATGAACGTTTTACAGACTTTCCTCAAATTCTAATATATTTTGTTCTCCTTCCAATATTTGAAAATCTCAGAGAATGGTTGAAGCAGTGGTTCTGCTAATTAGGCATTTATTTCTATTTCCAGAGATACAGTAACACTGCTCACTGCTGGAAGATGGTATCATCAATTGAGAATAGTAACTTCACATGCTATGACCTCCTTGTTTGTAATTTTGTGATGTTTGACTAGTGGTATCTCCTCCTAGTCTTTGTGTTGACAGAGGTGCTCTGCTTGCTATAACTGAATTGCTGTTGTTTATCCCCTGCTTATTGCCTGAAGAAGTGGGCTGTGCCTGCGAAACGCGTTGCATCTTTGGGGTATTTTCAATAAATGTGTATATCTATATATTTACAGTCCTTGGTGTCTGCTTTAACGGAGGCGAGTCCACCACTTCCTCCCAGCAATTTTTTAAAAATTTTATGTACTATTATCCTTCTGGCGCCTCTGTTCACCTACCAATATATTTGAGTCCACCCCAGGTGGAGGGGTGATCTACCCCCTTTCTTCCTATCTACAGAGAGCGACTTCTTAATCCTGAGTGAGGACAGGTCTAATCTCCTCACCTGCCTAATGAGTGGTTACCTAGGTGGTAACCCGTGTTTGTATTACCATCTCACTGTTTCATTTATCCAATCAATTTTGACATACTACACCATATTGGGCTCTCGATTTCTCTTCAACTTTTGTTGATGAATGTAGATCAGTTGTCATCACCTTGAATACATAGATTTGACATTTCAATGGCCAGTATTAATTTAGCTTCCTCAAGATTTTCTCTGTTCAAAAATACATTTCCCTTGAATCGAGGATCCAGTATAGCACCAAGAGCATAGCATTTTTCAGACTCAACAGACTTTTATAGATGCAAGCAAATAATTTTGGAATTCCTGTATGGAACCTACAGTTGATTAAAAGTTCTGCAAAGTACGATTGTACTATTGACTAAAGGAATAGAGATGTAGTGTAGGACATATAGATGCCCTATTTCAATACTATACCCAATACCTTCTTAGGAATAATGAGATAAGTAATCGGGTGAATCTTTGTAATTGGTTCAAACTGCCCAAATAGCATAATACTTATCATTTTGGTCCCCGCTCTCCAATATAGTTTCCTCCATCTGCTAAATACAATTAACCGTATCAAACCACTCTTTAATTGCCAGAAGCAGATAATAAAACAGCTGATTTTTGTTCCATGAGATGAGCTTGCATGAGAAGCTAAGAGTTCCATCTAGTTGGTTTGTCTTGTAGCAGACGATGAGGTTTCAGATTTAACTTGGCTTGCGCGGATCTTGAGGTTTTCATGGCTTTAGAAGAGTAATGTCCTAAAAGTCTGGCAGGATTCCATAATTTCCTTAATTTCACAATGTCTCTGAAGTCTGACGCTATCAGAATCAGAATCTTTATTTTCGCCAAGCACGACTGGGTCGTGCCCGGAATTGGTCTTGGCACGTACAGGGTACAGGTAGGATAGAGTACATAGAATACATCAGAAAGGATCAACACTATATCAGACATTTCATTCAGAGAAAGACATATAAGCAAAAAACACTCAATTTTTGTTTAGTTACACAAACACTCAAGTTATTCACTGGGCTTTGGCGCTGCTATGGATAGGTGTGACGGCAAAAACAGGATCACGTTGTGGTGGGGAGTGCGTGGAGAGAGTTTAGTGAGTTTACAGCTGAGGGGAAGAAGCTGTTTCTGTGTCTAGTGGTCCTGGTGTAGATGGACCGGTACCTCCGGCCTAAAGGAAGCTGGCTGAAAAACCGGTTGCCTGGGTGTGAGGGGTCCTTTGTGATCCTGAAAGCTCTGGAGCTCAGCCTTGAGTGGTAGAGGAGGTCCAGAGCGGGTAGTGGATTTCCTATGATTCTCTCCGCTGATCTGATGACTCTCTGTAATTTGTGCCTGTCACTGGCGGAGGAGCTGGCGTACCAGACTAGGATGGAAGAGCAGAGGACAGATGCAATTGTAGCAGAGTAGAAACTGGTCAGAAGTTTCGGGGACATGCCGAACTTCTTCAGTTGGCGGAGAAAGAATAACCTCTGCTGGGCTTTTCTCTGGATGTGGGAGGTGTTTGCCTTCCACTTCAGGTCGTTGGAGATGGTTGTGCCCAGAAGTCGTAGCGTAGTCCTAGCGGCTGAATTGCTTGTCAGCCGGGATTGCGCTGCCGGGGTCTGACGCTGGTTGAGATTAAAGGACCAGCACTCCTGGACCATGGATGCACCCAGGTTTTAGTATATTTTTTTCCGTTTTTTACCCTCTAAACCTAGGTGCGTCTTATAGTCTGGAGCGTCTTATAGTCCGAAAAATAGGTAACATTTCATTAGTCCAGAGCACTTGCTGCCATGACTGCAATAGGTAGGAAATGCATAGAAAGTTGTCAGCTCAGAAATGTCAAAAACCAATGTTACCTATGAACAATCGACTGCCTGGGGAAGCCTATC
The DNA here is from genome assembly GCF_040937935.1 of Hyperolius riggenbachi. Lineage (NCBI taxonomy): Eukaryota > Metazoa > Chordata > Amphibia > Anura > Hyperoliidae > Hyperolius > Hyperolius riggenbachi. The sequence continues at coordinate 407,094,178 of NC_090646.1, read as the reverse complement.
ACAAATGTCTAAGATACACTGTTGAAGGCACCCTATATCTAATAGCAAGTATATATGCAGTGCTCAGCATAAAAGAGTACACTCCACTACATTTGCCAGAAAACCTTTCGTTTCCTTGTATCAACATTTTCTATGAGAGACTGTACTACAAAATACTCCCACAAATGTGGGTCGTTGATTGCAAACAAGATTTTTTTTTAATTTGCACACACAAAAGTGATTTTCCTAACAAATTCATTCTAGCACAAGTGGCAAAAATGAGTACACCCCATTTATAGTCTTAGGAGAAAAGCCACAGTTGCCTTTGCCCTTGTCAAAAGCCGAAGATAAATACTCCATCCTGCTCCTCCTGGACCTCTCCTCGGCATTTGACACTGTGGACCACTCCCTCCTCCTCCACTCCCTGCAATCAATGGGCATTCAGGACCTAGCCTTAGCCTGGATCTCCTCCTACCTCTCTAATCGCTCCTTCACCACATCCTTCAATGGCTCCTCATCCACTTCCACTTAGTTGGTGTTCCCCCGAGGTTCTGTCCTGGGACTTGTACTGTTCTCACTCTACACTGCCTCAATTGGGAAAATCATCTCTTCCATGGGCTTCAACTACCACCTGTATGCCGACGACACCCAGATATACCTCCACACCCCAGATCTCTCCTCCTCCACCATGGACAAAGTCTCCACCTGCCTCACATCCATTTCCTCCTGGATGGCGGCCAGATTCCTGAAGCTTAATTTGGGCAAGACTGAGCTTCTGATATTCCTGCCCCGCACAGCTGTACCCCTCCCAGATATGCATATTATTGAAAACACTACCATCCCCCCTACCTCCCAAGCATGCTATCTACGTGTTACCCTGGACTCTGCACTTTCCTTTGCACCCCACATCCAAAATATTGCCCGATCCTGCAATATCCACCTCGGCAACATCTCCAGGATCCGCTCCTACCTGTCCCCTGACACCACCAAACTCCTCATCCATGCCCTTGTCATTTCCCACCTACTGCTCTAACCATATTGCCCCCTTCAATCTGTAATTAATGCGGCAGCCAGACTGATAAACTCTTCCCATCGCAGCCCTCCACTGGCTCCCCATCTGCTTTAGGATCAACTTCAAAATTCTGTGCTTGGCCTACAAATCAGTGCAGAGGACCTGTCCGACCTAGATCTCCGATCTTGTCCACAGGCGCATACCGGCTTGCCCCCTCTGATCCTCCAACGACCTACGCCTAGTTGCACCACGCATATCTCATTCCCATGCACAATTGCAGGAATTCACTAGGACTGCCCCCACTCTCTGGAACTCGCTCCCACCAGCCATCGGGCTTGCCCCCACCCTTTAATACCTTTAAACAAGACCTCAACCTTTTCATGCTCCCGTACCCCCGTACAACAGCACCATAATACTTTCTGCTGAGCATCCTCTCAATAGGCGCAACTATTGTCTTTACCCCCACCCTTTAGATTGTAAGCCTCTGGCAGGGTTTTCCTCCCTAGTGTTTCCAGCTTGATTATGCAATCTCACGGTCTGTCACCCCTCTTGTGGACTATAACAGTCTCTATTTTTACCAATGACACTGAACTACTGTTATCAGACATTTTTCATGGTCTTGTTTTGTTGTGAGCTACTTGTATGTCCTACCTTGTATGTTTCTTGTTTTTGTTTTCCTTTCCTCTCCTCTCTCTTTTTAGCATCATAATTCGCATTTCAACTAGCCTTTATTTTATGAATGCGAATGCATCAAAAAAAACAAAACAAAAAAAAAAAACATTCCTAACAATCATTCCTTTCCCACTCCTCCAACTTTCACTCCACTTCCCTAATAGAACACTCATATCTCATCAACCTTCTTATCCACCAATCTTCCTCCTATATTCAGTCACACTTGCTCACAATCATACATTCCATTCCATTCCATACCAGCCCATTCTTCCCTTCCAGATCCTATTGATTATTTTCCCCCTCGATAATAAGTTTATCCAAAGATCTTTTAGCCTTTTTATTTTACCCTCCTCCTTTGAGGCTTTCATCTCTTCCTCATTTCCTCCCAAAAATGACACATCCCTGCGAACCACATCATCAGGTCTAATGGGCCCTTATCTTTCCATCTTTTTGCTAAAATATTATGGGCCACCAAGCTCCCAATTTCCCTTAGTTCTTTCAGTTTTGTATTCGATTTATATTCTACGACCTCAAATACCGCTTCCCGCGGTGAAATAAATACATCTTTTTGCACATATCTACTGCAAAACCCAGCTATCATTTGCCAGAATTTATTCACTTGTGGGCAGCTCCACCACATATGGGTCTAATCACCTCCCCCCTGATCACACTTCCAGCATTCATCTACTCCGTCCCTAGTAAATTTGGCCATCCTTCCTGGAGTAAGGTACCATCTTGTCAGAATTTTATCTTGGGTGAGTTGAAGTTTGCGATTAGGGTATTTCCAAATTAACTGTAGAGTCTTATGCCATTCCACTTTTCCCCATGCACCGCCCAAATCCCATTACCATTTTTTCTGCCATATAGACCGTTTCTCTAACGGTTCCCCACATAAAAACTTGTATACTCTTGATAACTGTTTAACAGGTTTTTCTTTGTAGTAGATCAATTTCTCTATCATATTTATCTTAGATCGAATGCCCATTTTTTTTCTTCTCTAGGGCTCTAAGGAAGCTAACAATCTGCATTTTACCCCAGGGTTGAATATCATTTCTTTCTTCCACTAAGCCCGGGATACCCAGCTCAGGATCTCCTTTTAGATCCACTATCCATGTTTCTTTGTTTATTCTATTAGTAATAAACCAATTTTTTTGTCTGCCGGGCAGATATTCTGTGTTATCCCTGAGTGTGATCAAGGGAGAGGTGCCGACCTTTCTTCTCCATTTCAGCATCAAATCATATAATATTTTAAGTGTTGGCTTGATAAACGGATGTGTGACCTTGAAGTTAACAGCCTAGATATTCCTTGGGGACCACTTAAATATTAAATCAAAGTCCTCTTCCTTCTCGTCTGTCATAACCCAAAGTTTGTCTTCAAGACCAACGTTCCATTCCACTACCCTTGTTAGGTGGATGCTTTTATAGTAGGTTTCGATGTCAGGGGCACCCACTCCCCCCTGTTCTTTGTCTTTCATTAACTGCAAATATTTAATTTTATGTTTCGTTTAAGATAATATTCCATTGATTGAACCATTGGCTGGGAAGTACTATTGGCAGTCATTGAAGCACATATAATATCTTTGGAAGGATCAGCATTTTGATCATCTCTACCCTTCCAAGCACATTAAAACAGGGACGATCAGTTCCCTTTAAAATATCTTTGCATTTCTTAACCAAATTGGGGAAGTTATTAGTTAAAAAAAGGGTATTATTATTGCTCCTCAGCATAATCCCTAAATATTTCACCGAGTTTTTGCACCATGAGAGCTGGTTTGCTGTTCGTGTCTCATTAGAACAACCTATGTTTAGAATATTTGTCTTTTCCTTATTAATTTTAAAATTTGAGTATATGCTGAATTCTTCAAGTGCCTACAGAGCTTTCTGCAATGAGCTTATCAGGTTTGTTAATGTCAGTAAAATGTCATCCGCATAAGCTAATAGTTTAAGCTACCCCCCCCCCCCCCCTTCACCGGTATCCCTTCTATTTGAGGGTTGGTCTGGATCTGACTGATAATCCCTTACATACAAAGATTGAAGAGGAGCGGGGACAGGGGACACCCCTGCCGCACCCCATTCTGCAGTCCAAAACTTCTGGCCACACAGCCATTCAGCCTTACACTCGATGTCTGGTTGTCATATAATTTAATTTTTTAGTTCTATTAATAAATGTATCCGTCAATCCATACTTTTCTAGAATTTTGAACAGGAATTCTCTCGAAATTCTATCAAATGCCTTTTCAGCATCCACCGTGACTACCATACCTTCCTTGTTTGTTTTTTTTACAGTCGTGAACAAAGCTGATGGCTGCGTAAACATTTTCCTGAATTATTTTATTTTTTAGTTTAATATTGTTACGTCTGTTCCTGTTTTCTAGGTCATCCAGCTTACTGTTAATCTCATGTATTTGTTTTTTTATGCGTTTTGATAGACTCAGAGCAGGTCTGTGTACCTGTAGAAACTGCTTCCAATTTATCATCGATCCTCTTTATATCTTTTGTTAGCTGAATTATTTCATCCTTAATGGGTTGGATTTCATTAGCAACTGCCTCCTTAATACTGTTTTGTACTGTCATTACCACTGTCTGCTGAATTTTTTTTTTGCAAAGTCCTTCATTTCCAACATTTTTTTTTCTGTATCCTTTCCTAAGTTTCCTGCCTCTTCCCCGTCCCTCTGATCCCCCTCGGCGAATTTTGGTGCATTTAGTTCTGTTTTGAGCTGTTTTTGGAGTAACTTGGTCTACTTTTGAGTCTTTTTGCGCAGGTTTTTTACATGGCTCCGCAATTTTCCTGTGCATAGAGATATCTGATGGTATAAAATCTGCTTGTGGGGCTAAGATTGGGAGGTCTTGTTTTTTCGGGGTGCTTAACATTTTACGTGGAGAACTATCCTTTGCAGGATAACTTATGCTCCCTGAGCAATTCTTGCTTACTTGGAATCCAAAGTTTGTTAGGCCTTTACTTTTATGAGCATGTGCGGCTCTTCCTCTGTTTCTTGTATCTGTGGCCATCTATCTCTTCACTAAACCTCAAAAAAGAAGAGCCAAGCTAATGGTAGGTTACAACGAACTGCCCTCCAGCTTCACACTTACCCAGTGGCTACAAAGCTTTAAAAGAAATTACATTTAAGGTACTGTTAAAGATCCAGAATAGATTTGATAATCTTAAGCAGAGTTTGTAATGATTAGGAGATGTTTCAGAGACAGCCTATATGTGACAATTATCATGATTTATCATAACTAGTGCTGGACATGGCTGAGCAGCAGAGGGGTGCCTGGGCGGAGGCAGTTTCTCAGTAGTGGACAATGGTTGTTATCCAGCTGGCTTGCAACAACGTCAGTTAGTCAGTGCATCGGTGCGATAAGGGGAGGCTTGGGAACAGACCACAATCGGACCACCAGTTCTAAAGCTGCTCTTAGATCACTTAGTGCTTTCACGTTATTCTATTCAGTAACAAAGTATACTATAAAGCACGCCAAATGTTAATTCAAATCATATAGATGCGGTGGGTAATTTTGTAGGAGAGCAAGCAGCCAGTAGGTCGGAGGCAGGATGCAGTAAGAGGCAGCGAGCAAGCCCGTAATGAGCCAATAGTAAGCGAGGAACAAACAGAGAAGAGGCGAGTAATGACTACTGACTCTAATCTCTGATTTGGTCTCTAATTATATTCTGGCTTGCTTTCTACCCCCCTCCCACGGACACCAGTCATCTCTTAATCAGCCGATCATTGCAGGGATAACGGTCAGGATAATAATCAGAGGGATAGCAACTGTCAGATTAGCAGGCAACGTGGGGGACATATACAGTGGTTTGCAAAAGTATTCGGCCCCCTTGAAGTTTTCCACATTTTGTCATATTACTGCCATAAACATGAATCAATTTTATTGGAATTCCACGTGAAGGACCAATACAAAGTGGTGTACACGTGAGAAGTGGAACGAAAATCATACATGATTCCAAACATTAAAAAAAAATAACTGCAAAGTGGGGTGTGCGTAATTATTCAGCCCCGACTCAACACTTTGTAGAGCCACCTTTTTCTGCAATTACTGCTGCAATTACAGCTGCCAGTCTTTTAGGGTACGTCTCTACCATCTAGAGACTGAAATCCTTGCCCGTTCTTCTTTGCAAAACCGCTCAGTCAGATTAGGTGGACAGCATTTGTGAACAGCAGTTTTCAGATCTTGCTACATATTCTCGATTGGATTTAGATCTGGACTTTTACTGGGCTATTCTAAGTTAACACATGGATATGTTTTGTTTTAAACCATTCCATTGTTGCCCTGGCTTTATGTTTAGGGTCGTTGTCCTGCTGGAAGGTGAACCTCCGCCCCAGTCTCAAGTCTTTTGCAGACTCCAAGAGGTTTTCTTCCAAGATTGCCCAGTATTTGGCTCTATCCATCTTTCCATCAACTCTGACCAGCTTCCCTGCCCCTGCTGAAGAGAAGCACCCCAGAGCATGATGCTACCACCACCATATTTGACAGTGGGGATGGTGTGTTCAGAGTGATGTGCAGTGTTAGTTTTCCGCCACACATAGCATTTGGCATTTTGGCCAAAAAGTTCCATTTTGGTCTCATCTGACCAGAGCACCTTCTTCGACATGTTTGCTGTGTCCCCCACATGGCTTGTGGCAAACTGCAAACGGGACTTCTTATGCTTTTCTGTTAACAATGGCTTTCTTCTTGCCACTCTTCCATAAGGGCCAACTTTGTGCAGAGCATGACTAATAGTTGTCCTATGGACATATTCCCCCACCTGAGCTGTAGATCTCTGCAGCTTGTCCAGAGTCACCATGGGCTTCTTGACTGCATTTCTGATCAGCGCTCTCCTTGTTCGGCCTGGGAGTTTAGATGGACGGCCTTGTCTTGGTAGGTTTACAGTTGTGCCATACTCCTTCCATTTCTGAATGATCGCTTAAACAGTGCTCTGTGGGAAGTTCAAGGCTTTGGAAATCTTTTTGTAGCCTAAGCCAGCTTTAAATTTCTCAATAACTTTATCCCTGACCTGTCCTGTGTGTTCTTTGGACTTCATGGGGGTGTTGTTCCCAATATTCTCTTAGACAACCTCTGAGGCCGTCACAGAGCAGCTGTATTTGTACTGACATTAGATTACACACAGGTGCACTCTATTTAGTCATTAGCACTCATCGGGCAATGTCTATTGGCAACTGACTGCACTCAGACCAAAGGGGCTGAATAATTACGCACACCCCACTTTGCAGTTATTTATTTGTAAAAAATGTTTGGAATAGTGCATGATTTTCGTTCCACTTCTCTTGTGTACACCACTTTGTATTGGTCTTTCACGTGGAATTCCAATAAAATTGATTCATGTTTGTGGCAGTAATAAGACAAAATGGGGAAAACTTCAAGGGGGCCAAATACTTTTGCAAACCACTGTAAGTCAGCTACAACAAATAGTGACCGGACGACTTGTCTGAGCACGCAGCACGTAGCATGTAGTTATATAGCATTAGCTATGATGCCTGCCGAGTTTTAATCTGGATATGCCCTTAATAAAGGTTACTTCAATCTGATAAGTGCGGAGTGCGGACCATCCCTTCTGTACGTAGCATGTAGTAATAGATGGTAGCAGGTCTGTACAACAATAGCAGCAATAGATGGATAATAAACAATAGCTACCAACTCTGGTTGGGTCCACGGGGTTCCGTCGTTCTATCTGCGTGCTTTACAAGCCACAACTTGCTATCTGGCAACGGGTGGACGAGCAATCACCACACTATACAACCCGGTCTTAACCGGGTCACATGACCACTCTTTCCACTCCCCTCCTCTCTCCTGTTTTTTGTCTCTGTTTTCTCTGCCGAGAGAAGTTTCCGGTGACTACAGCTCTGTCAGCCTCGGATGGTCCTGCTGATCCTCTTGCTCTGCGGGCTTGCAATGCAGCCTGTCGCGTCCCAGCACAGCGTCCCAGCACAACTCTACCCCGAATCCACCACTTACATGCAGCGGCAACCACACAGCTCAACTCAGCTCAACGGCAGCAGGTACGCAGGCACGAAGTACGATGGTGGAAAGTACCAGACACCAGGTGTTTGATCACTCCTACTCCAAACGCATCCTACTCCAAACCTCCTATCTTGTATGTTAACCCATTTATCTATTGTGCAGCGTTGAGTAATATGTTGGCACTTTATAATTACAATAAATAACTAAAGATTACAAAATTCTTCTTAGCAGGCATTTATTCATAGGTGAGTCTGATGCAGTTAAGAGGTGTCCAGCAAACAGGTGACTATAAAAGGGCAATAAAAGCAGAAATGTCCGCGCTCTCCCTTCAATGCAATATCCAATATTGATGAATAAAACCCCTCAGGGGTACAGACTCACCAGATCCTGAGGTCTGACGACCAGAACTTTCATCTGGGGTGTAGGCCCCCAGGCGCCTCTCGGGCACTGTATGAATGGTCTGGATTGCTCCCCGTCTGGCTTGTGCTCGCTCCTGCGGTTGATGATCAGCTTCCTGATGCAGATTACGCTTGTAAAGAATAAATGACAGAGGACCGGCCTCTAATAGTGCATTACTACTTTAATAAAAAAAAGTCCATAAAAACAGCAATAGATACCAGCGCTATAGCAGGTTTCGTGTTACACACATAGAGTAGGAGGAGTTAGCTCCCGGGTGGCCTGCTCTCTCCCAACTCCCGTGCTACCCCGCTCTGCCGCCGTTAAAACTCGCGCTCACGTGACTCGACTGAGTGATGCCACTCGTGGTTCAATACTTCTGGAATTACGCTATCGCGCACATCCGAGTTGACGTCACACGGAGGCTCCTCCCTACGCGTTTCGCTGCGTACAGCTCATCAGGGGCTCATTCCGGAAGTATTGTATTATTATTAATAGTATTGTATTGTAGAGTTCAAACCGACACATCTGAATATACAAACTTTTCTAAAGATATTTAGCTAAGATGTTTGCAGTTAAAAAAATAATTCTTCTTTATTAACAAAAAAAATCTTCATTTAGAGATTGGTGATACCTGCTTAACCTCATCAAAAGCTTTATTAAAGCTGACCTCCAGTAAATATCACATATTCACTGGGTTCTCCTCTTCTGTAAAGGTTCATAGTTCTAATTATATAACCATCATAACAATGTCACAGACAATAACTACAGTGTTAGCACCTTGGTACGAAGATGAATGTGGTAGATACTGCATGGTTATAGATGAAGCTCACTTTGGACCTCAAGAACAGAACTTCAAGAGATCGGAATTAGCAGCACAATGAAGGAAAATGAAACAGAAATGGATAGATGGAGCACAATAAATACAGAGAAGAGGATCACCGCATAGAGCTCACCAAGAACTGCCCCCTACTCAGACCTGCTGTCTTTTTGTAAATCAACCCTGGGATTGGGTGTCCACTGACTTCTGGTACATAGCCACACCCCCTGCTGAAAATGCCCATTTGTTTTCTGTACTCCATATAGAGAGAACAAATGGCAGTTTTCATCGAGCGACCGGGATACATGCCGGAAGTCATTGAACTCGCAGCCTGTGAGTATTTTACAAAAAGAGGACATGGCAGGTGATCATGACTTTGCAGAAGAGGACACATTGAATATGTGATATTCACAGGAGGTCCGCTAGCTTATAAATAAATTGTGGAGGTTAATGGATGATAGAAAAGGGAAGCATGAAGTGCTTTTAGTGCTAAGGAGAAAATCAGAGCTAAACTGTTCCAAAAATGACAATGTGCAGGGATTGCGATCATGAATCATACAACTTGTTTATGTTTAGATGTCTATAGCTATTTTGAGACCCTAAAACAAAGAATACCTAGTACTTTCTTATAGCTATTGAATGTAATGGTCCTGTAAGAAAGAGAGCCTGCAACGAGTCCCTTAAACATTCAGGGCCCCAGACAACAAGGTTCTCCCTGGGACACTTTTAAAAAGGACATCTCCTGCTGTTTACATGTCTAGAATTCCGTATGTATTAAAAGCCACTGGTGTCTGAGCTAAAACAATAGAATGCACTGTTTGCAGAGTATGGGTAGTCTTGTATGGAGTGCTTCAGCCGAATTGGGTGGAGAAAATGAGTCATGTTTTCAGTTGTATAGTAAGGTTTCAGAGAGCTGTTTTTTTAAATATAACCATGATTACATCGCAAGCCACAGTTTAAAGGACTTTGCCATTGTAGTTTATATTTAAAAGAACTTTGCTACACTAGATGTTTTAGGCTGACCATACAACTGAAAGTATTATACAGTCTTGAAAAATCCCTCCCAAACCCCCTGCGCCTTATCAGAACAACACCTGCATTGCTTCCATCTACCACAACCACGTTCCACCTCTCGTCACAACCCCTGGCTGCTCAGAATGCTGAGGTGATGTTTGTGACTATATAGCTTATAAAGAAAACCCTTGACACCAATATGCAATAAAAACGCACTGGGTGAGCAGGACTCTCAATGAAATTGCATACATTTTGGGACAGTGATATGGAAGTAATTGTTGTCTTATATCACTGCGATTCCAACCACCACCTTTTTCTTTTGTTTGTCAGTTTTTGTTCCATCTTACCTGTTTTTATGTGATGCCACTATGTGGCCAATGGATACAGCTTGTCCAAATGTTATGCTTAAAATTTAGAAAATAGGGTGAAATAGTACAAATAAACTGTATTAGAATGTGCAGGGCATGAATCCAGAATGTAAACAAAGGCTCTATTTACGCACCATCAGAAATACATCACTCAAACTTTTATCTTGTAAAAAATGCACCTGGCAGTAAAAACTTACGCTTGAGTCCCCGAAAAACTGCATCTCTGCACACTGTTGGCTGACAGGGAATCGCACAAAGTGTACAAAAAAAGCCAACGGAGACAGTATTTTGTTTCTCACGCCAGAAAAATGCACATTACTCTCACTTCCTTGTTATTCTCCATAGAGAAACATTGTGTGCGTTTCCACATTGTAAAAAACACAGTGTGACCCCTGCCTTAGGCCTTATAAGGGCTTGAATAGGACATTACTACTTTTCAGCCTATTCTGCATACTCTTGAGCTACTATCTCCCATTTCCAGTGGAACAGCTCCTGTTGCACCCGATGACAAAAACATTGATGGAATAGTAAGATACTTTGATTCTATTATTATTTATCAGGCATGCGCAGAGGGGGGTGCTCTGGGTGCCAAGCACCCCCCTTTTTAAATACCCATAAAAAGGCCCCTTTGGCTGTGAAAAAAAGAAGCCACGCCCCTAGCTGCGAGAAGCCCCACCCACCACATGTGGGAAGCTCCTCCCCATCTGGGACACTTTAGAGTAAAGAGGTTCCATCCAGGATTCCTAGTGTAACCATCCCTGCAGCTGTGTGGGAGCAGGTAAGATGGTGTCTCCCTGACAGCAGTGACCTCTTACCACCCCCAGCATTCACAGCGACCTCTCCCTTAACCCTGCACCCACAGTGACCTCTCCCTTCACCTAGGACCCACAGTGACCTCTCCCTTCCCCAATGGCACCCTTCTTGTCCCCAGCAGCACCCATAGTAACCTCCCTCAGCGCCTAAACTGACCTCTCCCTCCTCCAGCACCCCCAATTACTTCCCCTTCCTGCAGCACCCACACTGATTTCTACTGACCTCTACTTCTCCCAACATCAACCCACATCCCTTTTCCCCATAGCTGGCACCCAGTAATCACACTCGCATTACACCAAGTGCCTGCACCCAGGCCTGACATTGTACCCAGTACTCACACCTGCACACAACCTCCACATGGTACCCACTATCTGCACCAAGCACCCACTTAACCAGTAACCACACCCATAATACCAGCATTTAAAACCCACGTGACACCCGATGCCCACCCATAGCCAGCACCTAGTACAGGCATGGCACCAAGTATTCGCACCTATGTCACACCCAGTACCTGCACCTAGCACCCACATGGCCTTCAGTATGTGCACCCAGATCTCACATGGCACGAAGTACCTGCAATCAACTCCCGCATGACACTTGATACCCACCCGTAGCCAGAACCCACTTGACTATACCCGCACCCAGAACCCACTTGGCACCAAGCCTCAGCATTCAGCACCCACATGACAACCAGTACCCCCTAGCCAGAAACTAGGAGGGGTGAACGTGCAGCCACCGGTGCCAGGTCCGGCTGTCTCCACACCATTGAATGCAGCCAGCGCTTCTGTGACTGAATGTGTGTCAAGCGGAAGGGCTCAGGGGTATGGTTTGGGACAGTTGGAGGAGAGCCGGGGGGTGGTGGTCACATCACTTCATGGCAAGGGGGTTGGGGGGAAGGTACCCCACCATTTTTAGGTACTACCGTGCATTTCGGGGGGGGGGGGGGAGGGAGGCCCCCTTTTTTTTTTTTTTTTTTTTTTTTTTTTTTTATTTGAGCACCCCCCCCCCCCCCCCCCCACTTATTTATTATTATTATGCCGTTACTGTCACCTTATGAGAGATGTTTTCTAATGTGCACCTAGTAAATGAATTATGAGGACTGTTAGCATAATCCCTCGACTCTGAGAGGTAGAATTGGGATGGGTGCAAGATGCAAAATAAAAATGCCACCGGCACATAGTTTAAAGGGGAACTTCAGCCTAAACAAACATACTGTCATTAAGTTACATTAGTTATGTTAATTAAAATAGATAGGTAATATAATCTCTTACACACCCTGTTTTAAAAGAACAGGCAAATGTTTGTGATTTCATGGAGGCAGCCATCTGTTTGGTTGAAAGGAGGTGACAGGGAGCATGAGACACAGTTCAAACTATCTATCCTGTGTCTTGATCACCCCTCCCAGCTGCGGGCGCTAGGCTTTAAATCTCAAATTAAAAAAAAAAATGTGCCAAAACAACAGAAGGAGAACAACATCAGAAATCCTATCATGCTTTGCATAGCATCAGGGGAAAAATGCCCGGACAGTTTTCTTCTGTGCAGCTAAAAATGAGGCTTGGGTAAGAAAAACAAAGTTCTGATGCTGTGAAATTATTAAACACCAAGCCTTTTCAGTGCTGCTGAGTAGATTTTTAGTCTTGAGGTTCACTTTAACAGACACATGCTAATTAAAACAATGCATGGACTATATACCTTTAAAGAGACTATGTAACAAAAATTTCATCCTTTTTTCTACCATCCTACAAGTTCCTAAACCTATTCTAATGTGCTCTGGCTTACTGCAGCTCTTTCTACTATCACCGTCTCTGTAATAATTCAATGTATCTTTCCCCTGTCAGACTTGCCGCCCTGTGTCTGGAAGGCTGCCAACTCTTGCGTGCTGATCTGCTATGCACACCCATCTCCAGGCCCCTCTGCACTCTCCTGTGTGTGTGTGTGTGTGTGTGTGTGTGTGTGTGTTATTTACATAAGCCAGCAGCATCTCTGCTCTTTTATCAGTGAGAGAGAAATACTCCTCTAGGCTGTGAAAGGAGCTGGCTGACACATACTGAGGAATTACAGACACAGGCAGAGCTGTCTGCAGGAACAAACAATCAGCCTGTCACTAGTATTCAGTGGATGAGAGCTGCAGGGGGACAGAAGGTAAACCCACAAATGATCTCTTGAGATTCAAAAGGAAGGCTGTATACAGCCTGCTTGTGTATGGATGTATTTTCTATGTGAGGGCATACTGTACATCAACCTACTTCCTGTTTTGGTGGCCATTTTGTTTGTTTATAAACAAACTTTTTAAAACTGTTTTTGACTACTTTTAATGCGGCGGGGAGCGACGTAATTGTGACAGAGGGGAATAGGAGATGTCCCCTAACGCACTGGTATGTTTACTTTTGTGTAATTTTAACAATACAGATTCTCTTTAACCAGGTTTGGTCATTGGGGTGCTATTCTGGCTTGCATGTAGACATAATGCAAATTGTATGCAGCTTTATATTGTAATGAGGTGCATTTGATAGGCGAATTTCAAGCTGCATACAATTTACATAAAATTTGCATGCAAACAAGGATTATTAGCATCTCATTAATCATCTCTTCCTTTCCTAAAGGAACATAAAGTTCTGTTTCAAGAATAGACTTTATAGATTCTTATCAGGATCTGCTACTATTAGGTCCAAAATAGATTAGAATTTCAGTAAAATGTACCTGTTAAAAAAAAATCCAAGATAGTCTGCAGATTTGTTTTCTATATCTGAAACTTCTTTGCTTTTGGAATGGTTGCTGGAGCATCAATATTTGCTTAATTTGGGTATGCTCTGTTCATTTATCTTGAAGGTAATACAAGGACAAACTAATAAACTTGACAGAGTATTTTGAGGCTTGAGCTGAAATATTTCAGTGTAATATAACTCAGCTCTTGTTAAATATTACTATACATGGATTAAGAAGTTTGTACTGGTTTGATTGTTTTGGCAGTGTGACATTTTCTTTATCATTAACAACTTCACCACTGAGGGGTTTTACCCCTTGAGCACCAGAGCAATTTTCACCTTTCAGCGCTCCTTCCATTCATTCGCCTATAACTCTATCATTACTTATCACAATGAAATGAACTATATCTTGTTTTTTTCGCCACCAATTAGGCTTTCTTTAGGTGGGACATTATGCCAAAAATTATTTTATTCTAAATGTGTTTTAATGGGAAAATAGGAAAAATGTGGGAAAAATTTATTATTTTTCAGTTTTCGGCATTTATAGTTTTTTTTTTTTTTAAACAATATTTTATTAAGAATTTTTCATCTTGAACATTTCGGATAACAGTAGTACCAATGAGGTATATAACACAAAATCTATTATGCGTAACATCTTTCTGGTACAGTTAAATGTCAAATATCTTTGGATTAGTTAACATTCAAGAGTTTAAAACCAACCTTTCCCCTTCTACAGACCCCAAATTTTCCCTCTTAACCCAAATTTTACCCTCCCTCTCCCGTACCCCTTTCCGCTGTTCCTATTCATACATTGGTTACAACCATATAGTTATCTTAGTTTTAGAGGTCCCAGTTGATCTAATAGATCCAATGAAGCATACCATGTAGAGTATTGAAATGGCTTGACAATGCATTGAATGTCATCTTGGGAGAAACTATAATTTATGTATTTTTTCCATTTTTTGAAAAAAGATGTTGCCTTTTTTTCAGTGTTTGCCCATGCATCTAGTTTGTCCATGGTAAATGTAAAAGTTCCTGCTGTATGTCCCATATTGTTGGATGTGAAGGGTAGATCCATTTATTATAGATTACTTTTTTCGCTGTTGCAAGTATTATGTGTCCCAGTGTCGAAAGCTTGTGTTGTGACTTCTCAGGTTCTGCTTCTTGTTGATTATTATTATCCTCAAAATGAAATAAAAACAACTGGGGTGATAGACGCCTCTCTATTGCATATTTGCTTGATAAATACTCCAACTTCTCTCCAGTAAGCTTTGATGATATTACAGTCCCATACACAGTGAAATAGGTTTGCTTGAGGGAATTGGCATTTTAGGCACACTGGGGCATAATTGATTGGTGGAAATTTGTATTTTATATTGAAAGCATATTTTGCTCTGTGTATGAGTTTGAAATGCGTCTCCCTCCATGTTTCGTTTTTAAATAATTGACAGTAGAGTACATTTCCTTCTATTATTTTCCTCACGATGTCTTGATCTTCTATATCTCTTGACCATGCTTTAAAGTTATTTCTTGCTTGTGCTTCCAGATGTAGTTTCGACAAGTTTTGTTGTATTGTGGCCAGAGAGAGCTTCAGTCGTCCCGGTGTTAAAAAAGTGTCAAATTTGTTGAAATTTTGTTCTTGGGAAAGTGGGAAAGATCCTTTGACAGGCTGGAAATATAAGATTTGATCTGTGCATAATAGAGAAAATGCTGTCTGGGAAGGTGATATTCTGCTCTAATCTCATTGAACGTTTTCCATTTCCCCCCATTTAAATGGAAAAGGTGACCCAGTTGTGTTATCTCTTTGTCTTCCCATATCCCAAACCCTGGATGGGACAAACTTGCAGGAAAGCCCGGATGTCCCCATAGAGGCATATACTTAGACACCTGAGTATGCAATTTGAAACGCTTTCTTATTTCTTTCCAAGCTACCCATGTGTCTCTGATACCACTTCTTTTAGCCTTAACTGGTATTTTGGGATAACTAGTGTGTAAGAGTGCTGTTAGTGACCATGGTTCTGAGAATGATTTTTCTAATTGTGTATTGGAGAATACTTGGGTATCACATATCCAATCTTTCACATGTCTAAAGAGACAAGCTAGATTGTAATTTCGAATATGTGGCACCCCCAGTCCTGCCCATATTTTAGGTAGTTGTAATTTGTACAATGCAATCCTATGTTTTTTCCCTGCCCATAGGAATCGCGCTATTGCCATTTCTATTTCTTTGACATCCTGGTGCTTTATTAGCAGAGGGATCGTCTTGAGTGGAAAAAGTAACCTACCAAATGTTGTTGATTATACTAAGGCCACTCTCCCCATTAAATTTATGGGTAATTTTTCCCAATGTTGAAGTTGTTGTTTGATTTTGCTTATCAGAGGGGGATAATTAAGCATATAGACTGAGCTAGGATCTCTAGATGAACACCTAAGTATTTCACTACAGAACATACTTTTATATTAAGTGATTTGTAATGGGGGATAGTGTCTGTTCTGGCCGATAATAGGAGCTCACGTTTGGACTCATTTACTTTGAAACCACTAAATTTTCCTATTCCGTGGATGATTTTGAAAACTAATGGAATTTGGGATAAGGGTTTGGACATAAATAGCAAGATGTCATCTGCAAATAATGTTGTGTCAGTGTAGTTGGGCCTATATCTATTCCTTGAATTCTACTTTCTAGAAGTTTTGCCATAGGTTCCAGTGCTAGATTGAAGAGAAGTGGGTATAGTGGGCAGCCCTGCCGTGTCCCCTTCTGGAGTGTTATGCGAGGGGAAAGGAAGCCTGGAGTGTAGACTTGTGCCGTAGGAGAGGTATGTAAGGCTTTAATCAGTAACATAAAGGGGCCTGAGAATTTCAGTCCTCCAAGAACTGTCTGTAACCACCGCCAACTGACCCCGTCAAAAGCTTTCTCAGCGTCTAATAGCAAGATCGCATGATCTCTACTTGTTTTAGGGTACAGTTTGGCATAATCAAGGACTGTTAACACTTTCCTTATGTTTGATACTGCTGATCTGCCCCTGACAAAGCCAGTTTGGCGTGGATTTACCAATTTGGGTAGTAGTGTCGCTAGCCTATCTGCCATAATTTTAGTCAGTAGCTTCAGGTCTTGGTTCATTAAAGAGATTGGCCTGTATGATTCTGGCATCAGTGGGTTCTTCCCCTGCTTGGGTAGTACCTTGATATATGCATTATTTGCCGCTCCAGGAAGAGCACCTGTCTTAAGCACTGTGTTGAATGTTTTATGGAGATGGGGGGTCATTTCTGTCTGCAGAATTTTATAATACTCAGCACTCACGCCATCTGGACCAGGCGCTTTATTATTTGACAAGTTTTTAATGGTATATGTGATTTCTTCCTGTGTAATATCCGAGTTTAATATTTCTAAATCTTCTACTTTTAACGTAGGAAGATTTGCTTCTTGTAAAATTTCTGACATCTTTGTTGGGTCTAAAGTGGTGTTAGATTCTGTATAAAGGGTACCAAAGAAACGATGGAAAATCCCATTGATGCCTTTGGGATCATGTATTAATGAACCATTTTTGTCTTGTAATGCTGCTATTGCTGTGTTACCTCTAGCGCCTCTTGCTAGTGTGCTTAACATTCTCCCCATCTTATTCCCAAATTTGTGAAAGTATAGATCTGCATAAGTAGAGCGCAACTTCTCTTTATTTTTAAGCCACTTGTCTACTTCGGCTTTGCTTTGTACCCACTTTTTTCTATTTTCCTCTGTAGGATTTTTTGGGTGAGATCTGCCTGCCTGCCTGACTCTTGTCTACTGCTTTCATGTGTTTTAGCTCTGTTTGTTTGTTTTTTTATATGTCATGTGTGCTATTATTTTCCCTCTAATTACAGTTGTAGATGCTTTCCAAAATAAGAAGTGAGAATCTTCATGTTCCCTATTGTCTATAGCCTAGGTTCTCAACGTGTGGTACGTGTACCCCAGGGGGTACTTCTGATGGTTTCAGGGGGTACTCAGGCTTGATATACTTGACCAAGAATAACAAATTTAGAGTTTTAGAAAATGATAAATCTTATTTTAAAAACACCAAATTAGTGTTTTAAGTGATTAAAAGCAATAGTAAATGCTTGGAAATTGTTCAGAACTAATTATCATATACTACAATTAAATATATATTTGTCAAGGGGTACTTGTGAAAATGTTTACTATGCTAGGGGGTACTTGGTGAGTACAGGGTTTTAAAAGGGGTACATACCAATATAATGTTGAGAAACACTGGTCTAGAGAATACTCCATCCACCATTGCTTTAGTAAGCCCCGGAATTCCTCATCTTCGTACATTTGTGTAGGAAAACGCCATAGTATGTCTGTTCCCTTAGGAATTGTGTCTGTGATCTCTAGCATTATGGGTGAGTGGTCTGATATGATGATATCATAAATTTGCGAGTGCTGGACTCTCGATGTAAGGGAGTTGGATGCTAAAAGGTAATCTATCCGTGACCACATGTCATGCGGCGAAGAATAGAACGAGTACTGACGATCGTATGGATGGAGCATTCTCCAGGTGTCAACTAGGTTTAGATTCTCTTTGAATGATTGAAACTGCAGGGCCTTCTTTGCATATGTTTTATTAACCTGTCGTGTAGAAGTTCTATCCTCCATTAGATCTAGAACTGCGTTAAAATCTCCCCCTATCACTGTGTGAGAGGAGGCTAGCTTATTTACTGTTGTACTTAATGACTGAAGATATGACAGGTTGTCTTCATTAGGTGCGTAAACATTGAGAATATCAATTAGGTCACTACCCTGTTGTACCCGAACTCTCACCAGATGTCCATTTGAATCACAATCACTGCTCTGTGACACGATGCAGAATCCTTTTATGTATTAGTGTGATTACCCCAGCTTTCCTATGAATCGCAGGCGAACAATACACTCCCCCCACCCATCTTTTTTTAAGAAAATTAGAGTGGAGTTCCGATAAATGCGTCTCCTGTAGCAGCGCCACATCTGCTCGAATTTTCCGCAGATGTCGCAGTACTTGGGAGCGTTTCTCGGGAGTCCTTAGCCCTTTAGTGTTCCATGAGATTATTTTAATACTCATTATATCTGAAGGTCTGGATACAAGTATCGGTGTAACCACGTTTTAGTAAAAATTAGACAATTTATTTTTACCTGAGGAACAGCGGAAAGTTTCCCTCCCATCACCCCCCATACCCTCTTTTCCCCCTAAATCAAATCGTTTCCCATATATGTAATTACCGAAAGCCAGCATTGCTATAACCTATGAAAACCATAACAGTGACAACAAAAAACCATACCACATCATGTATAGTGACTTCACTTCTTCCCTGAAGGTTGACAACCTACCCTCTCCATAGTTGCCCCTCTAACCACCCGATTGTCTCTGGGATTTTGACATGAATATATCTTCATATTTGTTTTAACGTAGCTCCTTTAAATTGTATATAGTTACCAGTCTGTTGTGTAGCACCCTCCTCTGGGATACGATAGAATTCCAAGTTCAGAATCAGAGTTTTTCAATCTGCATCATCTTCTGCTCTCTCTGGCTCAGTGTTTGGATTTTGAGATTCGTTGGATTGAATTCGTTCTAGGAAGCGTTCGGCTTCATCCGGTTGCTTGAAAAAGTGTTGTTTCCCCTTGAGATCCGTCAGTCTCAGTATTGCTGGGTACACAAGCGCAAATTTTAATTTATGCTCTACACATTTCGAGCATGCTTTTGTAAATTTGTGGCGTGCTTGGACACTTCTAGCGAATAATCATTAAATAATCTCAGCACTGTCCCTTGATATTTTAGCGGTTGTTGCATCTGTCGATAGGCTCGGATGATTATTTCTTTTTCCGAGTAGTCAAGGTATTTCACCATTACCACTCGAGGCGGTAACTGCTTCTTTGGATCTCGAGGTGGGCCCACCCGATGAGCTCTTTCCACTTTATATGATTGTGTTAGACCCAACAACAGTGGGAGGTCTGTTGAACTAAAGTTCATAAGCATATCAAGAGCGTGTTCCTCTGGTAGGCCCACAATACGGATGTTGCTTCTCCGCGAACGGTTCTCCAGGTCTTGTAGTTTATCATACATTTCTGAATTTTCTCGTTCCAGTCTGCGCAGTTTGACTGTGTGTGCAGCTTTTTCATCTTCTATTGTTGATATTCTTTGCTCAGCCATCTTGATGCGTGTAGCGTGAATTTGTAGGTCCTTATGCACGTTCTTTAGCGACTGCGTCATGGCCTGGTGAATCATGTTCTGGAGGTCTGGAGTGAGCTTCTGCACCACCGCCGTGGCTAATTTGTCTCGGTGTGCAATTTCTAGGCCTCCGTCGGCTTCACTATGGGTCTCTTCCGCGTCACTATCCCAGTCTTGTGCTGTCTGCTTGTTTTGCTCCCACTGCGGGGAGTTGCCTGACCTCGCGTCTTGCTCGTCTTCATCAGCGGCCATTTTGGACTTTCGGGCCTTCCCTTGTCTCTTTTGCGAGCGGGTAAGGTACTTATCCATTCTCCCTCTAAACACCTCCGATCTGTCCCCTGCAGGTTCCCATTTAGGATATTTGTGTCTCCGGGTGCTAAATCCAGTGTGGGAGCGGAGAAAATCGGGTAAGTTCAGCGGAGCTCTCCCCTTGCCGTCTTCACATCAGGCGCCGGAACCGGAAGTCCGCCTTCAGGGGCGTAGCTAGAAATGACTGGGCCCCATAGCAAAAAAAAATTATGGGCCCTCCCCCCCCCCCCCCCCCCCCCCCCCCCCCACGACCTTCCAACCCCACGGACCTCGGACCTCCCACCCAAACATTTTGTGGGGAAATCTGATTTCCCCACAAAATGCAACCAGATTGTCAGCAGATTTCCCTACAATATGCAACCAGATTGTCGGCAGATTTCCCTACAATATGCAACCAGATTGTTGGCAGATTTCCCAACAAAATGCAACCAGATTGTTGGCAGATTTCCCAACAAAATGCAACCAGATTGTCGGCAGATTTCCACACAATATGCTACCAGATTGTCGCCAGATTTCCCCGCAATATGCAACCAGATTGTCGGCAGATTTCCCCACAAAATGCATCCAGATTGTTGGCAGATTTCCCCACAAATTGCAATCAGATTGTCGCCAAATTTCCCCACAAAATGCAATCAGATTGTCGCCAAATTTCCCCACAAAATGCAATCAGATTGTCGCCAGATTTCCCCACAAAATGCAGTATATGTAGTTAGGTCTATAGTGGGCTAACATTAATTACCTGGAGGGAGGGTGGTTGGGCAGGCTGGCACACTATTTGCGGTGCAGGCACTGCACCGGGTAGGCAGTTAGGTAGCTGGGTGGGAGGGTAGGCAAATAGGTAGACTGGTGGGCAGTTAGGTAGCCGGGTGGGAAGTTAGGTAGAAGGGTGCGCAGTTAGGTAGCCGGGTGGGAAGTTAGGTAGCCGGATGGCAGGGTGGGCAGTTAGGTAGCCGGGTGGGCAGTTAGGTAGCTGGGTGGCAGGGTAGGCAGATAGGTAGCTGGGTGGGCAGTTAGGTAGCTGGGTGGCAGGGTAGGCAGATAGGTAGCTGGGTGGGCAGTTAGGTAGCTGGGTGGCAGGGTAGGCAGATAGGTAGCAGGGTAGGCAGATAGGTAGCTGGGTGGCGGGGTAGGCAGTTAGGTAGCTGGGTGGGCAGTTAGGTAGTCGGGCAGGCAGTTAGGTAGCTGGGTGGCAGATAGGTAGCCAGGTGGGCAGCTAGGTAGCTGGGTGGGCAGTTAGGTAGCCGGGTGGGCAGTTAGGTAGCCTCAGTTAGGTGGCAGGGTGGGCAGTTAGGTAGCCTCAGTTAGGTGGCAGGGTGGGCAGTTAGGTAGCTGGGTGGCAGGGTAGGCAGATAGGTAGCTGGGTGGGCAGTTAGGTAGCTGGGTGGCAGGGTAGGCAGATAGGTAGCAGGGTAGGCAGATAGGTAGCTGGGTGGCAGGGTAGGCAGTTAGGTAGCTGGGTGGGCAGTTAGGTAGCCGGGCGGGCAGTTAGGTAGCTGGGTGGCAGATAGGTAGCCAGGTGGGCAGCTAGGTAGCTGGGTGGGCAGTTAGGTAGCCGGGTGGGCAGTTAGGTAGCCTCAGGTGGCAGGGTGGGCAGTTAGGTAGCCTCAGTTAGGTGGCAGGGTGGGCAGTTAGGTAGCTGGGTGGCAGGGTAGGCAGATAGGTAGCTGGGTGGGCAGTTAGGTAGCTGGGTGGCAGGGTAGGCAGATAGGTAGCAGGGTAGGCAGATAGGTAGCTGGGTGGCAGGGTAGGCAGTTAGGTAGCTGGGTGGGCAGTTAGGTAGCCGGGCGGGCAGTTAGGTAGCTGGGTGGCAGATAGGTAGCCAGGTGGGCAGCTAGGTAGCTGGGTGGGCAGTTAGGTAGCCGGGTGGGCAGTTAGGTAGCCGGGTGGGAGGGTGGGCAGTTAGGTAGCCTCAGTTAGGTGGCAGGGTGGGAAGTTAGGTAGCCTCAGTTAGGTGGCAGGGTGGGCAGTTAGGTAGCCGGGTGGGAGGGGAGGTAGCTGAGTAGTTAGTGGGGTAGGGGCCCGACCCTTATCCCCCCTGCCTCACCTGCGGTCCCCCCTCCTTCCATCAGCGGCTAGAGATGGCCCCACGGCAGCCCTACGTCACAGGGGGCCCGCAGCTACCTGTCCTGAGAGGACTTTTTTTTTTTTGTTTTATTTTTATTTTCGCCCGCCCGCCGCCCCCCCCCCCCTCCCCTCACCTCGGGTCCCCCCTTAGCGGCGAGAGAGCGGCATACACAGGAAGCTCCGGCCGGCGGGGTAAACAGCCACTAGAGGTTCAGCTGCCTCCGGGCTACTGTGTCCCCACTGTATTGCTGCTCGCACCGCTTCTATTGCGAGCAGCAATACAGTGGGGACACAGTAGCCCGGAGGCAGCTGAACCTCTAGTGGCTGTTTACCCCACCGGAGCTTCCTGTGTATGCCGCTCTTTCGCCGCTGAGGGGGGACCCAAGGTGAGGCGGGGGGCTGCGCCGCCGAGGTGAGGGTGAGGGAGGGGGGGCCCGGCCGGCGAAAAATAAATAAATAAATGAATAAATTAAAAAAAAGACCTCTCAGGACAGGTAGCTGCGGGCCCCCTGTGACGTAGGGCTGCCGTGGGGCCCCGTAGCAACGCTATGGCGGCTATCCCCATTGCTACGCCACTGTCCGCCTTTATAGTTTTTAAATAATGCATGCTACTGTAATTAAAACCCATGAAATTTATTTGCCCATTTGTCCCAGTTATAAAACCGTTTAAATTATGTTCCTATCACAATGTTTGGCGCCAATATTTTATTTGGAAATAAAGGTAAATTTTTTTCAGTTTTGCGTCCATCCCTAATTACAAGCCCATAGTTTATAAAGTAACAGTGTTATACCCTCTTGACATAAATATTTAAAAAGTTCAGTCCCTAAGGTAACTAATTATGTATTTTTTTAATTGTATTTTTTTTTTTAATTACAAAAAAAAAAAAAATTGGGGAGTGTGGGAGGTAATTAGTTAATATTTAATGTTTAACTAATGTATTTGTATATGAAAAATGCTTTAGGGTGTAGTTTTACCACAAGATGGCCACAGTGAGTTTTTGTTTGTGACCTGCAAGCGTACAGGAAGTACGCTTGCAGGAAGTTCAGGGAGGCTGGGCAAGTTTTTTTTTTTCACAATGATCGCGCTGCTTCTCCTAGAAGCAGCTGATCATTGCGGGGGGCTTATATCAACGAACAGGAAAGGGTTTTCCCGTTCATTGATCTCCGGGCGAGCGGGCGGGGCGTGCGGACGAGCGAGCGGGAGCGCGGACAGCGGCGGGAGCGGCGTCAGGGATGGATTTCTCCATCCCTTGGTGGTGACAGGGTGGAAAAAGGGACGGAGAAATCCGTACCGCAGGGGGTAAAGTGGTTAAAGTTTTCAATGTACATTATTTTAGACCGCAACAGTGCAACTTTATATTTGTGAGTTCAATTTTAAAGGGATCCCAAACTGAGAAGGATATGGATTTTTCCTTTTAAAATAATACCAGTTGCCTGACTCTCCTGCTGATCCTGTGTCTTTAATACTTTTAGCCACAGCCCCTCAACAAGCATGCAGATCAGGTGCTCTGTCTGAAGTCAGACTGGATTAACTGCATGCTTGTTGAAGGTGTGTGTGATTCACCCACTACTGCAATTAAAGAGATCAGCAGAACTGCCAAGCAACTGGTATTGTTTAAAAGGAAACATTCATATCCCTCTGTTAAGGTTCCCTTTAATTATAGGTTTTAAAGGAAATAAGTGGTCGATATTTGTAAAGGTGTATAATACTATCTGTACTGTATTTCTTCATCTCTCTTACTGTATTTCCAAACTGAGTGACTTGCAATGCATTTTCCCCCCTCAATGCCTATTTTATGTATTTATTCATTTATTTTACTTCCAGGAGGTAGAATTTTCTTCATTAAAGGAAGCTCTCTCATTTGTGTCACTCATTGATGGATATTACAGATTAACCGCTGATGCACATCATTACCTTTGTAAGGAGGTTGTATCCCCACGAATATTGGAATGCATTCAGAGCTACTGCCACGGTCCTGTTTCGTAAGTATACATACCTTTAGGCCATGTTTTATGTACAACAAAAAACACAGAACATTTATATTGCGCTTTTCTTCTGGCGGACTCAAAGCGCCAGAGCTGCAGCCACTAGGACGCGCTCTATAGGCGGTAGCAGTGTTAGGGAGACTTGCCCAAGATCTCCTACTGAATAGGTGCTGGCTTACTGAACAGGCAGAGCCGAGATTCGAACCCTGGTCTCCTGTGTCAGAGGCAGGGCCCTTAACCAGTACACTATCCACTATACACTATGTAGAAACTGTAGTCAGTTTATACATTTTCTTTTCTCCCCCTCTGTTCTGTACCTTTAACCATCATTATTAAGGGTTTCTTCATCCCAGCCCAACATTATGTATACACGGATCCCAAAAGTTCTCTCAATTTATGTCATGCCTATGACTTGTAGTAATTTTTAAGCAAAGCTTCATTGGTTTGGCTAATTTAGCCATTGTCTTGTTCCACTCAGTTGACTGGCAGAGGACGTTGCTTGGCATGAAGATATTGGCTTTGGCTCTTGATGCAGGTGGGAGGTAGAGACATTGGAACACCACAATCGGAACTGAAGTAGCATGAAGTATAAAAAGCTGTCCAGTTGAAAGGCTGGAACACATGACTCTTCAAAGTTGACTAGTTGGGTGGGAGCAGAAAGGATTAGTAGGACATACATTATTTGTTGTTGGGCTTTAAGGTGTAAGGTCTCCTGTTTAATGAAAAAAACAAGGGTCATACAGAAATTATTTAGGCTGACCTGAATTACATGGCCACTAATGCTTGTAGCACTCTGCCTACTTTTCACACTGATTCATAAGATTCCTTATAGACATTCAAGCACCATTGCAATCTTATTATTTATTGTATTTAAAAAGCACCAACATATTACACAGCGCTGGACAATAAATACATGCAATACAAAGGATGACAGATGTAACAAGGTTATACAACATAAGACAAAGCTATACAAGGCAAACAGGGTACAAGACACATGATCATGCAATTTTAGTCTGGTTAGATAGGCCTAGTGGTACGAGGCTGCCAGGAAAGGAGCACACACTCATGTAGAATACACTAGGGAAGGGAGGAACCTGCCAAAGGCTTACAATCTAGCAATGTCTATATTGAATATTGGCTGAAAGAGTGCGCTACCCCTTTAAAAAATTGTCCCAAAAACAGTTCCTACTGTAAAATGTCCTTGAAATTCGATCAATCGGGATCCAAATGTCCAGATATTCCAAAGGCTTGATCAATCAGTGTGGGGCTCCATATATGCAAAAAAAGAGAACATAAACCATAGTGCGACCTGTTTGCAAAATTGTTATAAAGGGACCATCACCCTATGGGACCCAATCTGTGCAATTTTTACCGTGGGGTCACCTCTATCACCACAGGTGGTAGCCAACAAATGGCACGCTCACCTTATTCAGAGGCTGCCCAGCCCCACAGACAGCAATCACGTTTGTGTAATCACCCGAATTCTCTCCACTGGGGCAGGAACGTTCAATCTCGGACAAAACAACAAGAGATCATAGTGCAATCAAATTTCCAAAAACAGGGGGTCTCACTACCATCCACCTCTATCTCACTGCTGCTCACCCTTTATTGCCGCTGCCCACACTCACAGACAGCTGTCCAAGCTTGATTAGTGTGCAGTCTCAATCACAGACTGTGTAGGCAATATCCACCATCCAGCAACATTCAGATATGGATCTAGGGCTGAGAGGCTTCTAATAGTGTAAAACCATTGATTTATTCAATAACATCCAGAGTTTATACTCACAAGCATCAAGTAAAAAAGCGCATATATTATTAAAAAGATCAGGGGACGTCTCCTCCTGCTGCTGGTCGCTTCCTTTCCTGGCTCCGCCCTATGCGTTACGTCATACGACTCATCAGGGGCCCCTGATGAGTCGTATGACGTAACGCGTAGGGCGGGGCCAGGAAAGGAAGCGACCAGCAGCAGGAGGAGACGTCCCCTGATCTTTTTAATAATATATGCGCTTTTTTACTTGATGCTTGTGAGTATAAACTCTGGATTTTATTGAATAAATCAATGGTTTTACACTATTAGAAGCCTCTCAGCCCTAGATCCATATCTGAATGTTGCTGGATGGTGGATATTGCCTACACAGTCTGTGATTGAGACTGCACACTAATCAAGCTTGGACAGCTGTCTGTGAGTGTGGGCAGCGGCAATAAAGGGTGAGCAGCAGTGAGATAGAGGTGGATGGTAGTGAGACCCCCTGTTTTTGGAAATTTGATTGCACTATGATCTCTTGTTGTTTTGTCCGAGATTGAACGTTCCTGCACCAGTGGAGAGAATTCGGGTGATTACACAAACGTGATTGCTGTCTGTGGGGCTGGGCAGCCTCTGAATAAGGTGAGCGTGCCATTTGTTGGCTACCACCTGTGGTGATAGAGGTGACCCCACGGTAAAAATTGCACAGATTGGGTCCCATAGGGTGATGGTCCCTTTATAACAATTTTGCAAACAGGTCGCACTATGGTTTATGTTCTCTTTTTTTTGCATATATGGAGCCCCACACTGATTGATCAAGCCTTTGGAATATCTGGACATTTGGATCCCGATTGATCGAATTTCAAGGACATTTTACAGTAGGAACTGTTTTTGGGACAATTTTTTAAAGGGGTAGCGCACTCTTTCAGCCAATATTTGATATCATATAGATGTGCATGTAGCATCATTTTGAGTTGCAGCAAGCCTAGATAATAGAGGGAAGAGGGATAGAAGGGGAGCGCAATTGATATATTTTTATAAAATGTCTATATTGACTGACAAAACCATTCTTTGGGGGTGCTGTGCTCACACTCCCTGCCTGTTGCTTGTAGGGCTTCACTGTATGGAAATCCAAGGCAACACAGAGGCTAATTCATGTCAATAAAGGGGAAATTTTCACTTTATACAACATCTAGAGAATAGGGAGATTATCAAAATATTGTGAAACCTTTTGACTTCAGTTTTCTTCGGCTGGTGTATGGCTAAGCATTGTTATGCAACAGCAACATATTTCAGAACCAGTTCCCTTTGTAACACTGATAAAGGACAACTATTGAATAATTTATACACAAAGTTAAAAGACTGGCAAAAGAATGTGCCATTAAGAGTTAAAAATGTTCCCTTTTCACAACTAGTACCTATCAATCATTTCCCCCGCCAAGCCACTGAAAAATTGTGGGTGTGGACGTATCTAACTACTGTTCCCTGCTCCAGCCAAAACCCCTGCAACCGCAGCGCCAAGACTGCGTGAGCAGCAAGGGACAACCACTCTCACTCTATGCAGAAGGGAGGTAATGTGCTCATTGGCTTCTGCTGTTGCCTAGCAACAGCAGACATCATTCCATGTGCCAGTAGAGGTGGGGGGTTTAGTGTGCTCAGCGGTTGCACAGCCTTTGTGGTTGCACAGGCTGTTGGTGGAGGGGGTATTTCAATGCGGCCACACACACAATTCTTCACGGAACAGCGTCACCCCTGGAATTGGACCATTCTGCCATGCCATCAGTGGCCGGACTGGAAACATTTGACATGTACTCTTTGATGAGGGAAATATTTTTTTTTTTCTAACTCCCATGCCACAAAAATTGCCAGTCTTTTTCTTTCATGTATTGATGCAGTTAGGGAAAAACATTAACTATGGTAGTTGTCCTTTAAACTTTCCTAGGGAGTTACAATTCCTGATAGCACTGGTCACCAAGCAATCCCTGACTATGACTACACCTTTCTCAACCCAGGACACAATAGCTGTTTGCTTTCAGAAGTAGATGGTTGGAATGTTTTGAGTGTGGGACTTCCATTTCATTGGCTGTTTTTTGGTTTGTAATTTTAAAACAATGATTCAACATTTGTCACCAAATGTGCAGGAAAGCAAAGAAAGTCTCTGGATCAGAGCTTTGTAATTCCAGAAGCTCACAACATTTTCTGCTGCCTGACAATTATTGTACTTTTTTTTCTTTTTTCCTTTCCTTCACTGCTTCCTTTGCCACTGCAAAGACAGATATCCATGCGAGAACAGCTGCACATAATAGGGTATCATCACAACACAGAGCCCATAAACACCTATGAGTATTAAGTAAAAAAAAAAATTGTCTTCCTTTCAAAGAACTATGGGGTCCACCAATCCATTTGAAAGCAACCTGAAATATCCATCCTGTATTGACACCGGATTACCGGAATAGAAGCAAAACCACCTATAGTAAGCACAGGGGTGTGTACTTGTTGCAGATCAACATACTGTAGCTCACTCTGTGCATTGTCCATTTCTCTCCTGGTTTTCCCTGGTCCCCATAATCTCTCCCTTTGGTTAAAGTGAAATTATCGAATAGGAAGAGGCAGGCTTGACACTTCCTCCGTCCATTCCAATGGGGACTGGAGTTTGCTGTAGACGGAACACAAGTCAGTATACTCATTTGGCTGCCCTCCATTAAAGCCAGGCCACCCGTGACTTATAATAAGTTTTTGGTATCAATATTTTTATTGATTTTATAACAAGAAAAGAACAAATTGAACAGTTGTACATGTGTGATACAGTCAGAACGGGTCTTGGCTTGAGAACAATCTGGCAGCCCGTGGCAACATGTACCAGAAAGGTCAAACCTTAGCATGTGGTATGTACAATTGTTACCTTTAACAAAGAACAAGAACATAAAATTTGGTCCTGAAAGGTCCCGCTGCTACCAGTGCTGGGGACCAATTCTCGCAGATAAGACTTTAGTGAGGGGGGGAAGGGCTAGCCGCCCACCCACCCTCTATGTTCCCCACCCCCTGACCAGAGGACATGGCCAGAGAGGAGGAAAGGAAGGGACGTGGGAGAGAGGGAGAAGAGGAAAAGAGAAAAGAGGAGAAAGAAGAGATAGAGTCCAAGGGAGTCCAGAGGGAGTCAATATGTTGTAAATAGGTCAGCGTCTATACCTGGGTACTCGAGATCTATCCAGGGTTGCCATATTCGGAGGAATTTATTATGGGTGTTGCGCAAGATGCTTGTTAGTTTCTCATTAACCATGAATTCTGACATGCGTGCTTTGACCTCAGAGAAATTCGAGGGCGTTTTTTTCCAATTTTTTGCTATTGTCATTTTAGCCGACAGAAAGAGAAAGGAAGCAAGTTTATGTTGATTAAGTGTAAGGCCATTGATCTTACCGTGGAAGAGAACAATCCACGGATCCTTTCGTATGGTGATGTGAAAGAGAGACTGTAAGAGGCCAAAGACCCTGCTCCAAAAGCGGGTAAGGCGCGGGCACTTCCACCAGATATGGTACATCGTACCCTCCCCTCCACAGCCTCTAAAACATTTAGGGTCGATAGCTGAAGAGAGTTTGTGGAGCCTAGAGGGGACTACGGTAAGTACCACCTAGTTAATACTTTGTATGCAGATTCTATAGCGTATACATCCGTAGAGCAGCTAGCTATGCGAGACCAACAGTCTGACCAGTCTTCGCTGTCCCTGTGGAGACCTAGTTCTTTTTCCCAACCAGAGATGTAGGGGTGGAGTCTGGCGGATTCTGGGCGAGAGAGCCTAGAATAAATTGTAGAGATTGAACCGGGGCCAGATGGATTTCCGAGGCACATATTCTCAAAGAAAGAGGTCAGTAGTGGAAATTTTCTATCTCGTGTGAGAGTAGAGATCCAGTGCTTTATCTGCAGGAATCTGAAGTGTTCCTGCAATGGAGGGTCATATTTGTCCTTAATATCTGTCCAGGAGAGGAGGCCTCTACCGGACAGAAAGTTTTTAACTAGAAGAAGTTGATGTTCTGCCCACCATTTAAAAGAGTCAGGATTATTATAACCCGGCGGGAAAAGAGGATTATGTAAAATTGAACATAAGGGTAAATGCGGGGATTGTAAGCCTCCTGAGTACCTGAATGTGTCCCAGATATTTAGGTCTGAGGAGAGGAAGGGGCTTAGTTGTTTTGGTCTCGCTTGTTTAGGGATCCATAGAAGAGTGTGCAACTTGATGGGGTGACAATCGGGGATGTCTAGGAAGGTCCAGAGTGGGGCATCTTGCACTTTGTAAAGAGATAGCAGGCGAGCTGCTGTAGCTGCTCTATAATATAGGAGAAGATCTGGGACTCCTAGACCTCCATCATATCTGTGGGCTAAAAGGGTGGATTTTTTAATTCTGGATCGCTTTCCGGCCCAAATGAAGGTAAGTATCTTATTCTGAAGAAGTCGTATAAAATGGGGTGGAACGCGGGCAGGAAGCGTCCGAAACAAGTATAGGATCTTT
This sequence comes from Hyperolius riggenbachi, assembly GCF_040937935.1. Classification (NCBI taxonomy): domain Eukaryota; kingdom Metazoa; phylum Chordata; class Amphibia; order Anura; family Hyperoliidae; genus Hyperolius; species Hyperolius riggenbachi. The sequence goes on along the minus strand of NC_090646.1, from coordinate 407,063,649 downwards.
GGCAGTATAGACATTTTGATAGCGTTAATCCTACCAAACATAGATAGTGGTAATTGGGACCAATTTGTTGTCAGTGCTGAGATTTGTTTAAGTAGGGGGGGATAGTTATGTTCCAACAGGGAGTCGAGCCTGGGTGTTAGGGTAATACCTAGGTATGGTATGGAATTGGCCCATTGAAAGTCTAGGATTGAGGAGACTTCTTCTTTAAGGGCGGAGCTTAAGGTAATGTTCATGGCTAGTGATTTCTGGGTGTTGATAGTGAGGCCAGATATGTATGAAAACCCTTTCAGAAGGGCTAATAGGTTAGGGATAGAGGTCAGGGGCTGGGTAACAGCGATGAGCATATCATCTGCGAATAGCAGGGCTTTGTGGTGGACTCCAGCGTATTCTATGCCTGAGATATTTTCCTGCTGCCTAATGGCTATGGCTAGCGGCTCCAGGGCTAAGATGAAGAGCAGGGGCGAAAGGGGGCACCCCTGTCTAGTGCCCCTTTGTATTTGGAAATGTTTAGAGGCATGGCCCATGTATCTGACGTTAGCAGTGGGTGTAGAATAAAGCATTTTGATCCAGCTGAGGAAGTGGGGGCCGAAGCCCCACTTGGTCAGGGCATATTCTAAGTAACTCCATGAGAGGGTATCAAAGGCTTTGTATACGTCCAGTGATAGGAGGCCTGGTATTTTACGGGAGTGGAGGAGGTGTATTAAATGCGCTGCTTGTCTGGTATTGTCGCTGGCTTGTCTGCCTGGCACAAATCCTACTTGGTCTTTATGTATGACCTGAGGGAGAAAAGAGTTTAATCTGTTTGCCAATATTTTCCCTAGGATTTTGAGGTCTGTGTTGATGAGCGAGATAGGGCGGAATTGATGGGCCTGTGGGGTTGGCTGCTCAGTTTTGGGTATCATTGAAACTGTAGCCTGTAACATGGAGGTTGGGGGTGTCGAACCACTGCGTAGTGCGTTAAAGCATGATGCCAAGGTGGGGGCCAGTAGGTCTGTGTATTTGCGGTAGTATGTACCTGAAAATCCATCCGGCCCCAGTGTTTTATTTGGTTTTAGAGACTTGATTGCCTGCAAAACGTCTAGAGTGGAGATCTCTGAGTTAAGGGTCTCGATGCTCGGCTGTGGAAGGGGGGGCAACGGGAGGCTAGAGAAGAAGTTGTCGGCTATTTCACTAGGAAAGGGTGACGATTGCGTATATAACTTAGAGAGGAAGGAGGAAAAGATGTCAGTGATAGTTTTGGGGTTAGCTGTGACTGTGCCAGACTGTGTGCGGATCCTATGGATGGGTGTGACAGGGGGTCTGTTCTTTAGTCTGCGAGCTAAGGGAGTAAGGGGCTTGTTGGCGTAAAAGTAATAAAACTGACGCCTCCATCTAAGTTGTTTTTCTACTTGTTCGCTGAGCAATAGGTCTAGTTCTGTCCTGGCTTTATTTCTTAGGACCCTGTTGGCTGCAGAGGGGTTCGTTTTCCACCGCGCCTCTAAGAGTTCCAGTGTGGCCTGTGCTTCTTTAATTTTGTGAAGTCTTTTGCGTTTAAGAGAGGATGCTAAGCTTATGAAGTGGCCTCTCATCGTCGCTTTGTGCGCTTCCCACAGTATGTATGGGGAAGTCACTGATCCTTGATTTTCAGTGAAAAAGTGTGAGAGATGTTGCCTAATTTGGTCTGAGTGTACCTGCTGGGAGAGAAGGGAGTCATTGAGTCTCCAGGAGTAGTCAGTTCCCCTCGGTATGAATGACAAACATGTCAGGGAGACCGGGGAATGGTCAGACCATGTCACTGTAAGGATTTTAGTTTCTGTGATGTTTGGGATGATTGATTGGGGTATAAAGAAATGATCTATTCGACTAAAGCTGTTGTGGGCATAAGAGTAGAAAGTGTAGTCTCGTGAAAGGGGGTGGAGTTCCCTCCATATATCTATAAGTGTGTATTTGGATAATTGTTGTGCAATTTTCGAGCCTGTGGAGCAGGGGGGTGAATGCGAAAGCTGGGATTGGGTGTTTGGTCTATACCTATCCAGGTTATGGTCCAATGCCACGTTAGAGTCTCCAGCCACTATGGCGGTTCCTTTTTTGTGGTGAGAGATTACCTGTAGCAAGTGACTGAAAAATTGTTCCTGGCGCGAGTTAGGGGCATAGTAATTCACTATTGTTAGTTCTTGATCGTATAACTGGCCAACTAGTAGTAGGTATCTGCCTTCAGGGTCTGCTATCTGTTTTTCGCAGTGAAACGGGAGGCCTTTTTTAAAGCAGGTGAGGACTCCTTTAGTTCTGCCCTGTGCACAAGCTGTGTAGAATTCAGGATAATGTTTACTCATGAATTTCGGGCAGGAGGAAATGGCCAATCTGGTTTCCTGCAGCAGGATAATATCTGCTCGGCAGGATTTATAGTATTGAAATGCTTTAGAGCGTTTTTGTGGAACACCAAATCCCTGGACGTTGTGTGAAATAAAACGGAGTGGGTTAGACGCCATATTTAATTATTCGTTGGTCTGCACCCCTATTGCTCCCAAGGACCCCAATGGACTCAAGAGTGAAGAGATAGATGGAAAGAAGAAAAGAGGAGTAGAGAGGTAGAAAGAGCAGAGTAAAAAGATAGAAAGAAAGCCAGGGTAGGGATAGGAGGGTAGGGAGAGCAAGAAGAGAAAAGATGGTCAGGGTCAGGGAAAGCACAAGAGAACACAAAAGGGCCTCCCGAAATGACTCTAGGTCATAAGTGGGAGTCATGTTGGGGGTCGCAGCTGCCAGCTGCATGGTTGGGCAAGTGGAATGGGAATGCCTAGATATTCCCAAAGTGGAGAGGCAATCCAGTACGGTGATACCTCAGGCACTAAGCGCGTTTTAGGGAAGGTAGGCCTAAGTATGGCTCGGCTCAAAGTTGTTAGTGGCCTTTAGGAGTTGGCCGGGTGGTTTGCTTACTGCGGGGGTCAGTTGGTTCCCATGGATTACTAGTTGTGGCGGTAGATGTAGCGGACATTCTCCTGGGTGTGCTAATGGAGATTAGGTACGATAGGCTATAGAAGTGATCGATAGCCTAGTAACAGGTGTCCTTTGGGGTTAGCGTAATCCAGGGGAGGCAAGCTGAAGGGTGCAGTTCGCGGGAGCAGTTGGGGTTAGGTATAGTTGTAGTGGGGTATCTGGGGGAAAGTTACACCAATGGCGCCTGTTTCTCTTCCGTGTAGCCAGCCATCAGTCGCTAGCCGGGACGTGGGTTAGTTGTGACAAGGAGGGTCCCTGCAATGTTTCTCTATGGTTGCATGCAAAAAGGGGAGTTTTACTATGGGCTAGGTAAGAGCCGTCCGTACAGTACAATAGGCAACCCGGTTTGACATCTCCAGACAGGCAGCACAGGTAGTAGCTCGCGTAGCTTAGTTGCTGGGGAGAGGGATCTCTATAGAGAGCCCGGGCCGCGGCCCGGCTCAGGGTAGAGGAAGGCCGCTTTCAAGGAGCCGAGCATCGGTCTTGCCGGTCAGCCACCTGAAGGGATCAGGACCAAGCTAAAAGTAGGACATGTGCATGAGCGTGCCCCAGTAGCAATGTGGGAGACATAACCCTATGTATGCTTGGCTGGATAGTTGTTGTCTTGCGGGCGTTTTACACGGGTTATACATACAGGGTAAGATCATGGGCAATTGTGATAACTGAGTCGCTGATTTTGTGTGGGTGCCGCGCCTTTAATGGGTCACAGCTGGGGAAGTTGGTTGATGGGGTTTATTTTGTAACATGCACATTTGTTGTTTGGTCCTGTGCTTCAGGTGGGTGACCTGCCCCCGTAACCATCTTGTAATGTGTAGTGCCGGGTCAAACCAAGAGGGGCATGAACATCAAGTAGATTTCGTAATAGCAGAATACAAAAATGAAAAACCACAGTTTAGAACTACATATGGGAGGGAGGCAACAAAGTGAAGATAAGAACGAAGTTCATTTACGTGCAGTAATAATCACATAGACATGTCTAGTGCTTGGTACGGGGAAGCTAGATACAAATTATAAAGTGTGAGCTGCCATCTAGGTTAGGTGGAGCAGATGTTAGTTTCGTTTGCATTCCTTAATCCGATGGGATACAAAGGTGCTAGTGCGTGCAGTGGCACTTAGGGGTGGCTAAGTGATACCGCGGTGGGAGCAACCAGCTGGATAGTACAGGGAGCGGCCCGATTTAACGTCTCTAGGCGGGCCACACAGCGGTAAGCCGCGTGTCCCAGTCTCTTGGAGAGAAGGTCCCCTTGGAAAGCCAGGGCCGTAAGTCGGCTCAGAGTGGCGTGGTGAGGGCTGTGCCCATAGTGATACGCGGGGATCGCACTAGTCGGGCCTCCGAAAGGACCGGGTCAGTGAGGAAGCGTGCATGTGAGTGTGCCCCAGAAGTAAAATAGGAGGCACAATCCCATGCACGCTTAGATGAGTGATTGTCTTACATGGCGTTTTGCATTGGTCGTATGTTCAGGATAAGAACATAGACAGATACAGGGCAAGCCGTGCTGCTCCCTTTGTACTGATCGGGTGAGATGCCGCCATTGAGATTGTACACTACGCCCCTAGTATAGGGGGTGCTCCCTGGGGCGGGAAAAGCTAAGGCTGCGGTGTATTATAAGATCCCTGGCCTGGTGGGCCGCGGGGACTTTTTAAACTGGGAATAATGGGCGACTCTGTTATTCCCCACAGTGGGCGACAGTTTTGGCGCCCAAGAAGGCACAGCACGCGTCGCCCATCCCCCACTGAAACTAAACGGTAGGCAGTCTGACAACCTAAAATAACACAAACATCACATAAATCTCATAACAATAACGTGTAGGGGTAGAGGTGCCCAGCACATTGGAGGGATACAGTAAAAATGGAGATAATTTACATTTACTTGCAGTAATAACAGCAAAATTGTGCATGGTGCTTAATAGGAGAAAGTTGGGCCTAAGGCGAAAGATGTAGGCTGCTATCCAAGCTGGATGTGGCAGAGCTAGTTATGTGTACGATCTTCTGGCGATGAACTGCAAGAAGTCTAGTGGGCTCACTAGTGCTTAGAGGTGACTGAGTGATTTCACGGTGGGCAATCTTCCACTATGTTGTGTGTAGGAGGGAACTCGTGGTCTAAAGGAGAGTTCCTTGCTGTAGGGTCTTGGCCAATGAGGCATCATAAACACGTTACGGGGGGGCTAACGGCCCGTGACTTGTGGATTACAAGGCTTAAACCCGGTAAACCGTATAGCACCGGCTGTTCCCCGCGAGGACTCGTTCTTCACGATGTGCAATCTTCCATCCGCAGGAGACGAGCCTGGTGCTTACAGTTAGGGGCAGTACTTACGATTAGGAGCTTTATCGAGGTGTCGTGGGGCCTTGCATTGGGAGAGGAGTGGGGCAGCCTCCATCTGCTGGACTCGGGGATGGTAACGGGCCTCAGAAACAGGTAAGAGGCGCAGGGTAGGGCCGCTTCACTCCGAAAGGCCTAGGAGCGGGTGGCTGTGCAGCTCAAGAGCTCTCGCTGTGGGTCGGTGATGTGTCGCGGGTCGGAGACCTCTTCTGAGAGGTTCTTCTTCCTTCCGAACGTGAGGCAGATGACTGCTGCTAGCCCGGAGATCCCGAAGGCTGAGAGCGGGTAGGTTTCGCCGCCGGAAGAGTGAGCTTCAACTTTTCGAATAGCCACTGTGCATCTTCCGTGGTAGCGGCGCTGCGTGTGCGGCCATTGTAAGTGAAGAGCAGCTTGAATGGGTGCCCCCATTTGTATTTGATGCCCTGGGAGATTAGGGTGTTGGTAAAGGGCTTCATGGCTTTCCGCTTTAGCAGGGTTGATTGCGCCACGTCTGGGAAAATTTTGTATGGGTGCGATTGGAACTCGAGGTCCTTCTTTTCCCATGCGGCTTTTAAGATGGCCTCCTTCGTATTGTAAAAGGCGAAGGCAATGACAATGTCGCGTGGCGTCCCATCAGGTCTTTTCGGACCGAGTGCCCCGTGGATTCTATCGAACTCCAGTCGTTCGAGTGGGATAGCGGGCACAAGCTCCTGAAAGAGGGCTGTAGCTGTGGAGTTGACGTCTTCGATGGACTCCGGGAGGCCCCTGATGCGGAGATTGCCTCTGCGAGCTCTGTTTTCCGCATCTTCTTGGCGGAGAAGAGCTTCGGTTAGGGCCGCCTTCATGGTGGTGGTGTCTGTTTTGATCTCTGCAATGTCCTTCTCCTGGGCCTCGATCACGGTGGTAGCATTATCGAGCCTTTCCTCGACATCCTCCACTCAGGATCCCAGCCTGCTAAGCTCGCGGGTGAAGTGTGCTGCTAGTTTGTTAGTAGCAGAGTCAAGCTCTCGATGAAGTTCACGCTGCAGCAAGGACTTGATCTTATGGAGCAGGGTGGCGTCCCTATCAGGTGCTTCAGCTTGGGAGGTTTGGGAGGCAGACTCATCACCGGAGTCATATGTGGCAGATTTGGAGTTGCGTGATTTTCGCGCTCCGGAGCTGGTGGCGCCCGCCATATTGTTCTGGCTTCGGATCCGCTGAGGGAGCTCCCGGGGTGCTTCTTCCTCGATTTCCTCCAAGGGTCTGTGGGGCATTGCGTGCCTGAGGTGCTTAGCCGTCTGAAAATGTTGAAGAGGTTAAAAAAGTATACCTCTAAAGGTGCTTAATCTGAACCTATGCAGCGTGGCAGTGCAGAGCTAGCTCAGACAGCGTCCATCCGTCAGACCAGCTCGCCACGCCCCCTCTTATAAGTTTTTGCTTATATTTAGAGGACAGGCTATTATTCCACTTACTCATAAACTCATCTGGTCACATGTTGTTTCTAATGCTTAGCCAGCCAGAGACTGACTTGTAGGGTTAGAGAAAAACGCTTGTGTAAAAAAAAAAATCATTCTTTAAATAGGCCATCTTTGCTCTGTGGGGCAGATTAAGTTGCAATTTATCATTGCTATATGAAAATGCCAGTACACTGGACCCAATAACCTGGTGTTAGGTGTGAGAAATATATTGCATATGGTACTGATGATTAAACTGTTAGTTAACATGCTATAGTAGTAGAAGTCAGTTGATATTTCTGGATTCTTGCACATATTGAATTTGGTAGTGTTTTCACTTGGCAATAATAGCTGTACAGGGGCAGAAATGCAGACTTGGTGTCTAGCTTCCTTCCTTCCTACCTCAGAGATTTTTTTTCATATAATGGAGTCAAAAATATATCCGCTGATAAGTCTGGTAAAAATCTGTACTTGTGTATCTCTAAGTTACCATGGTAAAGAGATGGTTGTACAGAGTGTTCCCACAGCAAAATCATCAACTTTTATGCTGTAGCCAAATTGTTAAGCAGCAGTTAAATCTCTACAAGAGTGGTGTGTAATTGCTTCAATTTTTATCCCTCAGCTATGTGTATGTTCTCACAAAATGACCATGTAGCCGTTGATGAAAACCTATTCCCAAGAGCATGAAGGAAATGCCTGTTAGGGTTTAGGGGCTTTAGTCAGAGGCTTGTTTTGTAAAGCTGCAAATAATATAATTGAGATGAAAATTTAACGTAGATGAGCTCCTGTCTCAATATGGTCAGTGTATTAGTCATCCAGTGATCCTCTTGTTCTAAAGACCTCCGCACCTATTACATCCTAGCTCAACAAACCGGTTTTGAAAGGGGCAAAGCATTTAGTTAAAAGTGATTGTGGTAAAGCAAGTCTATCCATTCATATCAAACAGGAGTGAACTATCCTTTTATAGAAAACTCATAGATACTTGAGTCATTCACTATGCCTCTGCACGAAAGGATCTGAAATCCCACATATGACCTGTAGATCAAGCAGAGCTGAGCAACGCTAGGTTAAGACTAATGGCAGTGTTTTTTTATGTAGTGCTTCTTAACTACTGAACAGGGACAGTCCATAACTAGAAATGACCAGAAAGATTTTTTTTCCAACTCGATTGTTATAATGACTGATTTACAGTGGTGTGAAAAACTATTTGCCCCCTTCCTAATTTCTTATTCTTTTGCATGTTTGTCACACTTAAATGTTTCTGCTCATCAAAAACAGTTAACTATTAGTCAAAGATAACATAATTGAACACAAAATGCAGTTTTTAAATGATGGTTTTTATTATTTAGTGAGAAAAAAAAACCTCAAAACCTACATGGCCCTGTGTGAAAAAGAAATTGCCCCCTGAACCTAATAACTGGTTGGGCCACCCTTAGCAGCAATAACTGCAATCAAGCATTTGCGATAACTTGCAATGAGTCTTTTACAGCGCTCTGGAGGAATTTTGGCCCACTCATCTTTGCAGAATTGTTGTAATTCAGCTTTATTTGAGGGTTTTCTAGCATGAACCGCCTTTTTAACCACTTGAGGACCGTGGGCTTTACCCCCCTTAAAGAGACTCTGTAACAAATTTTTCAGCCTTAGTTCTTCTATCCTATAAGTCCCTATGCCTGTTCTAATCTGCTCTGGCTTACTGCAGTCTTTCCTAACTGCACTGTCTCTGTAATAAATCAATGTATCTTTCCTCTGTCCTGTTTGTCGGGCTAAGGCTTGATTGTGTGGAATGTGCAGGGCTGCTTGTGATTGGTAGAAGCGATACACACCCTCTGCAGGCCCCCTGCACACTCTGAATGACTCACACACTATGCTTAGCTGAGCCTATTAGAAGCTGGTTAGTTTGTTTGTAAACACTGCCTAAAACTGTTAATTACAAGCCAGGATTGCAGCAGAGAGTGGCAGAAACAGCACAGAGGGGCACAGGAGAAAATAATGAATAGAATGGTATGCTTTTTATTGTAAGAATATTAGAGTACAGATTCTCTTTAAGGACCGGCCACTTTTTTTCCATTCAGACCACTGCAGCTTTCACGGTTTATTGCTCGCTCATACAACCTACCACCTAAATGAATTTTGGCTCCTTTTCTTGTCACTAATAAAGCTTTCTTTTGGTGCTATTTGATTGCTCCTGCGATTTTTACTTTTTATTATATTCATCAAAAAAGACATGAATTTTGGCAAAAAAATGATTTTTTTAACTTTCTGTGCTGACATTTTTCAAATAAAGTAAAATTTCTGTATACATGCAGCGCGAAAAATGTGGACAAACATGTTTTTGATTAAAAAAAAACCCATTCAGTGTATATTTATTGGTTTGGGTAAAAGTTATAGCATTTACAAACTATGGTGCAAAAAGTGAATTTTCCCATTTTCAAGTATCTATGACTTTTCTGACCACCTAGACATAAAAAGAAGGGGCGCTTTGAGCCTTCTATAAAACACAGTGACCTCGTCTCCTAGGCAGGTCTCACCTGATTCCAGAGTGGCTGGTACAGCGTACACAGCCTCGGTATGCCTGCGTCTCGCTTGGCCGAGCCGGGGACCGAGCTCTCAGCGTGGAGGCGGATGTGACGTCATGTCCCAGACTCCTTCAGGATCGGTGGCTATGGCAACCAGAACGCTCGCCCTCAGAGGCGGCGAGTGATATTCCTATCCAGGGAGAGCGGCTGTGGGTGGATCCCACGGCTGCGTAGGTAGTGAAGGTGCATAAATCTAAGATTGTACTGGCAAAGTACAAATTTATTAAAAACAAACAACGCGTTTCGCGGAGGCACACCCTCCGCTTTTTCAAGTTAATCATATAGTTTTTAAAAGATACACCTTCCTTATATACTCAATACACAATTCCTATCAGCCAATAGGCTTAACATGGGCGGGGATGTCATTACCTTAGATCACCTAAGTGGCGGCCCAGGGTGTACATCTCCTAATATAGGAGCATAGTACACTCATTTAGACATGACTATGCATACCTTTATAAATACAAATTAAAAATTAATAATAAAAATTACAATTAATGGTGGTTTTGGTGTGGTTTGGCCAAAACTAGTGTATTATTACAAGGATTAATTGTAAGACAGAACCCTACTACATGTAGCACCTATTGGCCTTACAAAGAACAGACCCCTCCCAAAAAGCCTCTCTCCTCCATCCACCCCCCACCCACACCACATAATTATGCATATACATATAGTAATATATAAAAAACATAGATTGCATACAAGTAACCAATAAGGGGTGGGGGAGTAGAATACATTAAGGGGGAATGTAATGGACCGAGAAATAACAAGCCCACTAGTAGTTGGCCATATATGTATGCCCGACGCAGTGCACACACACACATATGCACCCTCGCACACACCATCTCCCCAAACAGCCTCCATTGGGCTATAGAAATCAAATCGACCCCTTTTCAAAATTAACGTACAACTGGCTGAAGGTGGCTCATTTCTTCTAAACACTTATTTAGACCCCCTGGCTCCAGGGTCCCCAGTTTTAGGATCCAAAATGACTCGCGTCTGCACAGGACACGGTACCTTTCATACTTATTATGATGTACCACCTGTTCCATGATAGTGGCCCTCAGCAACTTGAAGTCCCTACCATGGACAAGGTGAAAGTGTTTGGATACCCCATGGTTTAGTTCTCCTCTCTTGATATTAGACCTGTGTTTATTCAGTCTCGTCTGAAACTTTTGGGTGGTGCGACCAACATTTCTGACCACCTGTCATGTTTCATGAGGGGCTAGAATTCCAGCATAGCATAAATACCCCCCAAATGACCCCATTTTGGAAAGAAGACATCCCAAAGTATTCACTGAGAGGCATAGTGAGTTCATAGAAGATATTATTTTTTGTCACAAGTAAGCGGAAAATGACACTTTGTGACAAAAAAAAAAAAAATTCCATTTCTTCTAACTTGCGACAAAAAAAAATGAAATCTGCCACGGACTCATCATGCCATGTGATAGGGGGTGATTGATGGGTAATTAGTGGGTGTTTAGAGGAGACAATAGATGTAAACACTGCGCTTGGGTGGTGATCTGATGTCGGATCTGCGGGCGATCTATTGGTGTGGATGGGTGATCAGATTGCCCGCAAGGGGCAGGTTAGGGGCTGATTGATTGATGGGTGGCAGTGACAGGGGGTGATTGATGGGTGATTGACAGGTGATCAGGGGGGATAGATGCATACAGTACACAGGGGGGGGGGGGGTCTGGGGAGAATCTGAGGGGTGGGGGGTGATCAGGAGGGGGCAGGGGGGGGTAAAAAAAACTAGCGTTGACAGATAGTGACAGGGAGTGATTGATGGGTGATTAGGGGGGTGATTGGGTGCAAACAGGGGTCTGGGGGGTGGGCAGGGGGGGGTCTAAGGGGTGCTTTGGGCGATCTGGGGCAGGGGGGGGGAGACATCAGTGTGCTTGGGTGCGACACAGGGTGGCTGCAGCCTGCCCTGGTGGTCCCTCGGACACTGGGACCACCAGGGCAGGAGGCAGCCTGTATAATACACTTTGTAAACATTACAAAGTGTATTATACACTTTGTATGCGGAGATCGTCGGGTTAACATCCCGCCGGCGCTTCCGTATGGCCGGCGGGATGTTGCGGCGGGTGAGCGGAGACAGGCGCCGGCGGATGACGCGATCGTTCCGCCTATGCCCCTACAAGGACCGCCGCCATTTGTCAATACGGCGGTCGGGAAGTGGTTAAGGTCATGCCACAACATCTCAATAGGATTCAGGTCAGGACTTTGACTAGGCCACTCCAAAGTCTTCATTTTGTTTTTCTTCAGCAATTCAGAGGTGGATTTGCTGGTATGTTTTGGGTCATTGTCCTGCTGCAGCACCCAAGATCGCTTCAGCTTGAGTTGACGAACAAATGGCCGGACATTCTCCTTCAGGATTTTTTGGTAGACAGTAGAATTCATGGTTCCATTTATCACAGCAAGCCTTCCAGGTCCTGAAGCAGCAAAACAACCCCAGACCCAACCACTACCACCACCATATTTTACTGTTGGTATGATGATCTTTTGCTGAAATGCTGTTACTTCTACGCCAGATGTAACGGGACACACACCTTCAAAAAAGTTCAACTTTTGTCTTGTCGATCCACAAGGTATTTTCCCAAAAGTCTTGGCAATCATTGAGATTTTTTTTAGCAAAATTGAGACAAGCCTTAATGTTTTTGCTTGAAAGTGGTTTGCGCCTTGGATATCTGCCATGCAGGCCGTTTTTGCCCAGTCTCTTTCTTATGGTGGAGTCGTGAACACTGACCTTAATTGAGGCAAGTGAGGCCTGCAGTTTTTTAGATGTTGTCCTGGGGTCTTCTGTGGCCTCTCGGATGAGTTTTCTCTGCACTCTTGGGGTAATTTTGGTCAGCCGGCCACTCCTGGGAAGGTTCATCACTGTTCCATGTTTTTGCCATTTGTGGATAATGGCTCTCACTGTGGTTCGCTGGAGTCCCAAAGCTTTAGAAATGGCTTTATAACCTTTACCAGACTGATAGATCTCAATTACAGTGCTTTTGTTCTAATTTGTTCCTGAATTTCTTTGGATCTTGGCATGATGTCTAGCTTTTGAGGTGCTTTTGGTCTACTTCTCTGTGTCAGATAGCTCCTATTTAAGTGGTTTCTTGATTAAAACAGGTGTGGCAGTAATCAGGCCTGGGGGTGACTACGGAAATTGAACTCAGGTGTGATAAACCACAGTTAAGTTATTTTTTAACAAGGGGGGCAATCACTTTTTCACACAGGGCCATGTAGATTTGGAGTTTTTTTTCTCACTAAATAATAAAAACCATAATTTAAAACTGCATTTTGTGTTCAATTATGTTATCTTTGACTAATAGTTAACGGTTTTTAATTAGCAGAAACATTTAAGTGTGACAAACATGCAAAAGAATAAGAAATCAGGAAGGGGCAAATAGTTTTTCACACCACTGTATAAAGCACCATCATCTTACATGGCACTGGGCGCAGAGTAAGAAACAAGCATGGGTACATAAAAATAGACATTCGTACATAATTTAGAGGCGATGGATAATTTGGTGGTTGTAGTGACAAATATGCTGTGATTAACAAAATGCATGGCAGCCTACAAGAGTGCAGTCTACGGGTTTGATGCATATTTTTCTTGTTGCAATTTGTATGTACCTTGGAACAGAATTAATCCAAATAAGCATCGACCAGTTTCAAGCTGCTTACAGAACACAGCATAATTTGCATGAAGCTGGAAAAATATGCATCTCATTGATCATTCTTGTCCACAGCCATCAGTTTTGGCAAAAAAACAAATCGTTTATACAAACGGCAAACCTATTGCAGTTGTTTTTTTCTAGAAGGCTTCTATTTAAATGTTTCATTTAATACACATCCCTGTTTAAAGTGGAACAGTAAACTGTTTAGCCCATGTAATGTCAAATAAAAAATACCGCAAATTTGTGTTCAGGTGAAATCCTTCCCTTGTGCTTTTGTCAGGAGCGTGCCCTGTGCTGTAGCACAGCTGTACCCAGAGGGTGGTTCATTTAGATCTTATTGCTGACTCTAGCTTGAGAAATTAGTTCCATCTAAACTGCTTTTACCATAATCCCTGCTGGCAGTATCTTTTCTACTTTAGTTGTTCATACCGCCACACAAATACCAGTATTCATACTAGTATCATGTTCATAATACTGTATATTAATTTATCTGATGTGACTTCAACAGATACACACAGTATGTACACTCTGCTGGCTAACTGTTGAGCTTAATGAGCTCCATCTATGTGGAAGCAAGGCTAAATATCACAGCTATCAGCATGTAATAATAATGCAGTCCTAATGGCGTTTTGTCAAGACTGCTTCAGCAGGAGCTTGGACAGGCCTCTGAGGTCTAAGTGACCGGAAGCTGAGGAGTAGTTCACATATAACATTACACTGTACACCTACCCACATGCTCTACACTTACACATGTACCGTAGGTACATGCGCTGTACACTTACCCATATGTTAAAATATCCTCCTACTTGCACCAGGCTTCTGTTATTTAGTGCACAAGGTGGATCAGCGCAACACCAGGCCGCCTCCGAATGGCCTCCATCAGAGATGCGCTGAGCCCCCCCCCCCAGGAACTACAAACGCACCTTGAACCCAAACAGAAGCTCTGCATATACACCAAAAGCATGGCTGTTAAGTGGGAGCAGCTGACCAAAAACGAATTACATTAGTACATAGCAAGGAAATGAGCAGCGCTACTTAAAAACAGATTAGTGCCTACCTGCAAAAGAGTGCAAGCCCCACTTGTGGGGTCGAATACACACCGAGCATACACATGACCTGTCTACCACTAGAGGAGGATGTTGGTTTCCATTAACAGCTTTCGATTTTATTTGATTAGCCGCACCCAGGCTATGCATGTACATAGGTTAGGATTTAGTTAGTGTTAGGCCCCTCCCATGGAGGATTGACTTCTTCGCAGTGGGAGGGACGAGTACTTAATAGGTTGCATGCAAGCTGTTAATGGAAACCAACATCCTCCTCTAGTGGTAGACAGGTCATGTGTATGCTCGGTGTGTATTCGACCCCACAAGTGGGGCTTGCACTCTTTTGCAGGTAGGCACTAATCTGTTTTTAAGTAGCGCTGCTCATTTCCTTGCTATGTACTTCTGTTATTTAGTATTTATATAGCACCAACATCTTCCTTGGCTCTTTACAGAGTGCATATTCATGTCACTGTCTCTCAGAGGAGCTTGCAATCTAATCCCTACCTTAGTCCTATGTCCATTGTAGTCTAGGGCCAATTTAGGGGCATGTTTTTTTGGATGTGGGAGGATGCTGGAGTTCAGAATGTATTGTTCCATTTAATTTCAACAAACGCACACCATACAAATAATTCCACCCTTTATGACAAAAATATTTAAAAAAAGAGTCTTCAGTTTAAGTGGCCACTATAACCATTCCCATTTGTGTAAAATGAATGTAAGAGTTCAGCACCCATGAAAAAATTCTAAAGTTTGTAGCGGAGAACCTCAACCTGTCTGTCCTTGAGTACCTTCAGGGCAGTGACATCCAAAGAAAAGAATTAGGTTGGCGTCTCCAAGTAATGATATAGCTCTTTTAATAAAACCTGGCTCTTTATTTCTTCAAGTTAAAAGGGTGTAAAAACAAGGGGCTGCATAACAGCGACAGCCCTGCTGTTTCAGGCAGTACAGCTTTTACGTTAAGCTGACCAGCACCCTTAATACATACTCATAATTCAGTCACCTTATATACAGAAACCTTCCCCCGAATTGACCAATGGCAGGAGAGGACCGCCCACATGGACCTGATGGAAGACTGGGGTCTAAGAAGCACATCAATAGGAAGAATTCTTTACAATCGTTATGCTTGCACTAGAACAAATCATGGGATGTTGTGCTCTTGAATATTTGGTCATTTTTCTTTTCCTCTTGGAATTGCAGGATGGAATTTGCTATTGACAAGCTTAAAAGAACAGGGAACCAAAAAGGAATTTTTATTCTTCGATGCAGTCCTAAAGAATTCAACAAGTATTTCCTCACATTTTCAGTAGAGGTAATTGTATAATGGCTTATGAACTGTGATTTGTTTTTTTGCAATGCTTTTTATTATATATCACAACAATGCTTAACTACTTTGGGACCAGGTAATATATTGATAGGTTTCCCCATTATAGATAGCAAGGCTTAGGCATCCCCAGCATAGATAGCAAGGTTTAGGTCTCCCCAGTATAGGTAGCCAGTAAATACTTGCCTCTACTGACATTCCTCCGGCGATCGTCGTTGCCCCTCCGCCCTGCCCGGCATCCAGCATCCAGCATCGCACTGCCGCGAAGTTCCATGTCCCTGCTTAATGACGTCATCAAGGCAGGCTGGATGCTGGGCAGAGCGGAGGGGAAACAATGATTGCCAGCGGTACGTCAAGATAGGTGAGTCGATCCTATCTTTCTGCTGCCACCTAGTGATCACTACGATCGGCGGCAATCGTAGTTATCACGTGATCAGGAGCCAATTTCCATGGCTCCTGGTCAGTGAGGGGAGATGTCAGCTGTCATAACGCAGCTGAATCTCCCCATTCAGCTGCGCACAGTGGGTCCAAGGGATGTTACAGCTAAAGAGAACCAGAGGTGGCTTGTTCGAATCCTATTAGCACACAGAGGCTGGGTCTGCATATAATGCCCAGCCTCTGTTGCTATACTGTTTCCCCCCAGGCCCCCCCTGCGCTCTGCTGGGCCCCATAAATCACACAGCTGTGCTAGCGGCACAGCGTGTCGCCAGCAGGCTGTTTACTGCTGTACTGTCAGTCTCGCCGCTGCCCCGCTTCCTCTGTCGCCGCTCTCCGCCCGCGTCCCTTCCCTCCTCTATGTCGCCGCTCCCCGCCCGTGTCCCTTCCCTCCCCTCTGACACTGCAAAAGGTAAACAGCGCGGGAAGGGGAGGGCCTGGGGGGAAACAGTGTAGCAACAGAGGCTGGGCATTATAGGCAGACCCAGCCTCTGTGTGCTAATAAGATTCGTACAAGCCACCTCGGGTCTCTTTAAGTCAATTCAGCAGCACAGGAAGGAACTGTAACATCCCTAGTTCATAAGTGGTTTTAGGCCAGATTCTTTTTCTGCTTATATATACTCTCCCAGAGAAATAATTATTTTAAATGAACCAAACTACAGTGCCAGGGTGGCCTGGTGCTGCCATCCATTTTGGTTTTAATGAGGATGTAATGGCAGTTCTGCATGGCATCAGTGCTTGGTGGAGGTGATATATACACACTTCAGCACCGTTTCTTGGTGTCTGTGTCTGTAGGCAATCATGATTGACCTCTCTCCATTTTTCCCCTCATTTTTAAAAATGCTGTTCTTGCCTGTGTCTAGCTATCTGTTTGTGTTGCACTTTTAAAGAAATGTGTGACATCGAAAATTGCTTTAAATTTCCTCTTGCAGCGTTCTGGAGTATCTGAGGCTAAGCACTGTTTGATAACCAAGACTGCAAATGGGGAATACAATTTGCGAGGAGCCAAGAAAAATTTTGACACACTGAAGGATTTGTTAAACTGCTATCAGAAGGAGACGGTCCGCTCTGATGGCATTATATTTCAGTTCAGCCGATGCTGTCCCCCTAAACCTAAAGGTTAGAAATTGTACTTTTTCACTGTAAAGGCATAGATTAATTCTAACATATGGTTTTCATTCTCTTATTAGTAGTAATTTTAAGTCTAGGTGGTAGGCTTGTTATAAGCTCTAGAGAATGTTTCTAGTACTGTATTATAACTTAGATGATATTGCAAAGTAAGGCAATGTAACAAGTCAAATCATGTTTTGTGAGTTCAACAGTTATGTGGAAATCAAAGCGTACCTGAACTTACATGTGTTAAATATGACTACATATAGTACTAAGCATTCTAATAACCAGGCTATATCCACTTTTTATTTTTCTGCTTTCTAAAAGTTAAGTCTTTTACACCCATTTGAAGACCTTTGTCCAGGAGCGATTGATACTGTGAGTGACAGTGCAGGACCGAGGCCGTGCTTATTGCTAGCCTACATGCTAACAACACGTTTTTATGCGATGGAGTGGGGGGTGGCAAAGGAGCAGCATAGAGCGAATGGGGTTGGTGGGAAGAACAATGCCTTCCACCAGCTCTTGGCCATTGCTATCTGTCAGGCAGATTGTTTACTAACACACTAGGCAAATCGCTTTTCAAAATGCTAGATTTTTGCCCAAGTAATACGAGGGTTATCTGGAACTTAAAGAAAAGGCTGTTTTTATTTAATTCGTTAAAGTGATCCTTAAGTCTGGTATAAAAAAAAAAAGTTTTAATCACCTGGGGCTTCCCTCAGCCCCCTGCAGCCGATCGGTTCCCCCGCCGCCTCGCTCTGATCCTCCTGGAACCGACGGCGACCACTTCCGGTTTCGCCGTCGGGACCCGACAGGCATGGGAACGCGAGTCATTCTCCGCGTTCCCAGCCAAAATATCGCCCCCTATGGTGCTATTGCGGCCAGGAGGATGACTCGCGTTCTCATGCCTGTCGGGTCCTGACGGCGAAACCGGAAGTGGTGCCGTCGGGTCCAGGAGGATCAAAGCGAGGCGGCGAGGGCACCGATCGGCTGCAGGGGGCTGAGGGAAGCCCCAGGTGATTAAAACTTTTTTTTTTTTTTTTTTTTACCAGACTTAAGGATCACTTTAAGGCAGTGTTTCTCAAACCTGTCCTCGTGGCTCCCCAACAGTGCATGTTTTAGAGGCAGCCTCACCTAAGTACAGGTGGGATAATGTCTCAGCTAGGTGGATTCCATTTAGCTGAGACTTTAATTACCCCACCTGTGCAAAGGTGAGGTTGGCTGATGGTGTAAGCAGTTGGCTGATGGTGTAATGGTTAAGGGCTCTGCCTCTGACACAGGAGACTAGGGTTCGAATCTCGGCTCTGCCTGTTCAGTATGCCAGCACTAATTCAGTAGGAGACCTTTGGCAAGTCTCCCTTACACTGCTACTGCCCATAGAGCGCGCCCTAGTGGCTGCTGCTCTGCTCTGGCGCTTTGAGTCCGCAAGGAGAAAAGCGCAATATAAATGTTATTTGTCTTGTCTTGTCTTGCAAAACATGCACCGTTGGGGAGCCTCAAGGACAGGTTTGAGAAACACTGCATTAACCACTTGAGGACCCACCCTTTACCCCCCCTTAACGACCAGCGCTGTTGTAGCTGATCTGTGCTGGGTGGGCTCTGCAGCCCCCAGCACAGATCAGCGTGCAGGCAGAGCGACCAGATCGCCCCCCCTTTTTTCCCCACTAGGGGGATGATGTGCTGGGGGGGTCTGATCGCTCCTGCCTGCGGGTGTTGTGGGGGGGGGGGCACCTCAAAGCCCCCCTCCGCGGCGAAATCCTCCCCCTCCCTCTCCTACCTGGCCCCCCCTGGTAAGCCGGGCTGCACAGGACGCTATCCGTCCTGTGCAGCCAGTGACAGGCTGTCTCCGGTCACATGGCGGCGATCCCCGGCCGCTGATTGGCCGGGGATCGCCGATCTGCCTTACGGCGCTGCTGCGCAGCAGCGCCGTACAAATGTAAACAAAGCGGATTATTTCCGCTTGTGTTTACATTTAGCCTGCGAGCCGCCATCGGCGGCCCGCAGGCTATTCACGGAGCCCCCCGCCGTGAATTGACAGGAAGCAGCCGCTCGCACGAGCGGCTGCTTCCTGATTAATCAGCCTGCAGCTGGCGACGCAATACTGCGTCGCTGGTCCTGCAGCTGCCACTTTGCCGACGCGCGGTATAAGCGTGCGGTCGGCAAGTGGTTAAGGAAACATTTTATTTATGACACACTGGCCAATATGCAATTCACTTTTTCACCTGAGTTTTCTCCTAGGAGATAATTTTTCATCTTCAATTTAAAATAACTTTTTAGCTCTTTGCAATGGAAAATGTACCAAAAAGTATGTGAAAAATTACTGTAAAAAATATTTTGAGTATTTGCTTGCTGGTGGTTTACAAGGCATTTTATTTTAAGTTGTGAAAATATCACCTGGGAGAAAACTCAGGTGAAAAATTGAATTGCATATGGATCACTGTATCTTCTGACTATTTCTTCACATAACCACCTACTTTGTTTAAGAATGTATCATATAATTTTACAAGGTTTTCAATTGCTTTGTTGTAGTAACATCACCTTCCTTACTTCAGTTGGAGGGATTTGGGTGGGGGGACTGCTTCATGTTAATGCTGCTGAACAAACAGTTAATGGCCTTCTGTGATCACATGACAAGCATCACAGGGAGAGAAGAGATCATCTTGACGGATGCAAGTTGTATTGCGTTGTTGAATACCTTGTGCAGCAGGTAAAGGCATATGGGTGTTATTTTCTGGCTGACCCTCGAATAAAGGCTGTATTTATTTGTATAATGTAATTGAGAAATCACAATTATTCCCCCATCACATCCTATCTAGTATGTGATCTCTAAGGGGTGAAGTTATATGACCCTGTTTAGTCCTCCACATCATTCACAAAAGCGATTTATATATGCAGAGAGCACATTTATGCAATAATGATATAGCCATTCTCCTTCTAAAACTATGTATACACCAAGGGATTGCGGTCACCCGGCAGGGATCGGGACTCATCGGAGAGTGCATAGTTGACACTGTACAGATGCATCACTAGCATCCAGGCTAGCAACATGTCTGCTGCTATAATTGGGTGTGGAGGGGCAACGAGCTACACACGACAGAGCAGCTTACGGCAGGCAGGGTAGGTTAAGAAGAGAATGCATACGTTACTTACCTGGGCGTCGGGGATTGGTAAAGATCCAGAATGTTGGATCTTTAGCAGATGTCAGGCTGCTGCTGTACTTGTACAATGGATTCACTCAAGATTCTCAGCCATAGGCAGTCTTTGTTGGCTGCTATGGCCAAGTTCAATCCAGCATGTATATGAAGCTTTATTGCAGTTATCCTGCTGTAACCTTTTCCTTGCTTTATAACATTTCCTCTTGATATTTTCATTGTAGTTGGCCATGTTTAGGGCACCTGTATATAAATGGATATTCAAATCAACCTGAACTGAATGGAATGTGTACAGCCCTGTTGTTGGCTTCCTTTGGAAAATACTAGTTGTCTGGCTGTTGCCATGCATGCTTCTGAATTATTGCCTCAGAACAAGTATACAGACTAGGATTTCTTTCTGTACTCTGCATTGCCTTCATGAATGTTTCAGATGTATAAGATCAGCAGTAGAGTCTGGCAACTAGCATTTTTAAAACATAATTAAGGATGTCATGCACCATAAAAAATTGGATGCCCAATCTACCTTGGGCCAAGTAACTTTTTTTTTTTTTTTTTTTTTTTTTTAGTGTTTAGGTGATGGCCGGGGAGTTTTAAACAGCCACTGTCAGCCTCGCCTATAAAGGGCAAAAGCAGTAGTGATCTGATAAGTCTTTTCACTCAACATCACCCGTCTGATGATGGTTGTTGAGTAATGACTTTTTGGTTTCTGTAGCTGAACATTAATATGCGCTGACATGAGACTCTCTTTTTCGATCCAGCTGAAAATCAGAAGTTCATGCGACAGTTCGCTCTTGTCTCTGAATGCCCTTGCATTAACAAGTTGTTGCTAGTGATTTGTAGCACAGTCTTTTACTAGTGAAACTGTGCTGGTGTCCAGCCAAGCTTCATACGTATTCCCTAAGGATGCTTTCACAGTAAGACGTTACAGGCGCACATTAGTGCAGCCAGTAACGCAGCCCAACGCATAGTAATGTAAAATCAATGGGCTGTTCACAGTGCCCACATTGCGTTACATTGTAACGCTGCACGTTCTGGGAAAGTGCAGCATGCAGTACGTTATATGCGGCTTTAGCCGCCTTAGACTGTGTGCACATGCTCAGTAATGTTGGAGGAGGAGGTCTCCCCTCCTCCTCCGCAGCCAGCCACATGGCTAATTAATATTCACTGCACTGTGGAGACTCGTGGTGGGACTGTAGTGTTGTCTGGATCATGAACGAATCGTTCATTTGATCCGGATCTTTTTTGTGAGTCGAATCATCCGGATCTTCACAATGAAAGATTCGGTTCACAGTGGATGTCTGTCTGGAAGAAACAGGAACATACAGAATGTACAGTGCAGGGAAAGTCCTGTCCAGCTAGTCATTTCACCTAGTCTGCTTCCCTAGTAAAATGATTCAAAGATCCAGATCTTTTCAATGATTGATTCAAATGATCCGAATCCTTAAAAAGATCTGGACTTCCTATCACTAACCTGGAGCGGCTGCTTGAGAGCTGCATAACGCAGCTCAATCTGACGTCCAACTTCAACACCACCATGCGTTGCGTTAGGGGCACGTTATGTGACCATAACGTCCCCTAAAACGCAACGTCTTGGTGGGAAAGTAGCCTAAAACTGCTGTGGTATACAACCAAGCCTTCATACTTATTACTTCCTTGGATTTTTTTTCTTTCTGTTTCACGCACATATCACAAATAATGGCCATTACTTTGATAAACGGTGGAGTAACCTTGTCATCCCTGTCTATTCCTATTCCCAAACCTGTCCTCAAGTTTCATCAGTCATGCACATTTTGTAGAGAACCTCATATATTAACCATATAATTAGGGCCGGTTTCCACTACAAAGTGATGCGAATGCGGCCACCTAGCCACATCGCATCACTTTCGCCTCCGGCCGCATCACTTCCGCATCTCCCTATGCGGAAGTCAATGGAGGAGATGGGACGCAGCTGCGGGCGGATGCGGCCGTGCGAGAATCTGCAGCATGCTGCAGATTCTCTGATCGCTCCGCACAACATGCACGCAGTGGAAACTCTTCCATTGCTGTGCATGTGTTTCAGGACACCTGCGGTGCGATGCGGCTATGTAGCCGTATCGCACCGCTCCTAGTGGAAACGGGCCCTTAGTGTCTCAGCAACGCAGATTAATTAACTCTGCGGATATCAACAAATGTGAGTTCATAATGGACCTTGAGGATTTGTTTTGGAAAAACTGTTCTTGACAATAAAATAATCTATTGAGTATTATTATTATTTAGTATTTATATAGCGCCAACATCTTCCGCAGCGCTGTACAGAGTATATCATCTTGTCACTAATTGTCCCTCAGAGGAGCTCACAATCTAATTTCCTACCATAGTCCTATATCTATGTATGTATTTTGTACCTTGCAGATGTTGACCTGGCTGGGATTCGAACTGGGGACCCAGCGCTGCAAGGCGAGAGCGCTAACCACTACGCCACCGTGCTACATACCATTATCATATTTAGTTCATAATCGTATATTTTTCAGCATTAATACATTTTGCGCACACAAATATCAAATATTTTACGTGTCATTGGTACCCTTTTTTCTGATTTACAGTACTAAATATTTTTTTCCCCCCTATTCTAGAGAAATCAAACTTGATTATCTTCAGGAGCAACAGAGTATCTGATATCCCGTTATCACCTTCATTACAGAGGCACAATAATGTGAATCAGATGGTTTTTCACAAGATCAGAAGTGAAGACTTGACTTATGTATGTTTTCTGAAGCATTAATGACTATGCTATTGGTTATTCTCATAACTGTATGATGAATTGTAATGAGTCACTTTAGAATTATAGTCTTACATAATACAAAATATAATGTGTTTCCCTAGTCTGTAGTGCCCATAAAGTTGCCTTTTTTCCTTTTGTCTCAAAGTAATGTAATCTGTGTAAAAATTACAAGTTCCCCCAGTACAACATGGGTATGTTATACCGGTTTAATAAATAAACCTCTTCTGTGAGGAAAATGGTCTCTTTCCTGTTTAAAGTTACTGAATCACGCACAGATGAACTCCTGTTCTGTCTGCTTAGTTTTATCTACAGAAATGAGGGTTAAATGACAGAGCTTCAGAGCAAAGTCTATAAGCCCTTCATTAACTTTTTTTTTTAATTAAACGGTTGGTTATCCCTAAATGTTCTTATAGTGTGGCTGGAGCCAATAGGATTTGTTTCTTCTTTGCGGAGATACACAGGGGTACAAAAGGTATAAGTAAATGCAGAGCGGACATTTTGACTATGGTATATTTCTACTTCAAAAATAAAAAGGCAAGTCATATTTTATTTAAAAACAAAGCAATACTATAAATATTGGGTGTAACAATGGCGGTGTAGCACACTAAAATATCACTCTAATTTAAAAAAAAATACAGTGAAGCAGTATCACACTTGGGTATCTTAGGAAGCACACATGTATAGTGCAAGCAATTCACAGTCCAATGCTGTACTGCAAAAAGTCCCCTTTTTCCAAAACCACTGTGGTCATTCCACTTTCATTCAGTAGCAATATGCTGTAGGCAGAATCAGAATTTCTATGATCCGCCAAATGATAAGCATTCGCCAAAGCACTTGGACCCAATGGTTAAAGAAGGTCATAAAACACTTTTTGTGCCATTATAAGCCTCCCCTTTCCTATATAATCCAGCTCCTCAGTTTCTTGCTCCTGCTGGCACTGTGCCTCTTGAACCCCCTCATAAGACATTAAGTACAGCATAGCACAAAATCATTTACATACATAATTAAAACACACAGCTTTTACAGCTGGTCATCAAAAGGGGAAGAGCCAGTTGTAAAAACTCTGTGTGCTGTTACCACCTGGATATTCGTGACTGTGCAATTATGTTTTCATAAAGTATGTAAACGATTTCATGCTATACTGCACTACTTTATTTTTTCCTATATTATATAACAATGCTCAACAAGAATAACCTGTTTAAAAAGGAGCCTTAAAAGTGTTCATCGTGGTTGGTGATTAATTATGATATCCTTTCTAAATATGCCATAGAGCAGTCAAGACAATGGAACATGAACTGTTTTGGGACTTGATAGAAGTGGTAGAATGTTGATTTCCACTTCTATACCAACAGGAAGCAGTTATTTTCATTACGACTTTATTTTCTTGGAAGTTTTATATGCAGGTTTAACTTATTCTAATTTGATGATTTAATCTGAGCAGTACATCCTGTATTTCCTTTATTGTTAGGTTTTAAAATTGTAAAAAAAAAATGAAATATTTTTTTGTGGTGCGTAATTTGAAGAAATTGCAATACTACTAGCATTACAAAACTATTACAGCAATTTTTATTTTTTTTTTAGCTGGAAAATCTTGGTCAGGGTACATTTACCAAGATATTCAGAGGTAAACGTGAGGAAATCGGGGACTACAATCAGGTTCATGAAACAGAAGTTCTTTTGAAGGTTTTGGATAAGACGCATAGAAATTACTCTGAGGTTTGTTTTTGTTTTTATGCTAATAACCTTTGCAGACTATGATGCGGAACAAAAGGTTTACTACTAATATGTACAATAGTCTGTGTAATGTACTTACTTGATTATTATATTCTGAAAATGTATGGTTTCTTAGTATATCTTATGCTTTCTAAGTACAAAGAAGGTATTTTTGTTTATTTATAAAGCCCTGACAGCACAGTTATCAAGTGTATGTTATTTCCACTTTGCAGCAGGAGCTCATCTCCTGGTATTCATGTAACCTTTTTACTTCGATTGCAAAATGTAGTTCATGAACGAAATTCATTTTCGTGCTGCATATTTCCTCAGCATGAACTGGATCTCTTCACTATTGCATAGAGCTGCTTAGCCTACCATGTCACAGGATTCTTTGCAGGTTTGCTGGAAAAAGGCTTCCTTCACTATTGGTAGTGCGAGTGTACACATGTTAGGTGCACAGAAACATTGGAGCCCAGTTCCAGCAAACCGGTTTTTGTTGGTTTAGGTTAAAAAGGGTATAGCTGCTGCCAAGTTCCTGGTTAAATCTTTGAACTGTGATTGCTTTGATGTGAGCCTATTTGGCATTGCAACAGGTAATAAGGCATGCAATTACAGCCAAAAGGCTGCTTGAAGCCCTGCGCTCAAGAATTCACGGATCACCAGGATCCAAATTGTATGGAAATGAGTAGTTATATCACCATATGTAATTATCATACATTAGCATATATTAAAAACTTTCTGATACCCTGGCAGTTACTTGAATCTGCCAAATATCATTAAAAAATACCAGTCCAGCCAAATATCATACAAACACTTTCCTGTTTTTTTAAAAAAGACAAATTAAAAAGTCCAAATTCTATCTAGCTTTTTTGAAGCTTCGCTGTAATCAATGTAGGCGAGTAGGTCCTTTTAAATATGCATTTCAATAAGAGTTGACCAGCGCTGCAAGATATTCATGTGTGTCACTCCCACCACCAACACCATATGGAGAGCGACTCACCAATTTAGTTGGACCACAGATTATAATGGTCAAATGCGCATGCGGGGAATTCAGGCTCCCCTCACCTATAATTAGTACTCCGCCCCTGCTGCAGTCACCACCAATCGTTGCGTTTTCAAAAAAACGCCTCCAACATATACAGTTTTCATCAAGATAAAATGGTGAGAAACTCACATAGCGCAACACTGTATAAAATCACATCTATTTATTCCTTTTTATGCACTTACAAATCCGCGGTTAGGTTTGGCACATAGAGTTTTTCCCACGGGCTCTCCCCCGCTTGGCCTCCCGGTATTGCCGAATGGAATCCTCAATCCTTTTTGTATGGGCCAGCCCTGGCCTCCCTCCGTCTGTTTGGAAGTGCGGAAGACACCGTCTGCAAAGAGGAATAGCTGCATATAAATAAGGTGTTACAAATAGAATAGGAGGATTGCACATTGGATAGCTGCACAAGAAAAAAGGTGCTGCTGCATGAGGAAAGTGGGAAGGGTTGGTCTCTGGACATGTGGCAGTGGGGTGCTGTGCAAAAATGAGGGGTCTGCCACATTTTACCACTTCCTTGACGTGTGAGGGTCAACAAATTTTGAAAACTTTGTGCCATGTTTTCATTGTCCAGCAACATTTTGAATCCATAGTTGGTTTTATGTACAGTGTATATTTTTATATTTTAGAGACACCTTTTTTGCGTATTCATTTGTAAGGTTTTTTTTTTTTTTTTTTTTTTAAGTGAATCGTGACGAATGTGTGTTTTTGTCTACACCCCCCCCCCCCCCTTTTTTTTACAGAGCATACATTTTTTAGGTTGTTTTATTTTGTGTGCATGTAAATGACCTTTCTTTGTTTTTGCTGTTTCAGTCGTTTTTTGAGGCAGCAAGCATGATGAGTCAACTTTCGTATAGGCATTTGATCCTGAATTATGGAGTTTGTGTTTGTGGGGATGAAAGTAAGTATTCAGTGTGATTTTGTTTATGCACTAAGCACAAAAAAAAATCTCCATTGTACATACACATAAAGGCTTAGAGGCCTGTTTATAAAGAATAGCATAACAGAAAAGGTCCTTGCTAAATATTATAACTTTCCCGAGGTGAGGAGAAAAAGTTTATTTTGGTCACTTTCACAGCAGCGTGTACTGCTTAGTGGAGAGGGGAGGTAGGAGGATTGGCAGTGCACCAGCAAGTAGCTTTCTGTAACTGCAGATTTTCTGCCAAGATTGCGGAGAACAGTTGTCACCAGCGCCGAACCACCCATGGCACCAAATGAAACCTTTGCATCAGTCGGCATGGGTGCTGGAGTGGCATCTTGCCCGCCTCCCTCCCTGTGGCCACCGATTGCCTTACCTTATCTTCAGTTACTTTCTCTATAACAGTCCCTGGCCCCTTGCATGCCGCTGCTACACAGAGTGAACTGCTGGGCCGCTGTGACAGGAGAGCAGCTCACCTATCAGCGCATATACAGGAAGTATGTATATACTTCCTGTATATGCGCTGCTATGGGAGCCGCTCTCCTGTCACAGCAGCAAAGCTGATCTGAGGTCTGTTTAGCAGCGGCATGCAAGGGGCCAGGGACTGTTATAGAGGAAGCGGCCATCAAGAAGGTAAGACGATTGGCAGCCGCAGGGAGGAAGGGGGGGACTACCTATATGGCTACCTATACTGGGCCTGGGGGCAACTATACTGGCTACCTATACTGGGCTTGGGGGCAACTATACTGGTGGTAACTATACTGACTTCTTCCTAGGGGCACCTACCTGGCTAACCTATACACTGACTACCTTTACTGGGGGCAACTACACTGACTACCTTTACTGGGGGCAACTGTACATGGCCGACCTATACATGGGGCACCTCTATACCTGGCTACCTACCTATACTGAGGGTGTTTTTTTTTCTCTTTGGTTGCACCGCAGCTATAACGTGCGGTGCAAATTGGCGGTTGCTGTGCGATCATTCAAAATTGGGAGGAGGGGCATGCTCACAAGTTTGTCACATGAGACTTTAGAAAGCTGTGTATAGCGAGTGTTGCCATAAGTCACTCTTACCACTGTCCACCACAGTGAACTTCAGAGGGAAAAACCAACAAGCCCCATACACACATAAGTGTTTAAGGATGCTTGTTGCAAGCAAAATGGTATTTTTCCCAGGTAATATCAGGACAGCATCCATGAGAGAGAGCTCCAATCTGGACAGGAAGTAGGATACAATATTCAAATTAGCCACAGGGTATATAGGTGCTGCAATCCCACACACTCTGTATTTCCTGTCTACTCAGGGGTAGGATCGCTGGCCTGGTAAGTGCTAATCATTTAAGATAGCAGGGACAGCAGCCAGTATATATGCTCCCGACCAGAGGAAATCTGAGCGGGGACTGCACAGCTGCATGGACAGCCTGGTGTCTTCAGGTCTGGAGCTATGACCGACTCTCCTGATAGTTGCAGGAGACCGGCCTGTCCACCACATGAATTACTTCAGGGTTGTCGCTGCATTTGACCCACAAGAGCTCTTGCTATGGCCCACCTTTTTCGCTGTCACCTCCCCCTTCCTCACTTCCCCTACCATGCCCACCTCTTTCCCTCTGCTCTTCTCCATCCCTTGAAGTCAAGGTGTTGCTGCTCCACTTCCTCTAGACCAAGACTCTTGTGAGCTTGACTCTCCACGTCCACAAAGTTGGACAACACTGAATTACTTTGAACTAAAATATACACAGATTTGAAGAGTGCATGTGTCAATTATGTAGCATCTAAATTATAGAGTACATTGTTGAGAAATGGGGTAATACAAATCTATTACACTGTAAACTTTTTTTATATTTTCTGTCCTCAGGTATTCTCGTTCAAGAATATGCAAAATTTGGGTCTCTGGACATCTACCTGAAGAAAAATAAGAATGCGGTTAATATTATGTGGAAATTGGAAGTTTCTAAACAGCTGGCATGGGCTATGCATTTTCTTGTAAGTAATTTACAGGTTTCCAAGTAATCACTACTGTTTAAGTTTACTGGTGTCTTCTTAACACATACTATATATATTGAATGATTATATGGACTTGCCTTTTTTTTTTTTTTTTTTTATTCTAAAGCTTTTTAAATTGTTTGAAATCTGACTTAAAGAGAAACTCCGACCAAGAATTGAACTTTATCCCAATCAGTAGCTGATACCCACTTTTACATGAAAAATATAATGATTTTCACAAACAGACCATCAGGGGGCGCTGTATGACTGATTTTGTGCTGAAACCCCTCCCACAAGAGGCTCTGGTACCGTACGGTACTCTGGGCAAACTGCCACAATGTAACAATGACACACACAGGAAATGGCTGTTTATAGCTGTCTGTTAAAGCCAGAACAGCTACATAACCTGCCCACAGTAACAATGTCACCATGTAATACATGTCAGAATGTGAATCTGGGAGAGGAAAGATTTTACAATGAGCAAACTCTGACTAAATCATGTATACATAATTATTGTAAAAATTAAGCACCTTTTTATATTAAATTATTTTCACTGGAGTTCCTCTTTAAATTTGGTCAGAGGCAGATTATGCATAAGGATTTATGCCAAATTTATGAGACCTTAGGGCATTACCTCTGATTCCTCATGTAGTGATAGCTAGGAGGTACATGGAAGGATTGGTGCTGTGGGGGCATAGAGGCTTGCAGTTACCGGTGAGTGTGTGTGTGTGTGGGGGTGGGGGGAGTTATTTTCACTTATGCCCTGTCTGTGTAGTGTACCTAGGTACAATCCGCAAAAGTTGTTTACATTTTGGTAGTTTGGCTCTCAACAGTTTTCAGAATAGTGCATCGGCCCTTGCTCTAAAAAGTGTGAGAACCCATGGTCTATTGGATATGCTGTATTTTTTGATGTGTGAATGAAACCCTGGCAGTCCTGGTTTATTTTGAAAATGTTATCTTTCTATAATACTTTCTATATACATATTTTTCTAACCATCTCAGTGTACGGCAGGAAAAGGAGAGACTCCAGGCTCCTCCTCCAAGGAAAAGACAATTGACAAGAAGTTTAAAAGGCCCCCACCCCCTGCTACCCTCAGTATCTTGTGTTTCCGGCCTGCCGAGGACACAGTTGACAGCTAGTTTATTTATCTATTTGGCGACTTTGTGTAGCTATGCAGAGAAGTTTGTTTGGGATAAGATCCCATCCTGGCCTGTGATCAGGCGTTGGGAAGTTTATCCTGCCTGCAATAGTTAGACATAGTGCTTCTGTTCCCAGGTGGTCATCATGTCTGTGTGTGTTATGATGCTGGGAATCTCCCCCCTTCGGTAGCCTGAAGGGTCGCAGATGATCTCACTTAGCTCGGCCAGGTGGGCAGTTTGAGCGGTGAGTGCACGCGGGTGCACAGTGGCATCTGACAAGGGGGAGATGGCTAGGATGAGACGGCACCAAGATTTTTGTATATGGACAACACCGTCCTCCAGCAGCCGTAGGAAGTGATCACAGCAGAAGCTTAAGGATGTGGTACTTCCGGATCACTCCAATATAATGGAGGAGACAGAGACGGCGGCTGAGCGGTTGCTGTTGCAAGTCATGGCGGATCCTCTGTCGGCAGACAACACGGTGATGTAGCATTTACCATGTATTTGCTTGGGGGGAGAATCTGAGGGGACAGTACAAAGATTACAATCCCTAAGTTTCTCTTTTCTCCAGATGGGGCTCAGCGATTGCTAAAAGCCCTTACCCCTGATCCTATTCCTGTGAGTTTACAGAAGTAATTTTCAGGTCTAGCATTTGCATAGGATTGTTACATGCTAGCTGTGGGGACTGATAATTATTTGCTGGGGAAATGCATTCACGTGGCTGAGATTAGAGTGCTTTCCCTTGTATGTTTTGTGCTATTTCTTCTCCTGTGTCCAAACAAACAAGCAAGCAATAGATGCAGGACTGGATGAAGGTGGAATGTTGCCATTGCAACAATAGGCTTCCCCGGGATTATAACAAATTAGCTGGTCAAGCCTGCACAGGAATAAAGTTGATTGGCAGAATTAGGGGTATAGAAACTTTCACCCAACAAATCTCTGAATAATTTCAGGTGGTCCCCTGATTTGCATTTGTGTGCAGATTATAATTTGCTTAGGCTGGTTAGCCCTGCATTTATTTGCTGAGACTTGTTAACCTTGATTTTATTTGCATATGCTTGTTAGCCTTGCTTTCATTTTGCATAGGCTTGCAAGACTTGATTTCTTTTGCAGAGGCTTGTTAAGCCTTGCATTTATTTGCATATACTTGTCAGCTTTGCTTTTATTTACATATGCATGATAGCTTTACTTCAATTTACAGAAGATTGTCAGCCTTGCATTCATTTGCATTCATTAGCATTTATTTGCATATGCTTGTTAACCTTGCTTTCATGTGCATAGGCTCGCAAGACTTGACTTCTTTTGCAGAAGCTTGTTAAGCCTTGCATTTATTTGCATATGCTTGATAGCTTTGCTTTGATTTGCAGAGGCTTGATAGCTTTGCTTTCGTATGCAGAGGCTTGATAACTTTGCTTTCATTTGCAGAGGCTTGATAACTTTGCTTTCATTTGCAGAGGCTTGATAACTTTGCTTTCATTTGCAGAGGCTTGATAGCTTAGCTTTCATTTACAGACGCTTGATAGCTTTGCTTTCATTTGCAGATGCTTGATAGCTTTGCTTTCATTTGCAGACGCTTGATAGCTTTGCTTTCATTTGCAGACGCTTGATAGCTTTGCTTTCATTTGCAGACGCTTGATAGCTTTGCTTTCATTTGCAGACGCTTGATAGCTTTGCTTTCATTTGCAGACGCTTGATAGCTTTGCTTTCATTTGCAGACGCTTGATAGCTTTGCTTTCATTTGCAGACGCTTGATAGCTTTGCTTTCATTTGCAGACGCTTGATAGCTTTGCTTTCGTTTGCAGGCGCTTGATAGCTTTGCTTTCGTTTGCAGGCGCTTGATAGCTTTGCTTTCGTTTGCAGGCGCTTGATAGCTTTGCTTTCGTTTGCAGGCGCTTGATAGCTTAGCTTTCGTTTACAGGCGCTTGATAGCTTTGCTTTCGTTTGCAGGCGCTTGATAGCTTTGCTTTCGTTTGCAGGCGCTTGATAGCTTTGCTTTCGTTTGCAGGCGCTTGATAGCTTTGCTTTCGTTTGCAGGCGCTTGATAGCTTTGCTTTCATTTGCAGACGCTTGATAGCTTTGCTTTCGTTTGCAGACGCTTGATAGCTTTGCTTTCATTTGCTTAGGCCTGGTAGCCTGGCGTTCCTTCACATAGGCTTGTTAGCCTTGCGTTCCTTCGCATAGGCTTGTTAGCCTTGCGTTCATTCGCATAGGCTTGTTAGCCTTGCGTTCATTCGCATAGGCTTGTTAGCCTTGCGTTCATTCGCATAGGCCTGGTAGCCTTGCGTTCATTTGCATAGGCTTGTTAGCCTTGCGTTCATTCGCATAGGCCTGTTAGCCTTGCGTTCATTCGCATAGGCCTGTTAGCCTTGCGTTCATTCGCATAGGCCTGTTAGCCTTGCGTTCATTCGCATAGGCCTGTTAGCCTTGCGTTCATTCGCCTAGGCCTGTTAGCCTTGCGTTCATTCGCCTAGGCCTGTTAGCCTTGCGTTCATTCGCCTAGGCCTGTTAGCCTTGCGTTCATTCGCCTAGGCCTGTTAGCCTTGCGTTCATTCGCCTAGGCCTGTTAGCCTTGCGTTCATTCGCCTAGGCCTGTTAGCCTTGCGTTCATTCGCCTAGGCCTGTTAGCCTTGCGTTCATTCGCCTAGGCCTGTTAGCCTTGCGTTCATTCGCCTAGGCCTGTTAGCCTTGCGTTCATTCGCCTAGGCCTGTTAGCCTTGCGTTCATTCGCCTAGGCCTGTTAGCCTTGCGTTCATTCGCCTAGGCCTGTTAGCCTTGCGTTCATTCGCCTAGGCCTGTTAGCCTTGCGTTCATTCGCCTAGGCCTGTTAGCCTTGCGTTCATTCGCCTAGGCCTGTTAGCCTTGCGTTCATTCGCCTAGGCCTGTTAGCCTTGCGTTCATTCGCCTAGGCCTGTTAGCCTTGCGTTCATTCGCCTAGGCCTGTTAGCCTTGCGTTCATTCGCCTAGGCCTGTTAGCCTTGCGTTCATTCGCCTAGGCCTGTTAGCCTTGCGTTCATTCGCCTAGGCCTGTTAGCCTTGCGTTCATTCGCCTAGGCCTGTTAGCCTTGCGTTCATTCGCCTAGGCCTGTTAGCCTTGCGTTCATTCGCCTAGGCCTGTTAGCCTTGCGTTCATTCGCCTAGGCCTGTTAGCCTTGCGTTCATTCGCCTAGGCCTGTTAGCCTTGCGTTCATTCGCCTAGGCCTGTTAGCCTTGCGTTCATTCGCCTAGGCCTGTTAGCCTTGCGTTCATTCGCCTAGGCCTGTTAGCCTTGCGTTCATTCGCCTAGGCCTGTTAGCCTTGCGTTCATTCGCCTAGGCCTGTTAGCCTTGCGTTCATTCGCCTAGGCCTGTTAGCCTTGCGTTCATTCGCCTAGGCCTGTTAGCCTTGCGTTCATTCGCCTAGGCCTGTTAGCCTTGCGTTCATTCGCCTAGGCCTGTTAGCCTTGCGTTCATTCGCCTAGGCCTGTTAGCCTTGCGTTCATTCGCCTAGGCCTGTTAGCCTTGCGTTCATTCGCCTAGGCCTGTTAGCCTTGCGTTCATTCGCCTAGGCCTGTTAGCCTTGCGTTCATTCGCCTAGGCCTGTTAGCCTTGCGTTCATTCGCCTAGGCCTGTTAGCCTTGCGTTCATTCGCCTAGGCCTGTTAGCCTTGCGTTCATTCGCCTAGGCCTGTTAGCCTTGCGTTCATTCGCCTAGGCCTGTTAGCCTTGCGTTCATTCGCCTAGGCCTGTTAGCCTTGCGTTCATTCGCCTAGGCCTGTTAGCCTTGCGTTCATTCGCCTAGGCCTGTTAGCCTTGCATTATTTTCAATCTTCAATCTACAGAGAATTGAAGCGATAAGCTTTTTGGGAGAACCAAAGACTGATTGGTCCAGATATGCATTTTAGATGGGACTCTTCTTCAGTCAGGGCCAACATTTTGGTCGAAAGGTGCTTCAGGCAGCAGGCCCTCCCTCATGTGAGTAGGGGGTTACTTGCCTATCTCTCCTTTTCCTGCCGTACACTGAGATGGTTAGAGAAAGGTCAGTTTAGACTTACCTGGTAAAGATGTTTCTAAACATCTCAGTGTACGGCATACTACATCCCTCCCTCTATGCTTCCTTCTATATCTTCTTCCTGACTTTTTTTTGCACTGTTTTGGTGTGGATTGAGCTGTAGACAGGAGTCTGGGTCACGTTTGGGTGTCTCATTGGCCGGATTTCTTGTCTATATACTGAGGGTAGCAGGGGGTGGGGGCCTTTTAAACTTCTTATCAAGTGTTTCCCTTGGAGGAGGAGCCTGGAGTCTCTCCTTTTCCTGCCGTACACTGAGATGTTTAGAAACATCTTTACCAGGTAAGTCTAAACTGACCTTTTAGTGTGTCAAGTGACCTGATTAAGTGCTCTTAAATTACTCCAGTGACCTTACATAACAAAAGCTACCCGTTCTTTCAGAGATGCCCAATGTACTTTGCATATGTGGGTATGCCATTTATAAGCATTGATTTAGGGTATGCAAGTATATGGCCTGCTCTACCATTTAGGCTCCTGAGCCGTTATGATTGTATTATACTTCGCCAGTCACCACTGCCTAGCCTCTTGTAGGTGAGGTCCAACAGTTTGGACACTTTGGCTGCTGGGGACACAGTAATTGGGCAAAAAATTTCTTGTCCACTATGTCCTTGACAATTTGAAGGATCAAGGCCTACCATTCTTTTTAACAGTTTGTTTAATGTCATGTTTAATACTTTAGGAGGAGCGAAATTTAGTACATGGAAATGTTTGTCTAAAGAATATTCTGCTGATCAGAGAAGAAGACAGGAAGACTGGAAACCCTGCTTTCATCAAACTCAGTGATCCAGGAATCAGTATAGCAGTTCTGCCTCGAGAAAGTAAGTCATGTTAGTGATTCAAGGTATACAAGCGTAGAAAAAAAAAGTTTTGGGTTCCTATGTTTTGCACTGTTAGAAGTTTCTACAAATTTCTTTTTACATGAGAGGAACCATTATAAATAACATAGATTTTAGATTTTGACAAATTAAAAGCAAGTTTAAAGAGAGAGAGAGCTAGAAGATGCTGTGCTTACCTTGTTCCCAATATTATTATTGCCTGACTCATCTTGTGATCCACTGTTTTGATATTTTGAGTTACTTATAAATACATTTGCAGATTGGGTAATCTGACTCCACCCTGCCTAATGGTGCTCATTAGTTATTCAATCTTGATTGTAAAATCGTATCAAATCTGAGTGAATATTCCTTGAATTGATATTTTAGGTCCTAATGCTACATAGAAATGTCAAAATTGTATAAAAAAAAATTACTGTATATCATTAGTAAGCACCTTAATCACTTTCTCCAAAGTGGTCAAAACTTCCGTTTTGTGCACTACCATAATTAGTGCAAATAAGACATTTTGTAAACATCCATTGTGCTGACATGCTCTGGCACTCGGGTGCATGTGGTTGCGTTCAGATTAAACCCCTAAATGGAGGGTCGTGAAGTAGGTAAAGGTGCCATTTAATGGGACAATTTTTGGGGAAATAACTATTTTCTGGGAATCTTCAGATTGGATTGCATGAAAACACAGAAGCTGATAAGCTAATGGGTCTAATTGATCCTAAACAATCTCATTTATTGACAATGTCCATAGAGAAATGCTCGTTCAGCTTGGCAGATTTTTTTTTTCAGAGGTATGATCATAACTGGTGGAGATATTGCAAGTTGGATTCTTTAGTGGAGTGGATAGATTAAAGGGAACCTTAAAGAGAGTCTGAAGCGAGAATAGATCTCGCTTCAGACCTCATAGCTAGCAGGGGCATGCGTGCCCCTGCTAAAACGCCGCTATAGCGCGGCTTAACGGGGGTCCCTGTCCCCCCAAACCCCCTCCGAGCAGCGGGGGAGCGCTTCCTGGTTGGGGCAGGGCTAACCGCCGCAGCCCTGCCCCATGCGCGTCTGTCAGACGCGTACCTCCGCCTCTCCCCCGCCCCTCTCAGTCTTCCTTCACTGAGAGGGGCGGGGGAGAGGCGGCGATGCGCGTCTGATAGACGCGACTGGAGGCAGGGCTGCAGCCGTTAGCCCTGCCTCCAGGAAGCTCAGCTCCAGCGACCTTTTTCCGACCCAGGTTTGCGGGGGGTGGGTTGGGGGTGAAGGGACCCCCGTTAAGCCGCGGGATAGCGGCGTTTTAGCAGGGGCACACGTGCCCCTGCTATATATAAGACCTGAAGCAAGATTTAGTCTCGCTTCAGTGTCTCTTTAACTGCTGCGGAAAAATAAATTCACTTACCTGGGGGCTTTCCCAAGCCTCCTGCAGCCGTCCTGTGCCCGCGCCGGTCCTTCGGTGCCCTCCGGTCTCCCTCCGCCGCTAAGTTTCGATTTCGGACGACTGCCAGTCGTCCTGGGGCCTCTTCCGCATTCCTTGTCATAAACTGCAGTAAAGCGCGTCCGCATGACGCCAAACGCGTCATCGCATGACGCCAAACGCGTCATGCGGACGCGCTTTACTGCAGTTTACGACAAGGAATGCGGAAGAGGCCCCAGGACGACTGGCAGTCGTCCGAAATCGAAACTTAGCGGCGGAGGGAGACCGGAGGGCACCGAAGGACCGGCGCGGGCACAGGACGGCTGCAGGAGGCTTGGGAAAGCCCCCAGGTAAGTGAATTTATTTTTCCGCAGCAGTTAAGGTTCCCTTTAAGTAATCCTTTCTTTCATTCTGAATGAGCTTATCCAAAATATTGTTCGCTGAAAATGGTGCCATTTTAATGATTGTAGAATCCTTCCAACTTCTACCTAATGGTGCCCATACTTGGTACAATTTTTTTCAATTAGATAATTTCGTTTGAGAATTCTGTTAGATCGAATATGAAGATTTTTCCAACATGTCCGATCAGATTTTTATTGAAAAAACAGGATAATTGTTTTTCTTAATCGAAAAAAAGTTTATTTTTGACTTTTATTCAATTTGATCATTTTGGTCAAATAAACAGGAAAATCAAACTTTTTTTATTTTGCCATGTATGGGCACCATTAGGACTATTTGGATAAATTGTTCAGGATCACACATATAATATATAGAAGCAGTTGGGATGGTAAAAGTCAAATGCAATCAGATTGTCTTGTGTATGAGCATCATACCATCATCTAAAATAGATGCATGCTTATTGCAGGCATGAGATTTGAAAACCATTAAATCTAAGAGACTACTGTGTAAGACAAGTGTATATTTTTTTAGAATCCGGTCAGGAGAGGCAACATACTTTTATCTCTTACGGTTTATTCTGTTCATATTAGGATTCATGTTGACCCTTCTCTTTTTATTTTACAAACTAGTTCTGTTGGAAAGGATTCCCTGGGTTGCTCCGGAATGCATCGACAATCCAAAAAACCTCAACCCCATGATAGACAAGTGGAGCTTCGGCACTACTTTATGGGAAATATGTAGTGGTGGTGATAAACCCCTCAGCGCACTGGATTCTCAAAGAGTAAGTCACTCATATCTCAGATCAGGTACCATGATACTTACCTAGCATACATGGTGTTATACTGTTACATTTAACTTGGATTTACTATATTCAGTAGATCATTTTTTGTAAAGATTAAATATGACCTATATACCCCATGGAAACCAGCCAGTAGAATTCCAAAGTAACTCAGACTGATTACTGATAGTCTTGCTCTGAGACCATACTGCCTAAAATGTAGATTAATAAGTAATTACTCTAAATAGAGATTTCATCGATGAGATGTAAATAATTCAGAGTTAAAGCAAATTTTATGGTAATTTTATGCAAACTATGCTTCTTGAAGGTGGATCAATCAGATTTTTAAGTTCAATTTTCAAGTTGCATAAATTTGAATAGAACTAGCATGAACTCAGAATTACTTACATTTTATTGACCAATCCCACAACTAAGCAGATGTTTAATATTCTGTGTGTTGACTCAACCTCTAGCAATTTAAAAATGTGACCTTGCACAGGTGTTCTGAGATCTGGCAAGTTCTTGGAGCATCTCTTATTTTACATAGTACAAGACATTAATTCATAATATTGCTGTTCATAAATTAGTATTTTTATTGAACTGCTCTGGCAAGTTTTACGAACTGTCACGAAAGGACTTTCTGAATGATTTAAAAAAAAAAATTGTAGGCTCATCAACTTTGCCCAGAGAAAAGTAAAATGCCTGAAAACCAATATGTTTCCCTTTAACAGAAAATTATAGTCCGTGTAATATCAGAAAAAATTTCGTAACATGTATTTGGTCCTTTATTTCCTTGTCTTCGTATGAGTTTGAAAAATCCATGTATTAACAAAATAGTCACACACCCTTTTTACATATATTAGTCAATCAATAGCACTGGTTTCAGATGCAACTGCTTTAAGTGTTATTTGTAGACTTAGCGCTTTACCCCTAACAAGGCAAATTCTCTCCAAATGCACCTCTGGAATATACCAACTCTAAACCACGTTTAAACTATCCCAGATTCAATAATATGGTGACACACCTTGAGCACATTATAGCCTCTGGGAAGCCTATGGAATTTAATCTCTTGAAAAGGACATTTCCTTCATATAATTTATGCCTACTAAGCACAATTTGGGACAAATACTATACAAGTTAAAATTATTGATATTGAATCAATACAAAGCAATGATACCCTAGAAAAAGCCCTTTCAAGCATTTGTCATAGTATAATCCTACTGACTGAACCATATATATCTGCATTCAAAAATGCCTCACTGGATTTATTCCACAACTGGATGGTGAAGAATGGGAGGAGATATGGATTAGACCAGATCAGTACCCTGGTGGCTTCAAGGGATGGCTTGATACAATTTAAAATTCTGTACAGGATGTACGTTTCGCCAGATAAACTGAGTATGTTCGATGCCTCTGTGCAGGGGCCTGCTGGTGCTGTAATTCTTCTCTGGCAAACTTTACTCACATGGTCTGGCATTGTTCTCAAGTTAGTGCTATGTGGGTGCAGGAGTGTGAGTTTGTGTCAAGTCTAGAAGATCCCTGTATGTGCTGATTCCATGTGGTTTATTATGGGACCAAAAATCAATGATTGGATTGCTGCTCTTTTACTACAGGAAGCTGATCAATCTGAATTGGAAATCACTAGAACGTTTCTGAGGGCATCTTTTGGCCGTAGTGGCTGTTTTATATAAATGAAGAGAGCTGTTAGTTTGTTCCATTACTGTCTCCAGTTTTGGAAGAAACTAACAACTCTCCATTTATACAAAGCCGCCTCTACGGCCAAAAGATGCCCTGAGAAATGTAATAACATGTTTAAGCCCTGAACTGATGCAACAAGCTTGAACTGATACTAAGCAATAATATGTACTAAGTAGCTAGGTACAAACCATTGATCTGTACACTTTTATGCCTCTTCTCCTAATCTCTGGGTTGACATGATTGGCTCCTTTGGAAATGCATTTCTTTTTTTGGGGGTGGGGGGCGGGGGTTGTAATAGCTTCTTGTTTTGGGTGTGTATCTGTATAGTTATGTTTTTGTGCAGTGGTTCCACCCGTGAGTGTTGGCCTCACACTCCATTTGTTAATTCTTTATTTATTTTTTTAAAAGCAAATTAATACAATTCTCAGGAAAAAAAAAAGTTGTCCTGCACTCGGATAGATTTTCTTTTTTTTTTTTTTTTTTCTTTAGTATAAGATGCTTTATACTCTACTCTCCCCAAGCCAGATTTATACACATCTTTAGTTTATCTTTGAGAGATTTATCTTTGAGAAATTCAGTTCCTCAGATACCTTTATGTCATGCTTTGTCAACTCCAGCTCCATCAGCCGCTTTTTGAAATGTTTCTCTCCCACCTGTGTATAGCGTATTTTCTTATTCTTAGAGATAGAAATTAACTGTTTATAGTCAGAAAAAGTGTCTGATGCAGGCAATGTTATTTTCAAAATCAGCAGAAAGCAATGACAACCTCC
This sequence comes from Hyperolius riggenbachi, assembly GCF_040937935.1. Classification (NCBI taxonomy): domain Eukaryota; kingdom Metazoa; phylum Chordata; class Amphibia; order Anura; family Hyperoliidae; genus Hyperolius; species Hyperolius riggenbachi. The sequence goes on along the minus strand of NC_090646.1, from coordinate 407,024,161 downwards.
ATGACACAGACAGAACACATCTGTAGTGCTTCAGCTTAGATGTTAATATGTATTAGTGAAACAATGTTGTTTAGGTATATATAAAACATGGCAGTGCTGAGATCAAGTGAAGGTAAGTTTAGTTCTGGCCCAGTTTTCTGCTAGGTAACTGTTTTTTGAGTCTTCTTGAAAACCTTTAAATAGTTTTTTTTTTTTTTAAGTGAAGTGGTTACATTACATATCTTTTGTAATTTTTAATTTTGTTTTAAAGAAATTACAGTTTTATGAAGATAGGCACCAGCTTCCAACACCAAAATGGATCGAACTTGCCAATTTAATCAACAGCTGCATGGACTATGAGCCAGATTTTCGGCCCTCATTTCGGGCTGTTATAAGGGAATTAAACAGCTTATTCACTCCAGGTAGGAAGCCACTATCCATTGGTGACATTTTGGTGCTCTCAATTTTTATTTTTGTAAATAATACATCTATTGTCACCATTTGTTTTATTTTTGTTTTGTTTTTTTACTTTAGACTATGAACTTCTGGCTGAAAGTGATTTGCTTCCCAATCCGAGAATTGGGGCATTTGGCTTTTCTGGAGGCTTTGAAGACCGAGATCCAACCAATTTTGAGGAAAGGCATCTTAAATTTCTGCAACAACTTGGCAAGGTATATTTGATGTTAAAAAGATTAGCGAGTCTGTTTTGTTTTTGTTGGTTTTTTTGTTATTTATAGGCCTTTTCTTATCATACCAATCTTACAAGTTACAGTTATGTTTACCAGAATACAGTAATATTGTATTTCAGGATATATCTAAAGAAGTGAAAAGGAAATGGTGGTGTAATGGACTCAAGCAATGGAGCTTATTGGATTATTTCATTTTTTTTGTGCTAGTATTTTTGTGACTTCTAATAAAGAGTGCATTTGTTTTGAACTTGCTTTTTAGTGTCAAACATTCTCAGAACTTTATTTTACAATATGTAACATTTTCTTCTAGCCTATAAGTACAATTAACCAAAACAATTTCAGATTTACTTACAGTAATTGTTCTTAATGCTTACATAAAATCCATTGTTATGTTTATTATACTATAGCAGTGATTTTCAGCCTGTGTGTTTGTGAGCAATTTTGACATGGTCAAGAGGTGTGCCTGGAAAAAAACAAAACACAGCCTGGGTTAATATACAGAGCACAAGGAAAGTGCTAAAGAGTGATCAAGAGCAACAACAAAAAATTGTACTAACTTTGGATGATGAAATAAAGAGCTATACATACAGGACACTTTTTTCTATTATAAAGTGGTATATTATAGAAGTAGGCTAAGCTATATTTTGTCACACATTACTTATCTTCCATGGCTTGATGTAATTATTTTGATTATTTTAATGTTTTATCATTTTCTTTTCTTTTTTTTCTTCTTTTTTTTTTCCTTTTCTTTTAATACAGCATGCCTCCCCCTCTCCCCCTAAGTTTTTTTTTTTTTTTTTTTTTTTGAAAAAAACAAAACAAAAACTTAAAAATATTCTTATTCATTCTTTGTTCCTGACAAATGCAAACTGGAATAACATTTTAAACTCATCTCTTCTTTAATGCATTCTTATGACTATTTTTGCACGGAGTTACAATGTTCATGAGCAATTCCAGCCCACTTCTCTTGCAAAGCGTTTGTCCATGGTCTTCACATTTACAGTATTGCAGTATGTTGCCCCCTATGTTTCCCTATATTTGCCATCCCTGGGGGATTAATGCCATACTTTCCACGTGCTTTTTAAAGTTTCATTTTTTTTATACATATTAAGATGAAAATCTCTAAAAACACACCCTGAGATGAGTGAATTGTCTTTTCACCTAGGTGGAGAATTTTTTGTTGATAAACCATGCCTTGACATCTAACAATCATTTGTCAATAAAAAAAAATTCTGGACTTTTGTAACACACGTTTTTTTGTAACTTAGCATTATTAAAGGGACACTTAAGTCAAACAAAAAAAAAGAGTTTTACTCACCTAGAGCTTCCAATAGTCCCCCGCAGCTGTCCGGTGCCCTCGCCGTCTCCCTCCGATCCTCCTGGCCCCGCCGGCAGCCACTTCCTGTTTCGGTGACAGGAGCTGACAGGCTGGGGACGCGAGTGATTCTTCGCGTTCCCAGACATATTAGCACCCTCTATGCTGCTATATGGTATATGATATATGCTATAGTAGTATAGATGGCGCTATTGTGGCCAGGAACCAGAAGAATAACTCGCGTCCCCAGCCTGTCAGCTCCTGTCACCGAAACAGGAAGTGGCTGCCGGCGTGGCCAGGAGGATCGGAGGGAGACGGCGAGGGCACTGGACAGCTGCAGGGGGCTATTGGAAGCCCTAGGTGAGTAAAACTCATTTTTTTTGTTTGACTTAAGTGTCCCTTTAAGGTTTGAAGTTGGATAAGGAAAAGCAAAATACAAACTTTTCAGCCTGCACAGGTGTGAGGAGCAACTCAAATGTTCTGGGCAATCAAGTGTGTTTTTCTAAGAACCCCTCTTCCCTCATTCCAGGGTAACTTTGGAAGTGTTGAGCTTTGCCGGTATGACCCTCTACAGGACAACACTGGGGAAGTTGTAGCTGTTAAGAAGCTGCAGCATAGCACTGAAGAGTACATGAGAGATTTTGAAAGGGAGATTGAGATCCTGAAATCCCTACAGCATGAGAACATTGTTCGATACAAAGGAGTATGTTACAGTGCAGGTAAGCTCTTCCAGGTCAATTCATGGTCCTCACACTACTAGATGTGACTTTTTTGCTGAACATGAAAGCAATGCTAATAAATTAAGAAACCTTCAAGAAATTGGTTAAAAAAAATTGATGATTGTTGCTAATATGCTTAAAGTAAACCTGTAGGGAAAAAAGTGTCCCAGGGTTGGGGGGTACTTACCTCAGGAGGGGGAAGCATCTTTTTCCTATTGAGGCTTCCCCTGTCTCCATCTGACAGCCTGATTAAGCACTGGCAGCCCTAGCAGAAGCCAACAATGTTTATTTTTGCCTGCCGTGGCAGTACCGGCTCTCCACTCTGGTTCCGGCGGAAATAGCCGAGCCCGATCTGGTCAGCTGTATTGCGCAGACGGCTCGTGCATAGGCAGTAGAGTAGACCTGATTCCAGCTGCGCATACGTGCACGCCAAGCGCCCCTACAAGATCTTCAGAGGGTTCCAGTGCAGGATCCCCTCTGCCGCGGAGGACAGAGGAAGCCTATTTAGGATCAAGAGGCTTCCCTTTCCTGTGGCAAGTAACCCCTGGGTCACTTTTTTAACCTTTCAGGTACACTTTAAGAAAAACCCTGTTTAAAACCTAAAACGGCCTACAGACCTCCAACTTATTGCACAATTTAGTTGCTAACATGTTGTTGTAAGAAAATGATGGTACGTCTTATTGAATGATGTTAAGGACAGGCTTGGGTTAGTGCACAATCACTCTGTGTCAATTACGGACATGTTGATCAAAGAGAATGTAATAGTTTGGATGAAAATTGGAACCATATTTTTCAGAATATAAGATGCACTTTTTGTTTCCCAAAACTGGAGGGGAAAAGCAGGTGCATCTTATATTCAGAAGACACGATGCAGAGTTCGCAGGGAGCACTTACCACATTGAGCCGCGCTTTTCTCCCTTCGCTCTCGTCCTTTTCATATAGATATGCTCCTTTCCTCCGCTTCTCGTCTCCTCTTTTTGCAGCAGCAATATATTGGTACACTGACAATATATTGGTACACTTCAGCCGACTGTCGCTATTCTGCTCCTCCATCGCCCCTGGTTCCATTCTTAAACATTACTGGCTCTTACAGTAACCACAGCAGCATATGTCTGCCACACGTCATGTGTGACCACAGCGCAGTGCACTGCTGGGATTACTGTAACAGATCCCTAATGCAGAATTACGGAACCAGGGATGACTGAGGTCAAGGGGGGCTGAATAGCAGAAGGCAGCCACAGTGTACCATAATATTGCTGTTGTTGTAAGAGGAGGAGAAGAGGAGCATATCTACATGAAAAGGACCAGAGCGTGGAGAGAGGGGCACAGCGGCAGGATCATGTACAGTAGTGTAGTACACTGCTATGCATCGAGTGATGTGGGGTCTTCGAGATGGCTTAGCGGGACAAGGCTACTCAAGTAACTATAACTTTTTTTTCAACAATGCTGCAGGATTTTTCATTTAGTGCGAAGATCCACTTTAAGTGGTACCAAACAATGTTGATGTTGCTTCAAGTGCAAATTCATAAAACATACTGTAGTAATAGTTCTACCACAGAGAAGGAGCAAAGAAAGACAAGTTCAAAATGTCCCAAACAAGCACTAGCAATGAATTTCAGCGCAGGTCTTCCACAATCACTCCTGATCAGATGAATCCAAACAACAAGTGCTGACAAGAAGATACAATATAAAGGGCTTGCCAGCTATTAACAACCCACGCTATAAAGTTGTTGGTCAGGCTTGTGCAACAACACCCTGGCAGTTAGATTTCACAGGATCCTCCGTGGCATCTATTCCCTCTGATGGAATAACCCATGAAATACAATGCAGTATGTCCCAGCGGGAATCCCTCCACAATATACATAGGCAATTTTAACCATTTTGATCATGTATCAAAAAATAAGGGATAAATACTGTCTAGACTTTTATTAATCTAGTAAACTCAAAGAAAAGGTAAGGACAGATTACAGGGCACCCCATGTTTAAAAGATGGCTCTTTATAACAATCCTAGACTAAAGGAATCAGTAGGACTCCAACTCGACTGGTTTTGCACACCAGGGTCCTCTGGTGTTAATCCTGACGATGCCAGCATGTGAAACTGCTGGCATCTCAATGCATGTTGCCTTGTTATAATGCAGTTTGGCTTTTTTTTAATCTTTCTTATCAATACAAATTCATTATATTTTGTTTGATCAAGCTTTTCTTGTGTAGAATGACAGAAAGATGCTCTTTTGAGGTATGCAGTTAGGAAAGAGAAGGAATTTGGTTCTTTAGAAGATATTCATTGTTGGCTGAAAATGACCATCTTCATGTTTTAACAGGTCGTAGAAATCTTAGACTGATTATGGAGTATTTGCCATATGGAAGCCTAAGAGACTATCTACAAAAACATAAGGAGAGACTGGACTTCAAAAAACTTCTACAGTATGCTGCACAGATATGCAAGGTGAGTTTACATAGAGCTGCGTGTTTTAATATACTTGTTGTACACCTGATATGTGGAACACAGGTTAACAGTTGTGTGCAGAGATATGAAAAACTTTTTAAATTAGATCTTTATAGTTTAAATAGACAATCCATATATCTGACCCACAACTAGGGCACTGACATTTGGTGCACGTTTCCAAACCAAAAATATAGGCTTGCTGCAAAATATATTTTTTTCTACGAAGCAGGTTATTTTGCCAAGCGGCGCTGTGCACCATCATAGCAGCAGTGGCATGATGCGGACCCTGCAGAGCGGTAATTCGGGGCTCTGGCGGACAGACCCCGAATTACAACTTCCTTTGAGTTGCGACAACTCGGAGGGGGAATTATATTTAATGCCACCGGGGAGTTTAGGAGCAAAAGGGAGAGCCGTCATTCAGCTCTCCCCGCGCCGAACTAAGCAGCACTCAGTTAATATGTACTCATTTTTCTAGGCTTCTCCTTCTATCAACTGTGTGCTAATGCCACAAAAGCCACTTGGCTATATCTACTGCCTTCTCCATTTAACATCACACCAGTCCACCCACTTTTCCCCATACTTTACCCACATCATTGTTGCAGGGGGTGAAACAGAAAGTATCCCGCAGCCTGGCAATCTTAGGTTGGTTATTCCTGTATTTGCTGCACTTAATGCAGAGTTGGGACATAGGTGGGAATACACAATGGGGCCCTGGTGCTTGTAATTGGTTGGGCAGCAATGGAGGTAGTCAGTAAAGCTGCATCTGATGCAGTCTAAATGTGTGATTAGTGGACAAGGTCAACTTTTAACTTTATATCAAACTAAGAAACCACATATTAGACATAGGCTTTATAATTTTGGCCATGTTTAATCTGTACCTGGTTTATTCAAATGTGTTTATTAAAACAGAGCAATAATGGGGTCCTTCCACAGAGCAACCTATCATATTCTTTGTTTCATGTAACAGCTGACAAACTTGGCTGATCTGGACAACTTCTCTACTCTGGCTCCAGCTTTCTTTGCTTTTGTCTTCATAAAATAACTCCACTTCAAATGAGGTTAATAAAGATGCACTCCTGGCAAAAATCCACAGAGATTTGGGGTGATGGCTCCTTTATCTTGCGCTGTAGAATTCTAGCATTACTACCCTTCAGTACAACACCGTAACCAAGCAGCTCGGGGTGACCCAAAACCACAAAGAAAGTATAGGGGACTTAAAAGCCTTTAAGTAGTTGGACCGCACTAATGCTACAGATATATTCACCAACATATTAGAACATTTTCTCTTGCTGTTAGAATGTGGGAAATTAATAATGGTATGTACTCCTTAGTCAATCGTAATGTGTCAGTGCTAATTGGATGTACTACTATGTCCAGCTTCCATATATGAGGGATAATTGTGCTATAATTCTGTTCTTAAAGTTACCTTTTATTAGGTCTCTGTATTTCAATCTGCAACAAAACTGGAACCTGACGCATCCCCATACTTCGTTAGGAATTTGACTACCAACACCCTCTTCTGTCCCCACCTGACAATTGCCTGGCCTACAGATTAGTGTAGTTTCCAGGTGATACTATAACCAAGAGGCTGAGATTGTGTGTGATAAGAATATAAGAGGTATAGCTGCCCTTCCAAACCCAGATGTATAGCCAGACATTGGGACTCACCAGTGCGAAGTACAGCCTCAGTGTACTGATGAGATAGCAAGGTTGTATGGCACACCGCTTTGCCACTCTTTTTCTTTCATGGATTACTTCAATCCTGAAGCTGCCACAGGTTTGCTTGTATTTTTTCACTTTTATGAATAGAACACAACTGAAGGAAAATAAATCCTTATGGTGTAATGGATGGAGGTTGCTTTATATTGCCATGGCCATATCCTAAACTAAAGGAGGTGATACATTTGCGAAAGAAAAACACACAAAGTAGGTGTCAAAAATTTAGCTTGTGAGGATTTCAAAGTATATGTATAATGGATGCTTGTTAATTGATTTCTTTTATATTTGAGTCTGGTGAAAAAGCCTGGGTTTACCATACATGTTGAATCTGCTTACTTCCCTGTATATCCAGATTCAAAGATAAACATGGACTGTAAGAATCCTACCCAAGTAATCTTTATTACTTCCTCTAATGCCATAATTCTGTTACCAACATCATTGTGACATGTTTACCATCTGTGGCAGTTTTTAATATGTTTAGTATATTACAGTACTGCATTATCGGAATTCTAATTCTGATAATTATCGTGCATTATCTCTAATTGCATGTGTGTCTATTGTGTGGATGGGAAGTGACGAGAAGCATTTTTTTCTAAATAGTTATTTTCCACTCAGCTACTGTCACTATATGATTCACATAAGAAGGGCTTTTTATGGAGATTACAGCACTTAAAGGACAACTATCAAAACTTGAGTATTTTTGCAGACATGAGGGCAGAGATAAAACTCCAAATATTGTCCCTGTTTCTGTCTGCGTGCTTTCCATTTATTTCAGGATTAGTATGCATGTTATAATACATTTTGCTCAGGAGTATGTGCATTCAATGTTTGTAATTTGGGGTGAAGCACTTTAGTTGTTCCCCTTCTTGGTCTGTCTAACGTGTACTACGGCACGCACATTGCAGCATGCATGCCTACTCTACTATAAAAACAAGAAAAATTTGCGCTGCCTCACAGTCCACTAATAGTAAGGGGTAGTCCAGAGGGCAATTCTTGGCCTCGTAGCCACCACCAGCGTAGTTTGTCGTCCTCAGTCAACCTCAGACAGAAGAAAAACAAGAGAAAAGGAATTCATCGCACAGCCGGTCAGTTCAACACTTGATCCTCCACCAGCTAGGGCCCGTGTGGTCATTAGAGAGTGACACCTTCTTCCTGTGCTCCACCACCCGCAGGGACCGCCCTCACCTTTGGCTGTAGCTGCCCAGACCTCACAGACAGCAATCAGCGCATATAGGTAACCACCAGGACCTGGCTTCTCCTCGCTTCGGATCAGTAGGATTACTCACAATTCCAGTTGTTCATAGAGCAAAAAAAGAACATATCATTGCGTAGGCTGCTAGTGTAATTACTCAAATAGGACCAGACCCAATAGTCACTATATCACCGTGCGTATGGATCTATGGGGGCCACCTCTAGACCACACACGTGTGCTACCACCTCCCAGGACCGTGCTCACCTTTATCAAATGCTGCCCCAGTCATAGACAGCCAAACAGCACTCTATGGTGAGCGGTCCTCCATGGAAAGCAGAAACAATCCCTCCACGTATGCAGCTCACTGCAACTAAACACTCTCAATATGGTGTAAAACCGTTTATTAAGAACAGTTTAAAAAAGAGTACTACTCACAAGCGTATAAAAGATTCAGGCATATCATAAAAAATCATGAGGACGTCTCCTCCATGCACTGCGACCACCTGTCCGTTTAGCCACGCCCAACGCGTTTCGTCTTACGACTCATCAGGGCCCCTGATGAGTCGTAAGACGAAACGCGTTGGGCGTGGCTAAACGGACAGGTGGTCGCAGTGCATGGAGGAGACGTCCTCATGATTTTTTATGATATGCCTGAATCTTTTATACGCTTGTGAGTAGTACTCTTTTTTAAACTGTTCTTAATAAACGGTTTTACACCATATTGAGATTGTTTAGTTGCAGTGAGCTGCATACGTGGAGGGATTGTTTCTGCTTTCCATGGAGGACCGCTCACCATAGAGTGCTGTTTGGCTGTCTGACTGGGGCAGCATTTGATAAAGGTGAGCACGGTCCTGGGAGGTGGTAGCACACGTGTGTGGTCTAGAGGTGGCCCCCATAGATCCATACGCACGGTGATATAGTGACTATTGGGTCTGGTCCTATTTGAGTAATTACACTAGCAGCCTACGCAATGATATGTTCTTTTTTTGCTCTATGAACAACTGGAATTGTGAGTAATTCTACTGATCCGAAGCGAGGAGAAGCCAGGTCCTGGTGGTTACCTATATGCGCTGATTGCTGTCTGTGAGGTCTGGGCAGCTACAGCCAAAGGTGAGGGCGGTCCCTGCGGGTGGTGGAGCACAGGAAGAAGGTGTCACTCTCTAATGACCACACGGGCCCTAGCTGGTGGAGGATCAAGTGTTGAACTGACAGGCTGTGCGATGAATTCTTTTTCTCTTGTTTTTCTTCTGTCTGAGGTTGACTGAGGACGACAAACTACGCTGGTGGTGGCTACGAGGCCAAGAATTGCCCTCTGGACTACCCCTTACTATTAGTGGACTGTGAGGCAGCGCAAATTTTTCTTGTTTTTATAATTTACATGTTGGTGTGACATTTGAATTTGCAGCATACTCACTGTTTGGGAGGAAGGTGCAATAGGGGTGGAGCTCGCTAAGATATTCAATTTTTATGCCTACTCTACTGCTGAAACAGCTGGTAACATGCTGTCTTCCAGACCAGCTCCTTCATGAAATGCCTGCCGCTGGCAACACCATCAGTGAGACGCTGGGCGATCTTCCCAATTGTTATTAGTGGCCCTGCAGGCAGTTTACACAGCAACTAGCTGGGGACATAGCAGCTTGTGTGGCCCTGCCAGCTAGCTGACTAAATGGGGGTGGCACTTGCACTGCAACGCGAACAGGACTAAAGTGGTTTGCTCTGGGTTAGAAACATTTAACGCACATCCACATACAGTATGTAAAATGGACTATCCACTACACTGATAGCGACTGAGATTTCCACATTATTTAGAAAACCGTAAACTTGATTATAGGGTAAACATTTGGATTTTATTCTATTCTCAATTGTTATTAAAGTTATACTTGTGTATTACATTGTTTTCAAAATTAATCATTTTTTAATAATTGTCCTTAAACTTCACTTGCGCACAGCTAGAGCCAGTGCACAAACTGCTCCTTCCTGGGCAGTAGCAGTGTTTAAGGCAGGGGTATTGAAAGTAATCCAAGCAATTCCACTTCCTGTACGAGAAACTTATAAACCTGCAAAGCTTAATATATTTATGAAGATTTTGTGCCAATCTCAAATGTTTCGGCTGACTGATTTTTAAATATGTTAATTTAGATTTCAAAGTAATTTTATTGTAGTGACATGCTTTAACAGCTGTATGTTAAGTGCACTATGGTGTTTGAGACTTAATGTGAAAATAATTTTTCAGGGCATGGAATATCTCACAATCAAAAGGTATATTCACCGGGACTTGGCAACTAGGAATATTTTAGTGGAAAATGAAAATAGAGTAAAGATTGGAGATTTTGGATTGACAAAAGTCTTGCCACAAGACAAAGAATACTACAAAGTTAAAGAGCCTGGTGAAAGTCCTATTTTTTGGTAGGTCAATATTGCAATTCAATTTAATTTACATATGGTTTATTTTCTTTCTTTGTGTGTGTGAACTATCAAAGATGACCCTAATACTTTCTATTTCAAGAAAAATGCGGTCTATTGTAGTAGTAGGTCAAAATCTAATGCAGTATGCAGATTAAAGAGGCCTTTGGGAAAGCACTACAGTGGTTAAGGTTTAGTTCTGTGCAGATCTTAGCCCTGTTATGACACAACAGTCACATGATTTAAATGTTTACATCATATCCTATGCATAACGCTTACAATTCTGAGAACTGGAAGGCATGTTGGTCATGGCATTTAAAGGCTGATGGTGTTTTTAGAGAACTTTTAAAAGTGCACTGGTATTTTTACCAGTTCATTGTCCAGATTGGCTGCCAGGCAAGACATTGGCTAAGTCAATGAGATTTTGCTTTTGCCATTTATCAGCCAGGCACACTGCAAATAATAATTTGCGCATGTAAATATACTTTTCATTACTCCTGTGGTTTTTGGATATGCCAGCTAAAGCAGACGTTTGATTTGGCCTAAAAGCCTGAATAGATTTAACTAAAATAGCTGTGCTGGTCCGTGAAGCCTGATACAAGTGAGTCCTGTTCAAAGTAATTCTAAGTGTGTATTTAAGGAACAAAGAAAATATGTACAAATTAAATCTGTGTAGAATGCATCCTTCCTTACATAGGCTTGTTTTACACTTGCCAGTGTTGTAGCATTTTTGTATAGTATAGACTACAGATGTCCATGCATCTACTATCTAAAAGAGATAATACCTATTTGATTTTCTAAGGTAATGCATCGTGTGGATGAGCCCATAGGAAAGCTTTGCCCATTGTACATGTCTATTGGTCTGCTGCTGTCCATGCCGAGAAATTGTCCCAGTGTGAACCAAGAATTTAGTTATGCCTGCCTCGTCGTCCTACACAAAGCTGCTTTTACTGCCCAACTATCACTATGTTTAGACATGTAATATTGGCGCCAGGATTAGTGGGCATTGATCTAGTGACAGTTGGCTAATGGCAGCTGCTCAATCCATAACCTGCTGGACACAGGTTCACTTTTCCTAAATGCAGTTACAGTTACACTAAATTGCTGTTCCTTCAAAGAATTCCACAAACCATTGTATAAAAGTATCCATCAAGTTATGAGTAATTGCATTCCCTGGCTTGTAATCCACTTTGAAAAATTGTTTAAATAGGATTTTTATGCCCCTGAAAAGTGTCTTGCCCTCAAATCATCTGATAGAATGTATTTCTAGAACTCTTTCTGTGCTTCAAAAGGTAAGCAAGTTATCCCAAGGAGAGCCTGTTCTTTTAAAGTGACTGTCATCTTTCGGTCTGTCAGTCAAGATATGCATCTCTGAAGTAATTTGCAGGCCTTAGCCCACTTAAAGCGGAATATAACCCTGCATTTCAACTTTGCTCTAAAACATTATTTACAGTATAATATATGCAACCAGCATTTTTTTTTTACTAGACCAGCATTGGAAGGGTTACACAGGGCTTTAAAGTTCCTGGAGATTTCTGCAGACGCATCCGAAGCTGAAATAGATACATTTTGTTTACATAAATGTATCTAAGTGTTGAATGTGACTCATCTCTCTGACTGAGAAGGAGCTTGGAGGACAGCCAAAGAGTGTGTAACATTTATCAATAGATACATGTAACTAAATAGAATGTATCTATCTGAACTTCTGCATATCTCTCCACAAACTTTAAACCTCTGTGTTTAACCCTTCCAATGCTCGTCTAGTAAAAAAAAAATGCTTTTTGAATATAATATGCTGTAAATAATATTTTAGAGCAAAGTTGAAATGCAGGGTTATATTCCGCTTTAAAGGACAACTGAAGCAAGAGGGATCTGGAGGATGCCATATTTTATTTCATTTCAAGCAATACCAGTTGCCTGACTATCCTACTGATCCTCTGCCTCTAATACTTTTAGCCATAGACCCTGAACAAGCATATGCAGATCTTGTGTTTCTGACAATATTGTCAGATCTGAATAGTACACTGTAGAACAAATAAACCACTCGGCACTCAGATCCAGTTCTTGGGGGGCAGGGGGTAGGTCCTGCCCTTGCATCTAATTCAGTAGACTCTCCACCTCTCTAAAACACCCATACAATGGCTTACATGACTTGAGCTAGGGGACGTGCAGCCCGTTTTAAATACTGAGGAAAACAGTCTGTGAATGCATACACATAAAGGCAGACCGGGCATCAGTTCCTTCAAGAGCTTTATTTCATATTCTTGCCAAAAATGAAGCAATTGTACATATCACAACAGGCCACATGTGAATACATCAAACCTGAATTGCTGAAGGTGTCAGGGGAGTGTGGGATTCGGGTGACCAGGGATAAATGGACGGCACTACAGCCGTTTCGCGCCCAGCTGGCACTTGCTCACGTGCTTGTGTCCTTAGTAATGACGGCGTCTAGCATCTTCCTAGATAGGACCTGCAAGCCGCGCCCCCGGCACACGTCATTGGTGTGTGGAGAAGGAGAAAGAAACAATGAAAAATAAAGAGAATGAATATGGTTAATACCAACATTGACAAACAAAAAATATTCACAAGTGTAAGGCCCGGTTCACATTAGCGGTGGCCGTCCGGAATCGCCGTGCCGGAGCCGGACCGCTTGCAGAACGGACGGAACGGACGCACGGCAATAGCAATGAAAGCCTATGCGTCCGTTCACATGCGTCCGTTCTGCCGGACCGGAGCCGGACCGGATCCGGACTCCGGCGTCCGTTCCAACATGCGCTATTTTTTGGTCCGGCTCCTCCGGCAGCCGTATCCGGGGCGGAGCCGGACTGCACCATCCGGCCAATACAAAGTAATGAGAACCGGAGAGCGCACAACACACTGGCTACAAAAACCGGACGTTCTACCCCACTTCCTATGCATTTTGGATGGGGACCACATGGAGTTCACAGAGTGGGGCAGCAGCTATTTCATGCTGGAGCTCTAGGCAGCAACATGTCTGATATAAGTCTGATAACGAGGAGGCGAACAACAGAGAATTCCCAGGTATACAAAAAATGCCTGGATCCATGGTCCCAACTGCAGTCTCTGTATCCACGGATGGTCTCCACACGTCCACCTGTCTCCAACAATGACCCCAGACCCTTCTGCTGACCTCCCAGACCCCAGGTATTTACAGGTTGTTATCTCCTTAAGAAACCGGATCCGGACCGCAACCGTGTTCACACCGCACGGAAACCGGATGCAAACGGACCGGATCCGGACCGGATCCGGATAGGAACCGTACGGATCAGGTCCGGTCCGGATACGGTGCGGTCCGGACATCCGGTGCGGTTTTGACAAAACCGCAAGTGTGAACGGGGCCTTAAACAGTGTACATAAACTGTGAAACAGATAAAAGTGCAAAAAGTGATAAATTGAGCACATATTTTATAATCAATTGTACCCATTAGGCTAATAGTGCATAAATCAGTGCGCCCTAGGTAAAAGCATATCCATATTGGCATTGTTGCTGCACACTACATTCTATGTCTCCTATATCAATTAAAAACAAATTTTACTTTATTGATATAATCTGTTCTCTAATTAAAACAGCCCCATTTTTTTTAAAGATTCTTTATTTATAACAATTTTTGAAAAAGCATTACATATACATACATAGACATTACATATACCATGGATATCAAAATACGTTGGTACAACGATATAACTAACCTGATGGCAAACCGGCACCACCAGGAATCATTGACAAAAGATTTAGATAAAGTACCATATAGTGCAATCTAGGTCAGAAGCTCCTGTCACACATTTAAATATGTCTAAGGGAGACCAAGTTACGTCCGGACTAGTGTTCCAAGGAAGTCCCAGGGCCCATAGGGAACATACACCTAGGCCTCCATGTTAGCTTATTCGCAACTTAGTTTAGAAATTCAGCAGGTTACTCTTCTGATTGCGTAAACAGGGAAATCTTAGCATAAGTAGGCATGAGATAGCCAAAAAAGGCAATTAACCAGATTGCAGAGATAATGAGAAGGGCTTGAGATTAAACAGGGTCTAAAGTAAGAGAGAAGAGAAGAAAGAAGAAAGGAGAGAGAGAGTGAGGAGGATGGATACTGCTACACCTTGGGGGTCCCGAGCCAATGTCTTGAACGCCTAAGGGGGTATGTTGCAATATCTAAGAGGCGATTCCAATAGAGTATAGTTATATGGAGGGTCGATCTTAATTGGATGTGAGGGAAGCGTATCTGGGGGTCTCTATAAATTCAAACCACCCGAACCAGGTCTTCCAATATTGCTCCCGCTTCTCTTGCATACTAGCGGTTAAGTCCTCCATTTTCTCCACCCAGTCAATCTCTCTAAACCAGTCCTGTATGGTGGGAGGTTCAGTCATCTTCCATTTTCTAGCTATTAATATTTTGGCTGCATTGATTAAGTGTCTAGAGAGCGTCTTTTTATATCTCTTTATGGACCATTGGTTATGATGTAGGAGAAAGAAAGCTGGAGAATCTGGGGGGATTCGTCAGCACATGCATTATTTCCCTCACATCCAACCAGAATCGCCTAAGTCTATTGCAAGACCAGAAAATGTGTACCAGTGTGCCTGTTTCCTGGCCGCATCTCCCAACATAATGGGGAGGTCGATGGGTACATTTTGTGAAGCCTAGAGGGAGTCAGATACCACCTAGTGAATATTTTATAACCAGCCTCCTGGCTCCTAGAGGAGATGGACGACTTATGGGAAAATACAAGTATTTTGTGCCACTGCCTATCTGAGAAGGTCATATTTAGGTCCTTTTCCCAGTTTTCTTTATATGTAGAGCAGGGGTCTTCAGTGTCATTTAGTAGGGAGTACACCAAGGAGAGAGTGCCCCTCACCAGTCCCTTGTCCATGCAAATTTTTTCAAAGGGTGTAAGGGACCTAGAAAAGTTCTCCTTGGATCCTTGTGACATAAGAAAGTAATTAAACTGAAGGAGGCTCCAAGCATCAGTATTAGGGATATTAAAAGAGGTTTGGAGATCTCTGAAAGGCACCCAGCGTCCCCCTGAGACTAGGTGCAAGGCCCGGAGAGGACTGTCCGTTCGCCAACTCCGGTAACTATTGCTACTCGAGCCCAATGGAAAGTTGGGATTGTCTAAAATAGGCAATAAAGGGGACGGACCAGGTGATATAGAAAGTTTCTCCCTAACTCTTAGAAAATTTTTTAGTGTTTGAGTGATCATGGTCGTAGCCATTGTGGGTGCAATAGGAGAGCGTATTGACCAGGTCAATAGATCCAGTTTACTTCCCATTATTTCTTCTTCTATGCCCACCCAGCGTTTAAGAGCCACATGTCTATGCCAATCAATAATCCTAATGAGGACCGCTGCCATATGGTATAGTCGGGGGTTTGGAATTGCCAAGCCACCTAATTTCTTGGGGGCCGTCTGAATGGTGTATTTCAGCCTAGGCTTCCGACCTCTCCAAATGAAGCGAGAGAAAGCCTGGGAGATCTGTTTAAAATAAGATGAAGGGATAAATATTGGCATCAAAACAGCCCCATTTTAATCCCATCATTCCCTCTAAAAAGACTGGGGGTAAAGCTGCGTTTTTATGAGACCTTGTGAGGTGTAGTCACCTTAAAGCTGTTTGGATTACCATTGCATGCCTATGTAAAAACAAGGGCCCAGAACAGTAGCTTGTAACTGGGCTACGCCATCAAGTGGCCAGTGCTTTAGCCCAGTTGAAGGGATAGCAGAGTCAGGAGGAAATATGCAGAGCTGGTGGCGAGAGGGTAGTGGTAAAAGGAAAGGCACCTTCTAGAAAAACCAAAGGTAGGGTCAAGCAGGAAATACCTGTAGGAAAGACACCGGGTGAACAGAAGAGAAACAGGTACCACCTTGGAGAAATCATGGGGGAAGTGGGTGGGTTGCCTCCCGGCCAGCAATGCATATTGCATGTAGCTAGATTGGTTTGTGAGGGGTTCAGGAAGGCCACAGCTGTGAACTCCCTGTTACACAGGAACAGCTTTCATCCGGAACATGTCAAAACCTCCCTGCCATACGGCCAGTACTTGCGTCTAAGACAAAACAACTCCAGCCTGGACACCTTCGACACGCAGGCGCAGGAACTCACAGCACGACTGCAAGCAAGAAAGCACCAGTTAGTCTTACCGGTAACGGTGTTTCTGTTCAGCAGCTGGGACACCCTCTGGAGGATTGGTCCCTGCCCAATCCTGGGGAAACACAAGAACAAGTATAAAAAGCTCCCGTCCTCCCTTCATCCCCAGTGTATATAAAGTAAAAAGCCCGAACACTAAGGAGAAAAAAGGAAGAGCGAAGCACCTCCAAGTGACCCACTATATATATAGATAGATAGATAGATAGATAGATAGGTACAAGGAAATGCGACAGAATAGGGTAGGGTAATAGACTGTGTCCCAGCTGCTGAACAGAAACACCGTTACCGGTAAGACTAACTGGTGCTTTCTCCTATTCATCAGCTGGGACACCCTCTGGAGGGATACACAAGTAAATACCCACCTAGGGAGGGACTACAGCCTGAAGCACTTTCCTGCCAAATGACAAATCCTGCTGCGAAAGAACGTCCACCCTGTAATGTTTGATGAAAGTGGAAGAACTTGCCCAAGTTGCCGCTTGACATATCTGTTGGACCGTAGCACCCGCTCTCTCCGCCCATGACGTTGCCATCGATCGAGTGGAATGTGCTTTTATGTTGGTTGGTGGAGTGGAGTCTTGAAGTCTTATAAGCTAGAGAAATAGCCTCACATATCCACCTAGCAATAGTTTGTTTTGAAGCTTGTTGTCCCCTATTCTTCCAAATAAATGAGAAGATTTTCTAAACTCTCTAGTTCTAGCTAGATAGGATAGAAGGGCTCTACTGACGTCTAGACAATGAAACTCTTGTTCCTTAGCACAGGAAGGATTGTCACAAAACGAGGGAAGTACAATGTTCTGGGATCTATGAAAATCAGTAGATACCTTTGGTAGGTAATTAGGGTCAAGACGTAAAATGATTTTGTCTGGGAAAATAGTCAAAAACTGGTCCTTTATTGACAAAGCCTGTAGATCGCCCAACCTCCTGGCTGAAGTAATGGTGACTAAAAAGGCCACTTTAAGAGTCAAAAATTTTAGATCAATTTCTTCAATAGGTTCAAAGGGGGTACCGGAGAGAACATTGAGAACTAGTGACAAATCCCACTGAGGGACCACTTTTTGCTTTAGAGGAGTTGATCTCTGAACTGCCCGAAAAAAATCCTTGATCAATTTTTCCTGTGCCAAGGGTCTGTCTAAGAGAACTGATAGGGCCGAGCACTGCACCTTCAATGTACTTAAAGCCAAATTCATTTCGAGGCCTTCGTGTAAGAAATCAAGAACAGCCCCGATCTCAGTCTGAATCCGATTATGTGTAGAACACCAAGATGTATATACCTTCCAAACCTTTCTATAGATCTTGTGAGTAATCGGTTTCCTGCACTTTAATAAGGTGTCAATGGTTTTGTCTGAAACTCCTTTACTCCTTAAAATCATCCTTTCAGGATCCAGGCCGCCAGATTGAAAAGTTCTGGCTTGGGATGAAAAAGCGGCCCCTGACAAAGAAGGTCTGGCCTGATTGGAAGATTCAGAGGAATTTGAACTGACAAACGTAGTAGAGTGGAGAACCAGATTCTTTTGGGCCACACAGGAGCTATGAGTATGAGATTTACTTTTTCCCTCTGAAGTTTGTCCAAGACATGAGGAATCAATTTGAGGGGTGGATATGTGTATCCCAGATTGAACGTCCACGGGACAGACAGTGCATCCAACCCCAGAGAACTCACATTTCTGTGAAGAGAAAAAAATTGAGGAATCTTGGCATTGACTGGTGAAGCAAAAAGATCGATGTCTGGGACACCCAATTTTCCTGTGACCCAGAGAAAAACCTCCTGGTTCAATTCCCACTCGGCATGGTTGATTTCGTGGCGGCTCAAGAAGTCCGCCTCGAGATTGAGAGACCCTTTTATATGAACGGCCTCGATTGTCAAAAGATTGGCTTCTGCCCAAACAAAAATTTCCGTCGCCAGAAGAGAAAGACTCAGAGATCTGGTCCCCCCCTGTCTGTTGAGATATGCTACCGTCGAAACATTGTCTGACAAGATCAGGACATGATTGAGTCGAATCAAGTCCTGAAAGGCCAGAAGCGCCTCCTTCACCGCTGAGAGTTCTCTGAAGTTGGAAGATTTTTTGGCAGTCAACCTGGACCACCTCCCCTGGGAATGTTGGCCCATTGTTGTCGCCCCCCAGGCGCTGGCGTCCGTGTAAATTCTTATAGGGGATTCCTGTCTCCATACCCTGCCCTGTGTTAAATTGTGTGGTTGAAGCCACCAGTGAAAGCTTCCTTTCACCTGCGCTGGAACATGAACCTGTGAGTCCAAAGACTCCTGGGTCTTGTCCCACACTTACAATAACTAGTTTTGGAGAACTCGAGAGTGAAAATGTGCCCAAGTTACTGCCGGAATGGATGCTGTCATGAGGCCTAAATTCCTCATAACTTCTCTTATTGCCACTTCTTGGCGTAAGAGTAACTCTCTGACCTCCCTTTGTAATTTTTCTACTTTCCCTGGAGTCAGAAAAATCCTCTCCTGCATGGAATCGATCACATACCCCAGAAACACAATCGACTAAGAGGGTTCCAGACTCGATTTGGGGTAGTTTATGATCCATCCCATCCGAGAGAGAACCTGTATGACCACATCCCTGTGGGCTCTGAGGTCCGTCTCTGTCTTGGAAAAAATAAGCAGATTGTCCAGGTAGGGAATAATGCTTACCCCCTGATTCCTTAACACCTTCATTATCTCTGCCAGCACCTTTGTAAAAATGCGCGGGGCTGACGCTATTCCAAATGGCAGAGCCTGAAACTGGTAATGACACGTCCGATCCCCCATTCGAACTGCAAACCTGAGAAATTTCTGATGAGATCTTGCAATCGGAATGTGGAGGTACGCGTCCTGTAAATCTATTGACACAAAATATTCTCCCCCCTGAAGAACTGCCCTCACCGAAAAAATGTTCTCCATCCTGAATTTTCTGCAAACTAAAAAGGGGTTCAGAGACTTCAAATTTAGAATGAATCTGAATTCCCCGTTGGTTTTGGTCACCAAAAAAACATGGGAGTAATAACCCTGAAACTCCTGAGACTGTGGTACTGGAATGATCACTTCTTTTGCAATCAATCTTTTTGTATTTCTGTCAGAAGACCCTGAGCCTTGCTCGGGTCCCTTGGAAATCTATTTACAAACACTCTGGGGGGAGGAGGAACAAAAAATTGCGGACGATACCCGTCCTTTATAATCTTTAAAATAAATGGATCGGGATTGATCTTTTCCCAGTGGGACAGAAAATAAAGACGTCTCTCCCCCCCCCCCCCCCCCCACCCCACCGGCAACTCATCATTTATTCCCTTTAGGGTCGGTTGGTTTCGCAAGAGCAAATCCTCTGCGCCCTTTACCAGCTGGAAAGGACCATTTCCGCTGCTGGGCTGGTTGTTTGACCTGAATCTGTGAAGGCTTTTTGAACAACCCTGGTTTATTAGCTTTAAATGATTTGCGTTTGTTAGGAAATTGCTTCCCTTTCTCCGCAGACCTAGAGAGTACATTATCCAATTCTTTTCCAAATAATAAATTACCCTCAAAGGGAACTGCACATAGTTTGTTTTTAGAAGTCAAATCTCCATCCCAAGTCTTGAGCCAGAGAGCCCTTCGCGCAGAATTAACTAAAGCGGTGGTACGTGCAGAAATGCGCACAAGCTCCACCGCTGCATCCGCTAAAAAGGCTACCGACTTCAAGACCACCGGAAGAGACTTAACATACGTATTAAGATCAGAACCTGTTTTCACATGAGAAATTAAATTGTCCACCCAAACCCGTAAATTACGGGAAATGCAGGTGGCAGCTACTCCTGGTATAAACGTAAAAGAAGCGGATTCCCAGGCTTTCTTTAATAGAAGATCTATTTTCTTGTCCATTGCATCATTTAATACCCCCACGTCCTCAAAAGGGAGGTCCGCGTTTTTAGAATATTTGGATAAGACCCCATCTAATTTTGGACATTTAGTAAATTCATCAATGTCAGAAGAAGAAAAAGGAAATTTCCTTTTAGCAGATTTGGGGATGAACAATTTACGCTCCGGCTCCTGCCATTGTGACTTTATAATGTCCTTGATAGATTGATGGAAAGGAAACACTCTACCAGATTGTTGGGCCAAACCCGAATATACTTGGTCCTGAGCTGTAAGGTCTTTCTGAACCTCAGGAATCTGTTCAGTGGAATAAACTGCTTTTAGCAATTAATTTGTCTCTTCTGTACTAAAAAGGAATCTAGCTGCCTTTTTTAAATCTCTATCGGATTCCTCCTCTAAAGGAGCATTCTCCCCCTCTTCCATGTCCAAGACATCTTCTCTACCCTCCAATTCCTCCTCCTCCTCCCCTTCCTCCCTTAGGAGATCCACATTTAATGCACCCTGGGGCAACTGAACCTGAACCGAGTCGGAGACAGGGACAGAAATAGGGACAGAAGGATTAACAGGAGGATCAACTGGTGCTGAAGAGGGACCTGGTACAGGACAGTCAGAAAAAAGAGATTCTTTGAATTTCCCAAGAGTCTCATCCATATTTTTTTTTAACAGACCACATTATATTTTTAAAAATGGAAGAGGATTCTGCAGAAATGACTGCATCAATACATGACTGACAAAGCGCCTTAGTATAGCTAGATGAAAGCTTAGCTAAACACTGACAGCATTTCTTTGATCTGGATCTACTACTAGAGGAAGAAGACCCAGACTCCACTCTAGCCTGTATAAACAAGGGAAGAGAAAAAAATATACACAACCCAGTTAAAACTCATACACAATAAATCAACTGGGGGCATAACAGGGAGTACTCTCACACTCACCACACCATCCGATTGCTGAGGCTTAGTAGCAGATGCTGCAGCACTTGAGGATGCAGTGGGAACAGAAGTGCCTTGACCCATTGCTGCTGGAGCAGCAACAGCGGTGGTGGCGGCGGCAGCAGCATTCCGATTCTGTTCCTTCATCTTGCCGCCGCCCGGACGCCAAATAGGCGCTTAAATCCAGAACTCTTCTGCGCCTTCCAGTCCGCCTTCTCTGACGTCACCGGAAGTGACCTAAGCGCGCCGGCCAATAAGTTTAAGGAAGTGGCTCGCGCAGGAGGAAGGCGGAAGCTGAACAGCCCAATTCCACCAGTGGGCGTTCAGCAGTGATGGCGGCAGCCTGTGTTACCAGGGACCCGGTGCTCTTGCTATTCTCTCCCCACGGCTTCCTCCTCTGAGCCGAAGAAGGTCTCTGACCTCACCCTGCAAACACCAGGTACTACCGCCGGACAAGACACTCACCCTCCGGTGAGGATATAAAATAACAAAATGGGAGCTGCATCTCCGTGTGTTCCCCGGGCGGAAACACAAAGAAAACTGGGGATGAAGGGAGGGCGGGAGCTTTTTATACTTGTTCTTGTGTTTCCCCTGGATTTGGTGGGGACCAATCCTCCAGAGGGTGTCCCAGCTGTTGAATGGGAGAAAATATGGTAAACGCTCTCTTGAGGAGGCACAGGGCTAGGAATAGGGACAGGACTTCCCTCCTCCACAGACCCCCGAAAAACCAAGGGGGAAATCCCTTTACCTTTACATTTGATTACACCCCCATGTTGAGAAAGCTGACCCAAACCATCAAAAGAAACTGGGCAATAATAGCAAGAGATCCTACCCTGCAGAAAGTTTTCCCTGACCCACCTAGAATAGCTTTTAGGAGAGCCCCAACTTTAGGGGACACTTTAACCAGGAGTGAGTTTCACCCGTCCATCGGTAAACGGGTGTAATAACACCTTTTGGTCACCAATAGGTAACCAGTAGCATGACGCAGTTGGCACGTGAGGAAGGGGGCATCGGGCAAATTCCACTTTCAAATTCATTGCTATAGATTTGAGTTTGTGATGATTAAATGTGCAGGTTTGATCATTTGTGTAGCCCTTGGCAGATGGAGCCGAGGGTGCACATTTTTGCCTGCCCCCCTTCCCCCCCCCCCCTTTTCTTATCTCGGGCACAAGACCTGGAGAGTTATCTCCGATGGGTGCCCGAGATGGCGCAATACATGCAATATGCATCGCTGACCGGGAGGCAACCCACCCACTTCCCCCATGATTTCTCCAAGGTGGTACCTGTTTCTCTTATATTCACCCGGTGTCTTTTCTACAGGTATTTCCTGCTTGACCCCTCCTTTGGTTTATCTAGAAGGCCCCTTTCCTTTTTACCACTACCCTCTCGCCCACCAGCTCTGAATATTTCCTCCTGACTGCTATCCCTTCAACTGGGATAAAGCACTGGCCACTTGATGGCATAGCCCAGTTACAAGCTACTGTTCTGGGCCCTTGTTTTTACATAGGCATGCAATGGTAATCCATACAGCTTTAAGGTGAATACACCAGATTATATCAATAAAGTAAAATTTGTTTTTAATTGATGTAGGAGACATAGAATTTACTGTGCTGCAACAATGCCAATATGGATATGCTTTTACCTAGGGTGCACCCATTGTTTATGAAATATGTGCTCAATTTATCACTTTTTGCGCTTTTATCTGTTTCACAGTTTATGTACACTGTTTTACACTTGTGAATATTTTTGTTTGTCAATGTTGGTATTAACCATATTTATTCTCTTTATTATTCATTGTTTCTTCCAATGTAGTACCAGCAGCATATTTCTGTCTGCTGGATATTTGCAGCACACTCACAAGTTTCTCGCCGTTGATCGGCGAGTCTCCGCCCCCCACCTCTCACCCCTCTGACACCTTCTCCACACACCAATGACGTGTGCCAGGGGCGCGGCTTGCAGGTCCTATCTGGGAAGCCGCTTGACGCCGTCTTTACTAAGGACACAAGCACGTGAGCAAGTGCCAGCTGGGCGCGAAACGGCTGTAGTGCCGTCCATTTATCCCTGGTCACCCGAATCCCGCACTCCCCTGACACCTTCATCAATTCAGGTTTGATGTATTCACATGTGGCATGTTGTGATATGTACACTTGCTTCATTTTTGGCAAGAAGATGAAATAAAGCGCTTGAAGGGAATTAAGCCCGGTCTGCCTTTATGTGTATGTATTGTCAGATCTTTTTTCCAACAATGTATTTTTATTATATTTTCAGAAGCAATACTACAGAGAATAATACGGAGAATGGAATTGAAAACATTTGTTAACATACAGCATACAGTTGAGGATAATTCTACACTTCAGTGAGATAGTTAACATGCGTTCCTAGAGTAAGCAAATTTGGAGAAGATGCAGTAGGTGTAATATCGGCTTATTGCCGGGTTTACCTTATCTCAGAGCAACCACAAACCTATAAGGCTGGTTGATTAGACCAGGCGCCCAGCTGAACTGGACAATTGGAGCTGTGATCAGGCGATCTACCAATTGTTATGATGGACACGTTTTAGCAGGCCGATGTTTACAATCTAATGAGGCTGAAGTGATATTTAAAGGTGATTTGAGTTGTTTTCAACCTTATGTATTGTCAGATCTGACAAGATTACCTACATGCTTGTTTCTGACACTACCGCAAATAAATACACCAGCAGGACTGCCAGGCAACTGGTATTGCTTAAAAGGTAATAGGGCAGCATCCATATTCTTCTCACTTCAGCTGTCCTTTAAGCCAGAATATTAACACTATTCTGCAGTTTTTTTGCGGATAATGTTTCAAATATGAAAAATAAGTTTAAAGGACAACTGTAGTGATAAGAATTTGGGAGCTGCCATATTTTTCTGTTTAACCAATACCAGTTGCCTGGCAGTCCGCCTGATCTGTTTGGCTGCAGTAGTGTCTGAATAACACTACGCAAAAGGTGGATCAGCGCAACACCAGGCCGCCTCCGAATGGCCTCCATCAGAGATGCGCTGAGCCCCCCCAGGAACTACAAACGCACCTTGAACCGAAACAGAAGCTCTGCATATACACCAAAAGCATGGCTGTTAAGTGGGAGCAGCTGACCAAAAACGAATTACATTAGTACATAGCAAGGAAATGAGCAGCGCTACTTAAAAACAGACTAGTGCCTACCTGCAAAAGAGTGCAAGCCCCACTTGTGGGGTCGAATACACACCGAGCATACACATGACCTGTCTACCACTAGAGGAGGATGTTGGTTTCCATTAACAGCTTGCATGCAACCTATTAAGTACTCGTCCCTCCCACTGCGAAGAAGTCAATCCTCCATGGGAGGGGCCTAACACTAACTAAATCCTAACCTATGTACATGCATAGCCTGGGTGCGGCTAATCAAATAAAATCGAAAATTGAAAATTGCGCAAAAGGTGGATCAGCGCAACACCAGGCCGCCTCCGAATGGCCTCCATCAGAGATGCGCTGAGCCCCCCCAGGAACTACAAACACACCTTGAACCCAAACAGAAGCTCTGCATATACACCAAAAGCATGGCTGTTAAGTGGGAGCAGCTGACCAAAAACAAATTACATTAGTACATAGCAAGGAAATGAGCAGCGCTACTTAAAAACAGACTAGTGCCTACCTGCAAAAGAGTGCAAGCCCCACTTGTGGGGTCGAATACACACCGAGCATACACATGACCTGTCTACCACTAGAGGAGGATGTTGGTTTCCATTAACAGCTTGCATGCAACCTATTAAGTACTCGTCCCTCCCACTGCGAAGAAGTCAATCCTCCATGGGAGGGGCCTAACACTAACTAAATCCTAACCTATGTACATGCATAGCCTGGGTGCGGCTAATCAAATAAAATCGAAAATTGAAAATTGCGCAAAAGGTGGATCAGCGCAACACCAGGCCGCCTCCGAATGGCCTCCATCAGAGATGCGCTGAGCCCCCCCAGGAACTACAAACGCACCTTGAACCCAAACAGAAGCTCTGCATATACACCAAAAGCATGTACTAATGTAATTCGTTTTTGGTCAGCTGCTCCCACTTAACAGCCATGCTTTTGGTGTATTTGCAGAGCTTCTGTTTGGGTTCAAGGTGCGTTTGTAGTTCCTGGGGGGGCTCAGCGCATCTCTGATGGAGGCCATTCGGAGGCGGCCTGGTGTTGCGCTGATCCACCTTTTGCGCAATTTTCGATTTTATTTGATTAGCAGCACCCAGGCTATGCATGTACATAGGTTAGGATTTAGTTAGTGTTAGGCCCCTCCCATGGAGGATTGACTTCTTCGCAGTGGGAGGGACGAGTACTTAATAGGTTGCATGCAAGCTGTTAATGGAAACCAACATCCTCCTCTAGTGGTAGACAGGTCATGTGTATGCTCGGTGTGTATTCGACCCCACAAGTGGGGCTTGCACTCTTTTGCAGGTAGGCACTAGTCTGTTTTTAAGTAGCGC
Source organism: Hyperolius riggenbachi (assembly GCF_040937935.1). Taxonomy (NCBI): domain Eukaryota; kingdom Metazoa; phylum Chordata; class Amphibia; order Anura; family Hyperoliidae; genus Hyperolius; species Hyperolius riggenbachi. The sequence continues at coordinate 406,998,302 of NC_090646.1, read as the reverse complement.
TGCTCATTTCCTTGCTATGTACTAATGTAATTCGTTTTTGGTCAGCTGCTCCCACTTAACAGCCATGCTTTTGGTGTATATGCAGAGCTTCTGTTTGGGTTCAAGGTGCGTTTGTAGTTCCTGGGGGGGCTCAGCGCATCTCTGATGGAGGCCATTCGGAGGCGGCCTAGTGTTGCGCTGATCCACCTTTTGCGCAATTTTCAATTTTCGATTTTATTTGATTAGCCGCACCCAGGCTATGCATGTACATAGGTTAGGATTTAGTTAGTGTTAGGCCCCTCCCATGGAGGATTGACTTCTTCGCAGTGGGAGGGACGAGTACTTAATAGGTTGCATGCAAGCTGTTAATGGAAACCAACATCCTCCTCTAGTGGTAGACAGGTCATGTGTATGCTCGGTGTGTATTCGACCCCACAAGTGGGGCTTGCACTCTTTTGCAGGTAGGCACTAGTCTGTTTTTAAGTAGCGCTGCTCATTTCCTTGCTATGTCTGAATAACACTAGACACAAGCATGCAGCTAATCTTGTCAGATCTGACAATGTCAGAAACACCTCATCTTCTTCATGCTTGTTCAGGGTCTCTGGCTAAAAGTATTAAAGGCAGAGAATCAGCTGGATAGTCAGGCAACTGGTATTGCTTAAAAGGAAGTGACCGTCACCCCAACCTTCTCCTCGGCATTAAGGGTGTGGAGGAGTCCATGTCCATAACATTGAACAAAAGTATTTTTCAAAGGAAGGAGGCTATGTTGCCCCCTTTGTAGACTACCCACCAATATTATGGTCCACGTGACCGGGAGTTTTCAGAGGATGGATCCCCATTCTGGTGGGCTCAGAATTTCCCAGAGAAAATCAGCCAATGTTGAGCACAAAAATTAGGCTTTTTCTGGAAAGATAAACATTGCAGAGATGTTTTACAAACATTTTTCCTAATGAAACAGTCAGGGAAAAAAGTTTAAATACATCCCTGCATTTTTTAAATCTGTGTCTACACAGCAGCCCCCCTGTACATCCATTGCGCAGTCACTGCTGTTTAGTAACTGGTGTTTGTGGTATTACAGCAGTGAGTCACCCTGCCCATTTGGGAACCTGAAAAATCGAAAGATCTTGATTACTATCAGATGCTTTTAATCAGCACACAATGATATACTTATACGGACTAAGATGTATTCTAAAATATGTCAAACTAAGCTAACGTTAGTGCTGTAGATGTTCTTTAGGAGCAGGTATTTTTCATGCCTTACTATGCAGTTGAAAAGTACGTGTGAAATGAGTCTACTTTTTGGCAGTAGTTTGATTTTAATTTAATCCATTTATTTTTGTCACTGTTTCAGGTATGCTCCAGAGAGTCTGACTGAGAGCAAGTTCTCTGTGGCTTCCGATGTGTGGAGTTTTGGAGTTGTTCTCTACGAGCTCTTTACTTACAGTGAAAAAACTAAAAGTCCTCCATCAGTAAGTAGCAATAAAACCTAAGAGAACTATAAAAGAAGTCACAGAGCTCAAGCTGGTCCATCAAGTAATTCTAATGATACTGTTGTGAATAGAGAAGAAAAAGAGGCACTGTTGTTGTAAAAAAGAGGTACCTTTTAATCCACGGTGTAAAGACACATCAGGGTATACAGTGGGGTTGAGAGGAGGCCTGACAGCTGTTTTGCTTAAAGAGGAGCTGTTAGGTATAAGGTCTCAGAGAAAATAAACACATATATCAGTAGCTAAAGATTGGCTGTACTTACATTACATATGCATTTCACTGTCCACGTTTGGATTTCACAGAATTTGTATATAGTATATGCAGAGATAGATGCTCCTGACAGCTCATGGCAGGCTCCATGTTTTTCTGTCAAATGTGTCGTCATGTCCTGCCTGCTTCCTGATCACAGATAAGCTCGTACTTGAGCAACACAGTGTGCAGTGAATATTAATGAGCCATGTGGCTAGGAACAATAGCTGACTCCTGCAGTGTACTCTGCCCGGAGATTTATCAGTGCTACGCGCTGGACTGATTACAAGCTGCTGTAACGTCTCATTAGCAGCCGAGGGGAGGGCCCCAGAATGCTTTGCAGTATAGTATGCGGCTTGCGTCCTCTTGGGTTTTAACAGCCTTACTGATAAGCACACATCAAAGGTAACTGAGATTTTTATCTTCACTAATGGCTTTTGGGCTTCCTTCTAAACTGTTTAACACAGGAGAATAGAGCTTTAAATTAGCTTCTGCAGCCTGACAGTTACTCTTTAAAACAAAAGCTTCTTCAGAGGCCAATTAGAGGAACAACTTGACCCAAGTACTGTTGGGCAATAAATAGTTTCTCTTACCTCCATCCCAGCAGTGTACAACGCCCACCTTCGGAAGTCGCGGTGTTCCAGCATGTAGGCTCCGCCCCCCAGAAGTGATGTACACTCTGCTCAAACCAATAGGTGAGTAGCAGGTCTCCCTGCTTCCTGCATGTCGCCGCTCTGAGTCTGGCGGCACAGCCTGCCCGCCCAGTGGTTCCAATTGGTGGCCTGTTGTCATAGCGATCATCAACTAGATACCTATGCGTACAAGGGGACACAACCGTCTATAATATAGAAAACAGTTGAGTAATGCAAACTTATGGACAAGGGAGAGACAGCTTGCATACATTGAGAATCAGAAAGGCACAGTAAATACATTAATATTTTAAAAGAAACCAATGGAGCTCATTTCTTTCATTCAGCCCAATGGGGCCACAAGCTCCGGTTTCAGAAATGTGTTTCGCTTCATGTTGAAGCAGTATTTGCTCATGATTACCCCCTCTATGAGGGGCAGGGATTTGCTTTAAGCCCATAAATTGCAAAGAATCTGCATTCCCATTGTGGCATTCACGCATGTGCAGAATAAACCTCCCTGCACCCACTCCCGTCACAATGGAATTGACGTGTTCCTGGAAGCGGGTGCAAATCATGCGAGTGGTCTGTCCGACATAAAAACTATTGCATGAGCAGACAATCGCATACACAGTATTTTTAGATCTGCAATGCAAGAATTGTTTAAAATAGATTTTGCGCCTAAGCGTGCGCTTTTTCTAGTTTTAAATTGTGCACAATGGTTGCAATTTCCACATTTAAAATTCCCAATTGGGATGTGTTTTTGCAACCAATTCTGCTCCTGCATTGTCCTGAATTCATTATTGGTGATAGTACCTCCAATGGTTTGTGCCCTTCTAAAGGAGATAAGGGGTTTGTTATTAGCAATACCCAGTGAACCCACACTAGTTTGGAACTCGCACCAATGTTTCTGAACTATGTCCTTAATCCTTTCTGCCATTGGGGAATAATCAAAGACACATGTAAACGGTTGTCCACTAGATTTTTTGCCTTTGATGACAAATGGTACCATCAAAAATCCGTCGCGACGGGGACGCCTGTAGCACCCACTTTCTCTAACCTCTTTTTTTGGGGGTGGGGAAAAAAATACATTTTTGGGACTGATAATCCATTCAAGGAGAAAATTAGTCATTGTTATTGCTGTGTGGATGACGTGGTCCTGACTCCTGACATGGAGGGGCACGGTAAGTGAATTTGATGACTTCCTCGCTTATGTCAATTGTAATGACCTCAACATGCAGTTCACAGGTGTGCTGGCCAATCCCAGCTTGTTCTTTCTGGACCTTGAACTGTATGTTGAGTATCATCGGATACTCAGCTGAGGACATAAAAAAGACACTGTAACCAATTCCCTGCTCCTCCAGTCCAGTTTCCACCCTCCACATACGATCCGAGCGATCCCCTACGGACAGTTTGTCAGGCTTAAACGTAACAACTTTAAGAGTGAGGACTTTATCTTCCAAAGTAAGGAACCGGCAATTAGACTGTCCACTAGGGGATACAATATGAACGACCTGAATCAGGCTTTCCTGAAAAGCTGATGCCTTAAACAGAGATGAGTTGATGACCAATAGAAAGAAAGCAAGACAAGGCAAAAAATCTAGTGAACAACCGTTCACATATGTCTTTGATTATTCCCCAATGGCAGAAAGGATTAAGGCCATAGTTCCGAAACATTGGTGTGAGTTCCAAACTAGTGTGGGTTCACTGGGTATTGCTAATCACAAACCCCTTATCTCCTTTAGAAGGGCACAAACCATTGGAGGTACTATCACTAATGGTGAATTCAGGACGATGCAGGAGCAGAATTGGTTGCAAAAACACATTCCAATTGGGAATTTTAGATGCGGAAATTGCAACAATTGTGCACAATTTAAAACTGGAAACCGCGCATGTTTAGGCGCAAAAACTATTTATTTTAAACCATTCTTGCATTGCAGATCTAAAAATACTGTGTATGCGATTGTCTGCTCATGCAATCGTTTTTGTCGAACAGACCATTTGCATGATTTGCACCCGCTTCCAGGAACACGTCAATTCCATTGTGACGGGAGTGGGTGCAGGGAGGTTTATTCTGCACATGCGTGAATGCCACAATGGGAATGCAGATTCTTTGCAATTTATGGGCTTAAAGCAAATCCCTGCCCCTCATAGAGGGGGTAATCATGAGCAAATGCTGCTTCAACATGAAGCGAGACACATTTCTGAAACCGGAGCTTGTGGCCCCATTGGGCTGAATGAAAGAAATGAGCTCCATTGGTTTCTTTCAAAATATTAATGTATTCACTGTGCCTTTCTGATTCTCAATGTATGCAAGCTGTCTCTCCCTTGTCCATAAGTTTGCATTACTCAACTGTTGTCTATATTATAGACGGTTGTGTCCCCTTGTACGCATAGGTATCTAGTTGATGATCGCTATGACAACAGGCCACTAATCAAAGCCAGTGGGCGGGCAGGCTGTGAAGCCAGACTCTGAGAGCAGCGACATGCAGGAAGCAGGGAGACCTGCTGCTCACGTATTGGTTTGAGCAGAGTGTACGTCACTTCCAGTCACTTCCGCGACTTCCGAAGGTGGGCGTTGTACACTGCCGGGATGACGGTAAGTGAAACTATTTATTGCCTAACAGTACTTGGGTCAAGTTGTTCCTCTGATTGGCCTCTGAAGAAGCTTTTGTTTTAAGCGAAACCGCTGTCAGGCCTCCCCTCACCCCCACTGTATATCCTGATGTGTCTTTACACAGTGGATTAAAAGGTACCTCTTTTTTTTTTTTTTGCAACAGTGCCTCTTTTTCTTCTCTATTCACAACTGCATTGACTGTCTTTAAAGAGACTCTGTAACAACAAAAAGATCCCCTGGGGGGTACTCACCTCGGGTGGGGGAAGCCTCCGGATCCTAATGAGGCTTCCCACGCCGTCCTCTGTCCCACGGGGGTCTCGCCGCAGCCCTCCGAACAGCCGGCGACTGTGCCGACTGTCAGTTCAGTATTTACCTTTGCTGGCTCCAGTGGGGGCGCTGTGGCGACTTTCGGCACGGAAATAGACGGAAATACCCGATCTCCGTCAGGTCCGCTCTACTGCGCAGGCGCCGGAAACTTGCGCCCGCGCAGTAGAGCAGACCCGACGGCGATCGGGTATTTCCGCCTACTTCGTCGCCGACAGCCATCAGAGCGCCTGCGCAGGAGCCAGGAAGGTAAATATTGCGTCACGGCTGTACGGAGGGCTACAGCGAGACCCCCGAGGGACGCAGGACGGCGTGGGAAGCCTCATTAGGATCCTGAGGCTTCCCCCACCCGAGGTGAGTACCCCCCAGGGGCCGTTTTGTCGTTACAGTTCCTCTTTAAACAGCATGCTGAAGCCTGGAGTACGCAATTCGTTGAACCCAGCATTCTGTCACACTCATCTAGTGCCAGTCTCTCTCTTTTCAATATAATTCTAATGATACCTTTTACATAAGCACTATTAAAGGTTCATACATGAACAAAATATATTAAGTGTCATAAACCAGGGATCATACCTGTTTCTGGGGTTTGCATTCACGATCTGCACTGGGTTTTTTTTTGTTTGTTTTGTTTTGTTTGTTTTGTTTTGTTTTTGTGACTTCGGTTGCACCCAATTCTCTGCCAAGATTGCAAAATGTCAAAACAGCTGGGCTGGCGCTAACTAGTTCAGCACTATCACATTTGTCTTCCCTACTAGAGCTGAGGTTTTTTTTTTTTTGTTTCTAGCCTCCATTGCACCTGTGTTTCATGCCAGAACTTTAACCAAAGTTCTTCTTTTTCCCAGCCAGCAAGTTGCTGAGTAACATAAGTGGATGGGCATAAAAGACAAGTGCCTTGGGGAGAGCCATATACCACTGCACTACATAAAATAGTGGCTGTGGCTGGTAAGACATGCAAGGCAGCACTAAACTAGTCCATACTTACCTGGCTGTCAGTATTCTCTTTTAAGGTGGCCAATAACGGTCCAATTTCTAGCAAAAAATCGTTCGAGCGATCAGAAATTCTGATCGGACGAAAAATCGTTCACTACACCATCAACTAACCAATCTTTGCTTCCTATCTATCACGACCACCCAAAAAATCCAAATTTTCGTTCGACGAAAATTCATTCGGGCGACATTGTTTTCAGGGCCGGATTTCTGGCAAGGCCACATAGGCCATGGCCTAGGGCACCAGAAATTTAGGGGCGGCTCAGTGAGGTACAGTAAAGCTGTTCCATGCAGCCATCCCTATCTACAAGGACAGCTTTAACCTTTGAACTCTCTGTCCTGTGTACTTGTGTCGTCCCTGCAAGATCTGTTAGCTCTATCCTGCAGGTACACTTCAGCCTAACTCACATGGTGGCACAATGGGTCCATCATTAATGAGATGGAAAACATAACGTAAAAGTTCTTAAGGAAAATGTAACTTATAATATATATGCGTATTACTGAAATAGTTATTGTCTGTGACATCCAATGATGTAAGTAGAATTCTCTTTGGGGCACACGGAGATAACAACCATACAGACGGTATAATTGGCCTTGGGCGGTAAAAAGTACAAATCCGGCCCTGATTGTTTTCACTCGTTCATAATCGATTGTGTCCACCAATGGAGATTATTTACAACCAATCCGATCAGAATTTCTGATCGCTCGAACGATTTTTCGCTAGAAATTGGACCGTTAGTGGCCAGCTTAAGTCTTTAGTTAAGCTGTACATTTTTTCAGTTTGTTTTTTTTTAACGACTTCTCTTACAGCATTATATCTGACAATGTATTACTGTGTCTGCCTGTATGGAAACTTCACTGCCAGCACATTGAACTCCATCTCTGCCTGCACAGTCACAAAAAAAGTATAATAGAAAGTATGGTAAAGCCATGTTTCTTACCACAGCCACCCAGAGCTTCTTTCGTTTGCTGCCTGCACAGCTACCCCAAACTTTACTTTCATACTCCTTGCTACCATAGACTCATAAATGTACCCTTTTATTTGCCAATGTCAGCTCTTGTCTCTACTTGTGGAGCTGCCACAAATGAAGGGAGAACCCTATGAAGTGTCATTGAATATGGCATTCGGTAGAGGTAATGTTTGTATTTTATCATTCAAACATTATCATCACCAAGGATGAACAGTCTCTATCCAACTTAATTACCCAGGTAGTTACATAGTTATTTGGGTTAAAAAGAGACAGGTCTACAGAGTTCAACCATAAAATATGATAGTAGTTGAGTTAGAGATGACAGGAAAAATTATCTCCAGTGTTTTTACCAGAGATGCTTTTGTTTAGTATGTCCCAGAGTTCTCCTTTAATTCTGTGCCTGCAGAGTCATCCACAATTTGTTTTGCACATCATGCATGTGCTTAACTTGTTCCCTGTCTACAAAACTGATCTTTACATAACCTCTTCTGTGACTCAGCGTGTCCATCCAGACTAACAGGCTCATTTGCTAGTCTGTATGGAAAATACATGTCATGACGTTGTACTCTGTACTGATGGACATACAAAGACTAATATTGCAAGTTATGTGAGAAATGAGATTGTATACAACGTACAGTGCTGTAGTGAGCACTACTGATTGATAATGTGTTCATGGTTAGGTGTTTAGTTGAAAAATATTTGGTTATTTGCAGCGAACTCATACAAATTGTAGTGATCGGACCAAAATCCTTCAGCATGTTTTTGTTTAGAGATCCATTTGTTGAGCTTACTTGAAACTAATTCTGCTAACAAGTGACCAGACAGTGACCAAAAGGAAAATAGCTAATGCATTTTTCAGCTTAATTTAAACTATAAAGAAGGTCTAACAAAATATTTGCAGTGCAGATTTGTTAACTGTTAAGATATTAAAGTGGAATTTTGGTTGAAAGACAAAAAGTGAAGCTACAGCCTCTTCAGCATTATTCTTTTAAATACCTACCAAAGCCTCTTTTCTCATGCACTTAAATATTCCCCCTGCTTTAGTGTGCATACACCCCAATTTTGATTGGCTAATGATTGGCTAAGTTTACAACTTCCATGTAGAATGAGGGCTAAACAAGTTTGAATACTATGAACAGATTGTGTAGGTAAGCTCTCATGCTAAATGAAGAAAGTAAAATTGGCCAGTCATTGGCCAATCAAAAATGGATGTGTGTTTGCACCCTTAGCTACATAATATAGTTTCCAGAAATGAATCCAGTAACAATCTGGTCAGCTCTTACTTGTATGAAACAATCTACCTTCCAGAGTGCCATTTATGTACAAGCAGTCTAACCGGAAAAATACTTATCTGGCGTTTTTGCCAACTTCCACTTTATTTGTTAGTTTAAAAGCGAACTACTACTACAGTGAGGGAAAGTGCAGTATTTTTTGGGCCATAAGACACTTCAGACCATAAAACACACCCAAGTTTAGAGGCCAAAAACCAGGGGGAATAAATACTAAACCTGGTGCGTCCATGGTGCAGGGGCATCTTGTAGATCTTCTCCTCTCCCCTCCCCAAGTATGTCCCTCTTGTACCTCTTGTGTCCGCTTTGTACTTTTAGTGTCTACCTTGTGTCGTCCTCTGCCCCACCCCTTTTCCTCCTCTGCCCCCCCCCCCTAGTTTCCTCCTCTGTCCTCTAAGTGCCCCCTGCCTTTTCTAAGTGCCCTCCGCCTTTTCGCCCCCCTGCGTTCTCTAAGTGCGCCCCCTCGCGTCCTCTAAGGGCCCCCTCCTCTTAGTGCCCCGTCGTCCTCTGTCCTGTCCCGCGGCTGTCCCATCCCTCTGACCTCTTCTTTCCCTGTCTAAGGCATGTGTGGGGAGGCTGTGGCTTACCGCTGGATGCCACAGTGCAGAGATGAACAGCGGTAATCCTCCGTGGGGGGGTCCGTGCTCACAGCCCAAGTCTCTCTCCCTTCACTTCCTCATTGGTGATTAAAGCGGAAGTGCAAGGAGAGAGACTACAGCTGTGAGCACAGACATCCCATGGATGATTACCACTGTTCTTCTCGGCAATGTGGCATCTGATTTTGCTAAATTTGCCCTCTGACCAATACGTGACCAGGCTATAATTGTATTGGTAGGTTTATTGTAGCTCTGAGAGACAGAATAATCACAAAAGAACTCTCAGAAACCCAGTGTGCCAAAGTCAGTGCTTGATGTGCATTGTAATTAGTGGAATAAGTATTTGATCCCCTGCCAGCTTGCAAGATTTCAGGCTCCCAGATGTCTTCACTGCAGTGAGTGCACCCAGCCTGTTACAGGACCTCTATAAAAAGATTCCAAACCATCATGGCCAAGACCAAAAGAAGAACTGGGAAAATCTGTTCAGATGAGACCAAAATTGAGCTATTTGGTATTAACTCAACTCATCATGTTTGAAGGATGGATGGATGCTAAGAGGAAAGGACACCTTCACCGCATTGAAGGGCCAATGGACAGGGCCATATACAGTCAAATCTGCTTCCCTCAGCCAAAGTATTATATTATCTCTGCTCCTAATGTTATTAATTTTTTTCTGGCTGTCAGGAATTCATCAGCTAAACCCCTCTATCTCACCCCTTTACTTCAGAGGCTGTATGGTAGATGGCACAATTCTTCATACCTGGTGGCCAAGCTTTTGTCTGGCGTGTTGGGTATCATTTGTAATATGTTAAATATTTCTCTCAATAAGGACCCAGAACGATTGTTTTTGGGCTATAGGCTTTCTAAACTCAAACATGCCTAGCATAAGCTGGTTCATTTCCTGGCAGCGGCAACCAAGACTTTCTTCCCAATGGTGACAGAGGGAACTTCATTTGAAATATGTGAAGAATAGAATTGACACCAAAATGCTAAATGACCATCTCAGTGCTATAATTTAAAGTGAACCTAAGTCAAATGAAAAAAAAAAAAACAGTTTCACTTACCTGGGGCTTCTCCCAGCGAATGTGCATGAGATTTAGGTGCAGCCGGTGCCACCATAGACCGTAAAAGTTACTTTTTAAAGGGACTCCGAGCAGTGCAGAAACTATGGAAAGATGCATATCATTTTAAAGCTCTTTCTCCTCTTACCAATGATATATAAACCGCCGCCCTACGCCTTTCAGTTTTCGCTATTTTCGCGATTGAATTTGCCGCGGCCGCGATCTCAATCGCGAAAATAGAGAAAACTAAAAGGTGTAGGGCGACGATTTAGGTGTCGCCAGAAAGAGGAGAAAGAGAGCTTTAAAATGATATCCATCTTTCCATAGTTATATTGTATTACACAGGGCGACTTTTTCTGCTGAATGGAGCTGCTGACACTGGGGAAAGTGTCGTCCTGTGTAATAAAAGTAACTATGGAAAGATGGATATCATTTTAAAGCTCTCTTTCTCCTTTTTCTGACGACACCTAAATCGCCGCCCTACACCTTTTAGTTTTCTCTATTTTCGCGATTGAAATAGCGGCCGCTGCTATTTCAATCTCGAAAATAGCGAAAACTAAAAGGCGTAGGGTGGCGGTTTATATATCATTGGAAAGAGGAGAAAGAGAGCTTTAAAATGATATGCATCTTCCCATAGTTTCTGCACTGCTCGGAGTCCCTTTAAACACTGCAATTCAGCCACCAGCAATAGCTGGCAGCCAAATGACATAATTCCCCACCATCCACGTCGACCTGGAGGAGGAATAGTAATTAACGCCGCCGGGAATTTATGCAGGATAAGCCGTATATCGACTGTATCCTGCATCTAAGTCTCCCAGCGGGGATTTCATAGGTACGCTTCTCCCAACCCCCTGTAGACGCCCTGTGCGGTAATGGAACGATACACCGGTCCCCTGCCGTGGCTCAGTTTCATTTTACACCGACTGGCCAGTCGATGTATACTGCACCTGTGCGGCCCTGGTCGTTCGCGTCCTCGTGTTGCCAGGAGTGTCCTGCATAGGCACAGTACTTGGAATTCTCGCACTGCGCCTGCACAGGATGCTCCTGGCAACGCGAGGACGTGCGCGGCTAGGGCCGCACAGGCGCAGTATAAATCGACTGCCCAGGTAAGTGAAACTCGTTCTATATGGTTTTTTTTTCCAATTGATTTAGGTTCACTTTAAGGTTACGGTTCCCCAATATGAAAAGGTTTGGTAGCCATCGTTGGCTTATAGAGGGGGTATCTTCATGACCTCCTTTTTTTTTAGGAGCTTGTGTTCTCTTTAGAGCTCTCTTTCTCTATTAGTCTCTCTCACCTCAGGGCCCTTTCACACTGGGGTTGTGCTGTAAATTTACTGCAGCCTTATGAAAGTCTATGGGGTAGTTCATACTACTCACTTTGTTGTATGCTGTGCCGGAAGTGCCCTATCTAATGTGGGCACAGACCGATGTCGTGCGGTGACCTGCGTCAGACCTGAAGTTGTGGAAGTCTATGGCGACGCAGATTTTTTTTAAAAATGTTGGCAGCAGTGTTGCGGGTGCACATGCGTGGAAGCATATTTTAAAATAGCTTCCGTGCACTTTCATATTTTCAAAACAGGAAGTGAGCACACGCGAGTTTCACTGCCTGTTTGGATGTTGGCCAGAAGGGCATTATCGCATATTAACGCTGAAATCCCCAAAGGCCTGTTTTTGGCAGTGCGGCCCCTGGGCCACACCGATGCCACCAATCTCTAATCTGAAACCGGCCTCAAATGTAATGAAGCAAAGATATTGTCACTGTTTTAAAGGGACCCTAAGCAGTGGCTAAAAAAATGAAATTTGGACTTACCTGTGGCTTCCTTCAGCCTCCCGTAGCCCGCAAGCTCCCCTGGCGTCCTCTTCTTCCCTTCTGTGGTCCCGCAGGCAGCTCCGGTAATCCGGCGATCCTGGCTGAAGTTGTGTGTGTGTGTGTGCGCACCCCTCACGTCATTACGGTTGCCGTAAGTGTTCTGAGCATGCGCAGTTCACTAGACTGTTACGGCCACTGTGTGATGACGCAACAGGGGTGCTCATGCGCGACTTCAGCTGAAGTCTCCAGATTTCATTTTTTTAGCCACTGCTCAGGGTCCCTTTAACCTGTCGGTTTCTATAATGCATATTGCATTCATTGGTCACCCTTTGAGACAGCCAGTGTTTGTGGCTGTCAACTAAGCAGTTTCTATCCTAGTGCAATGTCAACCCACGGTTGCCACTGTAAGCCAATGTTTGGCAAATTTTGTATGGGGTTTTTATTGTCCTCTTTCCAATAAAATTGTCTGAATGAGGGATGGTTGGTGATATGAATGAATTTACTCTTTTGAAACGGCTGCCGAAAATAAATATATACACATAGATGGATATATTTACAAATGATTATTATAACTAGTAACAAGTGTGCAGTGCAGAAATGTAAGGTTTGCCGAAATATGTGGTTTTGGAGGTTTTGGTGTACAGCAAACGATTTTACTTCCAGACCTTAGATTTTTTTTTTTTTTTTATTACCAGCTCTAACTTGAGGTACAGAAGCAAGTGTTTTTCCACTACTCTTAGGTGAAATCTTAAAAACTACCAGATGGAAAAACCCTGGCGAAAATATATTTATTGACTAACCACAGAAAGTCTGCTTAAAGTGACAGTTGGATTTCTGAGACTGAATTGAATGATGGCTTTATGGAAAATATCTCTTTCCTTACAGAGGACCTTTGTCCTACAAGTCTGTTTAGTTACACATTCATGTAGTTATCGTACATTTCTTTCATTCAGTGTGTTTTTACTGCACTGGGGCATGAGAACTTCACAATTTTTGGTGTTTAATAAATGAAGTTATAGAATCAAATATATCACACATAATCCTTTTTAACAGTATTTTCTAAAACCTTTTTATAAAGTAAATGTGTTGCCAGAATTCCTATTTTATTGAATTCATTCAACTCTAAGCTTTTTGTAAACTTAGTAAAAATAAATGTTGAATTTATGATGAAGTACTACTATAAAAGACACACTTATTTAATTTTGCCAATGTCCGATCGTATACTAGTGTGTTTAAAAAAGAAAATATTTGTAAATTATAATGCAGACATACTTTTTGCTTAATGAACAAGCAGGAACAAATCAAATGATTACTCTGGGGTTTGTTACCATGGGTTAAGGAGGTAAGGCCATTGCTTAAAGGATACATCCATGCTACATAAAAAAATTAAAATCCACTTACCTGGGGCTTCCTCCAGCCCCTGGCAGCCGTCCTGTGCCCTCGCCGCAGCTCCGGGTGGCTCCCGGTGTCCTCCGCTGCAGAAGCCGACCCGGCGCTCCACAGCGCGGGCCACGTGGTCTAGGTGAAGTCATCAGGTCTGAACTGCGCATGACACTCCCAGCCTCCCCCTCTCCCTCAGGGCCCTTGTCCAATCCATGGACAAGGGGCTTTTCCCCACCTCCGTTGCCCAAGAAGGAGGTGGGGGCTGATGACACCCGGGGGGGGGGGGGGGGCGTCCATGGTGGCATTTGGGAATCCCCTTTAAAACGGGGACCCACAGATACCAGCCCTCTCCCTAGGAGAAATGGGTATAGGTGTACAAAGTATTCCTTACCCATTTACACAAAGTATTAAATGAAATAAAAACATAACCACACAAAAAAAGCCATTAATGTTCTTAACCAATTCAGGACTCAGCCTTTACCCCCCCCCCCCTTAAGGACCAGCACAGATCTCTAAGATCTGTGCTGGGTGGGCTCTACAGCCCCCAGCACAGATCAAATACCAGGCAGAGCGACCAGATCGCCCCCCTTTTTTCCCCACTAGGGGGATGATGTGCTGGGGTGGTCTGATCGCTCCTGCCTGCGTGTGGCTGGCGGGGGAGGCACCTCAAAGCCCCCTCCACCACAGGATTCCCCCTCTCCCTCTCCTCCCTCCCTGCCCTGGAGATCGGAGGCTGCACAGGAACGGATCTGTCCTGTGCAGCCTCTAACAGCTCCTGCCTGTCATGTGACAGCGATTCCCGGCCGCTGATTGGCCGGGGATCGCTGATCTAGTACAATGCTGCTACTGTTAGCAGCGTTGTAAAAATGTAAACAAAGCGGATTATTTCCGCTTGTGTTTACATTTAGCCTGCGAGCTGCGATCGGCAGCCTGCAGGCTATTCACGGAGCCCCCCACCGTGAATTGACAGGAAGCAGCCGCTCGCGCGAGCGGCTGTTTCCTGATTAATTAGCCTGCAGCCAGCGACGCAGATGTGCGTCGCTGGTCCTCCAGCTACCACTTTGTCGATGCGCGTTATGAGTGCACGGTCGGCAAGTGGTTAATTAACGATAAATACTTTCCTGTACCGTAAGTTCCCACGCCAATATCCTCCCATTAAGTTGTTTGAAGGTCTCCTCCGGCCACCACCACACACGACACTCCCCGCCACAGCTCTCCGCTATACTGTATAGCTGAGAGCCCTGTCCAGTGCAAAGGCTCCACCGTGGGCTCCCGGTGTCCTCCCCGCCCTCCACCCCTCGCACCCCCACCCATGCTGGCACCAAGTGCAACTGTGGGACATGGAATAGGACATACACAGGCAATACTTGTAAAATGCAGTTGGTCGTCGGATTCATGTGCAAGTCCGTTGGAATGTTACCTGTGATGAGAGAGATGAAGATGATCAGGATATAAGAAAGTTGTCATGAAATGCAGTAGTCCACCAGGATGGGGTTGATGCACAAATCTACAGTAATATTTCACACTGCTATGATTAAGAGCTAGTATAGGCTCGAAACATGTCAGCATTCTGATGCATGCATTGTTATTTTGATATGTCCTAATAAAGATTTTGACCCTCGGACAAGTGCGGACCTTTTGCTTCTGGATTCCATGTGGGCCTTGCTGACCCGGTCGTGCACTGTCGGAGAGGATTGGTGGGTTGTAGCGGTGTGCACACCACGTTTTTCTAATATTTCACACTGACAGCAGGTTACTGCAAGTTACGCTATTAGCGTGACCTGGGGTATCAAGTACTACTACTACGGTTGTAATTACCATAGCAATGCATGCCTTACTAGAGTACCATGAAAAGGCATCACATAGTGTCATTGAAGCGGACCTGAACTCAGAACTGCTTCTCTGCTCTAAAAGACATGCAACATAACATTTAAAGCAAAACATTTCTTTGTTACAGCTGATACAAATCCTGAAATAAATCTGCAGTTTGTTTACTTCCTGCTTTCATGGAAGCAGACATATCATCCTGTGCTTTCAAATGAGCTTATCTGCCATGGCAGTCAGGTGGCACAGGGGAGAGAGCAAATTACATCTTGTGATTAGACAGGCTAAACTCTCTAAATACATAGTGTGCACTTCCCTGTTTCCTTCTGTCCTGTGCAAAAGTCCACTTAAAAGATTTGTCAGAGTATGTGAATGCATTTGAGGTAACCCACCTCTCACTCATAGTTTTAGATTTGTTTCAAATTGTTTTATCTTCCCCTAGGCACCCCTACTCCCTCTTTGCTTCCAACAGTCAGAACTTTTTTAATTCCTATTATTTCAAACTACTATTTTTTTACATTTGAAGCTAATATACAGTATAAATCAGTCATTTGGGATATGTACAGTACTTTGTTATGAAGGCTACTTTTGTTACTTTTTCTAAAGGCTGCTTTCACACTAAACATTTTCACTGCATTTAGAGAAAAAAAAGTGCTGTGCGTACAACTTTTAAATGGGTTAGTATTTAAGCTGTACAATTCTTGTATTGTAGTGTTATGTTCTTCTATAGAGTTTTGCCTGTCACATTAACATACTTCATCTGTGCTCGTCTTTTGCACATTGTAGGAGTTTATGCGGCTGATCGGGAATGACAAGCAAGGCCAGATGATTGTGTTTCACTTAATCGAGTTGCTGAAGAACAATGAAAGACTCCCTCAACCAGAAGGCTGCCCCAGTGAGGTATTGCATATCTGTAGTGTCTGCTACTCTTGTTTTGAAAAACTGCTGATCACATGTTTTGGAATACCCCCAAATTGCAAACTTCCTGTGTGAGTAATTGGCTACAGGCAGCTGGAAGTTTTTTGCCATTTATGCAATTCTGAAACTAATCAAGTGACAACCGCAGGCTAAAGCTGCCACCAAGCATTTTTTACTATAAACACTTTGAAGTGGATGGCATTTGTTTATGCATGTATAAACGAAGGAAGCAGGCTGAAATTATGTTTTGCTAAAAGCCTTGCAATGTGTCCGTATGACTGGGTGGGAATGATTTGTCAACAACCGTAAAGTTTTTTTTTTTTGCTTTTCACTAGCTCACCATTGCCACTGTGATTGTTATTACTTTTGGTGTGAGATCAATCTTAACGATTCCAGGTTTCTGGCAGTTATGACATTTAAGTCGCTATTGACACAGCAATGCATTTTTCATTACTTATGACATTGTAACGCTCTTACCTGTCAGCAGCTCCAGAAACAGAGCTTTGCAGAGATATTCTTCCAGTGGCATCCCCGACTCCCCTGCGGTCGTGGCTGAGCCTGCATGTTCCTCCAATCTCCTCAGCCGGACGCGTGCGAAAAGCTTTTATGCTCTGAGACGGCTTCTTAGAGATTAGTGTCAGCTGACACGCTATCAGCTGACACTTTCTGGCTAATGAGATTCTATTGGTCAGCTGCTCTCTATTAGCTGTTGTGATTGGCTGGTTTTTCTGAGGGCTAGCCTTTGATCCTGTATTTAAGCCCTTGGGCTGCTGTCCGTCATTGCCCGTGCTCAGTGCAATTTCTAGGTTAAACTGCTCCCAGGGCGAGTATAAAAAAAAATACCCTGCAGAACATTTTCAGTGGAGCGCACTGACCTGTCTGGCTGGCTTGCTCCTCTATGTGGTTCATTCTCGTGGGTGCCTCACCCACGTACTCAACATACTCAAGTGGTCACAGAGATGAGGTGCATGTGAAGGTGAAAAGCGAAAAACTCGCAGAGGAGCACACCATCCGGACAGGTGTCTGTGTGCTCCGCTACGAATACTCAGAAGCTCCAGGGGACCACTATTCACTTTGGGGAGACCAGGGGGGTTCGCAAGTCGGCTCTGGGGCCCTGAGGGAAATCACAATACTATATGGAGGAGGAGGGGCATGCTGGGATCTGTGGTGCCTCTATAGAAGGAAGGTGCATGCTGGGACCTGCGGTGTCTCTGTGGAGGAGAGGCGCATGCTAGGAACTGTAATGCCTCTATAAAGCAGGGGAAGGGACTTGCTGGGAGCTTTGATGCCTCTACAGAGGGGAGGGACATGCTGGCAGCTGTAGTATCTCTATAGGCTGGGAGCTGTGGTACCTCTGTAGAAGGGGGGGGGGCTTGCTGGGAGCAGTGGTACCTTAATACAAAGGGGAAGGTGGCTTGCTGGGAGCAGTGGTACTTTGATAGGGAAGGGAACAAATGTGCCACTTAATGTTGTGGGGTGGGGAAGGGGTTGTCAGGACAGAGGAGCAGGGCAAGACACGTAAGCCAGTGGGACACAGGCAGCAGAGACACAGACACATCCTGTGTTCAGCTGAGCACTCTCCCCTTCCCCGGACTCCATGCTTTGTTGTCTGGACTCGGACTCTCGGAGTGGAGGGGAGAAGGAAGAAGCAGCCTGTGACCCTCTCTTCAGGAATTTATAATCCCAGCCCAGGCTTCCAGATGAGCTGCAGGCAAGTGTCATGCCTGTAGCTGTGTGTTTGCTCTGCCCACCGCTCTTCAACCACGTGAGTCATTCCCTGCCATTCAGCTTTCCTGCACTTAAGAGCCACCTGCCCAACCACACTATCAGTAATTACGGCATCCAGCTGGAACATGCACCTCCCCCCTTCCCACTGAGAGCAGCCATATCGGGAGGAGGTCAGATCCATAAGGACTTGAGCTGACTACTGACCAGGGGTGGCCCCTGCGGCTGCCTCTGTTGCGACACGTCAGGGACCATCCAGGAGAGAGGATCCAGCAGGGACCCAGGCAGGGAAACACGTGGTCTGCAGCAAGTCATCTCCTTCTAGGGCGCCTTGACACCTGCAGTACCCCTACTGTACGTCAGTGTCACCACACGTTGGTTATGTGGTGTTCACTTGACATTGGGCACAGCTGTCAAGGCAACAGGACGCCCAGGAGGTCTGATCACCCTGGTCTTTTTCTGCGTGTCACCGTCTTTCTATCTGTCGGTACTTCTTCCAGCGCCCTACTTCTCCTCCCTGCTGCACTGCACCCCAAGCGGATGCACGCACCGCACGCCCCAAAAACGGCTCTGCCCGTGATAGCAATCAGTACGCTGGTGCTGGGCACTCTGTCACTGTGTGATTTTATTTTATGTTATTAGCCTAGTTGCTCTGATAGATAGATATGCAGTGTTTGCGATATCGATATATATATATATCTTTTAGACTAGTGTTTGTTTTCTTGATTTACTGTGTGTGACTTTTGCTACTCCTTGACCTCGACTCTGTCTCAGCCTATTGTACCTCAGCCATCTGACTACCCATGTATGACCCTAGCCTGTTAACCAACCTAGCCTTTGTCTTGGCCCATTGTACCGCAGCTATCTGATATCTCGTGTATGATCCTAGCTTACATTTTGACTACGACTAATCTGATCCTGTGTGCATACGTTTTATACCAAATGTGATAGATATCTAAGTGTGACAAATTACATTACAAATTAAAATCTAGGCATTTTCTGGGCAATATTTTTTTAGGGGGGATTTTCTATTTTATGTGCATTTTGCACGGAAAAATATATATAAATTCAGAAAATACCCATTTGTTTTTCACGCTTCACCCTTCCTCATTTTCACATGACGAATGCCACTGCTATAAACCATGTGAAAAGATATACTTTGGCTATTCCCAGTTAAAAGGATGTCACATATGTCTTATTTTATTACTAGCTGGGCATATAGCAGACCATTCTCCCCTGCAGTGGCGTAGGGCCCGCGGTCGCAGTGGTCGCATTCGCGACTGGGCCCGTGGCAGTCAGGGGCCCGTGCGTGTCTCAATACAGTGAGCTGATGAGCTCTGTGTGTGTGGTCCGGATGATTGCACCGCATCACGCCGGGAGCGCAGCGTTACAGCTCAGCGTACAGAGCAGAAATAGTTTCGCCTCCACCCCTCTTGTCTGAGATCATCACAGGGCAGCCTATTACAATGCTGGCTTTCTTGTTGGCACCTCCCCTCTGCTGGAGCTTCCTCCCGTCCTGTCTATCTCCAGATCTCCTGTAATAGCTGCGTGTGTTGTAGAGATGGGAAGTTCGGAACTTTTCAATGATCCGGATGATTCGAATCGGATCATTGAAGAGATCCGGATCTTTGATCCGAATCTCGGATCATTTTACTACCGAAGCATTCGGGGGTGAAATGAAAAGCAGGACAGGTCTTTCCCTGCTGTGGACAGGAGAAGGGGAGGGGGGTGGACACACAGAGAAGGGGAGAAGATGGGCAGAGGGCAGGGAGTGGACAGAGAAGGGAAGAGCAGAGAGCAGAAATGTTTGTTTGCACACAATACCCACATGCTGCAATCATGCTTTACATGTATTTCACCTATATGTTCATCTGTGTACTTTGAAAGCAAACGTCGCAGTGAAAGAAAGCTTTCCAAAGCATTCCGTGAAGTGCAGCTGTTTAGTGCCTGGTGCATGAGGATCATATTGCCTTTTAATCACAGTGCCTGCAAAGTTACTGAGCTGTGCTGAGCTGAGCCAAAAGTTTCCAATGTGATCACTGTGCACAACTACGGAACAGAACAGACAGCCTATAATGGGCAGCACATTGCAGCCAGTATGTGTGCTCTACACATATCTGGCAGTGGCACCGATGTCCCCTCTCTAGACTCATCTACCTGTCCCTGCAAGGCTGGCTCCCCTCCAACTCAGCGATCCATCCCTGCTCTGCTTCCAGGACCCCACTGCCCGCTGAGAGGGGGCGTGTCGCTCCTTGCCCCGCCCCTTTTTCGATCCGAATCACTCATTTTGATGATTCGGATGATTCGACTCACAAAATAGATTCGGATCAAAGATCCGAATCGTTCATGATCCGGACAACACTAGTGTGTTGGTCCCACAGCATAGCACTAGCAGAGCTGTGTGTGTGCATGCTGGTAGAGTGTCAGGCTCTCCCCCTCAGACCTCCATGTGCTTCCTCTCTCCTCTTCTGCTATTCCCTCTGCCTAGCTGTGTAATCAGTCATGCAGCCTGGTTCTCGGATTTCCCTTGTAAATAGATCCTGAGTGGAAAGAGCTACTGCTGTATTGCTGTTCATGATGCTCCCTGAGCTGTGTTGGTAAGCAATTTACAAAAAAATCAGTTTACAGGACCTAAATAGACTCTCACATACCAGGAATTCCTGATCTCTGGAGGTGTCATGTGTCTGCCACAAGCAAACAACGATGTCAGATAGAGCAGATTGCTAACATCAAGAGGCATCACTCACTGTCTACTATGTGTGCTGTGCATGTCAGGAAAATGTATCACTGCGAAATGTGTGCTTAACCACTTGAGGACCGCCCCCAGCCGATGGGCGGCGGCAAAGTCCGGGCCCAAACGACCGCAATATGCCCATCGGCGGGGGCGGCTGCGGGAGTGGCTATGCGGCGATCGCGTCATTCGTGACGCGATCAGCCGCCGGGGACTGGCTCCGCCCACCGTTCGCTGTAACCCGCCGGCCGTTCGGAAGCACCGGCGGATTACTAGCACCCGGATCGCCGCTGCACGCATGTATAATAGGCCTTGTACTATATACAAAGCCTATTATACTGGCTGCCTCCTGCCCTGGTGGTCCCAGTGTCCGAGGGACCACCAGGGCAGGCTGCAGCCACCCTAGTCTGCACCCAAGCACACTGATTCCCCCCCCCCCTGCCCCCTGATCGCCCACAGCACCCCTCAGACCCCCCCCCCCCTGCCCACCCCCCAGACCACTGTTTGCACCCAGTCACCCCCCTAATCACCCATCAATCACTCCCTGTCACTATCTGTCAACGCTATTTTTTTTTTAGTCCCTAATCTGCCCCCTACTCCCTCCTGATCACCCCCCCACCCCTCAGATTCTCCCCAGACCCCCCCCCCCCCCCATGTACTGTATGCATCTATCCCCCCTGATCACCTGTCAATCACCTGTCAATCACCCCCTGTCACTGCTACCCATCAATCAGCCCCTAACCTGCCCCTTGCGGGCAATCTGATCACCCACCCACACCAATAGATCGCCCGCAGATCCGACATCAGATCACCTCCCAAGTGCAGTGTTTACATCTCTTCTCTCCTCTAAACACCCACTAATTACCCATCAATCACCACCTGTCACTGTTACCCATCAGATTAGACCCTAATCTGCCCCTTGCGGGCACCCAATCACCCGCCCACACGCTCAGATTGCCCTCAGACCCCCCCCTTATCAATTCGCCAGTGCAATATTTACATCTGTTATTCCCTGTAATAACCCACTGATCACCTGTCAATCACCTATCAATCACCCCCTGTCACTGCCACCCATCAATCACCCCCTGTCACTGCCACCCATCAATCAGCCCCTAACCTGCCCCTTGCGGGCAATCTGATCACCCACCCACACCAATAGATCGCCCGCAGATCCGACATCAGATCACCTCCCAAGTGCAGTGTTTACATCTCTTCTCTCCTCTAAACACCCACTAATTACCCATCAATCACCCCCATCACCACCTGTCACTGTTACCCATCAGATTAGACCCTAATCTGCCCCTTGCGGGCACCCAATCACCCGCCCACACCTCAGAACGCCCTCAGACCCCAGCCCTGATCACCTCGCTAGTGCATTGCTTGCATCTATTTCCCCCCTCTAATCACACCTTGAGACACCCATCAATCACCTCCTGTCACCCCCTAGCACACCTACCCATCAGATCAGGCCCTAATTTGCCCCGTGTGGGCTCCTGATCACTCGGCCAAACCCTCAGATCCCCCTCAGACCCCCTTCCGATCACCTCCCCAGTGCATTGATTGCATCTATTTTCCCCTCTAACCGCCCCCTGAGACACCCATCAATCACCTCCTGTCACCCCCCTAGCACTCCTATCCATCAGATCAGGCCCAAAACATCCTGTCATCTAAGAGGCCACCCTGCTTATGACCGGTTCCACAAAATTTGCCCCCTCATAGACCACCTGTCATCAAAATTTGCAGATGCTTATACCCCTGAACAGTCATTTTGAGAAATTTGGTTTCCAGACTACTCACAGTTTTGGGCCCGTAAAATGCCAGGGCAGTATAGGAACCCCACAAGTGACCCCATTTTAGAAAGAAGACACCCCAAGGTATTCTGTTAGGTGTATGATGAGTTCATAGAAGATTTTATTTTTTGTCAAAAGTTAGCGGAAATTGGATTTTTGATGTTTTTTTCACAAAGTGTCATTTTTCACTAACTTGTGACAAAAAATAAAATCTTCTATGAACTCACCATACCCCTAACGGAATACCTTGGGGTGTCTTCTTTCTAAAATGGGGTCACTTGTGGGGTTCCTATACTGCCCTGGCATTTTAGGGGCCCTAAACCGTGAGTAGTCTAGAAAACAAATGCCTCAAAATGACCTGTGAATAGGACGTTGGGCCCCTTAGCGCACCTAGGCTGCAAAAAAGTGTCACAAATGTGGTATCGCCATACTCAGGAGAAGTAGTATATTGTGTTTTGGGGTGTATTTTTACACATACCCATGCTGGGTGGGAGAAATATCTCTGTAAATGGACAATTGTGTGTAAAAAAAATCAAACAATTGTCATTTACAGAGATATTTCTCCCACCCAGCATGGGTATGTGTAAAAATACACCCCAAAACACATTATACTACTTCTCCTGAGTACGGCGGTACCACATGTGTGGCACTTTTTTGCACCCTAAGTGCGCTAAGGGGCCCAAAATCCAATGAGTACCTTTAAGATTTCACAGGTCATTTTGCGACATTTGGTTTCAAGACTACTCCTCACGGTTTAGGGCCCCTAAAATGCCAGGGCAGTATAGGAACCCCACAAATGACCCCATTTTAGAAAGAAGACACCCCAAGGTATTCCGTTAGGAGTATGGTGAGTTCATAGAAGATTTTATTTTTTGTCACAAGTTAGCGGAAAATGACACTTTGTGAAAAAAAACAATTAAAATCAATTTCCGCTAACTTGTGACAAAAAAAAAAAAATCTTCTATGAACTCACCATCCTCCTAACGGAATACCTTGGGGTGTCTTCTTTCTAAAATGGGGTAATTTGTGGGGTTCCTATACTGTCCTGGCACCTGTGCATCTATAATGATTGGATCCGATTGATAGGATGACAGTTTGGGGTCCCCGATGCTGTACAGATGCACAGCTAGGCAGTGGGAGAGTAATCCAACTATACAGTACTGGGGCCCTGAACTTGTCCCCCTAGTGATTGAATCTGATCGCTACATGTGACAGTCATTAAAGGTGTTCACGGATCTCAATGCCTAGTACATGTGACTCAAGGGGTTTATAGGCTAGGTAGGGGTTAATGCCTCTCTACAGGAAGGGGAAAAAAACACTTCTTAACGCTATCTGCCACTTTCTGGAAAGGATCGATACAAAGATGTCAATAAGGATTCCTACTCACTTGCACATTATTTTGGCAGTTGGACTGAGCAACACCTGTTCAGTAAGGGCCCTTTTCCACCAAAAATCATGATCAGCATCGCAAACCCGCCGTGATTGAGATTTTCCCCATTTTTTTAGTGGCTATTCGTTGCCGGGATTCAGAAGAATGTATACAGGTCAATTGTAAATGCAGCATGCATGGCAATTGGCCAAAAAAGTGTACTGGTGGAGGTGGGTTTTTGCTCCTGCAATCACAAAACCCAAGTGCTTAGATAATGGAATCGGAGTGCGGGTGTTGGAAAAGGCCTCTCAGTGTGTTTGAAAACAATGAAGGACTGAAGAGATAGACTTATCCTAAACCTGTCAGATTTTTACAACCCATTGTGGTAGTTACACAAGGAAAAATACATTTATAGTGCATTTTACTTTAGAACAAATGTACATATTACACACACACACACACGCACGCACGCACCAACCACACACGCACCAACCACACACACACCAACCACACACACACCAACCACACACACACCAACCACACACACACCAACCACACACACACACCAACCACACACACACACCAACCACACACACACACCAACCACACACACACACCAACCACACACACACACCAACCACACACACACCAACCACACACACACCAACCACACACACACCAACCACACACACACCAACCACACACACACCAACCACACACACACACACACACACACCAACCACACACACACCAAACACACACACACCAACACACACACACACACACACACACACACACACACACACACACACACACACACACACACACACACACACACACTCACTCACTCACTCACTCACTCACTCACTCACTCACTCACTCACTCACTCACACACTCACACTTATATAATTATAATTAAAAATGTTCACAATTAAGGTCCTTTCACAAATGAAATCATGCGAGAGTAAACACAAATAAGCAATTATAGTAAACAAGAGTGAAGACTGCAAACTATGCAAATACATTAATCTTGAAGTGTCACACAACCTCGAACATTGTATGGGTGAGAAGGCCAGTATGTTGTAAAGAGATGCCAGTAACCAGTCTCTCATCAACACAGCTGACCTACAGTATTGTAGACCTTGATGTAATAGAAGCCCCATGACCCTTATATTTTTTTAGCTTTACCAGATATCTCAGCACCATGTTTTACTCCAGGAGGTACAGGATCAACTGGGTGAAAAACATAAAGGCAAATATACAGCAATGTGTTTAATAAAACACTTCGGTCATCAGATTCACAGCAAGGTGTTAATGACCTGCTGAAGAGTGGAGCATAAAAATGTTATGAATTTACAAACTGCATCTGTCTCCATAGTTCCCCATGATCCCAAGATACTTATACAGTTGTGCTCATCGTGTTTGGGGCTTTCTATTCCTGACCAAATGTTCCTACCACACTTGTGCACATATTACTCCGAAGGTCATGATCATTTGAGATACACACATGTAAGGTGTGACCACCATCCATAACTTGTGTAGCCAACATTCTACCCCAAGTAACAGTTTTGACCACCTTATGATCCCTTCCTACCCTGAGAATAGAGCAGTTCAGTCCAATCTACAGCTTCATCAGAGGCCAGATAACCAATTTCTCAAATCAGATGGCACATATCTTGTAAACTTGAAGACCGATGGAACTCCACAAACTACCAATACTGCACAGGCCAAAATATGTATGTGACGATGTCACCTTATGCAGCACTGCTGCTGAGTGGCCTTTCTCCCACCTCTCAGTGCCTCCTGCGATTTAATGAAATACCAAATGCATTGTCACTTACATAATTTGAGATTTATCTGGCCTCTAATGAAGCTGCAGTTTGAGTCCTGAAATGTTTGAATGTGGATTTTTTTATGCTTTCTTTAGATTTTTGGGGACATTTCCCACTACAGTATGTATATTTATAGTGATATCATGAATAATTTAAAATAAACTATAGCACAGCTCATTCAAACCTCCAGTTGTATTCAGATCTGAATTTAATGTTATATTAGGCGGATATGCTGTGCAGGGCCGGTTTAAGCAACAATCGGGCCCCAGGGCAAAATAAACCTGGGGGGCCCCCCCAACAGATACCCCGAAACAAAAATCGGCATTAAGGGACCTTTTTTGCAGCTGGTATAGTCAGGTTGTGAAGCCCCAATCGGTCGGAGCTCCACATTCTGGCTACCCCAGCCTGCATGGGGGACAAGGGGTTAAAAAGTTTCAGGAGGGGGGACCCCACATAATTTAAAAAAAAAAAAAAAAAATCCCACACTCTAACCATAAAAACAAAATTGGGAAAATAGGAAAAAATGCCAGGGATCTTCATACAGCCATATTGCGGCTGTATCGCAATCCCTGACCAAAGTGCTGCGTATGGACCCCCTGGAAACCCCGTCAGGAAATTTATTGCTCTTTCTTTTGATGCCTGTAAATTTTGCTACTAAGTGACATTTACCGCATTTAAAAGTATACTTTTTTCCTTTGAAACTTTAAAACCGATTTTCTCAAAAACTATAAGGTCTTTTTGAAAAATTGTTTTTTCCTCTCATTCCCAATGATCTCCTTAACACATCCTGCAAATTTAGGGTTTCGAGCACATAAGGTGGATTTGCTATTAACCATTAAAGTCAGCAGGTTTTTAAATGTGTATTTTTTTCCTTTGAAACTTTAAAATCGATTTTCCAAAAAACTATAAGGTCGATATGAAATTTTTTTTCCTCTTGTAGCCACTGGGGGCCCCTACAAGCTCTGGGGGCCCAGGGGCAATTGCCCCCTTTGCCTCTATGGTAGCGCCGGCCCTGATGCTGTGATACTTTGAAACTCGATAGATTTTTTATTTATTTTTTTTAAAAACCTGTCGGTGAAATGATTGAATACAGAGTACCCAGTTAGCTCATAGTGACCCAGGACCACCAGCGGAGTTTGAGAAAAGTCTTGTTACAAAAAAAAATATATTTGCAATAATTCAGCTTTAAAAGCGAACCCGAGGTGAGTGTTATGAGGCTGCCATACTTATTTCCTTTTAACCTCTTCCAGACCAGCTCGGTTGAAATCTATGTCCTGCTCTTGGCTGCGCAGCTCTGACAGGATGTAGATTTCAAGTGTCCGGCCACTCTTCCATTGCCGCAATTCACTCGCCCTGCCGTCTATATGATGGCAGAGCTGTGTGAGCTGGTCAGGAGCTGATTTTTTTGACTCCTGAGTTGACCCTGCCATCACTGTAAGCCAATCCCATTGGCTTAAATTGATGGATAGCATCAGGAGCCAATGATAGCAGCTCCTGACCTGCTCATAGAGCTCAGCTGTCAATAGAGACGGCAGAGAGAGTGACCTGCAGCGATGGGAGATCTGCGGGAGTGACGGGTGTGTGGCGTGATTCGTTGGTAAGTACCATTTTGCAGTACCAGCAGACTCTGGTCCTTAACCACTTGCCGACCGCCCCCAGCCAATGGGCGGCAGCAAAGACTGGGCCTAAACGACCGCAATACGCCCATCGGCGGAGGCAGCGGCAGACGTGGTTATGCGGAGATCGCGTCATTCATGACGCGATCAGCCGCCGGTGACTGGCTCTGCCCCCTCGCGCTGTAACCCGCCGGCCGTTCGGAAGCGCCGGTGGGTTACTAGCACCCGGATCACCGCATGTAAATAGTATAATAGGCTTTGTAATGTATACAAAGCCTATTATACTGGCTGTCTCCTGCCCTGGTAGTCCCAGTGTCCGAGGGACCACCAGGGCAGGCTGCAGCCACCCTAGTCTGCACCCAATCACACTGATTTCCCCCCCCTGCCCCCTGATCGCCCACAGCACCCCTCAGACCCCCCCCTGCCCACCCCACAGACTACTGTTAGCACCCAATCACCCCCCTAATCACCCATCAATCACTCCCTGTCACTTTCTGTCAACGCTATTTTTTTTTTTAGCCCCTAATCTGCCCCCTGCTCCCTCCTGATCACCCCCCCCTCAGATTCTCCCCAGACCCCCCCCCCCCCCCGTGTACTGTATGCATCTGTCCCCCCTGATCACCTGTCAATCACCCATCAATCACCCCCTGTCACTGCCACCCATCAATCAGCCCCTAACCTGCCCCTTGCGGGCAATCTGATCACCCACCCACACCAATAGATCGCCCGCAGATCCGACATCAGATCACCTCCCAAGTGCAGTGTTTACATCTGTTCTCTACTCAAAAACACCCACTAATTACTCATCAATCACCCATCAATCACCCCCTATCACCACCTGTCACTGTTACCCATCAGAATAGACCCTAATCTGCCCCTTGCGGGCACCCAATCACCCGCCCCACACGCTCAGATTGCCCTCAGAACCCCCCTTATCAATTCGCCAGTGCATTATTTACATCTGTTCTTCCCTGTAATAACCCACTGATCACCTGTCAATCACCCATCAATCGCCCCCTGTCACTGCCACCCATCAATCACCCCCTGTCACTGCCACCCATCAATCAGCCCCTAACCTGCCCCTTGCGGGCAATCTGATCACCCACCCACACCATCAGATTGCCCCAGACCTACCCTCAGATCACCTCCAAAGTGCATTGTTTACATCTGTTCTGCCATCTAATCACCCACTGATCACCCATCAATCAGCCCCTGTCACTGATACCCATCAGATTAGACCCCTATCTGCCCCTAGGGCACCCAATCACCCGCCCACACCCTCAGAACGCCCTCAGACCCCAGCCCTGATCACCTCGCCAGTGCATTGCTTGCATCTATTTCTCCCCTCTAATCACACCTTGAGACACCCATCAATCACCTCCTGTCACCACCTGTCACCCCCTAGCACACCTACCTATCAGATCAGGCCCTAATTTGCCCCGTGTGGGCTCCTGATCACTCGGCCAAACCCTCAGATCCCCTCAGACCTCCTTCCGATCACCTCCCCAGTGCATTGATTGCATCTATTTTCCCCTCTAACCACCCCCTGAGA
This sequence comes from Hyperolius riggenbachi, assembly GCF_040937935.1. Classification (NCBI taxonomy): domain Eukaryota; kingdom Metazoa; phylum Chordata; class Amphibia; order Anura; family Hyperoliidae; genus Hyperolius; species Hyperolius riggenbachi. Next base: position 406,969,564 of record NC_090646.1, on the reverse strand, counting down.
CACCCATCAATCACCTCCTGTCACCCTCCTAGCACTCCTATCCATCAGATCAGGCCCAATACAACCTGTCATGTAAGAGGCCACCCTGCTTATGACTGGTTCCACAAAATTTGCCCCCTCATAGACCACCTGTCATCAAAATTTGCAGATGCTTATACCCCTGAACAGTCATTTTGAGAAATTTGGTTTCCAGACTACTCACGGTTTTGGGCCCGCAAAATGCCAGGGCAGTATAGGAACCCCGCAAGTGACCCCTTTTTAAAAAAGACACCCCAAGGTATTCTGTTAGGTGTATGACGAGTTCATAGAAGACTTTTTATTTTTTGTCAAAAGTTAGCGGAAATTGATTTGTATTGTTTTTTTCACAAAGTGTCATTTTTCACTAACTGGGGACAAAAAATAAAATCTTCTATGAACTCACCATACACCTAACGGAATACCTTGGGGTGTCTTCTTTCTAAAATGGGGTCACTTGTGGGGTTCCTATACTGCCCTGGCATTTTAGGGGCCCTAAACCGTGAGGAGTAGTCTAGAAAACAAATGCCTCAAAATGACCTGTGAATAAGACGTTGGGCCCCTTAGCGCACCTAGGCTGCAAAAAAGTGTCACACATGTGGTATCGCCGTACTCAGGAGAGGTAGTATAATGTGTTTTGTGGTGTATTTTTGCACATACCCATGCTGGGTGGGAGAAATCTCTCTGTTAATGGACAATTGACTTGTGTGTAAAGAAAAAAAATCAAAAATGTGTCATTTACAGAGATATTTCTCCCACCCAGCATGGTTATATGTTAAAATACACCACAAAACACATTATACTACTTCTCCTGAGTATGGCGATACCACGTGTGACACTTTTTTGCACCCTAACTGCGCTACGGGGCCCAAAGTCCAATGAGTACCTTTAGGATTTCAAGGGTCATTTTGCGGCATTTGGTTTCCAGACTACTCACGGTTTAGGGCCCCTAAAATGCCAGGGCAGTATAGGAACCCCACAAGTGACACCATTTTAGAAAGAAGACACCCCAAGGTATTCCGTTAGGTGTATGATGAGTTCATAGAAAATTTTATTTTTTGTCACAAGTTAGCGGAAATTGATTTGTATTGTTTTTTTTTTCACAAAATGTCATTTTCCGCTAACTTGTGACAAAAAAAAACAAACTTCTATGAACTCACCATACTCCTAACAGAATACCTTGGGGTGTCTTCTTTCTAAAATGGGGTCACTTGTAGGGTTCCTATACTGCCCTGGCATTTTAGGGGCCCTAAACCGTGAGGAGTAGTCTAGAATCCAAATGCCTCAAAATGACCTGTGAATAAGACGTTGGGCCCCTTAGCGCACCTAGGCTGCAAAAAAGTGTCACACATGTGGTATCGCCGTACTCAGGAGAAGTAGTATAATGTGTTTTGTGGTGTATTTTTACAAATACAGATGCTGGGTGGGAGAAATATCTCTGTAAATGACAATTGTTTGATTTTTTTTTACACACAATTGTCCATTTACAAACAATTGTCATTTACAGAGATATTTCTCCCACCCAGCATCTGTATTTGTAAAAATACACCACAGAACACATTATACTACTTCTCCTGAGTACGGCGGTACCACATGTGTGGGACTTTTTTGCACCCTAAGTACGCTAAGGGGCCCAAAGTCCAATGAGTACCTTTAGGATTTCACAGGTCATTTTGCGACATTTGGTTTCAAGACTACTCCTCATGGTTTAGGGCCCCTAAAATGCCAGGGCAGTATAGGAACCCCACAAATGACCCCATTTTAGAAAGAAGACACCCCAAGGTATTCTGTTAGGAGTATGGTGAGTTCATAGAAGATTTTTTTTTTTGTCACAAGTTAGCGGAAATTGATTTTAATTGTGTTTTTTCACAAACTTGTGACAAAAAAAAAAATCTTCTATGAACTCACCATACTCCTAACAGAATACCTTGGGGTGTCTTCTTTCTAAAATTGAGTCATTTGTGGGGTTCCTATACTGCCCTGGCATTTTAGAGGCCCTAAACCGTGAGGAGTAGTCTTGAAACCAAATGTCGCAAAATGACCTGTGAAATCCTAAAGGTACTGTTTGGACTTTGGGCCCCTTAGCGCAGTTAGGGTGCAAAAAAGTGCCACACATGTGGTATCGCCGTACTCAGGAGAAGTAGTATAATGTGTTTTGGGGTGTATTTTTTAACATACCCATGCTGAGTGGGAGAAATATCTCTGTAAATGGACAATTGTGTGTAAAAATAATCAAAAAATTGTCATTTACAGAGATATTTCTCCCACCCAGCATGGGTATGTGTAAAAATACACCCCAAAACACATTATACTACTTCTCCTGAGTACGGCAATACCACATGTGTGGCACTTTTTTGCAGCCTAACTGCGCTAAGGGGCCCAAAGTCCAATGAGCATCTTTAGGCTTTCCAGGGGTGCTTACAATTAGGCACCCCCCAAAATGCCAGTACAGTGAACACACCCCACAAATGACCCCATTTTGGAAAGTAGACACTTCAAGGTATTCAGAGAGGAGCATAGTGAGTCCGTGGCAGATTTCATTTTTTTTTGTCGCAAGTTACAAGAAATGGAAACTTTTTTTTTTTTTTTTTTGGTCACAAAGTTTCATTTTCCACTAACTTTTGACAATAAATAAAATCTTCTATGAACTCACCATGCCTCTCACTGAATACTTTGGGATGTCTTCTTTCCAAAATGGGGTCATTTGGGGGGTATTTATACTATCTTGGAATTTTAGCATCTCATGAAACATGACAGGTGGTTAGAAAAGGCAGAGATGCTTCAAAATGGGAAAATTCACTTTTGGCACCATAGTTTGTAAACGCTATAACTTTTACCCCATCCAATATACATACACTGAATGTTTTTTTTTTTTATCAAAGACATGTAGCAGAATAACTTTCGCGCTCAAATGTATAGGAAATTTAACTTTATTTGAAAAATGTCAGCACAGAACGTTAGTAATTTTTTTGACAAAATTCATGTCTTTTTTGATGAATATAATAAAAACTAAGAATCGCAGCAGCAATAAAATAGCACCAAAAGAAAGCTGTATTAGTGACAAGAAAAGGAGGTAAAATTTATTTAGGTGGTAGGTTGTATGAGCGAGCAATAAACCGTGAAAGCTGCAGTGGTCTGAATGGAAAAAAAGGCTCTGGTCCTTAAGGGGCGAAAAGACTGTGGTCCTCAAGTGGTTAAAGGGACACTTAAGTCAAACAAAAAAAAATGAGTTTTACTCACCCAGGGCTTCCAATAGCCCCCTGCAGCTGTCCGGTACCTTCGCCGTCTCCCTACGATCCTCCTGGCCCCGCCAGCAGCCACTTCCTGTTTCGGTGACAGGAGCTGACAGGCTGGGGACGCGAGTGATTCTTCGCGTTCCCAGACACATTAGCACCCTCTATGCTGCTATATGGTATATGATATATGCTATAGCAGCATAGATGGCGCTATTGTGGCCAGGAACGCGAAGAATCACTCGCGTCCTCAGCCTGTCAGCTCCTGTCACCGAAACAGGAAGTGGCTGCCGGCAGGGCCATGAGGATCGGAGGGAGATGGCGAGGGCACCGGACAGCTGCAGGGGGCTATTGGAAGCCCCAGGTGAGTAAAACTCATTTTTTTTGTTTGACTTAAGTGTCCCTTTAAGGAGCCAGGGACTGCTGGTACCGAGGTAGTTAAACAGTACCAGTTGCCCAGCAATCCTGTTGATCTGGCATCAGTAGTGTCGCAACCCTGAGACAAGCTGGCTAATCCAGTCAGACTTGTCTCAGAAAACCTAATCTGCATGCTTGTTCAGGGTCCATGGTTTAAAGTATTGGGGAGAGAGGATCAGGCAACTTGCATTGTTTAAAAGGAAATGCGTATGGCAGCTTCCATATTACTCTCAGTTTGGTTTCCCTTTAAAGAGAAGCCGTCGGGTAAAAAAATATTTTTTTAAAAAAAGTAACATAATACCTGATCCAGGAGGCTAGCTGAATCAGGTAACATCCATTACTGCCGCATCTAACTCCAATTTTCCACCTCTTTTGTTTTCTATGAAAAAAAAATGGTCATGACAATGCAGCTCACCTCTCTGCTTCTGATCACAGAGCAGAGGGTCCAGGAACATTAATGTTGTTCTAGTGCTGTATAGGAACATACATGTGGCTTCCTTGCAGCTCCATATACAGGTCTTCTTGTTATACTTTCTTGTTATACTTTTGTGCTACACTTCTGTGTAAATATATCTCAAACTTGTCACCTGACTTATTTACCTTGTTTCCCAGATTTACGCGATAATGACTGAATGCTGGAACAATAACATCACTCTACGTCCGGCCTTTAAGGAGCTCACAGTAAAAGTTGAGAGAGTGCGGGAATCCATGGGCGCATGAGTATTACACAATATGCTGGATGCCTTATTGTATGGACATTTACCATGTTATGCCAAACAGAACCAGATGCATCACATTGCAGACATGCATGGCATTTTGAAGTCTCATCTTGCTTTGGAAATGAAGATCACAAAGATGACATGTACAGTACATGTGGAACCTTGCTTTGGATCAAAGATGGCTTAATATTTTTAAAGCTAAGGCATTGCCTATAGCCCTGTATATGAGTAACGGACAAGAGAGGCATGGGAAGCAGACAAGCCATGCCCCATCAGTACAGAGAGAATACATCTTCAACACGTTTGAAGAAAGAGCTTTTATTTTTATTTTCTTCATGAAATGCACAGACTATTTGTACAGTTGTCAGCAAACTATGTTAACTTTTTTTTAAGGGCTTATGTTGAACGCATCACTTGTTCTTGTTGTTTAACTTAGCTCAGATTGAACAAGCAGAATTTATAGTCTTGCTCTATAACTTTTCAACAAAATAACTATTTAATCAGCCAAAAGGATCTAGTTATGTTCCTATAGCACCAATTTTCTAACAGCAAGAGGCCTAAGAAAATGTGAATTACCTTTGTTAAAGTCTTGTTGTCTGATAATGGCACAAGTCAAAGGGATCAACCATGCGGTTTTCTTTTTAGTACCGAAAAGTGCTTTGTCGTTTTGAAGCAGAAGTAGTCTTTAGCCATGAAATATATATTTTCTGGCACTTTTAAACCATGTACCTGTTTGCGAAGGTCATCTGTCCATGTATGGAACGGCCTTTGGTCTTTAAGTGTACATAGGAAGAATTGTGCTTTGAAAGTTTATCAGAGACAGAGGAGGTAGAAGTATCTTATGTCCACATATGCAGTGTTCAAAGCAAAAGTGAACATTTTATTGGTATCACCATCACTGTGTAAAAACGGCAAACAAACCCCAATCTGTATGATTCACCAACATTGACCGGAATTGTTTTGAAGGAAATGCTCCTGGAAGATGTCACCAATGCCATGATGAGGCAGGTCGTGGAGATACCTGATCATACTCCTCTCCAGACATTGTTTAGCAGGATCTCATACATGTGACTTAAACAGTTTTATTTGTCAGGTGATAAGACAGGACTTGATTATGTGTAGTGGGTTATAGGAGCACTTAACTTCAAACTATTAAGAAGCAACTGGTAATTGATAAATTGTCTAACTTGTATCTCCTTGCTAAATTATTTAGGATTATGTAAAAATATTATGCATCTCTTCTTTAATCACCCAGTATTTTTCATTGTAGTTGAGCCCTACTTTAGTCTTTTTGTTGTTTAAAATCATTAACCTTGGATTGTTCCTGATTCAGAATATCAGAAGAAGCAAACCGCATAGTTTGTAGTAAAGCAGAGCTCCAGCCAAAACTTCTGTTTTGGATAATGAGTAAAAAAAAGTTACAAACACTGTAATTTTTTTAGATTTTGTCTGGGTCCCCATTGAGGAGAGATCCCATGCCCTTTATGATTTCACTGCCAACCAAACTTGGAGGACCAAGACAGAGATAAACAACTGGCTGAAGTTATAACACTTTCTTTACTTCCTTAAAAAGGAAGTTGGGGAGGTGGTAGTCAGTCCCCACTGAAGATATTTTCCTCACTTCCTGAGAGAATGGTCATTAAAAATGAAATTTACAGGAAATTTCCTCCACAAGGATATAGACAGAAACAGAAACCAGTTGATTGTTCTAGCTTCATTCACAGCTTTAAAAAAAAAGTTTTGAAAGGAGTGGAGTTCCTCTTCAACTGCAACAAACCATCGTGCCTTTGGTAGAAAGCATTTAGCACAGTTTATTTCATTTTGTTACATACATATAATCATGAAACAAGTTTTGAAAGGAATAAAGTGGCACAGTGCCTTAGGTAGCCCCAGACATGGAGTACATCACCTTTGTCACCTGACCTAAGCATCTACTTATCTGTGAATATGGAGTGAATTTACCATAGTGATTAACAGGCAGAGTTGGCTTGTACAGCTATTATCAGTTGAGAACAGGTTATTGGCCATAGTTTTTTGTATACTTACATTCTTTGTCTTATGCAAGTTACATTTTCTGTTGCTTTGTCAGATTTCATCAGTCTTTAAATAATCAGCAATTATTTAATGAACAGTCAAAAGGAAAATTTCAAACCACTTAATATATCTCAAAAGTTACAGTTGAATTCCAAGATTCTAAAAGCTTTCAGAGTTATTGGTGGAAAGCCTCAGAAAACTAACTTTTAGTATTGCTATAGAAAACAATTATTGTTAAATGTCTATTGTTCTGTGCATGAAAGCACAAATTAAGTGACAGGGGTGTCCTTCTAGCCTTGATCCAGATCACCAGACAAGGTCCAACACCTCTAGCAGTGTAGGTCACACCCCATCTAATAGGGAACTGCAGGTAGGTGATTTCAGCACTTCAATAGAACCAGGAGAGGCTGGGACAAAAAAGGCTTTTTGAATATAGGTGGTGGTATTGTGTATTTTATATAGAACCAACGTATTCTGCTGCATTTTCCATAAGATATAGTCATATCTGACTGTCCTGCAGATGAGTTCACACTCTAAACCCTACTGTAGTCAGTCTTATGTCTCTATCGGCCTTATTTAACCATTTCAGCCCGCGGGGATTTTTCACCTTATGCATCGGAGCAATTTTCACCTCCCATTCATTCGCTAATAACTTTATCACTACTTATCACAATGTATTGATCTACATCTTGTTTTTTCCGCCACTAATTAAGCTTTCTGTGGGTGGTACCTTTTGCTAAGAGCCACTTTACCGTAAATGCATTTTAACAGGATTAATAAGAAAAAAATGGAAAAAATTCATTTCTCAGTTTTCGGCCATTATAGCTTTAAAATAATCCACGCTACCATAATTAAAACCTATGTATTTTATTTGCCCGTATGTCTCGGTTATTATACCATTTAAATTTTGTCCCTATCACAATGTTTGGCGCCAATATTTTATTTGGAAATAAAGGTGCATTGTTTCCGTTTTGCGTCCATCACTATTTACAAGCTTATAATTTTAAAAATGTTTGTAGTATACCCCCTTCAAATGCATTTTTTAAAAGTTCAGACCCTTAGGTAACTATTTATGTCTTTTTTTTTTTTTTTAATTGTAATTTTTTTTTTTTACCATTAAAAATTTTATTTGGGTAATATTTTGGTGTGGGACAAAAACAGTAAATTTTTAATGTTGTAAAATGTGTATTTTGTAATGTAAAAAATGTTTAGATGTAGTTTTACTATTTGGCCACAAGATGGCCACCTTCGTTTTTAGTTTCCCTCCTTGTACTTCTCTCTAAGCGGAAGTACAAGGGGGATGCGGAAATCTGGCCAGGCAGAAGAGCCGGAGCCTCACAGGTGAGCGCTTCGGTTTTTCTGCGGGGGAAAGGGATCGGTGATCGGGAACCATGTTCCCTTTCACTGATCCCTGGGCTACCGGGGGACACAGCGGGAGCGCGCCCAAGCGCGGGAGCGCTGCAGAGCTGCCGCCCGGACGTGAGCTTCACGTCCGGGCGGCGGAAATGGTTAATTCACTTTCTCTCCTAAGTTTTCTCCTAGGTAATATTTTTACACCTCATTAATAAAATGCCTTCTAAAGCCACCAGCAAGCAAGAAAAAACTCGGAATAATTTTGACAGTACTTACCTACATTTGGTACATTTTCAGTTGCGGAGTGCTGAAAAGTTATTTTAAACAGAAGATGAAAAATTGTCTCCCAGGAGGAAACTTAGGAGAAAAAGTTTATTGTACGAGGGCCAATGTTATATGGCACAACTAAAAGTTTAGCTCATTAGGGGTCAGTAATCTACGATCCTTGTTGAATCATCCTCCTCCTCCTCCCCCCCCCCCCCCCGCCCTCTTTCCCTTGTTATCTACATGTGGACACACACACACACACACACACACACACACACTATTGTGTGCTAGAAGCTTCGGCAGATTACTTCACAAGGAGGCTTCCAGGTAGGCCCCCATCTTCCCCGCCCCCCACAACCCCCTCCCCCTCCCCCCCACACACACACAGTATTGCGTGCTAGAAGCTTCTGCAGATTACTTCACAAGGAGGCTTCTAGGTAGGCCCCCATCTCCCCCCCCCAAACACACACACACACACACACACACCTCTGTATATTAGTCACTGCAAATGTTTAACGCCATGTGAAATAAGAGTAATTCTAATTTCTGATTCATAATACATAATGGAACCCATAAGTATTTTAATCTAGAGTCAAGATTATCTTTCATTTTAACATACAACTAAGGGAGTTTGTTAAAAAAAAATAATAATAATAATCCTGAAGTAATAAAAAAATATGGAAGATGCTGTTGTCGTCTAGCTTTTAAAAGATGCCACTCGTCTGCCCCTTTTACTAATGCTTTGCCTCAAATACAACAAGCAAATTACATTTTTGGAAATATATCCTCTGTATTCCTATCACTTAACGTTCCTTTTAATGTCCTTTTCAAGCTAAATTTTTTTAATATATAATAATACATTTCCCTCCTCTTCCCACCAAAGATTAAAATGATGTTCTAAATATCACTAAATGCCTTAATTGTGAGGTAAGAGCTGCTGGCATTTGTTGCCCCCTGGGAGAACTGCCCTGACTTCTGGATGGGAAAATGTGGCCAAGCAGCGGCTCACAAACTAGAGTGGGTGTATCCAAGTTGCCAGTCATCCATCCATCCATCATTTGGCTCAGTAAAGGCAGTGGTACAGCAAGTGAGGCTGGGGAGGATGGTTTGGATGGTGGTCTGCCTGGGATCTGTCTGGGGAAACTGCCTGACCAGACTCTTCAAAATCAAGGTATATGGGGGCTTATTTAACATCTTAAACAAATATATTTAGATTTTGTATTATTTCTCCCACTTCTGAAAAGTAGGCAACACTTTGCCAAAACACCTTTGCTTTATTCATCTAGGACCCCAAAGTTCCAGTGAAGACACCACACTGAGGTCTCTATTCAAGTGTCCCTTATCTTCATATTGAGGCAGTCGCACTATGTTGTAGCAATAAGACATTGCACAAAAGCAAAGTGCTTTCATATGAATGTTTTTAAAAAAAATAAAGCACCCCTAGATTGAGGGAAAGACAATAGAAGTAAGCCCATGGAGTGCTAATTACCTTATCCTGAGAAGCCTGATCCTGCTTGTGTACCCCATTGCCAGTGCTCCTCCACCCCGTCCTCTGCTTCCTCCAGGAATGACAAGCAATTCTAAACCACATATGTGCAGTGAAAGAAAGCAACTCATGGACACAGCTCTGGACTGCTTGCTGGTGCTGGGGGGAAACTTCTGAGGCGCTTTTTGATTTATGGAGCCAGTTGAGGAAGAGTGACAGGTAACAGGAGGGACAATAATCAGCATCAGGCCTCTCAGGGTAAGGTAATGTAGCTTGTTGCAGTTTAACCACTTCCGGATTTTTGCTACGCAAATCTACGCCCATGTAAACTTCACTTGCGGATCAGGAATCAGGAGCATTAATATACACGTTTATTGTCTGTGTCCACCGCACACGTGCGAATTCCCATCTGTGAATAGGGACGTGTTCCCAAAGCCATTCAAAGTACCTGTAATGAAAGCGTAACGGCATCAGCGAGTTGGCAGTGGTCATTCTGAAAGTGAAAGTACAAAACACATACACAGCACTTTCTGTGTACTGGTCACAGTACACAGGAATAAAGTATAGGGGTATCTAGTGGCCAAAATGTAAAAATACACCTATATACACACTAAAATACATTAAAAAAAAATCTCACATTAATTATGAACCTTTTCAACCCCATCCCTCATAGTTACCAAAATAAAACACCAGATAAAATATTTTAGCCATACAGTGTACTGGGGCATTAAATGTAATTGGGACAGATAGGCAAGTAAAATGTGGGGGTTTTATATACAATAGCACTTTTTAAACTATAATGGCTGAAACCTGAGAAATAATACTTTTTCAATTTTTTTTCTTCTTATTGCCTTTAAAATGCAAAAAAATAAAATGATTCTTAGTTAATTCTAAGCACCCAAAGAAAGTCTAATTCTTGGCAAAAAAAAAATCCCAACAATATATAGATCATTTGGGTGTGATAAGTAACCGTAAAGTTATTGGTGAATGAATGGGAGGAGTGAAATGTGAAAAATGCTGTGGTTTTTAAGTGTGAATAACCTGTGGTAGGGAAGTGGTTGAGGATACACTGAAAAATAAATTACTCTGATTACAGAGATGAGGTCCACATCACCTTATTGAATGTAGATTGGTAAAAAGTGTAGTCAGATTACCATTCTACTGCTCTACAGTGTTGATTACTCAAAGTGACTGTGTACTGTGGGATACAATTGGCTCTACAGGGAGTAAAAAGTTTGACCATGAAATTTACCAAATATGATGAATGGGCTGACAAATCCAGTACATTTATGCGTGGCCTTAACAATATATCCTCTTGAATATGGCCAGTTCAAACTGGAGATGATGCTCTATTACTGAATCGGTACGTTTGTAAAGTGTTCAGTTGCTCACACATCTGTGTGGTCACCCAGTCCTGTTCTTTTTTTCTTAATTGTTTGGTGGTCAGTGCAAGGTGAACTGTGACTATATAGATAAGCACATGTGGTCAGTGAGCAGTCAGGGTGACACATACAAGGAAGTCTTGTACCACCTACATAAGTGCCAGCTTTTATGGTGCATTTAAAACCAATAAATACATACAGGAAAACTAAAAAGCACAACAGCATCTTCATAAAGAATGAGAAAACATCTGGAGGTGTCGTCCTGAAAGGAAAAAAATTTAGTGATCTTTGTAAACCATTTGCAAGGCCATTTTCATACAATACTTAGCAGTTGATTATGAACCATGTCTCTCTTACCTTCCCATTTTGAAGGGCATTTACTTGATTATTAATTGTGTGAAAATGACAAGCTAAATCAATATATACTTATATTGATTTAATACATTACCTCAAAATATTGTTAATGTTCTATTTAAATAGAATTTTCATGTCAGTGCCAGTATGAGAATCTTTGACAGATTTTTGTGATTGGATTTCTAAAAACCAGCGGTATGGTTAGTCATCTTGTCACATCTATCTATATGCTGTATATTTCACCTGTTGATTGCTATTCAATCTTATTGTACATAACTTAACACACTGCACATTTGTTGTTTTTGGTTTTTTTAGTAGAAGTGATGTGTTTTCTTTGTCTCCCCAGACTTGCTACTGTTTAAATCTTAAAGTGAAAGAGCAATTTAACTGTAAAGCAGTGTACAAAAATGGATTGTTACCGTAATTATATTTTGTATGTATAAAATAACTCAGGGACCTGTAAATATTTATATAGAATTTCAGATCTTCCAAAGGCAAAAGAAAACATTTTAGCAATTTGTTCGGTTCATGAATTTTACTTAACGAAATAAAGTGCGTAATTTTTATTCCATTGACCCCAAGTGTTCTTTAAGTTTCTGTAAGTAGAGATCAGAGCTGATCTCTTGTTTTATTATTTGATTTCAGGATAAGAATACTAAGTGAGCAGAGTTGTTAACCATTTTTAGGCATTAGATGCTGTGTATGCCTTTTTTTTCTTATACACAAAATTTGGTATAGCTTTGCCACTGTTGTCAAAGGACATCTTCCAACATGCCTTGCCTGCTATTAAAGATACACAGCTTGCCTGTTGCTTCTCTGAATGTTTAGTAGTGACTAGCAGTCCCTTCATAGGAATTTGTGTAAATCATGCTCGTTGAGATGTACATATTTTACATTTTATAGGTGTGATGATAAAAATCATGTTTTGCATTTATTAAAAATATTTTAATGTCTTCTTTTGTGTCTTGTTTGTAAATGCTGCCAGATAAAATACTTTCACTGTCAATTTATTGTCAATAAAAATAACCAGTGCATTACCTAGGTATAATTTGTTATCCGTTAAACCACAGACAAAATCTGATGCAGAAAAGAAAATTAAGAAAAGAAAATCTTCATATACAGCCACAAGGTGGCACTGTGCGCAAAGGATTGTAACAGATTTTCATTTTTCCATCAAGAATTCCACTTCCAATTAAGGAGTTCTTTACAGTAGAATCTCACTTATGGAGATTAGTAAATGCCGGATAAATGTAGTTTCTGGTTACTTGAGTATCTGTTAAAAATAGTTCCTAACTAATATGGCACAAAACAATTTGTTTTTAATTGGTGTACTTACCATAATATCAGTAATTAAATGCAAGTACCTGTAAAAGGTTGTCTCAAGGCAGCACTTCTTGGTTTATTTACATGCAGCCTACCCATACTCAATGTTCGCAGTTGCGATCCTCAGATCTTACCCTCGTACCTCCCAACTTTGAGGTGAGAAGTAGGGACTCCTTTAGATATGCCTCTAGGACATGTTCTGCCACCCCTTAGTTCCATATGCCATGAAGAATTAGAGTATAAGACATTTTCAGAGTTCAAATAAAAATGAGCAGTACATCAATTTAGAGGGTCAGAGTAAGCACATGTTAGTAATACATTTATGTACAGAGATCTGTATATCAGACATGAAAGAGGGATTTGGATCAAAAAGGGGCATTGTCCTTCACAAAATGGGACATTTAGCAGCTTTGCCAGCATAATGTAGGCATGTTACTACAGCCCTACTGATCAACACAATTGGCCACTTTTTGGAGATATTGTAGTAGGTAATGATTGGTAGCTGGGAGTACTGGTCAGATTCTCTGGTGGCTGGTAGGTAGTGATATTCGGATCTTGTGGTGGCTAGTGAGTAGTAGTGATCAGAGCCGGGACAAGGTCCTCCAGCACCCAAGGCTGAGACACCAAAGTACGTCCCTCCATCCCTCCCACCCCTCCTAGACTAAGAGGCGCCCTAGGGACCCCAACACCTTCGTCTCTAGTTATCTGGCTTGCAATCACTGACATGTATCCCCTTTTCTTGTTTCTCTTTGCTTTAACCACTTGAGGACCTAGGGCTTTACCCCCCTTAAGGACCGGCCACTTTTTTTCCATTCAGACCACTGCAGCTTTCACGGTTTATTGCTCGCTCATACAACCTACCACCTAAATGAATTTTGGCTCCTTTTCTTGTCACTAATAAAGCTTTCTTTTGGTGCTATTTGATTGCTCCTGCGATTTTTACTTTTTATTATATTCATCAAAAAAGACATGAATTTTGGCAAAAAATGATTTTTTTTTTAACTTTTCTGTGCTGACATTTTTCAAATAAAGTAAAATTTCTGTATACATGCAGCGCGAAAAATGTGGACAAACATGTTTTTGATTAAAAAAAAAAAACATTTAGCCTATATTTATTGGTTTGGGTAAAAGTTATAGCGTTTACAAACTATGGTGCAAAAAGTGAATTTTCCCATTTTCAAGCATCTATGACTTTTCTGACCGCCTGTCATGTTTCATGAGGGGCTAGAATTCCAGGATAGTATAAATACCCCCCAAATGACCCCATTTTGGAAAGAAGACATCCCAAAGTATTCACTGAGAGGCATAGTGAGTTTATAGAAGATATTATTTTTTGTCACAAGTAAGCGGAAAATGACACTTTGTGACAAAAAAAAAAAAAAGTTTCCATTTCTTCTAACTTGCACCAAAAAAAAATGAAATCTGCCATGGACTCACCATGCCCCTCTCTGAATACCTTGAAGTGTCTACTTTCCAAAATGGGGTCATTTGTGGGGTGTGTTTACTGTCCTCACATTTTGGGGGGTGCTAATTTGTAAGCACCCCTGTAAAGCCTAAAGGTGCTCATTGGACTTTGGGCCCCTTAGCGCAGTTAGGGTGCAAAAAAGTGCCACACATGTGGTATTGCTGTACTCAGTAGAAGTAGTATAATGTGTTTTGGGGTGTATTTTTACACATACCGATGCTGGGTGGGAGAAATATCTCTGTAAATGACAATTTTTTTATTTTTTTTACACACAATTGTCCATTTACAGAGATCTTTCTCCCACTCAGCATTGGTATGTGTAAAAATACACCCCAAAACACATTATACTACTTCTCCTGAGTACGGTGATACCACATGTGTGGCACTTTTTTGCACCCTAACTGCGCTCAGGGGCCCAAAGTCCAATGAGTACCTTTAGGATTTCACAGGTCATTTTCAGACATTTGTTTTCAAGACTACTCCTCACGGTTTAGGGTCCCTAAAATGCCAGGACAGTATAGGAACCCCACAAATGACCCCATTTTAGAAAGAAGACACCCCAAGGTATTCTGTTAGTAGTACGGTGAGTTCATAGAAGATTTTATTTTTTGTCACAAGTTAGCGGAAAATGACACTTTCTGAAAAAAACCAATAAAAATCAATTTCCGCTAACTTGTGACAAAAAATAAAATCTTCTATGAACTCACCGTACTACTAACAGAATACCTTGGGGTGTCTTCTTTCTAAAATGGATTCATTTGTGGGGTTCCTATACTGTCCTGGCATTTTAGGGGCCCTAAACCGTGAGGCGTAGTCTTGAAAACAAATGTCTGAAAATGACCTGTGAAATCCTAAAGGTACTCATTGGACTTTGGGCCCCTGAGCGCAGTTAGGGTGCAAAAAAGTGCCACACATGTGGTATCACCGTACTCAGGAGAAGTAGTATAATGTGTTTTGGGGTGTATTTTTACACATACCCATGCTGGGTGGGAGAAATAACTCTGTAAATGGACAATTGTGTGTAAAAAAATCAAGATTGTCATTTACAGAGGTATTTCTCCCACCCAGCATGGGTATGTGTAAAAATACACCCCAAAACACATTATACTACTTCTCCCGAGTACGGCAATACCACGTGTGGCACTTTTTTGCACCCTAACTGCGCTAAGGGGCCCAAAGTCCAATGAGTACCTTTAGGATTTCACAGGTCATTTTTGTTTCAAGACTACTCACGGTTTAGGGCCCCTAAAATGCCAGGGCAGTATAGGAACCCCACAAATGACCTCATTTTAGAAAGAAGACACCCCAAGGTATTCCGTTAGGAGTATGGTTAGTTCATAGAAGTTTTTATTTTTTTTGTCACAAGTTAGCAGAAATTGATTTTAATTGTTTTTTTTCACAAAGTGTCATTTTCCGCTAACTTGTGACAAAAAATAAAATCTTCTATGAACTCGCCATACTCCTAACGGAATACCTTTGGGTGTCTTCTCTCTAGAAAGGGGTCATTTGTGGGGTTTCTATACTGCCCTGGCATTTTAGGGGCCCTAAACCGTGAGGAGTAGTCTTGAAACCAAATGTCGCAGAATGACCTGTGAAATCCTAAAGGTACTCATTGGACTTTGGGCCCCTTACCATACTTAGGGTGTAAAAAAGTGCCACACATGTGGTACCGCCGTACTCAGGAGAAGTAGTATAATGTGTTTTGGGGTGTATTTTTACACATACCCATGCTGGGTGGGAGAAATATCTCTGTAAATGACAATTATTTGATTTTTTTTTTACACACAATTGTCCATTTACAGAGAGATTTCTCCCACCCAGCATGGGTATGTGTAAAAATACACCCCAAAACACATTATACTACTTCTCCTGAGTACGGCGGTACCACATGTGTGACACTTTTTTGCAGCCTAGGTGCGCTAAGGGGCCCAACGTCCTATTCACAGGTCATTTTGAGGCATTTGTTTTCTAGACTACTCCTCGCGGTTTAGGGCCCCTAAAATGCCAGGGCAGTATAGGAACCCCACAAGTGACCCCATTTTAGAAAGAAGACACCCCAAGGTATTCCGTTAGGAGTATGGCGAGTTCTTAGAAGATTTTATTTTTTGTCACAAGTTAGTGAAAAATGACACTTTGTGAAAAAAAACCAATAAAAATCAATTTCCGCTAACTTTTGACAAAAAATAAAATCTTCTATGAACTCGTCATACACCTAACAGAATACCTTGGGGTGTCTTTTTTTCTAAAATGGGGTCACTTGTGGGGTTCCTATACCTCCCTGGCATTTTACGGGCCCAAAACCGTGAGTAGTCTGGAAACCAAATTTCTCAAAATGACTGTTCAGGGGTATAAGCATCTGCAAATTTTGATGACAGGTGGTCTATGAGGGGGCGAATTTTGTGGAACCGGTCATAAGCAGGGTGGCCTTTTAGATGACAGGTTGTATTGGGCCTGATCTGATGGATAGGAGTGCTAGGGGGGTGACGGGAGGTGATTGATGGGTGTCTCAGGGGGTGGTTAGAGGGGAAAATGGATGCAATCAATGCACTGGGGAGGTGATTGGAAGGGGGTCTGAGGGGGATCTGAGGGTTTGGCCGAGTGATCAGGAGCCCACACGGGGCAAATTAGGGCCTGATCTGATGGGTAGGTGTGCTAGGGGGTGACAGGAGGTGATTGATGGGTGTCTCAAGGTGTGATTAGAGGGGGGAATAGATGCAAGCAATGCACTGGCGAGGTGATCAGGACTGGGGTCTGAGGGCATTCTGAGGGTGTGGGCGGGTGATTGAGTGCCCTAGGGGCAGATAGGGGTCTAATCTGATAGGTAGCAGTGACAGGGGGTGATTGATAGGTAATTAGTGGGTGTTTAGGGTGGAGAACAGATGTAAACACTGCACTTGGGAGGTGATCGGACGTCGGATCTGCGGGCGATCTATTGGTGTGGGTGGGTGATCAGATTGCCCACAAGGGGCAGGTTAGGGGCTGATGGGTGGCAGTGACAGGGGGTGATTGATGGGTGATTGACAGGTGATCAGTGGGTTATTACAGGGAAGCACAGATGTAAATATTGCACTGGCGAATTGATAAGGGGGGGTCTGAGGGCAATCTGAGCGTGTAGGCGGGTGATTGGGTGCCCGCAAGAGGCAGATTAGGGTCTGATCTGATGGGTAACAGTGACAGGTGGTGATAGGGGGTGATTGATGGGTAATTAGTGGGTGTTTAGGGTAGAGAATAGATGTAAACACTGCACTTGGGAGGTGATCGGACGTCGGATCTGCGGGCGATCTATTGGTGTGGGTGGGTGATCAGATTGCCCGCAAGGGGCAGGTTAGGGGCTGATTGATGGGTGGCAGTGACAGGGGGTGATTGATGGGTGGCAGTGACAGGGGGTGATTGATGGGTGATTGACAGGTGATCAGTGGGTTATTACAGGGAAGAACAGATGTAAGTAATGCGCTGGCGAATTGATAAGGGGGGGGGGGTCTGAGGGCAATCTGAGCGTGTGGGCGGGTGATTGGGGTCCCGCAAGGGGCAGATTAGGGTCTAATCTGATGGGTAACAGTGACAGGTGGTGATTGATTGGTGATTGATGGGTAATTGATGGGTAATTAGTGGGTGTTTAGGGTAGAGAATAATGTAAACACTGCGCTTGGGTGGTGATCTGATGTCGGATCTGCGGGCGATTTATTGGTGTGGGTGGGTGATCAGATTGCCCGCAAGGGGCAGGTTAGGGGCTGATTGATGGGTGGCAGTGACAGGGGGTGATTGATGGGTGATTGACAGGTGATCAGGGGGATAGATGCATACAGTACACAGGGCGGGGGGGGGGGGTCTGGGGAGAATCTGAGGGGTGGGGGGTGATCAGGGGGAGGGGGGGATAAAAAAAAATAGCGTTGACAGATAGTGACAGGGAGTGATTGATGGGTGATTAGGGGGGTGATTGGGTGCAAACAGGGGTCTGGGGGATGGGCAGGGGGGGTCCTGATGGGTGCTGTGGGTGATCTGGGGCGGGGGGGGGGGGGAAATCAGTGTGCTTGGGTGCAGACTAGGGTGGCTGCAGCCTGCCCTGGTGGTCCCTCGGACACTGGGACCACCAGGGCAGGAGGCAGCCTGTATAATACTTTGTAAACATTACAAAGTGTATTATACACTTTGTATGCGGCGATCGCGGACTTAACATCCCGCCGGCGCTTCCGTATGGCCGGCGGGATGTTGCGGCGGGTGAGTGGCACCAGGCGGAGGCGGAGGATCGCGTCACGGATGACGCGATCGCTCCGCCCATGCCCCTACAAGGACCGCCGCCTTTGGGCATGAGCTGGTCCTTGTGGGGTCCACTTCCCGGCCGCCTCTGTGCGTTAGGTGGTCGGGAAGTAGTTAAAGGGATACTTAAGCCAAGGGGAAAAAATGAGTTTAACTCACCTGGGGCTTCCCTCAGCCCCCTGCAGCTGATCGGTGCCCTCGCAGCCCCGCTCCGATGCTCCTGGATCCGCCGGCGGCGACTTCCGGTCTTGCCGTCACCGGCTGACAGGCATGGGAACGCGAGTGATTCTTCGCGTTCCCAGCCACAATAGCACCCCCTACGCTTATATTGCGGCAAGAAGGCCGCAATAGCAGCATAGGGGGTGCTATTGTGGCTGGGAACGCGAAGAACCACTCGCATTTCCATGTCTGTCGGCCGGTGACGGCAAAACCGGAAGTCGCTGCCGGCAGGTCCAGGAGCATTGGAGCGGGGCTGCGAGGGCACCGATCAGCTGCAGGGGGCTGAGGAAAGCCCCAGGTGAGTTAAACTCATTTTCCCCCCTTGACTTAAGGTTCACTTTAAACACAATTTGTTGTGTGCCCCCCTCCTACACTGCACCCGAGGCTGGAGCCTCTCTCGCCTCTGCATCAGCCCGGCCCTGCTAGTGATAGTTACTCTAGTGCAGTGGTAGACAAACTATGGCCCGTGGGCCTCATATGGCCCACATGCACTGTAAATTGGGCCATGGTTGGAGGGCCCAATTCCTCTCCTCCCTCCCTGGAGAATTCCGAACGGGATGAAAGGGAATGGTTAACTCACCTAATTGCCACATCCAGCGTCTGGTCTCCATGGCCACAGCAGCCATCACGTGATGCATGCCATCAGGATGTGCCAGGGTATTAAACGTTGGCATGTCCTAAGGGTGTCTCATTTGATGACACTGTGGCCATGGAGACCCGACACTGGAAGTGGCGATTAGGTGCGTTAACCATTCCCTTTTCTTCTGTTTGCAGCTCTGCAGGGAGGGGGGAAAATGTTAGGAATGATGTCCGCAGCCAACAGCCTGGGCAGCGTAAAGGTTGCCCATCCATAGTGGCAGGTAGGTAGTGATATTCAGAATCTTGTGATGGTAAATAGTGATCATTAGTTATAGTTAGACTATAGTGGCAGTAGGCAGTGGTATTCAGAATCTTGTGGAGGGTAAGATAGTGATTGATAGCAATGGTTATACTCTGACAAGTGGGTAGTACTGGTGATCAGTCAATTCTGGGGTAGATTGAGAGACCGATTTAAGTGCCAGACAGATAGTGATCAGTGGATTCTTGTGGCAGGCAAGTAGTGATAGTTAAGCCTGGTACACACATCCAATTTTATTTGGCCAATTATTACCACTTTCATAAAATATGAAGACTAACAGATTTTGAAAACTATGTACAGATTATGTAGGTAAGCTCGGCCAGGATTCTGCCAATCATAAATGGATGTTTATGCACCCTAAAGCCTGGTACAAACTGTCCATTTTGATTGCGCAATGTTTGCCCAATTTTACAACCTCCATGAAGTATGAGGGTTAGCAGATTGTGTAGGTGCTCTCATATTACATCGAGGTGGTAAAATTGGTCAGTGATTGGGCAATTAAAATTGAATGTGTACCAGGCTTTAGGTCGGTGGTGGGTAACAAGCAGTGATAGATACTGGCAAGCATGACAGACAAGTAGTAGGTGCGAATTATTAATAACTTAAAGAGAGTCCTCCCTCCCAACTTCTAGACCAGTGCTGTGTAAACCACGTCCTGCGTGTGATAGGTCTCCGGCCCGCCGACATTGGAGAGCAGCTGTACACACACTAGATCTCTGAATGGCTGTCTCAATTGTGTGTACAAGGCTTTAGATTGCACCAGACTTGTATGCAAGACTTGCATCCGCCATGTGTATTCAGTCAGCTTAAATGTGGGAGTCTCCCACTATTATGCAGGCCTTGATAACTAAGATTTATCAAAAAAAGCAGAGCGCTCAACAGATTCTATAAACAGATACACCTACAGTTCACAACATGTATAGGGATTGTTCCCTTGTGCTCAGCCTAAAGCTGCGCCTGTTAAAGTTCTTAAAAGTTTATCAGTTCATTTCTCCTCCATTGTGGCTCGTTTAACCAATAAATGTCCAAATCCTCTCAGAGTAATAAACCTATACGCTCACCAGAACATTCAGCCAATCCTCTCAGATCAGCAGTCAGCGCTTTTGTCCTTGCCAGCCAGCTTTCTGTGGATGTCTCACCGGCCTCCTCACGGATCCGTACATGTATAAATACAAATACAAGGCAGCAATAGTGTGATACCGTTTGAGCAATGTGCTATATATTATCACCAGTGCACCCCGCATCCAACAGCGACACCCAACGTGCCTCCACCACAGGTATACAGGGCGCTCACCAGATATACGGGCCAACCCACAACAGACCGGCAAAACAGCGTTTTTCTGTCACTCTAACTCCAGAGTTCAGTGAGTAATCTCCTAGGGCTCAAAGACAATCGACCATAGCATAATTCCATCAAATTTAATAGTATAAAAATAGTAGTGCACTTACAACAGTTCCGATAAAATTTGCGCATATAAAACAATCACAGGATCCTCCAGCGTCTTGTCAGCTCCTCAGGCTCCGCCCTACTAGTTTCGTCTAATGACTCATCAGGGGCCCCTGTAAGTGCACTACTATTTTTATACTATTAAATGTTGTAAGTGCACTACTATTTTTATACTATTAAAACCAGCATGTGAGTATTCATATTTCAATGCGGAACAGAGGCGCCAACAGGATAAAAATTCTTAAATCCTTTAAAAATGCTTAGAGGAAGTGGTGGACTTGCCTCACAAAAGCATACAAGAGATCATGTTTTCATATAAATTAACACATTTATTATATAGTACCCCAGACAGGGGTACCATATAATAAATGTGTTAATTTATATGAAAACATGATCTCTTGTCTGCTTTTGTGAGGCAAGTCCACCACTTCCTCTAAGCATTTTTAAAGGATTTAAAGAGGAACTGTAACATAAAAAGATCCCCTGGGGGGTACTCACCTCGGGTGGGGGAAGCCTCCGGATCCTAATGAGGCTTCCCACGCCGTCCTCCATCCGTCAGGGGTCTCGCTGCAGCCCTCCGTGGAGTCCGGGCAGCGGTGACGTCAATATTTACCTTCCTGGCTCCTGCGCAGGCGCTCTGACGGCTGTCGGCTCCGAACTACACGGAAATACCCGATCGCCGTCGGGTCCGCTCTACTGCGCAGGCGCAAGTTTCCTGCGCCTGCGCAGTAGAGCGGACCCGAATGAGATCGGGTATTTCCGTGTAGTTCGGAATGGAAAGCCGCCACAGCGCCCCCGCTGGAGCCAGCAAAGGTAAATATTGAAATGACAGTCGGCACAGTCGCCGGCTGTTCGGAGGGCTGCGGAGAGACCCCCGTGGGACAGAGGACGGCGTGGGAAGCCTCATTAGGATCCGGAGGCTTCCCCCACCCGAGGTGAGTACCCCCCAGGGGATCTTTTGAATGTTACAGAGTCTCTTTAAGAATTTTTATCCTGCTGGCGCCTTTGTTCCGCATTGAAATACATTGTGTCCACTCCTGGTGGTGGGAAGTGCTACCCCTTATCTTGATTCCTTTCTACAAAGAGCGACTTCTTTGCCCTGAGTGAGGACAGGCCTAATCTCCTCACCTGCCTTTATAGTGGTTGCCTGAATGGCTTTCTCTTTTATATGTGAGTGTTCATGAACTGCTTATGCCCGTGTTTTGTGGGTAACACAGGGTTGGTTTTTTTTTGCCTGAGACCGAAGCCAGAGGCAGCCCTACCTAAAGTTTTGTTAATCCCCTTTAACCATCTTAGCGGTATGGACGAGCTCAGCTCGTCCATCACCGCCGATGGCTGCCGCTCAGGCCCTGCTGGGCCGATTTTGCTCAAATAAAAAGCAGCACACGCAGCCGGCACTTTGCCAGCCGCGTGTGCTGCCCGATCGCCGCCGCTCTGCGGCGATCCGCCGCGAGCAGCGGCCTGAGCCCTGCGCAGCCGGAACAAATAGTTCCGGCCAGCGCTAAGGGCTGGATCGGAGGCGGCTGACGTCAGGACGTCGGCTGACGTCCATGACGTCACTCCGCTCGTCGCCATGGCGACAGGAGAAGCCAAACATGGAAGGCTGCTCATTGCGGCCTTCCGTGTTACTTCTGGCTGCCGGAGGCGATCGGAAGAACGCCTCCGGAGCGCCATCTAGTGGGCTTTCATGCAGCCAACTTTCAGTTGGCTGCATGAAATAGTTTTGTTTTTATTTAAAAAAAACCCTCCCGCAGCCGCCCTGGCGATCTTAATAGAACGCCAGGGTGGTTAAAGAGAACCCGAGGTGTTTCCTTGAGGGGCAGATGGGAGATAGAGGAATGTTCTTTTCCTGCAGGCTTTCCAGAGCTGCCTTTGGGCAACTCCCTCTCCCTGGCTGCGCCCCCAGCCTATGACAGCTGATTGCAGTGATTGGCCGGCGGGGGAGGGCTAATCATAAAATAAAAATAAAATTGTGAAATTTATTTAAAAAAAACAACAAATAAAAAAAAAAAAACAGTGCAGCAGGGATCAGAGCCCACCACCAGGAAGCTCTGTTGGTGGGCAGAAAGGGGGTGGGGTAATCACTTGTGTGCTGAGTTGTATGGCCCTGCAGCGAGGTCTTAAAGCTGCAGTACCCTAAATTGAAGTGAAAAACAGCCTGGTCACTAGGGGGGGTGTAAGCCTACTGTCCTTAAGTGGTTAAGATAATTCTTGGAAAACTATGTTCAAAGTAACATTGTGCAGTATTCGAGTACTGGAGTGAGTAGGCAACCCGGCATTTGGCATACGGGTCTGGCACAGCTTGTGCACTGTAGCCCCGCCCCCATTGTGCACCCATCACATTTATTGCAGAATTCTGCAGCACACTGTAGTATCAGTGTCAGACTTTTTCCAACATGTTGATGTACAGGGTGGGCCATTTATATGGATACACCTTAATAAAATGGGAATGGTTGGTGATATTAACTTCCTGTTTGTGGCACATTAGTATATGAGAGGGGGAAACTTTTCAAGATGGGTGGTGACCATGGCGGCAATTTTGATGTCGGCCATTTTGAAT
Organism: Hyperolius riggenbachi; assembly: GCF_040937935.1. Lineage (NCBI taxonomy): Eukaryota > Metazoa > Chordata > Amphibia > Anura > Hyperoliidae > Hyperolius > Hyperolius riggenbachi. Next base: position 406,946,135 of record NC_090646.1, on the reverse strand, counting down.
CCAACTTTTGTTTTTTCAATAGGGAGAGGGTCATGTGACACCTCAAACGTATTGGGAATTTACAAGAAAAACAATGGGGTGCTTGGTAACGTAACTTTATTCTTTCATGAGTTATTTACAAGTTTTTACAAGTTTCTCTTTATTTACAGCCATTGACATGTCGCCGAGATTAACAGGTGAAGAGCTGATAGAAATTGTGTTGACGTCCGGTGAACGCAGTAACCGGGTCATTGCAGCAGATTTCAATGCAAGACACCCTACGAGACCACCCATCTCCCATGCTACAGTTAGCAAACTGCTTGCTAAGTTTCGTGAAACTGGTTCAGTGTTGGATTTGCCAAAATGTGGACGCATGAAACCAGTCACTAATGAAGAAACAGTGGCTGTCCTAGCTTCATTCAACAAGAGCCCACAGCGTAGCACTCGCCGCATTACACTGGAGAGTGTCATTAGTCGAACATCGCTTTGGCGGATATTAGCTACTCACAAATGGCACCCTTACAAACTCCAGCTACTGCAGCATCTCAACGAGGATGACCCAGATTGGTACATTGAATTTGCAGAATGGGGAAAAACAAAAATTGCTTAATATATATTGTGGGTACTGTCCTTTAAAACTTAAAGGCAAAAAAGTACAGTCCATGTAGCGGGTGTTCCACTATACCCATATAATCTGTTGCAATAAGTACTGGACTTTATGTAATATATCAAAAAAATTGTGCAAAAATGCAGTGTCTCAAAGAAAGGACAAAAACTTTATTGATACAAAACACACAACTGGACATGAAAAAATCTGTGTAACTTGAATAAAGAGGCTCAATAAAGGCTTATTCAAATTGTTTGGCTGGCAGAAAAAAGGACCATATTAGTAGAATTGGTATAATGGTTAAATTGGCAACGACACTAGTCCGTTTCGGGCTGAATATGCCCTTCGTCAGGCCAAATAAGCGAATTTACAATTTCTGCGAGGCATCAGCTAGCGTAAAGAGCAAAGCACGGAGAAAGGCACCTGAGCCTAGCAGGTACACAATGTGCAAATCCACTGGCACTACATAGAGGAGGCAGCTAGGTGTTCAGCACATCAGGTGCCTTTCTCCGTGCTTTGCTTGGCTCCTTACGCTGGCTAACGCCTCACAGAAATTGTAAATTCACTTATTTGACATGACGAAGGTCCTTTTTTTCTGCAAGCCAAACAATTTGAATAAGCCTTTATTGAGCCTCTTTATTCAAGTTACATGGATTTTTTTGTGTTTTGTATCAAAAAAGTTTTGTACTATCTTTGAGACACTGCATTTTTGCGCAATTTTCAAGTCCAGTACTTATTGCAACACAAAACAAAAATTGTAAAACCGGATCCTTAGTTTACGCAGAAGAGTTTGTTCAGTGATGAGGCAAGCTTTTATGTGAATGATGACATTAACAAACAAAACCACCGCTATTGGTCTGACGCTAACCCACATTGGATAGATCCCTCCAAGACTGTTGGAACAAAAAAAATTTATGGTATGGTGTGGTATATGGGGTACATGGTGGGGTATATGGGTTACATGGTGGGGCCATTCTTCATCAATGGAAACCTCAAGGCCACTGGATATGCGAAATTGCTACATGATGATGCATTTCCCTCTTTATGCACTGAAGCTGGCACTTTCCCTGAGTTTTTCCAGCAAGAGGTGCACCACCACATTATGGGTGTCAGGTCTGAGCATTCCTAGATGAACAGTTTCCTGGAAAGTGGATTGGTCATCGTGGGCCAGTTGAATAGCCCCCAAGGTCTCCCGAGCTGACCCCCTTAGACTTTTATCTTTGGGGTCATTTGAAGGCAATTGTCTATGCTGTGAAGATACGAGATGTGCAGCACCTGAAACTACGGATACTGGAAGCCTGTGCTAGCATTTCTCCTGCGGTGTTGCTATCAGTGTGTGAAGAGTGGGAGAAGAGGGTTGCATTGACAATCCAACACAATATGCAGCACATTGAACACATTTTATAAGTGTTCAGAAACTTGCAAATAACTCATAAAAGAATAAGGTTACGTTAAAACCAAGCACACCACTGTGTTGTGAAATTCCCAATAAGTTTGATGTCACATGACCCTCTTCCTATTGAAAAAACAAAAGTTGGATTCAAAATGGCCACCATGGTCACCACCCATCTTGAAAAGTTTCCCCCCTCACATATATTAATGTGCCACAAACAGGAAGTTAATATCCCCAACCATTCCCATTTTATTAAGGTGTATCCTTATAAATGGCCCACCCTGTACATAGGCTTATACTATGCTACAACAGATTCAGCAATAGCGCCTCTAGTGGCAAGCCCAAATGTGCCTAGATAAAATTTAAACGACATGGTACAGTGGCAGGGTCTGGCTCTGACTAAAGTCTGACACTTTGATGCAAAGAGGCTGGTGCTGCATCGCAAACCTGTGGGTTAAGAAATAGCTTTTAACCACTTGAGGACCCTATGTTTACACCCCCCTAGTGACCAGACTATTTTTTGCTATTTAGGCCACTGCAAATTTAAGGCTTCACTGCAGGGCTGTACAACTTGGCACACAAGTGATTCCCCCCCCCTTTTCTGCCCACCAACAGAGCTTACTGTTGGTGGGCTCTGATTGCTCCCCCAATGTTTTTCTTTTTCTATAAATATTTATTTCCTTTTTTTTAAAAAAAAAAATACATTTTACTATTTTTTTTCTAAACCCTGCCCTCCCTCTCCCCGCCAGCCAATCAGCACGATCGGCTGTCATAGGCTTCAGTCTATGACAGCGGATTGCTTTCCCTGCCTCCAGAAGGGACAGTTGTGTCACACGGCTGTTCCCAGTACAGCGCTGCCGTAGATCGCAGCAATGTACACTATAAATAGATGGCGATTTCGCCATCTAACAGTCTCCTAGCGGCGATCACTGCTGGGAGACTGATGACGGTGCGGAGCTCCATCATTCAAGCGAAGATGCGTGCAATCTCTTGCAAAACACCGTCCCAGGGTTTGATGCCAATTGGCGTTAGGCGGTTCTGGGGATGCCGCTGCGATCACGCCCATTGGTATGATGCGGTCGTAGGGGGGTTCATGATATTTACTTTTAAGAAGTATTGAGCGTGTTACTGATTTTCATAGCAAACAATAATGACCACAAGAAAACTGTAACAAATGTGGCAGAATTTATTATCCTTTAAATTATTATCGGTAAGTCAGACATGGCGCAAAAGGTTCCCATCTAACACCCCCCTTAGCAATGCATACACATCTGCAGGAAAGAAAAATCCCATGATAACATTTTTAAATACCATACTGTTAGAATTTCTGATGAGAAGCCTTGCTCAAGGAAATGTTGGGAAGGCAAGTCCTTATTTAAAGGACAACTGGAATGAGAAGAATATGGAGGCTGCCATATTTGTTTCCTTTTAAACAATACCAGTTGCCTGATATCCCTGCTGGTTTATTAGACTGCAATAGTGTCTGAATAACATCAGAAACAAGCATGCAGCTAATCTTGTCAGATCTGACAATAATGTCAGAAACAGCTGATCTGCTGCATGCTTATTCAGGGTCTAGGGCTAAAAGTATTAGCGGCAGAAGATCAGCAGAATAGCCAGGCAACTGGTATTGCTTAAAAGGAAATAAATATGGCATCCTCCATATCCCTCTTGCTTCAGTTGTCCTTTAAAGAGGAACTCCAGTGAAAATAATGTAATAAAAAAATGTGCTGCTTTTTTACAATAATGGTGTATAAATGATTTAGTCAGTGTTTGCCCATTGTAAAATCTTTCCTCTCCATGATTTATATTCTGACATTTATGACATGGTGACATTTTTACTGCTGGCAAGTGATGTAGCTGCTGCATGTTTTTTTGGCAGTTGGAAACAGCTGTAAACTGCTATTTCCCACAACCCAGCAAGGTTCACAGACAGGAAACTGCCAAGAGTACGTACTCAGAATTTTTTTGTGGGAGTGGTTTCACCACAATATCAGCCATACAGCGCCCCCTGATGGTCTGTTTGTGAAAAGGTATCGGCTACTGATTGGGATAACGTTCAATTCTTGGTCGGAGTTTCTCTTTAAGCACAGAATGTATACACCCCAGTGTGTCAAAAGTGCCAAGAAAGAAAATGTACACCTATGTGGGTATGATAAGCATCCAGGGCTGTATTACGAAATACACATCAGTTCTTGCATTCATGGGGAATGCAAGAACAGAGTACTGTAACTGGGACCATTGCAAACAATCTATTGTGTGCAATAACATTTTCCTGTAGTAAAGCATCATTGCTCCATAGTGCATATATCATGTAAGGGATTCCACTATGATTATATGAACAGAAATCGCACATGAAAGATACTGTATGTGGGTCATCATTCCCTATTGTCTTTTTGCATAAAATAACAAATGAGCATCTCCTTTATACATAAGAAAGCGTAAAAAGGAGGCAGAGGATTGAACTTTGTGGTTTTGAATTCTTTCCAGTTAGTAAATGAACCCTCATATTTATCAAGCTTAACATGAATTTATTTTTGATTAAGGTCTCCCCTTTAAATAAAGTTCTGGGAAAGTGCTGGAGACTGTGAAGAGAAAACCTAAAAAGAGACTTATCAAGCATTGGCATCAATTCCTCAAGCGTTACCATTCGGTAATGCTCAAAACTGCTGATTTTACCAAGTACTTTAGAAAATGTCAATTCGTCAAGGCTGTTACCGATTGGAAAACTGAAATCACTGACTTGTGCAGTAAATACCTCAACAAATGTCAGTAAATGTCAATTCATCAAGGTTACAGCATGCGGTAAAACACAGTTCCATTAGGGCCCTTTTCCACTATCAGCATTTGCAATGCTGAATTGCAAAAATGTAAATCGCTAGCGATGTTTTACATCGCTAGGGTTTGCTAAATAACATAGGAATCGCAGTAGGTATTTTCCACTACCGCATTTGATTTTTACAAAAGCGCAATCGCACCATGGGGCGGTTTTGTACCACAATTTTGCTATGCAATGCATTGCATAACAAAGTCGCGATCACAGTCACAGAAAAAATTAGGAACTTGCGCAATCGCTAGCGTTTAGCGCTAGCGATTGCTAGTGGAAAAGGGCCCTTACCGGCAGTTCTCCTCAGTCTGAATCAATGCAGGACTCACAGAACTCACAGAAGCAAAGACAAGTACCTATGACTGACAGGAGCAGAACCCAATAGAAACAACCCCTGTCTCCTGCAAGTCCCAATGATGCATTTTGATAGGACGTGTAGGCTTTTCCGGCGGGTCTAGCTTTTGTACCCCACAGGCAGCGAGCAGAGAGAATAAGATCACAGAACAAAAGAGGCTTCCTCTGCCTCCCTTCAACATTTTAACCTCTTCCTGTTTGAAGATGCGGAGGAGCTTGTGGGTAAATCACCTAAGCAGGGCATGTGTACTGTCTCCTGGAAGATCATCTAAGCTGTGGCAATTAAATAAAATGTTAAGAAAGACTAATGGACAGATTCACAATGAGCAGAGGCAGTGTAACAAACAGACAAAACATGTACATCTATACTATAATATATATAAATAAACAACCATCCGGGGGGGGGGGGTGATCTGACCCCACCAACAGAAAGCTCTGTTGGTAGGGAGTAAAGAGAGGGAAGGGGGGGAATCACTTGTGTGCTGAGTTGTGGGGCCCTGCAGAGAGCCCTTGAAGCTGCAGTGGCCATTTGTGTGAAAAATGGCCTGGTCTTTAGGGGGTGTAAAGCCTGTGGTCCTGAAGTGGTTAAACAATAGTAATAGTGGTTGGCATCATTCATGTAAATGTTACGGTAGATCCTGTCTTCTTATCTTAGCTACAACGTGTAGCGTCCAGCATTGGCTGTGTTCGGCAATTCAGTGTCCTCCTAGGGGCTCAAAATGCGATGGTGCAATGCCATGAGCTGATGCCAAATGATTTTCTGCTCTGCACCAACAAGCCACTGCAAGCCGCCCCGACAGTTGCTTATGTAAACCAGCCAGTAAAAGAGAACCTTAACTGAGAGGGATATGGATGCTTCATTTTAAACAATACCAGATGCTTGTCAGTCCTGCTGATCTCTTTGGCTGTAGTAGTGGCTGAATCACACACCTGAAACAAGCATGCAGCTAATCCAGTCTGACTTCAGTCAGGGCACCTAATCTGCATGCTTGTTCAGGGGCTGTAACTAAAAGGATCAACAGGAGAATTCAGGCAACTGGTATTATTTTAAAAGGAAAAATTCATATCCTTCTCAGTTTAGGTTCCCTTTAAAGGGAATCTGATGTGAAAATAAACTTATGATATAATGAATTGTATGTGTAGTACAACTAAGATAATAGACCATTAGTAGCAAAGATATGAGCCTCATATTGTTTCTAGTACAGGAAGAGGTAAGAAACTTGACTTGTTATCTATGCAAAAGAGCTTCTCTGAGCTCTCCAACTAATTTAGTCAGAGAGCAGTGCTATTTTCTGAAGCACTTATGCATCAAAGAAACCGTGAAAGACAACTTCAGATAAGATTTTACTGCAGGGAAGTTTAAAAGGTAATTAGCTCTGCTTTGTTTAATAGTTTAAAATATAGAGTGGCGTTTGTAACCTGCAAATATGAGAAAATGATGCAGTTAATAAAAAAAGCAATATAACTGAAAATAAAGATATGACACTTTTCTTTGCTACTAATGTTCTATTGATTATTCATACTGCATATAAATTCATTATATCAAGGTTTTTTGTTTTTGTTTTTTTTTTGGGGGGGGGGGGTTGCTTCAGTGTCACTTTAATAATCCACTGACCTTTCAGTAACCCTTGCTGTTAAAGTGTTCAAGAATTTACAAGTCATTGCAACAGTGTCTAGCTGCTCCTCTGCTGCTTTATTCACATAACCATTTCACCACTTAACGTTCAGTATTTTGGTAACATTAAAATGATAGCATTGTAATATTTCACCTAAAGTCGCAGCTTGTGAGCTTGCAATCTAAGCCCAATTTTCTTCTGCCATGTCCCAACAGCATAGCATAAGTTACTGCAAATGAAAAATACATTGTATGAAAAAGACAGAAAATAACCACTTCTATGAATTAGCCACAGAAGGCCTTTGGTTAAGGGACTAATAGCAATAAAGCAAATAATCTGTATAGTCTGTTTAGTGAAATACTCTTGTAGTTCACGTTAATGCTATGTCTATGCACGCAGAATATGGAAAGCCGTGGCTCTTATCTTCACCTTAGCACAAGGTGCTGATTTCAGCTTTTGTGCAGCCCCACTTGCAGCAAATGCCTGCAATTCCAATGGACATTTCCCTCCGTCTTCTTGACAATGTTGTCCAAGGAAAGCCATCTGAGCCTAGAGCTGCACTGTTCTGGGGTTCTTGATGAAGATTCCCATCAGTATCCTGCATCTGCCGTATGTACTCGGTGAAAGCCTCAGATTCTGGCATATAGTCACTGAAATCATCATATGAAGTAAAGGGATCTTTCACAATCAGCTGCTGTAGCGGAAAGTCTGGCTTTGTAAGCTTTTCCATATTGGCTCCAAATAATGCCTTCAGCTTCGGCACCTTAACTTCTCTATTGGTGGAATCCTGCAAACCATCTTGGGGAAAGCAAAAACACACATGATGCCAATATACTTAATAGAACATATTGTAAATAAACTAACATATTATCTGTCACAAAAATGCAGTTTGATTTTTTTTTTTTTTTTTATTTAAAGGGAACCTGAAGTGAGAGGGTTATGGAGGCTGCCATATTTATTTCCTTTTAAACACCAGTTGCCTGGCAGTCCTGCTGATCTTTCTGATAGCAGTAGTGTCTAAATCACACACCTGAAACAAGGAAGTGGCTAATCTAGCTAGACTTCCTTCAGAAACAGCTGATCTGCATGCTTGTTTAAGATCTATAACTAAGAGCATAAGAGGCAGAAGGTCAGTAGGACAGCCAGGCAATTTATGTTGTTTTAAAGGAAATAAATATGTCAGCCTTCATATTCCTCTCACTTCAGATGTGCTTTAACCTCCTTGCCGGTTATCCCGAGCTCAGCTCGGGGTAACCTGCGCAGGAGGATTTCTCAGGCCCCGCTGGGCCGATTTGCATAATTTTTTTTTGTTACATGCAGCTAGCACTTTGCTAGCTGCTTGTAACATTCGATCGCTGCCGCTCGTCGCCGATCCGCCGCGCCGCCCCCCCCCTCCAGGCCTCTTCGCCAAACAGTGCCAGGCAGCGCTGAGGGGTGGATCGGGATACCCTCTGACGTCACGATGTCCATGACGTCATCCCGCCCCGTCGCCATGGCGACCGGGGAAGCCCAGCAGGAAATCCCGTTCTGAACGGGATTTCCTGCTTACTCCAATCGCCAGAAGCGATCGGAGTGGCTGCAGACCTGCCGCTGCTCAGCGGCTATCATGTAGCAAGCCCTGGGCTCGCTACATGATTTTAAAAAAAAGTGCTGCGCTGCCCTCTTGCCTCTAGAATTGGAACGGCAAGGGGGTTAAAGAACCTTGTTTGGTGAGGAAATGGTAATCTGGGCCACTTTGATTCTGTGCTTTGTGAAGATCTTGGGGAACATTATGGCAGATACTTACTTTGTTCTGTTATGTACATACTAGCATGGGCCACTGAAAGGAGTCACTAGAAGGATATGCTAAATGGCTCTCAACTAGCTATAATCAGTTGATTAGTCCTAGTTTATAACTAGCGAAATAAGAATACAAGGCTTTAGGTCATCCATGTTCAATGTATTAAGAAGCAAAGGCTTACAGTGAGGTAAAGAAGTATTTTACCTTTTTTTCCTGATTTTGCTTAGTTGGCCTCTGACCAAGAAATGGTCAGTCTACAATTTTAATGGTAGGCTTATTGGGGTGAGGAGAAACAGAATAACAACTAAAGAACTCCCCAAAACCCAGTGCCCCAAGGTCAGAACTTGATGTGCATTTTAAAGAGTTAAATGAGTATTTGATCCCCTACCAAAAGATGACTTAGTACTTGATGGCAAAAACCTTGTTGGCAATTGCAGAGGTCTGACGTTTCTTGTAGTTGGGCACCAGGTTTTCACAGGAGGCATTTTGGCCCATTTCTCTTTACAGATCCTCTCCTAGTCAGTAAGGTTTCAAGGCTGATGTTTGGCAACTCCAGGACCTTCATGTGCTTATTTTTGAGCCACTCCTTTGTTGCCCTGGCCATAGGTTCTTGGGTCATTGTTAAGTTGGAATACCCATCATCAATGACCCATTTTCAATACTCTGACTGGAGGTGCTTATCCAAGATTTGATGGTACAAGATCTATTGTCCTTTTAATGCTGTGAAGATGTCCTGTCCCCTTAGCAGAAAAACACCCTCAAAGCATATGTGGCCACCTCGATGTTTGATGGTGGGGTTGGTGTTCTTGAGGTCATAGGCAGCATTTTTCCTACTCCAAATACGACAAGTTGATGTCAAATAGCTCAATTTTTCAGTCTTATCTGACTACAACACTTGCACCCAGTTTTCCTCTGGATCATTAAGGTGTGCATTGGCAAACTGCAGATAGGTTTTTGTACATGTGATGTCTTGAGCAGGATGACATAGCGGGTTTGCATGATTTGTGTACCATGTTTCTCCGAAAATAAAACAGTGTTATATTATGTTTTGCTTCAAAATATGTACTAGGGCTTATTTTCAGGGAATTTCTTGTTTTTTTATGGAAGCACAGGTAGATTCCCTATATAAAATACTGCGTGCCATGCTGGGCATAGCCAGTGCAGAAGCACAAGCAGCATACACATAGCTTGTGGTTTGCAGATATTGGCTCTCACTTTCAAGAAACTGATTCTGCTGCTCATGGTCATTCTGCAGGGAAGTCCTCCCAGCAAACCATGTATACCACAGCCTGGAGAGTGGAGCTGGAACAGAGAGGGATCCTGGCAAGGTTATATAGCAGCAGCCCTCCTGGTATGTGTCGTAAAGTGATTAGCATCAGCAGCACTGCACCTCCTCCCAGGAGAATACACATAGTGGGCTGTGTAGGTGAGAAGAGCAGTTAATCTGCTGAGTCTATTTCTCACAGGCAGAGAACTCTCAGGCTCAATAGAAATACGATATGATAAGCTGTGTGTATTCTCCGGGGAGGAGGTGCAGTGATGCTTATAACTTTATGACACAGACCAGGAGGGCTGGCCCCAATAGAAACACAAATTGCCTGCTGGCACACATAAACTGGACTATAGAACTCACATTATATTGCTTCAGGGTCTGTTCTCCTGTGAGGCTTTGTATTGAGCGTGATTTGGGGTTGTCATGTGGGCTGCCGCTAGGGCTTACTTTGGGGGAGGGCTTATATTTGGAGCATGCTAGAAGTTTCAGCTAGGGCTTATTTTCAGGGAATGTCTTTATTTTCAGGGAAACACAATAATTCATAGTGTGTTACCAATGGTTTTCTTGGTTCCCCAGCTTCCCTGAGATCATTGACAAGTTCTCCCCGTGTAATTTTGGGTTGCTTCATCACCCTTCCCAAATCATTGCAACTCCACGAGGTGAGATCTTACATGGAGCCTGAGACCAAGGGAGATTAAGTTATTTTGTGTTTCTTCCATTTTATTATTATTACTATTATTTATTGTATTTATAAAGCGCCAACATATTACGCAGCGCTTGACAATAAATATATACAATGATGCAAGGATGACAGACATAAGGTTATACAACATAGAACAAAGTTAAACATGCAAATTGTTCAAAATACATGATCGTGTGATATGGGCTGGTTAGGTAGGTCCAGTAAAACAAGTACAGGCTGTCATAGGACAGGAGCATATGAAACTGTAGATTACACTAGGGAGTGGAGGACCCTGCCAGAGGCTTACAATCTAAAGGGTGGGGTGGAAACACTAGGTGGGGCTGTTAAATACTCATTAGAGAGTTACTGTGCGGTAGGAGGTGGGTAGGCCATCATAAAGAGGTGGGTTTTGAGGGCTTGCTTGAATGTGTTGAAAGAGGGAGCAAGTCTGATGGGTGGTGGAAGGGCATTCCAAGGGGGTGGGCAGCTCTTGAGAAATCCTGCAGGCGGGCATGGTAGTGTGAAATGCGTGGGGTGGTGACGAGAAGGTCGTTGGAAGATCGGAGGGGGCGACTTGGTGTATACCTGTGAACAAGCTCCGAGATGTAGGTAGGGCAGGTTTTGTGCACAGATTTATACGCCAGGCATACAATCTTGAAACTTATCCTGAAACGGATAAGGGAGCCAGTGCAGGGATTCACAAAGGGGAGATGAGGATGCGGAGTGGTGCGAAGAATGGATGAGTCTTGCAGACGCGTTCATCACTGATTGAAGGGGGGGAGTGCGTTTCAGGGGGAGGCCAGAAAGGAGGTAGTTACAGTAATCAAGGCGGGAGATGATGAGAGCATGGATGAGCAGTTTGGTCGTGTCCGGGGTTAAGAAGGGGCGGATCTTGGAGATATTACGGAGGTGGAAATTGCAGGCTCTGGTGATGTTTTGGATGTGTGGGATGAAGGAGAGGTCAGAGTCCAAGGTGACACCCAGACAGCGGGCCTGGGAGGTAGGGTGAATGGTTGTGTTTTCGATTGTGAGGTGGAAATCTGGGAGGGGTGCAGCAGCACGGGGTGGAAAGATCAGGAGCTCAGTTTTGTCTAGGTTAAGCTTCAGGAACCTAGCTGAATTATCACACCAACTGTTGGTGATAGTCTTGTAACCCAGTCCAGCCTTGTGCAGGTCTATAATTTTGTCCCTGACATCCTTGGATAGCTCTTTTCTCTTGGGCATGGTTGCTAGCTTGGAATCTGATTGACGTATTGACTGATTGATTGATTCTGTGGACAGGTGTCATTTATACAGGTCTTGTAACAAGATGGAATTAAGAGCACTCCCTTACGCTAGGTACACATGATGCAATTTTCTGACAGATTTTCAGTCAGATTGATCATTTCCAACATCTCCGATCTGATTTCCAGTTGATTTTCTGTTCACTTCTATGGAAAATTGATCAGAAAATCGATCAGAAATCACATCAGACATGTTGGAAATAATCGATCTGACAGTAAATCTGTCAAAATTCCATCGTGTGTGTCTAGCATTAAAGAGAGTTCTCCTAATCTCAGCTTGTTACCGGGGCGGAGTCGGAGGATGCGCGCTGACGTCAGACCAGGAAGTGGGACAGCCGGAGGCAGCGTGTGGCTCTGAGGTCCGCGGGCAGAGCCGTTCCTGTGCTGTACGAGTCCCTGTGAGAAATAAAGCTTGGATTTTATACTGAGGCAGCAGTGTATCCTTGGCTGGCCGCTTTTTATGATATGCTTGAATACAAGAGGTGCTTCTGGTGAGTGGAACCACACGGGGGGGCTACTTCTTCTCCTTCCCAAGGTGGTGGCACTACCCCCAGGAGTGCAGCACGGGGTGCAAGCTACGCTTTGTTTATAGCAATACTTGGCACTAAGTGTATGTTTTATTGATTTTACAAAGTTTATCCTGAGTGGAAATTGATGCGCAGTGATTTGTATCTGACTGTTTGCAAGGGAGAAGTGACCTTTTCTTACTGCGATCCCCTAATAAATTAGACCATTGGAGCGCAGTAATATTTGCTATTTAATTAAAACCGTTAAAACCCCATATGGAGGTAAGTGCCTCCGCAGAAATATACACATATGAAATATGCACGTACAGTAGCAATATGCCAATAGTCAAACCAGGAGAAAAAATGGGTGACTTTCTGCATACATCACTTGTAGTCTAAATGGTACCTCTATGCAATATAGGAATAATCTGACACAGCCATGTGGGAAAAATATAGATAATTATACAGCTGTAGCTAGCATGTTCAGAGCATACAGAATGTTCTTACCGAGTCTCCAGTCTCCTGTCTCCTGAAAGGGAAGCGCTATCCTCCTATGTCCCTTCTGCTATGGACCTATGAGGATAGCGCTTCCTTTTCAGGAGAATTCGAGTGAGCACCCGGCTGTCATTAGCTCAGCTCCACATCCTACTCATATGCTATAAGCAGAGTCGTGCCGGCCCCTCATTCTCCTGCTGTGGCCCCACCCGCCTACTTTTTCATGCCACCCGGCTGGCAGGGATATCAGACTAGGACTGTGGCAGGGATATTACACTATGGCCCATATCCTATTAACTTTTCTCTAGAGTTTTTCCCAAGAAAATGTTTTCAAGCCTTAATAATAAAAAAAATACCTCCCAGCATGCAAGAAAATGCTCTAGATAAGTTATGTTGCCTTTTTACCAACTTTTAGTACTTTTTTTTTTTTTTTAAATGCTAAGGGCTGAAAAGTTTTTTTGTTGTTTTTTTTTGATAAGGTGAAATATTTTCTCCTGGGTGGAAAAGTAAATTGGATAAGGGTCTATGACTGTGGCAGTGATATTGGACTATGACAGTGGTAAGAATATTAGACTATCCTTCTTCGAAAGGGTATCCTGCATTTGCCTCCAAGGAACATACTATATATTTTCAACAGCCTGAGCTGGTAGGCAAACACTGCCTCAGTGAGGAAGGCTCAGCAAAGACTATTCTTCCTTCGCCAACTGAGGCAGTTCGGTATGGCCCAGGAGCTTCTATCAAGGTTCTACACTACCACCACTGAAGCGACAGATACAAGCTACAGAGTGTCATCAGATCGGCAGAGAGAATCATTTGGAAACCCCTCCCTCCACTTGACTTTCTCTACAACTCCAGACTGTGCTCCAGAGCGTTGAAGAATGAAAATGACACCTTGCAACCAAGCCACCACTTCTTCAGTCGGCTCCCATCTGGACAGCAATTTTGGGCCATTCCCACCAGGACTGCTAGGCATAGGAGCTCTGCACCGCCCCCCCCTCACCGCTGCCAACCTCTTAAACTCTATACCGCACCCTGCCCCCAGGTCTGCAGTAGCAGGCGGTTGCTTCTGATAGACTGACTATTTAAAACTGTATCTTGTGCACAACTTATTTTGTTGAAGCTAATGCTATTGTGTCTCTGGGTTACTATTCTTGCTAATGCTGCTATTATTATTGTTTTTCTGGATACTATTTATATCTTTTTTTATTTCCATTCTGAGTTATATTTTGCCAAACCCAATCCTAGCCATGACCCCATTTTGCTTGGCGAATAATTCTGATTCTACAGTGGTGAGGATATTGGACTATGTCAATAGCAGTGTTATTAGATTGTGAAAGTGGTAGGAAAATTGAACTATGATAGAGGCTGTGATATTGTACTATGACAGTGATAGGGAGATTACACTGTAAAAGCGATATGGATATTAGACAACAATAGAGGAAAAGATATTGTACTATAATTATGGTAGAAGTATTAGGCTACAACTATAGTAGGGGTATAGGTTAGGACTATGGTAGGGATATTAGACTGTGATTATGGTAGGGATATTAGACTTATGACAGTAGTGGGGGCAATTTTTTTTCTAAATTTGCCTCAGGCGGCAAAAAGTCTAGGGCCGGCCCTGGCGGCAAGGATATTAGACTATATTACACTATGACAGTGGTAGAGATATTAGAATATGACATTGATAAAGCTATTAGTCTATGTTAGTGGTAGGGCTATTGAATTCTAGTTATGGTAAGTATATTAGACCATGATGGGGAGTTTTGACTATGTAAAAGGTAGGGATATTCGACTATGATTACGGTACAATAATTAGACTGACAGTGATAGGGATATTAGAGTATGACATTGGTATGGATATTATTATTTAGTATTTATGTAGCGCCAACATCTTCCACAGCGCTGTACAGAGTATATATAGTCTTGTCACTTAACTGTCCCTCAGAGCGGCTCACAATCTAATACCTATCATAGTTTTTTGTCTATGTATGTATCCTGTAGTTTATGTATCGTAGTCTGGGGCCAACTTTAGGGGGAAGTCAATTAACATATATTGTAGTCTAAGGCCAATTTTAGAGGGAAGCCAATTAACTTATCTGTAGGTAACCCACACAGACACAGGGAGAACATACAAACTCTGTATGCTGGATATTAGACTATGACAGGTATAGGTACATTAGACCACAGTTCCCCAACCCTGTCCGAGGCTCACCAACAGTACATGTTTTGCAGAAAGCCACACACATTCACAGGTGAGGTAATTAGTTTCTCAGCAGAACTGATTAACTACCTCTGTGGATTTCCGCAAAACATGCACTGTTGGTGGGCCTTGAGGACAGGGTTGGGGAACACTGCTTAGACTATGAAAGTGATTGGAATATTAGACTAGGATTATAGAAGGATTATTAAATTACAATAATGGAAGGGATAATAAGACTATAATTATTGTAGGGACAGTAGACTATAACATAATTACATTGTTAGATTGGTTGAAATAAGACATTACTTCAAGTACAACCAGGGTTAAAAAATTAACAAACAAATGAATAACTAATTGAACATTAGGTACCATTCTCTCCTGTGCCCTCATATATCCCAGTTGATCCAGGGGAATGCAAAAAAAAAAAACCTTTTAAGGCTTATGCCAATTAACCCTCAAGGGGAAAATAATTCCTTCCCGACTCCAGGTGGCAGTCAGATAAAATCCCTGGATCAACTCTGCTGGGAATTAACTAGTAAATATAACCACCACATTGCCGGGAATCGGAAATAAAAATCGTCTCAAAAAACTCCAAATGCGGACGGACACGTGAATGGAACGCAATGTAAACAAGGCCTCACTGTTTAGAACCCCTTCCTAAATAGAAGGCAAAACCTTTTTTCCTCCATATGCAGATCATGTCCCCTTGTCCTCTGTACAAGCCTAGAGACAAAAAGCTGATCTGCCAAGCTTTTGTATTGCCCTCTTATGCATTTATACATGTTAATCAGGTCTCCGCTTAGCCGTCTTTTTCCAAGCTATATAAACCTAAACCCATTTTTGTCCAAACTTTTTTGGTAAGTGAGACCTTCCATACTTCTGATTAATTTAGTTGCCTGTCTTTGCACCTGTTATAATATGTTAATATGCTTCTTAAAGTGTGGTGCCCAGTGTGGCCTCACAAGTGATTTATACAGAAGGAGTAGTATACTAGCATCTTGAGATTTTATTTGCCATTTTATGCATCCCAGAATTTCATTTGCTTCAGCTGCTGCTACTTGGCGATGAATATGGGTGTATAACTTGTTATCAACCAGTATTCCCAAGTCCTTTTCCAAGTCTGATGTTCCCAGCTGTAAGCCATTTATTTTATATGTTGCTCTACTGTTGGCACATCCAAGATGCATGACCTTACATTTATCTACATTAAACAAATCTTTCTGACCATATAGTCATGCTGTTGAGATCCTGTTACAAAATGTCACTATCCTGCTTTATAATTTTGCATACCCGTATTTTTCGGACGGTACGACGCTCCTGACCATAAGATGCATTTAGGTTTAGAGAGGAAAAAATATATACTAAACCTGGGGCATTCATGGTGAAGGGGCATCTTGTGGATTATGCCCCCTTTGTGCCCCATGCCCCCTCGTACTGCTTGTGTCTCCCTGTGTCCCCCTTGTATCCTCCTGTGTCCCCCATGTGTCCACCTCTGTCCTCTATGCCCCTTGTGTCCTCCTTTATGCCCCTTTGTGTCCCCATGTCCTCCTTTGCATGGACACAGTACAGGGAGTCCCAAACACTACGGTGAGTTTCGTATTGGCAAGTGTTCACTAGTCAGGAACTCCCTGCATTTGGACTATAAGACGCAGTGACTTTTTTCCCTTCACTTTGGGGGGGAAAAAGTGAGTCTTATAGTCCAAAAAATACAGTACTTTTGTCTCATCTGCAAATATGGCAACATTACTCTGTATTCCATCTGTAAATAGTTTGAATAGGATTGGACCTGGTACAGTACTGACCCTTGTGGGACCCCACTGTTAAGTTTCCCATTTTGTATATGACCCCTTTAACCTCCTTAGCGGTATGCCCGACACTGTGCCGGGCATACCGCCGGCTGTCCCCAGGAGTCCCCCTGATTACTTTTGATCCCTCCGATCACCTGCTAAATACATTACCCCGCCTGGATCCAGCGATCGCGCAGCCTCCCTGCACATCTCCGGTCCTCTCTATGGGGAGGATCAGGTCTGCGCATGACGTCATGTTCGATCCTCCCCATAGAGAAGAGCGGAGCTGTCCGGGAAGGCTGCGCCAATCGCTGGATCCAGGCTGGGTAATGTATTTAGCGGCGATCGGGGGGATCAAAAGTAATCGGGGGGAAGCCGGCCACCACTGCTAGCTAGCCTAGTGCTAGCTGAAGCTATTACAGCCATGGGATCTATAAAAATTATACTGTGGGACTCTCCGCTTGCAAACCCTCCTGAGCGGCATAACGCTCAGGAGGTTAAATTCCCTACTACCTGTAGACTAAGTCAGTGGTAGTGATATTAGACTATGACAGTGGAAGGGATATTAGACTATAACAGAGGTAGGGACAGACTATGGTTATGATAGCGATATTGTACTATAACACGTGAAGCGGCGCAAGTGGGAATTGACCCTTAACCCCCCTGGCGGTATTACTCCCGCGGCTGCGCGGCCGCGGGAGGTTTTTTTTTTCACTTTTTTTTTATTGTTTAGCATGTAGCTAGCCTAGCGCTAGCTACATGCTTCCCCCCCCTCCCTGCGGCGTCCCCCCGTAGCGTCCGATCACCGCCGGCGCCGCTTGCCCATAAGAAAATCCCGTTCTGAACTTGAGGGCTTCCCCCGTCGCCATGGCAATGATCGGAGTGACGTCATAGACGTCGCCGACGTCGTGACGTCACAGGGAATCCCGATCCACCCGATAGCGCAGCCTGGTGCCGATTGGCCAGGCTGTGCAAGGGGTATGCGGGGGGGGGGGGCCCTGTATCGCGGCGGGTAGCTGCGCATCGTCGGCGGGCGGCGGCGATCAGACCAAACACGCAGCTAGCAAAGTGCTAGCTGCGTGTTTGAAAAAAAAAATTATGTAAATCGGCCCAGCAGGGCCTGAGCGGCACCCTCCGGCGGCTTACCCCGTGTCACACACGGGGTTACCGACAAGGAGGTTAACCTTCCTGGTGGTAAGCCCGAGCTGAGCTCGGGCTATGCCGCGCAGGAGGATATCTCAGCCGCTGGTGGGGCGATTTGCCCCATTTAAAGTGCTGTACGCGCAGCTAGCACTTTGCTAGCCGCGCGTACAGCTTGATCGCCAGCGGCGGCGATCGCCCGCACGCAGCGGCGGAAGAGGGCCCCCGCCAGAGCCCTGCGCTGCCCAGACCAATGAGTTCCAGGCAGCGCTATGGGCTGGATCGGAGGTGTTTGACGTCAGGACGTCCATGACGTCATTCCGATCATCACCATGGCGACAGGAGAAGCCAAACAGGGGACCGCGTTATGTACGCGTTCCCCTGTTTGCTATTGATGCCGGCGGCGATTGCACTAGAGGGACACATGCGCCCTCTAGTGGTGTTTCATGTAGCTGCCACTCTGGTAGCTTTACATTAAACAAAAAAATAAAAATAAAAAATAAATGGATTTCTGCCTATTTGGCTGCAAAATTGAACCGCCAGGAGGGTTAAAGAGAACCCAAGGCGGTTCCTTGAGGGGGGGCAGATGGGACACAGAGGCATGTTCTCTGCCTCATGACATGCCTCTGTGTCCCCACACCGCCTCTCTCTGCCCCACCACCACCACCGCGATTTGGCCCCAAAAAATAGCAACAATATTTGTTGCTATCTTGGAGTGTAAATAGAGGAGAGGGATTCCCTGTTCAAAACACCCACTAAGGGCATTCCTGCAAGGTTTCCAGAGCTGCCATTGAGTTGCTCTCTCTCCCTGGCAGTGCCTCCTGCTGCTTCTCCTCATCCCTGTATGCTCGGAGAGAGATCTCTCTCCTTGCATCGTCGTGACTCCGCTGCGCCACAGGAGCGGCGGAGAGTGGCGGTTTTGGCGGCTACCTGATCCGCTCAGCCCCCGTATCAGGTAGCATAAATTTTTTTCTATTTTATAAGCCCACCTCGGGCTCGCTTTAAGTTCCATTTAAAGAGAACCTGTAGTGAAAGAAATACAGAGGCTGCTATGTTTGTTTCCAATTTGCATTTATCCCTTAACAGACCATATTGTAAGAGAAAACCACACTACATTAAACAATGAGAACACCATGGAGATGAGCTACAAACTCCTGATGAGGTGGTACCTCACCAATGTACCACTGCCTAAAATCTCCTCAAACTATTCCCCTAACTATTTCAGCAGATGCCAGTCTGGAGGGACATCCCTACATATTTGGTGGGAGTGGCTGAAACTGAATATGGATTAAAGTCTACCCACTTATCTACTAGCCAGAGGCTCTGGAGATGCCAGCCTCTGGGGGCAGCGCCATGAGAGTGCACCTATGTCCCCTTTTTTCCAGCACAGTCACCAAAACGAAATACTGGGGGCACATCTGGATGTCTATACTGGGGAGGGGGGGGGCTAGCTAATACTGGGGGCACATCTGGCGATCTATACTGGGGAGGGCTAACTAATACCGGGGGCACATCTGGCAATCTATACTGAGGAGGGGGACTAGCTATTACTGGGGGTACTTCTGGCTATCTATACTGAGGATGGGGGCTAGCTAATACTGGGGGCACATCTTGCTATCTATACTGGGGAGGGAGGCTAGCTAATACAGGGGGCACATCTGGCTATCTATACTGGGGAGGGGGACTAGCTAATACTGGGAGCACATCTGGCTATCTATACTGGGGAGGGGGACTAGCTAATACTGGGAGCACATCTGGCTATCTATACTGGGGAGGGGGGCTAGCTAATACTGGGGGCACATCTGGCTATCTATACTGTGGAGGGGGGCTAGCTAATACTGGGGGCACATCTTGCTATCTATACTGGGGAGGGGGGCTAGCTAATACTTGGGGCACATCTTGATATCTATACTTGAGCGGGGGTTAGCTAATACTGGGGGCACATCTGGCTATCTATATTGAGAGGGGTTAGCTAATACTGGGGGCCATCTGGTTATCTATACTGGGGAGGTATGCTAGCTAATATTGGGGGCATGACACTGCATAACTTCATGGTTTAGGTTTTAATAAGTACATACAACTGCTTCACTTGTTTTATATCACTATAACTCTGGACTCCTTTTTAATACACTTACTTATATTGTAGTATTCTGCTGACCTCTTTGGATTGCAATCATTTCAGTAAATGCAAAGTTGCAATTTGATATTATGCTAATTTTGCATTTCCTTGCATTTTTTATGTTAAAACAAATAAAACATTTTGAAACAAAAATACCAGATGACTGCAATAACACAGCCACTAGTTATTCAGCAACCCACACTAAATTTTCATATCTTCCAGGCAACAGCTGTAGTCTTTTACCACCTTATATCCAATCCAAGTTTTTTGGAACACTTATATTCTACGCTGATCTCCACTGACTTATGATAGGCGGACACTTGCTTGTGCGGGAAAAGCACACAAAATTGCAAATAATGAGCGTCTATGGGCCACATTGCAAGTTGTAACTATCTGCAATTTGCAATGTAACGTTTTAAAAAATGTTAATGCGTTGGATCTACCTGTATAGAATGCATTTCTATGGGGATAAAAAATGAATGCATTTTTAAAAAAAAACTGAAAAGGGGAGATTTAAAAAAAATGCAAAATGCAAGAAAATGCATAAGCAAAAACACAAAGCGCACTTAGCAAAAAAACTTGTCTGCGCGCTCCCAGCCTTAGAAGAAGATGCAGACTGAGTGATCTGCCTAAATACTGACCTCACTTGTTCCAGGGGTGTCAGTCATTCTGCTAAACCCAACACATGGATGA
The DNA here is from genome assembly GCF_040937935.1 of Hyperolius riggenbachi. Lineage (NCBI taxonomy): Eukaryota > Metazoa > Chordata > Amphibia > Anura > Hyperoliidae > Hyperolius > Hyperolius riggenbachi. Next base: position 406,925,398 of record NC_090646.1, on the reverse strand, counting down.
CAGCCTAGTAACTGGAATAAAAATATCAGCCTTTCATTTCCTCCTACATTAGATTCCTTTATGTTTTTTGAGTATCTTCATTTCAGGCTGCAAAGCCCCCAAAAGTGAACATTTTAAATGGGATGATTCTTTTCAGTTGACGCTGTAGGTACTGTAACTAGGGAGAACAGTTTAGGGGTTTTGAAGAAAATTTGTGATTCCAAATTAGCAATGTACCACAGAAAAAAATACTTTAGACCTCTTTTTTTTGTTTGGTGACACTGAAAAAGCAACTGTATATCAATATAGTGATTATAAACAAGATGAAGCTGTTCATCATGCTGTAGAACAGTGTTTCTACAAATTATTATAGTATGTATTCCCTTAATGAAAGATGATGTTTGCCAAGTACTCTATATTGAGGATAATATCATCTCAGCTACCCCTTGATGCATATATACACTCAATATTTGTGTACATGTTAAAGACTTTCTTTTAATTATAGATGGGACAATGAATCCCATGAACCCTCAAATCTTTATGAAGATTTGAGATTAAGATATTTCAATCATTTTGTTTGTTTGCTGTTTGTGTGGCAACCTCAAAGCCCCCTCCCTTTAAAACCGGGAAATTTTCCTTCACTTTCAGTTGTTGACAGATGGCTACTGGCGATCGTAGAGTGCAATAAAGGGGCTGCCCTTATTCCCATCACTACTTTCATCAGATCTCCAGCAGTTTACCTTGTAGAGTCTGCTGTCCTGTTTGCAATACAGCAAACCTGTTGCAATCTTGTGCAGCATATACAAATGCTCATATGATGAAAAAAAGATTCACACTTGTCTATTAGTTTCCTGCATGCATTTTTTTACAGTGCTGCATTGCCCTCACTTGTTTTTCAGCAAGTGAAAAATGCATTCAAGTGTGAACTAACCCGTTGGTTAACATTGGTTCTCAGTTTTCCATTGCAGAAAACGCACAGAAAAACAGTCAAGTGTGAATCCAGCCTGATAGTTATGTGTCAGCTCACCAAGTACTTCCAGAGAATAGGGTAGCTTAAATCTGATGAATATAAAACTGAACACCATCATAGTGCCTGGATAGTGTACTGGGTAAGGGCTCTGCCTCTGACACAGGAGACCTGGGTTCAAATGTTGGCTCTTCCTGTTCAGTAAGCCAGCACCTATTCAGAAAGGGGACCTTGGGCAAAACTCCCTAACACTGCTATAGAGCGCGCCCTAGTGGCTTCAACTCTGGAGCTTTGAGTCCGCCAGGAGAAAAGCGCGATATGAATGTTCTTTGTCTTGTGAGTTTGTGTACAGTTATCACAATGGACACAGTGGCCATGGCCACAAAGAACATGTGTGACCGGATCCTATAGTTAACACAGGATCCATCGACACGTCCATTGGCAAGTTGTGTTATTTTGCTGGAAAAATGTTTGAATGATACACATAACAATGGTAAACAGAGCTGTGAGATGAAAGGGATAGATTAAGCTTGAAGTTTTACAAGAAAAAAAATTCGAACTGCTCTAATCAAAAGACAAGCATGACAGTGAGGGCATTGACAATTATATAAGGAAATGATGATATCATCCTACCCATTTCTCTGTTTCCAGGTCTTCTTGAAATAGAATGTAAACATCCACTAGAAACCCCTCTTCCCTATTCTGTCATTTGCCTTCATAAATTTGTGGACACTGTGAAAATGGGACTTTTGGGGGCTACCAGTCATGTTTGTTAAAGTCAGCAGCATGGGCTCCCTGCTTGGCAGTCCCGGCCTCCACAGACATCAGCCCCCACTCTATCATGCTGGCCACTTGGACTAGTTGTAGCTGATCATGCCCCCCCCCCCCCAAAAAAAAGAAGCATTTAATTTGGGGAGGGGGAATTCATGCTCTTTTAAATCTCACTTTGGGGTAAGGAGACAATGGATGGCACTGCTGTCATTGGGGGAAGTAAAATGAAAGGTAAATTAATAGCCCTGATAACACACCCACACTGAAACCCTCTATCCCCTGTTCATAAGCCATCTGTATTCTGTGCCCTTTGTCAGTAAAAAAAAAGAAAAGAAATGCGATTGACAACTGAGACCTACATAAGCCCTGAGACTCATTCTCATCTAGTTGCCATCTCTTACTGTAAAATACACTAGAATAAACAGATTTTCCCACCATGCAGTTTTACTAAGAACTCCAAATGCTGTTCTATCTAGCACAATTATATTAATGTCAAGTTAAAAAAAATAAAAGTTCACCACAGACACCCAAGTCCCTGCTTGGCTTTATTCACAAAACTTCTCATAAATTACTCATCTAATTGATAAAAATAACAAAATAACCTTTCAGCACATTTACAGGCACAATAATCACAGTGAGTTGTTCCTGATTAACTTCATTTCAATATTACTTTTGTTTTACCTTAATAATTTTGCTCTTCGGAAGCTTAAAAAGGTAACATAGACAAGATGAAAACTGGTGAAAACAGGTGAAAAAGCTTTGTGAATCATGCCCAATGTATAGAATATTAAAACAGCTGGAATTGCGCTGCCTGGTCAGTGGAGACTAATACTGGCTGGTCACCTTCTCATGGTTAATACACCTACACAAAACTGACTAAAGTTAGTGGCGTAAGCGTGCTAGAGGCAGAGCACCACTGGTAAGTTTGTTGAAAGTAAATGGGGAAGAATTAGGTATATGTATGGCCAGCAGCCCACGTGTAGTGGTGGATGGCCCTGGCTGGCACTATGTAGTATGAGCAGTAAAGCCTCAGGCGGGCTTCTCACCTCTCCTCAGGAAGTTCCCCTGCTCTTCATTGTCTGCAGACAGCCGCTTCCATCGGGACCCCCCGCACGTGAAGATGACAGCGCGGATGAACTCTCGGCCACACAGCTTCACTCCGTACTCGGTGCTGCTCGCCGGACTCCGCCCTCCTCTCAACGGAGCGGGCAGCGCAGACACGAGCACCAGCAGCCCCGCCGCCAGCAGCACACAGCCCCGCAGCAGCGACATGGCGCTATCAGAGGCGCTATCGCTTCTTCTCACGCAGCGGGACGAGACGGGCAGAGTTGTGCGAGTTGCCCCCAATGTCACTGGCGTGCTGTGTTCCCGCATCAGTGCCTTATATGTATGTCCCATCACAGCTCATGACTCATCCTCCACCCCCCACCTGTATCCTCCATCATCATCACCACCACCTTCCGATCTCATTACATGTAGTCACTCAGTGCTCTAGTGTGCTGCTCAACTTTTACATGTCTCTAGACGTCACGTTTCCTTCACTGTGTGGGGAAAGTGGCAGACATGGTGCCACAGTAAACAAACCCACTAGAGGCATGCATCCAGCGCAGCCTCTCATAGCGTGGTGCTGAGCTTGTATGGACTTGGTATCTCTATGCATGTTGTGGAACGTTGCTGCTATAGAGGAGATACCTGTATATTTGCATAAAGTTGCCCACAAATGATACAAAGCTTTTTGGTACTTAAAGGAAACCAGAGTTGATCAAAACTACACGTTTTATACATATCTGGGGCTTCCTCCAGCCCTATAAGCTCTGATCACTCCCATGCCGCGTCCTCAGCCTACTGCAGATCCTGTACCGGGTCCTGTAACTTCAGTCATTCGCGGCCAGTGTGCGCAAGAGACGTGCGCTCTTTACGTAACTCTCCAGCAGAGCTACGTAAAGAGCACACTTCTCTTGCGCACACTGGCCGCGACTGGCTGAAGTTACGGGACGCAGGGGGGGATTACAGATTACAGCTGCCCAGAATCACCCCCTCAGACCAGGGCCAGTGCTGTGTCTGGGAACAGGCACAAGTTGAGACACCAGAATATCTGCAGGCATCCTGCAACTCACAGCACTGCCGACTTTCTTTCCCTACTACAGTTGACTTTGGATGGAGCAGCAGTATGTGTACAGAGTATGGAGCAGCCGTGTGTGTACATAGCATGGAGCAGCAGCATGTGTACACAGCATGGAGCAGCAGCATATGTACAGAGCATGGAGCAGCAGTGTGTGTACAGAGCATGGAGCAGCAGCGTGTGTACAGAGCATGGAGCAGCAGCGTGTGTACAGAGCATGGAGCAGCAGCGTGTGTACAGAGCATGGAGCAGCAGTGTGTGTACAGAGCATGGAGCAGCCGTGTGTGTACAGAGCATGGAGCAGCAGCGTGTGTACAGAGCATGGAGCAGCAGCGTGTGTACAGAGCATGGAGCAGCAGCGTGTGTACAGAGCATGGAGCAGCAGCGTGTGTACAGAGCATGGAACAGCAGCGTGTGTACAGAGCATGGAACAGCAGCGTGTGTACAGAGCATGGAACAGCAGCGTGTGTACAGAGCATGGAACAGCAGCGTGTGTACAGAGCATGGAGCAGCAGTGTGTACAGAGCATGGAACAGCAGTGTGTGTACAGAGCATGGAGCAGCTCTGGGGAATTTAACAGAGGAGCTCTGGGGAACTTAACACAGCCCTGTGCCCTGCTGTGTGAATGCTTCACTTTCCCCTTCATTACCAATGTCGGCTGTCATTATTATCTGTATTCAAACTGCTCCTGATCAATCCCGTTGTCGGTCAGATGGGAAATTGCATTATGTGTACCCAGCATGATGTCCTACCATATTATTATACTGTATTGTGTGTGGCTGAGGGAGACCTTTCAGGAATCTGCTGCTTGAAAATCCTGGGTTTGCCCCTGCGGTACAGGATCTGCAGTAGGCTGAGGACATCGGTATGGAAGTGATCTGAGCTTATAGGACTGGAGGAAGCCCCAGATATGTATAAAACTTTTAGCTTTGATCAGCTCTGGTTTCCTTTAACTACCAAAACGCTTTGTATCATTAGTGGGCACCTTTATGCAAATAGATCCAATACTCTGTGATGCTTTAATTATAAACAATGCATCCTAACAGGACAGACCACGAAAGACAAAGGGGATGGTGAGGGTGGGATGGGAGGGTTGGGTTTTGAGTCAACCAATTCAAGCCAGGAGATACTCCAAAATATATTCATGTATTTGCAGCGGTTATACAGCATAAACAGACTAGCACGACGTTTCGGGCAGAGAGCCCTTTCTCAAGTGCACTTGAGAAAGGGCTCTCTGCCCGAAACGTCGTGCTAGTCTGTTTATGCTGTATAACCGCTGCAAATAAATGAAAATATTTTGGAGTATCTCCTGGCTTGAATTGGTTGAGTCTGGACTGGTAGCACAAATTGGACTTTACATTGGAGGTTTGATGGACCCTCTTTCCAATCTTTGACTCCCAAGAGAAGTGTGTGTTACTGAGGCCCGCAGGTCATGTACTCTATTGGTGTAGGGTTGGGTTTTGAGACTGTTGTTCTTTTTCTGTATGTTTTATACTCTAAAATTCAATAAAACTTTTGAAAAAAAAGTATTAAGTCCAGGCAGTTACACAGGAAAAGTTACAATGTTTCAATCCCTTTAGGGTCAGCAAGTGTATACAATGTTTCAATCCCTTCAGCATCAGTGTCTCAGATTACAGCCTGGAAATGGAATCTCAGGCCTCTTGCACACTGTATGTGATTCCGATTTGCGATGTTTTAATCAGTACTGCAACCTGCATTTCTTCTGCATTTTTCTTTTTGTTTTGATAGCATCTAAGGAAAATCGGAATCACAAATCAGTATTGCAAATCGGATTTGCAGGGTGCAGATGGCCTCAATAGAGGTGCTGTGGCTGTTAGGTGCAGAAATAACACATTTACTTACATAATAAATTACAGTACATAACTAAAACACAACCCTTAACTCCTTACCTTAATCCTTATTCCCCCTCCTTAACCCCTAACCTTAACCACCCCCTTCCCCTCCTTAACTCTTAACCTTAACCTCCCATTTCCTTAACCCCCCCTCAACCCCTAACCCCCTCCTTAACTCCTAACCTTAGCCCTAACCCTTAACCGCCCCCTCCTCCTTGACCCCTAACCTTAACCTCTTCCCCTTCCTTAACTCCTAAACTTAACCCCCCTCATCAACTCCTAACCTTAACCCTAACACTCCTCCTCCTTAACCCCTAACCTTAACCCTTAAAGGGAACCTGTACTGAGTAAAATTATTAAAAATAAATACATGAGTTAACTTCAAATGAACATTACATAGTTACCTTGCCATCAGTTCCTCTCAGAAGCTCACCATTTTCTTCTGACAATGATCCCTTCCAGTTCTGACAACATTTTGTCAGAACTGAAATATATCAGTTGCTGTCAGTTATATATCAGTTGCTGTCCGTTACAGCTGAGAGGAGAACCGATGTGTCCATGTTTCTCTATGGCTCAAGTGGGCGATGTTACAGTTTAACTGTTTGCTGACCAGAAAGCTGTTATGGTGTAATGGCCATTTTCAAAATGGAGGACGGAGATTTTCATTGATCACAGTGGACAAACAGGACGCAGGAGAGGAAAAAGAGATTGAGGAGTAGACTACACAGGAGGTAAGTATTACTTGTGTATGTTTATTTTGACTTTTAATCTTCAGTTCAGGTTTTCTTTAAAGGGACTCCGAGCAGTGCAGAAACTATGGAAAGATGCACATCATTTTAAAGCTCTCTTTCTCCTCTTACCAATGATATATAAACCACCACCCTACGCCTTTTAGTTTTCGCTATTTTCGCGATTGAATTTGCCGCGGCCGCGATTTCGATCGCGAAAATAGAGAAAACTAAAAGGCGTAGGGCGACGATTTAGGTGTCGTCAGAAAGAGGAGAAAGAGAGCTTTAAAATGATATCCATCAAGCCATAGTTATATTGTATTACACAGGGCGACTTTTTGTCAAAGTCAGCAGCTGCATTCAGCAGAATGGAGCTGCCGACACTGGGGAAAGTGTCGTACTCTGTAATACAATATAACTATGGCTTGATGGATATCATTTTAAAGCTCTCTTTCTCCTCTTTCTGACGACACCTAAATCGTTGCCCTGCACCTTTTAGTTTTCTCTATTTTCGCGATCGAAATCGCGGCCGCGGCAATTTCAATCGCGAAAATAGCGAAAACTAAAAGACGTAGGGTGGTGGTTTATTTATCATTGGAAAGAGGAGAAAGAGAGCTTTAAAATGATGTCCATCTTTCCATAGTTTCTGCACTGCTCGGAGTCCCTTTAAGCAAATCCCCCTCCTTAACCCCTAATCTTAACATGCCACCTTAACCCCTAACCTTCCCCTCCTTAGCCCCTAACCTTAACATGCCTTCGTAACCCCTAACCTCCCCCTCCATAACTCCTAACCTTGGGGGTTAGGGTTAAGGTTAGGAGTTAAGCAGGTTGGATTAAGGTCTCTTGCACACTACCTGCAATTCCAATTTTTTTATACGATCCGACTTTTGATTCGGATTAAAAAAAGATTACTGCATGCTGCTACGTCTTTTAATCGAACTAAAAAAATCAGATCACATAAAAAAAATCGGAATCGCATGTAATGTGCAAGACACCTAAGAATTAGGTTTTAAGGAGGGGGCAAAGAGGATAAAGTTAGGAGTTAAGGGAGGGGGGGGGGGGTTAAGGGTTAAGGTTAGGCATTAAGCAGGGGGGCAAGGAGGTTATTTTAGGGGTTAAGAGTTAGGTTTACGAAGGGGGCGGTTAAGGGTTAACGTTAAGGTTAGGAGTTAAGAAGGGGGTGGTTAAATTTAGGAGTTGAGGGGAGAGGTGAAGAGTTAAGGTTAGTGGTTAAGAAGGGGGGGTAAAGGTTTTATATTAAGGAGGGGGAAGGTTAAGGGTTAAGATTGGGAGTTGAGGGGAGAGGTGAAGGGTTAAGGTTAGGGGTTAAGGAGGGGGAGGTTAGGAGTTAAGGAGGAGGGTTAAGGTTAGGAGTTGAGGGGGGACGTGAAGGGTTAAGGTTAGGGGTTAAGGGTTAGGTTAACCTCCCTGGTGGTATGATTATTTCCGGATTCTTTTTCCAAAAGCGGTGCAATTTTTTCACAAGCTTTCAGACCCTAAAAATCATACTTCTTGATAGATCTGTGGAAGCCCTGCACATTCCACACCTCTGATGGATCCAACTCGGGATTACTGCTCAGAGCTGCGGATTTCCATCTCGAGCCTGACTCGGGGTTACCGCTAGGGAGGAGGGGGGTTAAGGTTAGGAGTTAAGGAAGGGGGGAGGTTATGGGGGAAGGTAAGGGCTAAGGTTAGGAGTTGAGGAGGGGGAAGGTGAAGGGTTAAAGTTAGGGGTTGGGGGGGAGGTTAAGGGTTACTAATTTTACTCAACTATTTTTTTCCTGTTACTTTAGTTATGTACTGTAATTTCTTATGTAAGTAAACGTGTTCATTCTGCACAGCCACAGCACCTCCATTGAAAGAGATTCCAGGCTGTAATCCAGGGGTGCTCATTAGGTAGATTGCGATCTACCGGTAGATGCAAAGGACTTATGGTAGATCCCAACCCCACTAAATTTTCTATTTAGTATATACAAGTGTGCTCCTAAAATTGTACATAAGTAGATCATTTTGACTTGCTAATTTTTTAAAGTAGCTCACAAGCTGAAAAAGTGTGGGCACCTCTGCTGTAATCTGAGACACTGAAGCTGAGGGGATTGAAACATTAATGTATACACTTTTCTTGAGTGTATATCTGCCTGGACGGCATACGTAAGTACCTACCTTTTTGTACAATCTTACCAAATGTATATAGGGCATCAAGGTGGCGTAGTGGTTAGCTGTCTCTCGCCTTGCAGCGCTGGGTCCCCGGTTTAAATCCCAGCCAGGTCAACATCTGCAAGGAGCTTGTATGTTCTCCCCGTGTCTGCGTGGGTTTCCTCCGGGCACTCTGGTTTCCTTCCACATCCCAAAAAGATACAGATAAGTTAATTGTCTTTTCCTGTAAAATTGGCCCTAGACTACGATACATACATATGACTATGGTAGGGATTCGATTGTGAGCTCCTCTGAGGGACAGTAAAAGTGACAAGACAACATATATACTCTGTACTGTGATGCCTAAGATGTCGACTATATAAGTACTAAATAATAAAAAGTATATATAGCAGAAGGGTATACTGAGTGATTCTACTTTGAATGGATAGTTGATGTAGTCTCTTATATTATATAGATTTGGTAAGATTGCACAAAACATTGTATCATTAGTGGGCTCCCTAATGATGTCCATATACAATCAGTTTTTCAATTTGATTGATTTTGCTTGGTAATTACTTCTAACATGGCTGATAAATCAGCTTTTGATTGATTTTGGCAAGGCTTGACAATCCATGTGAACTATGTGAAGAAGAAATGGCTGCAGAGATACAAAGTTAGCTGTTCGATCGATTCTTAATTGAAATCGAAATATTAATGTCATGTGGAATTGTTCACTACCATGCAACTGATTTTTAGTATTAGGTAGAGATTGGTTGCTTGCTTTCCACACTTGGCCATTATTATGGATAACATAAGTATAGAATGTTATTGCTTTATTTGATAAGACACCTTAAAAAATATTTAAAATGACAATGAAAAGAAAGTAATCGTATGAGATAAATTGTATATGTAGTACGGATAGTAAATATAACATTAGTAGCAAAGAAAAGTTTTCGTGGAATGGTTTAGTGGAATGCAGCGTGACTAAGCATCCAGAAGGACGCGAAACGGCCGTGCCGATGCCACTTAGTTCCCGGGGCACCCACCTCCATCCCCGCAGTTGCACATTGACATGTTGAAGGTACAGTCTGTGTGATGTTTATTCCATTGAGCATGGTGTTATTGCCATAAGCACAATAAACCACTATGGCTACGGATGGATGGTGCACATTCTTCTTCTTTTGACGCTACAATTACGTTCATTTTCCTTCACACCTGTTCCACGGAGCACACTTCTGGAATAACGCCAGTTGGAATTGTTGCAACAGTGGTGAGTGTATGTTTGAACTCTGTATCCACACCTCGCGACAGATGTTGTGGAATTAAGAGGGGGGTGCCACACTAGACTAGGATTTTCCATTTTGTCTGTGTCTATCTTGAAGTCAATACTGACATTTCCTCCATTACTCTGTCTGTGTATGCTTTGCCCGACCCTCTCCCAGTCTTCAGACACTCCCACCCAGCTCTGCAGTAGAAAGTGCATTGAGAAATATTAGCCAATCAGAGCGGAACAGAGGTGTGGGAGGGGAAAACAGGAGGGAAAGAGGCTTCAGCCAATCAGGCTGCATTAGTTAAGTTTGAAGGGAAGGGAAAGTAAAGAAGAAAAAAAGAAAACCCAGCATGCCCAGCAACTTCCTTTGTGCAGCAGATGTACCAAATAAGAGCCAGGGAAACTAAAAGGAATGATGTTTTATGGAGAAGAGAAATAATAGTGATTTTCAACTTTTGGATTGCCTGGTTAGCATCCTTATTACTTGTTTACCAGATAAAAATAAATAATTTATTTTTGATTTTATACCCAGCAGTTACTCTTTAAGCTCTTCAGAAAAGGGACTGACTTTGACTAATTTAGTTGACAAGCTCAGAGAAGCTCTTTTAACTCTTGCTGTACTGGAAAACAGAAAGGCATTTCATATATTTCTTAGTGTGGTTAGTATCATGTGTATAGGTTTATCTCCTCATGTCACTTCAGGTTCCCTTTAAAGGTAATATCTGACTAGTTTGAAAAAAAAAATCTACCTACCCGGGGCTTCCTCCAGCCCGTCCGCTGTCCATTGCCCTCACTGCACCTCCGCTTCCCACCAGCGGCCCGGGGTCACCTCCGATGCAAGATGCCAACCTCGGCAGGCCAGCATCTACTGTGCCTGCACTAGAGCTGCTCTCGGTGCACCGCGAGTGGCGCTTGTGGAGGCGCAGTAGATGCTGACCTGCCAAGGTTGGCATCTTGCACTGGAGGGGACCCCGGGCCACCGGCGGGAAGCGTAGGTTCAGCAAGGGCACAGGACGGCTGACAGAGGCTGGAGGAAGCCCTGGGTAAGTAGATTTTTTTTTTAAACTCCTTGGACATTCCCTTTAAGACACAGGTGTCAAACTCCAGGTCTGGAGGGCCAGATCCATGCCAGCGTTTAGGATGGACTGAGAAAGAGAGGCATGTGTTCTACCTGATGGACCACACCTTTCCTGATTCAAACCGATCAATTAATTTGAGCTGTGTGAAAAATGTGTGTGGCCCTTGAAGGACCGGTTTGACATTCTCAACACTGTTAAAGTATGTACTTGAGGGCTATGGCCCACTAGAGTGCTTTTAGCCAAGCTTTTGAATCACCAGCAATTGCCTGTGATATAAAAAAGCTCTAGTCTGATGAAGGTTAATGGAGATGAGCCCCCAGGAGCGATTGCGATTAGAGAAATTGCCATTGCGGGTCCTGACACATTTTTTGAGTGATTGCGCTCCAATACAAAGGATACAAACACTGCAACATCGCTTTGCAATCAATGTGCAAAAGCAGTTTTTTTTTATTCACATGAATAAACCACACCTGCCCCCCATGAGCAACATTAGGCCATTAGTTCCATTTGTTTCTGCCCCCCAGTAAGTGGCAGAAGTCCTATTTGTCCTATTTGTTTCTACCCCCAGTAAGTGGCATAAGTCCTATTTGTCCTATTTGTTTCTACCCCCAGTAAGCATCATTAGTCCCATTTGTTTCTGCCCCCCAGTAAGTGGCATAAGTCCTATTTGTCCTATTTGTTTCTACCCCCAGTAAGCATCATTAGTCCCATTTGTTTCTGCCCCCAGTAAGTGGCATAAGTCCTATTTGTCCTATTTGTTTCTACCCCCAGTAAGCATCATTAGTCCCATTTGTTTCTGCCCCCAGTAAGTGGCATAAGTCCTATTTGTCCTATTTGTTTCTGCCCTCAGTAAGCATCATTAGTCCCATTTGTTTCTGCCCCCAGTAAGTATAATTAGTCCCATTTGTTTCTGCCCCGAGTAAGTATAATTAGTCCCATTTGTTTCTGCCCCCAGTAAGCGACATTAGACCTATTTGTTTCTGCCCCCAGTAAGTATTAGGCCCATTTTGTTTTTGCCCTCCAGTGGGCAGCATTAGGTTCCTTTGTTTCTGTACAAACTACAGCTAATCCTCAAAGAAAAACATAGCATTGGAGGAAGTCTAATAGGGTTTAGGTAATCACATCTTTGCTGAAGATCTACACAAACCTGTGACATTTATATATGTCATGCTGGAACCATATCAAGCAAAAACCTGAAAGTCTTTGGGATTTACATAAAACATACAATAAGATTATATTAGCCTACATATACACAGCATAATATTCTACATTTCCACCAAATTAAAGAAATGAGACTTTGCTGCATTAATAGGTAAAAATATGTCTAAATTTAAATACAGTACATACAACTGCATATTAGTACATCCCACACTCTGTTTTACAACACAGTTATACCACTAAAACTCCTAATGTTTGCAGTGATGCATAAATATGTAGTGTAATATTTCCATCTCTGCACCCTCCCCCCCCCCCCCCCCCCCCTTGTATGTATGAGGGTTAACTATTTATTTTGCTATTATTTACATTATTAAACAAGGCTGCATCCTGTCTCCGATGCTGTCCTCCCTTTATACGAACAACTGCATATCCACCTAAGACCCTGTCAAGGTCATCAAATTTGCGGATGACACCACCATTGTAGGCCTTATCACCAATAATGACAAGAGGGCTTACCCATTAGCAGGTTGACAGGATCTGTCACTGGTGCAGGGAGAACAGCCTGCTCCTCAACACATCCAGAACCATTGAGATGATCATCGATTTCAGGAAGCACGCCCCAACAACAACACCAATCCACATTGACAACACGTGTGGCGAGAGTATCCTGCATCTGCCTGCTGGGCACCACCATCTCAAATGACCTGAGCTGGAAGACTAACACCAGCTCCACCCTGGTGAGGGCCCCGAAAAGACTTTTGTTCCTCCACCAGATGAAGAAGTTTGATATGGCCCATGAGGTTCTGATAAGATTCTACTCTGCTACCACGGAATCTGTCCTCTGCTCTTCCATCCTGGTCTGCTACGCTGTACGCAAATTAATAAATCCAAGTTGGATGCCACAGCCCCGGTTGCCACATGGGGCATGCCTCCAGTACAGTGTTCTGTACCAGCATAGCAAAGAAGGGTTTGGTTGTGTAATCAGTGCACATTTTGCATATAATTTGTTATAAACCAGTTGAAGGGATCCATGTTTTGAAAGTTTGCTATAATTTCCACTACAGGAAGACAATTCAATGTATAACCCTTCATTTCTTTAATTAATTGATTACAAGTACTATTGTCTTTTCGGGAACATGGAACTACAAATCAACATGAGCACCATTACTTGGAAGGTACTGCCTAGTTGGATCTTGCATTACCATTCAAAAGTTTCTCTAAGGTAATGTCTGTTTTCAAGATGTCCAAACCACCAATTAGCTGCAAAACCACTTATGTTTTGAGAGCTAATTAAAGGTTATTTCATAATTCCCTTGCAGTGTACCTGAGTTCAAACATTAGTTATTTGAGATGTTTGTCAAGATGCCCAACAAATATGAAATAAATATAAAACATTATGCTTTGTGCTGTCTCTAAAAATGAAAGCTAGGTTTGCTCTTGACATTATAAGACATTAGGTCCAGTGAGTTCTTTCTTAGGCCCTTATTCAACTAACTTCTTCTCCTAGGAGATAATTTTTCATCTTGTCTTTAAAGGGAATCTAAAGTGAAAGTAAACTTATAATATAATGAATTGTAAGTGCAGAACAGCTAAGAAATAGAACATTAGTAGCACAGATATGAGTCTCATATTGTTTTCAGTGCAGGAAGCGTTAAGCAACTTCACTTGTTATCTATGCAAAAGAGCTTATCTGAGATTTCCGACTAATTTAGTCAGAGAGCAATGCTATTTTCTGAAGTACTTATACATCAAAGAAACAATGAATGACAACTTTAGATAAGATTTTACTCCAGAGAAATTCAAAGGGTCATTAGCTCTGCTCTGTAGTTTGTAAACTGCAAGTATTAGAGAATGATGCAATGTTATTGAAAAAAAAAAAAAAGAAAAAGCTATATAACTGAAAATAAAAACATGAGACTCTTTTCTTTGCTACTAATGTTCTATAAATTATCCGTTCTACACATACAATCCATTATATCATACGTTTTTTTCCGTTTAAGTGTCACTTTAAAATTATTTTTCAGTACAATTGAAAAAAAAACTAAATAGCAGGTGAAAAAGTACTGTCAAAGTGATGTTAAGTATTTTCTTGCTTGCTCGTGGCTTAAAAGGCATTTTATTGATAAGGTGTGAAAATATCACCAAGGAGAAAACTCAATAGGGCCTTAGAATGATGGACCTTGTAGGGCCCGTTTCCACTATCGCGGTTTCCGCAGAGTTTCCCCGCACATGAATCGCACAGGGAAACTCTGCCATAGGGGATAACGGCGCCACGGCCGAATCGCTTGCGGGAGTGATTCGTCTGGAACCCCCCGCAGAATTTGCGGCGGAGGCTGCGAATCCCATAGGGATTCACCTGCGATCCCGCCCACCTGCTCAGTGCCTGCGTGCGTCTGTGAGACGCACACCGCACTAGTGGAAACGAGCCCTTAGACATACACTGTTTCCTGTTGATCTGAGTTTATTTGGAAGTATCTTTAACCACTTCAAGACCACAGGCTTTACCTCCCCTAAAGACCTGGCCATTTTTTTGTCAAATAGGCCACAGCAGCGTTAAGGACAAGCTGCAGGGCCGCACAACACAGCGCACAATTGATCCCCCCCCCTTTTCTCCCCACCAACAGAGCTATCTGTTGGTAGAGTCTGATCGCTGCCCCAGTGTTTTTTTGTTTTTTTTTAATACACTAAACCCTCCCTCCCCCCGCCAGCTAATCACTGTGATTGGCTGTCATAGGCTTCAGCCTATGACAGCCGATCACCGCCGAGACTCAGGAGGGGACAGCCGTGTCACACGGCTGTCCCCAGTACAGCGCTGCTGTAGATCACAGCGCTGTACAAGGTGTTTAGACGGCATCTAAGAGTCTCCGAGCGGCGATCACCGCTGGGAGACTGAAGGCGGAGCGGAGCCCCAGGACTTTACGCCCATCGGCGTGACGTGGTCGGCAAGCAGTTAAAAGACAATGGCCTCAATTTTCGTAGCTTTGTGAGGTAAATATTTTTTTGCAGGTAAAATACCTCATGAGGTATTTTCCTCTTTTTTTGCAATTCTGAATTATTTTTCTCCATTTCTGAACATGAGGTAAAACGTGGTAAAACTTGAGGTAAATGCATAAAGTGAGGTAAAACATGAGGTATTTTAGTGGTAAGCATGCAGTAAATAAATCATAATCTTTAATTGTCTTCCATAAGTTAGGATAGTCTTTGGAAGATTTTTTTTTTTGAGGGGGGGAAGGTGTATTTGATTATGTAGCAACCTATGAAA
The DNA here is from genome assembly GCF_040937935.1 of Hyperolius riggenbachi. NCBI lineage: Eukaryota > Metazoa > Chordata > Amphibia > Anura > Hyperoliidae > Hyperolius > Hyperolius riggenbachi. The sequence goes on along the minus strand of NC_090646.1, from coordinate 406,910,073 downwards.
AGTATGTTTATAGGCATCCCTTATAAAAATAAATCCAGCAAATATTTGGAGTTTTATTTCTACTATTTTTTTCTATTACACGGGAGCGACACTATTTCTACTACAATAGGAGCGAAACTAAAACAGCAATTGGAACTCCACTAAAAACTGCTAAATGCATACAAATTGACTTTACCTCCAGGTACAGGCAGGTCTTAAACTGATTGGTAAATTATGTGCTAACATGCCCCCTTAATTTCCATGAGAATAGCTATTTTCGGTAAATTACCTCACAAATTACCTTATAATTTACCTAATGAGGTAAAACATGACTAAAACCTACCCGTATTGCTAAAAGTCATTACCTCATGAGGCCTCAATTCCGGTAGGGTTATCAAACAGATTACCTCATGTGAGGTAATTTAACCTCACATGAGGTAATCTGTTTGATAACCCTATCAAATTGAGGCCAATGGCCTCAATTCTGGTAGCTATGTGAGGTAAATGAGATACCTCATGAGATATTTACCTCTTTATATAGCAATTCTGAAAGATTTTTCTCCATTTCCGAACATGAGGTAAAACATGCGGTAAAACATGAGGTAAAGTGAGGTAAAACATGAGGTATTTCAGTGGTAAGCATGCAGTAAATAAATAATAGTAGTCTTTAATTGTCTTCCATAAGTTAGGATTTGGATTTTTCTTCCATAAGTTTGGAAGATTTTTTTTTTTTTTTTTTTTTGAGGGAGGAAGGTGTATTTGGTTATGTAGCAACCTGTGAAAAGTATAATTATAGACATCCCTTATTTAAAAAAAAAATCAATAAATATTTGGAGTTTTACTTCCACGATTCTTTTCTATTACACAACCTGAATAGGAACGACACTAAAACAGCAATAGGAATTCCACTAAAAACTACAAAATGCATGCAAATTGCAGGTACAGGCAGGATTTAAACTGATCGGTAAATTATGTGCTAACATGCCCACTAATTTCCATGAGAATAGCTATTTTTGGTAAATTACCTCATGAATTAAAACATGACTAAAACCTACCAGAATTGCTAAATGTCTTTACCTCATGAGGTAAATTACCTCACATGAGGTAATTTGTTTGATAACCCTACCAGAATTGAGGCCAATGAGATTTTAAAACCGTGAAAAACCTGACTGAGAAAAGTAAGACCAGATGTTTAATTTTTTTTTAAAGGTAGGAACCATGCCCTACAATCTTGTATACATACAATTAGAGTCTCTGTATAGTGGCCAAGCAGCCTTGGAACTAATTGGAAACAACCGTATAATTGATAAAAGCCATTAATGGGGCAGCAGTAGTGAGTAGCACTCTCACCTCGCAGCACTGGGTCCCTGGTTCAAATCTCAGCCAGGGCCAGAATCTGCACATACTTTGTAGGTTCTCCCTGTGTCTGTGTGGGTTTTTTCCAGGCACTCTGGTTTCTTCCCACATCTCAAAATCATACAGATAAGTTAATTGACTCCCCCCCCCCGCCTAATTTGGCCCTAGAATACGATAATACACTATACGATTCATACATAGATATATGACAATGGTAGGGATTAGCTCCTCAGAGGGACAATTAAGTGACAAGCCAATATACGCGGTACAGCACTGCGAAAGACATTGGCTCTATATAAATACCAAGTACAGTAATAATAATTAATGGCTGTAGAAATAAAAAATATTGAAGTAGACACATTGGCCGTTGTCCTAATTGGTATCTGTTAGCAAGTGAGTCTCATAGAGGCACAGTCATTTTCAGGGTGTTCACATTCTATGACTTCCGCTGTGTATCTGCATATAAACACACTACCCATACAACTGTATGGGCATCTTTTCATCTCTGCGTTGTAATGGATCATGTTATCCTAATGCAGTGCATTTCTGGATAATTTGTGTAAAAAGTACCTGTTACATAGCAATTGTTCATGCAATTAAAATAAGATGTGCATTTTAACCACTTGTGGTTCAAGACAGTATCGCTACATCCTGCTGCACTCCAGTTCCTGCTCAGGGATGTAGATATTTGTCTATCGCAACGGATGGCCGCCGCTCGGTCCCGTGTGCGTTCTCACCACTGCCTTTTAGAGGGGAGATAAAATGAATGGTAACGCAGTTCCCATTCATTAATCTAAGTCCCCATGTCAATGATTCCAAATAAAATATTGGCGCCATACATTGTACTAGGTAAATATTTTAAATGGTTTAATAACTGGGACAAATGGGCAGATAAAATGCGTGGGTTTTATTTACGGCAGCATGTATTATTACCACCCAATGGTGGTGAAAAAAACCAAGATATAGATCAGTTTGTTGTGATAAGTAGTAATACAATTATAGGCAAATGAACGGAAGGAGCGCTGAAAGGTGAAAATTGCTCTGGTACAGAAGGGGAAAAAAACCTTAGTAGTGAAGTGGTTAACATGCAGAGTAGGTGCTGTGTTATGCACGCATTATGAGCTTAGCCCCAAAGTTTAAATTTTTATTTGAAATCAGATACTCCGTATAGTAAAAGCCACTCAATGCTAAATATATTTTATATCATGTCAAGGATATGAATAGCAAGCATTAACCCAAGTCTTGAAGAAGATGAATGTTTATTTTTTTAAAAAATGGGTTTATAAGAACAGGGAGAAGTCAGTCACATAAAGAGAAACCTATCAGGATCAAAAGTAGGTATTCCTGTGCCAGAACCATGTTGGTTGTATGGACTGAAGTGCCCCTGTGGAGCACAAGAGGTCAGTTTCCAAGTGGAGTGCCAGTGACAGGGCCTGCGATTACCCAGTAGCCAGGCATTTTAAAGATACCAGACACAGCGCTTCATAACTGAGGGGATGCATGTTGGACTCCTTAACTGCTTCGCTTTATGGAGGTGATATTGATAAATTATTACTGCAAACAAAAAAAGCCAGATCAGTCAATTTAATGGATGGAATTAATCTTTGGGGAATTAATGAGAAAATGTCTTTCAAATGTTTTTTTTGATACCGTATATTCCGGCGTATAAGACAACTGGGCGTATAAGACGACCCCCCAACTTTTTCAGTTAAAATATAGAGTTTGGGATATACTCATTGTATAAGATTACCCCTCTTCCAACGTACACCAAATTAAAAAAAAAATCATATACTGGTGCTGTACTGTATGTGGTACCCAGTATATAACAGTATATAGTCAATTGACTGGTTGGATTGGTCAACTCTCCCTGCTTATCAGAGCGGTATGGAAGAATACATCACGCTGTGCCCATAAAATACGCCTCTTTCACCCTTCTGGCCCACCCTTGTATCTTAATTACCTCCCTCTCAGATCTTGCACATGTGCGCCTGCGCCGCTTCACTACAGTCCTCAGCAGCGAGATCTGAGAGACGGTAACAAGATAGGGCATATCACCCGGTATCAATGATACCCGGCGTATAAGACGACCCCCAACTTTTCAGAAGATTTTCAAGGGTTAAAAAGTAGTCTTATACGCAGGAATATACAGTATATACTATAAGTGCTTTTATAGATAGCTATGTTGCAAGTAAGGGTTTGGTATATTTCATTGTGGCCTTTTTGTCCTTTGACAGGTTGCAAGTGAGTTTACACTTTTGTGGAGTGCCCGGAATCACAGTTAGTCATTTTCAAGAGTAGCCAACGCAGTGCCCTTTTAACTTGGGAGTGGCTATGGTCATTCACTTGTAGATAGAGGATTATTATGCAACATAATGTATGAGGCCTGATACCCACGTCAAGTCGCAATCGCTATAGAAATCTCTAGTATTTTTAATTAGTGTTTTGTAAGCGATTTCATGAGCGTTTTCCTGCGATTTTGGTAGCAATTATAAAAAGTGTAAGCATTTTGCCAGCGATTGTGATTGCGATTAGCGATTTTAATTCTGATTGGTTGTTTGAAATTATTATTATTATTATTATTTTTTTACAGTTTGCAGTAATTTAAAATCACACACAAATCGCTATGTGTAGCGATTTATGAACGATTTGCCAGCGCTTCAATACTTTACATTGAAGCGCAAACGCTCCCAAAATGCTGCATGTCCTGCAATTGTGATTTTGCTAATTGCAATCGCTACTGTGGAATTTGTTATATTTATTTAATGGCAGAGCATTTAGGAAAATCGCTAGCGATATAAAGCGCTCCCTAAACGCTCACAGAAGTGCTCTATTGGGATTCATCCCTCAGACTGGTTGCACCTGTTGGGTGTGGATGGATGTTATCATTGTACACCTCTTTACTTTTCAGCTTATAAGCACCGTACAGCCAACAACTATGCACACAGTGTAGTTACACCCTGTGCATGATTGCATGATTGCATTTTATACAAATATACTAAATAAGTGTGCATGGATGAATGGGATGGTTTATGTACTATGTTATGTTATGCCAAGTGCCTCCTTCATTAGAATAGCCACAGGATATGTCAGTGCTTTATAAATCAATAATAATAATAGCCAAAACGAATCTTAATACTTACACGCAAATGTATTATTTGCACACAAGGTCACCTTAATATCTGAAAGCATTGACTTTTTCCAATTTTTTTAGAGCCGTCTATTGTAGTTACTTAGTGACATGTTATAGAGTACTGGATGTAACATAGATATCCATTTGTCCATCTGACATTTTAAAGATGACATTTAATTCATTTAACTTTAATTCAAGCTCATACTTCCTTACTGCTCACATGCAATTGTGTGGATTGTCTCAGGAAACAAGATGCCATACGTCAGCCTAGAAGATAAGTCGTATATTAGATAATTAGAGTTTTAATGTTAACCAGTCTCGTTTAATTAGCAACAAAAGCAATAGCACACCATCTTACACATACCAAGACTAAAATACATCAGTGTACTGGCATGTGAAGAATACCTGTCCCCATCTGATTTTACTTTTTATTACATAGTATTGGTACTGAATAGTTTCTGCCTTCCATTTCTTTTCAGGAATCACATTTTTGTGTCATCTCTTAATCGTGAACATGTTCTCAAAGCCCCTTTCCACTGTAATCTTCTTTTTATTTTTTTATTTGATATCTGTTATAAAATAACTGAAAAACATGCTTTCCGTTCTCCAGTATGCTGTAAGGTTACATGACTACATGCATAAAATGAAGAGATAGATTCATCCGGCACAACATCTGAAGGTTAAGCAGTAGCTGCTTTTATTGTATCTGTGTTGCTGAGTGTACAAACAAGTCCATAAACATTGCACATGGATACTTGCTGTGGGGCAGTGTGGGAGCAACGGTCCGCCTGACAGCTGTTTCGCTCAGATGAGCTTCCTCTGAGGCTCCCTGCGCACAGAGCCTCAGAGGAAGCTCATCTGAGCAAAACAGCTGTCAGGCGGACCGTTGCTCCCACACTGCCCCACAGCAAGTATCCATAGGGTATGTTTTTTATCCGTACATGTGCAATGTTTATGGACTTGTTTGTACACTCAGCAACACAGATACAATAAAAGCAGCTACTGCTTAACCTTCAGATGTTGTGCCGGATGAATCTATCTCTTCATTTTATGCATATGATTGATGTTATCTTCAGCATCCAGAGCACACAGGAGGTAAATACCCTGATTACCCGGATCCAGATTGACCCCTCCAGAGAATAATCCCCAAAAAAGACCCCACGACCGCAGTGCCAGTCTCTTTGTTCTTTTTTACTTTAACCATTTTTGGTTACATGACTACCACTGCCGTTTGCCAACAACTGCCTCACATACCTGAGAGTGTTGGGTGGTGACACGACCATTCCATGCTGCAGCATCCTGTCTTGGAGGGGTTTGGAATGACTACTCTGCAACAACTACTACTGTCTTTCGTGCCCTGTAGAGGAGTTGGGAACGTAATGCTGAAATGAGTTACATAGTTTGGTCAAAAAAAGAGATCAGTCTATCAAGTCTCTTCTATGGAGCTGAACTCCCCATCAGACAGAAATCTTTGCAAGATGCTGCACACAAAGATGCTGTACACATTCAAAAGATCAGTATCTGCAAAAGATCTGTTCCTGCAAAAGATCCGTTCCTGCAAAATGCATTCATAGTCTATGATATCTGCAGATCCTCATGCACACCTTGTTTAAAGCCCCATCTACACCATGGGACATTGCAGCGATCCGGCGGCTCGATTAGTCGCCGGATCGCCTCTTCCGCGTGGCCCGCCGCGTCCCCGCTCGCTGCGCGTGCGCCGCATTCGATACCCCACTCGTGCCCGCTCGTCCCCGCTGGCGCCGCTTATTTCCCGCACGATTCCCTGCCATTGTCCCCTCGCGGGGATCGAGCAGGGAATCGGCGGTGCAGAGATCCGTCCTGTCGGATCTTATCAATCGAGCCGCATCAGCGGCTCGATTGATAAAGGGCATCGCGGCCGCATCTACTCGTGTGGATGCGGCTTAACAGACATTCATCTGCAGATCAGCTCCACCAGGATGGATTTTCAGATCTACAGATGAATGTCAGTTAAACAAGGTGTGTATGACGATCTGCAGATCTCATAGACTATGAATGCAATTTGCAGGAATGGATCATTGACGGGAACAGATCTTTTGCAGATACTTATCTGTTGCATGTGTACAGCATCTTTGTTTGCAGCATCTTGCAAAGATTTTTTTCTGATGGGGAGTTCAGCTCCATAGAAAAGACTGTGAAGGTATGGCTCTCATACTACATGAAGGGTGGTAAGATTGGTCTGTGATCTTTCATTTTCCAAAGATTATAGTCTGATGTGTGTATGAGCCTTAACGATCACTTGTTTGCAGGAGGAAATGCCTGTTTTAGTGACTCGTGTATACCTCTGAAAAATGATGAGTGATTGTTTTTCCTGTCAGAGCCCCTAATGCCTGGTATGCACCAGATAGATGGGTTGAATCGATTTTCCGATCACTTATACAAAGTCAATTAGAAAAATGATCAGAAATCAGATTAGACCTGTCAGAAATAATCAATTCGAACCCATCTATCTGATGGGAAATTGCATGGTGTGTACCAGGCATGAAGTAGCAGAGCGGCGTTCATCTCCCTCTCTGCTCCTCTGTAATCACAGATCTGTTGCATTTATTTTATAGTATTTATTGTACTGATTCTTTCACAGGTGTTTTTTTTACTGTTTGCCAATACGGTACAAATATATCTTTTTTTAATTTTTAGTATATGTTATTACTTTTGGTATACAAAACAGAATGTAACAATACAAACGTATACAATAGTACATTTGCAATTATAATTATAGAGAAGTTGTCTATCTCATACTACTGCAGACTACTGCTGCCTTTAAAATGAGCCAGCAAGGGGTTAAGATTTAGCTTAGAAGGGGCTGCCATAAATCTTTCTAAGGAAAAAAAAACCTTATCTTTCTGTTTAAGATTTACAATCCAGGGGGAGAGAGAAGAAGGAATGGCTCAAGTCATTAACAGAGTCTGACCAGCAATACATTGTTTAGCCCAGCTTGAGTTGTAAAGTGGAAATAATTCTGTTAAAATGTTTACCTTACTGGAGTCACAGACTGCTCAGCAAGCACATGGCAATCCATGTTTCTCTCACCCCTGGCATTAAACTGAAGCTTGTATGTTCAGGAGATAGCACTGTCTCATCGTGCACCAAGAAGTAAGGAAAATACACAGAGCTCTGGAATTCTGACTGTGTGTGCAGCAAAACAGGGCGGCTTTGGAGCAGGAGAAATGATTTATTTTGACATGCAGCCTCTTATCTCTCTCAGGTCCTGCCGCCCTTTTATCCTTCTGATTTTTTACCGCCCTAGGCCGTGGCCTTTGTGGCCTTTGCAGAAATCCGGGCCTGCTAACACTGCACATCACTCTGAACACACCATGATGCTGCCACTGTCAAATATGGAGGTGGCAGCATCATGCTCTGGGGGTGCTTCTCTTCAGCAGGGACAGGGAAGCTGGTCAGAGTTAATGGGAAGATGGATGGAGCCAAGTACAGGGCAATCTTGGAAGAAAACCTCTTGGAGTCTGCAAAAGACTTCAGACTGGGGCAGGGATTCACCTTCCAGCAGGACAACGACCCTAACCATAAAGCCAGGGCAACAATGGAATGGTTTAAAACGAAACATATCCATGTGTTAGAATGGCCCAGTCAAAATCCAGATCTAAATCCAATCGAGAATCTGTGGCAAGATCTGAAAACTGCTGTTTACAGACGCTGTCCATCTAATCTGACTGAGCTGGAGCTGTTTTGCAAAGAAGAATGGGCAAGGATTTCAGTCTCTAGATGTGCAAAGCTGGTAGAGACATACCCTGAAATACTGGAAGCTGTAATTGCAGCAAAAGGTGGTTCTACAAAGTATTGACTCAGGGGGCCGAATAATTACGCACACCCCACTTTGCAGTTATTTTTTTTTAAATGTTTGGAATCATGTATGATTTTCGTTCCACTTCTCACGTGTACACCACTTTGTATTGGTCTTTCACGTGGAATTCCAATAAAATTGATTCATGTTTGTGGCAGTAATATGACAAAATGTGGAAAACTTGAAGGGGGCCGAATACTTTTGCAAACCACTGTATGTATAAAACTTCTTTCACCTTCCATCTCAGATTTACTTTAAAAGGGAAATAATGCCTTCCCAACTCCACATGGCAATCCGATAAAAACCTAGTAACTGTAGCCATGGATGTCTTTTAATGCAAGTAAAGCATTTAAAGTGGACCCAAATTAAAAATACAAGATTTCATAAATAAAATCTATTTTCTAAATTATAATAATAAATAGCAGCCTTTTTTCAGCTGCATGATGGCAAATACAAAATATTTTACATTTATTGGAGAAACCCCTCCCTTCCTTTCATATTGCCGGGACAGAATCCGGCAAACTGGTGGAATAGCAAAGGAGGAATTGCTAATGGCTGCCACCTGTATAACCCTAGTTATGAAAAGAGAAGGGTGAAAAGTATGCACTGAAATGCTCATAGGCTTGAAGGAGTGTTTATTTATCTTTGTATGTGTCAGAGTGGTACAACTAAATATTTTGAATTAAAAAATGTTTAGTTTGGGTCCGCTTTAAGCTCCCTTTAAATTCAGATGTGTAACTTACCATAACTACTATCTGTGGTAAGATATTCCAGATCTATAGTACTTTTACTGTAAAGGACCCCTTTCTAAATAGATGTCAAAAACTGTTTTCCCATATATACAAGCATCACTTTTAGAACTGTGGAAGCTGCTAATACAACTGTAGAAGCTGCTAGTACAACTGTAGACTGTTCCCTTGACATAAAAGGGAGAACAGTGCACATGCATTTACATTTGGATCACTGGACACTGGATGGTGGCCTGGCTGCATGCTTTATCAAATAAATGTAGAGGTCTGGCAGTATGATGGATGGCAATCAGGGGCATAACTAGACATCACTGGGCCCCCCTGCGAAACTTTGGATGGGCCCCCCCCAGCGAAACTTTGGATGCCCCCCCCCCTCGCTTTCTGCACAGGAAAACAGGACCAATGTGTTTTCCCTATGCAGATACAAACACTTAGAACTGAAGAGAGAGGTATATGGAGGCTGCCATGTTTATTTCCTTTTAAGCAATACCAGTTGCCTGGCAGCCCTGCTGATCCTCTGCCTCTAATACTATTAGCCATAGCCCCTGAACAAGCATGCAGCAGATCAGGTGTTTCAGACTTTAAAGTCAGATCTGACAAGACTAGCTGCATGCTTGTTTCTGGTGTTCTTCAGATACTACTGCAGAGAAATAGACCAGCAGGACTGCCAGGCAACTGGTATTGCTTACATAGTTACATAGTTATTTTGATTGAAAAAAGACATACGTCCATCGAGTTCAACCAGTAAAAGGAAATAAACATGACAGTCTCCATATACCTCTCTCTTCAGTTCTCCTTTAAAGGAAACCTCAGGCAATCTATGCTATCCCTAGACCTACTTACCCAGGGCTTCCTCCAGCCCCTTGCAGCCGACAAGTCCCTCCCTGCTCCCAGTACATACATACACACACAGCCTTATTAGTTTACTACATGAGAGCACATGCTATATGGAGGAACAACAATGACATGCTGAACTTAAGATATAGTATCAATGTAACTATGGCAAAACATTCAGAATGTCACTGATTGATACTGTTATTACGGGATCTTATGAGACAACAAGCTCTCAATGAGGCAGTGACAGTCAGACATCAATCTCCACTCCATTGTGTTGTAAAAGTATTCAGAGGCCATAAAGCCATTAGCCAGTGTGATAAGAATCTAGGAATCTTTCTGCTGAAAGGGAAAGTCTACAAACAAAGGAGTCACATTTTGAAAAAAAGTTGTAAAGTCTTTGTCAAGTCATCAGAAGTTTGCAGCAGTGAGAGACAGATCTTTTTTTTACCAACCCTAGGGAGCAGGGACAGTGTACAAATTCCAAAGTGTGTATGAGTCCTTATCTGTGTGGTGGACACATGCAGTCAATATAACAATGCTGTGAGAGCAGAATACGTTTTTTTTCTCCATGCCCTTAACTGTCAGTCTCTCAAACTTTCCCCCACACAGGCCCCCTGTGGCAGCTGGGCCCCCCTACGGAGGCATCCCTTGCAGGGTCTATTGTTACGCCCCTGATGGCAATGCCATTTCAACAGCACTGTGCATGCACATACAGGCCCATATGCAAATCCCTTTTTCTCCTAGGAGATCATTTTTCATCTACTATTTAAAGTAGTAATTAAAAGTACTGAAAAGTAGGTGAGGTACTGAAAAGTAGGTAAGTGGTATTTTCTTGCTTTCTGGTTGCTTAAAAGGTATTTTATTAGCAAGTTTAAACATGTCACAAAGGAGAAAACTCAGGAGAAAAAGTGAATTGCATATAGGCCACAGTGTCAAAAGTGGGACCAATGTGGAGGATGGTCCCACACTTCATAACATTTGTCAAGGATGTTTTGTTAAGATGGGGCAGGCTTTGTTGCTCCCCCCCTTCCGTTTGCAAATTGCACCCCAATGTAATGCAATTACATAGCTTGCGTTGCTTCGAGGGCTTTATCCCACACTGATAGGTTCTGAGTTACAAGCTAAAGACTAGCCGGTATTAAAGGGAACCAAGCACCACTTTTTTTCCTGGTTTCAAATAGCTATAGGAGCTGCCATGTTTCATCCTCACCCTCTAGCTGCCCATTATTTATCCACATGGAAGGTGTGAAGGTAGCATTTGTCTTTAAACTCTTTAAAGTAGTGTCCTATTACCCCCCCTCCCCCCATTGATAAAAGCTTTTGTTTGCTCTCTGCTAATGTGTGCAGTTAAAATAATTACATCAGTACTTATCTGCCTGAAATTTCTGCGGTAAGGCAGGCCGTGGAAGTAGGGTAATAAAGGCCTCTGCTAAACCTTTGCATGTAAAGGTAAAATTGCTATGCTGTAGAGATGCCCTGGGTGCTAAAAATGGTGTTTGGTTCACTTTAAAGTAAACCAGAGATAAATAAATACAAAAGGCTTATACATACCTGGGGCTTCCTCTCTAGCACCCTCCACATTGATTGCTCCCTTGACGTCTTCCTCCTGGTCCTGGTAGAAGCCCCTTAAGTTTCGCGAGCCAGGGCGCACTGCCCCATCTCTCTCTCGTGGCTGGGAGCAAGACGGGGCAGCACGCAGCCACACTCTGTATGCACCAACTGATCACGACTGGAAAAATGTAAGGGGCTTGTACCAGAAACAGGAGAAGGCGGAGGAAGATGTTGTAGGATTGATTGATGCAGATAGGGGCAGGAGGAAGCCCCAGATATGTATACATCTTTTGTATTTATTCATCTCTGGTACACTTTAAGGACAAGAAGTTAATTGTTTGTTTGGGGGGAGGGTGGGGGAGGTGCACTCTAACTATTTTATTGTTAATATTGCATTTTAAAAAATAAATAAAAACCCATTTATTGGTTTACTCTTTTATAGGAATAATAATAAGAGAACAAAGATGCCAGGGTAAATGTTTAAAATACATTCCTGAGACTTGAGCCAATGCTGAAAAGTGATAGAAGGGAGAATGTGTTTATCTGGGCAGGGATCACTGGGGGATTTGAGTTTGCTTTGGCAACAGGTAGCATTGCAGCAAAGTAAGAGAAATAAAGAACCATATTGAAATGTAGGTATAAAATCTACAAAACAACCAGTGGTTGGTGTTAGTGGTGACCCATTAAAGTTGTATAGTTAAATGTGATTCAGCTGGAAAAAAATCAAAAGCACAGGTAGCTTTAGCTATATCAGGGGCTATATCAGTACTTTGCATGGGTTAAATCAAATTCAAACAGCGTATAACTACTTACCTGAGTTGATTACCCCCCATATATGCATCCAATGTGCCCCACATTAGGAACCCCCCCCATATAGGTAGTCATATAAGCCCCATATTAGGTAGACCCTCCCCATATAGGTAGCTACATGTGCCCCATAATAGGTAGCCACCAGTGTTGGGCAGTTCCCTCCAATTTGACAACCCGTTAGTGAGAGATGGGCGGCTCATTGGCCACCCAAAGTACCCTCTTCTCTCTTCCTCCATTCATACAGTGGATCCCTCTGCAAAGTTGCCAGCAGGTAGCATACAAGAAGACCACCAGCTCCATGCGTTCCAGTGCTGATGTCTCTCTTCAGCAGTGCGCCCACCAATACCCTCGCCATGGTTACAGTGGCATCACTCTGCATGTGACACGGCAGCACATCACAGTCGTCACTGTGGAGAGGACGCTGGGGAAACGCTGCTGAAGAGAAATGTCAGTGCTGAAATGCATGGTGCCGGTGAGGGTCTTCTCATACGCTCGCCACTCTGCAGAGGGATCCCCGGAATTAATGGAGTGAGAGAGAGGGACACGTTGGGCGGCCAGTGAGCCGCTCACCTCTCGCTAACAGGCCGACTGTAGGCACAAACCTACAGTACCTAATTGGAAATCCGTCTTGCTAGCTGATGTTTGGAGATGGAATGACTTGGGGGTGTGGGGAAGCACTCAAAAATTAAATATCTGGGAATTGAAATCCCCAAAGATCCTACACAGCTGTATTCCCTTAACCATTGAAGCCACCAGGACGTGATTGTCACGTCGCGATGGCCAGTGCCGGATTACCGACCAGGCAACAAAAGCAGTCGCTTGGGGCCCCATTCAGAGTCAAAGGGGCCCCATTAGCACATAAACCAGCCCTTGCCATCCTGTCAGCGGTGGCTGGATGGTATAATGGTTAAAGAGACTCTGAGAAGTGCAGTAACTATGGAAAGATGCATATCATTTTAAAGCTCTCTCTCTCCTCTTTCCAATGATATCTAAACGGCTGCTCTATGCCTTTTAGTTTTCGATATTTTTGCGATTGAAATCGCGGCCACGGGACGACTTTTCTCCAAAGTCAGCGGTGGCTGGATGGTATAATGGTTAAAGGGACTCTGAGCAGTGCAGTAACTATGGAAAGATTCATATCATTTTAAAGCTCTCTTTATCCTCTTTCCAATGATATATAAACAGCTGCTCTATGCCTTTTAGTTTTCGATATTTTCGCGATTGAAATAGCGGCCACAGGACGACTTTTCTCCAAAGTCAGCGGTGGCTGGATGGTATAATGGTTAAAGGGACTCTGATCAGTGCAGTTACTATGGAAAGATTCATATCATTTTAAAGCTCTCTTTATCCTCTTTCCAATGATATATAAACAGCTGCTCTATGCCTTTTAGTTTTCGATATTTTCGCGATTGAAATCGCGGCCACAGGACGACTTTTCTCCAAAGTCAGCGGTGGCTGGATGGTATAATGGTTAAAGGGACTCTGAGCAGTGCAGTAACTATGGAAAGATGCATATCATTTTAAAGCTCTTTTTCTCCTCTTTCCAATGATATATAAACGGCTGCTCTATGCCTTTTAGTTTTTGATATTTTCACGATCGAAATCACGGCCACAGGACGACTTTTCTCCAAAGTTGGCAGCTCGATTCAGCACAATGCAATGAAATATAAGGAACCCAGGGGGATATAATTACAAACATCATGCTGGTAGGTGTGAGGATGTAATGAATTAGTTGTGGGTATGCTTAAAGGCATATCCACAGGCACTGCTTGGAGTCCCTTTAAGGGCTCTGCCGCTGAAACAGGAGACCAGGGTTCGAATCTCAGCTCTGCCTGTTCAGTAAGCCAGCACCTATTCAGTAGGAGACCGTAGGCAAGTCTCTCTAACACTGCTACTGCCTATAGGGCGCGTCCTAGTGGCTGCAGCTCTGGCGCTTTGAGTCCACCAGGAGAAAAGCGCGATATAAATGTTATTTGTCTTGTCTTGTCAAATGATGCCGTGCGCTGCTGATTGTCTTCAGAGCCAGGCTCTCCTCCTAGGTCCCCCTCCTGCTACTGTGCGCTCTGCCGCTGCCCACTCCACCCTCCCTTCCCACAGAGAACCACAGCTGCAGCAAGAATGATAGCAGCAGATGGCAAACGCTCACTCACCTATCCATGATCCAAGCAATAGAGATCCCGTCATCTGAAACCCATCTGTCTCTTCTACAGTGCAGCCGCTCGCTCTGAACTTCCTGATTCTCAGATCAGACATGAAGTAGGAAGTAGTAATAGTAGTAGTAACAGAGCGTCAGCACTCTAGAGGAGACAGATGGGCTCCGGATGACGGGACCTCTATTGCTTGGATCGCAATAGGTGAATGTGATTCATCTGGTGCTGTCATTCTCCCCCACTGCGGCTGCCTTCTCTGCTGGACTATCGTATTCACTGGGATGGAGGCTGCATGGTGGCTGTCTATTTTTGGAGGAAATTGGTTGTTTGTTGGTGGGAGTGGTTATGTAATTCTGTCTGGGGAACGGCTTCCGGTTTGGTGGTGTCCAGAGCTTTCTGCTATTGCCAGGCTGGAGATGCAGGGGGAAAGTGCTGCTGCTGTGATATCTGGCGCCCTCTTCACAGGGGTGCCCCAACCCCTGAGTGCAAATGTCCCAGCCATTCATCTCTCACTCTGCATTTTGCCGCTGCTATTCCCTGCATTGTGCACCCACAGAGGAAAGCGTGCTGTTGCCCATAGCAACCAGTAGCTCGGCTGCCCGGTGTGTGCGACATATTGCTGTGCAGCTGCATCTTCTGATTCTATTACGACATGATGGGGGGGCCCAAATCAGTTACTTTGCTTGGGGCCCCATTTAGCCTTAATCCGGCTCTGGCGATGGCTGCTATTGCACTGCTGTGCACGCCCATGTTGCCCCCGTTAGCCCGGAGATCAATTAATGGGGGCAAAGTTCTCATTCATTGATCTAAGTCCCCGGTAGAAAGACCAATGGCTTCTTATCAGAAACTGCTGTCTTTCTAATAAAAGAAAAAAAAGTTTCCCGTCCTCTCTATGCTCCCTAGAAGTGAGAGCAGTCGCTTCCAGGACTAAAAAATTTTTTTTTGACTCTGGCCATCTTGAGGCCAAATAGTAAAACTACATCTACATACATTTTTTTTTTTATAAAATAAACACACATTATTACATTTAAAATTAACTGTTTACCTCCCACACCAGAAATGACCCAAAATAAATGTTTTAATGAAAAAAAAAATTACAATTAAAAAACAAAACAAAAACATAAATAGTTATCTAAGGGTCTGAACTTTTTTAACATGCATGTGAAGAGGGTATATTACAAACATGTTTTAAATTATAAGCTTGTAAATAGTGATGGACACAAAACTGAAAAAAATCATCTTTATTTCCAAATAAAATATTGGCGCCATACATTTTGATAGGGACATAATTTAACCACTTGAGGACCGTGGGCTTTACACCCCTTAAGGACCGGCCACTTTTTTTCCATTCAGACCACTGCAGCTTTCACGGTTTATTGCTCGCTCATACAACCTACCACCTAAATGAATTTTGGCTCCTTTTCTTGTCACTAATAAAGCTTTCTTTTGGTGCTATTTGATTGCTCCTGCGATTTTTACTTTTTATTATATATTCAGCAAAAAAGACATGAATTTTGGCAAAAAAATGATTTTTTTAACTTTCTGTGCTGACATTTTTCAAATAAAGTAAAATTTCTGTATACATGCAGCGCAAAAAATGTGGACAAACATGTTTTTGATAAAAAAAACCCATTCAGTGTATATTTATTGGTTTGGGTAAAAGTTATAGCGTTTACAAATAACTCTGTAAATGGACAATTGTGTGTAAAAAAATCAAAAGATTGTCATTTACAGAGGTATTTCTCCCACCCAGCATGGGTATGTGTAAAAATACACCCCAAAACACATTATACTACTTCTCCCGAGTACGGCGATACCACATGTGTGGCACTTTTTTGCACCTTAACTGCGCTAAGGGGCCCAGAGTCCAATGAGTACCTTTAGGCTTTACAGGGGTGCTCACAACTTAGCACCCTGCCCACTTGCCAGGACAGTTAACAAACCCCACAAATGACCCCATTTTGGAAAGAATACACAACAAGGTATTCCATGAGGGTAATGGTGAGGTCATTGAAAGTTTTATTTTTTTGTCACAAGTAAACGGAGAATGTCACTTTGTTAAAAAAAAAATAAAAAAAAACATTCTGCTAACTTGTGACAAAAACTAAAATCTTTTATGAACTCACCGTGCACCTCACATAATACTTTAGGGTGTCCTCTTTCCAAAATGGGGTCATTTGTGAAGTCTGTCCTGGCATTTTAGGGTCTCTGCAATCATTACATGTATGGCCAGTATTAGGAGTTTCTGCTATACTCCTTATATTGGGTATACGGGTAATGCACTCTGGGCTGAAAGGAAAAATGAACGGCAAACATACCTTGCTCCACATCAATGGCAGATCTTCCTCCACATCAATGGCAGTGATAACCTCAGGAGAGAGACACCCCGTGCCACCCTGCACTCAGGGTGAGCCACCAACTTATGTGACTGGGCCTCAGAACTTTAGTATACAGCATTATGCCTGTAGGATACAGCAATATGCCTGCCAATAGAGATGACTCTGTGTGGCATTAAAGCATCATCATAGGCCCAAATCACATATAAACCGGGGGTGTCCACACTCAAGGGAAATTCAAACATGCCATCTTATATCGCCAACCCAGGACAGATCAGCAATATCAAGCATGGAAACCGATGCTTCTTCCGACTTTTATGCTTACCCGTTTGGTTTTCAAGCTTACCTCTCCTCTCCCTGCGACAATGTGCGAAAGACCACTGAGTGTGTGCCTACTCCTGTGTCTGGAGTTCCCTAGGTTCTAATAGTGTACCTGCTCATGGTACCTCTCAAAACACTGCCCTACGCATAGGCCAGGCTGGTCAGGACAGCGGGGACAATAATAAACGGTGTCAGTCCTTGTACCAGCCCTGCTGCAGACACGGCAACGTTTTCTTCGGATGCGTTGACCTGGGGCACACGGAAGCTGATAGGCGTAATGCCTTCCATGCAGTCGGCTTGTTGCATCTGGGGGGGGGGGGGCTGACACCTCCTGGATACAGGATGTCCAGAATGATCTGTTCCTGAAATTGGAGGAAAGATCCAGTTCTCCCAGCCTTACTGTAGAGAACAAAGCTGTTATAAACTGCCAATTGAATCAGATAAAAAGACACTTTCTTATGCCAGCGTCTTGTTTTCCGGGTAATTAAATAGGGCGCTAACCTCTGGTCATTGAAGTCCACCCCTCCAGTGTTGACATTATATTCGTGGACGACAAGGGGCTTTTCAATGACCTTAGTTGCCCGTTGAATTTGGACTGTCGTGTCTGTGTGAATGGTGGACAGAAAGTAAACGTCCCTCCATTTCAACGCGAGCAGGTCTTCAGTACGCAAGGCGGCCCTCTGCCCCCGTTCAAGTCTGGTGGTAACGAGCCGTTGGGGGAAGCCCTGGCGACTAGGCCGCGCAGTGCCACAGCATCGGATTCCTTCTAATTTTAAGTGCTGAAAGAGGGCCACACTTGTGTAATAATTGTCCACAAAAAGATGGTACCCCTTCTGGAACAAGGGTGACACCAAGTCCCACACAACCTTTCCACTGCTCCCCAGGTAGTCAGGGCATCCGGCCGGCTCCAATTTTGAGTCTTTTCCCTCATAGACCCTAAAACGACATGTATAGCCTGTGGCCCTTTCACAGAGCTTATACAGTTTCACCCCATACCGGGCGCGCTTGCTTGGGATGTACTGTTTGATGCCAAGGCGCCCGGTAAAGCGTAAGAGGGACTCGTCTACGCAGATGTGCTGTTCAGGGATATAAGCATCTGCAAATGTTGATGACAGGTGGTCTATGAGGGGCCGAATTTTGTTAAGCCGATCATAAGCAGGGTGGCCCTTTTCATGACAGGTTTCGCCGTCGTTGAAGTGCAGGAAGCGCAGGATGGACTCAAATCGTGTCCTGGACATGGCAGCAGGGTACAAGGGAACATGATGTACTGGGTTCGTAGACCAATACGCCCGCAATACATTCTGTTTCATTAGTCCCAAGTGAAGGATAAGGGCCAAAAAGATTTTAATGTCGGAAACTTGGACTGGTTTCCACCCGAAAGGCTGGGCATACATGCTCTCCGGGTGCTCGGTGATGAATAGTGTGGCTTTACGGTTGGTCTCAACCACAATTAAGTCCAAGAGAACCTGGGTGATGAACAGCTGCAAAAAGTCTAGGGCCGTTCCTAGATGAGCTGTCGCCACCTGGACTCCAGACTGGGCGGTGAAAGGGGGCACTACGGGTGCGGCGGAATCAGGGGTTTGCCAATCTGGTTGTGCCAGCACCTCTGGGAGTCTATGGGTACTACGGGCCCGTCTTCTTCTTGGTGGCTGCGACGGGGGTACTACTGCACTTGCCACCGTACCAGTTTCAACTTCCATGCTGACGCTCACCACTTCGCCAGGGTCTACAGAAGTACTGGTACCAAGTCCAGGAGATGCTGCGCTGCTGGTGCCTGCCTCACCAAGAAAACTATCAACAGCGCTAGCACCACCCTGCTGCCCTTGAGGCGGATCCTGCGCCACCTGCGGTCTAACGACTTGGGGTTTGGTACGCCTGGCTCTAGCCGGGACCAAAGCCTCGTCATCACTTTCGGTCAGGGAACCACTGCTTTCTACAGGTTCAAATTTGGACCCGGAAGATTCGACGGATGATTCTTCCCAAAATAACTCATCCGACTGGTCCATGTACCTGTATACCTCGTCATCGGAAAGCCCCCTTCTTGCCATTGTGGATTGCTAAATTTATGGGGTTTTCCTCCGAGACTACCCAGAAAAAAAGAGCACCTACCTAGCAAAAAGGGAGTATTTGAGAGGTATTGGGGTTGGTGGGAAGTGGGGTCTCAGAGGCAATCAAACAATCACGGGACAATCAAATACAATTACAGCACAATCGACTCCAATCACAGCACAAGCAAATCTGATGCACTCTGAAGGTGGTGGTTGGGTGTGGTGGGGGGGGAGGGTGGGGTTGGGTGTGGTGGGGGAGGGTGGGGTTGGGTGTGGCAGGAAGTGGGGTCTCAGGCAATCAAACAATCACGGGGCAATCGAAGCCGATCACGGGACAATCAAATACAATTACAGCACAATCGAATCCAATCACAGCTCAATCAAATCTGATGCACTCGGTAGGTGATGGGGGGAGGGTGGGGTTGGGTGTGGCGGGAAGTGGGGTCTCAGAGGCAATCAAACAATCACGGGGCAATCGAAGCCGATCACGAGACAATCAAATACAATTACAGCACAATCGAATCCAATCACAGCACAATCAAATCTGATGCACTCGGAAGGTGATGGGGGGAGGGTGGGGTTGGGTGTGGCGGGAAGTGGGGTCTCAGAGGCGATCAAACAATCACGGGGCAATCGAAGTCGATCACGGGACAATCAAATACAATTACAGCACAATCGAATCCAATCACAGCACAATCAAATCTGATGCACTCGGAAGGTGATGGGGGGAGGGTGGGGTTGGGTGTGGCGGGAAGTGGGGTCTCAGGCAATCAAACAATCACGGGGCAATCGAAGCCGATCACGGGACAATCAAATACAATTACAGCACAATCGAATCCAATCACCGTACAATCAAATCTGATGCACTCGGAAGGTGATGGGGGGTGGTGGTGGGGTGGGGGTTGTTGGGAAGTGGGGTCTCAGAAACAATCAAACAATCACGGGACAATCGAAGCAGATCACGGGACAATCAAATACAAGCGCAGCACAATCGAATACAAGCGCAGCACAATCGATACAATCACAGCACAGTCAAATACAATGCACTTGGACGGTGATTATGGGGGGGGTCTGAGGGCGATTTGAGGGGGTGGGGGGTTGATCAGGAGCCCGCACGGGGCAGACTGAGTCCTGATCTGATGAGAGGTAGACACAGGGGGTTACTGATCAAAGATCAGTTAGTGATTGCTGGGGAGGACAGATGTAAACAAAGAGCAGGGGATGTAATCAGAAGGGGGGTATGAGGGCAATCGAGGGCCTGGGCAGGTGATCGGTTACCCCCGTGGGGCAGTTAGGGTCTGCTCTGATGGGTGGGGGTGCTGAGGGGTGATGGACAGGTGATAGACAGGTGATCAGAGGGGGATCAGAGGGGGATCAGGGGGTAAGGTAGCTGTATACAGATGTATACAGTATACAGGGGGGTAGTCTGGGATGGGGTGTGAGGGTGATCTAAAGGTAGGGGGGGGGATCAGGGGTGACTAGGAGGCAGTTAGGGACCTAACGCAGGGGATAGCGTCGCTAGTTAGTGATAGGTGGGGGGGTTGGGGGTTTTAAAGGGGTGCAAGGGTGCTGGACAAGGGTCTGCTGGGGTGATCAGGGGGGGTATGAGGCCTGGGGTGGGAGATCAGGGGGGCTGTGGGTAAAAAACGACTGTGTGCAGTATACCTTAGAAATGCTTCCTCCTCGCTGGTGGTCTCTGGAACAATGAGACCACGAGGCGAGGAGGAAGCATGTATAAGGCACTTTGTCTACTTAACAAAGTGCCTTATACATCCTGATTGGCCAATTGTGCGGATTCCTCCGCTCGCCGGCGCTGCTAAGTGGCCGGCGAGCGGAGACAAAATGCCGGTGTATCGATCCCGGGCGGAGGATCGCGTCACGGATGACGCGATCGCTCTGCCCATGCCCTTACAAGGACCGCCGCCTCTGTGGGTGAGCTGGTCCTTAACCACTTGATGACCCACCCTTTACCCCCCCTTAAGGACCAGCGTGGTTATTAGTGATCTGTGCTGGGTGGGCTCTACAGCCCCCAGCACAGATCAGGGTGCAGGCAGAGAGATCAGATTGCCCCCCCTTTTTTCCCCCCTATGGGGATGATGTGCAGGGGGGGTCTGATCTCTTCTGCCTGCGTGTGGCTGGCGGGGGGGGGCACCTCAAAGCCCCCCTCCGCGGCGAAATTCCCCCCTCCCTCTCCTACCTGTCCCCTCCCCGGTGATCCGGGCTGCACAGGGCGCTATCCGTCCTGTGCAGCCAGTGACAGGACGTCCCCTGTCACATGGCGGCGATCCCCGGCCGCTGATTGGCCGGGGATCGCCGATCTGCCTTACGGCGCTGCTGCGCAGCAGCGCCGTACAAATGTAAACAAAGCGGATTATTTCCGCTTGTGTTTACATTTAGCCTGCGAGCCGCCATCGGCGGCCCGCAGGCTATTCACGGAGCCCCCCGCCGTGATTTGACAGGAAGCAGCCGCTCGCGCGAGCGGCTGCTTCCTGATTAATCAGCCTGCAGCTGGCGACGCAGTACTGCGTCGCTGGTCCTGCAGCTGCCACTTTGCCGACGCACGGTATAAGCGTGCGGTCGGCAAGTGGTTAAGGGCTCCACTTCCCGGCCGCCGCTGTGCGTTAGGCGGTCGGGAAGTGGTTAAATGGCATAATAATCGGGACAAATAAAATACATAGGTTTTAATTATGGTAGCATGTATAATTTTAAAGCTATAATGGCTGAAAATTAAGAAAATGTTTTTTTCCATTTTTTTCTTAATATTTCTGTGAAAATGCATTTAGAAAAAAAATAAATCTTAGCAAAACATACCACCCAAAGAAAGCCTAATTGGTGGCGAAAAAAAAACAAGGTATAGATCAATTCATTGTGATAATTAGTGATTGTAACGATTTGTGTCAGCAAGGAACAGAATTCTGATTATTAGGTGATCTGCAGTATCACCTATAATGCAGATATATACCCGATTATGTGGTGATCTGCAGAATCACCTATAATACAAGTATATCAGAAGGCTGATGTGACAGCAAATAGCAATATAGTGATTGGTGCAACAGTAGTACTGATAGGTTTAGCTATACCTCACCAGAGGAGCTGGTGGGTACTAACAGTACAACGCCCCTCACTAGAGTCAAGGGCCCTCTGGTGAGAGTAGAGTGGTCCGACAGATCGGGTTGGCAACAGCCAGACAAATGCAGTACAAAAATCGGAAGGCAGAGACAGGAAGGTATAAACAGTCGGCAGCAAGATCAGATGGGCAGAGGTACAGAATCACTGAGCAGAAGAGTAGTCAGAACGAGCCAGAGTCATGCACAGATAATAACACAGTAATGAATAATCTTTAAGGCTATCAAACAATTCCTATCCTCGGCGTGCTAGACGCCTGAGGCACGGATAGATTGCTAGGCAGGGAGCTGGAGGCAGCTGCGGTGGTAGCGCTGTTCACCGCAGCTGCCTCTCCAACGTTTGTTACAGTGAAAGTTATTAGGGAATGAATGGGAGGTGAAAATTGCACTGATGCATAAGGTGAAAAATACCCGCGGGCTGAAATGGGTAATAAAGCACCTCTAGTGAAAGACATCATTCAGCAGATAGAGTAATGAGTCAAGCTGCTGTTGAGTCTAGCAGGAAGAGCAGCACTCCTTATAGTGTAACTGTTGGGCATAAAATAAAAAATCAATTCTTTACTTTTATTTGGTTAACAAGTAATAAGGATGCTAACTGTTAGAATTTAAGTAGGCCTCAGTTACTTGGCCTGAGTTTTATGTAAAAGGCTTGTCCGCAGTGTATGCCTTTAAAATAAATAGAGTTCTTGTGATGCAGGCAGAGGCATCTCAGGGTCTGCGTGTAGCAGAGGATACACGCAGATACTGAGAACATGTTCCTAAAAGAAGGCCACCGGCCTACTCTGACCTCAACAAGTACACCACAGGAACAGTTAACATAGGCCGTGTTTAACAAAATACCAAATTCCAGTAAGTAAAGGAAAGGTGACATTGAATATTAATCGAGTAGGTGTGTATTATGACACCACGAGGGGGCTAAGCCAATAGTCGTGGCGAAGATGATGTCATATTTAACTCTTTCCTATCCGCTATTAAAGATGCGGGACGGGCGGACAGAGGGCTCTCTCTCTCTGATTCCTGCTATGCTTCCTACTTTAACCACTCTACCCCCGCCCGTACGAATTTCTCCGTCCCTTTTTCCATCCTTTAACCCCCAGGGACGGAGAAATCCGTACTTTGCGCACTCCCGCCGCTGCCCGCGCTCCCGCTCGTAAACACGCTGCCCGCCGCTAGTAAAAACGCCGCCGCCCGCTCGCCCGGAGATCAATGAACGGGAAAATCCATTCCCGTTCGTTGATCTAAGCCCCGCAATGATCCGCTGATCTCCTATGGGCAGCGCGATCATTGTGAAAAAAACTCACGTGTCCAGACTCCTTCCTTCCTCCGAATGAATTAGTTATACACACAACATTAACTCATTACCTCCCACACTCCCCATTTTTTTTTTTTTTTTGTAATGAAAAAAAATTAAAAAATTTTCAAGTATAAAAAATACATAAATAGTTACCTTAGGGACTGAACTTTTTAAATATTTATGTCAGGAGGGTACAACACTGTTACTTTATAAACTATGGGCTTGTAATTAGGGATGGACGCAAAACTGAAAAAAATGCACCTTTATTTCCAAATAAAATATTGGCGCCAAACATTGTGATAGGGACATAATTTATATGGTTTTATAACCGGGACAAAAGGGCAAAAACGTTGTTATGTTGCATTATCTGGGTTGCAGCTTGGAGTCTGCGTATTTTTTTACCTTCGGTGTAAAGCGTACATAGTACGGGCTTTAATGTTTCTGTAATGTATGTTACGGTTTCGAATGTGGTTACATCCACATTTGTCACAGGCATGTTTTTTTTCTCCGCTGTATAGTTGTTAACGGTGGGATTTGCTGGGTTTGTTTTGTTTTTTTTCTCTCTCGCTTTCTCAGAGAAGCTGTCTGCGTAGGGGTGAGGAGTCTGAGGACAGCTTGGAGTGATGCCAGCGATGCTGTAGTCTAGCGTAGAGCGCCCCGCAGAAGTGGAGGGGGGGCGGCTTTCGAGTAGTAGAGGGGAGTGAGAGGAGAGAGGAAAGCGAGTGAGAGACAGTTGTAAGTTGTAAGGTTTAGAAGTGTGTAGGGTTTAAAGCATGTGTTAACTGTTGGCAGTATGTTTTTTTTTTTCGGTGAGCTGAGTAGACAGGAATGCACAGCCCACGTCTCTGGGTTGCTTTGAAGGTGGGAAACAGTTCATAGCTACAGCTGAGATAATGGGTGAGGTGCCACTGTACTCTGGCGTTTTTTTTCGGTCAGCATGTTCTTTCCTCTTGTGAAATGTTCACAGCACGTTTTAGTAGTTCTGAGCTATGTCTGGGTTAAGCGGATGGCTGGGTTGTGAAAAAGTCGTACGTCACTGGGGATCATTAGGTCTGATAGCATTTAGGATTACAGCTGTGACAGGGTTTTTTTTTCTTAGGTTTTTGCAGGCATCCAAGAGTGTATGTAGCGGAATGCTGTTTTCTGCAATGTGCATCGATGCTATGTGCGATTATGCATAAAATGTTTGTTCTGTTTGAGTTTGTTTTTTCTCCTAATGTTTATAGGATTGAGAGGTTGCTATGGGAGCAGCCATCTTAGCTGGCAGTCCAGGACTCAAAATGGCGGCAGTGGGGATGGCCCGCCCCCAAGAGTCATGGCCCCCACACGTCATGGCAGGGGGGGAGGAGGGGCTGGGGGGATCCACGTCACGTCAGGCTGTGCTCGCGGCTCCGGGCAGAGCAGCTGAAAGGAAGGGGGGTAGAAATACAGAGACATTCTACTGAGTATCTCGGATCCCGAAGTATTTCCTCAGAGCCTTTCCCTGGGTCCATGGAAAGGAATGCCAGAATACGTGCACCAAGCTATTACTGTAAGACTAGCATGGTCACGGATAGGAAGTGTTTCCCAGCTAGGCGCAGGGAGACACGTAGCAGCGCAGATCAGGAAAGTATCTGTAGTGAGTGGCTTATGGGATTATTCCTTTAAGTGAGGTACCTTAACGGGTGGTGCAGCATGAGTACCCAATAGAGTAAAGGGGGGGACAGTGCATCAGAGGGTGCCGGAGTTGGAAAAAATGGAGTTGACCAATCCAGGTATCCGTCGCCGCGGCTGCAGAGCGGTAACGTTTTTTTCCGTTTTTTGTTGTGGACAGGTCCAGAGTTTGACTAAGAGGTCAATGCTGGGCTGGGGCTGTTTTTTTATGCGTTTTTCCGTCCACTGATTGGTCAAATATGTTTTTTCCAGCTCCTATCAAGTGTAGCACAAAGAACAAGAACTGACAGCAGTTCATGGGGCAATTATACAAATGAAAGAATTGCCATTTACAGAGTGACAGTGTATCAGGACAGGTTTGCCATACGACTACCTACCAAGTGGGCATTCAGGGATCTGCATACAGGCATTTGACGCTGGAATGCTAGCCCTGCACCTCGTGTAGTTTAAGTGCAAAGTGCTCCTTCCTACAGGGAGGCAGCCATTTTTTTTTGTAGTATGGGGGTAGTAGCACGGCAAACGTTGGTCAGAGGGTACAACACACAGAACTTCTAGCGGCGCTGGTATCGCAATGAGGTTCTAGATAAGTAAATGCGATAATGAGTAAGAGCATTGCAGGCTCACCTGCAAAGCAACAACAGGTGTGGCATCTGTAATCTGTGCATGCGACGGCCGCGCATGGACAGATATAGGGGGATGTGGAGGGAGCTTGCAATGAGGTGAGAGCTTCCAAAGGTGAAGTCCGCGGGAGCATATTTTACACAGGTAAGTACTTAGGATAGAACTTAGGTAGGGGAGAGAAGTTTAACTCCAATCTACCAAAAAGAGTAAACAGAGTTCATGAGAACCAGAAAGCAACGAGATCAATTACGGTATATATTGATCAATTTAAAGTGTACAGAGTACAAGCCGCAGGGCGAATCCCAAATCATTAATAAGAATTGATTTGTTTGTATTTCGATTTCAGGAGTTTGGCAATATGGACTCGAGACAGCAGCAGTGCTGGCAGCAAAGATGAAGATGTCAGTCGGATAAGCGAAAGGTTCCAGATGCCAATCTGAGTTTGGAGATAGAAGATATTTGGATGACCATTTTGCACCTATGTGGCTGCGCTTTCAAGTGTTTCCACATAGAGGCAATATTCCACAGGAGTTCAAAAACAAATGGGAAGCTAATTTTGAAACGTGTGCCCAGGTATGTCTCACCTTGATGAGTGAACTGGATGGGGATGATCTTGAGTCAGTGGAAAAAGAAATTGATTTAGTGAGTGGATCATTGGAGGCATTTCAGGAGGACCCTCTGTATAAAAAGCGTAACGGAGAGTTAGAGAATCATATCATAAAATTCAACAAAGGTCTAATTATTCAACGGGATCAAAAATTAGTAAGAGATAGAACTGCCTATCGGATTGGGACTGCTTATAGGTGGGGTGTAAGAAAACAAGGTCCAAGGCCCAAGGGAGGGAGGCCGGGTGCCCGGCCGGTTGAGACCCCTGACCAATCTTCACAGCCGGCTGCTGATGCAGAGGAGTCGGACTCTTCGGTCAGCAGCGTAAGCTCGGCCAGTATAGCAAGTTTGGGTTCCAAACAGAATATCAACAAAGATCATTACACACGCTCCAGGGCTGAAAAAAAACAGCCGAAAAAAACTGATAAAGTAATCAAAAAGGGTCAAGGATGTGGCGGAAAATCAAAAGGAGAGATAGGCGAGCCCAGAGCATCACTCATGGTGAGCGGATGCGAGACGCTATCTTCTGCGTCATCATCCTCCTCTTTAAACTTATAGACCCCACCTTGGGTGGGGGGCATCAATCTGTTCAGGATAGTGCAGAGGTGGTAAGTCCTGATTGTGCCTCCAGGGTTCCACAAATAATCAATCTTACTGGAGAAAATTTGTCTGACACTATAACCAAAATTTTGGGGAAAGGATTGGGATTTTGTCCCACTAATGACATTGATGTATTTAGAACGGTTGTTGATTTGCATCTGTTTGGTAGACGTGTTCTGATGCAGCTATTAAGACAGGATCCTAAAAAGAAGGTTACCCCTGATCCAGTTGCTCGTGAATGGTCGGACAATGACCTTGTGGCACTTCGTAATCTCTTTGACTTACAGGGGGAGGTAGACACGGTGGAGGAGGAGACATGGCTATGTCCTCCTCCGCCCTGTGGTTATCACCCTCGATTACAGGATTTTGGGCTCTTTAACAGATCTAAGAGGTTTCCC
Organism: Hyperolius riggenbachi; assembly: GCF_040937935.1. Taxonomy (NCBI): domain Eukaryota; kingdom Metazoa; phylum Chordata; class Amphibia; order Anura; family Hyperoliidae; genus Hyperolius; species Hyperolius riggenbachi. The sequence continues at coordinate 406,882,671 of NC_090646.1, read as the reverse complement.
CCGTTCACGCTCTGCCCCAATTTAAGAACATTTATATCCGTTGTTGAGAAGGATCTGAGGGGCATGGATGGGGGGATTTTGCGGCACAGTAATCTGACTGATGGGGAGCTTGCTATACTCACGGAACTGTCAACCCAGAATCGGTGGATTATCAAACCCGCCGATAAAGGCGGTAATGTGGTGGTTATGACCACCTCAGCATATAGGGAGATGTGTTTGGACATTCTCAATGTGCGGGATTGCTATGTTGGGGTCTCCCCCTCGAGGGCTGCTCGCTGCCAAAACGAGCTTTTTTCCATTATCGATGAGGCTATTGAACGAGACATCATTGATGTTGACGTAGGGACTTTTCTGAAGGTTGCGGATCCGATCACTCCAACATTTTATGCACTTCCTAAAGTGCATAAAAACCCCATTAAACCACCCGGGCGTCCTATCGTTTCGGGTAGGGGCTCCCTAACGGAGAGAGTGAGTGTATATATTGATCGGCATCTGCAGCCTCACGTCAAGTCCCTCCCTTCATATACTCGGGACACCTTGCACCTCCTCCAAGTTTTGGATGGGATGCAGGTGCCGGCAGGTACGCTGCTTGTGGCCCTCGATGTGGAGGCCCTATACTCAAGCATCCCGCACAATCTGGGGATTGACGCCGTTGACCTGTTTCTGAGTGAATTAGGGTTACAGTATGTGCCTCACAATCTCTTTCTCTCGTCCCTTTTACGGTTTTTATTACATAACAACATTTTTGTTTTTGAGGAATCCCACTACCTCCAGGTGCGGGGTGCGGCGATGGGCACCACTTGTGCCCCGTCGTACGCTAACCTGTACCTGGGGGCGTGGGAACGTGATATTTTTTCAGATGATGGGCTTTCGAGGTACCTGTGCCACGTCTTGACGTGGCACAGGTACATTGACGACATCTTCATTTTATGGACGGGAGGCGTGGACCTATTGCGTAAATTTGTGTCCTGTTTGAACGCAAATGATCGCAATTTAAGGTTCACGCTACAATGGGATGCATCTAGTATCCCGTTTTTGGACATTAGGGTGGGCATTGATGAACGGGGATACCTCTTTACCCAGCTTTTTCGGAAAGACACTTCAACCAACTCCTTGCTGCGGGCTGATAGCTTCCACCCTGATCATACGATCAGGGGGATCCCTGTGGGCCAATATCTCCGCTTGAGGCGCAACTGTTCACGGGACGTGGACTTTAGGAGGGAGGCGGATGACCTCCGCGCACGCTTTCGTGCGCGGGGTTATCGTGACAAACATTTGAAACGAGCTTATCAACGAGCTCATATGAGTAGCAGGGACGCTTTACTCGGATCGTCCGGGGGTGCGAAACGTGAATTGGGGGTGCTAAGATTTTGCACGCAATTTTGTGCACAGTCTGCATCAATTCAACGCATAATGGATCGTCACTGGCACATCCTTACAAATGACCCCAAACTCGTCAAAATCGTGCCTGAGAAACCGCAGATAGTTTTTCGACGGGCACCATCACTGAGGGATAAATTGGTCGGGAGCCATTTTCAGGGGAGTGGGAATGTACATCAACATTGCAAAGTCTTGGGTACATATACGTGCGGCGGTTGTACCATGTGCCGCTACATTCAGGTTGGAAAAACAGTAACACTTCCCAATGATAGATCTTGGAATTTATCACATTTTGTCAATTGTGGCACGGTCCTGGTGGTGTACTTATTGACATGCCCCTGTGGGGCGTTTTATGTCGGTAAGACAAAACGCGATTTAAGATCTCGCATGGCCGAGCACATCACCAGCATTGTGAGCAAAAACGCCTCAGTTGTTCCCACTCCTGTGGCCCGACACTTTAAATCTATGCATGGTGGCAATCCGTCGGGAGTACGTTTTATAGGTTTAGATCGCATCCATCACACGATTCGTGGTGGTAACAGCGATCGCCTGCTGCTCCAGAGAGAGTCCAGGTGGATCTTTGACCTTCGGGCCACGGATCCACCGGGACTCAATGAAAATAATAGCTATTCTTCCTTTTTACCTCTATAGCTGGGTTCTCTTTCGGGGTGTGGGCCTATATGTGCTCTCCCTCTCCGCCTGCTATCTGCCTGTATATGTCAGTGCAGCGTCCCCCCACGTGAGTTCTGGCAGCATTCCACATCTAGGTATGTGGAGTTGTTCAAATATATTAATGGAATAGTTATTCCTTATCCATTTTCCGGAGGAGACCACTTTGCATATAGTAGGTCTCTTACATATATTTTTACTGCTATTCTATTTTTCACCATGTGCTGATTAATATATCACAGATATTTATAGGCCCTATTGAGCCTACATTAACAATTGTTATATTCAATACAGGGTTGGGTGCCTGTACGCCCTTACCGCTCCTCGGGTCGGGCTGGCTGGGCTTCCTAGTCCCACGCTCCCCATTCTACAGCTCGCCCCCTCCCTTGTGTGGGTGTGGCTGGAAGAGTGTGTGGGCGTTTTTGTGCCTCATGATGTGTGTGTCTGGCCGCGCCTGTCGGTGACCGCTGCGCCCGCCCCCCACGGCTCGTGAGTGGATGAAGCTTCCCGCCTCTCTCCCTCCTCCCTGCTGGGATTGGGCCGTGTGGGGCGGGCGCTGTGGTTGCCGATTGGCGGGCTGGAGTACTTTAGATGGATGTCAGGATGTGTGTCATGCTTGTGCTACGCCCCCCTTTGAGAAAGCCGGAAGTCCGGCGAAACATGTCAGGACAGCGTGGCTTGGCGTCCTGAGGCTGTCCGCACCGGCTGCTGCGCCACTCCATGCCGCCCACTACCACCATCCCCAGGCCGGACTTTGTTCTCTCCAGCACGCTCTCTATTTGAGGTTCGTGACCAGAGGCTCAGGGCATTTAAGCAATCTGGGAGACGTCCCTATACGCCTATTGCCTGCTGTAGGATGGAGTTACCCTTTGCATCTTCCACTACATAGATGGATCGGAGCTGACAGGACACCACTCATCTGGTACTGTATGCATTGCCTTCTTTGGATTTTATCTATGTCCACGCTTTACTCTGCATGCTGGCAACTTGCAGTGTCTGTCGCTCCTGCTGATGTTTTGCTGGACTTTGCTTTGCCTCTCCTCAGCTTTGCAGCTTTTTGTTGCTTTCTATCTGTGCTTTCTATCTGCTTGCCTCACACAAGTGCCGGATCAGCCGTTACCTGGATTATCTATCCCCCTGTATACCCATGGCTGTTGTGTCTTGCCGGGCTGTCTGATATCTAGTTGTTACCGTTACTGAGTGGACATTTCATTCAAGAACTCTTATTGGAAACACTCAGTCTGAGTCAAGTGGAACTAGCTCATGCATGGGTTTCTACAATTGAGTTCCTACTGCTAGGGGGTCAGGATTGTATGGGCGTGTGTGTGTGGCCTGAGTGAGCGGTGTGCTGACAGCCATTAGGATGTTTCTGTTTTAATGTGTTATCTTTTTATTATGTACTTCAAATTTTGATAATTAATAAAATAATTTTGATATTTCCTTAAAACATGCATCTTTATTGCTTGGAGTATATGCCCCGCACTAGTACCTCCTAAATTGTTTTGGCTGAGTTTGGAGAAAAACGAGATTCCGGAAATTGGAAAGAGACTAAAACACGAGATTCCCGAGATCGGAAAACGACTAAAAAAACTGACTGAGCAAACCATAGTGCAAATTGCTAATGTTTTTCTTTCCCAAGGAGGTGCTTTTATAATGAAGAGTACCGTGCTGATGGTGATCCTAGGCTGCCATTTCGTCCTAGGAGAATGAAGAGAGGACATTCTCATGTATAATAAAGGGTTAATGAGAATGCAAGGCCCAAGCATGTTAATGTTTGGTGACAGAGGTACTAATCCTTTCACACCTCCCTCCGCTTGGCAAAGATGGACCAAGCAGGGATGGAGGAAAAGAGCACTTGTGCCAGGTGAAAACAAATTTCAGGGCACAAGGTGGGGAACAGGTCTGAAGGGTCAGGTGTGCGGGCAGTATGAATTGAATGGCAGGGTAAATCTGCTATTGAATGTCACACTCCCAGAATCGATGCACCGATCCAAAGGTTGGTTAAAAGGTACACTGCAGTACAATCGGTACATGCAAAAGGTGGAGTGTGTGATTCAGGGGTACCTTGTCTTGGTTATCCAGAGTGAGATGGTTCCAGAGTGGAGAGGAACGAGCAGGAGGCGTCAATTCTCCTGCCGGAGAGACACAGGGGACATCGCCGCACTCGGTAACTACCAACAGGGAGTGCCTCTGAAACAACTATACACACGTAAAGGCTGGAAAGCCGAGGGTTGGTGGTTCTCGAAACAAGAAGTAAAAATCGAGATCAAGCCACATTTCCAGGTGACAAAGAGGGTGGGGAGAGCGGTCCCGGGGGAGGGAAAGCCAACACAGGGAACCCCATTCACACTACACGGGTCACCACAGGGGACGATATTACACAGTCCATATGCAGCCGCTTATACTCATGCTAGTTGGATAAGTGAAGAGGTACTCTTAATTGAAAGATTGCAGAGAGTACAGTCTTCCCGACCTCAGGTACATATTGTGCCTCAGGACATAAGGGGGGAAGAGGTCCAATCAGGACAGTTGGGGACACATTTTGTCAGGGAGATGATTAAAGATCCTGTCCAACTGAGATTGGACAAGGGGAGGTATATTGATTTTTCTGGAGAAGGATATTTTGTATGGAAGCTTCAAGATGTTTGGGTGAACAAATGGAAATGGTGCAACATTCCTTTAGGCACCGCCACTTCCTTAGTTCCCACCTCAACACATGTCTTACACCATGACCTGAGAGGTCAACCTTTTTTGGTGCTAGACGGGGAGATGAAACGAGTAGAGTTGTCCTCATGCGGGCAATTCTCCCAGAGGTACCTGTGTTTGACGGGGCAAGTCAAATTTAGTGAAGAAGCCTGCGGGCTCAATAACACAGAATGCGAGGCTACCATTCAAAAGATCCACCCTGAAGCCAAACCGATAGTTCCGGTGGCTGAAGGAAAGGTTTGTTTTTTTAGCATCATGTCTAAGTACACATTCAACATACATTTTCATAATTGTTCCGATAAGGAGGATCGGTCAAGAGGAACATATTGGGTGAGCGGAAATCCCATATGGATCCAGTCATCCAGGTTTGATGACGTTATTTCTCAAATGGTTAAGAGAACTCTAAAGTTCAAAGTTTCACGGGACGTTCCCCTCCTGAAAGAGAACACGACATGGGACAAAGGGGAACAGGGTTTGAGCCAAGACGACCACACTTTGTTAGAACGCTTAAACAAACAGTACACTAAGTTAGAGGTAAGAATTCACCATGATCCAGGTGATCTTAACGAGGTAGAACACAAAAATAAGGAGGTGAGTTCCAGTCTGACCTGGTGGAAAAGGTTTCCGGTGATGTTCCAGGGACACTCGGACTAGGCCTCTGCAGTTCAAAAGTTCTTCCTACACCCACTGGTCGTCTGGATGGGGATGACAACTTTAGGCATCATTATCCAGGTGAGGTTGTGTGTTAAAATTACGTAAAACAAATTAACCTGGTCAAGAGATTGGTGCCTCATAAACAATCTCATGAACCAATATTTTCAAATTAAGGGATATACAGGGTTACGGGTATAGGTTTAGTAGTTCCCGGTGATGGAGCTGATTGTATAAAGGCGCTCTTTTAGAAGGCACCTGGCACGGCTCCGTTGGGTAACAACCAAAAACGAGTTTCACTTTTCTGTGGTCATGCGAGTTTGTAAGTGATACGCAAGTGACGCAAATGCTGAGCATGTGGTATAGAGGGACTTAGAAGTAGGGCATCCCCAGAGAGCCTGGTTACAGGAATACCAAGAGGTCTTGCCCTCTCTCCCAGGGATAACCGCCTAGAGCAGAGAAGTTGTGTGAGCACGAACATCGAAAAGTGAAACATAAAGAAACGAAACCAGGTACTGTGGGGTTCAGAAGCTGGGATCTGCGGATCAAGCCATTTTAGGGGGGATTGTTAGAATTTAAGTAGGCCTCAGTTACTTGGCCTGAGTTTTATGTAAAAGGCTTGTCCGCAGTGTATGCCTTTAAAATAAATAGAGTTCTTGTGATGCAGGCAGAGGCATCTCAGGGTCTGCGTGTAGCAGAGGATACACGCAGATACTGAGAACATGTTCCTAAAAGAAGGCCACCGGCCTACTCTGACCTCAACAAGTACACCACAGGAACAGTAAACATAGGCCGTGTTTACCAAAATACCAAATTCCAGTAAGTAAAGGAAAGGTGACATTGAATATTAATCGAGTAGGTGTGTATTATGACACCACGAGGGGGCTAAGCCAATAGTCGTGGCGAAGATGATGTCATATTTAACTCTTTCCTATCCGCTATTAAAGATGCGGGACGAGCGGACAGAGGTCTCTCTCTCTCTGATTCCTGCTATGCTTCCTACTTTAATGCTGACTGGAACCTCTAAGTATTTTCATTCTATATGTAATCTGATATAATGTATGCTGTACGTAGGTAGTCTAGTGTAACGTAGTTTAGAAAGAAGGTACCTGATTGACTTCAGCAGGAAGTTTAATCAAGAAGCTTGTAACGCAACATGAAGATTGGCGTGGCTAGGATATGATGAACTGTATCTATCTGTATTTCTGTTTCCTGAATAAATAACGTGAATATTGAAGAAGCCTGAGAAAGTCTATCTCCTGCTTGCTGTGATGAGTCGTGTGTGCAACTCTTGCTGATGAGTTGCTGGTGCCGGAAAAAGGTGATTAGAACAGTTTATAACACTAACCAGGCAATCCAAAAGTAAAAAAAAAATCACTCAGTTTTCTTATCCATAAAACAACATTCCCCAGTTTCCGTGGCTCTTCTTTGGTACATCTGCCACACAAAGGAAGTTGCAGGGCATGCTGGGTTGTCCTTTTTTGCTTTTCTACTCTCCCCTCAGACTTAACTAATGCAGTCTGATTGGCTGAAGACTCTTTCCCTCCCTGTTTTCCCCTCCCACACCTCTGGTCTTCTCTGATTGGCCAATATTTCTCATGCTGAGACAATGCACTTTCTATTGTAGAGCTGGGTGGTAGTGCCTAAAGACTGGGACAAAGGCGAGCAATGCATACACAATCAGGCAAAGGAGAATAAGGGATATAATTACACCAGGATTAGCTACAAAATAGACACAGCTAAGATGGAGAATCCTAAGAAGGATTTTCTCTTTTTTTACTATAGAAAAATCAGTAAAATCAAATGTGGACAGTGCAATACATACTGTATGTTATGTAAGTAGAGCAAGTATTTATCTACTTCTATGTGTTTTTTTCTCTGAGCTAGTATTGCAGACAGCTGCTCTTTAACATGATATCTATGAGGTGTCCAATGTATCCCTTGCAGTACCGCCCAGTCCTTATTAACCATTTAAGCCTCCTGGACATAGAAGCTACGTCCAGGAGGCTATGTGTGCTACTGCGGCCGATTGCGCGTGCACGCGCGCTCACGGCCGCGGATCGTTAGCCCAGGAATCAATCAATCGGGACATGGTGCCCAATGATTGCTTCTCTCGGAAGCCTCGCTTTTTCTGCCTCTTGCGTCTCCCTACGTTCCTCTAAGCGTACATGTTACGCTTAGAATGACGTCATGTAAACAAACTTATGATTGCCATCTTGTGGCCAAAAAGTAAAACTACATCTAAATGTAAAAAAAATAAAAAATAAAAAATACATATATTTACATTAAAAAAAATATTATTTACATCCCACCCTCCCAAAAATACCCACATAAAATGCTTAATAAAAAAAACATTACAATAAAAAAACAACACGTAAATATTTACCTAATGGTCTAAACTTTTTAAATATCAATGTAAAGATGAAATATATATATATATATATATATATATATATATATATATATTTTTATTATAAGCTTGTAAATAGTGATGGATGCAAAGCGGAAAAAATGCACTTTTATATCTAAATAAAATGTTGTCGCCATACATTGTGATAGGGACATAATTTAAACGGTGTAATAACCGGGACAAATGGGCAAATACAATACATGGGTTTTAATTATGGAGGCATGTATTATTTGAAACCTGAGAAATAATGATTTTTTTCTTTCTGTTAAAATGCATTTACAGTAAAGTGGCTCTTAGCAAAATGTACCCCCCAAAGAAAGCCTAATTGGTGGCAGAAAAAACAAGATATAGATCAGTTCATTGTGATAAGTTTGATAAAGTTATACGCTAATGAATGGGAGGTGAACATTGCTCGGATGCATAAAGTGAAAACGACTGAGGGCTGAAGTGGTTAAAGACCAGTATGTACGTGCTCAAAACACAGCATTCTCGAGGTTTTGTGTGGAAAACAAAGAAACATAGAATTTTACTAAACAAACTGCAATTATGCTTAGATAAGGAGGGTTTGAAAATACATCATGCTGGGAATACACGGGTCGATTCTGGCGCTCGATTCTATGCCCGATCGTTTTGTCAGCTTGATTCTCTTATCTTCCGCTCATTTTGCTTATCTTTTTTCAATCCACTTCAATGAGAAATCGAGCGGAAAAAACAATCGAACGATGATCGGACATGACGGAAATTATCTACCTAACCATCTTATCAGCTCAGAATCGAACAGTGTATTCCCTGCATTAGATCGGAAATTATAACAAAGCAGCCTTATTACGGTATGTAACAGGATTGATTAACTCAACTAGCAAATATACAAACCACGTGCTAAAAATGGAAGTAGCCCAGCCTTGGTCCTATTGACAGGTCTGGTACATTCACACCTACAATCACTTCCTCCAAGGATTTTGCAGCATTGCATCTTTAGGAGCAAGATAATGGCCTGGCACTTGGTGTGCAAAAAAATGTCACCTACCGTGTACGTTGTCCAAGTATATGCCTATTATGGCAATCCAAGGTATCCACAGAGTACACAACAGAAACAGTTCTAAGGTGGATAACTTTTGAGGAGCTTAGAACGAAGTTTGGGGTAAAAAAGGGTGATAAACTTGCATATTTACAGTTAAGATTCTAGAAACTCGGAAGTACACGATACAGCAACACAGAGTTTGCCAAGCTGATAGCACTGGAGTGAGCAACCAAAATATTGTCAGAATTGTATAGAGGGTTACAAGATATGGAGCTAGAAAAGGGGCAGCTAATATGCGCTTTAAGCATGGAGAAAAACTTTAAAGGATGACACTGTAGGTGAAAAGATAATTCAGAGGCATGGAATACTTAGAACTTCAAAACAATGAAAGTGGAGGACATCTCACTTACTATTCCTACATAAGGCTAAGTATGCCTTGGACATTAAGGCCTCAATTCACAGAGCATTATCAAATGTTTATCAAACACTTTATCAAACGTTTGATAATTTACCTCATGGGTAAAATCTCATTTTAAATTCACTAAGGTGTTATATATTTATCGAATGTTTTACCGATAAAACATTCAACAAATATATAACACCTTAGTGAATTTAAAATGAGATTTTACCCATGAGGTAAATTATCAAACGTTTGATAAAGTGTTTGATAAACGTTTGATAATGCTCCGTGAATTGAGGCCTAAGTAAGCAAGCAAGACCACCTCCTCACTATTCGCCACATTGTTCAGCATGTAATCTGAATTAAATGCGGAACTGTTTCACTGTGTGAGGGAATGCCTTTATATAAATCATTTCTGGGATAAGGTAACCACATTTGCCAACAATATGTCCTCCAAAAATATACGGAAATGTAGAGACATATACCATTTTCACTACCATACCTGGGCACTGTTACAATATCATACTTGCAGCAGACAGGAAATCCATTTTTGATACTTGGTTGGAAAACAGACCACCAACAATGTCTATGTTAAAACAAGAACTGGGTCTCAGTAGGAAAAAAACATAATACTTTCCAAAAGAAAAAAAGAAAAGCGAACCATGGCCTTTTTCAAACTTTGGAAGCCCTATGTTGCAAGATACATGTCAGAACAAGAAAGGCAACTACTGATGTCACACTGTGAACAGACATCCTGGTATTGCTTAGTCCACTAGAGAAGAACTTTGGGCAAATTCCCTGATTGCTCTAGATGGATGGGTGCCATACTGGATTCAACTTTTGTTGCTGCGCTGGTCTTTCAAATGCAGAGACAGGGAGGGGTGGGTGGTATTATGGGGTTGTAGTTTTTAGGGTATGTTGAATATGTTAAACATGTGAGTACAAATATGCCCTTAAATGTGATCTTGCTATTGGACCATAATCTGCAAAGTTTGTACTATGTTCTTATGGAAACTAATAAAAATACTTTAAAATATTAAGAATCTCTCACCTGTCTGGACGCCATGAGTCCAGCTGCTTTTTCTTTCTCATTCAAGTCCCACTTGGCTGCCGAGCATAGCCTGTGCCACGTTGTAACATTACACACACACCAGTGTGGCACCACATGAGACCTGAAAATACGGAAGGAGCAGCTGGACTTGCGGCGGCTCGACGGGGAAGAAATGTTAATGCATGGGCACTATCTGGCACATGGGGGGAAAGCGGCCACAATTCTGCTGTATTCATCACTCATACTGATATCACATGCCACTACAGCCACACACCCGATAGGCCACGTCGGCCCGAGATTTCCAGTTTTCTCAATTGATACATGCTTGTTGCGGCATTGATGTCCATCACATTTGATAATAATTATCAGCCGCAAAATCGCTAGATGTATGGCCACCTTTACTCTAGCAGTGTGTCTGTATAGAGTGGTTATTCCTAAAACTGTCACCTAGACTGGAAGATTATTCAGGGCTACAGTTGTTGAGTGTTTGTACGGGGCTTAAAGAGACACTGAAGCCAGGCTAAATTCCCTTTTTTAACTTGTATTTATGTTCATAACTATAACCCAAGCTAAATCGCCGCTATCCCGCGGCAAAACAAGGGGTTAATACCCCCCAAATCCCCCCTGCAAAATCCACTACTTTCTTGGTCGTGGATTTTGCTGCTCATGGAGGCAGAGCTATGAGCTGCAGCTCTGCCTCCATGCACGTCAATCGCCACACGGATCTCCGCCTCTCCCCAGACCTGTGAAGGCAGATTGAGAAGGGCAGGGAGAGGCGGCGATCAGCCGGGATTGACTCGCTGAGAGGCAGAGCTACAGCCATTAGCTTTGGCCTCATTCAGGAAGCGCTCCCCGGACTGAATAGAGGGGATTTGGGGGTATTAACCCCACATTGTGCCGCGGGATAGCGGCGATTTAGCTTGGGTTATAGTGATGAACATAAATACAAGTAAAAAAAAAAAAGGGAATTTAGCCTGGCTTTAGTGTCTCTTTAAAGAGACTCCGTAACAAAAATTGCATCCTGTTTTTTTATCATCCTACAAGTTCAAAAAGCTATTGTAATGTGTTCTGGCTTACTGCAGCACTTTATACTATCACTGTCTCTGTAATAAATCAATGTATCTTTCCCCTGTCAGACTTGTCGGCCTGTGTCTGGAAGGCTGCCAAGTTCTTCAGTGTTGTGGTTCTGCTATGAACTCCATACATATGAAAACACGCACACCTTCTAGTTTCAAATGCAAAAAAGGTGTATTAAAAGTCATAGATTGACAAAGTACAGTCAAAAACATGTAAAAAGGCACGAGTACATATATACACATACAGGTGTACCACAATAATCAGCAGACCTCATGAATACAGGCAGTACAGGCAGTCAATTGAGTGTAATGAAAAATGCACATTATAAGACATGAGTAAAGTGGCTAGATTGCTATGGCTACTGAGACAACAAGGTACTGGCTGATACTGACACCCGAGTCAAAAATGGCAGGGAAAACCATATGTAACAATATAGTCAAAAGGCAGCAACTCGCGCTAAAATATATCCCTTTATTGCTTTCAATTCACAGTAAATTCCTTGCACTTAAATCCCACCAAGAATTCTCCCCAATTACTTCTAAGACACATTCACTCCACATACACAATTTAGAAAACTTTCCAAGAAGGGCCCTTCAAAAAAATTTTTTGTATAAAAAAGATAAAAATATTGACTATTCCATAAAGATTGTGTGAATTACACAGAGTTCCTAAACATCCAGATTTGCATGTAATCACAATAACAAAGGTCCCACATTGATTGAACCAAGCCCTGTGAAATATGGGGTTCCAATAGTCAATAGATATTCACCTTTGACCCAGAACTTAGGCAGAAATGTTATGAGTAAGGGGGATACTGGAAATTGTAATAGGACACCTAGGGGTCCATTATTAAGGGGACAGGAGGTCTATAGAAGGAATAGAAGTAGTGGGTTTAAACAAACACCTAATAAGGGACCCCACTCGAGAAATGGATTTAGACAGACACCAAATAGGAAACCCCAATTAAAGCATCAGAATAATATTATAGTAGAAGAACCCCGAAATTCTATTAGTCAGTATTTTTTACGGACACCACGACCTGGAAACGCAAAAGGGGATGTAGGGGGGGTAGGAAGAGGCACCAAAAGGTAGCCAAAAACATAATGAATGAAGGGGTGGAAGTTGAAAAGGCAGGGGGTATTTTTAATTTAAGTAAACGTGAACTGAGCCCTGAGGAGCGAAATCTCCTACAGAAAGGTCTCAAGTTTGCGCCAAGTACAAAGGTGAACAAATTCGACACCTATGTAAATATGAAAAAATTCATGAGGAAACTATGTCTGAGAAAATATTTTTTGAAACAACCAACTCTGAGAGAAAATGAGAATTCTGAATATATACATACAGATTTAAAGAACCCGTCTACCTTTTTTCCACAGGCAGAATATAGCGATGCAATGACAGCATTCGAGAACCTGGTAGATAAGGATATTAGACGTTTTAACAACAATAAAATAGGTAATGATAACTTAACTTATGGGGAACGAAAGGCCCTGAAAGAATTACGTAATGACCCTGGGATCACCATACGTCCTGCAGATAAGGGCGGTGGTGTGGTGATACAGGATTCAGAGGTATACCGAAATGAAGCACAGAGGTTACTCGGGGACTCAGAGACTTATCGCGTCTTGAGTTCAGATCCGACTTTTACCTTTGTTAAAAAATTAAGGATCTTGCTCCAGGAAGGACTTGATCAGGGGATTTTGACTCAGAGAGAATATGATTTTCTTGATATTAAATTTCCCAGACGGCCATTGTTTTATCATCTGCCAAAAGTACATAAAAATTTGGATAATCCCCCAGGCAGACCAATTGTGTCTGGGGTAGGGTCATTAACTGCTAATCTCTCCAGGTATGTGGACACCTTCTTACAGAAGTATGTTAAAACAACTAAAGCATATATAGAGGATACGAAACACATTCTGAATGTTCTTGGGGGATTACAGTGGGAAGAAAATTGGATTTTGTGTACCATGGATGTAGCCTCCCTATATACGATAATTAATCATGAAAGAGGTTTGCAAGCCGTGCGTTTCTATTTGGAGAAGGATGAACTAATGAGTGAGAAACAGAGGGACTTCATCCTTAAATCCATAAGATTCATTTTGGAGCATAATTATTTTGAGTATGATGAGGGGTGGTATCTACAGGTTGGGGGAACAGCTATGGGGACCCGGTTCGCACCCGCCTATGCAAATCTGTTCATGTCCCATTGGGAGGAGCAGTTTGTTTACGGCAGGCATGGTCTGGGTGCGGACCTGGTCCTCTGGCGTCGATTTATTGATGACGTGCTACTAATATGGAGGGGGGATGAAGTCTCTCTAAGAAGATACATTGAGATGATTGGTGAAAATGATTGGGGTATCAACTTTACGGTCAATATGAGCAAAACCAATGTTCAGTTCCTGGATTTGGAACTATATATGGGGAGTGATTCCCTCAACACCAGAACACATCAGAAGACAGTAGATGTGAACAGCTATATTTTATATACCAGCTGCCACCTCCCGAGGTGGCTGAATAATATCCCCAGGGGGCAGTTCACCAGACTCCGCCGTAATTGCACTGAGGTTGACCAATATGATATTGAAGCGGATAAGCTGGCGGACTGCTTCATGGAGAAGGGTTACCCTGTTCAGCGAGTTGAGGAGTCAAAGGTGGCATTGAGACAGACAGTCCGGGATGACTTGCTTACTAAACAGAATAAAAATAAATGGGAGGATAGTAATTTCAGTATGGTATTACAATACAGCTCACATTCAAATAGAATAGCCGGGATTGTCCGGAAGCATTGGGAGGTCTTAAGGGAGGACAAAGTTTTGGGGGAATCATTGCCAGCCCAGCCTAAATTTGTTTTTAAGAGGGCCCCAAATGTAGGGTTAACTGTAGCAACAGCAGCTACTGAAACTAAAAATGATGGAAATAAGGAACAGAAAAAAATGGGTAAACCTGGTTTCATAAGATGTGGGTTTTGTATAAATTGTAAGAAAACTAAGAATCCAGGGAGAATAGTGGAGGTAGAGGCCATGGATTCAAAAAAGTACAAGATAAGGGACCAGATAACCTGCACTACATGTGGAGTCATATATTGTATTCAGTGCCCCTGTCATAAAAGGTATGTGGGGAGGACGAAGAGGGCCCTACACAAAAGAATAGGTGAACATTTTAATAATATACAAAAGAAGAATGAAGGACACCCACTGTCCAAACATTACAAAGAAAAACATGGGGGAAGTTTGAGGGATACCATTTTCTTTGGAATGGAAATAGTGCAACATGATAGAAGAGGTGGGGACTATATACGCAAGATGTCTCAGAATGAATCTAAATGGATTTATCAGTTAGATACACTGGCCCCAAAACGTTTAAATAGCGAGATTGAGCTGTTTGCTTTTTTTAAGTAATTATGAATGTATGTATGTGTGGATTTTTTTAAAAAAAAGTTTCTTCACATATATGATATATACAGACCAATTTTTTTATTTTTACTTTTATTTTTATACAAACAACTCCTATGAATTGGACAATCAGAAATTGCATGGACAATGCTGTGGATACAATAATGAGAACAGGACAATGTACCTTTAAGATCGATGAATCCTCTGTGCTATTTACATATGGGTGGAGTCTAGGGGTGTGGTGTGTGTATATATATATATGGGAATGATGGCTGACCACTCTGTAATAGTAAATCCTCCTGAAGAGGGCCGACGATATCGGCTGAAACGCGTAGAGGTTTATGAGGTTTACATCTACATCTAAAAAATTCCGCTGGGGATCCTGAACTTAGGCAGCCGCATCAGCGCGCAGCGACTGCCTGGATACAAAGGTCCAGTGATCTGAGGTGACGTCACCTACCAACAAGAGCTAGCCGAAGACCAGCTGAGTTGATGTGCGGCGAGCGGAACTCTGAGCCTATCAGACGGAAGTGACGTACGCCGCCACGGGGAACCAGCTTGGTGAGGCTACGAGCAGAGATCGATACAGTAGCCAGCTGTCCAGATTGGATTTCTGACTCAAACGGATTTGGTGAGTGGGGAGTAGGCAATCGGCCACTCTGATCAACTATATACCAACAACACAGCACCATTTGGTAAGCGGAGACACGGCAGATAGTTGCACTAATGACTGTATGCAAATTACTCTGCAAGGAGTCCACGGAGTTGTGAGATATACACCCAACCCATTGTGACATTCTTATTTTGGATCATATATTGGTTCTTTTACCTGGAAACAGGACATAGTCCGGATTTTAGGAGATCTATAGGAGATTACATGCAGATCTGGATGTTTAGGAACTCTGTGTAATTCACACAATCTTTATGGAATAGTCAATATTTTTATCTTTTTTATACAAAAATTTTTTTTGAAGGGCCCTTCTTGGAAAGTTTTCTAAATTGTGTATGTGGAGTGAATGTGTCTTGGAAGTAATTGGGGAGAATTCTTGGTGGGATTTAAGTGCAAGGAATTTACTGTGAATTGAAAGCAATAAAGGGATATATTTTAACGCGAGTTGCTGCCTTTTGACTATATGATTACCTATTTTGAGGGTTTTAGGGAAATCCCCTTTTTGCAATAACGCTGCTTACAGTTTAGCTATCATCAAGCGCTGGTTGTGTGATATAATTACATATGTAACAATACACAAAGAGTAAACAACGAGGTACAATACACCGCTGCATTACCCAGACGCAGCGTTTCGGAAAGTTCCTTTATCAATGGGGCAAGCAGGAGAGCAGCTGAAGCAGAGCGGCAGAGCGGTGATGTCCTGGGATGAACTCCCCCTTCCAGGCCCCTCTATGCACACTGCCTGTGTGTTATTTTGGATTAGAGCAGCTTCTCTCTTATCTTTTACAAGCTGGATAAATCGTCCTCTGAGCTGGCTGGGCTTTCACATACTGAAGAATTACAGACAAGGGAAAAGCTGTTTGCAGGAAGAAACAAGCAGCCTGAAACTTCAGTGCATGAGAACAGGGGGAAAGAAACACACAAATGATCTCTTGAGATTCAAAAGGAAGGCTGTATACAGCCTGCTTGTGTATGGATGTATTTTCTATGTGTGGAGATACTGTACATCAACCTACTTCCTGTTTTGGTGGCCATTTTGTTTGTTTATAAACAAACTTTTTAAAACTGTTTTTAACCACTTTTAATGCGGCGAGGAGCGGCGAAATTGTGACAGAGGGGAATAGGAGATGTCCCCTAACACACTGGTATGTTTACTTTTGTGCGATTTTAACAATACAGATTCTCTTTAAGTGGTTTACTACATGAATGCAATATACTGTAAAGAACATTTACTAAGTTCTTATCACAATGAAACACAGTTTATTATGAGAACTAACTTTTTTTTGTAATTAGTGACATTCACTTTAACATAAAAGGCTGTGTTTATTTTATGTTTAAATCCATACCACAAAATGTGTACTCAGTTATTTATTAAACAATGTAAAATTTATTTTCTACAATTGGCAAAAATAAATTATAAATGGATGGACAGATGAATACATTCATAGCACAACATGGCAGTTTAATTTCTTTTTTTTCATTTTGCATTAAATTAGCACTTTATAAAGTGGACGAGGGGGATGCAACAGCCGTCCTGCTTTTTGAAGTGTCAGGAGTGAGAACTTAAAGTGAACCTGTGATGGAAAAAAGTTAAACATAGATACTTACCAAAGTAGAGGGATAGTCCAGAGGCTTCCTTGATCCTCCTCAAGCCCAATGATCCAGTGCTGGGACCCTCTGAACAGATCTTACAAGAGCTTGTCAGGTATGTTCTCGTGGTCAAAGCTCTCATCCAAGTATGAGTTACTCTGTACTAGGCATGTGCAAAGACGGTCCACGCTCAGTAGAATGCATGGCTTTTTCCTTTGTGCACGAGCCGGTTTTGTTATACTGGACATATAACAGTGGTAGGCTTGAGGAGGATCTGTGAAGGTAAAAAAAATAAAAATGGATACCTAAGTAGAAGGAACTACTTAGGTATCCATTTTAATTTTTTTTACCTTCACAGTTTTGCTTTGAAGGAAACTAAGAGAAAAGCAATAAGGCCATTTACTTATCTGGGGTTTCTTCTGGCCCCTGAAGTCTTCCAGGTGCCTCACTGTCATGCTGCTCGGCTCAATTCCACTGCTGTCCCCCTCTGAACGCAAAAATTGAGAAGTGCGACTCACCTAGTTGCCCAGCTTTCAGAAGGGATACTCGGGGTATGAAGCAGTGCAGAATGACATCGAGGGACCAGGAGGCTTGAAGAAGCCCAATGTAAGTAACTGGCAACCTTTTTTTTCACATAACACTCCCTTTAAGGGGTGGAAATGTGCTTTCTCACTATGTATGTACCATATCTACTTATTAGAGCAGGACACATTGGGGAGGTATAATACTTCATTGTTAGGTTAGTGGTGTCACGAAGCACATGGGGCCATATGCAATTTACTTTTTCTTCTGAGTTTTCTCCTAGGAGAAATTTTTTCAGCTTTGATTTATACTAACGTTTAAGTACTTTGCAATGGAAAAAGTAACAAAAATAGGTGAAAAGTACTATAAAAACTATTTTGAGTATTTGTTTGTTTGCTGATGGTTTAAAATACATTTTATTGACAAGTCTGAAATTTTCACAAAGGAGAAAAAAAGGGAATTGCATATGAGCCATGGAATCTCACCCTCTAAGCCACAGCCTTCCAATGTTTACAGCAATCCATTTGTGCGCCTCCTTGTTACAGATCTACAACCTTCATTACATTTTGGTTGGCAGTGTGTTGAATGGTCTAGAAATATTTTGCTGAAATTTAATCTGAAATGTGATCAGAATTTGTGACCTATTGAACTTCAGAATCAGTATTTCAAATAGAAATAGGACTATTTCAAATAGAAATTGATAAATGCATGTGAAGTAGTTCACATTTATGAATTAATAATCATTCTGCTTATTACTTTTAAATTATAGTTTCCTCCTATTTTATATATTAAAAAAATCAAGTGTCATTGTTCTGGGTTGTAAGCAGTCGTCCATAGCTCAAAATTGCATCCATAGAACTGTAGACTGAAATACAGATACCGTAGTTCCCAAGTTTTGTGTAAACTGTTACCAGGTCGGAATACAAACTGAATCTTGTAAAATTGTTTGTTTTCATTCTAATCATCTATAAAGAATTTTCTTTGTGCTTTTCTGGCTTTTTCAATCTGCTCAAAAGTAGGCAGTCCTTGCGGCAGCTCAAGCAAATGGCTTTCGTGTTCAATAATACTCTCTGCACTACCTATAAAAAAAGAGAAAAACACAAATGTACAATTATACATCAGAAAAATGTAGTTTAAACATTAAAAAATACCAATAAGAAAACATTCTAAAGTATAGTATCACTGTAACAAAAAGTATTAACAATATAAATGTTAACAACTCTTTGTTATGCAAAAAGTGGTAGCCCTTTGCTTTGGAAAAAATACTCTCATTTAGATTACTTATGATAGTATCTACAGAGTCATGTCTCCAGAAATGGCATCTTCTTCTTATGCAAGTCCTATTTTTAAGATTTAACATACATAATGTAACATGCAGATGTTCTTTGTAATTGGTGCCCAACATATCCATTGCATCAATGTCAACTGCATTGATGCACACACACAATGACTTGCATTTAATGTGGATTATTTCTAATTAGTCAGGAAACAGAAACATCTTGTCATAATAAATCTACTACAATACATTGTATGGGAAAACAGTCTACTGCGATATAAGGTGAACTGGTAAGCTGCATACCCTACTTAATAAAAAAACAACAACAACACACTGTATTCTATTAGTGATGTTTTCATGTTAATATGCAAAGATTTTTTCAACACGGTTTTATTCTAGAAAAGAAAATATGCTTTATGAATACCTTAAAGAGACACTGAAGCGAAAAAAAAAATTATGATATTATGATTTGTATGTGTAGTACAGCTAAGAAATAAAACATTAAGATCAGATACATCAGTCTAATTGTTTCCAGTACAGGAAGAGTTAAGAAACTCCAGTTGTTATCTCTATGCAAAAAAGCCATTAAGCTCTACGACTTTCAAAGTCGTGGAGAGGGCTGTTATCTGACTTTTATTATCTCAACTGTTTTCTTTTCCTCTGCCAGAGGAGAGGTCATTAGTTCACAGACTGATCTGAAATAATCATTTTGAATGCAGAGTGTTGTGTAATCTGCACATATTAGAGAACGATGCAATGTTAGAAAAAACACTATATACCTGAAAATAAAAATATGAGAACATTTTCTTTGCTGCTAATCTTCTAGTAATTATTCATAGTACAAAACCAATTCATTATATCATATATTTTTTTTTCACTTCAGTGTCTCTTTAAGAGAGACGATACCTTAATATTGTGTTCAGTTTAACCACTTTACCCCCCGCGGTACGAATTTCTCCGTCCCTTTTTTCCCCCCTAAAAAAACAAGGGACGGAGAAATCCGTACCTTCCGCGCTACCGCTGCTGTCCGCGCTCCCGCCGCTCGTGCACGCCGCCGCCCGCTCGCCCGGAGATCAATGAACGGGAAAATCCATTCCCGTTCATTGATCTAAGCCCCCGCAATGATCTGCTGCTTCTTTGAGAAACAGCGCGATCATTGTGATCTTCCCAGCCTGGTAGTGCTTCCTGTAAGCGTCCTTCCGGACACTTACAGGTCCCATGTAAACAAACTCACTGTGGCCATCTTGTGGCCAAATAGTAAAACTACACCCTAAAGCATTTTACATATACAAATACATTCGTTTTACACAAAAAATTTACGCATTACCGCCCACACTCCCCAATTTTTATTTTTTGTAATTAAAAAAAATACAATAAAAAAAAACATAAATAGTTACCTTAGGGACTGAATTTTTTAAATAATTTATGTCATGAGGGTATAACACTGTTACTTTATAAACTATGGGCTTGTAATTAGGGATGGATGCAAAACTGAAAAAAATGCACCTTTATTTTCAAATAAAATATTGGCGCCAAGCATTGTGATAGGGACATAATTTAAATGGTTTTATAACCGGGACAAATGGGCAAATACATTTCATGGGTTTTAATTACAGTAGCATGCATTATTTAAAAACTATAATGGCCGAAAACTGAAAAATAATAATTTTTTCCCACATTGTTTCCTATTTTCCCATTAAAACACATTTAGAATAAAATAATTCTTGGCATAATGTCCCACCTAAAGAAAGCCTAATTGGTGGCGAAAAAAACAAGATATAGTTCATTTCATTGCGATAAGTAATAATAAAGTTATAGACGAATGAATGGAAGGAGCGCTGAAAGGTGAAAATTGCTCTGGTGTTCAAGGGGTAAAACTCCTCAGTGGTGAAGTGGTTAATCACCATGTGGAACAAGAGCTTTTGACAGCTTTAAAGCAAACCTGATTACCACCTCCACTTTAACCCATCTGCCAAGTGCTCATACCTTATGGTTATACTGTATTATCTTGGGTCAGTTTGCTATTGTATCATTTCTAGTGTGTGGTGTACCTAGCACCCGACCGGTGTATGGCCTACCTATGGGAGGACCTCCTCACCATTGAATCCATGACAAGCGCAGCTAGGGAATCATTTATCACTTCTAATACTGGAGAAGAAAGTGGAAGGGAATATCACAGAGCAGACACTGATGTTGAACCAGTATTTAGGGATATCTTCAAAACCTATAAAGAATTCACAAGATCAGCATGGGAAGTGGCGAGTTTTAATGTGTATTAAAAGGAGAACATAACAGTACGGGGCCTAAGAAACGTAGTAAAGCCTCATTCACATACTGATGATATAGAATTCATGACTGGGTGGGATGAACTTAAAACCAAACAGAGTTTGGAGCAAATGCAACATTTACATGACTACGAATTAAAATATTCTGAGAAAGTGAGAGAAAAACTCTTGAGCGAACAGAAAGTTTATTAGAACTGTCAGGTCACCCAGACTTTGAGAGATTTGAGACGAAACTTCAAAGTAAAGTTAACACATACACAGAGGAGATTAAGGCTTCGATTCATCAAGACTTATCGAATTGGTTAACGACAGTTCAGTAAAATACCGAATTCGTTAAGTTGATTTCAGGTTTCATCAAATTTATCTACAGCTGTTAGCGAGCATTCGGTAAGAATTCGGTAATCATTCGTTAGTGATGCGTTAAAACGGAAGAAAGTGCAATTCATGAAGATGAAAGTGGGCGTGGTTTGGCGTTAAATTTAGGATTAGTTATCTCTTTCACTGCTCTGTTATTCCTGTCAGATCATTGCTGACAGAGAAGATGGAGCCATTTGAAGTGGTTATGTATCAGCTGAAAGTGATTCAAAGGCGCAGAAGGGCAAGAATAAGGTCTAGAACCATATCAATTTTATAAAGAATAGATTTATTTGCTATACCAGGACATCTGCATTTCTTTTTGAATCCTCTTGTAAGAGAACATGGGCAGTGCCAGGGTTAACTAAATTGCTAGCTGCACTATATTTTTTTAGAATAGACTCCTATCAAGCCGCAGCTGGCGAAATTGTGGGATTGTCCGAAGCCACTTCCAGAATCCTGGTCCAGGTGTTAAGCCCTATTCGGAATGTTGCTATGTGGTGTTCAAAGGACTGCCTTTTTACCCACAATTCCATGGGAATCTTATGGCCTTGTGTTAAATTACCGCTGTAAAATGGAAATATCGACACGTTACTGAATTGTTATCGAATTCACACCGAATGCGGAAAAACCTTGATGAATACAACTAGAAATCGATAAACTTTGAATTCGGTAATTTAACAAACTGGAAAAAGTTATCTAAAAAGACAATGATGAATCGAGGCCATGGCTGCTAACCAGAGTGTGATAGGCTGAGAGGAGAGCTTGGAGAGGGTGTGTAAAGCTTCTGCCCATCACAAGCAGTGCTGCACATTCCGCACATTCCAGCCTGAGCCCGACAGAGGAAAGAAGATAAGATTTATTACAGAGGCAGTGCAACTAGAAAAGGCTGCAGTATGCCAGAGCACATTAGAACAGGTATAGGAACTTATAGGATAGAACAAATAAGGCTCAAAATGTTGTTACAGAGTCTCTTTAAGAATAATAAAGTGTATAACTGGGCTGAGAAAACCAAACCTGTTGAGGCTCATTCATACCAAAATAGAGAAATCTCAGACACTGAAACCCAGTCAGGGAGTAATAAGGACAGAAACACAAGAAAACAACATAAAGTCAGACCCAATAGACCAACAAACCAACAATCTAGATCTCGTAACCAACAAACCATTTTTTTAGAGATAACCCCAAAGATACCCGGCTCACAATGTGTAGATACCCCAGAAACACTGAACACAGCAGCCAAACAGGCCCTAAGAGATCGCAAAGATGGAGGTACACTGGCCAAAAAAGAGGCAAGACAAACCATCAATGGTAAATGCAACTGCAAATGAGACGCAGACACAGATGCGGGTTATCAACTTGTCCACACACGCTTTGTCCTCCACACAGATATCTCTTCTCACTAAGGGACTTTCTTTTGTACCCACAGCTATATTTGATGCGTTTGAATGGGTAAAGGATGTTAATGTATTTGCACGTAAGCTAGCCTTGGTGAAGATGTTTGAGACTAGAAACGCAAAAGAAAAGAAATCGTTTAAAAATGAAAAGGAAGCTCTAGAGGCACTTGAATTACTTAGAGAAAATACAGAGGGTACACCTGAACTAGCACCACCTAGTGGAATAAAGAAAAAAAGCACATATTGTCCCTCACTGAACCAGTACCCCCAAATATATACATTCGTTGATATGGTCACTAGGGCCCTGAGAAGACTGGAAGTGGAAACACACAGGGTAGCCCTAACAGACAATCTTAGTGGGGAAGAAAGGAGGGCTCTTGAAGCACTTAGAAAAAATGACCAAATAATCATAAAACCAGCAGACAAAAGGGGTACATCCCCGCTATTTTTAAAAATCATACACTGATGCTTGAAAGTTTGTGAACTTTTAAAAATGGTTTATATTTTTATATGAATGTGGCCTAAAACAACAACATTTGATTTTAAACAAGTTGTAAAAGTAGATAAAGAAAACCTAGTTAAATAAAATCTAGTTATCTATTATATTCAGTGGTGTACTATTGAAAAAATGTTAGAATAAAATATCTGCATGTGGCAAAAGTAAGTGATATGGAGACTGCCATCTTCATTCCATTATAAACAATGCCAGTTGCATAGCTGTAATGTTGAGCTTTTGACTTTACTTGAGTCACACACCTGCAACAAGCATGCAGTCAGTGGAGTCAGACCAGAGTCAAAACATCTGATCTGCATGCTTATTCTATTAGAGGAAGAGCATCCTCACAGAAGCCCAACAACTGACATTGTTTATTAGAGAATGAAGATGGCAGCCCCTGTATTCTTCTTACTTCAGGTTCCCTGTAAGATTATCCTACAACTTGAAGGTGAAGTCAGTCTGATGTTTTCAATCAGAGGTATAACAATCAAGTGTGAGTTAGAGGCTCTAGAGGACGGGGCCCTAGCAAAGCCCATTCATACAATCTTTCATGCATCACTGTGTGGAGTAATCTTCAGATCTCCAAAAATGTGCTGTTATTTAACCTCCTTGGTGGTATTCCCGACCCAGGCTTGAGGTGAAAAAAAGATGCTGAGAACGGTAATCCTGAGCCTTGGTAGGGGTAGACGCCAGGAGGTATGTGCAGACAATGCAGCGGATAAGTGTTTGTAACTCACTTCCCCCAGGATCTAGACATTCGCAGCCCGTCTTCTTCCAGTCCTCAGAGGCTCTCCTTCCCTAGGGTAAGATCGCCGTCTGTCACTTGATGACAGGTGACAATCTCACCATAGGGTTAGAGCGCCACCTGGAGGACAGAAGGGAGAATTGCAGCTCTGATTCCTGGGGAGGTGTATAATGTGCAGGGGCTGCTGCAAATCTCTGCGGTATAAATGTGTGTAGGTGTAACTTTACTATTTGGCTACAAGATGTCCTCGCACATTACTTCTTATTGCACACTTATAGTACGCTAAATAGGAAGTAATGCGTGAATGCATCTCACTGATGACGGCGATGATTCACACGGGGACGGAGATTAACCATCTTGGCGATATGGACGAGTTAAGCTCGACCATACTGCCGTTGCAAAAAACGGTAATGACGAGCTGAGCTCGTCATGTTGTTGCTGCCACTCACTGCTGCGATCGGCGGCGCCTTCGCTGCATCCAGCAGCTTGTGTCGGCTCTGCGGGCTGTGTCCGTCTCCCTGTCTCTCTGTGCGGCCTGATGCCCGGCAATCCAACATGGCGATCCCCAGCTCCTTCCTGTGATGCGGATCATGCGCCCCTGCTGGCCGGTGCATGAATTACATCACAAAGTTACATCATTACACAGCCACAGTAATCCAATCATGTTATAGTAATTCAAAGTTGTTAGCAAAACACCTGAGCACAGTTAAATATGCTTGGCTGTTACTGGTTATTCCTCTTTCAGAATCCATCAGAGTACATTGCTAGTTGCTTGCCAGCTCAGCTTTTGTGATTTCCGTGCTTTGATTCGATTTCCTGCTTTAGCCATACAGTGTTGCGGTATAGTCTTGATAAACACTGCTGTAATTGCTGTGTGATTGTCTTTGCAGCAGATTTTTTTTTTGTCGCTGACCTTCGTCTGACCCCATAACCTGCATAGGGTCATGGCCTCAAGTTCCCAGAGGCGTCTGACCAGGCGCTGCTCGATGTGTTAGAGGACAGTGGTAATGATGTCAAGTCTGTGGCTGAGGAATCTACCGACAGTCACGTTCCTGGGGACCTGTCATCAGAGACCGAGGCCACGAGTGACAGCGACACAGAGGGGCCAGTAGGTTTGCGCACTTGGTGTGAGCTGGAAAATCTGTCGCAGGCTCTGCCACCTAAGTTAACTTTCACTGGGGTACCTGGGCAGAAGTCCGACTGTGACCACAGCCTGCTGGCCTACCTGAAACTCTTCCTGACCGAGGATGTCATCCAGATGGTTGTATAGGAGACCAACCGCTACGCAGCGCAGCAGCAGGGTGCTCCTCTAAGCAGGTTCTCCAGGAGCAGGAAGTGAGAACCTGTCACCAGGGATGACATCTGGCTGTTCCTGGGCCTCATCTTCCTCCAGGGAGTGGTCGGGAAGCCGCTACAGAAGTGGTACTGGACTACGAACAAGATGATCGCCACACCATTCTTTGGTTCTGTGATGCCGGAGTACTGCTACACCCTCATCATGAAGTACCTGCACTTCACCAACAACAAGGACTTTGATGAGGCCACCCATCCCGCTCCCAACCTGAAGAAGATCTGGGACATCTACCAGCTGATTGTAGGCAATTTCCGGAATGCCTACACACCGGATAGAGACATCACCATCGATGAGTCTCATGACCTACAAAGGTAGACTCAGCTGGGTGCAGTTCATTGCATCAAAAAGGGCTCGCTTTGGGATCAAGTCCTTTATGCTTTGCGAGGCCCAGTCCGGATACATCTGGAACTCTGTGATGTACACGGGCAAAGGCACCAAGTTTGCTCCACTGTAAAGTAAGTATGGGAGTGCTACCTCATCCGTGCTCACTCTCATCGTGCCTTTGTTGGACCAGGGGTATTGTCTGACCACGGACAATTTCTACACCTCCCCTGAGCTGTATGAGCATCTCATCCTGCACAAGACGGATGCTTATGGCACAGTGAGGCCCAACCGAAGCCAAATGCCACCAGCCTTTTATGCCAAGAGGTTGAAGAAGGGAGAAGTTTTTGCCTGGCAAAAGGGGAAAATGATGGCTCTGCGGTGGAAGGACAAAAGGGACGTTTGCATCCTCAGCACGGTGCACAACGCTGCTACTGTGCACACCACTACCAGAGGTAGCAGAGAGGTGGACAAGCCCCAAGCAGTGTTTGATTACAATCACACCATGGGAGGTGTGGACAGGGCTGATGCGGCCATGACCTTCTACACGGCTGTCCGCAAACAGCAGAAAAAATATTATAAAAAAAATTTCAGGCACCTCCTTGAACAATGCCTCTGGAATGCGTATGACCTTTTAAAAAAACGCAGTGGAAGGCCTGTACTTCACCATGACTTTGTGTGGCAATTGTGTGAAAACATATATTTGAAACACCCCCCACCGGAGTCAAGTAGATTGGGGCGCAGAGCATCTTATGTTGTAAATCCAGAAAGACTTACTGGACGCCACTTTGTGGAATATCTGCCAGCGACCGCACACAAGCAACAACCGACAAGAAGGTGTGTGGTCTACTGCGCCAAAAAAAGCCCTGATGGGAAAACAAATCCGGAAGAAGACCCGCAATTATTGCCCGGACTGTGATGTGGCACTTTGTGCAATCCCTTGTTTAATGGTGTATCACCAAAGGAGGTGTTTTAGGGGTAAACAACCTATACTGTATTTGTTTTTCTGCCTCCACATATTTCTGCATGTATTAAAAATGCAAGATATTTCTGTTTGTGATTAACCTCCTGAGCGATAATCCCGAGCTGAGCTCGGGGTATATCGCGCAGGAGGATTTCTCAGGCCCTGGTGGGCCGATTTGCATAATTTTTTTTTTGTTACACGCAGCTAGCATTTTGCTAGCTGCGTGTAACTTCCGATCGCCGCCGCTCGCCGCCGATCCGCCGCCGCTCGCCGTGCAGCCCCCCCCCCCCCTCCCCGACCCCTTGCGCAGCCTGGCCAATCAGGCCAGGCAGCGCTGAGGGGTGGATCGGGACTCCCTCTGACGTCACGACGTCCAAGACGTCGGTGACGTCATCCCGCCCCGTCGCCATGGCGACCGGGGAAGCCCAGCAGAAAATCCCGTTCTGAACGGGATTTCCTGCTTACTCTGATCGCCGAAGGCGATCGGAGTGGGTGGGGGGATGCCGCTGCGCTGCGGCTATCATGTAGCGAGCCCTGGGCTCGCTACATGATTTAAAAAACAAAAAATTTAAAAAATAGTGCTGCGCCACCTCCTGGGCGATATAATTGTATCGCCCAGAGGGTTAATAAATGTTATTTTATTTTTTGACAAGATTTTGTGTTTGACACTTTTATTATACTCATAATGTATACTAAACTCTTGCTTGACTCATTTTGGTAAGTTACAGGAAAGATGGTTATGAAATTTAATTGAACCACTTTTTGCACGGAAATCCTGGGGAAATTGAACGCCAGGGTGGTTAACTGCGTTCCCATTCATTCATATCCCCTGTAATGATTGGTGGCGAGAACGCGAGTGCATATTGGCAAGGGACGTAGTTCCTACATCCCTGCGAGGTAAAGTGGGAAACTGCAGGAACGTAGTTACTTATCCCGGGGGAGAGGAAGTGGTTAAAAGGGTGCATTTTCACTATGGGCATTGTGTTACTTAAAAATGTTACTTATCAACTCACTGCCTATACAATAATTTAGGCATGTTCACACCTCTGAGTGATGTAGAGATAAGAACATGCCCATACGTTTATATGGAACAGAAGTTCACATGCGATATTAATGTGTAAGTGACAATGTGTTAGGACATCACTACTTCTTTATAACAGGCTCCTATGTGGTAGTTGGATGGGTGGTTTTATAATTAATGTTACCCACTAAGGCTACATATAGACGCTAGATGAAATCCAGCATGTTTACAGCAACTCCCAAGTGCAGTGTTACCCTGTGCACTGTCCTTCTTACCCGCCCACCAGATGCCATTCCTTTTCCGCTGAGTCTCTCTCCCGATTCTTGTCCCCTCCACATATGGCAGGCCAGGCTGCTCACAAACTGCACAAGTCCAGTAAAAGGAAGTGCTTGTGCAAAAGTTCTTCCTTTTAATTGAGGCGCGCAGGGAATATATGTTGGACTGGGGGGGGGGGGGGGGGGGGACATCGGACCCTGGGGCCGACGGAGAATGACAATTGCTAATAGTAAGACAGATTTGCTTAACTGAGAAAATGTTTTAGTCAGTTGAGGTTTGCTTTAATAACCAAAGCTCCCCAGCATGGTAAGAATCAAAATTAACTTGAAATCTTGTGTAGCGAAAATTACATAAAGACAAATGTATACCTTTCATCCTACGGATTAGAGTTCCATAGCCCATATCATACTGGTATGCAAACACAAATCCTAACGGTATTACAGGAACAAACAAAGCCGGTTTCTTCCCTTTAATGGCCCTGTATATGTACAAGAATAGAATGAGTTAGACAATGCCTTCATAGGTGCTAATTGTATAATCAGAACAGGATTTGGTTATTAAGTGTCACATTTTCATTAACATTTTTTGTTTAAAACCCCGACCTGTATAAAATAAGGGCGAACACAATGCATGCTCGAATGTGACAATGCATGCGTTCCTGGCGCACAACATGCACATCACGATGTATGCAACTGTAAAACAATAGAGCCCGAAAAAGAACTGTATATGTTGAGCAATAAAATGTTTCTGGCCACGTTACATCACAACACATGGGAACTAAGGACTTTCATATTACCATGCAGATTAAGCACAAACACTATGTGCAGTGCAACATAAGCAACAGCTGTTACACCGTTGTACAATCAAGATTGTATCATTGATGGGCACCTTTCATAATACTGGGGGCCTGCAGCATATACCACTAAGGAGTTTAGCAAACAAAATCTACATCTTAATCCACCATTAATGCTTTGGAACCATCATGCACCTTACCCACAAAATCATATATAAAACCTTTCCTCCATGCACAGATCTATACATACAATCTAAAAACTTGCAGTTCTCTGGTGTCCAGTGGTTCCCTCCTTCCTCCCCCATATAGCTTCCTTAGTGTCTAGTGGCTCCCTCCCTCATATACCTTTCCTGGTGCCTAGTGGTTCCCCCTCCCCATATAGCTTACCTGATGTTTAGTGACACCCCCCCCCCCCACCACAACCTTATAGTTTCCCTGGCCTCTAGTAGATCCATCCTCCCCCATATGATTTACTTGGTGTCCAATGGTGCCCCCTTCCATCCCCTATATAGCTTTCCTGGTGTTTAGTGGTTACCTCCTCCCTCTCCCTAAGTTACATGTTTCCAGGACTAACAACCGGAACCGGGCTAATGAGGAGAGGAACGGACAACACACAGAGGTACAGTATATGAATCTAGCATGAACATTCTTCTGTGCTTACCTCAGGTAGTACATTAAAGCATCATTTCCTCATATAACATTGACTGAAGGTCACCAAGTTTGCATGCTGAGCTTCAGGCATTAATGAATGTACCGTATATACTAGAATACAAGTTGACCTCGTGTATAAGTCAACTCCAATATTCAACCCTCTTAAGCTGGAATTTTTTATTGACTCAAGTATAAGTCTACCCAGCAAAATTAATGGCTGCACTTGGGGCTCAGGAGGGGTTAATGACTGCACTGCATACAGTTTTGCAGCCATCAATGCTTCCTCCAGGCCTCCAAGTGCTGCAA
This sequence comes from Hyperolius riggenbachi, assembly GCF_040937935.1. Taxonomy (NCBI): domain Eukaryota; kingdom Metazoa; phylum Chordata; class Amphibia; order Anura; family Hyperoliidae; genus Hyperolius; species Hyperolius riggenbachi. The sequence continues at coordinate 406,852,890 of NC_090646.1, read as the reverse complement.
TTATTCTCTCCCTTTTATGCAGCCCAGTATCTCCAGCTGCCCCTTTTCTTGTTACCGTATATACTCGTGTATAAGCCGAATGTGGGGGTCTCGTCTTATACACGGGTCAATACTTTATGTAGATCCCCTCTGGGTGCCCCCTGCAAATATGCCCACTTCCTTTCACCCCTGCCTGGCTGGAGCGGCATGTACCGTAAGTACAATCAAATACCTTGTTGTATCTCCCCTCCCAGTGCGCCCGGTATAGACCTCCGTTCCCCTCCTTCTTCCAGTCCGGAGTGGCATGTACGTGTCGGCTGAATCCCAAACCTCCTTCGGGCCGATGCAGAGAGCGCAGAGCGGAGTTTTAAGTTATTGGTCCACGCCGCCGGGATTCCGCGTTAGCTTGCTTGTCTCAGTATATTTCCTATGATGCCCTCTAGTGGCGCCTCTCATCACGTGTGCCAGTGCTGGGCGTCATAGGAAATAGACTGCGACAGGCAAGTTATCAGGAATCCCGGCGCCGTGGACCGGTAACTTAAAGCTCCACTCTGTGCACTCTGCAATTGCCGGAAGGAGGTTTGGGACTCAGCCGACACGTACATGCTGCTCCGGACTGGAAGGAGGAGGGGAACGGAGGTCTATGCCGGGCGCACTGGGAGGGGAGATACAACAAGGTATTTGATTGTACTTACGGTACATGCCGCTCCAGCCAGGCGGGGGTGGAAGGGAGCGGACATCTATGCCATGGTATTGGATTGTACTTACATACCGCTCCGATCTGGCAGGTGGAGGGCACTATGACCTTACAGCACCGTATATGATTCACTGCCCTGGCCCTGTCTGCATGGAGTTTCAATGTTCTCCATGTGTTTTCATAGGTTTTATCTGAGAACTCCTGTTTCTTCCTGAAAACATAATTGTAGGTTAACTAATGTCTCTCCAAACTGATCCCAGACAGTTACCTGACTATGCAAGGGGCATTAGATTAGAAGCTGTTTTGAGAGACATGCATTTTTTTGTGTATAGTCTGCAAAGTGCTGAGGAAAATGTCCTCATTATTGCAAATTTCAGCCACCCAAGCAACCCCCAGGCTACCACTTTCATACCCCCGGCTTATACATGAGTCCATCATTTTTTCCATGTTTTTAGGGAAAAGTTGGGGGGTTGGCTTATACGCAGGTCGGCTTATACACGGGTATATACGGCAATTGCTGTGGCCAGGTCAGACCTGTGTTTTATTGGTATTTTCTTTCCTCAAAGTATCACTTACCAGAGGATAAATTGGTGCAAATGGGAATGTCACTTTTAGTACACACATTACTCAGTGTGCTCAGTGTTCCCCGTGGCTCGTGTATAAGTCGACCTCTATACTTTTATGAAGTGAATCAGACCTAAATTTCTAGACTTATACTCAAGTATATACAGTACATTTTAAATCATAGTTTCCTTGGGTACAGTTTGAAGCCTAATAGTTTTTGACAAGTGATGAAGGATGAATGGAACCGCTGGCAATCACATTTATTGCAACTTTTAATTGTGTTACAAAATCTACAAGCAATTTGATTGTCAGGAGGGCTGGCTGTTCCCTCCCTCATTGTGCTACATTGAACTGCTACCTATTGGTCAGAGGACACTACATGCAATTTAGTTACATGTGTCCTGCAGCCTACGCTCATTTGCACTTTCCTCTGACCGTAGTGCCAACGTGTATACTCCTTTATAGCATAATAGTTTGTGAAACTACTAGACTGTAACGTACAGATCTGCTTATAAGCTTCCACCGGCCATCCCCCATATTATCTCACTTAGCAGGTTTACCCTCATCCATCTGTTTCATTATTTTCTATCTCTCTCTCTCTCCCCTTCAAGCTTAGTGTTTATCCTCTTAAGGACCACAGGCTTACACCCCCCTAGTGACCAGGCTATTTTTTACAATTCAGTGCTCTGCAGCTTTAACAGCTCGCTGCAGAGCTATACAACTTAGCACACAAATGGATATCCCCCCCCCCCCCTTTTCTGCCCACCACAGAGCTTTCTGTTGGTGGGCTCTAATCGCTGCTACTGACTTTTTTTTAATTAATTTTGCTGTGTTTTTTTTTTTAAATAAACGTCTTTTTTCTTTATTCCCTCCCCCCCCAGAACCAATTAGGGTGATCGCCTCTCATGTTGAGCCTATCCAGGGGACAGCCAAGTGACAGGGCTGTCCCCAGTACAGCGCTGCACAATGAAAAGAAATGCCGTTTCTTTTCTTTTTAGTCTGCCAGCCGCAATCGGCGTTGCCAGACTGTTGACTGAGCAGAGTCCTCCCCAAGGACTTGTTGCTAATTGGCGTTAGGAGGTCCTGGGGGAGCCACCTTGCGGCTGATTAAATCGGCGTTAGGCGGTCGTAAGGTGGTTAAAAAAAATCCCTATTCAACAGAGTGAAGCCACTTCCAGTCACATGCAAGTCATCTTTTGCATACAGGTTTTACTGAAAGTAAACATCAGCTCACTGCTCTAGAGACCAAAATATTTCCCTCTAGCATCAAGTTTAAGGGCCTATTTCCACTACACGCGGATTCTGGATGCAGAAAACTGACTCCAATGAATGCCTATGGGAAATCTGCATCAGAAAAATCGCGTTTAGTGGAAACATACCCATAGGCATTCATTGGAGTCAGTTTTTCTGCACCCAGAACCCGCATGTAGTGGAAACAGGCCCTCAAAGAGACTCTGAAGTCTCTTTTTTCCCCTTATTTTCTCATACCCGCTTGTTAAGCGTTAATGCCTAAGTGAAATCCCCGCGGCAGATGACAGATTTATAGTTGAGGATTAGCCCTGCAAAGCTACTGGGCTCGCAGGGATTTACTTCCTCAATGAGGCAGAGTTTTAGGCTGTAGCTCTGCCTCCTCCACAGTCAAGCTCTGCGAATCGCTGCCTCTCCCCGCCCCTCTAGGTCTTCTTTCACTGAGAGGGGCAGGGAGAAGGCGGAGACCCGCGGAGATTGATTGCGGAGAGGCAGAGCTACAGCTCAAAGCTCAGCCTCTCCAGGAAGAAAAGCCCTGCGAGCCAGGGCAGCATGATCTGAGACCAGCAGGGTAATAGAACTTTGCAGGTCGCTTCCAAGGTAATAAATCAACCATCGGCCGCGGGGATGCGTCGATTTAACTCCGGCATTAACTCTTAACAGGCGGATATGAGAAGATCTGTGAAAAAAAGAGACTTCAGAGTCTCTTTAAGGTTTATAGACATGCTAGATGAAACTCGACCAAGGCTATGATAACAACATAATCTCCCGTGTTGTACATGGCATAAGCAGAGTTCCAGACATCGTCTTAGTGGCCTTTTCTTTTGTCTTACAGCTTAGTTCTTTCAACTGAAGATCTTCCATCTTCCCTGTATACCATCATTGGTTTCAAAATATACCAGGAAAGCTAGGTCATGGCCAGCTCCTTCTACCACGATAAACCTCTTGATCTACCACTTTAACATCTCTCAGCCAATCTCTTACAAATTAGCTTAATTGATGTTTTATTTTGTTATGAGGAAGGCTACTGTATTAAAACAAAATCCAGGAGGTTTCTTGATTTAAAGCCTATTTTTTTTTGTATACTTTCCAAGACAGTAGCAGCAAGATTTGGTATTATATTGCACTGATCAAATGTGTAATAAAAATATACAAACCCTGCTGTCAATCCAAGAGCTGCCAAACTGAAAAAAGTGCCATAATACTTAAGGAACTCCCGGGTCCAAGCAATCTGCATGGCCATCTGCCTTTCCCGCATCTGATTTTGCATCTGGATTTGTCTCTCCAACTACAGGAGAATAAAAAGAAAAACAATAAAAAGCAAACTCAGTTATGAGAAGCAAAATGCAATTTCCCTACTTCTGTAGCAGCACAAAATTCATCCATCCATCAGTACACACATTATTATCCACTAAGTGGAGCAATTTGTACATAAACCTATTATAAAAGGTTAGAAAGGTGTGCACAACTATGTCTACATATGTGCATATCAATCTTAAAGAGTTTCAGGTGGACTTTGAATAACCTATAATTATATATATATATATATATATATATATATATATATATATATATATATATAAAATTGTGAACAAGGTTTTAGAAAATTATATTAATCAATCTTGCTGACATGCTTACAGCTCCAAGCACATTAACCATTTCATGACCCAAGATTGTATATTTACAACTGACTACAGATGTTTGTGTTTCAGTGCTTTTTACATTTTCTTATAACAGAGAGACTGATGGTGGGCAGACGTGAATAATTATTGGAAGAGGTCAAAAGATACTGAAAAATATTTCATCACAGGTACTGCATATAAGACCAATGGCTGTTTATAGTGTTGAATTAAAGTTTGTGAACACTTTTGTATTATATATATTTTAGCATAAAAATATGATATTTCTTACTGCAAGTCTTTACTAGAAATATGATTTCTATTAAACAAATAAGTAGAAAACATTATTTTTGTTAGTTTACTTATTGAGGAACATGGTCCACAGTTGCGTTTGTGTGTGGCAAAAGTATAGCAACCTCTTAAGTCAACAGCTAGTTTAAAAGTGAAACCAAAGACTGAGTCAGGTTTTAGTCAATGGGATGATAATCAGATGTGAGGGTAGGGCGCCTTACCTTATTCAAAATACTTAAATATGGGTCTCTTCTCTAGCCAGGTCTTTTCCCTAAGGCTGCTTACACACAGGGACGTTACAGGCGCACATTAGTGCAGCCTGTAACGCTCCCCCAACGCACAGCAATGTAACACAAGTGGGCTGTTCACACTGCCCACGTTGCGTTACATGTAACGCTGCACGTTCTTCCGAAAGTGCAGCATGCTATAGCGTTACAGCGGCTTAAGCCGCGTTAGACTGTTTGCACATGCGCAGTCATGTTGGGGAGGAGCGGGGAGCGGCCAGGCACATGGCTAATGAATATTCACTGCACGTTGTGACGTGCAGTGTTTACTTCCTGGTGCGGCCGCTCTGTGCGGCGATTGGCCGGCGGGACCATGTGATGCCGCATGCGTCGAAGAGTACGCATCACGGACGCCAGAGTGAGCTGCACAATGCGGCTCACTCTGACGTCCACATCGAAGAGCACCAGGCCTTGCGTTAGGTGCTTGTTATGCGACCTTAACGTAGCACCTAATGCGACCTCTTAGTGTGCAAGTAGCCTAAAACACAGGTTTGTTCATTACCCAAACAAAGGAGATACCGGAGGGCCTATCAAAAAGTTATTAAGTTATTGATGTTTTACGAGGCTGGAAAAGGACACTATTTCTAAAGAGTTGGGACTTGTTCTTATTTGAGGGAGGTCATGTACAAATAGTGACAACTCAACACTATTGCTATGTTCTTGAGAAATAGTGAAGCAACAAAGATCACATTAAAGGTGGCCACACATGATATAATAAAATGATCAGATTTTACGACAAATCGATGAAATAGATCAGATTTCCTGAAAAATCGAAAGCTTTTTTTAAATTCGTTCAAGAAATCTGATCGTATTTCCCATTTTTATTTGGTCAAAGTTGATCAGGATTTTTCTGACCAATTTTTATGAACACCCAAATAATTTTATCAGAGTTTCCAATCATCATAAGTGAGAAAAATTGAACATGTGTGTGGTACATTGGTCAGATTTTTGAAATGTTACAATCAGTCAGAAAAATGTATTGCAATTCTTGAATTGAACAGATATTTAAAAAAAAAATGTATGGTGTGTGGCCACCTTAAAGGGACACTTAAGTAAAAAAAAATGAGTTTTACTCACCTGGGGCTTCCAATAGCCCCCTGCAGCTGTCCGGTGCCCTCGCCGTCTCCCTCCGATCCTCCTGGCCCCGCCGCCAGACACTTCCTGTTTCGGTGACAGGAGCTGACAGGCTGGGGACACAAGTGATTCTTCGCATTCCTGGCCACAATAGTGCCATCTATGCTGCTATAGCATATAACATATACCATATAGCAGCATAGAGGGTGATAATGTGTCTGGGAACGCGAAGAATCACTCGCGTCCCCAGCCTGTCAGCTCCTGTCACCGAAACTGGAAGTGGCTGCCGGCGGGGCCAGGAGGATCAGAGGGAGACGGCGAGGGCACCGGACAGCTGCAGAGGGCTATTGGAAGCCCTAGGTGAGTAAAGCTCATTTTTTTGTTTGACTTAAGTGTCCCTTTAAGAGCAAGATGTGTAATAGTCCAAGGTGTCTCAAAATACCCCAGCAACTTATGGTCTCTTGCAGTTGTGAATGTCAGTGTTCACAAGCCACTGATCAATGTGTATAGCAGGAACCTTGCAGCTCTTCTACAGTTTGTTAAAAGGATACAGGAGTACATAAATATTATGCATCTTAGATCACATAACCCACCAGAGGAACCGAGGGTTAATCACTTGACCACATAGTAAATAATTGTTAGTCTAATCTAATTCATGTTCCATTTTGGATGTCCCAATACAAATAAATATGAGTAGGAAAATACTGGATTAATAGGACTTTAGAGGGGACTTAATAATTATAGTAAATACACATTTGTGTAGTAGGTTATTTGTTTTCATTAAAAAGTATATATATTACAAACAACATACAGTCACACAGACATGCAAAAAAGAAACCTGAGTGTACACTGCTTGCCACTTTATAGTATATATGCATACATTAGTCTACAATCATAGACCTACAAATATACTTTAGGAAGTAATAGGGGGGTCTGTTTCCCAATACGAAAGTGTATATAAATCTGATCTCCTCACAGTCTCAGATAGGAGAAGTCATCCCTAATACAACGAATAGAAAACAACAACAAAAAAGATTGACTATGGTCAAGTAACCTGAAAGGGCTGCAGTTCATACAAGATGGAAGTCCATCTATATGTATAAGGCAGTGTTGGGGCTATCCTTAAATAATACTCTGCGGTGATGCCATTTAAAGAACTCATTTTGAGCCGGTAATATTGTTTTTGAACCTTATCACACTTTTGCAATATCCACTATTTCTGGACTGATAGCTGTTAGGATAAATATCACTGAAACCATAAAAACTAGTTGACTAATTATTCCCACAAAGGAAATAAGAAAATGGTGTAACTGTTCCCAATATCACATCTTTGGAAATAAGCAAAATAATAATTAAAAATTATTAAACATAATTTCAGTATGGCAAAGAGGGAGTGAAAAACACACTGATCATATAAACACACTGATCATCTTAACTACCGGTAATGTACTGCAAGAAAACAATTTTCAGAACCTTTCTAAATGTTTCAAAGTTACAATATTATTGTCGACACTAATTAAGGTTCTAAAAACGCAGTTGATTCTCAATGGAGCAGTGTACAGAAGAAGCCAAGGAAATAAATAAAAATAGCCTATAAAATAAATTAAACACTATTCCCTGAGTAAACATTTAGATAACAATGGGAGGCTTGCCAGGCAGCAATAGGAATGTTTGTGTCTCTTCAGTGACTGCTTCATACAGTCTAACTGGGACAAATGGCATAGTTTTATTGAAGCAATTTTGGAGAGCACAAAATGTCATAGAGAGCAATGATTTAAAGCACACCTTGAAGCAAACCTGAAGTGAAAATAAACGTATGAGATAATGAATGAATGCGCAGTACAGCTAAGAAATAGAACATTAGTAGCAAAGAAAAGAGTCTCATATTGTTTTCCAGTACAGGAAGAGTTAAGAAACTTCAGTTACCTATGCAAAAGAGCTTCTCTGAGCTCTTCGACCCAATTTTTGACCCAATTCAACAAATTCATTTCAGAATTTGTTTGAGCTAGTACTGTCTCATAAGAATTATCAAAAGCAAAAATGTTACCTTTTGCAGGATAAATAATGCAAAAATAAATTTGATAAAGCAACTCAAAAAAATGAGAACATCCGTATGAACCTTTTATGAAAGATAAATACAAGATAAAACAGCATATGCATAATGACATTGGGAGATACTGTTACAGTATAGCAAATTGTCCATGGCAATCAATTATCTTTATTATGGGCATTGCTAGACTTTGTATACAGTCACAGCTGTAGCAGAATTTACATTAGTGTTAATGGAGTATATGCCTGCAAATATGATGTGAATATAGGAAAGTTTGCATAAGCATTACAAAAAAGTTACACAGTCCGTGTCACAAGATGTTCTAGGCACAGTTGGCTTTTATCAAATAAGGAAAAAAGAAGGTATGACCCAGTGTAATATTCATAAATTACTTTTCACTGACAACAAAATACACATATAACATCTTTCTTTCTATTTGCTTGTTATGGCAAGGGCAAAGTAGATAATATATGTGTTATAAGCTTTGTTCCATTTACACGATGAGCAGGTGGACCAGCGCACGGGAGTCAAATCACTCAACCAGCTCAATCATTTTTATTGGGCATACTTGTGTAGGAGCTGAACATTAAATGTAAAGAAAAGACAAATAGGGTAATTATGCCACAATGTGAGCATATATTTTCACAACAGTAAATGCATTTATAAATTCACGCACAAGCATATGGTCTTGGCCATAACAGAAAGATTATACTTCATCTGCAATATTGTGCAAAACATTACACTGCATCTTGATATGTGAGCTAGATAAAAGAAAACTTTTGTCTAGTCAAATTGAAGCAGGAAGATGCTTGTTAGTTATCCCCAAGTTTGCAGTTAGTGTCGTTTTCTGGCTCCCTCTAAAGCCTTATACATAGGAGGAGAATTCCGCATACTGTAGTTAAACAGCCTAAACATCACTGGGAGGGTGGGGTTATATACCTATACCAATATACAGCTATGTGTAGATATAGAAAGTGCTTCTCATGCTGAAACCAGCAAAACATAAAGTGGGTATCCTGAATAATTTACTGCAATCTACTATATGTCACTACAGTGCTTCTTTCTGCAAAATGGAGTACATTTTTTTATATGTTCTGTTCCAAAGCCTCTTAACTTTGTGTCTTTAGCACAAAATATGAATGAAGGTATCTCTGAGAGCAGTTTGGGCTGTTGGAAGTGTCATTTTTTACAAGCCTTACTGGAGCCAGGAGCTATTATTATTATTTATAGTATTTATAAAGCGCCAACATATTACGCACTGCTGCACAATAGATACAAGGGTTAACATCCAAGGTAGTGCATACAGGAAACTCACAACAAAAACAATATCATGCAAATTATTTGATAATAGTACTATTGTCAAAGTACTTTCACTTGTTTCAATTACAAATGCTACTGTGACTCTCTCCAAATGACTACACTGCTCCAAAAAGTAAAGTGAACACTTAAAGTGACTAAAAATCTACTCAGCAGAACTGAAAAGGCTTGGTGTTTCTTTAACAGTTTCACAGCATCAGAACTTTGTTTTTCTTACCAAAGCATCATTTTTAGCTGCATTTTTAGCTAAGCTCCACCCATCAGAGAAAACTGCCCATGCTTTTTCCCCCTGATGTTGTGCAAAGCATGATGGGATTTCCTATGTTGTTGTTCATGTTGCCTAGCAACTGGGAGGGGTGATCAGCACACAGGACACTTGGAACTGTGTCTCATGTTCCCTGTCACCTCCTTTTAACCAAAAAGATGGCTTCCCTCATGAAATCAAACATTTGCCTGTTTTTTTTTTTTAAATAGGATGGGTATGAGATTATATTACCTATCTATTTTAATTAACATAACTAATGTAACTTAATGACAGTATGTTTGTTTAGGCTGAAGTTCCTCTTTAAACAACGCAATGTAACTCGATCGTAAGTCAATCGCACTTCTGTGAAATCAAACTCTCCACTTAGGTAGCAACACTGACTGGGAATCAATTTCACATGCTGTTGTGCAAATGGAATAGACAACAGGTGGAAATTATAGGCAATTAGCAAGACATCCCCAATAAAGGAGTTGTTGCTGATGTTTGGTCACTTTTGAATGCTGGGGGTGCTTTCACTCTAGTGGTAGCATGAGACGGAGTCTTCAGCCCACACAAGTGGCTCAGGTAATGCAGCTCATCCAGGATGGCACATCAATGTGAGCTGTGGCAAGAAGGTTTGCTGTGTCTGTCAGCAGCACAGTGATCAAAAGCATGGAGGCACAACCAGGAGAAAGGCCAATACATCAGGAGACGTGGAGGAGGCCATAGGAGGGCAACAATCCAACAGCAGGACCACTACCTCTGACTTTGTGCAAGAAGGAACAGGAGGAACACTGCCAGTGCAATGCAAAATGACCTCCAGTGGGCCACAAATATGCATGTGTCTGCTAAAACTGTCAGAAACAGACTTCCTGAGGGAGGTATGAGGGCCCGACGTCCACAGGTGGGGGTTGTACTTACAGCCCAACACCGTGCAGGACGTTTGGCCTTTTCCAGAGAACACCAAGATAAATTTGCCACTGACGCCTTGTGCTCTTCACAAATGAAAGCAGATTCACCTTAACCACCCTGGCGTTCTATTAAGATCGCCAGGGCGGCTGCGGGAGGGTTTTTTTTAAATAAAAAAAAACCTATTTCATGCAGCCAACTGAAAGTTGGCTGCATGAAAGCCCACTAGAGGGCGCTCCGGAGGCGTTCTTCCGATCGCCTCAGGCGCCCAGAATAAACAAGGAAGGCCGCAATGAGCGGCCTTCCTTGTTTTGCTTACATCGTCGCCATAGCGACGAGCGGAGTGACGTCATGGACGTCAGCCGACGTCCTGACGTCAGCCGCCTCCGATCCAGCCCTTAGCGCTGGCCGGAACTTTTTGTTCCGGCTACGCTGGGCTCAGGCGGCTGGGGGGACCCTCTTTCGCCGCTGCTCGCGGCGGATCGCCGCAGAGCGGCGGCGATCGGGCAGCACACGCGGCTGGCAAAGTGCCGGCTGCGTGTGCTGCTCTTTATTTGATGAAAATCGGCCCAGCAGGGCTTGAGCGGCAGCCTCCGGCGGTGATGGACGAGCTGAGCTCGTCCATACCGCCCGGCTGGTTAAGCACATGTGACAGAAGTGAGTCTGGAGATGCCATGGAGAATGTTCTGCTGCCTGTAACATCCTCCAGCATGACTGGTTTGGCAGTGGGTCAGTAATGGTGTTGGGTGGCATTTCTTTGGGGGGGACGCACAGCCCTCCATGTGCTCGCCAGAGGTAGCCTGACTGCCATTAGGTACAGAGATGAGCTCCTCAGACCCCTTGTGAGACGATATGCTGGTGTGGTTGGTCCTGGGTTCCTCCTAAGGTAAGACAATGCTAGATCTCATGTGGCTGGAGTGTGTCAGCAGTTCCTGCAAGAGAAAGGCACTGATGCTATGGACTGGCCTGCCCATTCCCCAGACCTGTATCCAATTGAGCACATCCGGGACATCATGTCTCGCTCCATCCACCAACGCCACATTGCACCACAGACTGTCCAGGAATTGGTGGGTGCTTTAATCCAGATATGGGAGGAGATCCCTCAGGAGACCATCCCCCACCTCATTAGGAGCATGCTCAGGCGTTGTAGGGAGATCATACAGGCACGTGAAGGCTACACACACTACTGAGCCCCATTTTGACTTGTTTTAAGGACATTACATCAAAGTTGGATCAGCCTGTGGTGTTTTTTCCCCACACAAGACAAATGTTATTTGTCTTGAGCTAAATAAGCATCTCGCAACACTGAGACGCATACACAACATGGAGATGAGCTTGGATCTCACGATCCAGACACTTGATGGAACCCTTGAAGATGAGGTGGGTGGAGTAAAGCCGGAGCAAGAAGCAGAGGTAGCCGCTAGTTGGGTCACAGTTAGAAGGGGTAGGGGAAAAAGTGGCAGGGAGGCTAGTCCCGAGTTGTCCCTCACTAATAAGTATGCTTGTTTGCGTAATATTGGTGAGGACGACTCTGGAGTAGCAATGCTGCAGCAGGATGTGCTCCTTAGCAACCAAGGGGCAGACTGCTGTAACGAGAAAGGGAATAGGAGTGCAGCTAAGGCTAGACAGGTACTGGTGGTAGGGGATTCAATTATTAGGCGCACAGACAGGGTAATCTGTCGAAGAAACCGTGAATGCCGTACAGTCTGTTGCCTCCCGGGTGCTCGGGTTCGGCATATAGCGGAAAGAATTGACAGATTATTGGGTGGGGCTGGGGAAGACCCGGCTGTCATGGTACACATTGGCACCAATGACAAAGTTAGTGGGAGATGGAAGGTCCTCAAAAATGATTTTCAGGTACTTGGAGATAAACTTAAAGCAAGGACCTCCAAGGTGGTGTTCTCTGAAATACTGCCAGTGCCACGTGCTACATCTGAGAGACAGAGGGAGCTTAGGGAGTTAAATAAGTGGCTGAGAAATTGGTGTAGGAAGGAAGGGTTTGGGTTCCTGGAGAACTGGGCAGACTTTGCAGTCGGCTACAGGTTCTACAGCAGGGACGGGCTGCACCTTAATGGGGAGGGTGCAGCTGCATTGGGGGAGAAGATGGCTAAACGGTTGGAGGAGATTTTAAACTAGGATCTGGGGGGAGGCGGGAGGATAAAGTCTCAACATATAGACAAGATAAGGTAAAAAGACAGTGGGAGCCTAACATTATGGGGGGTGGAGAGGGGGGTGGGGACAGTGTAAAGATTAAGGAGGTTGGTAAAACTTCAAGTAGCCCATTTCAGGTAAACAAAATTGGTAAATGTGGTGGTAAAAATATAAAGTGCATGATAACCAATGCTCGGAGCCTTGCAAATAAAATAGATGAACTAGAGTTCATTCTGAATGACAAAGGCTATGACATTGTGGGAATAACCGAGACATGGATGGATGAAAGTCATGACTGGATAGCCAATTTAAAAGGATACAATGTGTTCAGGAGGGATAGAACAGGGAAAAAAGGTGGAGGGGTTTGTCTCTTTGTTAAGAATTCTTTTACAGCTGTCCTCAACGATGAGATGGAGGAAGATTGCGAAGATGTGGAGTCCGTTTGGGTAAATATTCATGGTGGAAATAAAAGTTGCCAATTGCTTATTGGGGTATGCTACAGACCACCTCATATTAATGAAGCTGCAGAACTGCAATTACTACAGCAAATTGAAAAAGCGGCAAGTAAAAATGGGGTCATAGTTATGGGCGACTTCAACTTTCCAGACATTGACTGGGGTATTGAGGCTACCCATTCTGGTAAAAGCAGCAGATTTCTGGCAGCACTACAGGACAATTACTTGACTCAAATGGTAACGGAACCAACTAGGGGGAATGCGTTACTGGATCTGATCATTTCAAATAGACCAGATAATGTATCAAATGTGCAGGTTCAAGAACATTTGGGAAATAGTGATCACAACATGATAACGTTTGATCTGGTGACTGATAGGCCACGGGGCAGCGGGACCACTAAAACTATGAATTTTAGAAAAGCAAAGTTCAATCAAATCAGGCAGGCACTAAGTTTGGTGAACTGGGATAATGTACTACAAGGGGAGGACACTGAAGGGAAATGGCAAGCTTTTAAACGTATTCTCAATCAATATTGTAGTATGTATATCCCATATGGAAACAAAATGTCTAGGAATAAAAAAAGGCCTCTATGGATGAATAGAAAGGTTAAAGATAAAATGAAGAGGAAAAAGAATGCCTATAAGGTCCTAAAACAGGAGGGGACCGAGACTGCACTAAGCAATTATAAGGAGTGCAATAAAAATTGTAAAAAAGAAATTAGGCTGGCAAAGATCGAAGCTGAAAATCAAATCGCTAGGGATATCAAATCTAACCCAAAAAAGTTTTACAAGTACATCAACTCTAAAAAAAGAAAGGTTGACTGTATAGGACTCCTAAAGGATGAGGGTGGGAACTCAATGGTGGATGACCAAGGTAAGGCAGAGTTATTAAATGCTTTCTTTGCTTCTGTCTTTACAAAGGAAACAGCACTGTTGCAAATTACAGAGGCGGAAGAGTCTCAATCTTCTAACTGTAATATTAAATACTTAACGCAGGAAGAAGTAAAGGCAAGACTAAATAAATTAAAAATAGACAAGGCACCTGGCCCGGATGGCATGCATCCTCGGGTCCTAAGGGAATTAAGTTCAGTTATAGATAAACCCCTTTATCTTATCTTTTGTGACTCTCTTGCAACTGGCAGAGTCCCAGTGGATTGGCGTACAGCCCACGTTTTCCCATTATTTAAGAAGGGCAAAAAATCAGATCCAGGAAATTATAGACCTGTAAGCTTAACATCAGTTGTATGCAAACTATTTGAGGGGTTACTAAGAGATACTATACATGACTTCATAGTAGAAAATAATCTTATTTCTCAGCATCAACATGGGTTTACTAAAGACAGGTCCTGTTTGACTAACATGCTCAGCTTTTATGAGGTAGTGAATGCTAATATGGATATTGGGAATGCTGTAGATGTGATATACTTAGACTTTGCTAAGGCATTCGACACTGTTCCCCACAAAAGTCTGGTGCAAAAGATGAGGATGCAAGGACTGGGGAAGAGTCTGTGTGCTTGGATAGGGAACTGGCTAATGGACAGAAAACAAAGAGTTGTGGTCAATGGATCATACTCAAAATGGGAGACTGTTAGCAGTGGGGTCCCACAGGGGTCTGTACTGGGTCCAGTGCTCTTCAATTTATTTATTAATGACCTAGTGGATACAGTAGTGAGCAATGTTGCTATTTTTGCAGATGATACAAAATTGTGCAGAATCATCAACTCTAAGGAAGATAGTGTTATATTGCAACAGGATCTGGATAGGATGGCTATATGGGCACATACATGGCAGATGAAATTCAATGTTGACAAATGTAAAGTCATGCATTTTGGTCGTACCAATGGTCTAACACCATACAAAATAAATGGGATACAGTTGGGGACATCAAACTTGGAGAAGGACTTAGGAGTACTCATCGACAACAAGTTAAATAATCGTACTCAATGCCAAGCCGCTGCAGCTAAAGCTAACAAAATTTTGGGATGCATTAAAAGGGAAATAAAAACTCGAGATGCTAGCATAATATTGCCCCTGTTTAACTCTCTAGTAAGGCCACATCTGGAATATGGAATTCAGTTCTGGGCACCACATTACAAAAAAGATATTGCAGTTTTAGAGCAGGTGCAGAGACGAGCAACAAAATTGATACGTGGGATGGAAGGTCTCACTTACCAAGAAAGGTTAGATAAACTGGGTTTATTTAGTCTAGAGAAAAGACGCCTTAGAGGAGATCTAATTAACATGTATAAATACATCAGAGGGCAATATAATAGCTTGGCGGATGAGCTTTTTGTCCCTAGGCCTTCTCAAAGGACTAGAGGACATGATCTGCGCATGGAGGAAAAACGTTTTAGCCATTTATTTAGGAAAGGGTTCTTTACAGTAAGAGTGATTAAGATGTGGAATGCATTGCCACAGGAAGTCGTTATGGCAAACTCTATACCTGCATTTAAAGGGGGCTTAGATGCTTTCCTTGCGTTGAATGACATCCATGGCTACAATTACTAGGTAATGCCAATGATGTTAATCCAGGGATTTTATCTGATTGCCATCTGGAGTCGGGAAGGAAATTTTACCTCGTAAGGGTTTTTTCGCCTTCCTCTGGATCAACAGGGATATGTGAGGGAGCAGGCTGGAGTTGTACTTTGTACTGGTTGAACTCGATGGACGTATGTCTTTTTTCAACCAAAGTAACTATGTAACTATGTAATTATATAGTGCTCTTAGCATGGCGCCTGGGGCTCATGAACAGTCCATTTGGAGGCACCCAATTTAGACAAGTGGATATGCAATTTGAATGGTTTAACCTCCCTGGCGGTAAGCCCGAGCCGAGCTCGGGCTATGCCGCCGGGAGGCACCGCTCAGGCCCCGCTGGGCCGATTTGCACTTTGCTAGCTGCGTGTAACCTCCGATCGCCGCCGCTACCCGCCGATCCGCCACTATGCCCGTCGCCGCAGCCGCCCCCCCCCCCAGACCCCGTGCGCTGCCTGGCCAATCAGTGCCAGGCAGCGCTGTGGGGTGGATCGGATTCCCCTTTGACGTCACGACGTCATCCCGCCCCGACGCCATGGCGACGGGGGAAGCCCTCCAAGAGATCCCGTTTTTTGAACGGGAACTCTTGATCTCCGTTCGCCGAAGGCGATCGGAGGGGCTGGGGGGATGCCGCTCAGGAGCCATTGTCTCGCTACATGGAAAAAAAAAAAAAAAAAAAAAAAAAAAAAAGGTATTTGCTGCCCCCTGGCGGATTTTAACAAACCGCCAGGAAGGTTAATTCTAAACCAAGTCAATAATGATGTGCCAAAAGTTAAAATAAAATTTCATTTGATTGCGAACAGCACAGTGACAACGTGTTTCTCAGCGTAAGCCGCTTCCTCAGGTCAAGTATGTGCCGTCTAAGCGGTTTAAGGTATCCAGATGCCAGTATATCTGTCTGGAAGTTTATAAATTGCATATCCACTTGTCTAAATTTGGCGCCTCCTACCTTCCAAATTTATTCTTTATATCCCTATCTAGTAGGACATTCGTGGCCTCACGTTGGGCGAATCGAATATATTTTCATTTGGAGCTGCAACCGAGACCATCCAAGACAAGGCCAAGTGGGGACGGCACTTTCCCATCTGCACATACGAGTGGTTGCCTCTTTGGAGCAACCCACCTTTGAGTATAAACATACAAGAATTTTCTATTGAAACTCTATCAAGATGATATCACACCAGAGCGGGATCCCGGTGTCCGGGTGTTTTTCGTATTTTCAGCAACATCATTTGGAGGTACGGATATTGACCTGATGAATCGGCTCTTGCCATGGAACGTGTTGTCAAGTGGCGCATTGAGTCAGGAGAAAAGCGTGATATAAATGTTATTACTTTTGTCCTGTCTTATAGTATAGTGCTCTTTACCCAATTTAATGTATATATGCCATATTTGTACATCGGGTGCCTTCAATCACATTTAGTGTGATTATTGATTGTATTGTTACCTGCAGGCAATTTCTGAGGTGGGGATTTGTGCAGCTCCAAGAAGTAGAGAAATTTACGTTTTAAACTGGTTCTGTGTTGCATTAAATTCTGCAATTCTTATTTGAGAAGTACTACTGACAGGCCCTATGATACATACTCTGCCACCAAACTACAGCTCACCCCCCTGGAAAACATAATTTTGTTGCAATTCCTCTTTTAGCAGAGGGATGAGTCTTTACCTCCCTGTCCTGGAATGACCATATTAGTGGAGTAACAGAGCAGCACACATGGCTGAGGGAGGTTATACAAGGCACCTCCAATAAAACATACATAATATCCTAACTCAAAAACTCATGGATGACGTCTGCCTTCCTCCAAGGCCTTGTTCACATTACGTTGCACTCACGCTCTCGCCCGCGCTGAGCGATTTTTTTTTCTAATCGCTCTGCTCTGCATGTTATGAGCACTTTTGTAAGTGCTTTAGCACAGCAATTATTTAAATCACTTCCTGACCGGAGTCAGGAATTGATTATTTTGCTCCGGAAATGAATAAATACAATGTATTTATTTATTAAAGCGCTGGGGAAATTGCTATATAAAGCACTTTTTCAAGCTCTTTGCAATTTCCCTATAACTTCCATTCAGGGCAAATCGCCCTGAAAATGGTACATGCAGCACTTTTGTCAGCGGCAAGCAAACAGAACGCCCCAATGAGAACTCTCTCATTAGAAAGCATAGTGTAAGCGCTTTTAGGGCGATTTGTACAAATCGCCTGTGCTTAAAAATTCCAAGAAAATGCCTCTAGTATGAACCAGCCCTTAGCTATGCATTTACTAGTTATTGTATACAGTATACATCCATGTCTTACGCACTCAAACATACTAAGAATACAGCAAAAGTTTTTTCCCATTGTATTTTAATAGCAATCTATTGTCTTTCTGCCAAAATATATACAAGCTATCCTTAGCACTACTTGCAGACAATTTACATAGAATTCTTCTATATTCAATGTATTACAGTAGAGAAATACTTTACACAATATTGTCCTAATGATGTATATACATCCTGTTATGGCAAACAGGCATGTAATCTTTCTTTTAGTTTTCCCCTATCTCTGGTAAACCAGCTGCAGTTACAAATGTTCAGTGTGGTTAGAAAATGTAAGGAGAAAGTTTCTCAAACACTGACAACCAATTAAGAGGAATAAGTCACGCAACTCACAGTAATTGATACATCCAGAGACTGATGGTATCACACAATGGCGTCATAATGAAGTATGGCAGCAACTAATGCCCGGAAATCTTACCTCAGAGGACCTAATTTGTGCTCTTTTTGTGTGCCTGTATAAATGATACAAATGTTTGAGGGGCTGCAATGAAGCACAGCAGCTCGTCCTACCTGTCAAAAGCTAAAGACAAACACACAGGACCCTGGTGCCCTAATCAATACTGGCAGGAAACAAATGTTTTATGTTCCCTCTAATAGGAACACATTCTCATCATTACATCAGATTTCTGTCTTTGTTGCTTTTTTTGTTTTGTTTTAATGAAAGTTCAGTTTTCTACAGAGCGCTGTGCAAAGGTTAACTGGAGAAGCTGATGATAGTTAATTCACACATTTGTCCATTTATTGTTGAAAGGCAGCTTCCTAGAATAAATCTCAGCAGTACAATACAGATAGAACGTTACTCATCAGCACATGATTATGTCAGTCCCTATATACTGTAAGGGGAGATACCAATGTCAGTGTCCCAGGAGATGTAGCTAGACTAAAGGGATGGGTTAGTGAAGACCAGAATTACACATATCAGCTATAGCAATTCATTTCTAAATGCTTGTTTCCCTTCTCATAACTGGCTCTGAAAGACTGATAAAATGAAAACTCCTCTTGACATAGGGCTATAATGTAGCATTCATTTGAATGACCCTTCCTTGGGTGGATGTTTTCTACATGCCCCGCCTATGTCAACAAAGCAAGCTATTTATTCCAATCAGAAGTCTATTCTATTGTCTGAAGAGGTGCTTTTATGGTCTCTAGCTCAATCCGATTCCTTGGGAACTGGCAAGTGTTTGAATAGTATACATTTAAAGTGGACCCAAATTGAAAATACAAGATTTCAGGAATAAAATCTATTTTGTAAATTATAATAATAAATAGCAGCCTTTTTTCAGCTGCATGATGACAAATATAAAATATTTTACATTTATTGGAGGAACCCCTCCCTTCCTTTCATATTGCCGGGACAGAATCCGGCAAAATGCTGGAGTAGGTGGTGTCCGGCAAATGATGAATTGCTAATGGCTGCCCCCAGTATAACCCTAGTTATGGAAAGAGAAGGGTGAGAAGCATGCAATGAAATGCTCATAGGCTTGAAGGAGTGTTTATTTATCTTTGTATGTGTCAGAGTGGTGCAACTAAATATTTTGAATAAAAAAAATGTTTGGTTTGGGTCCGCTTTAAGTTTTATGGTAATTCAGTGCCATGCTATTCATACTCCATGTCCAATCCAAAGAATCTTCACAGAGCTTTGCTCTAAAGAAGAAATGCAATTACAAAGTGAAATGCAATTTTCAGGCTGTTGATATAGCCAATGGCTATCTAAAAAATAGATTATCTGAGGAGATCCAAGCCATAAGGCTACTGAAGTGGAGCTGTCAGACAGAAGGCATTTGACAGTGTTTCAAAATGTCATGTACATTCTTACAGATTGTGGCAATATCTAAGTGCCTACATTTTTAAAGGGCATGGTCAGCTTTCATATTTAAATAATTAAATACATATAAAGTAGGGTAAGGTAACAAGCAAGAATAATAGGAGACCTAGAAGAAAAAACAATCTTTGTGTGGATTGGGACTTATTCATTTGTTGGTCATTTAACAGACTAATAGTACTATCATTAAAATGGAGCCTAATGTTGCAATCAATTTGCTAAGGTGAACAACAAATTTCTAAATCGTACCATTTTTAAAGAGCTTGTAGATCTTCCCACAACTAATATAAATGAAAAACAAAACAATATTTACAGATTTGAACTAGTAGAAATTGTAGCCATACATATGATGACTCTCCAAGCAGCTACCATTATACCTTTTTCTTCTATTGATAACTGCAAGAATGGATTTATACAAAGCAGTATAGTAGTAAACAGCCACTTGACCACTCAGTCAGCTACTGAGGGGCACACATCCACCTATGCTCTCATTAGCGGTCCTGCCTGACTGGCCTTTGAAATTGATTGAACACTGTTAATCAATTTCCTCAGCAGCAGAAGATTACAGGCATATTTGATTACAAACATGTCTGCCTTTAATTGATCTGGACATTCCCACCATCTTTTGGCACCTTTAATTAAGCAGTACTTAATTAAAAAGCACTTGTACATTGCAAACTTCTAAACAGCAATCAAATTATAAAGTACTAGGCACCCTACAGCTTCCTGGCTTGCTAAAGCTGCGTAAACCTTCTAGATGAAACTCAACTGAGGTGGCCGATAACAACTGCCTCTGACGAGAATCCAGCATGTGTATCAACCGCTCTCGCCCACTCAGCCAGTGACCCAAACTGGTAGATCGCTTTGGCCAAAAGCATTGTTCTCCCCACTTATCCCACCATTGACAAAATGAAAAGTGCCATCACTCAACAGGTATGAAAAATAGAAAACCTTTATTGGTGGATATGAACACACACGGGGACCTATTAAAACCAATTAAAAGCTCCGGAGCAATCCCAATCCAGACATGCCGCAGTCACACTAACACACCAACCACACAGGGGTACCGGTACCACAACCTATATAACTGCCCTGCGGGAAGGGAATGGCTGAGCGGATATGTCGGCCGTCTGCAGAGTGTTTAATGCTGGCTGGGGTGAAAAGTCAATCTGGCTACCAGAATATAGACAATGGGTACGTGGGATATCTTCACCCGCATAGCGGGACTCACCACTCTTCCTCCAATTGCCGTCCTTTTATCGCTGCTGTGCGCACAGAAGACACCGTGAATTTTCCGCTGGGTCCTCAATCCGGATGGAGAGGTTCCCGGCTCCACATATCCAAGGTTTAGGCCAGCAAAGCCGCATTGAAGACCAGTTTCAGCAAACACTCCGGGAGACTCCGGAACACACGTGCGGGTTGGAGCCCAGCCCACCTACGCGTTGCGCCCGCCTTCTACGGGCTTCAACTGGGTGTAGCTGGTTCCGTAAAAACACTTCCCTTATAGTTGCGTATCACCATGGTCCTTCCTCCTTCTAACCATCACTTCCTCTTCCGTCTGTAAGACACAGCATCCCGCAATTTGTATACGCACAACACAGTGTGCACAAGGATGATAGAGACGTGAACTTCTCATTTCTGCGTAGGCAAGGTAGGAGCTAAAACATCCCTCCATATTTCATCATGAAATCTGACAAGATGGCACAAGACATCTCATAAGTGTCACTTATCCCACCATGTGACATTACAAAAGCGATGCTCCATCATCCCTCCACCCCCTGCATGGCAACAGTACACAGCACTTGCCTGCAGGCTAGTTATGGGTTTGTCAACTTTCTCCCTGCAATGGTACCTGAGGCACTGGGCACCAATCTCTGCCGGGCACATTGATTTCGTCTGTATACGAACCTGAAAGTGGACCTGAAGTCTTGCACAGGACAGAAAGGAAACGCAGAGAAATACACCCTCTATGTACTTAGAGAGATAAGCCTGTATAATTCCCCCATCTGTGACTAATTACAAGTTGTAATATGATCCCTCAGCTGTGCCAGCTAACTGCCATGGCAGAGAGGCTAATTTGAAAGCACAGTATGTTAACAATACATCTGCTTCCATAAAAGCAGGAAGTTGAAAAACTGTAGATTTATTGCAGGATTTGTATCAGCTGTAACAAATAAATATTTTCTTTAAAGTTTATTATGCTGTTGTGTATCTTATAGAGCAGAGAGGAAGTTCTGAGTTCAGATCTGCTTTAACTGCTACCAACTAGTAATTTGTGTCTTGTATAGTAAAACAATTGCACCTTTTACAGTCAAACATACATAGCAGAAATAACTGTCAAGCAATTAAAGGGACTCTGAGCTCTAACTAAAATCAAAACCTGAACTTACCTGGGGCTTTCTCCAGCCCACCGTAGGTCGGGAGGTCCCTCGACTGTCACATTTGCATTGAATTCCTCTGGAAGCAGGGAGCTTGGACATTAGCATACAGTTCCTCTGGACCACCAGGAACAGGTAATTAGGTAACGATTCCCTTTTGTCTGGCATCCTGCAAAGGTGATGCATTGCTTTGATCTTTGTATTAATGTAAACAGCTGCCTGTTGGTCAAAACACTATCAGACTAACTGAGTCTGCCAAGTTCAAAGTGGACAGGAATGTTTGAAATTTACATGACAGCCTACTGGAAGTGGGTGAAGGGTTGAAGTCCTTTTGATACAATTTTTACCTGTGGAAATTGGGTTTATGAAAGTGTTTTGAAATCTCTGAAAAGATCAAACACTAACACAGCAACGCTTTGAAGTTGCACACGTTAAACAGGCAATTGGATTATTCCTGGACCTGAGACATTGGAGTGGCCCCGGGGCACACATTTATCTATAAAACAGCAGCTAGGACAGTCACAGATCATCTTCTCCCAAGAGTAGCTCATCGCTAGAGATGATCCCGAGGGAATCGGAAAATTTGTGTCTCTCCACGTTTGGACATTTGCGCTGGTAAAAGTTCAATTAACGTTTATCCCATTTTATTTTTATGCAAACTTGTCTTGCTGTGTATCCTTGTAAACTTTTATTTTGTAACTTTTTACTTTGTTTTTGTAACTCTTTTGTATATATTATTTTCTGCATTGTTCCACTTTTTTCCTGGAATATTAAATCGTTATTTAATAAGTTTGACTTCTGCTGTACTAAACTAACACTCATAGCCTAGTAGAGGAGACTGAAGTGTAACGGTGTATAAGTCCATGCCTGATTGCATGATTGAGCAACACTACCGTATAAGATTGTAATTGCATTTTGTGTATGGGGCACTTCCGCACTCGACAGCAGAGTGGGAAGTCTCGGAGTGGCTAACAGTATCGTTCGGAACGACTGTTAGTGGATCATTGAGGACATGGAGGATCATTGAGGACAGGCACAGGACAAGATGTCTGCAGGGGGCCAGCAGAAGCCCTAGGTAAGTGACAGTTTTTGTTTTTATAATGCCCTTTAAAGAGACACTGAAGCAAAAAAAATTATGATATAATGATTTGTATGTGTAGTACAGCTAAGAAATAAAACATTAGGCATTAGACATAAGTCTAATATGGTTTCCAGTACAGGAAGAGTTAAGAAACTCCAGTTGTTATCTATGCAAAAGAGCCATTGAGCTCCATGACTTTGAAAGTAGCAGAGTGCTCTAGCTTCTGAAGCGTATTATCTCAACTGTCAGCCACTGTATTGTTTGTTCTTCTGCAGAGGACAGATCAATTGTTCACTGACCTACTCTGTAAAATAATTTAGAATGCCAAGTAGTGTGTAAACTGCAAATATTAGAGAATGATGCAATGTTATAAAAAAACACTATATAACTGAAAATAAAAATATGAGAATAGTCCTAAGTGTTCTGCCCCCAACCCTTCTTCTCTTCGCCGCATGTGGCTATGTCCACCGGTTGCTGATTTTTGGAAACAGGTTACGAACTTTCTATATGACGTGATAGGCTCTCCAGTGGACCCCGATATTAAAGTATGTATCTTGAATCTTCTGAATGAAGACACTCCTAAATTTGATAAGGTCTTACTTAGGGAATCCCTCTTTGTTGCCAAACAATGCGTTACTTTTAGTTGGTTATCTCCAATTTCTCCCACACTGGACACTTGGAAAGCTAGAGTCCGTAAACACCTACCTTTCAAAAAGCTAGTATACTCTCACAGAAAATGCACAAATAAATTTAATCAGGTTTGGGACAGATGGCTAAACCACTAATCTGATTTACTGAACGTTCATTATGAACTTTTGTTTACTATTCTAAACACTAAGTGATCTAATACCTGTGATATTTCCTCCACTACTAGTTTACTGTATTAATCCTCTGCGATATCCATGTAAATGTTGTATATTATCTTGTAAGATTATTCCTGAATATCCTTGTACATATGCAATGTTCTATGCTGTACCAATTCTTTCAATAAACACTTTTGGTTGATGGAAAAAAAAAAATTATGGAATAAAAAAAGAGAATATTTTCTTTGCTACTAATGTTCTACTAATTATCCATACTAAACAACTAATTCATTATAATTTTTTTTCAGCGTCTCTTTAAGAAGTGGAACATCATGGGTATGAGTTGTGCTGAAACAAAACCACTGTCAGGTAGACCAAGTAAAATTTCAGCCAAAATGGAAGGAAAAACCCACATATAACTTCAGGTGAAGTACAAAACTTTCTGAAAAAAAAATGTTTGGCTTGGAAGGAAAAACCCACATATAACTTCAGGTGAAATACAAAACTCTCTGAAAAAAAGTGTGTTTCAAAATGCACAATAAGAAGGCACTTGAAAAAAGTTGGTCTGCATGGCGTAGTTGCCAGAAGAAAGTCTATTCTATGCAAATGCCACAAAGTATCCTGCTTACAATATACCAAACAGCACAAAGACGAGTCTCAAATCTTCCGGCACAAGTCGTTTGGAGTGATTAAACTACTCAAATGCAACTCTTTGGGCACAAGCACAAACGCTACATTTGGAGAGCCTATGATGAAAGTTACACCATTCCTACTGTAAAACATGGTGGTGGATCGCTGATGTTGGGGGATGTATGAGCTACAAAGGCACAGGAACTTTGGTCAGAATTGATGGCAATATGAATGCAGTAAGTTATCAAAAAAATACTGGAGGAAAATTTGTACTCATCAGCCAGAAAACTGAGCATAGGATGTACTTAGACATTCCAACATGACAATGATACAAAACACAAGGCCAAGTTGACCTATCATTGGCTACAGCAAAATAGAGTGAAGGTTCTGGAGTGACCATCTCAGTCTCATGACCTTAATATCATTAAAGGAATACTATCGATACCCAAGTGTTCTAAAATGACAGTGTGCAAATAATGTCTAAGTAACTGTGTAAACATTTTCCTACTTTTCATGTTAAATATCAGAGGCAAAAGCTGTAATTTATTGAGGGTAGGATTTAGCTATATTGGGACAAATCAATTGCAGAAGGGGTGTCTGCTTCAATGCACAGCCAGAGTTGCATATCAGACTACATAAAGAAAATATCAAACATATCAAACTCTGAAAGCAAAAACAATATGAAAAAGCTGTGACAATTAGTTACATTTCCTCTGCTCTCTTCAGACACTTCAGTCAGAAACACAGGACACAGGAGCTGCAGCTGTTGGGAGCTCTCTCTCCCTGTCACACACAGAACTACACATAGGCCTCAATTCACTAAGCTTATCTCCTGTCTTTAATAACTCTTCTAGAGTTGTTACCATGGTGATAAGGCATGTAGTATTCAGGAAACATTTTACCTCAGGCAAACCTAAAGTTAACTCTTCTGTCTTTAAGTTAACTCTTTAATCCTTAAAATAACTCCAGAGTTAAATACAGGCTGTTCATTAACTGCGTGTGAAAATAACTACAGAGGAGGTAACTTAACTACAGAGGAGGTAAATTAACTACAGAAGAGGTAACGTAAGGAATTCAGAGATAAGATAACCCTCTTACTGTGTGGAGGTAAGTTTTCTCTTGCCTTATTATCTCCAGCATGATCTTAGTGAATTGAGGCCTAAGAGTTAACTGATCAAGTGTGAGGGGAATTTCCCCTCTCCTCGTGGCTCAGTCAGCCGTCAGTTTTGGCGTCAGTAAACTTTGAATGTATTTTGATAACAGTAAACAAAGAAGTTGCTACTAAAATGTATACACCAGTACTTAGCAGCACTTTCCAAACAAGTCCTGTGTCAATTGAAAAAAATGTGTGAATCGATAGTATTCCTTTAAGCCATGAGACCTCAAGCATGCAGTTCATGCAAGGCAGCACAACAATTTGACATCAGCAAGAGGCAAGTTTGAATCCTGCGGTAGAGTAAGTTAGATACTTACAACTCCACTGTGTCACTCTGCATCAGGGGAAGGAAATGGATCACATGGTGCACAAAATAGTTATGGGGTGGGGGTGGAGAATGGTAGATGAACAAGGTTTGGGGACAACTGTGGTCACATGTTGTGGGGGGAATGAATGGTGGCTGCACAGTGTCCACACAGGTTAGGAAGATTAGTGGTTACAACTTACTATTAGGCTTACCCCAAGATGCACGTGTGTGTGTGTGTGTGTGTGTGTGAGAGTGTGTGTGTGTGTGTGTGTGCGTGCGTGCGTGTATATACACACACACACACACCTTTACTATACAGAGGCAGGAACAAAAATCTGCCTTGCTGTCCTGTCAACGATCGCTGAGACCACATGAACATAGTAATCATGGGATCCTGAGGCCCCTTTTACACTTAATCAGTTGCTCTCAGTTATAACTGAAAGAAAACTGATTTTCAAAGTAATGCCCATGTTTTCCTATGGCACCTTTCACACTTATCGCGTTTTAACTGAAATCTTCTTCCAAATGCACTGCTATGGAAAAAACACGTACTAACACATACCAACTGATTAAGTGTAAACGGGGCCTAAGGCAATGCAATGGCTCCTCATCTTTAAAATTAGCTGCCTCTGGCAGTAGATACAGTTGATTCAGTGAGCATGGCGATTGCAGTCAGGAAGTGATGATTACTAAGATTAATCATGTGATCATAGTAATCAGGAGCATGACTCCAGTGGGAATGCATGAGGCCAAGCAATTGAAAGCTCAGGCAACCATACATTACCCAGTTTTCCATCAAGTGATTGACTTCATGAAGGTGATCAACTACAATGTAGTAGACTGAAAGTCGAACAACTAGTGGTCCACACGCTACAGGCTAGATCCTATGCGATAGTCCTTCACTATCAATTTTAATGAGGTTGTGCCTTCATGCTCTGAAACCCCAAAAAATGTATTTCAGATCAGAAAAGTCAGATCTAAACTCTATATATTTGGGGCCACCAAAATGCAGCCATTAAACCTTTTTATTTTGCCCTCCAGATGGTCAGCACTTTACCATTGTTCCAGCCTGCCAGCAGGCCTCAGTAGCGCTGCCCAACTGTTTACCATCCTCTGCTCTTAAAGGGCAGGGGAAAGGTGGTGTAGGAGGTAAGGGCTAGCCAGCTGTTTCAATCAGCAGGGATAGCACCACCTGGAAGAAAAACTAAGTTAGCCAGGTATGCATCTTCAAATATTTACACTTTCCTCGCTGTGCCAGCTTCAATACTAAGGATCTACTGTATAAAATGATAAATAAACTTACCGTAGGTTGAATTTAAGTATGCTTAAAGGGATACTTAAGCATGTAAAAAAAAAATTAGTTTTACTCACCTGGGGCTTTTACCAGCATCCTGCAGCCATGCTGTGCCCTCGCAGTCACTCACGGATCCTCCGGTCCCCTGCCGCCAGCTAATTTCATTATGCCGACAGGCCTGGCCATGCATAGCCTTCTTCGCTTTCCTGTCCGCATGGCGCAGGATGCTATTGCGGACGGGAACGCAAAGAAGGTGATGCGTGACCAAGCGTGGGCAGGCGCAGTAAGCCGAAAACAAAACTAGCTGGTGGCGAGGGACAGAATCATTCATTTTGCCAAGTACAAACTGGAGGGTTGAACCCAGAATTGGTTTTGGCTCATTCAGGTTCTGGAAGGTTTGGGGGATGATGTCCGAAAGCCAAGAGTTGAGGCTGCCATACTATGGCGCCACCAGTCGCACTTGGCAATCATCTGTCATCCCTAAAAACAAGAAACACCAAGAGCCCCAATAGTGTAATATGTACTGGTAAATGGTTACTAGATAGAGTAAATATTAATACTCACAAACCAGGGTTACCATTAGGCAACCACTGTAAAGGCAGGTGGGGAGATTTTCCTGACCCCACTCAGGAATAAGAAGTCACTCTCTGTAGATGAGAAAAAGGGGGTTCAACCCTCCACCCAGGGTGGACTCAATATTATGCAGGAGAACAGAGGCGCCAAAAGGATAAAAGGAAGCTAAATAAGCTTAAAAAACAAATTCTTGGTAAATAGAGGAGGTAGTGGTGGACTTACCTCCTCCAAGTAGACACACAACGACTGTAGTTAACATAGTCAACATATTTTATTTATGAACTCCAAATATGCAACGCATTTCGCAGGTTTGATCCCGCTTCATCAGGCAATAACAACGGAGCAATAGCATATGTAGTCAGTAGAAGAGCCAGGCACCTCTGTCTGTCAGAGGTGCCTGGCTCTTCTACTGACCACATATGCTATTGCTCCGTTGTTATTGCCTGATGAAGCGGGATCAAACCTGCGAAACGCGTTGCATATTTGGAGTTCATAAATAAAATATATTGACTGTGTTTACTACAGTCATTGTGTGTCTACTTGGAGGAGGTAAGCCCACCACTACCTCCTCTATTTACCAAGAATTTGGTTTTTAAGCTCATTTAGCTTCCTTTTATCCTTTTGGCGCCTCTGTTCTCCTGCATAATCTGTCATCCCTAAGGAAACATGGGGGAGGGGGGTGGACAGGGAGAGGCGAAGGTTCAGCAGTGATGGCCAAATTCTTCATAGAAACCTGCGGTGATGGCTGATGCTGCTATGGATACCGATTGCTGACATCTGGCAGTGCTGGCCAAGGTGTTCCAGTTCAAAGGTGCAGTAGTGTTCATATTTGTAGTGAGTTTCAACAGATTAAGATGAACAGGAGGATCCGCGAGTAACTGCGAGGGCACGGGATGGCTGCAGGGGGCTGGTAGAAGCCCCAGGCGAGTAAAACTGATTTTTTTTTTATTACAGGCTTAAGTATCCCTTTAAGTGCTGCTGGTGTAACAGCTTATTTACATAATTCTGGTTCCAAACTAAAAATTTCCACTTCACACTAACTAATGTACAGAAGACCTAGTTTAAAACTTACTGTCCTATGCAAATCTGTAGCTCTCTACTGCATCACTAAGGGTACTGATGATTATAATTAAAAAAATGCCGTTAAAAGTTTTTAGTTGAGCAGCCGTAATCCCCACCTAGTGACCCGTAGGTGTTTCCATGACTCATAGGTGAAAAATGAATATAAATTGAAGATGCATACTGTATACTATAAAAAAAAATCTTGTTGAAGTCCAATATCACAAAGGTTTGTTGAATGACAAGACATTTGAAGGCTGGAGCATAAAAAAAGTGAATCCAAGCTGACTGAATATCAAGTGACAGAAAAATGTGAAGATGAAAAGGTCACTAAAAAAAATAAAATAAAAAATAGTCAGTGGTAACCGGTGTTATCTGCTACTTAGAGATGGCACAGATTAGATTGCACATTTACAACATATTTTGGGGCCAAGTATTTTGGAAGCAACATATTTACATTTGTGGAAAAGTTACATTTGTTTACATTGATGATGAGACTACTCTTCACTGGATATATACTGAACTGTAATTTAACCAGGGAGCTTATTTACGGTACCGCTTGTAAAGTGTTTTAATGTGAAACCTTAAAGTGAATGGGAACCGCATTTTTAAAAAAAATGAAGCAAATACTTACCTAAGGAGAGGGAAGGCTCTGGGTCGCATATAGCCTTCCGTCTCCTCTCTCAGTGCTCTGTATCCTGTGCTGGCTCCCCCCCCCCGTTTCAATCCCTCGCCGAAAGAGTATTTGGAAGTCTTCGGGAGCCGTGTCCTCCCGAAGACGTGCGGCTCCATACTGCACAGGCGTGAGCGTGCAAGAGAGCATGCTTGCGCAAGCGCAGTACAGGGCCGCCCTTCTTCAGGAGCACTCGGGCTCCCTGAAGACTTCTGAAGCCTCCTTCGGCCGGGTAAAGCAGTATTTGACTAATTTAGTCAAATACTGCTACCGGGCGAGCCAGCACTGGAACGAGGGGACCAGGAGAGGAGCGTGAAGGCTCTATAGGACCCAGAGCCTTCCCTCTCCTTGGGTAAGTATCATCTCATTTTTTTAAATGCGGTTCCCATTCACTTTAAGGGCTTGTTCACACTGCATTACAAACCGCAGCTAAAAACCCCACACAATCGGATGGTGAACACGCACTGTCACCGGAATGCAAACACAACATGCACAGACAAATGCAAAATCCCAACCTGTTGCACTCCTCCGCAACCATATCGCGTATCACAAATCGGTTAGAATTGAAGCCTATGGAAGTCTCCAGTGTCCATTCCCACTAGGCTGGTCACCACATGCAGAATGTTAAGTCTTTTGTCCCATGGATGACACTCTCCATTTGGTCCGAAGCAGAACAGAGCCCTGCAGAAGCAAGGTTTAAAAAAAAAAAAACGATGGGAATCCTGCTACAACAGGGGAAATTCTCATTGGTTCGTAGTGGACCAATGAGAATCCTCCCTGTTACTAGGTAGGACTCTTGTTGACTTTTTACAATCCAACATGCTTCTGGCAGGCTCAGATCTGTTTCAGGTGGAGCAGTGGACCACGGTCGACGGAATAGAGGGAACAAAGCGGACAGGTGCCGAACTGAGCAGATCCAAAATGGCCAGGATGTGAGCAACAACACGGCATGGAAGCCAGCACATCCTGTGTGGATATGCTTACTGTGCTCATTTCTGCATGTGCCGCATTTGCATCACAGTGGCCTGCTAGAGGATGCATTAGCGAAAGAAAATCACTATTTTGAAGAAGAAATATTTTTCCTAAATGTGTAGTTATTTTTACAAAAGAAAAAAGTGGAACAAACACTGCATAACTTTTGACTGTTGGTGAACTGTGGCTACAAACTGAAATGCAAGTAGTCAGTAGGAGACTGAAGTGCCATAGTTTTTTGGAGGTAAATGGCTCAATAAATTAAGCGATTGTTTTTAAATATAAAAAAAGTTTTGTAACTCCAGAAATTTCAGCATGACATTTTAACTTAGACTGGATTCACACTGTGAATTATGTAGGCATTATAATGTGTGTGAAGTGCAATGCACACTGCGTGTATTAAAGCGGAACTCCAGTGAAAATAATGTAACAAAAAATGCTTCATTTTTACAATATTTATGTATAAACGATTTAGTCAGTGTTTGCCCATTGTAAAATCTTTCATCTCCCTGATTTACATTCTGACATTTATCACATGGCAACATTTTTACTTCTGGCAGGTGATGTCATTGGAAGGAGATGCTACTTGCTTTTTTGGCAGTTGGAAACAGCTGTAAACAGACGTTATTTCGCACAATGCAACGAGGTTCACAGACAGGAAATTGTCAGGACACTGTGGGAGGGGGTTTCACAATATCAGCCATACAGAGCCCCCTGATGATCCGTTAGTGGAAGGAAAAGATTTCTCATGGGAAAGGGGGAATCAGCTACTGATTGGGATGAAGTTCAATCCTTGGTTACAGTTTCTTTTTAATTCAAATCATGCATGCAGGGAGTTAGAACAAATCGATCCGTTACAACGCAGAGATGTGAACAGGCCCATAGAATTGTATGGGCAGTAAGAAGACATGCAGACTTATTCTGCAACGCAACTGAGATAAGATGAAGGCATCCTTCCATGTTACCATTGCCTATAGATCGTGCATAGCTTCTACATTACATTTTTTTATGGACAAATTTGATATAATTTAAGGATAGGTGACTGAGCTGCCCAGCCCCATCTGTTGCAAACAACATGCGTCATAAACTTTGTAATGAGAAAAGTGTTATCAAAGAGTTCATAAAGGAGTGCAGACATTCAAGTGAAATCAATAACGTGTAAACTTAAGTCATCGGGCTTTAATATGACCAGTAATTATTTAAAATAACAATCAGAAATGTTGCTATTATACCTCTTCTTGCTAGCAAGGTCAAAAACGGTCAAGCTTATAGATTGCATCGCCACTGTTATTTTGATCTTTACTGCCAATTATAAGCAATTAAATCTCACTTTCAGGCCCTAGTAATATGAGTAACGGGGAATCTTCTGTGTTTAGAACGCCTTTTCTGACAAACAGAACAGTCTAAGGTAGGATGGATAAATACTGTATTTATGAAATTATTTTATTATTTAATATTTTGATGCAGTATAGCTGTACAGAAGGACAGATGGTTATAACATTGGTTATGTTTGGTAAGAATGCTGGTGGTCAGTGACAAAGGGAACAACTGTCTCAGGAGACATTCATGACTGGGACAAGTGCCCATGAAAACTAGGGCTGTGGAATCTGAGCTGAGGAGTTGAATGCAACAGCAATTATTGGGTATCTTATTTTGGAGTTTTAAGATGGCAAAAAAGTATCGCCTCTAACTTTTAATACATTTAATGAAAATTAAAAAATACAGTGTTAAAATGTCTCGTTTCACAAATAATAGTCATAATGAATAACATAAAAGAATAAAGTCCAGCATGAAGTTGTTTCAGCGTTGTGAAGTCCAAATGAGATGTTATGCACCCCTACATTCACATATAAGTTAAATCTGGATTATAATATACAGTATTAGAAAAAGTGTTTTCATAGTATGTGAGCTGTGAAATAAGTGTAAAGGTGTTACTATTGTCAGGTCCAGAACCAATTCCACATGATTCTAGAGCTCACAAGGTTCATGTATGAACTTTGGTATTTTTTTTGTTAAATGTTAGTATAAGGTTTATATCATTCAATCAGGAAAAACTTGCTGCTCCCTGTCTAATGATCCCATTAGCCCACTATTGGGGTCATTTTTTCCTCACAGTCCCATATCACACCTACCCTACCCTGTTACTTCACCTATGTTCTCGGGGTTCACTTATATCCTGCAACCTTCTTTGTTTACTCACTTATTGAATCTAATGAATCTCACAATCATAATGGGTTGTCCTCACAACCACACACAACCCACACCGTGTCTGTACAAGATTTAACACCCTACTATAATAGCCCAACTTTTTTCGGTTCAATATCTACTAATATTCTTTTTAGAATAGGAAGCTACTCACCTGCATGGGATGCCACACTGCCTGTGCAATTACCTGACTGGCTTCACTGCTGGAATATAAATGCTGCTGATCGCTATTGCTTGATAACATTAAGCTTACTCTAATATCTGGAGCCTTTGTGGAACTAGAACTGTGTCTCCAGTCATTAAGTGGATGAGAGCATTCCCCTTTTTTCCCCCCTCCCCTCAGTGTGATGAATATAGGGCCGTTTTGTGATGTGGATGTGTTTGGTTGCGGGTAGTTGTGACGGGGTGGCCATCCCATGTAATTTTTAGGCATGTTGCATTGTGGCCATTTTCATCTAATACATTTTGATACTTTTTATTACATATTTAGATGAGATTTTTGTTGCATCATCTATTGAGATTAAGATTGGACATGTTTCACTGATCGATTGCCACTTTCAGACATTTGTGCATAATATTCTTTTGATCTGAATCATTTTATTGATATATGAATTTTTTATTATATAGATTATGAATCACTCATGTTGATGTTTATTTGTATTTTTTTGGTCTGTTGTATCAAATGTGAATAAGATCTAATAGAACTTATATGGTTCATATAGTGCCACACAGTGAGTGGCAAAGAGTATAATCATGGA
Source organism: Hyperolius riggenbachi (assembly GCF_040937935.1). Classification (NCBI taxonomy): domain Eukaryota; kingdom Metazoa; phylum Chordata; class Amphibia; order Anura; family Hyperoliidae; genus Hyperolius; species Hyperolius riggenbachi. The sequence goes on along the minus strand of NC_090646.1, from coordinate 406,819,450 downwards.
CTAACATAGCATGAACAGGCCCCCTGCTGGCGGATGTTCAAGACAATACAAGTCCTCAGGGCCATCTGCTGGTGGAATAATGGAAGTTCATGAAAGTCCCAAACCATGCTGCCACCAGTGGGCAGAAAGCGGCAACACAAGGTTCCTGACAATCTGATACTGTATTTTTTCTGGTGTTGAAAAGGCAGATCATTAAAGGACACAAAACGCATACAAAAACACAAATCCAAGAATGCAAACAGCGAAAAACGCAGAAACGCGCATGGCAGAAAACTCATGGTTTTCTGCAAAGAAAAGTGCGATCCTGGCCCCATATGTTGTGTTCAAAAACAGAGCAGGTTCTTTGAACAAAAAATAACAATGATAATAGAAGAGCTGGAGTTGAACACACTGTAAACTGAAGAGCCAAATGATTATGTATTCATGCCACAGCCCTGGTGGAAACAACAGAAGTCACTGGAGTTGCCATGGGTATAAGGCAGCTAGTGCATTTTCCAGTTTTCATAGAGTGCACTACCCATATATAGTACACATGCGTATCAATGCTGCTATTCCTCAAAGTTCCTGCTGTGCTGATCCTCAGTCACATCCAAATCACTTGGCACAAAACCAGGTTAGTTCACCACAGCCAGCCAGAAGTTGTCCAGGTACTCAGGAAGCAGAGATCAAAAAGAAAGAACACATACAGATGGATCATAGTGCAGTCTGCTGTTAATTTCCACCAGGGGGGGGGGGGGGGGGGAGGAGTAAAAGAACCACCACCCTATGGGGGCCCAGTGGTGTATAGCACCACTACGGGATCTCCTCTGTCACCCTGTATAGTGACCAACAAATGGCACGCTCACCTTGCTGCTAGACTGCCCCGCCTCACAGATAGCAACTGCGCTTAATGGTATGAACTGGGCTCTCCTCCAGCAATCTTCCTTCATATATTAAATTATCTCAAAGAAAGGGAATCACAACTTCATAGTGCAGATAAACCTCACAAGAGCTAGGTCAATCACAGAATTGCACACACGTTTTCCTGCTCACCCTTTGTAATGGCTGCCCACTCTTACAGCCAACTGTGCTGGCTTAAGCGTGTGTCATTGCCTCCGGATTATCCCCAGCCTTCAAAAGTATTTCATATCCTGGGACAGACTCAGGCATACATCTAGGGCTAAAACACCTCCAATAGTGAAAAATCAAAGATTTCTTGGATAAAATAAGGAAGTATACTCACAAACATGTGGTAAAAATGCGCATATCAAAGTTAAAAGTCCAGGGGACGTCTCCACCTGCTGCTGCTGCTAGTTGCTTCCTGCCCTTCGCTCCACCCTACACATTAAAGTGAACCTCCAGACTAAAAATCGACTCAGCAGCACTGAAAAGGCCTGGTGTTTCTTTAAAAGATTCACAGCATCAGAACTTTGTTTCTCTTATACAAGTCTCATTTTTAGCTGCACAAAAGAAAACTGCCCGGGCAGTTTTCCCCTTATGCTGTGCAAAGCATGATGGGATTTCTGATGTTGTTGTTCTCGTTCTGCTGTTTTGGTGCAAATTTTTTTTTTTTTACATTTTGAATTTGACATTTGAAGCCTAGTGTGTGCAGCTGGGAGGGGTTATCAGGACACAGGACAGTTGGAACTGTCTCATGCTCCCTGTCACCTCCTTTCAACCAAAAAGATGGCTGCCCCCATGACAAAGATGGCAGCCCCCATGAATCACAAACATTTGCCATTTCTTTTAAAACAGGGTGGGTAAAAGATTATATTACCTATCTATTCTAATTAACATAACTAATGTAACTTAATAACAGTATGTTTGTTTAGGCTGAAGTTCCCCTTTAAAGAGAATCTGTATTGTTAAAATCGCACAAAAGTAAACATACCAGTGTGTTAGGGGACATCTCCTATTACCCTCTGTCACAATTTCGCCGCTCCTCGACGCATTAAAAGTGGTTAAAAACAGTTTTAAAAAGTTTGTTTATAAACAAACAAAATGGCCACCAAAACAGGAAGTAGGTTGATGTACAGTATGTCCACACATAGAAAATACATCCATACACAAGCAGGCTGTATACACCCTTCCTTTTGAATCTCAAGAGATCATTTGTGTGTTTCTTTCCCCGTCTGCTCTCATGCACTGAGGTTTTAGGCTGTTTCTTCCTGCAGAGTGCAGATAGCTGTGCCTGTATGTAATTCCTCAGTATGTGAAAGCCCAGCCAGCTCAGAGGAGGATTTATCCAGCTTGTAAAAGATGAGAGAGAAGAGAGAAGCTGCCCTTATCTAAATAATACACAGGCAGTGTGCATAGAGGGGGGAGATGCATCACAGAACCACAACACTGAAGAACTTGGCAGCCTTCCAGACACAGGCTGACAAGTCTGACAAGAGAGAGATAAGTTGATTTATTACAGAGATGGTTATAGTAGAACATGCTGCAGTAAGCCAGAACACATTAGAATAGCTTTTGGAACTTGTAGGATGATAAAAAACAGGATGCAATTTTTGTTACGGAGTCTCTTTAAGTCTTACGACTCATCAGGGACCCTGATTTCTGATATTGTAAACACCAGTATCATGGAGCTAGTTTAAATGGACCTTCAGATTGTGTTTTATTTACATTTCCTACTGTGTTACTAGTGATAAGGTAGAGATCAAGGTTTATGGTCTCTTCATAATGTAAACAATGGTCTCTCTGGTTTTCCAGTTATCTTTACGGTAGCCATACATCTAGTGAAGTATGGGCAGATTCGACCAAGAGACAAATTTCTCTCTTATCGAACCTGATAAGAGAGAGATCTGTCAGCTGCCCATACACCACAGGCCGACTGTCAATCAATTTCATGCAAATCAATCCGGAATCGGCTTTTTGCGCCGCATCCGCTGCCCTGATGCTGTAATTGTCAAGAGCAGGCCGCGGGCAGGTAATGTATACTCTTCACGGGCCACAGGGGGACATTTACATTAGGGGGGGCACAGCGTCTGGGTTGTCACTGTTCCTGTCACGCACCCGATCGAGCAAGTCTGCTCAACATCTTGCAGCTAACGTGATCGAGAATGTGACCAATTTCCATCCCAAAATTGGTCGTATTGCCAGTCGGGCAAGCACTTGGCGGCACCGATTTTGATCCAATTAGATTATAATAATTGAATTGGATGGTGGATCAGCCACCAAGTCGCCTGATGCTTGGCCACCTTTAGACTCCAGCTAGCTGAAGAGAGTGTTTAAATGTGCAACCCCCCCTGAAATGTGACACAAGTATGTTTTCGTGTGACTTATGAGAAATGTGAAGCATCAGATCTGGCTAGCTTGTATTCCTTTTCCATCGTTACTAATTTCTCAACATAGGGTCATTCCAACAGTGAGGGCTACTAGAAAAACTTCTTGACGTAGATTTTTTTCTCTAAGCTTCCTTCTGTCTATATTTCCACTCACTTATCACTCTAATGATGGCTGTTATAAGTGACTACGTAGGATGGTTTTCTAAGGTTCATGGATAATGAAGACAAAATGTGAACAATTACAGCCAAATGCCATCAAATTAGCAGATCGCGGATAACAATCTATGTGACACACATTCAAGCAATTATTTTTTGCTCTGCAGAAAGTTGACACAAAGTGTGAGTAATTCTCCTGCTTATGGGAATATGTGAACTTGCCGAGTTTTCTTTGGAGACTAAGTTTTCCAGTGCTAATAACCCAAGAATGTCACCTATGGTTTCAGGCTCTCTCCTGTTCATCATTGTTACATCAACATTTGACCTTTCCATTCACAGCTAAAATATGTATATATGTATTTGTATGTGCTCAATGACTTTTAACACTATTGTTTAGCCAGTCCATGACTGTTCATCTCACGACTTATTATATAGCAAGTTTTCAGAGAATGTCATATCTGAAGCTCATACAAGCTAAAAGTGTTGCATGAAGGCTTTTTAATATGGAAAAATATTTAAACTCTCAACCCTGAACACAGTCCATGACCATTCTTTAATGGGTGGTGGGATTTCTACTCCTCTAAAACACTGGTAGTTTTTCATACAAGGTTACCCTTAAAGAGAACCTGAGGCGGGGATTTTGAGTCTAAAGAGAACACAGAGACATGGTCTGTGCATAATCACATGCCTCTGTGTCTCGCCGTTGCCGCCTCTTGTCCCCCCTGGGGTCTGCTGTGCCCCCCTGAAAAAAAGAGCCAGGCTAGCGACAATGTGCTTGTATTTACCTGCAGCCTGTCATTCTATTTTGGCTCCCCTGCCTCCGTCCCTGCCGCTGCCCTCCTCCGTGAGCTTCCTTCAATCGGAAGCTAAGCCGTGAGCTGCTTCCTGGGGGGTGGGGCTAAAGCAGACCCAGGGGGGGGGGGGGGACTAGAGGCAGCAATAGCAAGACACAGAGGCATGCGAGTATGCAAAGACCATGCCTCTGTGTACTCTTGTGTTCACAGTACCAACCTCAGGTTCTCTTTAAAGCAACTTTACAATCTGGCTTAACATACAATAAAAACATACAATAAAAATATCTTTAACCATTTCACCTCCACAGGTACGGATATCTCCGTCCCTTTTTCCATCCTTTCACCCCAGGGACGGAGATATCCATACCTCCCGCGCTCGTGCACGCCGCTGCTCGCCTGGAGATCAATGAACGGGAAAAACCATTCCCGTTCATTGATCTAAGCCCCCACAATGATCAGCTGCTTCTATGAAAAGCAGCGATCATTGTGAAAAAAAAAATCAATTTCCCAGCCTCATAACATTTCCTGCAAGCGTACTTCCTGTCCACTTGCAGGTCGCATAAAAAAAAAGTTACTGTGGCCATCTTGTGGCCAAATAGTACACCCTAAAGCATTTTTTTTTATATACAAATACAATAGTATTACAATAAAAATTACCTCCCACACTCCCCAATTTTTTTTTTGTAATAAAAAAAAATTAAAAAAAAATGTACAATAAAAAAAAAAATACATAAATAGTTACTTTAGGGACTAGAGGTGTACCGAACGGTTCGCCGGCGAACGGTTCCAGGCGAACATTGGGGGTTCGCGTTCGCCTGCGCCAGGCGAACTTTTCCGGACGTTCGATTCGCCCCATAATGCACTATGAGGGTCAACTTTGACCCTCTGCATCACAGTCAGCAGGCACATTGTAGCCATTCAGGCTACAGTAAGCCCTGGAGCCCCACCCCCCCTTATATAAGGCAGCCTCCGGCGGCCATTACAGTCACTCGTGTGCCTGCTAGAGAGAGGAAAGGGACAGCTGCTGCAGACTTTTTCTCTTAGGGACAGATTAGTTAGGTTCTAGGCTGCTTTGCTTGTTCCTGACTGATTAATATTGCTTTTAAAGCACCCAGCAACAGCTCTTTTCAGAGCTCAACCTGTACATTTTTTTTTTCTGACACTTTTGTTGCATGCACAGCCTTGCTAATTGATAGTGTGTGTGCCACTGCCAGCAGCCCAGCACATTCAGTGACTGACTGCCTGTGTGTGTGACAGGGAGCTGCACATTGTACTACCCAGTACTGCATATACCCCAGTACCTGTTGTGTTTACTTAACCCACTTCATCACTGCATATACCTAGCTTTGTGTTGAGTGAACCCAGCTCACTGCATCTAACTACCCAGTACCTGTTGTGTTTACTTAACCCACCTCATCACTGCATATACCTAGCATTGTGTTGAGTGAACCCAGCTCACTGCATCTAAGTCTAACTACCTGTTGTGTTGAGTGAGAACCCACCTCACTGCATCTTAAGTACCTTTACTGTATACTGTTCAGTGAACCCAGCTCACTGCATCTAACTACCCAGTACCTGTTGTGTTTACTTAACCCACATCATCACTGCATATACCTAGCGTTGTGTTGAGTGAACCCAGCTCACTGCATCTAACTACCTGTTGTGTTGAGTGTGAACCCACCTGGCCACCTCACTGCATCTAACTACCTGTTGTGTTGAGTGAGAACCCACCTCACTGCATCTTAAGTACCTTTACTGTTGAGTGAACCCAGCTCACTGCATCTAACTACCTGTTGTGTTGAGTGTGAACCCACCTGGCCACCTCACTGCATCTAACTACCTGTTGTGTTGAGTGAGAACCCACCTCACTGCATATAGCTAGCATACCCCCGAGATGGACAAAATGGACAAACCAGGTAGAGGAAGAGGTAGAGGCAGACCCAGAGGAAGGCCACCAGGCACCGGCAGGTCTGTGGCTGTGCGAGGTGGTGTTGCTGTGATTTCATGCGGACCTGCCCCAAAATACAGTGCTCAGAAGAAGGCACGTGCCATCACTTCCCAAAATCGTGAGGAGGTGATTGAGTATTTAACACAGAACACCTCATCTCCCGCAGCCACCAGCGCTACAACAAGCACCACATCCGCTGCATTTGACACTTCGCAGGAGTTATTTGGTGGTGGTGGTGAAATCACTGATTCCCAGCCACTACTGCAACAACAACAAGAAGGCGCAGGTACACCACCTCATACGTCTGAGTTAGGTGGCGATAGTATGGACGTAACGTGTGTGGATGGGGATGATGGTGGACCACCTGAAGTTGGTGCACTTGAGGAGGTGTCTGAGGAAAGCGCAGCTGGCCAGGAGGATTATGATGACGATTATACGGATACCACATATGTTCCCGGTAGAGGAGATGACCAGGGGGACAGTTCAGAGGAGGAGTCAGAGAGGAGTAGGAGGAGACGACTCCATGATAGAAGCAGAGGGAGCTCGTCCTCAGAAACAGCTGGGGGCAGTGTCCGGTGCCATGTATCGCCAGCTATGGCCAGACAGCCAACATGCCCTTCAACGTCAGCTGCTGATGCCACCGTAGCGCCATCAGCCCAGGGGGGCTCAGCGGTTTGGAAATTTTTTCACGTGTGTGTCTCAGATCGGAGCAAAGCCATCTGTTGTCTCTGCCAGCAAAAATTGAGCCGTGGAAAGGCCAACTGTCACGTAGGGACAAGTGCTTTACGAAGGCACCTGGAGAGAAGGCACAAACAGCTATGGCAAGAACACCTGAGGAAAAGAAGCACCCCTCAAAAGACAAGCAGCGGAGAACAACCGTGGCAGCCGTCACAGGGGGCTTCTGCTGCTCCACGTTCCCATGGTATTGTTCGTGGCTGGGGGGAGGAAGAATGGATACACTTTTAAACAATTTAAAAATACAACCATCTAAACCTTCAAACAATTTAAAGATACAACCATCTAAACTTTCAAACAATTTAAAAATACAACCATCTATCATTTTCAAAAAATTTAAAAAAAGGGCAAAAAAACTTGCCCTCCGTAAAACATTCTTGGCAAATGCTTTCGACTTGGTTTGTCTTCCGCTGGCTCAAGGGTCCATCTGACCACAGATGCCTGGTCTGCAAAGCACGGTCAGGGCAGCTACAGCATGGGTCTCAGCAGGCTCCCACTTCGGGCCGCAATCCAACCTTCATTCCCCGCGGTGACAATGGCAGACTTGCCCTCCATAACGGATTCCCGTTAAAGGATTTAAAGTTAATTCATTTCAAATACACAGCAGGGCCTCGAAAGTCCGCCTCCTGTATTGTTATTTTTGGTCACTACCTCGGGGCGGGCGTGCATGCCTACCTGCTGCCCTCCTTGGATGTGTAGTGGTAGCCGTTTCTCAGGCTCCACACCGGATTCCATCCCTCATTCCCCGGCCATTACCCGGGGTCACAAATGACAGACTTGCCCGCCTCCATATGATTCTCGTGAAAGGAATGTGGTGTCATCTTTGCCCGCCATAACTGGTTCTCGTTAAAGGATTTAAAGTTAATTCATTTCAAATACACAGCAGGGCCTCGAAAGTCCGCCTCCTGTATTGTTATTTTTGGTCACTACCTCGGGGCGGGCGTGCATGCCTACCTGCTGCCCTCCTTGGATGTGTAGTGGTAGCCGTTTCTCAGGCTCCACACCGGATTCCATCCCTCATTCCCCGGCCATTACCCGGGGTCACAAATGACAGACTTGCCCGCCTCCATATGATTCTCGTGAAAGGAATGTGGTGTCATCTTTGCCCGCCATAATTGGTTCTCGTTAAAGGATTTAAAGTACATTCATTTCAAATACACAGCAGGGCCTCGAAAGTCCTCCTCCTGTATTGTTATTTTTGGTCACTACCTCGGGGCGGGCGGGCGTGCATGCCTGCCCGCTGCCCTCCTTGGATGTGTAGTGGTAGCCGTTGCTCAGGCTCCACACCGGATTCAAACCTCTCATTCCCCGGCCATTACCCGGGGTCACAATGGCAGACTTGCCCGCCTCCACAGGATTCTCATTGTAGCGGTACTGAACAAGTACACAGCAAGTAGAAAATGTAAATTAAAAACAAAACGTAAGCTTTTTAACAATGCCATGGAAAGTTGAGAAGGAAGTCACACATTACCTGACATCACTGAGTGAGGAAGAGCAATCACGCCATGTTGCGCAGTAGTCCAGCATGGCCGTCACTACACAAACAGCTGTTTGCGGTGCGTTACACAGTGAGTTTGGTGTGTCAGTGTGAAGCAGTACTCTAATTACACTCCCTGTTTGATGTATACACATGCAAGATGTTTGAAAGCACGTTAGGCCTGCAATTTAACATTCAATGTGATTTCTGCCCTTAAAACGCTGCTTTGCGTAATATCCAGATTTTTCACCGGGACTTTTGGCATGTATCCCACTCCGCCATGCCCCCCTCCAGGTGTTAGACCCCTTGAAACATCTTTTCCATCACTTTTGTGGCCAGCATAATTTTTTCTATTTTTCAAAGTTCGCCTCCCCATTGAAGTCTATTGCGGTTCGCGAATTTTTCCGCGAACCGAACCTTCTGCGGAAGTTCGCGAACCCGGTTCGCGAACCGAAAATCGGAGGTTCGCGACATCTCTATTAGGGACTGAACTTTTAAAATATTTATGTCAAGAGGGTATAACATTGTTACTTTATAAACTATGGGCTTGTAATTAGGGATGGACGCAAGACTGAAAAACATGCACCTTTATTTCCAAATAAAATATTGGCGCCAAACATTGTGATAGGGACATAATTTAAACGGTTTTATAACCGGGACAAATGGGCAAATACATTTCATGGGTTTTAATTACAGTAGCATGCATTATTTAAAAACTATAATGGCCGAAAACTGAAAAATAATGCATTTTTTCCCACATTTTTTCCTATTTTCCCATTAAAACACATTTAAAATAAAATAATTCTTGGCATAATGTCCCACCTAAAGAAAGCCTAATTAGTGGCGAAAAAAAACAAGGTATAGTTAATTTAATTGTGATAAGTAATGATAAAGATATAGACGAATGAATGGAAGGAGCGCTGAAAGGTGAAAATTGCTCTGGTGCTCAAGGGGTAAAACCCCTCAGTTGTGAAGTGGTTAAAGTATCCTACTAGCTTTTGTCAACAAGTAATGCCATCTGTGTAAAAATACAGATTCTTCCTCAGAATAGTCCTGCTGAAGAAAAATCTCTGTTCTTTAAGGTCCGTACACACGCTGGACTGCAGGAAACAATGGGTCCGTCGTCACCTCCTGCTGGGCGTGTTTTCAGCAGACAGTCTGGCGTGTGTACAGTCTGTCAGCAGACTGATACGGCTGTTTCTGTGAGATCCGCCGGGCGGATCGCTCAGAAACAGCCGTATCAGTCTGCAGACAGACTGTACACACGCCGGACTGTCGCTGGAACGCCCACCCAGCAGGAGGTGACGACGGACCCGTTGTTTCCTGCAGTCTGGCATGTGTACGGACCTTCATTCTTCTAGTCTTAATAACTGCTATGAATATTGATCCTTTCTGGCACTGAAGCATGTAATTGCTAAGCTTCAGAACAAAGTGAAAAACTATTAACTCTTTCAGTAACATTGCACAAACAAAACTGTCACTTACAGTACACCTGAACTAAGGGTAACATGGAGGATGCCATATTTATCTACTTTTAAACATTGTCAGTTGTCTGATATAGTAAACTTCTGATATAGTAAACTACCATTCCTGGCCCCTTTACTATAAAGGGATTCTACTGTGTTGGCCAGCTAAAAAAAATTAAAACAAGGAGTTAGTTTCCAGTATAATATCTTCTTCAGACTCCCATCCTGTAACCAGACTGGACTCTAAAGAACATGATAAATCAAAAACTAAATTTTTTAAACTTTTGAGTAGCATCCTATTTCTAAGTCATTGAATATATACGTTCTCACCACACCATCAGATTGATAGTGTTTTTTTTACCAGGAACATGGAGTCTTCTATTTCATTGATAATAATCTAGTGATAGATTACAGAACTTGTTGCACTTACTTATAAATTAGTTTAGGGCAAATATCATATACTGTAATTTTAACTCTATGAAGAGTCACTGATCAATTGGTATCTAGACGCAAGGTCAGTTCATTAGCTGCCAGAAGGAATTAATGTAATGAGAAGCAGGATGGGGCAACCATGCTCCTCTGATTAGCGATGATGGGAAGGTACTTGAGAGGACATTTATTCAGCACATGTTACAAATGACAGTCTTATTCAGAGCAGGAAGCAGAAAATTACTCCTTGAAGAGTCTTATAAGCTATATATGATTTCCTTTCTATAATAATTACAAAAAATACTCTACTAATGAGATAATTTGGAAAAGAAGAAGAACAAGGTAATCTTGTTTAAAAGAACATGAAAAAAAACCTTAATTAACAATAAAAATGTTAGAATCGTGTACACAGCACAATATGCTGTAGTGGCAGAGCTAGATTACCTGTAAAGAAAAACAAGGCACCCGCTTGGGGGCCAGCAATACTGGCAACGGGGCCCAACTCTCATACCCTCTCTATTTTCATTCATGACCCCTTGCTGCTGCTGGCTACACATCTCTCCTGCCTTGCCTTACCAGAGCTGTACTGGCTGCACAGGGGAAACCATGGCTTCCATTCAACCCAGAAAATGCCCTGGAAGTCCCAGATCATAGGAACAATCAATGTAAGCCATATGTGAAGCCTTTTAGGACCAAGCAACAGGCATGAAGCAGTCACAAGGCCTTTGCAAGCTGTTGTCAACAATAGAGCACGTTTATGCAGATATGCTTAGAAGCTGGACCACAGAGCGACAAGTTATATGGCCAATCATGTAATCTGGGCACAGTGCAACAAGTCCACTAGCCAAGGTGAACCACAGGAGCAATAGTAGAGAGTTGCAAAGCATGGCACATCAACATCATAGATCAGACAAGCATACTTGTTGGACCAAATGCTGTTGGACGAGGGAAACACAGTCAGAAAGTGGCAACAAGTTAGTGAGGACAATGAAAAGCTGAAATGTCGCCAGGGTACACCTGCCATCATCAGGGAACATGGGCAATCTCTTGATACAAATCAGTTTTCTCCACCGAAACCAGATCGGCACTAGGGCATGATGGCTACCTGCGTGACTAATTCCTCCTATGCTTTTCCCAACCATGTATTGCAGATGAAATGACAGGCGGGCAGCCAGAAGTCGAGAGGAGAACTGGCAGGCAGTTATGATGGATGACGCAGCATACACATAGTTAAACTTATCTCACAGTTCACAAGTGTCACCAGGGTCTGTATGCTGGATTGTTTAAAGTCAGTAACCATTCTGTGATGCTATATTGGGGGCCCTATTGATAGTCCATGAATTTGTGCATATGTGAAACAATAAAACAAGAGCTGTACACATGGAAACGTCCCAGCAACTACGACTGCGATTAAGCATTTAACATGTGGAACTGTAGTTAATCTTCAAAAGGAAAGGGTACCCAGAACCACTAGGATGTTGTAAGGAGGTCAATGGAAGAAAAAAAAAAGCCCTATTACTAAAAACAATGCTACATATAAATTTGCCTACTATACAACTGGGCAAGAAAGATCTCCCATGATGCATCGCTACTGTATATGTATATCATCCCTTTATGCCTCTAAAAGTGCAAAGTACGCCAGTGACACGCCCCTAGTGGCCAGACTGCTCAATGCATCCCAATCTATTTCACTGCACAGACAATCCAATATCGTGGATGCAATTGATGCGCTGAAACCGCTGGAATTGGGCAAACAGACAAGCCAGGAGGGAGCGTGTAAGCAACACAAACACTTTACTACACAATATTTAAGGTACAAGGCTGCCAACACCTCTGTAGGAGGACAGAGGACTATTCTGGCTATTCTAAGCCTGCAAATGAAATTGTTAAAACACTCTTAGTGTGACTAAAATATTTTATTGTAAATGCAATATACAGGATCTTATCAAAAAATTAGCATATTGTGATAAAGTTCATTATTTTCTGTAATGTACTGGTAAACATTAGACTTTCATATATTTTAGATTCATTACACTACAACTGAAGTAGTTCAAGCCTTTTATTGTTTTAATAATGATGATTTTGGCATACAGCTCATGAAAACTCAAAATTCCGATCTCAAAAAATTAGCATATTTCATCCGACCAATAAAAGAAAAGTGTTTTTAAAACAAAAAAAGTCAACCTTCAAATAATTATGTTCAGTTATGCACTCAATACTTGGTCGGGAATCCTTTTGCAGAAATGACTGCTTCAATGCGGCGTGGCATGGAGGCAATCAGCCTGTGGCACTGCTCAGGTGTTATGGAGGCCCAGGATGCTTCGATAGCGGCCTTAAGCTCATCCAGAGTGCTGGGTCTTGCGTCTCTCAACTTTCTCTTCACAATATCCCACAGATTCTCTATGGGGTTCAGGTCAGGAGAGTTGGCAGGCCAATTGAGCACATTAATACCATGGTCAGTAAACCATTTACCAGTGGTTTTGGCACTGTGAGCAGGTGCCAGGTCGTGCTGAAAAATGAAATCTTCATCTCCATAAAGCTTTTCAGCAGATGGAAGCATGAAGTGCTCCAAAATCTGATAGCTAGCTGCATTGACCCTGCCCTTGATAAAACACAGTGGACCAACACCAGCAGCTGACATGGCACCCCAGACCATCACTGACTGTGGGTACTTGACACTGGACTTCAGGCATTTTGGCATTTCCCTCTCCCCAGTCTTCCTCCAGACTCTGGCACCTTGATTTCCGAATGACATGTAAAAGTTGCTTTCATCCGAAAAAAGTACTTTGGACCACTGACCAACAGTCCAGTGCTGCTTCTCTGTAGCCCAGGTCAGGCACCTCTGCCGCTGTTTCTGGTTCAAAAGTAGGTTCATACTTCCATCTGCTGAAAAGCTTTATGGAGATGAAGATTTCATTTTTCAGCACGACCTGGCACCTGCTCACAGTGCCAAAACCACTGGTAAATCATGGTTTACTGACCATGTTATTACTGTGCTCAATTGGCCTGCCAACTCTCCTGACCTGAACCCCATAGAGAATCTGTGGGATATTGTGAAGAGAAAGTTGAGAGACGCAAGACCCAGCACTCTGGATGAGCTTAAGGCCGCTATCGAAGCATCCTGGGCCTCCATAACACCTAAGCAGTGCCACAGGCTGATTGCCTCCATGCCACGCCGCATTGAAGCAGTCATTTCTGCAAAAGGATTCCCGACCAAGTATTGAGTGCATAACTGAACATAATTATTTGAAGGTTGACTTTTTTGTTTTAAAAACACTTTTCTTTTATTGGTCGGATGAAATATGCTAATTTTTTGAGATAGGAATTTTGAGTTTTCATGAGCTGTATGCCAAAATCATCAATATTAAAACAATAAAAGGCTTGAACTACTTTAATTGTAGTGTAATGAATCTAAAATATATGAAAGTCTAATGTTTATCAGTACATTACAGAAAATAATGAACTTTATCACAATATGCTAATTTTTTGATAAGATCCTGTAAATAATTAATATATACAGAAAATTAGTAAAAGTAACAATTATACGATAGCCACGGGTAAAATAAAAGGTAAAAAAACAAAAAACAAAATGAATACTTAAAGTTTCAGAAGAAATAGGTCCTTTGTGTGGAAATCCAAGAAAAACGGAGGGTTCCTTTGTTTCAAAAATTCCAGTCAAAATGGAGGCCAGCCACATGGTCCTCTGGCTGGCTTCAGTCAGGTGATGTTACACAAGGGAGAACTGAGGTTAAATTTCAGCCTGTTCATTATGTAGTATGCAACTTTTAGGGTGGGACTCAGCAGCCCCTTGGCTGGAGTTTGGGGCATTCTATTACTTTTGGCGGGAATCCTAAATCCAAAATGTGTGACATTTCCATATCTCAGGCCACATTCATTGCACACATATAATAAATTCATAGCAAAGTCACAATCCCCAAAGAATATGGATCATGTTAATACCAGAAATGAATAGTGTGTGGCATTCCCTTCCTAAGACACTTAATAACCTGGTTGCTGGTTATGCCAGCTTCATAAATTAAATATGGTACTCGGCAGGACCTTAGCGATCACATGATATAATTTTCATATAAATTATAAGTACGGTATCTCTTAAAATGGCAAAAATCATACAATACAGTTATTTTAAATCTGGCCACAGTAGCCCCACCAAGTCTGCAGTCCTGCTGTGCTCAGGCTTCCTCTGCCATGAAAGGGACCATTTGGTCCTGTTGCTGGCACCTAGCTGCTAGTGACCTGCTGAATGAAGATTATTTTGTTCCCGGTAATTAAACAAGAAAATTGTAATCCAGATTAGCAGCTGTATCCTGCTGGAATAGACCAAACCCCAGGTTTTTACCTCCGTTGTTCCTAGATATGCAATCTGGATTGTACCGTTAATCACAATCAGAAAACTGATTGTTTCTTCACAGATCATCTGTGAAAGCACACATAGGTCCATATGCAATATCCTAGGTGATATTTTCTTGTCATACAATTCTTTTTAAGCCACCAGCAAGCAAGAAAATACTCAAAATAATTTTGATAGTACCTTTTCTCCAACTTTTGGGTACTTTTTCAATTGTAAAATGCTGAAAATTTGTTTAAAGAGTAGACAAAAATTATCTCCTAGGACAGTGGTTCCCAACCTTTTTGAAGTCGTGACACATCACGCCAAACGTTCAGATATCCTTGACACATCACAAATGTATAAATAGTATAGCTGCCTCAGTATAGGTAGTATAGATGCCCCAGTATGGGTAGTATAGCTGCCCCAGTATAGGTAATATAGCGGCCCCAGTGTAGGTAGTATAGATGCCCCAGTATAGGTAGTATAGCTGCCCCAGTATAGGTAATATAGCTGCCCCAGTGTAGGTAGTATAGCTGCCCCAGAGTAGGTAGTATAGCTGCCCCAGTGCAGGTAGAATAGCTGCCCCAGTATAGGTAGTAGAGCTGCACCAGTATAGGTAGTAGAGCTGCACCAGTATAGGTAGTATAGCTGCCCCAGTATAAGTAGTATAGTTCCCCAGTGTAGGTAGTATAGCTGTCCCAGTGTAGGTAGTATAGCTGCCCCAGTGCAGGTAGTATAGCTGCCCCAGTGCAGGTAGTATAGCTGCCCCAGTGCAGGTAGTATAGCTGCCCCAGTGCAGGTAGTATAGCTGCCCCAGTGCAGGTAGTATAGCTGCCCCAGTGCAGGTAGTATAGCTGCCCCAGTGCAGGTAGTATAGCTGCCCCAGTGCAGGTAGTATAGCTGCCCCAGTGCAGGTAGTATAGCTGCCCCAGTGCAGGTAGTATAGCTGCCCCAGTGCAGGTAGTATAGCTGCCCCAGTGCAGGTAGTATAGCTGCCCCAGTGCAGGTAGTATAGCTGCCCCAGTGCAGGTAGTATAGCTGCCCCAGTGCAGGTAGTATAGCTGCCCCAGTATAGGTAGTAGAGCTGCCCCAGTATAGGTAGTATAGATACCCCAGTATAGGTAGTATAGTTCCCCAGTGTAGGTAGTATAGCTGCCCCAGTGCAGGTAGTATAGCTGCCCCAGTGCAGGTAGTATAGCTGCCCCAGTGCAGGTAGTATAGCTGCCCCAGTGCAGGTAGTATAGCTGCCCCAGTGCAGGTAGTATAGCTGCCCCAGTGCAGGTAGTATAGCTGCCCCAGTGCAGGTAGTATAGCTGCCCCAGTGCAGGTAGTATAGCTGCCCCAGTGCAGGTAGTATAGCTGCCCCAGTGCAGGTAGTATAGCCGCCCCAGTATAGGTAGTAGAGCTGCCCCAGTATAGGTAGTATAGATACCCCAGTATAGGTAGTATAGTTCCCCAGTGTAGGTAGTATAGATCATGGGTCCCCAACCTGGGGGCCGTGGCCCCCTGGGGGTCCTTGGGCAGATTTCTGGGGGGCCGCGGCTTCTCCCTCTCCCCCCGCGGTTGCCGCTCCTGTTACCTTATGAGCGGGCGGCCGCTTCCTTCCTTATATTCCTTCAGCCGCGGCTCTCCTCTTCGCAGCATGTCATATTACAGCAGCGCTTCCTGCACGGCTGCTGTAAGGAGCCAAGGGAGCCGGGATAGCGGTTCCCATAGTAACGGTGATGCGTATCGCCGCTACAGGAAGCCGCTCCCCCACCTCCTTCCCTCCTTACAGCACCCGCGCAGGAAGCGCTGCTGTAATACGACATGCTGCGAAGAAGAGACTGTACTGGCTACACTGGGCTAACTGTACTAGGTATACTGGGCTAACTGTACTTGCTATACTGGGCTAACTGTACTTGCTATACTGGGCTAACTATACTTGCTATACTGGGCTAACTGTACTAGCTATACTGTGGTAACTGTACTTGCTATACTGTGGTAACTGTACTAGCTTTACTGTGGTACCTGTACTAGCTATACTGTGGTAACTGTACTAGCTATACTGTGGTACCTGTACTAGCTATACTGTGGTACCTGTACTAGCTATACTGTGGTAACTGTACTTGCTATACTGTGGTACCTGTACTAGCTATACTGTGGTACCTGTACTAGCTATACTGTGGTACCTGTACTAGCTATACTGTGGTAACTGTACTTGCTATACTGTGGTAACTGTACTAGCTATACTGTGGTACTTGTACTCGCTATACTGTGGTAACTGTACTTGCTATACTGTGGTAACTGTACTAGCTATACTGTGGTATCTGTACTAGCTATACTGTGGTACCTGTACTAGCTATACTGTGGTAACTGTACTTGCTATACTGTGGTAACTGTACTTGCTATACTGTGGTAACTGTACTAGCTATAGTGTGGTAACTGTACTTGCTATACTGGGGTAACTGTACTAACTATACTGGGGTAACTATACTAACTACATTGGGGTAACTATACTACCTAACTAACTATACTGAGGTAACTATAGTCCTTATACAGGGGCAAATGTGTTAGCTACCTATACTGGGGGCAACTATACCTAGATACCTACTTACCTAGATACCTACTTACCTATATACTACACTTAAAATCAGGGAAAAGAGGGGGTGCTGCCGCCGCCACTAACCACGCCCCCCTCCCCCCGGGGGGCCCCATAGAAAACTTTGCTCGGGATAGTGGGCCCCGGGCTTAAAAAGGTTGGGGACCCCTGGTATAGATGCCCCAGTATGGGTAGTATAGCTGCCCCAGTATGGGTAGTATGGCTGCCCCAGTGTAGGTAGTATGGCTGCCCCAGTGTAGGTAGTATGGCTGCCCCAGTGCAGGTAGTATAGTTCCCCAGTGTAGGTAGTATAGATGCCCCAGTATGGGTAGTATGGCTGCCCCAGTAAAGGTAGTATAGCTGCCCCAGTGCAGGTAGTATAGCTGCCCCAGTGCAGGTAGTATAGCTGCCCCAGTGCAGGTAGTATAGCTGCCCCAGTGCAGGTAGTATAGCTGCCCCAGTGCAGGTAGTATAGCTGCCCCAGTGCAGGTAGTATAGCTGCCCCAGTGCAGGTAGTATAGCTGCCCCACTGCAGGTAGTATAGCTGCCCCAGTGCAGGTAGTATAGCTGCCCCAGTATAGGTAGTAGAGCTGCCCCAGTATAGGTAGTATAGATACCCCAGTATAGGTAGTATAGTTCCCCAGTGTAGGTAGTATAGCTGCCCCAGTATGGGTAGTATAGCTGCCCCAGTGTAGGTAGTATAGCTGCCCCAGTGTAGGTAGTAGAGCTGTCCCAGTGTAGGTAGTAGAGCTGCCCTAGTGTAGGTAGTAGAGCTGCCCCAGTGTAGGTAGTAGAGCTGCCCCAGTGTAGGTAGTAGAGCTGCCCCAGTGTAGGTAGTAGAGCTGCCCCAGTGTAGGTAGTAGAGCTGCCCCAGTGTAGGTAGTAGAGCTGCCCCAGTAAATAATAGAGCTGCCCCAGTGTAGGTAATAGAGCAGCCCCAGTGTAGGTAATAGAGCTGCCCCAGTGTAGGTAATAGAGCTGCCCCAGTGTAGGTAATAGAGCTGCCCCAGTGTAGGTAGCAGGAAGCAGGGGGAGGCTGGCTGTACACTGCTCAAATCTACTGCTCTCCCAGCCACAGCACAGCTGCAGCAATGTGTCTGCCATGCATATGCTGGCTGTAACACGAAGAGAGACACTCGGGAAGGATGCTGCCTTTTTGCAGACGCATGTAGGCTCGTACCTCAGTTCTTTATGGTAAATCTGGTCCTCTCTTCCCTCTCAGCTACAAGTGTTTATCTCTGGCTCCCTCTTCGCTCTGGCCTCCGCCCTCGCTCTGAGTAGCTAGTGCAGTGCTACAAAAAATGGCCGACTATGTCCACAAATGCAGACGTCGGCGGCCATTTTCTTGTAGCACTGATCTAATACACTGAGCGGCAGACACAGCTGACAAGCGGCAGAGCAGGGGAACGTGGCGACACATTCCCGGTTGGGAACCACTGTCCTAGGAGATAACTCAGGTGAAAAAGTTAATTGCATATGGGCCACAGCCTGTTAATTTTACATAGCCATGCTAATCCAACATGCATACAGCCGTTTCAGAGTGATTGCTCCTTCTCCGTGCATGGCATGAATTAATTAATGTATCTCCACTTGGCTGGGTTTGGCAAACACTTAGTACCCAGGAGCTCATGGCAGCCCAGAACCACTAGAATATTGTTAAGGCCTCACAGGAACCATACAGATCTCTTACTAAAAAGCTATGTTAAAATATAAGAAGGCAAATGTGTATTTATCAAGGACATGTTGATAGTTCCCCAGTTCATAAGGTTCTGTAGGGTTCTTCTGAAGTTACCCATAGACATAATTTAAAATGGCTGACATAGCAGATAGAAGTTATTTCAGCCAATGGGCCAGATTCCATTCTCTTTTTCTCCTAGGCTTTCACCTAGGAGATAATTTTCATCTTCATTTTAAAATAACTTTTCAGCACTCTGCAATTGAAACAGTAGCTGAAAAAGTACTGTTAAAATTATTCTAAGTATTTTCTTGCTTGCTGGTAGCTTAAAAGGTATTTAATTAATAGGATGTGAAATATCACTTAGGAGAAATCGTGGGAAAAAAAGTGAATAGAATCAGGCCCAATATCTTTTGCGTGATAGATATTTTGTTATTAGATCAAGTGATCTTCCTCTTTCTAAAATCTGCCTGAATAGATAGAGAAATTTAATTAACCACTGTATAAGCACACTGCTGTTGAAAGGTTTGCTAGACACTGTAATAACTTTTTCTTCTGAGTTTTCTACTATGTCAGTGGTTCCCAAACTGTGGGTTATAACCCCCAAATGGGTCATGAGCCTTTTTCTGGGGGTCATGGATGGTCAAACTATGTTTATATTCTGCTCACCGGAACAGAGATGAACACCATCTTGCATGTGTACATGACTTTAACCATTAGCGGGCCGTGCACCATTTTAAAAATGTCCCGTTAGTCCTTAACAGACCAACAAAAGCTTTAAAATGTCCTCCGCCGCCAATGAAGTGCACACACGTGCGCCCACAGTGCATACCCATCGGACCCCGGAGAGCCATGATTGGTGAAGGGGAAGAAGTTTTGATTCTATGAAGTGTTCGCTGAACCAATCAAAGTGCCTGTAAGGGAAAGATCATGGCTTCAATGAGAAGCCAATGATCTTTTCTGTAACAACACTATCTGTGTGCTTGTTCAAAGCACACAGGCTAGTGAATGTGGGTACATCTAGTGGTTAAAAAAAACAACCAAGTAAAAATACACATTTTACACTACATTTTACACTTTGTACAATAAATACCTCCTTCCCCCCTCCCCTGCCCCTCCATAGTTACCAAAATGAAACACTTGTTAAAAAAACCAAACAAACATAAATAGTTACATTAGGGACTAAGCTTTTTATTTTACTATGTATGGCATGAGGGTGCATTACTGTTATATTTGCAAATAAAGGCTTGTAATTATTGATATAGTATCAAAACCACTAAACTGAAAAAATATTATTGCCATACATTGTACTAGGGACATAATTTAAACCTTGTACTAACCGGGACAAATGGGCAAATAAAATGTGTGGGTTTTACAGTGGCATTGTTTATTTTAAAGTCATAGGGGATGGAATTGGATAAATAGTGTATTTGTTTCATTTTTACCCAAGTTTTCCCTTTAAATTAAACAGAAAATAAGTAAAAAGTAATTACTAAAAACAATTATCACACCAAAAAAGCCTAATTTGTGGCGAAAAAAACCAAGGTATATATCATTGTGGTGTAGTAGTGATAAAGGTATTGTCGAATGAAATGGAGGAGTGCTGACAGGTGAAAATTGCTCTGGTCCATTAGGGTAAAAACCCTTGGGGTGAAGTGGTTAACTAAAGGATTGCTTTGTTTTATCGTTAAGCTTAGTAAATCAGACTCATTGTCTTTTTGCAAATACAATGAGTACGGTAAATACAGCCTTATATCAATATATAACCATTTAAATAGTCTTTCGTGACTAACAAATCTAGCAGACTGTACCTGAAGTTGCGAGTTCATCACCATAAACTCCTGCTGTCTCTTCATGTTTTCATTAAACGCGCTGGAGAAAAAGGATCCCATTTCTAAAATAATTAAAGCATTAATTAATAAAAGCAATGAGATAAAAGGGAATGAGAATCACAGGTAAATCTAATGCCATGTCTCCTTGCCACATAACCGCGCATGTCATATATAACACATAATATAAAAGTGAACCTGATTTATACTATGAGACATTTTTAATAGATAGCTATATGTAGAGTATCAGGTATCTTATGGGCTCACTGCCGAAATAATCTGACAGCTATCTGTAAAGCATCCTGTAATTTGCAGCAAATGTCCTATTTGTTTTCATGTTTGAAATCCACACAGTGACGCTTCATTGAACACTTGCTACAGTAGACCACTTGCACTGATCATATGTTCAGCTGATCTAGCTTGTTAGCCACTATTTGCATTGCAGCCACTCACATTTACAAGTGTTCACAAGCTAGGGCTGGCTTACTGTGTACATGCAAAATGGGCGGCGCGGAAATAGCCCCTAGTAGAACCTCGGTAAAATTATAGATATACTATTGGGTAGTGGTAATATTTTACTATCGCTAAACCTAACCCTATTCTCACACGAGCCCTACCTTCACTGATGCCTAACCGACCCCCCTCTGATGCCTAACCATAACCCCCCCAACGAGCATTGTACCATGTTAGCCATCAGTAAAAGCAAGAAGTTTTGAATCAGGATGATAGCATTTATTGGGTTACTTAGGGCTCTTTCACACTAGAGCCCATTTGCTGCATTTCAACACAACGTTGAAACTTTGCGTTAACCAAGGTAAAATGAAAGTCCATAGACTTTCACTTTACCTTTCACACCTGACACTGCGTTTAGATGCATTGGGGTACGACACACCCGGGAGGTTTTTATCGTTGGGAACCGGCGTTTTCCCGGCAGGTAAATAGCTACCGCCGCTAATTGCGTCGCACCGCATCATCCCGATGACACGCCGCAGGCTATTCAACGCGTGCAGGTGAAAGGCTCCTGCACGCGTTGGTAGATGTGAAAGAGCCCTCAAAAGAATATGAGTAAGCTTTCGGGTGGGCAGCCTTTGTCAGACTTGTCAGCAGTGTTGCCAACTCATCCCTTTAATTAGTGAGACATGAATTATACAGGTTTTGTGGCTAGGTAGATGCAGTTAAGGCACTGATTATGTGCAAATAGTCCCAGAACCTGTATAACTTAGATGTGTCTGTAATTAAAGGGATGAGTTAGCAACACTGCTTGTCAGGATTGAAGTCTGGCAAAGGCTGTACGGCCAAAAGCTTACTCTTATTCTTTTAAGTTAGCCATTAATGGTATCATCCTGATTCAAAACTTCTTATCTTCATTATGAAATACAGTACAACTATGCCAATACATGACAAAAATAACTATGAAAAAGTTCACAATTGGCTTTAACCCTAAGGTCTCTTTTACACCATTCAATAATAAAATGATGCATTTTAAAGTGTACCTGAGACCAGTGTAATTGCATGATTTATACTTGCCTGGGGCTTCCTACAGCATAATGTTGATTAAAAAGGCAATTGCATCGCACTGTGTTTGTGATTGCGCTTGGTGATTATCAGTGTGTACAGGTCCTCAGGCTGTGTTGCCACTTGAGCTGAGAATGGACAATTCTTTGTCCATTCTCCACTGAACAGACAATGAAGGCTCTTATTTTATATATAGGAGCCATTCACACTTGTGCAACAGATCAGTTGCAATAAGCGGGACGCACTTCTGTGCAGTCTACAATAATCCTGGGAAGGTGGATGCATTTCCCAACATAACCTATGGGGTTAACGCAATTGCTACAGCCAGACCACAGCAGACCATCAGAGCAAACACTACACTGTCCACTCCCACTGGCCGCACATGATCCAGTGCAATGGGAACTTAGTCTACCTCTCCTTTTACATTACGTCAGCTGTTTTCAGCAGGGCTGTGGAGTCGGTCCAAAAATCCACCGACTCCGACTCCTCAGTTTAGGATTCCACCGACTGACTCCGACTCCTCGACTCCGACTCCTCTAATTTGCATATTACAATTTTGTTGATTAAAAGTATGTAACATGAAATTCATCTCTTAACTGCCAACGCTTAGGAATTTTACAAGACAACTGAAGTGAGAATGATATGTAGACTACTATATTTATTCCCTTTAGACTAAAACTAGTCCTTGGTAAGAGTACTTGTAAAAGGTACAAACCGGAACAAAGAACATCTATCAGGCCCTAGGCAATGTAAGTGTGGGTACATGTAAGAGTGATGTGCAGGTACTCTGCAGGAGAATGAGGAGATTGTAAACAGACAACACCTCTGTGTTCAATGTGCACAGCATTCTCAGTGGATTCCCTGCAGCTCTGTGGGGAGTGCATATGTAGAGTATAGTACTACTGTGTAACAAAGTAAACCTGAGACAGATGAAATTAACGTTTTATACATACCTGGGGCTTCCTCCAGCCGCCTTCAGGATAATCAGTACCTCGTTGTCCTCCTCCACCACCTGGATCTTCTGCTATGAGTCCAGGTACTTGAGCCAGTCAGGCGTAGTGCGCATGCACACACTCCGCCGCCAGGAGCATACTACACCTGTGCAGCACTATTGCGCAGGTGCAGAATGTTCCTGGCTGTGGGAGCGGCATGCGGCCGGACAGCGCTGACTGGCTGAATTACCAGGACTCATAGCAGAAGATCCGGGTGGTGGAGGACAGCGAGGGACTGATTAGCCTGAAGGGGGCTGGAGGAAGCCCCAGGTATGTATAAAACTTTACTTTTCATCCGTCTCAGTTACCCTTTAATTTGTAGTTACCAAACCAAATTTTAACAACATATCAAATTTTTTTATTTCATCAGCAAAGGGAGTGCATACATTTGCATAAATCAGCATCAATGCAGAATTATTTCCATCTCGTTGACCATCTCTATTAGTGACACAGCTACACATTAGGCTTTATTCTTACAGCATAGATGTTATTTAGTATATATGTTACGGCCAGAACCCGAAGTGTGGCCACTTCTAGTTCTGGCCGGCCACTTCGGGTTCTGGCCGGCCAATTTGCGAAGTGGCCGCAGCGCAGCGGCCAATGTTAGAAATGCAAAGCTACACTTATTTTACGGCCGTCTCGCTGCGGCCAAATGTATTAAAAGTTGCTTAAATTTAATTAAATATAGCCGGCGGCGATGTGATAGATGAAGCCGCCGGCTTTCGCACTGCCTCCCCCCCCCGATTCTCCCCCCCCCCCCCGCCTCTCTCCTTGTCCCCGCCTTCCATACAATACGGAGCCGCCGGGAGAGTCGTTCGTCGCGGCAGGGGAAGCAGAGCGGGGAGGCTGCAGACATTGCTTCTGCCAGCGCCCGCTCTGCAGGAACGGCAGGATTCCCCTGCCGCGACGAACGACTCTCGGGGGACACGCGTGTCCCCGCCCGGCTGCTCCGTATGTCGTATAGGAGGCAGGGGAGAGGAGAGAGGCGGGGGGGGAGGAGGAGAGGAGGAGGAGGCAGTGCGAAATTTAATTTAATTAAATTAAGCAACTTTTAATACATTTGGCCGCAGCGAGACGGCTGTAAAATAAATGTAAACTTTCCATTTCTAACATTGGCCGCTGCGCTGCGGCCACTTTGCACATTGGCCGGCCAGAACCCGAAGTGGCTGGCCAGAACTAGAAGTGGCCACACTTCGGGTTCTGGCCGTAACATATATAAGAGATTCCTGTGTACACATCATATATACAGTCACAATCAGATATGTATATCTGACCTTAAAAATACGGGGACTGCTTTATTTTTTTTTTAAATTCTTTATTTGGATCCATAGGCATATAGATAATTACAAACGTTTTTACCTTGTATAACCACATATACATTGGTGCGATTAACATACATATATATGTCATACATTGCTATAAATAACAAACCAGCAGGTCAGATTTTTTAGCATTAAGCGTAAAGAAAGCTATACATACCAGGCAGATAGGGGTAGGCCCAACTTGTATCCAGCCAGGAGATGATTATGTTATCTAAAGTTTGCATACGTGTTTAGCATCTCATTCTGGTGTTATATCTCCCCAATCTGCCTTTGTGATTTCTTATTTAAAGAATATTATCTAAGAAAAAAAAACACGACTATCTAAACATAACAGTCAAAACATTCCAGATTGTAGCATATATGACCACATCTGCTCGTCTTCCAGGAGCGAGCCTATGTGTCGCCCATCCTATATTAAATTGTAATTACATGACACGACACCTCTTGCTGGCAGCAGGAAGAGAAGCATATAATAATAGTGCACTTTCCCATCTCCGCCATAGTAAGGTCTCAACCCTATGTTTGGTACCCCACCCCGCTATACTTCATCAAGCAGCAGACCTATCTCCTCAGAGTCTCGCAAACCGGACCAGTATCTCCATGTTTTTTGAAATTTTTCCACGTCATTGGACCCAATATGTGCCATATTTTCCATTAGGTAAGTTTGATCCATTTCTGAGAGCACCTCTCTAATATTAGGGGGAATGGGGTTTCGCCAACGCCGGACCACTACCCGTTTTGCTGCATTCAGTATGTGTCTTATTACTGATTTTTTGTATTTTTTAAAGGACCACGAGTTAGCGTGCAGAATGTAGAATTCCATAGTGAATGGAATGTCACCATCTATAACCAATTTCACTAAGCTATGCACCTTCTTCCAGAAGTCTTCAAGTTTGGCACATGACCACAAAATATGTGGTAAAGTACCTCTTTCAGATCTACACCTCCAGCATTCTGGACTAACAGAGGGGAATATCTCATGGAGCCTGGAGGGTGTTAAATACCATCTTGTAAGGATTTTATAGTTAATTTCCTGCATGCCTGCTGATCTAGAGGTTTTATGGGCAAAGTAGCACATCTTGACCCTCTGAACAGAGCTGAAGCGTGCCCCTGTGTCTCCCTCCCATTTCGTGATGAATGACATATCTGGAGTAGTTTGTTCAATTAATAGGGAATAGATAATTGAGAGTGTTTTCTGCATAGGTTCCCCCTCTGTGCATAGATTCTCAAAAACAGACGGCTTTCTGACCATTGTAGGAGTAATTCTGTGGCTTCGGAGGTAAGATCTGATTTGAAACAGAGTCCACCAGGTCAACTTCAAAGTAGGAAATTTAATTTGTAGGTCTCCCAGTGATAACCAGTCCTTTTGGTCACAAAATCTCCCCAGAGTCAGTTCGTCTCGCTGGCTAAGGTGTCTGCTTCCCTGTTTAACTGCCAGTTGCAACTCAGGGTTATGGGAAAGAGGAAGGAGAGGTGAAGGATGAGGAGATACCTCAGGCAGGTATCTAATTTTATTTAGGCAGCTCAATGTGTAGAGGCTTAGTGGAGAGATTAGTTGGGTATTCGTGTTTGCCCCTAGTGTCCACAATAAATTTAGAAGTGGGTAGGTCGACAGGTTCAACTCTAAATTGGTCCATTGTTTAGTATCCCTGTGTCTGGCCCAGTCAACCGCTCTAGTGAGTACTGCAGCATAGTGGTAAAACCTAACATTAGGTACAGCTAAACCCCCAGATTGTTTAGTGCTATAGAGTATTTCCTTCTTGATTCTGGGCGGTTTGCCCTTCCAAATGTACCTGTTGAAAAGTGTTTGGATGCGGGCCAAAAATGTTGATGGAACTGGTATCGGCAAGGTCTGGAACAGGTATAAAAGCCGCGGCATAGTGTTCATTTTGATTACAGCAATACGCCCAAGCCAAGACAGGTGTGGAAAGTTCCACTTTACTAAGTCATCTGAAAAGGATTTCAGTATGGGTGGGAAATTTAACGTGAATGTTTCACTCATAGAATGGGCTATATTAGTACCCAGGTAACGTATAAACTGCTTGTTCCATTTAAAAGGAAACTTCTGTTCCAGATCTTGCCTCACCTGCTCAGGTATACCCACATTGTAGGCTTCGCATTTATCTAGATTTATCTTAAATGCTGAGAGTTCCGCAAATTTCTTAAATTCTTCGAGCAGATTTGGGAGGGATGTCGCAGGTTTTGTAAGGAAAAATAACAAATCGTCCGCATAAGCGGCTATTTTATTACAGTTGTCACTAACCTCAATCCCCGAAACATTACTTCGATCTCTCACATGCTGTAAGAACGGCTCCAGTGCCAGTGCGAAAATCAATGGGGATAGGGGACATCCCTGGCGAGTGCCATTTCTTATGGGTAGTGATTTTGATAAGTCTCCATTAATTTTAATTCGTGCAGTGGGGTTAGTATAGAGGGCCCCTATGGATCTTAGCATACGTGGGCCTAGATTTGTATTTTTAAGTATCGCCGTGATCCAGTCCCAGCTCACCTGGTCAAACGCCTTTTCGGCATCGGTAGAAAGAAGCATACAAGGAATGTTATTAGACCGGGCGTGCTGTAACAGGATCTGTGTTCTTATAGTGTTGTCCCTCGCCTCTCTATGGGGAATGAATCCCACCTGATCCCAATGTATTAATAAACTCATCTGTTGTGCCAGTCTATTTGCTAGAGCTTTTGCAAAGATTTTAATATCTATATTTAGCAGTGATATTGGCCTGTAGCTACCACAGTTGGCCGGGTCTTTTTTGGGTTTTGGTATCACCGCAATATGGGATTCAAGAGTCTGTGTTGAAAAACCGGAGTTAGGCGTGTCATCAGCTATATTATTAAACATCCTGCACAAATATGGGGTGAGGGTCTCTTTAAATTTTTTATAGTAGTCGATAGTGAAACCGTCTGGGCCGGGGGCCTTACCTGATTTAATGCTCGCGATCACCCCCTTGATTTCAGATTCATTGAAAGGGGCTTCAAGTTCCTTAGTTGTCTCTGCATCTATTTGGGGAAGTTTAGCTGCTTTAAGGTAATTTTCGATTGCCGCTTGTCTTGCTTGCGGTTCGCCCGGGCCCCCCGTACGGGATAAATTATATAAATTGGTGTAAAAAGTTTGAAAGCTACTGGCAATGGAACCGCTCCTGACATGCCTAGATCCTTTACTATCTATAATTAGGGGAATATAGGTTCTCTGCTGCTGTTGCTTAAGGGCTCTTGCCAGCAGTTTCCCTGGTTTATTGCCCAGCATATAGTAGGTGTTTTGGCACCGATAGGCTGCCTGCTTCGCATATTCCTGTAAGAATGTGTTAAGTTTCCTTCTTTTTTCCTGCAGTGGTGTGAGGTTTACCTGTACAGGGTTGCGTTTATGCTTTAGTTCTAACACGTGAATCTCTTCTATTAAGGTCTGGATGGCCTGGTTTCCTTCCCTCTTAAGCCTCGATCCCAGCTGGATAAAGAAGCCTCTCAGCACACACTTATGGGCATCCCAGAGAGACGTTGGGGATATGTCCTCCGTGTCGTTTATATTAAAGTATTCTTTTAATTCTTTCAGGATTTCTGTATGCGTGATTTCATCATGTATAAGGGCCGTATTAAGTCTCCATGTGAACGGGCACTCCTTTTTATATCTGCAGGTTAGATTTACGCCTACAGGGGAGTGGTCCGAATATGACATTATTCCGATGTCCGCAGAAACATGTTCTGTCAGCAAATTGTGGGATATTAAAATGTAATCTATTCTGCTGTAGGTCTGATGTACATTGGAATAGTAAGTAAAATCTTTTGTATCAGGGTGGGTCGCCCTCCATACATCAATCAATTGTCGTTCGTGGAGCATACGTTTAATTTTGTTGATTTTAGCGTATGACATGGAGGCCCTACCCTGGGAATTATCAAGTTTAGGGTTTAATGTTGTGTTGAGATCTCCCCCCAGGATGATACTTCCTTCCGCAAAAGAATCCAGGGCATCCAGAAATCTAGACACGAAGGTTACTTGGTCTACATTTGGGGCGTAAATTGAGCCCAGTGTATATTTTATATCCTTTATAGTGCATTTTACCAATACAAATCTTCCATCAACGTAAGCTTTCACGTCCAGAACAGAAAACGGTAGGTTTCTGTTTACCAATATAGCAACGCCTTTTGTCTTTGTCTCAGGGGAGACTCCCAGGTATACATTTGGGTAATTTTTATCTCTAAAACTAGGGTGGTGTCCCTTTTTGAAATGCGTCTCCTGTACAAAGACAATTTGCGCTTTTTGCTTCCACATATCTTTCAAGAGAATTCTCCTTTTTTCTGGAGTATTGAGACCTCTGGCATTGATGGAAATACACCTCACATCAGCCATGTGTGAGGCATGATACCTGTGCCAGCGGTGTGTGTCATATGTGTAAGAACAATCAACCTGGAATGGGAACAAATAAACCAAAAACTACTCTTAACCTTCAACGTGAAGGGAAAACTAATGTCAGCTGATGCCCACCTATGGGATAGGACTACCAGAGTCTCCCTATGTGGGCTCCGAGCAACCATTACAAACGCGAGGAGTGGGGACCTCTCAGCCACCCACCTGCATAGTTGAAAGGTTATTATATTACCGAGTTTTATATCATTGTCAGGACACTTTCAGACTCCCCTACGACTTAGATTAGCAGCCCCATTTGTTATTAGGCCTGGATATTCTCCCCCTCCCAAATTTCCCGTTGGCCAAATCTAGGACCCCCCCACCCACAGCCATGTATGTAAAAGTTGATGACATTAACAATTACGGGTGCCCAATTCTCTGTAACATGCTTTCTAGAGGCAGCGCCCCTGATGTTTGCAAAATGAGAGTGCAAACACAGTGCCCACCGTGCCGATATGCCAGACTTATTAGGCGTCTCCAAGGCCGCATGCCTAGGTAGCAGCTTTTCCGCCTATTCCCCTGACACAGAGCCCTCCGGATTCCATCAATACATATCTAAATACAGTAATAGATTTCCCCCTTCGGGGCATGCAATAGTTGTCACGAGATATTGATGGCGCATTATCATAGCCGTTTCCTGTCAAAGATATCTAGTCGGGACATTGAAAGCTGGCGTCTTAGAGCCCATCCACATCCAAGTATGGGCCAGAAATGATGCAAATGCAAAATCAATGTAGTGGCGTAAACCCAGCAAGTTTAAAGAATGACCATAATAGCACGATCAAACGTGCGCCGTCTTCTGGATGGAGTGGGTTAAAGTTATCCTGTATGGGAGATGTCGCACCACCCACATTAATATAGGTCTGTTCCGTTTCTAGTTCCTCTGGGTGGGGTGCTTCGGCCTTGTGCGACCATTTTGGAGGCTCAGTGGGGTTAGTAGCACCTTACAGTAAAAGTTAGACGACATGTGTTCCCGTAAGCCTTCTGCTCGATGTGAGGGGTCCAGGAGAAGCCAATATGGCTTAGATGTAAACTCCATAGGAGGGGGAGGACCATGTCTATCTACGCAGTGATAATAAATTTAAATGGGTTACAGTACCTTATCCATCGTCGTAGAAGGCCTGAGAAAGACTAGGGCCTAAGGAGAAGCATTGTCGCCATTTTGTGGGATCTGTCGCTTGCGTCTATTTCTCTGCGGCAGCCCGGGGGTCATTTGGTCAGGTTTCCATTCCGGCACGGCTACTGGCTGCATTTGCAGGGTTTCAAAAAGCTCGGGCAGCTCTGCAGGGTTCCGCAGAATGTGAGTCTTGTCTTCTTCCAGGATGATCAGGTGGAAGGGAAAGCCCCAGCGATATTTCCAACCTTTTTCGACCACCGCCTTCAGCAGCGGTTGCAGTGCTCTTCTCTGAGCTAGGGTTCCCGGGGCTAGGTCCTGATATAACTGTATCTTTTGGCCGTCATATTCAATAAAGTCCATCTGTCTTGCTGCCTGCATGATGGCGTCTTTCAGGCTATAATGGTGTAGCTTGCAAATAATGTCGCGTGGCGGGTCTCTCTCTGCAGGTTTAGGCCGTAGTGCTCTATGTGCACGGTCAAATTTGATAGAGTCGTCCGCGTGGCGGTTGAGGACCTTATTGAATATCGCTATCAGTGCGGGTTCTATTTGTGTCGTTCCGTATGACTCCGGGAGACCCCTCACCCGTATGTTGCAGCGACGACTGCGGTTCTGAAGGTCTTCCAGGCCGTCGCGCAGCATGGAGTTAGTGGCGGCCTGCTTTTCTTTTTCCTCTTTTAGTTGTTTGAGATCCGCCTTCAGGTCCTCCACATCGCTTTCCAGCCGGGCTATTCGGTTATCGTGCAGCTCAACTTCATCTTGGACCACCTGCAGCTCGGCCCGGGAAGCCGATGTGATGCGCTCTGCCAGATCGGTGAGGTCATCTTTAGTAGGTAGGGTGTGGAGGAAATCCCGTATCTCGTTAAGAGATTTCATGGTAGCTGACTCTGTGTCTGCCGCCTTTGCTGTCTTGCCGGAGGACGGAGACCCGTCGGCCATTTTGACTGGTGTCTGCGTCGCTTCGTTCCTTTTAAGATATTTTGTGACTTGCTGCTGTGTTTCGTTCCTAAATGGGGTTGATTTAGATCTTGTTTTGCCCTTTGATCTTCCTGACATGCTGTGGGGTCTTTCGAGATGAATTACTCGGTTTCTTGGGCCAAAGTTAGGCGGGTGGATGAGGAGCTCCGGAAAAACACGTCCTCACGGAAGCATGGCTAGCTCCGCCCCCGGGGACTGCTTTATTGAAGCAGCACAAGTAACTAATTTTGATTGGTTTATTTCATTTTTGTGGACTAAGCACAGCTATTACTGTATATATACTGTATATATACATTATTTTTAATGACTATTATCTGAGAAATAGAACATTTTATCATATTTTCTATTTTAATTACAGTTACAAATTCATTAGGAGTCGGAGTCGGTGCATTTTTTCCCGACTCCGACTCCAGGCACCCAAAATTGCCCGACTCCACGACTCCACAGCCCTGGTTTTCAGCTATAACTGAAAAGAAAACTGATGTACAAGGTAATGTCCATGTTTCCCTATGGCCTCTTTCATACATTGTACATTGAACAACTGAAGCTTTTTCACAATTCACTGCGATGGAACATTTGATCAGTTAAAATGCATCTGTTTTGAAGCGTACTTCCCGACTGCCTAAAGCCGATTGGCGGTTGGAAGGTGGCGCCTCCAGGTGTCAAGTCCTGGAGGCATAGTTTATCAGGGAGCGCACATGCGCGATCGTTCACTGCAGAGATACGGAGCAGAGCTCCATGATCAGCCTGCCATCGCGGCTGGCAGGCTGTTTGGAACCCCCCCAAAAAAGCTTATTTACAGTGGTTTGCAAAAGTATTCGGCCCCCTTAAAAGTTTTCCACATTTTGTCATATTACTGCCAGAAACATGAATCAATTTGATTGAAATTCCACATGAAAGACCAACACAAAGTGGTGTACACATGAGAAGTGGAACGAAAATCATACATGATTCCAAACATTTTTTACAAATAAATAACTGCAAAGTGGGGTGTGCGTAATTATTTGGCCCCCTTTGATCTGAGTGCAGTCAGTTGCCTATAGACATTGCCTGATGAGTGCTAATGACTAAATAGAGTGCACCTGTGTGTAATCTAATGTCAGTACAAATACAGCTGCTCTGTGAGGGCCTCAGAGGTTGTCTAAGAGAATATTGGGAGCAACAACACCATGAAGTCCAAAGAACACATAAGACAGGTCAGGGATTAAGTTATTGAGAAATTTAAAGCAGGCTTAGGCTACAAAAAGATTTCCAAAGCCTTGAACATCCCACGGAGCACTGTTCAAGCGATCATTCAGAAATAGAAGAAGTATGGCACAACTGTAAACGTACCAAGACAAGGCCATCCACCTAAACTCACAGACCGAACAAGGAAAGCGATGATCAGAAATGCAGTCAAGAGGCCCATGGTGACTCTGGACGAACTGCAGAAGTATACAGCTCAGGTGGGGGAATCTGTCCATAGGACAACTATTAGTCATGCACTGTACAAAGTTAGCCTTTATGGAAGAGTGGCAAGAAGAAAGCCATTGTTAACAGAAAAGCATAAGAAGTCCAGTTTGCAGTTTGCCACAAGCCATGTGGGGGACACAGCAAACATGTGGAAGAAGGTGCTCTGGTCAGATGAGACCAAAATGGAACTTTTTGGCTAAAATGCAAAATGCTATGTGGGGTGGAAAACTAACACTGCACATCACTCTGAACACACCATCCCCACTGTCAAATATGGTGGTGGCAGCATCATGCTCTGGGGGTGCTTCTCTTCAGCAGGGACAAGGACACTAATCAGGGTTGATGGGAAGATGGATGGAGCCAAAAAAGGGCAATCTTGGAAGAAAACCTCTTTTGAAATCTGCAAAAGACTTGAGACTGGGGCGGAGCCTAAAACATAAAGCCAGGGCAATAATGGAATGGTTTAACCACTTAAAGACAACTGGACGAATATATTTGTCCAGCGTAGTTGTGGAGAATGCACCACCAGTTTGTTACTAAATGAGACACATGGTATCATTTTAACTATGACGAGTTGTAGAATTCATTTTGGTGTGTCTAAAAGCTGTGACCCACGTCACATGAAAAATAGGTAGGGACAAACTCAATCAAACATAAAAAAGTCATTTTCAGAATTATGATCAAACTTGGGAATGTTTTAGCAACACTACAAGAGACACATGTGGTATCATTTTAACCATGATAGGTAGTAGAATAGAGTTTAAAAAGTTTTAGGGTTGAGGCCCATGTCTCCTATATTATTTTTAGTCACAAACAATCAAAAGAAATTACATTTCACATATTCTATACCAAATTAAAAGACTTGTAAAATGAAAACAAAGTGACAGAATATAAAAGAAAAAACATATATTGGTACCTTAAGAACCTGGCTTTTTAAACATGTATGCCATGAGGTTACATTACTATTGAAAATAAGGTCTTATAATCATCAATAGTGTACAATGAGAAAGCAAAAACAGAAAAAGACACCTTTATTTTCAAATACAATATTGTCACCATACATTGTGCTTGGAACATAATCTAAATGTTGCAAAAACCAGGATGAATGAACAAATAAAATTAGTGGGTTTAACTTATAGTCAGCACTGTTTAAGGTAAAGCTATGATGGATGTAATTGGAGAAATAGTTTGTTTTTTCTATTTTTTTTCCTTATATTCCCTTTAAAATGCATAGAAAATTAGGTGATTAATAAAAACAAAATTAACACACACTAAAAGCCTCATTTATCCTGAAAAAACAATATATAGATCATTTAGGCGTGATAAGCAGTAATAAAGTTATTGGCAAATTCATGGGAGCATTGCCTATATGTGAAAATTGCTATTAGGCTGAAGTGGTTAAAACAAAACATATCCATGTGTTAGAATGGCCCAGTCAAAGACCAGATCTAAATCCAATCGAGAATCTGTGGCAAGATCTGAAAACTGCTGTTCACAAACGCTGTCCATCTAATCTGATTGAGCTGGAGCTGTTTTGCAAAGAAGAATGGGCAAGGATTTCAGTCTCTAGATGTGCAAAGCTGGTAGAGACATATCCTAAAAGACTTGCAGCTGTAATTGCAGCAAAAGGTGGCTCTACAAAGTATTGACTCAGGGGGCTGAATAATTACGCACACCCCACTTTGCAGTTATTTTTTTTTTTAAATGTTTGGAATCATGTAGGATTTCCGTTCCACTTCTCACGTGTACACCACTTTGTATTGGTCTTTCACGTGGAATTCCAATAAAATTGATTCATGTTTGTGGCAGTAATATGACAAAATGTGGAAAACTTGAAGGGGGCCGAATACTTTTGCAAACCACTGTACATCTGTACAGCGATGCGATCTAGTGCAGCGCTGCACGGGGGACACTTAGCTTTCCCTCCGAGTGGTACACAATCTAAGCCCTCTCACAGGATAATCGCTATGAGAGGAGAGGAACTGGACGGATCGCCTTCCAGGGCCAATTTAGAGGGGTGAAAGGAAGGGGGAGAGAGTGGGACAATAAATAATTTTTTGTTAAAGCGGTTTTTTTTTTGGCAATAAAAACTAACTACTAACTATCGCAGCAGCAATCAAAGCCCACCAAAAGAAAGCCCTGTTAGGGACAAGAAAAGGAGGTAAGATTCCTTTGTGTGCTAAGTTGTATGGCCGTCCAGCGAGCTGTTAAAGCTGCAGAGCGCTGAACTGTGAAAAATCGCCTGGTCACTAGGGGGTGTAAGCCTGCGGTCTTCGAGCGGTTAAAGTACTCCCGTACCAATGGTTTGAACACCGCTGAACAACTCACCTACTCCTGGATCCCTTTGCTTTCTTTTCCGACTTGTCAGCTCTCTCGTTCTGCCACCATGTCCCTCGTATCTGCCGACATCTTCACCACTATGGCGGTGACCCGGAAGTAACCCGAAAGGACATCCGGGTCAGCGGCATAGCAGTGGAGATGCCAGCCAATAGGAGAGGACACAGCTGCGGCAATAGAAGAGGACACAGCAGCGGAACAGGAGAGATAACAAGGTGGAAAAGACAGCAAAGGGATCCAGGAGTGAGTTGTGCAGCATTTTTTATTTTGCAGGTCTCAAAACGTCGGAGGTACAAGGGGGGCGTGATCGGGGAGGATAACTGCCATATCCTCCCTGCTCATATTCGATGTTCTAGTCAGTCAAAGATTTTGGGTGACTAGAACAGGGACCCTTGGGGGTACTGGACTGAGAGAATAGTGCTCTGATGTCGATCAAACCCCTCTCAGTTCAGGGGTACTTTGAGGTGGCCACACACCATACAATAAAGTGATCCAATTTTACAGCAATTTGATAAAAACGATTAGTTGTCCCAAAAAAATTTCAAAAACTTTTTTTTTTTTTTCCATTCGTTCCTATTTTTGTTCGATAAAAGATCGGGAGTGTTGGATTTTTCTGATCAATTTTTATGAAAATTGAATGGTGTGTGGTATACAATTACTTGATGTACAGACCCAAGAATTTTTCTGAGTTTTCAATCATTTCTTTCATAATTGCAATTCTTGAATTGGAAAGATATTTAAAAAAATTGTATGGTGTGTGGCCTCCTTTAAGCTCTGTTCCCACTTGAGCAGAGAACGGACATTTTTTTGCTTATTTTATAAATAGGGGTCATTCACACTTAACATCCTGCAGTGTATCCGTTTCAGTAAGCAGGCCGCACGTCTGTGCAGTCTGCGATAATCTTACCATATAGCCTATAGGGACCCACTCACTGGTCGATTTCAGCCATCAATCGATTGATTCTATCAAATCGATCAGAAATCGATTCTATCGAATCAGCGGATTGATCGAATTGTGGCCGATTTTGATCGATTTGATCTATCTGACTGGATGGAAAATGTAGGTGAATCTGCTGCTGGCAGCAGATCAATGGCCCATAGAGTTGCATTGGATCTAATGGTCCAAGAATGCATTTAGATCGATTTTCAATAGATTTCCAATAGATTTAATTCTGAAATCTATTGGAAATCTGTTCCTAGTGTGTGGCACACATCAGAATGATTCCTGTCAGATTCGACTTGACAGGCATCTGAAGGAAATCTATCTGATTATCGAATCTGCTGCAAATCTATAAGTGTATGGCCACCTTATGGGGTTAACGCATCTGCCCTGGGCTCCAGAGGCGAACTACACTGTCAGCTCCTGCTGGCTGCATGTGTTCTGGTGCAAGTGGGAACTGAGCCTTAAGGGGCCCATACACTCAGCCAATAAGTGGCCGATCGATCAAAAATCGATTGCCCGATCGGTCAATTTGCGGACGATTTCGATCTATTTCAATCGATCTGACATGCTGGAAAATCTAGGTCGATCTGATGAGATTGCTTATGAATTTGCATTGGACCTAATGGAAATCTGATGGCAAAAAAATGCCATCAGATTGATTTTCATACTGAAATCCAGGGCTGTGGAGTCGTGGAGTCGGGCAATTTTGGGTGCCTGGAGTCGGAGTCTGAGTCGGGAAAAAATGCACAGACTCCGACTCCTAATGAATTTGTAACTGTAATTAAAATAGAAAATATGATAAAATGTTCTATTTCTCAGATAATAGTCATTAAAAATAATGTACATATACAGTATATATACAGTAATAGCTGTGCTTAGTCCACAAAAATGAAATAAACCAATCAAAATTAGTTACTTGTGCTGCTTCAATAAAGCAGTCCCCGTATTTTTAAGGTCAGATATACAGATCTGATTGTGACTGTATATATGATGTGTACACAGGAATCTCTTATATATGTTACGGTCAGAACCCGAAGTGTGGCCACTTCGCGTTCTGGCCAGCCACTTCGGGTTCTGGCCGGCCAATGTGCGAAGTGGCCGCAGCGCAGCGGCCAATGTTAGAAATGGCATGATGACACATAAGTTACAATGTATTTTATGGCCGTCACGCTGCGGCCAAATGTATTAGAAGTCTCGCACTGCCTCTTCTCCAACTCCCCCCGACTCTCTCATCTCCCTGCCTCTATACAATATACGGAGCAGCCGGCGGGGACACGCGTATCCCCGAGAGTCGTTCGTCGCGGCAGGGGAATCCTGCCGTTCCTGCAGAGCGGGTGCTGGCAGAAGCAATGTCTGCAGCCTCCCCGCTCTGCTGCCCTGCTGCAACGAACGACTCTCCGGGACACGCGTATCCCCGCTGGCTGCTCCGTATGTGGTATAGGAGGCAGGGAGAGGAGAGAGGAAATTGACCAACTTCCGCGTGTGTCCCCGCCGGCTGCTCCGTATGTGGTATAGGAGGCAGGGAGAAGAGAGAGGCGGGGGGAGGAGGAGAGGAGGCAGTGCGAGACTTCTAATACATTTGGCCGCAGCGTGACGGCCATAAAATACATTGTAACTTATGTGTCATCATGCCATTTCTAACAGTGGCCGCTGCGCTGCGGCCACTTCGCACATTGGCCGGCCAGAATCCGAAGTGGCTGGCCAGAACGCGAAGTGGCCACACTTCGGGTTCTGGCCGTAACATATATACTAAATAACATCTATGCTGTAAGAATAAAGCCTGATGTGTAGCTGTGTAACTAATAGAAATAGTCAATGAGATGGAAATAATTCTGCATTGATGCTGATTTATGCAAATGTATGCACTCCCTTTGCTGATGAAATCAAATAATTTGATATGTTGTTAAAATTTGGTTTGGTGACTACAAATTAAAGGGTACCTGAGACGGATGAAAAGTAAAGTTTTATACATACCTGGGGCTTCCTCCAGCCCCCTTCAGGCTAATCAGTCCCTCGCTGTCCTCCACCACCTGGATCTTCTGCTATGAGTCCTGGTAATTCAGCCAGTCAGCGCTGTCCGGCCGCATGCTGCTCCCACAGCCAGGAACATTCTGCACCTGCGCAATAGTGCTGCACAGGTGTAGTATGCTCCTGGCGGCGGAGTGTGTGCATGCGCACTACGCCCGACTGGCTCAAGTACCTGGACTCATAGCAGAAGATCCAGGTGGTGGAGGAGGACAACGAGGGACTGATTATCCTGAAGGCGGCTGGAGGAAGCCCCAGGTCTGTATAAAACTTTAATTTCATCTGTCTCAGGTTTACTTTGTTACACAGTAGTACTATACTTTACATATGCACTCCCGACAGAGCTGCAGGGAATACACTGAGAATGCTGTGCACATTGAACACAGAGGTGTTGTCTGTCACCCATAAACCTTGTTCAGATTGTGCATGAAGAATGTGTAATAGAGGAAGAATCTCCTCATTCCCCTGCAGAGTACCTGCACATCATTCTTACATGTACCCACACTTACATTGCCTAGGGTCTGATAGATGTTCTTTGTTCCGGTTTGTACCTTTTACAAGTACTCTTACCAAGGACTAGTTTTAGTCTAAAGGGAATAAATATAGTAGTCTACATATACTTCTCACTTCAGTTGTCTTGTAAAATTCGTAAGCGTTGGCAGTTAAGAGACGAATTTCATGTTACATACTTTTAATCAACAAAATTGTAATATGCAAATTAGAGGAGTCGGAGTCGAGGAGTCGGAGGAATCCTAAACTGAGGAGTCGGAGTCGGTGGATTTTTGGACCGATTCCACAGCCCTGCAAATCTATTAGAAATCTGTTCCTAGTAAAAAATGTTCCTAAACACATCAGATAGATCAGAAAATCTATCTGATGATCTATCTGCTGCTAATCTAACGAGTGTATGGCCACCTTTAGGCTTGGTTCACACATACAAAAGGTGTCCACTCCTGTTCTGTCTGTTGGCATCAGTTTTGTATGTGTTTCTATGGTTGTGTTCACACATAAATCTGTACATTTCCTGTCCTGTCAGTTTTGCATCAATTTTGTATAAGTTTTCAATTGTCTGGTTCACGCATAAAAGGTGGACATTTTCAGTCCAGTTCAGTCCTGTCAGTTTTATATGGGCGTATTCACACATAAAAGGTGTACAGGTCCAATTCTGTCAGGTAAAACTTATAGAAAACTGACAGGACAGGACCAGAAATGTACAGATTTATGTGTGAACCAAGTCGTCGGCTTGGTTCACTTGCAGCCTGTGGGAGTGGACGTGTAGTGTCAGCTCAGATGGTCCACTGTGGTCTGGCTGTAGCCTGGGGCAGATGCGTTGTTACCCCCATAGGCTATATTGGGGAAGGGGAGGGGGGAACGTATCTGCCTGCCCAGGATTATCATGGACTGCAGCACAGAACTCATTTCTGTGTTGCAGAAGGGGCCTCATGCCCCTTACCGCAACAGATTTCACAGAACGGTTACAGGCTGACAAATGCGAATGGCTCCTATATATAAAAAAGGAGCTGTTCACGATGAGCAGAGAACGGACAGGACCCTGCAGGACCCTCCCGGCGACGTCAGTTGCCATCGACTTGTAAGACGGCGGAAGTGAGCCGCGGCAGGGGACAGGAGCATCCTTAAGGACCGGCGTCTGCAGGGGGCCGGTATTAGCCCCAGGTAAGTGAAACAAAAAACAAACAATGAAGGCATTTAGTATAAAGTTTTGATTCGGTGCCAACACTGTATTTCACTTGAAATATGCAAATAATTTTAAGTTGATGAGGAATTATGTAAATGTTACTGCGAATTTATGCAGCTTGAAAACGAGTCAAATGCCTTCACAGCAAGATTTGTGTGTTGCTTTTACATTTAATAATTAGCATAATTCTGTATCATAATAATTGGCATAATTCTAAATCATCTCACATGTATTTGCATTTCAATGACAATCCCTACGGACTAATCCCTGGACGTACAATGCAGATTTACGCAAGATCTTTTTAATAAACACTATTCATATTCATATAACAATGCTGGCTTTTTTTAAATACCGTAGCTGACAGTCTAAAAGGTACCCATACTAAGGTTGCACAATCACCTTTTACCAGTTTTCGGGGGCCGGGCTACGTAGTGGCAGGGATGTGACGTAGCAGCAGGCGCACGAACAACGAAGGGAATAAATAAATAAACTCACTTGCCGGCGGGTCCTGCTCGCGTGCACTGACTTCTTCCCTCTTCCTGCTCTTGCGTCCCATTTCCCTGAAACAGCGCCCCCCTGGGCACTGTTACAAGGAGATGGAACGCAAGAACTGGTATAAGAATGAAGAATACTGGTATAGGAATAAAGCCAGTACACGCGTGCAGGACCCGCCAGCAAGTATTTGTAACCCCCGCCGCTGTGTCCCCCTCCCCCACACTTTCGGCTCTCTATACTGCGGGCACCTAACCTGGCTACACCTATGCTGTGGTCACCTACTACTGGCTACACTTATCTCTGGCTACCTATGCTTCGGCCACCTACTACTGGTTACACCTATCCCTGGCTCCCTATGCTGCGGCCACCTAATACTGGTTACACATATCCCTGGCTCCATATGCTGCGGCCACCTACTACTGGTTACACCTATCCCTGGCTCCCTATGCTGCGGCCACCTACTACTGGTTACACCTATCCCTGGCTCCCTGTGCTGCGGCCACCTACTACTGGTTACACCTATCCCTGGCTCCCTATGCTGCGGCCACCTACTACTGGCTACACCTATCCCTGGCTCCCTATGCTGCGGCCACGTACTACTGGTTACACCTATCCCTGGCTCCCTATGCTGCGGCCACCTACTACTGGCTACACCTATCCCTGGCTCCCTATGCTGCAACCACCTACTACTGGCTACACCTATCCCTGGCTACCTATGCTGCGGCCACCTACTACTGGTTACACCTATCCCTGGCTCCCTATGCTGCGGCCACGTACTACTGGTTACACCTATCCCTGGCTCCCTATGCTGTAGCCACCTACTACTGGTTACACATATCCCTGGCTCCCTATGCTGCGGCCAGCTACTACTGGTTACACATATCCCTGGCTCCCTATGCTGCGGCCACCTACTACTGGTTACACCTATCCCTGGCTCCCTATGCTGTGGCCACCTACTACTGGTTACACATATCCCTGGCTCCCTATGCTGCGGCCACCTACTACTGGTTACACATATCCCTGGCTCCCTATGCTGCGGCCACCTACTACTGGCTACACCTATCCCTGGCTCCCTATGCTGCGGCCACCTACTACTGGTTACACCTATCCCTGGCTCCCTATGCTGCGGCCACCTACTACTGGTTACACCTATCCCTGGCTCCCTATGCTGCGGCCACCTAATACTGGTTACACATATCCCTGGCTCCCTATGCTGCGGCCACCTACTACTGGTTACACCTATCCCTGGCTCTCTATGCTGCGGCCACCTACTACTGGCTACACCTATCCCTGGCTCCCTATGCTGCGGCCACCTACTACTGGCTACACCTATCCCTGGCTCCCTATGCTGCGGCCACCTACTACTGGTTACACCTATCCCTGGCTCCCTATGCTGCGGCCACCTACTACTGGCTACACCTATCCCTGGCTCCCTATGCTGCGGCCACCTACTACTGGTTACACCTATCCCTGGCTCCCTATGCTGCGGCCACCTACTACTGGCTACACCTATCCCTGGCTACCTATGCTGCGGCCACCTACTACTGGTTACACCTATCCCTGGCTCCCTATGCTGCGGCCACCTACTACTGGCTACACCTATCCCTGGCTACCTATGCTGCGGCCACCTACTACTGGTTACACATATCCCTGGCTCCCTATGCTGCGGCCACCTACTACTGGTTACACCTATCCCTGGCTCCCTATGCTGCGGCCACCTACTACTGGTTACACCTATCCCTGGCTCCCTATGCTGCGGCCACCTACTACTGGCTACACCTATCCCTGGCTCCCTATGCTGCGGCCACGTACTACTGGTTACACCTATCCCTGGCTCCCTATGCTGCGGCCACCTACTACTGGCTATACCTATCCCTGGCTCCCTATGCTGCGGCCACGTACTACTGGTTACACCTATCCCTGGCTCCCTATGCTGCGGCCACCTACTACTGGCTACACCTATCCCTGGCTACCTATGCTGCGGCCACCTACTACTGGTTACACCTATCCCTGGCTCCCTATGCTGCGGCCACGTACTACTGGTTACACCTATCCCTGGCTCCCTATGCTGTGGCCACCTACTACTGGTTACACATATCCCTGGCTCCCTATGCTGCGGCCACCTACTACTGGTTACACATATCCCTGGCTCCCTATGCTGCGGCCACCTACTACTGGCTACACCTATCCCTGGCTCCCTATGCTGCGGCCACCTAATACTGGTTACACCTATCCCTGGCTCCCTATGCTGCGGCCACCTACTACTGGTTACACCTATCCCTGGCTCCCTATGCTGCGGCCACCTAATACTGGTTACACATATCCCTGGCTCCCTATGCTGCGGCCACCTACTACTGGTTACACCTATCCCTGGCTCTCTATGCTGCGGCCACCTACTACTGGTTACACCTATCCCTGGCTCCCTATGCTGCGGCCACCTACTACTGGTTACACCTATCCCTGGCTCCTTATGCTGCGGCCACCTACTACTGGCTACACCTATCCCTGGCTCCCTATGCTGCGGCCACCTACTACTGGTTACACCTATCCCTGGCTCCCTATGCTGCGGCCACCTACTACTGGCTACACCTATCCCTGGCTCCCTATGCTGCGGCCACGTACTACTGGTTACACCTATCACTGGCTCCCTATGCTGCGGCCACCTACTACTGGCTACACCTATCCCTGGCTACCTATGCTGCGGCCACCTACTACTGGTTACACCTATCCCTGGCTCCCTATGCTGCGGCCACCTACTACGGGTTACACCTATCCCTGGCTCCCTATGCTGCGGCCACCTACTACTGGTTACACCTATCCCTGGCTCCCTATGCTGCGGCCACCTACTACTGGTTACACCTATCCCTGGCTCCCTATGCTGCGGCCACCTACTACTGGTTACACCTATCCCTGGCTCCCTATGCTGCGGCCACCTACTACAGGCTACACCTATCCCTGGCTCCCTATGCTGTGGCCACCTACTACTGGCTACACCTATCCCTGGCTACCTATGCTGCG
Source organism: Hyperolius riggenbachi (assembly GCF_040937935.1). Taxonomy (NCBI): domain Eukaryota; kingdom Metazoa; phylum Chordata; class Amphibia; order Anura; family Hyperoliidae; genus Hyperolius; species Hyperolius riggenbachi. The sequence continues at coordinate 406,776,445 of NC_090646.1, read as the reverse complement.
GCCACCTACTACTGGTTACACATATCCCTGGCTCCCTATGCTGCGGCCACCTACTACTGGTTACACCTATCCCTGGCTCCCTATGCTGCGGCCACCTAATACTGGTTACACCTATCCCTGGCTCCCTATGCTGCGGCCACCTACTACTGGCTACACCTATCCCTGGCTCCCTATGCTGCGGCCACCTAATATTGGTTACACATATCCCTGGCTCCCTATGCTGCGGCCACCTACTACTGGCTACACCTATCCCTGGCTCCCTATGCTGCGGCCACCTAATACTGGTTACACCTATCCCTGGCTCCCTATGCTGCGGCCACCTACTACTGGTTACACCTATCCCTGGCTCCCTATGCTGCGGCCACCTACTACTGGTTACACCTATCCCTGGCTCCCTATGCTGCGGCCACCTACTACTGGTTACACCTATCCTTGGCTCCCTATGCTGCGGCCACCTACTACTGGCTACACCTATCCCTGGCTCCCTATGCTGCGGCCACGTACTACTGGTTACACCTATCCCTGGCTCCCTATGCTGCGGCCACCTACTACTGGCTACACCTATCCCTGGCTCCCTATGCTGCGGCCACCTACTACTGGTTACACCTTTCCCTGGCTCCCTATGCTGCGGCCACCTACTACTGGCTACACCTATCCCTGGCTACCTATGCTGCGGCCACCTACTACTGGTTACACCTATTCCTGGCTCCCTATGCTGCGGCCACCTACTACTGGTTACACCTATCCCTAGCTCCCTATGCTGCGGCCACCCACCTACTACTGGCTACACCTATCCCTGGCTACCTATGCTGCGGCCACCTACTACTGGTTACACCTATCCCTGGCTCCCTATGCTGCGGCCACCTACTACTGGCTACACCTATCCCTGGCTACCTATGCTACGGCCACCTACTACTGGTTACACATATCCCTGGCTCCCTATGCTGCGGCCACCTACTACTGGTTACACCTATCCCTGGCTCCCTATGCTGCGGCCACCTACTACTGGTTACACCTATCCCTGGCTCCCTTTGCTGCGGCCACCTACTACTGGTTACACCTATCCCTGGCTCCCTATGCTGCGGCCACCTACTACTGGTTACACCTATCCCTGGCTCCCTATGCTGTGGCCACCTACTACTGGCTACACCTATCCCTGGCTACCTATGCTGCGGCCACCTACTACTGGTTACACATATTCCTGGCTCCCTATGCTGCGGCCACCTACTACTGGTTACACATATCCCTGGCTCCCTATGCTGTGGCCACCTACTACTGGCTACACCTATCCCTGGCTCCCTATGCTGCGGCCACCTACTACTGGTTACACCTATCCCTGGCTCCCTATGCTGCGGCCACCTACTACTGGTTACACCTATCCCTGGCTCCCTATGCTGCGGCCACCTACTACTGGCTACACCTATCCCTGGCTACCTATGCTGCGGCCACCTACTACTGGTTACACTTATCCCTGGCTCCCTATGCTGCGGCCACCTACTACTGGTTACACCTATCCCTGGCTCTCTATGCTGCGGCCACCTACTACTGGTTACACCTATCCCTGGCTCCCTATGCTGCGGCCACCTACTACTGGCTACACCTATCCCTAGCTACCTATGCAGTGGCCATCTACTACTGGCTACACCTATCCCTAGCTACCTATGCAGTGGCCATCTACTACTGGCTACACCTAACTCTAACACCACCAGGACTTTTGCAGGAGCAGGGTGAGCCTTTTTAGTGTTTTACCCGGCGCCCCAAATCTCCAAGCGGCTTAATCATATGTATGTTGAGGGAGTGGGGCACCCCACATTGGAGTGGGGAACATTATTTAATGTAAGGGGGGCGGGTCCAAATAATCGTATAATATGGTATACTGTAATATTTTTTAGACGGTTATCATACTGTGGAATTTCATACAGTTGCAACCCTAACCCATACACTTCTAGATTTCCAGCAGATTCAACCATCAGATAGATTCTGATCTGGTGTGTGCCACACACTAGGAACAGAATTCCAATAGATTTCAGTATGAAATCTACTGAAAATCCATCGAAATGCAGTGTTGCACTATTCAATCCAATGCAACACTATGGGCCATCGATCTGCCGCCAGCAGCTGATCGACCCTAGATTTTCCATCTGGATCAATCGATTTCAGGCAGAAATCGATCAGTTGACCAATCATGCTGCCTGCTGCATTGATTTCTAGCCAATTCGATCAGAGCGGTCAAATCAGCCATATACTGATGGCAGAAAGCGATGAGTGTAAGCATACCTTAAGGGTTAATGATAAAGACACTAAACTTAATACTGACTCTTACACACCACTGCTTTGCAAAGTGAAAGAAAAACTATAAGAGCCACCCGTATCACATCTATACAAGCCTAAAGAAAATATATTTAATGCAGAAAATACTATAGTAAGTGATGTTTCTCAATAAACCCCCCAAGCAAAATTGAACCTGACAGGACGTCAGCTATCACTATCACTTCATTAAATACACAATGACAGGTCCTCCTAGCAGGAAATGACATAAGTACTATAGAAGCTGAACACTCCATATAACAGCATGGCAGAATTCTACAGTCATACACTCCTATTGCCACTGCAGATTCCCAAATAAGCAAACCCATGTCAAGGCTGGCTGAGGGAACAGAATTACCGTGTTTATAGTAGGCACCCCAGATGCAGCCCGCTCAGCTCCTCTGCAATAGGTGACACACGTTATAGAGCAGGGAAGAGGTCACTGCCGGAGCTGTATGACATTGAATACTGTTAACTCTTTCTGTCCTTATTCGAGCCTACTTAACTCTGTTTAACACACACAACAGCTTCCAACCAGGCAACGAAGAGGTTAGTGGAAGGTGTCGCTTGCAGTACAGGAAGGGTGTGTCTGAGTAGTGGAGGGCGTACTATAGGCTACATTGCCTCTTGTTGTATTCCGTAAAAAATGCGGTCTCGCATAATCATCTAGACAGACTAAGGGCGCCATCTACTGGCTGGCCGTGTTAATGCAACACTCATGAGTAACAAAGCAGTGAACTTGAGCTTACTTGAAGTGAATTCGTAGTGTTTTTATGTTAATTGGAAAAGTAAAGGGAAGTCAGGTCCAGCTCAATAAAAGCCACATTTTAGGTAGCTTTGGATGGAGTGAGGAATGGTCACAAACATGCTTTTTGTTTTGATTGTGGTTCATTTTTGATTTTGAGAGATCTGTGCATGTGCAGTAGGTCACCATCAATTCAATGAACATTGATTCATTAAAGAGTCTCTGAAGTCTCATAAAATTCACTTTTTTATTTTAAAAATCACTTTAACATCATAGCCCTACCTGTTAAATCCCCCCTAACTTGTCCCTCCACCTGAACACCCCCCCCCCCCACACACACACACACACACACACAAAATCCACGACTTTCCTTTCAGCTGCAGCTCTACCTCCAAGCATGTCAATCCGCACGTATCTCCACCTCTCCCCGCCCCCCCCTCTTAGTGAAAGAAGACTGAGAGGGGTAGGCGGAGGCGGCAATCCGCGCTGATAGACACATGTAGAGGCAGAGCTGCAGCCAAAAGCTCTGCCTCTCACGAAGCGCTCCCCACAGTGTGCTCCGGGGAGTTTGGGGGGATTAAGTTAGTGTTCAGCTGGGGGGGGGGGGGATGCTGCGTTTTAGGTAGGGCAATGATGTTAAAGTGATTTTTAAAATAAAAACTTGAATTTTATGAGACTTCAGTTTCTCTTTAAGCTGCGCTGCATTTAAATTTATGCGTGTTGCTATCCAAGCAACACATGTAACTAAGGAAGGCACGCTCCTTACATAGAAATGCGCGCTGCTATGTAAGCCTTGCATAGCAGCCGCTCCTTTTTAATGTGCGCTCCGGGTCCTTTTCCACTAGTAATCGCAATCACAAACACCAAGGATTGCGTTTTTTCATTAATTTTGTTATGCAATTGCAATTTTTCATTTGCATTGCATTATCACTCTTAGGGCCCTTTTCCACTGCACAGCGATTCAGCAAAATCACAAAATGCTAGCGATTTTTAAATCGCTAGGTTTTACAATTAACATAGGATAATAATAATAATCTGAACATTTGTATAGTGCTTTTCTCCTGTCGGACTCAAAGCGCTCAAGAGCTGCAGCCACTGGGACGCGCTCAGGAGGCCACCCTGCAGTGTTAGGAAGTCTTGCCTTGAACTCCTTACTGAAAAGGTACTGACCCTAGCCAGGATTCGAACCCTGGTCTCCCATGTCAAAGGCAGAGCCCTTAACCAGTACTCCATTCAGCCACTCCGGAATTACAGTAGGTATTTTCCACTACCGCAATTCGATTATGTCCAAAGCGCAATCGCGTTCGGGAACGATTTTTACCACGATTTTGCAATGCAAATGCATTGCGTATGCAAAATTGCGATCACGTAAAAAAAAATTTGTGACAAAAAGCAATCACTAGTGTTTAGCAATTGCGATTGTGACTGCTAGTGGGAAAGAGCCCTTAAAATCACTTCAGAAAGCGATTGCGATTTGCAAATCGAATAACTATAGTGGAAAATACTGTTCATGATTTCTATGATAAAGTAGCAACCCTAGCGATTTAAAAATCATTAGTGTTTTTGCAATTCAGCTGTGCAGTGGAAAAGGGCCCTCCCTCACATTAAGCTGCGCTGCTTTAGCCCTAAGCCCCTTAGTCCATTGCTGGAATGAGGTGAGTAAAGGGATACTGTAGGGGGGTCGGGGGAAAATGAGCTGAACTTACCTGGGGCTTCTAATGGTCCCCCGCAGACATCCTGTGCCCGCGCAGCCACTCACCGATGCTCCGGCCCCGCCTCCGGTTCACTTCTGGCATTTCAGACTTTAAAGTCTGAAAACCACTGCGCCTGCGTTGCCGTGTCCTCGATCCAGCTGATGTCACCAGGAGCATGCTGCGCAGGCCCAGTATGGTCTGTGTTTGCGCAGTACGCTCCTGGTGACATCAGCGGGATCGAGGACATGGCAACGCAGGCGCAGTGGTTTTCAGACTTTAAAGTCTGAAATTCCAGAAGTGTACCGGAGGCGGGGCCGGAGCATCGGTAAGTGGCTGCGTGAGCACAGGATGTCTGCGGGGACCATTAGAAGCCCCGGGTAAGTTCAACTCATTTTCCCCCGACCCCCCTACAGTGTCCCTTTAACCAGTTCCCATCCTGCATACAGTATATTCACGTCATCTTAAGTGGCTCCTGAAAGCCACACGACATGAATATAAGTTACTAGCACGCACCTGGGCTCATTAACCTCCATAATCCATCTAGACTAATTAAGGATCCCCTTCCTGGGGTCTGATCCTCCCACCCCCCGCCCGATCCCCTGTACTGAGGCTTCTTCCCCCATGCAGCAATCGGGTAGCAGGCAGGATTAGCAGCATGTAAACAACATACCTCACCTTGTTCCAGCGCGATCAGCCTCCCCTCCGTGCATCACCGCTGCCTGTGTCATTATGCCGAACGGATCGGGTCCCGGCTTGATGGCGTCATCAAGGCGGGACCCGATCAGTTCGGCATAAAGACACAGGCAGCGGTGATGCACGGAGGGGAGGCTGATTGCGCTGGAACGAGGTGAGGTATGTTGTTTACATGCTGCTAAGCCTGCCTGCTACCCGATTGCTGCATGGGGGGTTGTTTGGAGAGGGTGTGTGGTGTGTGTATCACTACAGCCCATAAAGCTAGGGGATTTAAAGGGCACACCTATCATTTATGGGGGGGGAGGGGGCATAGAGGCACACCTGGCTATCTATGGGGCAAAGGAGCATACCTGGCTAGCTATGGGGGTGGGGGGGAGCAAAGGGGCACTCCTGGCTATCTATGTGGAGGGGGGAAATAAACATGCACACCAGGCTGTCCATGGCAGGGTCAAAAGGGCATATCAATGTGTTGATACTGGGGGAGGAGCTAATAAGGGGCACATCTGGCTATACTGGGGGCAAAGAAGGGCACATCTGGCTATCCATGGAGAAGTGTGGGAATAGAGGGGTACATCTGGCTATCTGTTGGGGGGGAAGAAGCGAGGGGCACACCTGGCTATCAATGGGGGTGGGAGGACAAAGGGGTGAATCTGGCTAATAAAGGGGCACATCTGGGCTTTTTATATGGGGAGGGGCTAATAAAGGGCACATCTGGCTGTTTATACCGGTAGGGGGCGATAAAGGGGCACACTTGGCTATCTGTGGGGGGGGGGGGGCAGAGGTAATAAAGTAGCACACCTGGTTATATATGGGTGTGTGTGTGTGTGTGGGGGGGGGGGGGGGGTTATGGCGGAGGGGAATAAAGGGGCACATCTGGTTAACTACGGGGTGGGAGCTAATAAATGCGTTTAGCTTTTTTAATATGTATGCCATGAGGGTAAATTACTGTTATTTTGTCAAATACGGCTTGTAATTACTGATAAAATACTTGTGGGAGAGCTGGCAGGCACTCGGGGACAGCTGCGGATGACTGGCATGAAAATGGATGCATCCAGTAAAACTATGTGCTCAGGACAGCAGGCAAAGGATATGCAAAGTATGGAGAGACAGGAAATGTCCAGCACTATAGTAAATGGTTTATTAGTACAGCGTTGCAGAAAAGACGTGCTGTGGCAAAAACAACATTCAAGTGCGATTGCATGTGAGATGCTAAACATCAAAAAGCATGGACATCACTGATACGTCTGTGCTGTACCTGGGTGCATTGGAGGTGGCTGGTGTGGGCGCCAGAGGGTACACGGTCCTTACGACCGTTTCGCAAGGCGGTTCATCTGAGGTGTGCACTAAGTGTGTGGAACGACAGCGGAACTAAATATGCGTCCGTGTAAGGACGTACTTCCGTTGCGCTGAGAGGGTCCGCCCTCTCCTAAGTGATTGGTCCAGTGCTCCAGCTCCAATAGGAATAGAGCTGGAAGGTGACCAGCTGCCAGGGACCGGCCGCGCGCGCACGTCGGAGTGACGCTGCGGGCAGCGGCCAATAGCTGAATGGCCGGTCGCCAAAGCCATACGTGTTGGCTGCAGTTTCCTAGCAACGGGGCGCTGGCCGCTACGGCAAATCAAGCCACCCCGCCCATGTAAACAGAGGGGCAGGGTAAGCGTGACAAGCCGCAGCAGGACCAAATCTGGCGCCGAGCAACAAGTGACCAAGCCAGCAGTCGCAACCAGTAAAAATCGGGCGGCCACTTATGCTGGTCATTTGGAGTGGGAGTGATTCTCGCACTTTTAGGCTCATTAGCCTATCTATATAATGCAGCATTGGGGCGGAAAGTGAGCATGGAGCAAAAACTGAAGGGAGATGGGTGGAGATAAGGCTGGGGTATACCAAAGGTGTAGTTAGAAGGACAAGAGGAGTGAAGAGGGGGTGACAGTGAAGTGAAAGGGAAAAGATGAAAAAAAAAGAGGAAAGAGGGAGAGAAAAAAAAAAAAAGTGTGCATGGTACACTATAGAGATGACCCGAGGGAGAGACATGATGTAGATAGGAGAGAGGACAAATTGCATCATGGCATCATAACATTGAAATTTCGACATTTTCAATTTTTTGTTTATTTGTAATATAACATTATTAAAAACTCATAAGTGAATCAACTGTAAAAAAGCCATATAAAAAAGAGAATAAATGGCTTAACAGTTACATGAAATTAAAAAATCGTTAGATAGAAAAAATGCCATGATGTAAATGCCTGGGCAACAAAGAGTGGCCATAGGGGCCCATATATATAGGTAAAAGGGAAGAAGAACCTCAAGATCCAAGAACTTAAGGATCCAAGAAGCATGCAAGGTCCACATAGTCATTTAGACCGAGTGCACCCATCGCATCAGTGCGTAAGATCCAGTGTGCTTCTTGCCTAAGCAGTAACTTCTTTCTGTCACCACCTCTACGAGGGGTATTGCAGACATCAATGCATGCAAACGACAAAAGATTTGGATTGTTTTGATGGGCAGCCGACATGTGTTCGACTATCCTTGGGCAACCTTTGCCCTTCGGTAGTAGACGCACATGCTCTAAAATTCGTTCTTTAACCATCCTGGTCGTTTTGCCAATGTAAAAGCGTTGGCATGGACACCAAAGCGCAGAGACCACATATTTGGTCCTACAAGTGGCGAAAAATGCAACATTACAACAAACGGGACCCAGCTGATAAGATCCACCTGTTTTCATAAAGTGGCAAGATTTACAAAAGCCACAACGATGGTTACCTGTGGATGTGAAATCACTCAGCCAAGTGCGCTGTGGGTTTTTGTGAAAATCACTGTGGACCAGAACGTCACCGATAGTAGGTGCTCTTTTAAAAGCTATCAGTGGTTGAGAAGGTAAGTTATTCTTCAGAACTGGATCCTCAAGTAACAGTGACCAGTTTTTGCTAAATGCCCACTTAATTTGTTTGGCCATAGGGGAGAATTCAAAAGAGAATACTCCTGAGTTATTGGTAGGTTTACTCTGTTTCCTCCTTTTAATAAGCTCTGATCTGTCTCTCGTGGTAGCTTTTCTGATGGCTCTGTCTAGGGCAGCCTCATTATACCCTCTGACCAAGAGTCTTTGTTTCAGATCTTCAGCCTGGTTCAGAAAATCTTCCAAGTTGGTGTTGTTCCTGCGTAGACGCAGGAATTGGCCAAAAGGAAGAGACTCTGTGACATGCTGTGGATGATAGCTACTGGAATGTAAAATGGTGTTGGAGGCCGTAGGCTTTCGGTAACCTCTAGTTAGGACGCCTCCAGGTGTGATGGTCAGTTCCAGATTGAGAAAGCAAATGCTTTCCTCTGACCACTCCATGGTGAAATGCATATTAACGTCATTTTGATTGAGGTACTCCAAAAATTGCTTAAGAAGAGGTACATCTCCTAACCAAAAGGTCAGGACGTCATCCACATATCTGGACCACATCCTCAGATTAGATCTATAGAGGTTGTTGGCAGAATGGATATAAATGTCTTCCCAAGCGCCCAAAAATAGATTGGCATAAGTACATGCGACGGGAGTTCCCATCGCGGTGCCTGAGATCTGCTGATACCATGACTCACCAAACATGAAAGCATTATGTGTGAGGACGAACTCCAAGCATTCACACACATATGCATTGTAGGAAACGTCCTTTTTGTCTCTATCCAGGTACATCTTAACAGCACAGACACCGTCAAGGTGTGGGATCCTGCTGTAAAGGCTGGTGACATCGATGGCCACCAGCAGATCCCCCGTACACCACGATGAGGACCCAATGCCACCAAGGACATCGATGGTGTCACCAAGGTGTGAGGGGAGATGTGACAAGAGTGGTTGAAGGACGTGGTCCAGATATCTGGAGAGTCTCTCCGTGACCGATCCCAGGCCTGACACAATGGGTCATCCCGGGGGATCGGTCACGGATTTGTGGATCTTCGGTAGGCAATACCACACTGGTTTTACTGGGAAGGAAGGCAAAAGGTTATTAGCCAAAACAGAAGTAAGAAATCCATTCTCTACCCCTCTATGGAGGAGTGACCTCAGGGCAGACTGATAGCTCGCCGTGGGGTCTCCTCTGAGGGGTCTGTAAGTCGAAGTGTCGGAGAGTTGTCTTAGAGCTTCCGCTTCATAACTCTTCGTAGAGAGGAGGACAACTGATCCCCCTTTATCTGCCTTACGGATGGTAAGGTCGGGGCGATTCTTTAGCCAGCGAAGAGCTTTACTTTCAACAGGGGTTAGATTCTGTGTTGCAATAGGGTAAACTAATGCTTTGATCTCGCTATCAATTTGTTTTTCAAAGAGGTCTATGCAGGAACCTGCTTGTGTGGGAAAGGGCATTATTGATCTACATGGCTTGAAGCTGGCGATGTCAGACGGTGGTACTTCAACCAGAGCTGAATCGGCCAGAAGTTCATTCAAGGCTGAGATTTCCCCAAGTTCTTTATTATTCCATGATCCCTGCGGGCTAAACCCTAAGGGGCCAACGAATGTCTGTTCGACTTTTTGGGGGCCCATCAAGGAAGAAGTTTCCTCCATTTTCATTCTCCCAAAATGGTGCTGGATGTTGAGTTTTCTGACTCCTTTGTAAAGATCCACCTTGAATTGTACATAGTCAAATTGCTGAGTCAAAGAGAAATTCAGTCCTTTATTAAGGAGACTTTCTACCCCTTCCGGGAGTTCCACGGTGGTCAAGTTCACCAAGCTCGTTTTGACGTTGGATGGCATCCTACCTATTAGATTACTTTCCTCTTTTTGCCTTTCCCTCTCAGTTTGTCCTCCCAGGTAACTTTTCTGCTTCTTCCTTCTCCCTCTTCCCTGCCTGATGCGCTGCCTAAAGGGACGTCAGTGGGGTTTGGGGCTGGTTTTTTAGGTTTTTGTTTCGGATGGGGTTTTGGGGTGTCCTCCCCACTAGATTCAGAATCAGTGGTCTAGTATCCCCTTGGTTTTATAGGGGTGTGTGGTATTCCTCTTGGTTTAGAGCCAGGGGTTTGTACCCAGGAAAAGATCCTACCAAACTCTATAGTGTACCATGCACACTTTTTTTTTTTTCTCTCCCTCTTTCCTCTTTTTTTCATCTTTTCCCTTTCACTTCACTGTCACCCCCTCTTCACTCCTCTTGTCCTTCTAACTACACCTTTGGTACACCCCAGCCTTATCTCCACCCATCTCCCTTCAGTTTTTGCTCCATGCTCACTTTCCGCCCCAATGCTGCATTATATAGATAGGCTAATGAGCCTAAGAGTGCGAGAATCACTCCCACTCCAAATGACCAGCATAAGTGGCCGCCCGATTTTTACTGGTAGCGACCGCTGGCTTGGTCACTTGTTGCTCGGCGCCAGATTTGGTCCTGCTGCGGCTTGTCACGCTTACCCTGCCCCTCTGTTTACATGGGCGGGGCGGCTTGATTCGCCGTAGCGGCCAGCACCCCGTTGCTAGGAAACTGCAGCCAACACGTATGGCTTTGGCGACCGGCCGTTCAGCTATTGGCCGCTGCCCACAGCGTCACTCCGACGTACGCGCGCGGCCGGTCCCTGGCATCTGGTCACCTTCCAGCTCTATTCCTATTGGAGCTGGAGCACTGGACCAATCACTTAGGAGAGGGCGGACCCTCTCAGCACAACGGAAGTACGTCCTTACACGGATGCATATTTAGTTCCGCTGTCGTTCCACACACTTAGTGCACACCTCAGATGAAGCTCGGCAACCGCCTTGCGAAACGGTCGTAAGGACCGTGCACCCTCTGGCGCCCACACCAGCCACCTCCAATGCACCCAGGTACAGCACAGACGTATCAGTGAAGTCCATGCTTTTTGATGTTTAGCATCTCACATGCAATCGCACTTGAATGTTGTTTTTGCCACAGCACGTCTTTTCTGCAACGCTGTACTAATAAACCATTTACTATAGTGCTGGACATTTCCTGTCTCTCCATACTTTAATTACTGATAAAGTACAATGCGAAAAAATTGAAAAAAAATACACCTTTCTTTACAAATAATATATGGTCGCCATACATTGTACTAGGAACATAATTTGAATGTTGAAATAAACAGGACACATGGGCAAATACAATGTGTGGGTTTTATCTACGGTAACACTTTTTATTTTCAAACTGTAAGATCTGAAAACTGAAAAATAATGACTTTTTTCATTTTTTTTTCTCTTTATTCCCTTTACAATGCATACAAAATAAATAATTCTTAGCAAAAAGTACCACCCAAAGAAAGCCTAATTAGTGGCAGAAAAAAACAAGATATAGATCAATACATTGTGATAAGTAGTGATAAAGTTATTGGCGAATGAATGGGAGGTAAAAATTGCTCGGATGCAGAAGGTGACAAACGACTGAAGGCTGAAGTGGGTAAAGAGGCATCACAGTGGCACATAGTAGATTGCAATAAATGATTTACGGTTACCCACTTTTATGTACACTTTCCTGGTTTCAGCATCAGAAACACTTCCATATACCTATATATTGCTGTATATCTCTCCCAGTGATATCACAGCCTAAGCTGTTTAGTATTCTTGGAGACTAGGTATATTTTCGATTGGCTTCGATACTCTCAATAAACAAACATTCTGAAAAGCTGCATCTGACAGCATTAAATATGTTTCCACCTGTGGTAATTTTCACAATATAAATCAGGGTGAGGATACCTATTAACCTTTCCATCTTTGATGTGGAAAAGTTTTTTTTTTTTTTTTTGGGGGGGGCGAGGGAGTAGGCCAGAATTGGACATAAAAATATTAATGGTAACAAGAGAAAGCACATTTTGTGATGCTAAGCATGTTCTGGCATTTTCACACTTAGCTGTTACGGTACGGTGTTACAATATCAGAAGTATACTAATACCTATAATGGACTGTTGCCAAAGTTTACGTGATATAATATAGATGTGGGCACTTCAGTGGTATAATGGTAATATATCTATATATGATTATGTTATTTTTTTTTTTTTTTTAATATGCATTTTTGGGTCAGCAAACCTGCAGTAGCAGAGATTTGTATGTTTGTACTTGAAATTAGCAATATTGACACTAGATGGCATTAGCGAGTTAGTGTTCTTGGCGAGATTTCTATTTTCTGTTAATAAAAACAGAAGTTTACCTTCTTAAAGAGACTCTGAAGCGAGAATAAATCTCGCTTCAGAACTCATAGTTAGCAGGGGCATGTGTGCCCCTGCTAAAACGCCGCTATCGCGCGGCTAAACGGGGGTCCCTTCACCGCCAAACCCACCCCTGCAAACATTGGTTGCAAACTTGGTCGTGAGTTTTCTTTTCCTGGAGGCAGGGCTAACGGCTGCAGCCCTGCCTCCAGTCGCGTCTATCAACGGCGCATCGCCGCCTCTCCCCCGCCCCTCTCAGTGAAGGAAGACTGAGAGGGGCGTGGGAGAGTCGGGGATTCGCGCTGACAGACGCGCGTGGGGCAGGGCTGCGGCGGTTAGCCCTGCCCCAACCAGGAAAAGATCATCCGCTGCATCGAGGTGATTTGGGGGTGAAGGGACCCCCGTTAAGCCGCGGGATAGCAGCGTTTTAGCAGGGGCACACATGCCCCTGCTATCTATGAGGTCTGAAGCGAGATTTATTCTCGCTTCAGACTCTCTTTAAAACAGAAGGTATTTGTGATTATTCAAGTTGGAGTGGGCTCTGATGTGTCCTACGATGCATCACTGCTGAATATGCTAATCATCTATTTGCTGTCCCTGAGAGCTAAACACACCCCCAGAACCGCTGGGATGCAGTGATGTGTCAGCTTGTTAATATTACAGAGCAAAGATAATTCAACATGCATACAGGCTGTTTTCCAAATTTAACTTTTTATTGGTACTTGTTAGAAAAAAATTACAACATATGCGTTATATTGTACCGGTAGCATACAGGCTGTTTTTGATTGGTTGATCCTCATCAGTGCATGGCATGCATTAATATGGCTCTATGGGGTAAGACTTAAAACAGAGTAAGGCCCGGTGCACACCGAAACTTGCTAGCAGATCCACAAAATGCTAGCAGATTTTTAAACGCTTTTTTAAATTTTTATGAGACGTTTTGCTAGCGTTTTGCAGATTGCTGCTGCGGATTTCAGTGTAGCATATTTCATATATTGTTACAGTAAAGATGTTACTGAACAGCTTGTGTAACAAAACTGCCTTGCAAACCGCTCTGATCTGCCGTTTTTCAGAGCGGTTTGCGTTTTTCCTATACTTAACATTGAGGCAGAAACGCCTCCGCAATCCAAAAAATGCCTCACCCCGGGAGGATTCGTTTCTGCAAAACGCCTCCCGCTGTGGTGTGCACACCCCCATTGAAATACATTACCCTAGCTTATCCGCAGCCGCAAGCGGCTGCAAAAACGCTCAAAAAGCCGCTCGGTGTGCCCCAGCCCTTACAGATTGCCCAGCAAGTTCATGGTGAACCAGAATTTCTAGCAGTGAGTAAGGGGCTGAAAGAGACCAAAAAGCCTCCTTACTAAAATACTATGCAAAACAGAAGTTTGCCGTCTTAAAACATGAACAATGATGTGTCAGCTTGTCAATATTACAGAGCCAAACGAATCCAATAGGATCAACCAAACACAAAAAGTCTGTATGCATGTTGGATTAATTTGGCTCTGTAATATTAGCAATTTGGCACATCATTGTATCCCAGCTGTTCTGGAGGTGTGTTTAGCTCACAGGGACAACAGATATGTGTTTTTAGCTCACAGGGACAAGAGATGATTTGCATATTCCGCAGTGATGCACTGTGGGACATCTCAGAGCTCACCCCAACCTGAATAATTGCAAATACTTTTAAGAAGGCAAACTTTTGATTGCTGTTCATAAAATACAGAAGTACACACATTGCCATGGTTGTACAATAAATAAACAATACAGTATAATCTCGTTATAGTAAACGTGGATATAGTAAACATTTGGGTATAGTAAACTAAATGTCCAGGTCCTGCCCAAGCACCATTATAAGCATATTTGAGTAATGCTCGGTATAGTAAACTCTGATATAATAGAGCTTCTGTTATAGTAAACCTGTTTTTTGGCCCCTGCGGTATTCTGTGTCTGGCTATAGTGGAAAGTGGGCGGGTTCATTCGTCAGTTGGAGTCCCATGAGTCATGGTTGGTGGGTGAGCTGGCAGCCATTTGTAGCCTGCTTGCAATCTGCACACTATTCTTGGCCTGCTAGTGGTGCTCAAATACCCCTTTTTAAAATTCGAGTTTGGTCGAATTCGAATAGTAAATTATTCGAGGTCAGTCGAATATTCGAGTCGAATAAATTTTACTATTCGATTCGACCTCGGACTTCGAGCTCACTATTCGAGTCGGTATTCGAGCTCATTATTCGAGCTGACTATTCGAATTGGCCTTAAATAGCTTCCCAACACTTGTTTTGAGGGTTAATGATGCAAGAAACATATTTTTTTCCAAGTGACAACAGCAAGTGATTATGTGGGGATGTTCCTTTAAAAAAAAAAAAAGGTGAAAAGAGAAGTTGTGTCCAGAATTTTGTTCAGTACTGTATATACTTCTTCTTCTTCTTCTTTATCTTCTATATCTTCTTCTTCTTCTTCTATATCTTCTTCATCTTCTTCTTCTTCTTCTTCATCTTCTTCATCTTCATCTTCTTCATCTTCTTCTTCTTCATCTTCTTCATCTTCATCTTCTTCATCTTCTTCATCTTCATCTTCTTCATCTTCTTCTTCATCTTCTTCATCTTCTTCATCTTCATCTTCTTCATCTTCTTCTTCATCTGCTTCATCTTCATCTTCTTCATCTTCTTCTTCTTCTTCTTCTTCTTCTTCTTCTTCATCTTCTTCTTCATCTTCTTCATCTTCATCTTCTTCATCTTCTTCATCTTCATCTTCTTCATCTTCTTCTTCATCTTCTTCATCTTCTTCTTCTTCTTCTTATTCATCTTCTTCATCTTCTTCTTCTTCATCTTCTTCATCTTCATCTTCTTCTATATCGTCTTCTTCGTCACTTATTTCTCTTTTCATTTTTTTTTTTTTTAAAGAAATGCAGCTATTTTTGAGCGTAACAACAAATAGCTGGTGGCGCACGCATGTTGGAAGCGCCATTGTATGTGCTCCCTGGCAGTGGAAACACACAGACAGCAGGAGGTAAATTTAGCAGCAGGAGGAGGAGGATGAGTGTGTGGCAGCATGCAGTCAATGAGGCAGGCAGCGTGACATAATAGCCCTGGTACCTAGCGGTGATACCATGGCTGTAAATAAACACAACAGGAGGTCCCAGACAGCGGTCGTGCAGCCCACATTGTGTCCAATACACAACTGGGACAACACAGTTTTCAACCCGGGCACCTCAGAAAAATTAAACCTTTTTTTGTAATGGTTTTGTAGTTTTGGTTTTACAACCAATTACACAGATATATAGCTATTTTTTGACGTAATAGCTGGTGGCAGAGTGGCAGCAGAAGGTAAATCTGTGTACCCTGGCGGTGGGAAACACAGACAGACAGCAGCAGCAGCAGGAGGAGGAATGGAGGAGAGTAATTATGTGAGCAGCTATTGTTTGACGTAATAGCTGGTGGCAGTGTGGCAGCAGAAGGTAATTCTGTGTACCCTGGCAGTGGGAAACACAGACAGACAGCAGCAGCAGGAGGAATGGAGGAGTAGTGTGAGTGTGGCAGCAGGTAGGCAGCGTGACATAATAGCCCTGGTACCTAGCGGTGATACCAGGGCCGTAAATAAACACAACAGGAGGTCCCAGACAGCGGTCGTGCAGCCCACATTGTGTCCAATACACAACTGGGACAACACAGTTTTCAACCCGGGCACCTCAGAAAAATTAAACCTTTTTTTTTTTTTAATGGTTTTTTGGTTTTTGGTTTTACAACCAATTTAGCTATTTTTGGACGTAATAGCTGGTGGCAGAGTGGCAGCAGAAGAAGGTAATTCTGTGTACCCTGGCAGTGGGAAACACAGACAGACAGCAGCAGCAGGAGGAGGAATGGAGGAGTAGGCGAGCAGCTATTGTTTGACGTAATAGCTGGTGGCAGAGTGGCAGCAGAAGGTAAATCATCTGTGTACCCTGGCAGTGGGAAACACAGACAGACAGCAGCAGCAGCAGCAGGAGGAGGTATGGAGGAGCAGTGTGAGTGTGGCAGCAGGTAGGCAGCGTGACATAATAGCCCTGGTACCTAGCGGTGATACCAGGGCCGTAAATAAACACAACAGGAGGTCCCAGACAGCGGTCGTGCAGCCCACATTGTGTCCAATACACAACTGGAACAACACAGTTTTCAACCCGGGCACCTCAGAAAAATTAAACCTTTTTTTTTTTAATGGTTTGTTTGGTTTCGGTTTTGCAACCAATATAGCTATTGTTTGACGTAATAGCTGGTGGCAGAGTGGCAGCAGAAGAAGGTCATTCTGTGTACCCTGGCAGTGGGAAACACAGACAGACAGCAGAAGGGCAGTACACAGCAGCCCACTGTAGGTGTAAAATGTGTGGCTGCAGGCGACGTAATAGTCAAAGTGAACCAGGCTGGCTTAGTGAGCAGGAGCCAGGAGGTGGTAAAGGGTGGTAAGGCACATTAACGATGGTTCCGGCAGCCAGTTCATGTCCCCCTCTCGCCGACAACAGGGGCCAGGAACTCGCCTTCCACCCACGCCTGGTTCATCTTGAGAAACGTCAGTCTGTCCACAGACTTGTGAGACAGACGTGAGCGTTTCTCGGTGACCACGCCACCAGCTGCACTGAAGCAGCGCTCGGACAGCACGCTGGAAGGGGGGCAGGACAGCACTTCCAGGGCGTACTGCGCTAGCTCGCTCCAGATCTCCATGCGCTTGACCCAATACTCCATGGGATCAACAGGGGCATCGCTGTCAAGCCCGCTGTACGACCCCATGTAGTCAGCCACCATGCGGGTCAGGCGCTGGCTGTGACCGGAGGAGGATGCTGCTGCATGCATCTCCTCTCTAGTCACTGCTGCCGGAGCCTCTACAGTCCTGTAGAGCTCGTGGCTGAGAGACAGCAGGTCTGTGGGGCGCTTGCTGCTGCTGGATGCAGGCACCTGCTGCTGCCTCTGTGCTGGCTGCTGGACAGTGGGGGTGGAAGGCTGGGGGAAGGCTTCCTCCAAGCGCTCAACAAGGGCCTGCTGCAAGCTCCTTATTTGTTGCGCTGGGTCTCCTCCTGCAGGCGGCAGGAACTGGCTCAACTTCCCCTTGAGGCGTGGGTCCAACATCATGCTGATCCAGATGTCCTCCCTCTGCTTCATCTGGATCACCCTGGGGTCCCTGCGCAGGCACGCCAGCATGTGCGCTGCCATTGGGAAGAGGCGGGCCACGTCTGCTGGCACATCGACGTCAGTGCTGTCCTCATCCTCCTCCTCTGCCGCCTCATCCTCTCTCCACCCCCGCACCAACTCAGCTGCGCTGTGCTGATCCCCCTCATCAGCAGCCAGGTCAGGGACCTCCACCAAGTCCTCCTCCTCCTCCCCCTCAGAGGTGGACTGCGCAGCTGGTTGCCGCTCCTGCTGGTCCAAGGCTGCCGCTCCCTGTTCCAGCAAACCATCGAGGGCCCTGTTCAGCAGAGAAACCAGGGGCACCCACTCGCAGACCATAGCATGGTCCCTGCTCACCATGTTTGTGGCCTGCAGGAAGGGAGCCAGCACAAAGCACACCTGCTGCATGTGCCTCCAGTCATCATCGGGGACGATGGACGGGATATTGCTGGTCTTGTCCCTTCTCCGAGCTGCGGAAACAGTGGCCAGGGCAAGGTACTGGTTGACAGCGTGCCTCTGTTCAACCAGACGCTCCAACATCGCCAGGGTGGAGTTCCAGCGAGTCGGAACGTCAATGATCAGCCGATGGCGTGGCAGATCCAGCTCCTTTTGCACGTCTTCCAGGCTCGCACAGGCTGCAGCCGAGCGCCGGAAGTGACGCACAACATTCCTTGCCGTTTCCAGCAGTTCGCCCATCCCCTGGTAGGTGCGCAGGAACTTCTGCACCACCAGGTTCAGCACGTGGGCAAGACAGGGGATGTGGGTCAGGTTTCCCCTGTCTATGGCAGCAACCAGATTGGCCCCATTGTCGGACACCACCTCTCCGACTCTGAGGCCTCTGGGGGTCAGCCAAATCCTCTCCTGCTCCTGGAGTTTGGCCAACACGTGGGCTGCCGTCAGCTTGGTCTTGCCAAGGCTGACCAAGTGCAGCAGCGCTTGGCAGTGGCGGGCCTTCACGCTGCTGCTGAGGCGGGGGGTTTGGCCAGGTGTGGCGGAGGATGGCAGAGGATCGGAGGAACCCGCTGCAGTTCCCCTGACCCTGCGGGGTGGCACCACCCACTGTGTTGCTGCTGCTGCTGCTGCTGTGCCCGCTGCTGCTCTCCCATCCTCACCCCCTTCCACCAAGCTGACCCAGTGGACAGTGAAGGACAGGTAGCGGCCTGTCCCGAAGCGGCTGCTCCAGGAGTCCATGGTGACGTGGACCCTTTCACCAACCGCGTGCTCCAGCCCTCGCTCCACATTGGCCATCACAAAGCGGTGCAGTGCTGGAATGGCCTTGCGGGAGAAAAAGTGTCTGCTGGGGAGCTGCCAGTCTGGGGCTGCACAAGCAAGCAGCGCCCGCATGTCGCTCCCCTCCTGCACGAGCGTGTACGGCAGGAGTTGGGAGCACATGGCCCGTGCCAGCAAGCCGTTCAGCTGCCGCACGCGACGGCTGCTGGGAGGCAGAGCCCTAACCACCCCCTGGAAGGACTCGCTCAAAAGGCTCTGGCGTGGCCTTTTGCTGACACGGGAATCACCAGACACAGCGGAGGAGGCCACTGAGGACTGGCTGCCAGAACAGGCCTCAGTGTCGGCGGCAGGAGTTGCAGAGG
Source organism: Hyperolius riggenbachi (assembly GCF_040937935.1). Lineage (NCBI taxonomy): Eukaryota > Metazoa > Chordata > Amphibia > Anura > Hyperoliidae > Hyperolius > Hyperolius riggenbachi. Next base: position 406,757,178 of record NC_090646.1, on the reverse strand, counting down.
GGGGAGGAGCAGTGCGTTTCCGCACTCCTGCTGGTGCTGCTGGAGGAGCAGGAGGGCGGGTGGCTGCTGTTGCTGCTGCTGAAGGCTGTGCAGTGATGGGTGTGGTGCCACTGCCAGCACCAGATGCCTTCAGCCTCTGGAACTCCTCATGCTGGTGGAAATGTTTAGCCGCAAGGTGGTTGATCAGCGAGCTGGTGCTGAACTTTAAGGGGTCTGCACCTCTGCTCAACTTCCGCTGACAGTGGTTGCAAGTGGCGTACTTGCTGTACACAGTGGGCATGGTGAAAAAGCGCCAGATTGGTGACAGAAACATCCCCCTACGGCATGGAAGCGCTGCTGCCTGTCTCCCTGTGGTGGTTGGGGGGGGGGCTTGGGTGCGGCTGGTGGTGGTACTGGCTGATGCTGCTGCTGCTGCTGCTGAGCCTGAGACACCAGCAGGCTGTGGGTCGCTGCCAATGCTTGCAATGATGCGCCTCCTTGCAAGGCCCACAAGCGCATCCTCCTCCTCCTCCGAGCTGCTGAGGACGACATCCCCTGGAGGTGGTGGCACCCAGTCTCTGTCTGTCACCGGGTCATCAACATCATCCTCCCCCTCCTCAAACATGTCCTGCTGGGATGATGACCCCCCAAACTCCTCTCCTGATGCATGGATGGGCTGCTTGACTGTCGCCACAGTCTTGCTGTCCAATCCCTCATCCCCCAAAGTGCCCATCAGCATCTCCTCCTCAAAATCGCCAACAACAGCAGACAATTGACTCATCATGCCTGGGGTCAAAAGAGTGCTGAATGAGAGGTCGGCGACTGACGGTGAACTGGCCTCCTCCCCAGACCCTGCTGGGCGGCTGCTGCGAACAGGGGTGGTGGTGGTGGTGAGGGTGGAGGCCTCGGATGCAGAGCTGATGGCGGGCTGCTCATCCTCCGTCATGAGTTGCACCACAGTGTCTGCATCCTTTTCCTCAATGGGACGTTTCCGACCCGGCTGGAGGAAAATCGGAGCAGGTGCTACACGCTGCTGCTGCTGTGTCTCTGCAGCGTGAGTTGCAGATGCTCCTGCTGGGCGGCGCCCAAGGCGTCCACGGCCAGTGGCTATGGGAGGAATGTTAGCCACTGACGCTGCTGCTGCTGCTGCTGCGGAACTGTGCATGGTGGCGCGCCCGCGGCCGCGGCTTGCCACAATGCTGCTCCCTCTCCTCCTGATTCCCTTGCTGCCCTTCCCCTTGCCCAAACCGCGCTGGCTGCCACTTCCAGACATCTTCAATGTTTTGGGCGTATAGACAAAAGTTTTTTAAAAGGGCGGGTGAAAAGTGGGGTACTTTAATGGAGTGGGTTGGTTGGTGAGGTGACTGAGTGAGTGTCCCCTAGTACAGTAAATAAGTAGTAACAGTCAGGAAGTACAACTAGCAGTTACAATAATCAGTAGTAATCACAAGTAAATTTAGTGTGTGTACACTCAGACAGTGAGTGCACGCAGGCAGGAGCTAGTAGCCTATGAACACAGTGACTGAGTGTCCTAGACTCCTAGTACAGTAAGAGTAAGTAGTAGCAGTAAGAAGAACTAACTAATTACAATAATCAATCAGCGATCAGAAGGAAATGGAGTGTGGGTGTGTGTACACTCAGACACTGAGTGCACGCACGCAGGAGCTAGTAGCCTATGAACACAGTGACTGAGTGTCCTAGACTCCTAGTACAGTAAGAGTAAGTAATAACAGTAAGTAGAACTAACTAATTACAATAATCAATCAGCGATCAGAAGGAAATGGAGTGTGGGTGTGTGTACACTCAGACAGTGAGTGCACGCACGCAGGAGCTAGTAGCCTATGAACACAGTGACTGAGTGTCCTAGACTCCTAGTACAGTAAGAGTAAGTAATAACAGTAAGTAGAACTAACTAATTACAATAATCAATCAGCGATCAGAAGGAAATTGAGTGTGGGTGTGTGTACACTCAGACAGTGAGTGCACGCACGCAGGAGCTAGTAGCCTATGAACACAGTGACTGAGTGTCCTAGACTCCTAGTACAGTAAGAGTAAGTAATAACAGTAAGTAGAACTAAATAATTACAATAATCAATCAGCGATCAGAAGGAAATGGAGTGTGGGTGTGTGTACACTCAGACAGTGAGTGCACGCACGCAGGAGCTAGTAGCCTATGAACACAGTGACTGAGTGTCCTAGACTCCTAGTACAGTAAGAGTAAGTAGTAACAGTAAGAAGAACTAACTAATTACAATAATCAATTAGCGATCAGAAGGAAATGGAGTGTGGGTGTGTGTACACTCAGACAGTGAGTGCACGCACGCAGCAGCTAGTAGCCTATGAACACAGTGACTGAGTGTCCTAGACTCCTAGTACAGTAAGAGTAAGTAATAACAGTAAGTAGAACTAACTAATTACAATAATCAATCAGCGATCAGAAGGAAATGGAGTGTGGGTGTGTGTACACTCAGACAGTGAGTGCACGCACGCAGGAGCTAGTAGCCTATGAACACAGTGACTGAGTGTCCTAGACTCCTAGTACAGTAAGAGTAAGTAGTAACAGTAAGAAGAACTAACTAATTACAATAATCAATCAGCGATCAGAAGGAAATGGAGTGTGGGTGTGTGAACACTCAGACAGTGAGTGCACGCAGGCAGGAGCTAGTAGCCTATGAACACAGTGACTGAGTGTCCTAGACTCCTAGTACAGTAAGAGTAAGTAGTAACACCAGTAAGTAGAACTAACTAATTACAATAATCAATCAGCGATCAGAAGGAAATGGAGTGTGGGTGTGTGTACACTCAGACAGTGAGTGCACGCAGGCAGGAGCTAGTAGCCTATGAACACAGTGACTCAGTGTCCTAGACTCCTAGTACAGTAAGAGTGAGTAAGTACAAGTAGTAACAGTAAGTAGAACTAACTAATTACAATAATCAATCAGCGATCAGAAGGAAATAGAGTGTGTGTTGTGTGTGTACACTCAGACAGTGAGTGCGCACACGCAGGAGGTAGTAGTAGCCTATATGAACAGTGACAGTGAGTGTCCCTACGGGTACAGTAAGAGTAAGTAGTAAGTAAGTACAACTAACAATAATCAAACAGTAATGAGAAGGAAATAGAGTGTGTGTACACACAGACAGTGAGTGAGTGCACACACGCAGGAGCTAGCTAGTAGCCTATAAACAGTGACAGTCAGTGAGTGTCCTACTCCTAGTACAGTATAACTACAATACTATTAGTAAAGGACAGCAGAAATACTGGTATAGAATATGAGAGAAATAAACAGAGGACAGCTGCCCACAGAGGCAAGGCCCCCCTGAGGCCTAAACCCGTAAGCTTGCAGCAGCTGCCTGCAGTTCTCTAATGTAACACACAAGCTACTAACTAAAATACAATGTCTATCTAACTAACAACAATATAGGTGTATATGGCAGGTGTAGGTGAGCAAAAACGCTAGGTAAATGACCACAATAGAGCACTTGCTAAGCCAAAGCACAAAGGAGCAACTCTCTCTCTGTACAAGTCTCAGGCAAGCATGGAAAAACCGAACATGGCGGCCGCTATTTATAGGGTAGGGGCTGGCCAGGGTCCCCCTCTGTGATTGGCTGCCGTCAGAGGGCCTGGGAGCCCTCTGATTGGCTCTAAGGACATCAATCTGGGCTATGACGCTATTCGAGCTCGGTACCGAGCTCGAATAGCGCCGGGTGGCTCGAATAGTGAATGGGCTATTCGAGTGTACTCGGATAGCCCATTCGAATAGCTCCAGCTATTCGGAGCTCGAATACCGAGCTCGAATAGCTGAAAAAGAGCTCGAATATTCGAACTACTCGAATATTCGAGCTCTGCTGAGCACCACTGCGCGGATTACCTCAAATGCACCAGCTGGTAAGACCTATGCTTCTTGTGTAATCTACTGACTGATTACTGAGGGAATTGCCTGTAACTTGCTTGTGCTCGGCTACAACTCTACAGTATCATCTAGGCTGCACAGACATTTGGATAAAGCAGCACACTATCAGTACTGTACCTACAGTAACTGGTGAGACCTATGCTTCCTATGCACACTGTTGTGTGATTATTATTGAATGCAAATCTCTGCATATTGAGCGCTGTGCATTTTGACTTATCTTAGAAGCTGTCAATACTCACTTGCTGAAGCACTAAAAGGAAAACAATACTCCCAGTTATTCACTGAATTAAGATCCAATACTATAGTATACTTTATGTGCTTGAGTATGACAGACAGTTTGTGATATAGTAAACTTCTGATATAGTAAACCACTTTTTCTGACCCTTGACTAACTAGAAATCACTGGGCCCCCCTGCAAAAATTTGGATGCCCCCCCCATAGGTGCCAAACAATCGTAATGGGGCAGCGTTTCACCATAAAATAATCGTAATGCACCATAAATGAATCGTAAAGTGGGCAGCATTTCACCAGAAATGAATCGTAAAGTGGGCAGCAGTCACCAGAAAATCTCAATGTGGGCAGCGTTCACCAGAAAATCGTACAGAAGGCAGCAGTCACCAGAAAATCGCAATGTGGGCAGCGTTCACCAGAAAATCGTACAGTGAACAGCAGTCACCAGATAATCGCACACTGGGCAGCAGTCACCAGAATAAAATCCACCTGTAAAAAAGAAAAAAACAATTCACTCACCTGGCAGACGTCTCCTCTCCTGGCCTCTGGTGCGCATATCCCCCGACGATCCTCCTGAAGCAAATCTCCCGCGCTGACAGGCAGAGAGCAGGGCGCCCGAAGTCCTGTACTGGAGACACAAATAGTCTCCAGTGCAGGGCTTCAGCAGCCATCTTGCCGTAGCCCAGCTCTGCCTCCCGGGAGACTGCGGGCTGCAGGGATTCGGGGAAATGAACTGGCGCGGCATCTATTAGACGCCGCGGCCAGTTCAACACCTGGCTGGGGGGTCCCAGAATTGGGTGGGCAGCAGCGCACACCCCCGCACACAGCTGGCGGGCCCCAGAGGGGGGGTCACATCCCCGGTAGTTACGCCGGTGGTATATATTAGGGTTTAAAAATACAAATTTACACAAATTCAGTCTGTTACACAGGAAGACACAACCATAGGGATTTCTAGCAGTTATTCTAATGAAGGCTATACACTAATAGGTAGATTAGATTAGGTAAATGATCTTAGTTCATTTACATGGTTTCTACCTTTAAAGGACACCCAAGGCGAAAATAAACGAATGAAATAAACGATTGTATCTATCTTCCTTCTCCTAAAAATGACTTTTTAACCACTTAAGCCCTCGGTCGTTTTCACTTTATGCATCCGAGCAATGTTCACCTCCCATTCATTAGCCTATAACTTTATCACTACTTATCACAATGAACTGATCTATATCTTGTTTTTTCTGCCACCAATTAGGCTTTCTTTGGGTGGTACATTTTGCTAAGAGCTACCTTACTGTAAATGCATTTTAACAGTAAGAATAAGAAAAAAAACTGAAAAAATTCATTATTTCTCAGTTTTCGGCCATTATAGTTCAAAAAAAATACATGCCTCCATAATTAAAACCCAAGTATTGTATTTGCCCATTTGTCCCGGTTATTTCACCATTTAAATTATGTCCCTATCACAATGTATGGTGACAATATTTTATTTGGAAATAAAAGAGCATTTTTTTCCGTTTTGCATACATCACTATTTACAAAAATTATATTATTAAAAAAATATAAATATTTAATCTTTACATAGATATTTAAAAAGTTTAGACCCTTAGGTAAATATTTGGGGGGTTTTTTTATTGTTTTTTTTTTTTGTATTATTAAACATTTTATGTGGGTATTTTTGGGAGGGTGGGATGTAAATAGTATTCGATTTGGGTAAATATATGTGTATTTAAATTTTTTTTTTTTTTTTACATTTAGATGTAGTTTTACTTTATGGCCACAAGATGGCAACCTTGAGTTTGTTTACATGACGTCACTCTAAGCGTAACATGTATGCTTAGAGGGACATAGGAGGCAGAAAAAGCGAAGCTTCAGAGAGAAGCTGTCGCTTTTTCTGCGGGGGAGAGGAATCAGTGACACCATGGCCCGATTCATTGATTCCTGGGCTAACGATCCACGGCCAGGAGCGCGCGTGCATGTGCGCGATCGGCCGCGGGAGCGCACATGTCCTCCTTGACGTAGAACTAGGTCAAGGAGGAAAAAGTGGTTAAGATATTCCACAGTTTATTTTATGTTTAAATCTACTTTTTAAGTTTTAACTTTTTTATTGTTTTTGCCCAATGACATATTCATTGAAGTATGCCAGAACTAAAATCTATGAACTATTGACCCTTTCTATCTTTTTCCTGCTCTCTGAAGCTTTTTTCTGCTAGGAAAGTGTTTAATAGTTGGAATTTCTTATCAGTGAGGGTCACACTGTAGTCACTTGCTGTCTGAGTCAGGACTGAGTCAGCCACTTACATATCTGATATTTAACTCTTTCAGGCAGAGAAAGGAAAAAAGAATAGTTAAGTGTGTGCTAGGCACTGAACATACCCATGTCTATCTCATGTCACATGTCACCTTATGTATGCTTTAAGCACTCAACATTTAGATTTTTTGCAGGCTGTGATAAACCTGGTCACTGTTTGTTTTATTATTCCATACAGAGGTTTGATATTCAATTAAGAGGAGAGTTAGTAAAGATTGTATTGGTTAAATGTTTTTTCATCTGGGATTAATCTTTTATATAATTTTGGACCTTATGGAGCGCCTACCCCTCGGACATAATACAACTTAGTATTTTGGCTGGGTCAGACATTTTTGAGCCTGTGTCTTTGAAAGTGGGGGTGGTTATGTAGTAAACACCTTTTTTTTGCCACTGTAACACCCCAATAGCATGTTCTTCATTCACAGTGCCTCCATTCCATGCCCTCTATTATAGTGTGCATACTAAAGGTGCCTCTGTTAGAATACCACAATCATAGCCTTTCATTACAATGCTATCATTTTAATATCTTCTTTACTGTACCCTCTATTGAAATGGGAGGTTGTCGCGCCGCACAGAATTGCCGCCGTCACCGTTCAAACAGATTGCTTGTCGCCGCAGCCCACTAGCTCTGCTGTCGCTATAACGGCAGAGCTCTGTGATCCGGTCAGGAGCAGATTGCATTGACTCCTGACCCTGTAATCAATGTGAGCCAATGAGATTGGCTCACAGTAATCACAGGGTCAGGAGCCAATGAAATCGGCTTGTGACTGGTTCATGGAGCTCTGCTGTCATACCGACAGCAGGGCGAGTGGGCTTTATCGATCGGAAAGCAGCGCAATGGTGGTAGCGCATACTAGCAACATTGTGCCAGCCACACAATTTAGCCGTTTTAGTAAACGGGACAAATGGGCAAATAAAATGTGTGGGTTTTATCTATCATAGCACATTTTATTTAAAAACTTTAATAGGTAAAGAGTAAAATATTATTGATTTAATTTTTTTCTTCTTCATCCCTTTAAAATGAATATAAAATAAAATAATTCTTATAAAAAATACCACTCAAAGAAAGCCTAATTTGTGTTGAAAAAACAACAACAATGTATAGATAATTTAGCTGTGATAAGTAGCGATAAAGTTATTGGTGAATGAATGGGAGGAGTGTGAAATGTGAAAATTTAAGTGGAAAAACCCTTAATGGGGAAGTGGTTAAACCAAGGAAAAATACTTATTTTAAGTTGGACAGTGTTTAATGGGTTAGATCAGGCATGGGCAAACTTGGCCCTCCAGCTGTTATGGAACTACAAATCCCACAACGCATTTGCCTTTATGAATCATGACTGTGGCTGTCAGACTCCTGCAATGCATTGTGGGACTTGTAGTTCCTCAACAGAAGGAGGGCCAAGTTTGCCCATGCCTGGGTTAGATCCTTATTTGGATTGTTATTGCTGTTTAGTGCCCCAATCTGGTGCTTTCCACAAAAGGATATAGGCAACAGTAAGAACAAAACAAGCCCCCCCCCCCAACAATAAAGTTTGTGACCACTTTTCACACCATTTACTTTTGTGCCATCTTATAACACTACTGGTTAGAGAAAATAAGGGGTCTTGTGGAGGGTCTATAAAATTACCCCTAAAAAGAGAATGTTTTGTCTTATTCTGTCATCTCCATCTCTCTAGTTCCTTGTAAGAATATTTTCTCATGATGAGGTTATAGTTTAGTTTGTAATTCTAACCCCAATTGCAAAGGTTTTATTTTTGTGGTTCCCCCGAGGAGTTCCTTATCTGTACTTCCTCAGTTCTTCCCGTACTATATTTCTGCTTTACTGTTTTGTTGTGACTAGAAAAAACAACAATGTAACGATCGTGGAATTATCTCCGTGGTCAGCGCACAACCTGCGCACCGACACCACGGAAATCCTCCACAAACGTTTGGATAAGAGAACCCAGCTAAGGTGCGGATGCAACCGTAGAGAGGAATTCCAACCGGCAGATGGAGCTGTGGAGTGCAGAGCAACAGATCCTCTGCACAGCCACAGATGCCAGCTAAGGATTGTACGTAATGGGGCAATACGGAGCAGGATAGTTTCTCTCGAGGGAGAGAGCACAGAGACATAATGTATGTATGTCTACCAATCTAGTCGCCGTCCGGCGACGGTCGACATACAACAGCGAAAACCAAAGTGTGAACGCAATCGCAAGAGTGGCGATTGCCAACAGTGACACAAGACAGGGTAAAAGTTAAACACAGGAGCAGAGCGAAAGGCACAGCATATCATACAATGAGAATGTCAACGACAATACCAAACGCAATACCTAAACGCGGTCACTGCACGTTAGGCGCAACAGCGACAAGCGCGTTTACGGCGCGGTCTCCGCACGATAAGCGCAACAGAGACAAGCACGCCACCCTGACTAACGAATGAACACAAATGAACAAATAACTGGAACGCTTGCTAAACGGCTGCCTTACCTCAGGCAACCGTAAGCGTTTGCTCCAGACAGACAGACGAACGGAAAACAGGAATAAGTCAGATAAGATCCACCGCTCTTCCGCCAGAGCGAGTGTGAACCAAGTACGGAAACAGAGCTAGCAGGATCCACTGCTCTTTTCCACCAGAGGAAGTGTGAACCAAGTAGAGAAACAGAGCTAGCAGGATCCACTGCTCTTTTCCACCAGAGCAAGTGTGAACCAAGTAGAGAAACAGAGCTAGCAGGATCCACTGCTCTTTTCCACCAGAGCAAGTGTGATCCAAGTGCAGAAACGGAGCTAGCAGGATCCACTGCTCTTTTCCACCAGAGCAAGTGTGATCCGAGTCCAGGAATAGGCCTAGCAGGACCCACTGCTCTTTCCGCCAGAGAGAGTGCGATCCACACGGCAAGACAGACAATAGGAGTAACCAGTAGCAACCGCAGCTCTGGCCTACACTCCCAGACAGACAGAAAGATTCCCTGTCGACCGCCGCTGGCGACAAGGCAATTGAGACACAGAGGGAGAACAAGGCAATACAAATAATACAACCTGACTGCAGTAGAAGGAATGCCTAGTGCAGTCCCCAAGAATACTCTAAGATAATCTTTAGCAAACAATAGCAAGGCTGACACTCCAGGAGTGTTTAGCAGTAACAAACCATCATGACCAGCAAAGGACTCTGGGAGAGCAAGGTATTTATACTGCAAGCCTTCAAAGGAGGCAGGTAGGCAATTTGCATGACAAGTGTATGCAAATTCCTCAGCAGAGCAACTCTGGAACTTGCAAAGCGAAGTTAGGTCCCTTATCCAGAGACCTGCAGCCCACAGACTTAAGGAATGGTCAAACAGCTGTCTGCCTGTGCAGACAGCTGAGCGGATCATTACAAACAACAGTCAAGAACGGACTAATGCTGTGTATTTACTTTGAGCCTCCTGGAAGTAGTTAAGGTGACCCTATAGTTATTCCATGTTTAGGAATACACAGTTATGTCCTGAAACAAATCACCTCAAATCATTTGAGCATATATTCTAAACAGTAATAATCATTTTAACTTTTAATTATTGTGTAAAATAAACATTTACCCAAGCTGCATTTTCGCTATTTGATTTTGTCCATCATTTGGATCTCACCGACAGGGCAGCCATCTTATGCATGGCATAGGGTGTCTGTAAATGGCGCAAGATGCATCATGAAATAGTTTACACAGTTGTAGCTCAAATGTTGGTCAAAATGTGTGCCTAATCAATCCCTTTTCTGTGAACCTGCCGTATTTGTTGATTTTTAAACAATGCCAGTTGCCTGGCTGTACTGATTATCTCTTTGGCTGCAGTAGTGCGTGAGGGCTCTTGCACACTACATGTGATTCCGATTTGCGATATTGACGAGATTTTACCTGCAATTCTGATTTTCGATTCTTAATCGGTACTGCATGCTTAGTTTTTTCTTCTTATTTTGATAGCATCCAGGGAAAATTGAAATTGCAAATCTGAAACGCAAATCGGATTTGCAGTGTGCAGCAGGCCTGAATGTCACACCTGAAACAAGCATGTGTCTAATCTAACCAGACCTCAGTCAGAAACACTTGATCTGCATGCTTGTTTGTGGTTTATTGCTAAAAAGTATTATGCTGGGAATACACCATGATGGCTCCCTAGATTATTTCCCACAGGTCCGATCTGCTTTTGATTTTTTTCTGATTGATTTTCTCATTGGAGTGAATAGAAATTGATCAGAAAAACGATCGGAGAAACGACAGTAAATCTGCCCAAAAACACATCGTGTATTCCCAACATTAGAGGCAGAGTATCAGCAGGACGGCCAAGTAATGTGCATTGTTTAGAAGTGAAAAAATATGGCAGCCTCTCATTTCAGGACACATTAGAGATGGCCCAAACTGTTCGCCGGCGAGCAGTACTCTGCGAACATCCGCTGTTCGCATTCAAGGCGAACAGCGAACATTTAGCGTGTTGGATTCGGCGCCTATACATTATAATTGAGCTAAACTTTGACCCCTTACCTCACAGTCAGCAGACACATGTCAGCCAATCAGCTAGCACCCCCTCCTGGACCCCCCACCCTCCTATCAAAAAGCAGTTGCGGTGGCCATATTGGATTAATTATCTTCTGGCTGCTGACTGTTAGTGAGAGCAGGGTCAGACTTGCTGCAGATAGGTAGGTAAAGCATTAGCTATGCCTGTGTTCTTGTTCCTCATTTGCTGTGAAAGCATCCCAAACAGCCCTTTTGAGGGCATGCACATCGATCTCCTGTGTTTTTGTGTGTGTGTGACACTCCACAGCTCCACACCACTGCTGTTGCCTCATTAATTTGCAGGCACAGAACCACTCCAGTGCATTATTTCACTGTATTCTGATAGTACAATTGCATTTCTCTGTGTTAGACACTCAGTGTCCTGTGTTTTTTTGTGTGTGTGTGTGACACTGACACCCAGAGCTGTGCATAATGTGATTTCTGCACTTAAAGGGATACTGTAGGGGGGTCGGGGGAAAATGAGCTGAACTTACCCGGGGCTTCTAATGGTCCCCCGCAGACATCCTGTGTTGGCGCAGCCACTCACCGATGCTCCGGCCCCGCCTCCAGTTCACTTCTGGAATTTCTGACTTTAAAGTCAGAAAACCACTGCGCCTGCACGCCCGTGTCCTCGCTCCCGCTGATGTCACCAGGAGTGTACTGCGCAGACACAGACCATACTGGGCCTGCGCTGTGCGCTCTTGATGACATCAGCGGGATCAAGGACACGGCAACGCAGGCGCAGTGGTTTTCTGACTTTAAAGTCTGAAATTCCAGAAGTGAACTGGAGGCGGGGCCGGAGCATCAGTGAGTGGATGCGCCAACACAGGATGTCTGCGGGGGACCGTTAGAAGCCCCGGGTAACTTCAACTCATTTTCCCCCTACAGTATCCCTTTAAAGAGAATCTGTACTCTAATATTCTTACACTAAAAAGCATACCATTCTATTCCTTATTTTCACCTGTTAGGCAGTGTTTACAAACAAACTAACCAGCTTGTGATAGGCTCACATAAACAGAGTGTGCGAGTCATACAGAGTGTGCAGGGGGCCTGCAGAGGGTGTGTATCGCTTCTATCCAATCACAAGCAGCCCTGCACATTCCACACATTTAAGCCTTAGCCTAACAGACATGGCAGAGGAAAGGAGATAAGATTTATTATACAGAGACAGTGCAATTAGGAAAGGCTGCAGTAAACCAGAGCACATTAGAACAGGCATAGGAACTTATAGGATAGAAGAACTAGGGCTGAAAATTTTGTTACAGAGTCTCTTTAAAGGACTTACGAGGTGAAAATACATTTCTGAGAAAAACAATTATATCTATCCTACTTCTCCTAAAAATGACTTTTTTAGATATCCCACAGTTTTATTTTATATTTAAATCTAGTTTTTACGTTTTACTGTTTCATTGTTTCTGCTCCACGACACCTTCATTGAAGTATGCCAGAGCTCAAATCTATGAATTATTGACCCTTTTTTATCTCTTTTCTGCTCTTAAAAGCCATTTACTGATATAAAATGTTTTATGGCTGTAATTACTTATCAGTGAGGGTTACGCTATAGTCTGACCCAGTCCGACCCGGTCCCGACCCAGACAGAAATTGTCTCTTGCATACTTGATGTTTAACTTTTTCAGGCAGAGAAAGAAAAAAAGGAACAGAGCATAGTTATTAGTGTGCTAGGCACTGTACATACACATGTTTATCTCATCATGTCACATGTCACCTCGTAAGTCCTTTAAGGGATTAAAACCTGACTTTGCGTAAACTCCGTAATTTTTGGTGGACTTTTGGCATGGATCCCCCTCCGGCATGCCCCTGTTAAGATGTTAGACCCCTTGAAACAACATTTTCATCACTTTTGTGGCAAGAAACTTTGCAGGTTTTAAAATTCGCCTGCCCATTGAAATCTATGGTGGTTGGCCATATTCACCTGTTCAACCATTTGCAGAAAATTCTATGTTTGCGACTCTAGTACACATTAGCACATTGGAAATCACTTAGTCCTTCAAGCTATACATTGAGAAAACGTTTGGGTCTAAATCATTGACTCTTCCATATGCACACAATTAACACTTTGTTCAGTATAAAATGGCTTATTTACAGCTATTTACATTTAAGCAATTATGGAAACATTGTATTTATTGTATTTTTAGACACACTGTAGCTTCTCATGCCACAAAAACAAAGCAAACTGCGCTCCTCCAGTTTAGTACACTGCAGTGGGTTGGATCACTGGGTGGGATGTGACTGCCCATACATAGCACCACCTACTTTTTTGATAAATTGAAAGACGAGTGTGGTGCTATATATGGGGTTCTAGTCTTTTTTCCTCTAATTATATGTCTAAGCCCTAAGCACACCCAGCTGTCAGTTGTGCGGATTTCTCCTCTTTCTAAAAATAATAATAATAATAATAGTAATAATAATAATAATAATAATACATTTATTCATGATTGCTCATAAAAAAATGACATTGTATGATAGCTGTGATAGGGTAGAGAAGAGGGCGGGAAGAAAGGCCAGGAGCCCAATCTGGTGTAGTATTGCGGATCTAGAGTGATAATAGATTAAATCTTATATATTTATACTCACAAAAGTGGGTTGCAAGACAGGCAACCACTTGAAGCGCATGCGGGAAAGTACCGTTCCCGCTCGGCCTTGTCCTTGTCCTATCAACCTCTCTGCATCCTCTACTTACTCTATCCTCTTTTACTGACCCTGAACTAGCAGCTGATCATTATAACATCACCTTAACCTCAGCCATTAACTCTGTGGCTGCCTCCTCCACGGCGCCCGGCCCTTCGACAACCCTGGCTTAACGAGGAGATCAAACTACTGAAACGCCTCTCCCGGATAGCTGAACGGCGCTGGCGTAAAAATAACTTGCCTGTGCATTTTCAAAGTTACAAAGAGGCTTTGCTCACACTCAGACAGGCCCTCACAGCAGCCAAACATTCATACTTCTCCTCACTAATCTCCTCACACTCCCACAACCCTAAACTACTCTCTGCTACATTCAACTCCCTCCTCCGGCCCCCACCTCCCACTCCCTGCATCTCAGCCGAGAACTTTGTCCCCTTCTTTAATGATAAAATCACCAACATCCAAAAAAACTTTAACCAGCAGCCTCCTCTTTCCTTACATACTCCACACCTTACATCCTCCCTCACAACCTTCTCCCCACTAACTGAACTTACTGTCTCCTCTCTCATCTCTAAATCACGTCCCACTACATGCACCCTTGACCCCATGCTCTCTCACCTCATTACTCACTTATCCTCTACCATCTCACCTGCCTTAACCACCCTCTTCAACCTTTCTCTCACCAGAGGCATAGTTCCATCCTCCTTCAAACAAGCCCTTATAACGCCCATACTGAAAAAAACTTCTCTTGACCCCTCTTCCCTGCCCAACTACCGACCCATTTCTCTCCTCCCCTTCTCTTCTAAACTACTTGAGCACCACGTCTACACTGACTTAGTCTGTCACCTCACTGCCAATTCTCTGTTTGACGACCTCAAATTTAGATTCCGCCCCAGCCACTCAACCGAAACTGCCCTACTTAAAGTAACCAATGACCTGGCGACTGCTAAATCTAAAGGCCTCTACTCTATTCTTATCCTCCTAGACCTCTCTTCCACTTTTGACACAGTGGACCACCCCCTACTTAACATTTCAGCACCTGATTTTGACACCTTAACAGCTCGTGTCCCAGACTGTCTCAATGCCATAGCCTCCTTCATGTCCACCCGTTTTCAAAAACTCAATATATGGACAAGACTGAAATAGTAATCTTCCCACCTCACAACTCAATGCCCCTGCCAGACAATCTCAATTTCTGTTGATGGCATTTCCATAACGCCTGTCCCCCAGGCTCGCTGTCTAGGTGTAATTTTGAACTCAAGTCTCTCATTCAAACCACACATTGACAAACTCTCCTCCTCTTGTCGCCTCCACCTAAAAAACATCTCCTTCATCCGACCTTTTCTAACACAGGACACCAAACTTCTGGTGCATGCCCTGATCATTTCCCGACTAGACTATTGCAACTCTCCGCTCTGCGGTCTCCCTGCCAACCGTTTAGCCCTGCTAGAGTCTGTTATGAACTCTGCTGCACGTCTTATCCACCTCTCATCACGCTTCTCCAGCCCAAGCCCCCTCTGTCAGTCCCTTCACTGGCTGCCAGTTACACAAAGGATACAATTAAAAATCCTTACTCTTGCCTACAAAGCTCTCCACAACATAGCTCCTTCCTATCTAAATCAACTTATTTCCAGATACCATCCTACACACAATCTCCGCTCTGTTAACGATATCCTTCTGTCTTCTTCCCTGATCACGTCTTTCCACTCCCGCTTACTAGACTTCTCTCGATCCTCTCCCCTCCTCTGGAACACTCTCCCTCAACACATCCGCCACTCACCCACACTTACTATTTTTAGGCTCAATCTGAAAACTCACCACCTGCCTAGGACACTGCCCACTAACCACCATTTCTACCACCCCATACACAGCTTCCCTTTACCTATTGTCCTATACCTTAAATGTTTAGACTGTAAGGCCTTTTGGCCAGGGCCCTCTTCCCTTTCGTCTCACAATGCTGTGTAATGAGTGTACATACCTTCCACCTCTGTGTAAAATATGTTAATTTGTTCACTGCTTTAGCTGTTGTACCCTCTTGTCTTGTATACTTTGTTTTGTTATACCCGTATGCTATTGTACAGCCCTGCGGAAGATGCTGGCGCTATATAAATCAATAATAATAATAATAATAATAATAATAATAGTAGCCTATTGCTACTTACATGTGCAACAATGAATTTATACATTGCATGGTATCACAACACAGTGCTGGGAACCCTATAAAAAAAAGCTACTAAGAAAAAAAATGCATGAACTTGCATATTGCAAAATGCATTTTATTAAACCACTTGCCGACCAGGGGTGATTTGCCTGATCTGTGCTGCGTGGGCTCTCCAGCCCACAGCACAGATCAGTATTATGCCAGGGCGATCAGACTTCCCCCCTTTTTTCCCCACTAGGGGATGTCCTGCCGGGGGGGGGGGGGTCTGATCGCCGCCGGCCATCTGCGTTTTGCGGGGGGGGGGGGGGGGCTCCTCAAAGCCCCCCTCCGCAGCCATTTCCGCCCTCTGCCTCCTTACCTCCCTCCCTACCTCTCTCCGTAATGCGCAGGACGGTGTGCCGTCCTGCGCATTGAAGGATAGGCTTCCGCCTATCAGATGCCAGTGATCCCCGGCCAATCAGAGGCCGGGGATCGCCGATCTGCCCTACGGCGCTTCTGCGCAGCAGCGCCGTATGATGTAAACAGCGGGGATTTCTTCCCCGCGTGTTTACATTTTGCCGGCGAGCCGCGATCGGCGGCTCTCCGGCTGTTCACGGAGACACCCTCCGTGAACTGACATGGAAAGGCTGCTCGATCGAGCGGCCGTTTCCATGGTAACCCGCAGACAACCAGTTTACGCCGATCGGCGTTAGCTGGTCGTCAAGAGGTAAAAAAATGGGCACAACATGACTAGTAGGAATACTTGCTTTGTTTTCCTGGCCTATTATTTGAAACAAAAAAGCCCCAATACTATTGACCAATATGTGATTACATAATTATCTAAAATAAAGTATCCTCCTCAGCCCCTATAAGATGGTAATCTTTTAAAGGGTATTAGGGACCTTAGAGGGGGAAAGTTAATGTACTTTGTAAAGTAATGTACTTTGTCCAGAGATAACACAAGGTAATTATTGAAACAAGTCATTTGATTACCCGTTAAAACAACAATTTATTACAACATTTTAAAATTATATACATGAGAGAATACAAAATTTTCACATAGCCATTACAGCAATAAGTGTTTTCACCATTTAGTCAGTAAATACAGTTCAATACAGTTCATCCCTTATACAGGTTTGACTAATACGGAATATTGTCCCTCGTAATTAGGCAACCACCCTATAAATTCAGTGGAGGCCCAATATTGGCAACTGTGTCAATGTGTATCTTTTTCACTTCAATATATAATGGCGAGATAAATATTCAATTTTCTCAATGCGTTTCGTGAACATTAGAACAATGCAGTTCACTTCTTCAGGAGTGGCATATTTTCCCGGCTAGATCATGTAATATACAGTAAATGGCTGAGATCTAGAAATATAATAGGTAAAAAGAATCTCATGAATACACAGCAAAGGAAATTGCATACCATTAAACCACATCACCAAGTGTGTGAGTATCCTCTGAAAAAAAAGAACATATCATATGAACCCACATCCAAAATTGTGATAATGCACAAAGTTGTGACCTCAAGCAGAACAGATGATAAATGATGTGAAAAGAGTGTGGTGTATATACCGTGAGGTGACATCAAACTGCAGATGATCAACACTGATATTTAAGACCTCCTGCCCTACTGTGGATTTGGATTCACAAGTGTACTATGTGGATATCAGAAATTATATAAGTAAACTGTTATTGGGTCCATTAATCCCTATAAATGCATAGGGCCCTGTGTTCACAACAGCTAGCCTATTATGACATATTCTGTGAGAATTTATTACATTTGACCTGCAGTAGAGTTCTGACACAGCAAATGTAGATTTGCATTATCTGTAAACCCGGAAGCATTGCAGAAAATCCCCATACTGTTTTCATTTCTCATGTTTATGCTTCAGGCCAAGTCAAATATGCAAGCCTGGACTTTTGTCCTTTTGTTACCTTACTTCTTGTGAAAGAAAGGAAAAAAAATACACTGACTGTTCAGTTTTCCCATCACAGTACATTCAGACACATTCCAAACTGTGATCAAGGCTAAAGAAAGTAATGTGAATAATACAGTAGAGTCCCAGTTATCCGGAACTCAACTAACCAGCAGTCTCAACCAACTAGCACAAATCACCGTCAGTACTCACCATGTTGATGGCCATCTTCTAATGTTTGTGGGCCTTACTGTGCTTATAGACTGGGCTCTATGGCTCCCCAAAAGTTTATATATTTTCAATTACTGTACTATAACATTTAATACAGAGTTCATGGTATGTATATAGAGTGGGGTATAGTACTCTATTAGCTAGGTCAATTTTTAAAATTGAGTCTCAAGCAACCAGAAAGCACACTTATCCGGCATCAGCCGATCCCCATTGGTGCTGGATAACCAAGACTGTATTAGTGCTTGTGGGAGCATTTTAATTTTGTTTAGTGGGTGGCGTTCTTAGGTAGAGGTGTACAAAGTAATTTGCATCATATGTTCTATTTAAATCTGTTTATTCCAAAAGTTTTATATAAAATACACAAACTGTCATAGATGCCACCATATTATTGCATAGAACTTTCCCACTAAGGGTGATACACATGTTAACACTTGGTCTTTGTTTCCAACTTAAAGCATACAAGATAATATAACAAACCTAACCACGTGGGCTAGTTCACAGTGCTCAGTTGCGTTGCAGAATAATTCTGCATGTCAACTCACTACCAATATAATCCTATACACTTGTTCACAGTACTGGGTTGTAATGGATCACATTATTCTAACTCGCTGCCAGTGGCGTAGCTACAAACCTCTGGGCCCCGATGCGGAATCTGGATGTGGGCCCCCCCCCCCGGCAACAACAGCCCCCCCTCCCCCGGCAACACCCGACGGATGCACACACATATCAAAATCCCTATAGCCAGCTATAGGTACCCCCAGTATAGGTAGTCAGGCATAGGTAAGCCAGTATAGTTGCCCCCGGTATAGGTGAGATAGGCAGGCGCCGCCGGTATAAGTTAGATAGATAGGTGCCCCCAGTACAGGTTAGCTAGGTGGGTGCCTCTAATATAGGTAGCCAGAATAGTTGCCCCCAGCGTAGGTTAGATAGGTAGGTGCCCCCAGTATAGGTTAGTTAGGTAGGTGCCTCCAATATAGGTAGCCAGTTTAGTTGCCACCTGTATAGGCTAGCTAGGTGCCCCCAATACAGGTTAGATAAGTAAGTGCCCCCAGTATAGGTTAGATAGGTAGGTGCCCCCAGTATAAATTAGATTAGGTCGGTGCCCCCCAGTATAGGTTAGATTAGGTAGGTGCCCCCCAGTATAGGTTAGATTAGGTAGCTGCCCCCCAGGATAGATTAGGTAGCTGCCCCCAGGATAGATTAGGTAGGTGCCCCCCAGTATAGGTTAGATTAGGTAGCTGCCCCCCAGGATAGATAAGGTAGCTTCCCCCCAGGATAGATTAGGTAGCTGCCCCCCAGGATTAGGTTAGATTAGGTAGCTGCCCCCCAGGATAGATTAGGTAGCTGCCCCCCAGGATAGATTAGGTAGCTGCCCCCAGGATAGATTAGGTAGCTGCCCCCCAGTATAGGTTAGATTAGGTAGCTGCCCCCCAGTATAGGTTAGATTAGGTAGCTGCCCCCCAGGATAGATTAGGTAGCTGCCCCCCAGGATAGATTAGGTAGCTGCCCCCCAGGATTAGGTTAGATTAGGTAGCTGCCCCCCAGAATAGATTAGGTAGCTGCCCCCAGGATAGATTAGGTAGGTGCCCCCCAGTATAGGTTAGATTAGGTAGCTGCCCCCCAGGATAGATTAGGTAGCTGCCCCCCAGGATTAGGTTAGATTAGGTAGCTGCCCCCCAGGATAGTTTAGGTAGGTGCCCCCCAGGATAGGTTAGATTAGGTAGGTGCCCCCCAGGATAGATTAGGTAGCTGCCCCCCAGGGTAGGGCAGGTAGGTAGGTGCCCCGTCCCCATAATGGAGGGGGGGGCCGCAGCCGCGGGGAGGGCAGCCCGACCTCTCCCTCCCTTCCTCTCCCCGGGCCCCCCCCCCCCCTCAGATGCAGAGTGACGCGCACGGAAGCGCTGTAGGCAGAACTCACCTCCGTCCCTGGTTCCAATCGCCGCTGATCTCTCTGGCTGGCTCTGCATAGATGCTTACACACGCAGCTTCCTGTTTAGCCGGAAGCTGCGTGTGTAACAGCATCTATGCAGAGCCAGCCAGAGAGGAGATCAGCGGCGAGTGGAACGCAGGGAGGTGAGTTCTGCCTACAGCGCTTCCCGTGAGCCGCTCACTCTGCATCTGAGGGGGGGGGGCCCCGGGGAGAGGAAGGGAGGGAGAGGTCGGGCTACCCTCCCCGCGGCTGCGGCTCCCCCCTACCAGCGCGCACGGGCCACATGGCCCTCCAAACGGAGATGGGCCCCCCTGGCCCCTCCCCCGCCTCCTCAGGAGCCGGGCCCGGTCGCCAAGGCGACCGCTGCGACCACGGGCCCTACGCCCTTGCTCGCTGCATGCAGGCTTTGTATGAGGTTGGATTTACAGTGGTTAGTAGCATAATGTACGCATTATAATGTATGTGAACTGTCTGCAATGGCGATTCAACATAGATTTTAATACAAAACCTGCATGCAGCGAGTTAGCATAATGCGATCAGTTACAAGTACTGTGTACAGACCCATAGAATTGTATGGGCAGTAAGTGAAATGCAGAATTATTCTTCAACACAACTGAGCACTAGTCCTTAGGCCAGTTCTATACTTGAAGTGAGCGCTGTGCCGCTCTGCTTATCTCGCATTGCATCGCAACTCCAAAAAATAGATTCATATGTCCATATGATCATAAGCATAGTGCCGCCCCCCCTCCCCCTGCATACCCCCCCCCCCCCCCCCCCCCGATAGACAGGGAGAACTGGACTAGGCTGTTGTACCTGACAATAATATGTGTGCAGGATACTGCAGCTTTCTGCAATGTTGCAAAATCAACTCCTTTAAATCCAGGGAGTCAATTTAAAGTGTACCCGAGGTGACATGTGACATAATGAGATAAACATGTTTATGTACAGTGCCAAACATATTAATAACTAGGCTAAGTACTACCTGTATTGTGTTGTGTATCTTATTGCTTATTACCTGTATTGTTGTATCTATTGTCTATTACCTGTATTGTGCTATCAGTCACCCCTGTTATCATTGTCTGTAATCCTACGTATTGTACAGCGCTGCGTAATGTGTTGGCACTATGTAAATCCAATAAATAATAATAAGTTACTTTTTTTATTGTACTGCCTGAAAGAGTTAACCATCAGGCATGCAACTATAGCGTAGCCCTCACTGATAAGGAATTACTGCCATAAAACTTTTCCTGGCAAAGAACAGCTACTGAGAGCAGGAAATAGATTAAAAAAGGTCAATAGTTCATATATTTTCACTCTGAGACTCTTGAAAAGACTGTCAGTGAAAAGAGACAATTAAGCATAAAATAAAACCAAGGATACATTAAAAAAGGTTATTGTTAAGAGTAGGAGGCTAGATAGAAATCTTCATCTCATCAGTTTATTTTCCCATTTGGTTCCCTTTAATGTTTGTCCTGAATGCTGGAAAATATGTGCATGGGGTGATGCAGGGTGAAGCTGAGAGAGGCACTTGTGGTCACACTGGAGATTGCATATACAGTATTTTTCGGACTATAAGACGCTCCGGACTATAAGACGCACCTAGATTTAGAGGGCAAAAACCAGGAAAAAAAAAAAACTAAATCTAGGTGCATCCATGGTCCAGGAGTGTCCTATAGACCTTTAAACTCCCCCCATGGTGTCTCTATCTAAGTTAAACTGCCCAACTATGCTAAACTCTGCTGCCCTAACCAACTACTCTAACCCCTGATGCCCCCAACTACACTACACTACTCTAACCCCTGATGCCCCCAACTACACTACACTAACCACTGATGTCCTCCCCCACCCAGCTACACAACACTACACAAACCTCTGCTTCCCTACGCCCCATGCTAGCTACACTAACCACTGCAATTAAATTAAGGTCTCACCCATCATGAGTGTTCCTGGGAGGGCTGCAGCAGAGTGATCTGGTGTTCCTGTGTGGCATAGCAGCAACCGCTGCAATGATCTATAATACCTGTGTCAATCTTCCAGCTTGTCCCCGCTGCAGCAGCACGATCAGTGTTAACATCTCCCAGGGCCGATAGCAGCAGCCACTGCAATTATCTGGAATGTCCATCTTTCAGCTTATCCTATGAGCGGCAGCAGCGCAATCAGTAATACCATCTCCCTGGGCCGATAGCAGCAGCCGCTGCAATGATCTGCAATGTCCATCTTTTAGCTTGTCCCCCGGCAGCAGCGCGATCAGTTTTAACATCTCCCCGGGTGGCATGGCAGTAGTCAATGTAAGAACGGTAATGCAGGTTAGAGTTGGGCCGAACCTCCGATTTTAGGTTCGCGAACCGGGTTCGCGAACTTCCGCGGAAGGTTCGGTTCGCGTTAAAGTTCGCGAACCGCAATAGACTTCAATGGGGATGCGAACTTTAATAAAAAATAATAATTCTGGCCACAAAAGTGATGGAAAAGATGTTTCAAGGGATCTAACACCTGGAGGGGGGCATGGCGGAGTGGGATATACGCCAAAAGTCCCCAGGAAAAATCTGGATTTGACGCAAAGCAGCGTTTTAAGGACAGAAATCATATTGAATGCTAAATGACAGGCCTAAAGTGCTTTAAAACATCTTGCATGTGTATACATCAATCAGGTAGTGTAATTAAGGTACTGCTTCACACCGACACACCAAACTGTTCACTGAACAGAACAGGTATGCAGTGGCGGGTTCACTAAACAGGTATACAGTGGCTGGTCCACTGAACAGAACAGGTATGCAGTGGTGGGTTCACAGAACAGGTATGCAGTGGTGGGTTCACAGAACAGGTATGCAGTGGCAGGATCACTGAACAGGTATGCAGTGGCAGGATCACTGAACAGGTATGCAGTGGTGGGTGGGTTCACAGAACAGGTATGCAGTGGTGGGTTCACAGAACAGGTATGCAGTGATGGGTTCACAGAACAGGTATGCAGTGATGGGTTCACAGAACAGGTATGCAGTGGTGGGATCACTGAACAGGTATGCAGTGGCAGGATCATTGAACAGGTATGCAGTGGTGGGTGGGTTCACAGAACAGGAATGCAGTGGCAGGATCACTGAACAGGTATGCAGTGGTGGGTGGGTTCACAGAACAGGTATGCAGTGGTGGGTTCACAGAACAGGCATGCAGTGGCAGGATCACTGAACAGGTATGCAGTGGTGGGTGGGTTCACAGAACAGGTATGCAGTGGCAGGATCACAGAACAGGTATGCAGTGGTGGGTTCACAGAACAGGTATGCAGTGGCAGGATCACTGAACAGGTATGCAGTGGTGGGTGGGTTCACAGAACAGGAATGCAGTGGCAGGATCACTGAACAGGTATGCAGTGGTGGGTGGGTTCACAGAACAGGTATGCAGTGGCAGGATCACTGAACAGGTATGCAGCCACTAAAAGCTAAGCCTAACTAATCTTTCCCTATGAGAGACAGACAGCAGCTCGCCCTACTCTCTCTAATGCAGGCACACGAGTGGCCGTAATGGCCGCCGCTGCCTGCCTTATATAAGGGGGGTGGGGCTCCAGGGGCTAGTGTAGCCTAATTGGCTACACTGGGCCTGCTGACTGTGATGTAGAGGGTCAAAGTTGACCCTCATAGTGCATTGTGGGGCGAACCGAACTTCCGGAAACGTTCGCCTGCGGGAGGCGAACGCGAACCACCGAAGTTCGCCGGGAACCGTTCGCCGGCGAACCGTTCGGCCCATCTCTAATGCAGGTCCATTCTGGCTTTGTCCCTGCATCAGCCCCATGTCAGCTATTCCGGGCAGAGAGGAACATCTTTAGCCACGATGGTCGCAGTGTCTATCAGAGGCCAACATACTGCCTTGGATATTGGCACCCTCTCATGACCTGCGGCGCACGTGCGCCGGGGTCGTAGGATTAACCAATAAGCAAGGCAGTATGGTGGCCTCTGATGGACACTGCGACCATCGTGGCTAAAGATGTTCCTCTCTGCCCGGAATAGCTGACACGGGGCTGATGCAGGGACAAAGCCAGAGCGGACCTGTATTACCGATCTTACATTGACTACTGCCATGCCACCCGGGGAGATGTTAAAACTGATCGCGCTGCTGCCGGGGGACAAGCTAAAAGATGGACATTGCAGCGCCTGCTTCTATCGGCCCGGGGAGATGGTAACACTGATTGCGCTGCTGCCGGGGGACAAACTGAAAGATGGACATTCCAGATCATTGCAGTGGCTGCTGCTATCGGCCGGGTAGATGTTAATATTACTGATCCCGCTGCTGCTGCTCTGGGGACAAGCTGGAAGATTGACACAGGCGCACAGGAACACCGCTGGATCACGCTGCTGTTGCAAACACAAGCGCCCGGACAGGTACATTGTTACATTCAGACTATAAGACGCAGTAACTTTTTCTCCCCACTTTTGGGGGAGAAAAAGTGCATCTTATAGTCCGAAAAATACGGCACTCATTTTAGAATAGATCTTAATCCAGACCGGATATGTGGATTGTATCAAAAGGAGTAAGAAACGTATTTGCTAGTCCACTTGAAATAGTGATTTTCGCAAAAATTACCAGTTTTTCAAAAATGCATAAGAAAACCAAATACTGACAACATCAGTCTTTCCTAGTTATAAGCAGTTCTCTCGCATTATGCATATAATGTAAAATGTTTTATTTTGAGCATTCTTCTGGTATCTGGTAAACCTCACTAGGTCGCTGTCCTAAGGCGTAGCTTCCAGAATGGGGTATTCCAGAAGCTGATAACTCTACAGATAATGAACGTAATCCTGGCTAAGATTTACAATAAACATGAGCTGCACTTCCTTTATGTTTACAGTTATTGGATACAAGTCAGGCAAAAGCTTCCTCATTCTGCTATGCGGCATAAATGCTCTGAAGAATGCAGCGGGCAAAAGCAAATCATATGTGCACTGAGGCTGATGACTTCATACAGCAGAGGTAAGTTATTGTTGGTATACAGCAACTGAGCTTCTTGGTACTACGGAGCTTATCATTATTTCCTCATATAAGATTTCACTTGTGAATGCACTTGAGGAATGCAGACAGATTACATATTACAGATGACATATTCTGGCATTATGAACTTTTGATAAAAATTTCTAGACACCTTGTAAATTATATCTGCCTCTTGGCTAGGAATTACCTTGAATTTCTTACAGGGAAACTCTGTTTATTTATTTATTGGAACATTTTAGTTTTTGTAGACTGTGCTAGTTGTTGAAAGCCTACATTCAGATTGACATTTCATGTACCTTGCAGCTTTTTTAACCACTTCAGGACGAGAGCAATTTTCACATATCGGCGCTACTCTCATTCATTTGCCAATAACTGCATTACTACTTTTCACACCTAAATGATCTATATATTGTTTTTTTCAGGGCAAATTAGACTGGAAGTGTGTGAAAATTTTGTTTAGTAATTACTTTATAAATAAAAAAATAGAAAAATCACACTATTTCTCCATTTATATCCATTATAGCTTTGCAATAAACAGTGCTAACTATAAGTTAAACCCACAAATGTTATTTGCTTATCCATCCTGGTTATTACAGCATTTAGATTATGTTCCTAGGACAATGTATGGTGACAATATTGTATTTGGAAATATTTTCTGTTTTTTTGATTCTTGCTTTCTCATTGTACACTATCGATGATTACAACACATTATTTGCTAAAAATAATAGTAATATATAGAGATGGCCCAAACCTCCGACTTTCGGTTCGCAAACTTCCGCAAAAGTTCGATTTGCGCGAACTTTCGCGAATTGCAATAGACTTCAATGGGGAGGCGAACTTTGAAAACTACAAACACTTATGCTGGCCACAAAAGTGATGGAAAAGATGTTTCAAGGGGTCTCTAACATCTGAGTTTTTTCATGGATGAGTGGGATAGAAGCCAAAAGTCCCTGGGAAAAATCTGGATTTGACGCAAAGCAGCGCTTTAAGGGCAGAAATCACATTGAATGCTAAATTGCAGGCCTAAAGTGCTTTAAAACATCTTGCATGTATACATCAATCAGGGAGTGTAATTAGAGTACTGCTTCACACTGACACACCAAACTCACTGTGTAATGCACCGCAAACAGCTGTTTGTGTAGTGACGGCCGTGCTGGACTGGTGCGCACCATGGCCGTGGTGGTTTTCAAGCCCATATGGTCGCTGGGCTGAGGTAGCTCAATGACAGAACAGTGGCAGTCCAGCTGATCGAATTTGGTCTGTCCACGATGAAACAACAACCTTATTATCTTGGGTGTGCCACCCCCCGAGACACTCATATAGCCAGCGGTCATTGCTTCATTGTGATACGCAAGCCCCTTCACCGCGGCAAGGTAATGATCACAAAAGGGAATTGACACATGTACACGCCTTTTGTTTTGTTGTTGCAGCTGCAGTGCAGCCAGAAAAATTAGGCAGGCATGTACACACCAGAAATATTATTATATTGGCCACTGCTAGCATCGGCCTTAAAAATTGAGGAATCCGCCTGGAGTCCTGGACCCTGTTGGTGGTGGCGGAGAAGGCAATCAAGCGGCCTGCAGGCAGAGATGCTATGTGGGGAGCTAATTAGTCTTGGGGCAGGCAGTCACGTGGCGTGCGGTCACGTAGGTAGGTAGGTGCACTGAACACCAACAGGTGGGTATGCAGTGATTGGTATTACAAATGTGCAGCTGCCTGTCACACACACAGGTAGTCACTGAATGTGCTGGGCCTGGCAGTGGCACAGTAGGAATTACCAAGGCTGTATATGCAACACAAATGTCTGTGGGACACACACACAAAAAAAAAAAAAAATCACAAGAACAACATTAGCTCTCAAAAGAGCTGTTGAGGATGAGGGGTGCTTTTTAGCCATAAGATCAGCAAGAAGGAGCAAGCTAACAAGCCTAACACAAGAGCCTAACTAAGCTTTCCCTATGTCAGCAGCAGCAAGGTTCTCTCCCTTCTCTAATTACTGCAGCCACACAAGTGAGTGAAATGGCTGATGCTGCCTGCGTTTTATAAGGGGGAAAGGGGCTCCAGGAGGGAGTGTAGCCTGATTGGCTACCCTGTGCCTGCTGACTGTGAAGTAGAGGGTCAAAGTTGACCCTAATGATGTTGTATAGGGGGCATATCGAACCGCCATAAAGTTCACGTTCGATCACGAACGCAAACCACCGAAGTTTGTGCGAATGTTTGCATGCGAACCGTTCGGGCCATCTCTATGTGTATATAGGTGTGTGTGTGTGTGTGTGTGTGTATACAGTGGGTTGCAAAAGTATTCAGCCACGTATTCGGCCACCTTGAAGTTTTCCACATTTTGTCATATTACTGCCACAAACATGAATCAATTTTATTGGAATTCCACATGAAAGACCAACACATGAGAAGTGGAACGAAAATCATACATGATTCCAAACATTTTTTACAAATAAATAACTGCAAAGTGGTGTGTGCATAATTATTCGGCCCCCTTTGATCTGAGTGCAGTCAGTTGCCTATAGACATTGCCTGATGAGTGCTAATGACTAATTAGAGTGCACCTGTATGTGATCTAATGTCAGTACAAATACAGGTGCTCTGTGAAGACCTCGGGGGTTGTCTAAAAGAATATTGGGAGCAACAACACCGTGAAGTCCAAAGAACACACAAGACGGGTCAGGGATCAAGTTATTGAGAAATGTAAAGCAGGCTTAGGCTACAAAAAGATTTCCAAAGCCTTGAACATCCCACGGAGCACTGTTCAAGCGATCATTCAGAAATGGAAGGAGTATGGCACAACTGTAAACCTACCAAGACAAGGCCATCCACCTAAACTCACAGGCCGAACAAGGAGAGCGCTGATCAGAAATGCAATCAAGAGGCCCATGGTGACTCTGGACGAGCTGCAGAGATCTACAGCTCAGGTGGGAGACTGTCCATAGGACAACTATTAGTCATGCACTGTACAAAGTTGGCCTTTATGGTGGAGTGGCAAGAAGAAAGGCATTGTTAACAGAAAGCATAAGAAGTCCCATTTACAGTTTGCCATAAGCAATGTGGGGGACACAGCAACCATGTGAAAGAAGGTGCTCTGGTCAGATGAGACCAAAATGGAACTCTTTGGCCAAAATGCTATGTGTGGCAGAAAACTAACACTGCACATCACTCTGAACACACCATCCCCACTGTCAAATATGGTGGTGGCAGCTTCATGCTTGGGGGTGCATCTCTTCAGCAGGGACAGGGAAGCTGGTCAGAGTTGATGGGAAGATGGATGGAGCCAAATACAGGGCAAACTTGGAAGAAAACCTCTTGGAGACTGCAAAAGACTTGAGACTGGGGCGGAGGTTCACCTTCAAGCAGGACAATGACCCTAAACATAAAGCCAAGGCAACAATGGAATGGTTTAAAACAAAACATATCTGTGTTAAAATGGCCCAGTCAAAGTCCAGATTTAAATCCAATCAAGAATCTGTGGCAAGATCTGAAAACTGCTGTTCACAAACACTGTCCATCTAATCTGACTGAGCTGGAGCTGTTTTGCAAAGAATAATGGGCAAGGATTTCAGTCTCTAGATGTGCAAAGCTGGTAGAGACATACCCTAAAAGACAGGCAGCTGTAATTGCAGCAAAACGAGGTTCTACAAAGTATTGACTCAGGGGGCTGAATAATTACGCACACCCCACTTTGAAGTTATTTATTTGTAAAAATGTTACATGTACACCACTTTGTATTGGTCTTTCATGTGGAATTCCAATAAAATTGATGCATGTTTGTAGCAGTAATGTGACAACCAGGGGCGGCGCCAGGGGGGTGCTTGGGGGTGCTCGAGCACCCCCTAGAATTGTCCAAGCACCCCCAAAGCACCCCCTGGAGTGAACTGACTTCAGGCGTCTAAAAGACGCCAAGTCAGTTCACAGCGGCAGCCCGAAGCAGCAGAGCAGGGCTACGGTAAGATGGCCGCCCGGAGCCCTGTTCTGCAGACTTCGGGCGGCCATTTTCCCGTAGCCCTGCTCTCTGCATGCAGGCAGGAAGTCTCGTCGTGACGTCGGGAAGGAAGAGGATCGTGGGCGCGCGGGCGCTGCGCGCCACAATGAGGTCGGGACTCGGGACAGGAGGTCGGGAAAGAAGGTCTTCTGGCTGTAGGTGAGTAAATGGGTTTTTCTTTTCTTTTTCAGGTGATACTGATTATGCATATTGGGGTCATATCTGCTACGAATTGTGCATATTGGGGTCATATCTGCTACGGATTGTGCATATTGGGGTCATATCTGCTACGGATTGTGCATATTGGGGTCATTTCTGCTACGAATTGTGCATATTGGGGTCATTTCTGCTACGAATTGTGCATATTGGGGTCATATCTGCTACGGATTGTGCATATTGGGGTCATATCTGCTACGGATTGTGCATATTGGGGTCATTTCTGCTACCGATTGTGCATATTGGGGTCATTTCTGCTACCGATTGTGCATATTGGGGTCATTTCTGCTACCGATTGTGCATATTGGGGTCATATCTGCTACCGATTGTGCATATTGGGGTCATTTCTGCTACCGATTGTGCATATTGGGGTCATTTCTGCTACCGATTGTGCATATTGGGGTCATTTCTGCTACGAATTGTGCATATTGGGGTCATATCTGCTACCGATTGTGCATATTGGGGTCATTTCTGCTACGGATTGTGCATATTGGGGTCATATCTGCTACGGATTGTGCATATTGGGGTCATATCTGCTACGGATTGTGCATATTGGGGTCATATCTGCTACGGATTGTGCATATTGGGGGCATATCTGCTACGGATTGTGCATATTGGGGTCATTTCTGCTACGGATTGTGCATATTGGGGTCATATCTGCTACCGATTGTGCATATTGGGGTCATATCTGCTACCGATTGTGCATATTGGGGTCATATCTGCTACCGATTGTGCATATTGGGGTCATATCTGCTACCGATTGTGCATATTGGGACCATATCTGCTACCGATTGTGCATATTGGGACCATATCTGCTACCGATTGTGCATATTGGGACCATATCTGCTACCGATTGTGCATATTGGGACCATATCTGCTACCGATTGTGCATATTGGGGCCATATCTGCTACCGATTGTGCATATTGGGGCCATATCTGCTACCGATTGTGCATATTGGGGCCATATCTGCTACCGATTGTGCATATTGGGGCCATATCTGCTACCGATTGTGCATATTGGGGCCATATCTGCTACCGATTGTGCATATTGGGGCCATATCTGCTACCGATTGTGCATATTGGGGCCATATCTGCTACCGATTGTGCATATTGGGGCCATATCTGCTACCGATTGTGCATATTGGGGCCATATCTGCTACCGATTGTGCATATTGGGGTCATATCTGCTACCGATTGTGCATATTGGGGTCATATCTGCTACCGATTGTGCATATTGGAGCCATATCTGCTACCGATTGTGCATATTGGAGCCATATCTGATAACGATTGTGCATATTGGGGTCATTGGACGTGTTTTTTGTTAAAATCTGCTCACATTACGTGTATTTTCTTGAGAAAACCTGCACAATTATGTGAATTTTCTGGGAAAAGGGTCACCAAAACTTGGGCCCTCTGTCTTTGCGTTGCACTTTTAAAGGGAACCCGAGGTGAGAATAATATTGAGGCTGCCATATTTATCTCCCTTTAAGCAATACCAGTTGCCTGGCTGCCGTGCTGGTCCTCTGCCTCTTATTCTTTCAACCATAGACCCTGAACAAGCATGCAGCAGGTCAGGGGTTTCTGACAATATTGTCACAACTGACAAGATTAGCTGCATGGCTTGTTTCTGGTGTAATTCAGTTCACTACTACAGCCAAATAGATCAGCAGGGCTGCCAGGCAACTAAAATTGTTTAAAAGGAAATAAATATGGCAGCCACCATATCACTCTCACCCTGGGTTCACTTTAAATTACAGTTAGCCCCGCCCTCATCCGGTCATGACCACGCCCATTTTTTCGCCGCGGCGCGCTTAGCGCGCCGCAGGTTGTAGCCACACCCATTTTTTGTCGTCAGCTCCCCCGGAAATTGGTCCAGCACCTGCATAGCACCCCCTAAAATAATTTCCTGGAGCCGCCACTGGTGACAACATGTGTAAAACTTCAAAGGGGCCGAATACTTTTGCAACCCAGTGTGTGTGTGTGTGTGTGTGTGTGTGTGTGTGTGTGTGTGTGTATATATTCTATTATGTTACAGTATACTACAAGTTTGAATTATCTGCACTCCAGACTGGGATTAGTCATAGTTTGCATGTGACAGGCAGCAGCTCCCTTCCCCTCTCAGCCTCACAAACTGCAATAAACAAAGCACACACACAGAGCCTGGAGGGGGCGTGCATAACTTGTCCCTATCACAGCAGAAGCAGCTCCTTCTTCCCTACGTCGACAAAGCTTGCCAAAGAAAAGAATATTAGATATATTACAGAGACAGTGCAACTAGAAAAGGTTGCAGTAATCCAGACCACATTAGAACAGGAATAGGAACTTATAGGATCGAAGAAATAAGGCTGAACATTTTGTTACAGAGTCACTTTAAGGATTGGCAAATAGTATAAGGTAAAACTTAAAGGAATACTATCGATTCACATATTTTTTTCAATTGACACAGGAATTGTTTTGGAAGTGCTGTTAGTACTGGTGTATACATTTTAGTAGCAACTTCATTGTTTACTGTTAGCAAAATACTTTCAAAGTTTACTGACGCCAAAACTGACTGCTGACTGAGCCATGAGGAGAGGGGAAATTCCCCTCACACTTGATCAGTTAACTCTATGGGCCTGATTCACAAAGCGGTGCAAAGTTTTTCGCGGACTTTTGCGCGCGCAATTTGCCGCAATTCGCGGCAAAATGCATGCACAAAAGTCCGCGAAAAACTTTGCACCGCTTTGTGAATCAGGCCCTATGTGTAGCTCTGTGTGTGACAGAGAGAGAGAGAGCTCCCAGCAGCTGCAGCTCCTGTGTCCTGTGTTTCTGACTGACGTGTCTGAAGAGAGTAGAGGAAATGTAACTAATTGTCACAGCTTTTTCATATTGTTTTTGCTTTTAGAGTTTGATATGTTTGATATTTGCTTTCTATAGTCTGATATGCAACTCCGGCTGTGCATTGAAGCAGACACCCCTTCTGCAATTGATTTGTCCCAATATAGCTAAATCCTACCCTCAATAAATTACAGCTTTTGCCTCTGATATTTAACATGAAAAGTAGGAAAATGTTTACACAGCTACTTAGACATTATTTGCACACTGTCATTTTAGAACACTTGGCTATCGATAGTATTCCTTTAAGGATCGGCTTATCTTGTTCACAAATCCATTCTCTTTTCAGAGATTATTGGCCTTAATACAATGAAGCAAGTTCAAAATGTAAAAGCCGTCTTGTAATTTTTTCAGGCTTCATAGTTTACTTCCTATGTTTTAAAGGACAACTGTAATGAGAGGGATGTGGAGACGGAAACAGTAAAAAAGGGCGCAGGAGGCTAGTGGACAAATCGGGCGCCGCCATTCACTTCCATAATAATTATCGTTTACTGGCGCCGAACAGGAAAAAGGGCGCCCGAGAATAATAACGTTTACCAGCGGCGCCTGAAGATTTTTCATGTTTTATAACTGCTTGTGATGATTTAAGTTTCCTATTTCTATAAAACATTATTTTAAAAGTTATCCCTTAGTGTTTGTAAAACATTATTCACGAAACAAAGCGATCAGTACGTAACGTAAATTGTACTATATTTTATCCCTTAGGGCCTTTTTCCACTAGCCTGCGATTTGCGATTTGCTTCTGATCGCAAATCGCAAGGTACATTAAACTAATGGAAACTGCAGCAGCAATTTCCATTAGTGAGATCCGATTGCGATGCGATTTTGGTAAAAGCGCAATCGTCGTCCTGCCGCGTTTTGTATGCGATTGAGCTGGACTATAATGTGTATAGTAGCTCAATCGAAATCGCATGGTGGAAATTGAAACGCGATTGCGATCGCGATCGTAATCATTTTATAGTGGAAAAGAGCCCTTACTGTTTTTAAAACATTATTCTACACACAATACAGTGATCTCTAAGGGGGGTCTTAGGTTTAGGCACCAACAGGAGGGTCTTAGGTTTAGGCACCAACAGGGGGGTCTTAGGTTTAGGCACCAACAGGGGGGTCTAGGGGTTAGGGGTAGGTACAGGGAGGGTTACTTACTAATTTTTTTTTAAACGTTATTATACGTTTCACTATTTAAACGGAATATTAACGTTTTTACAATTGCCGATTTCATGCACATTATTTAATGATTTATAACTTTATAAAACATTAATTTTAAACGAAATACAGTACAATTCATTTTTAAACGTTATCCATGCTTATCGTTTAAAACCCTGCGCCCTTTTTTCCCAGCGCCCCGTTTTAACGTACGCAGTGGAGGCTGCTATATTTTTTTTAAGCAATACAAGTTGCCTGGCAGTCCTGCCTCTAATACGTTTAGCCATAGACCCTGAACATGCATGCAGCAGATCAGGTGTTTCTGGCATTATTGTCAGATCTGACAAGATTAGCAGCATGCTTGCTCCTGGTGTTATTCAGACACTACTGCAGCCAAATAAAAGCAGCAGGGCTGCCAGGCAACTGGTATTGTTTAAAAGGAAATATAGCAGCCTCCATATTCTTTTCACTTCAGTTGTCCTTTAATGTATTTAGATGTACATACTGTAATACTGGACATTGTGTCTGCTTTTAAAACAGCTTTGGTAACATTTAATGAACTCTGTTCAATTTAGTTTCTTTCTTAACCACCTTCTTCTGCTTTCATTATTTTATTATTATTTTTTTTTTGGGGGGGGGGGGGGGGGGGGGGTTACACAATCTCTATTACAGACAATTCAGTGGAAATGATTCAGTTCTAGTGCAGAACTGTTCCTGTTATGTGATGCAAGTTTTATATAGACTAGGTTAGATTTGGATTTCTGGTAAAGATCATACTTTGAGGCCCTGTTCATAGTGCTCAGTTGCGTTGCAGAAAAAAACTGCATGTCAACTCCCTGCCTGTACAATTCTGTGGGCCTCTTCACAGTAACGGATCGTGTTATTCTAACTTGCTGCATGCAGGTTTTGTATTAAAGTGTATGTCCAGTCTCCATTGCAGTTTACACTCATCATAATGCGTGAGTTATACAATTGACCACTGTGAACTTAGTATGGCCCAGTGTACAACAAAACTGCTAGCAGATCCACAAAACGCTAGAGGTTTTTTGAGCAGATTTTTAGAGCGATTCTAGGCATGTTTAGAGACGTTTTCTAAACATGCCTAGCGTTTTTGGGAGCATTTTTGTGTAGCAGATTAATAATATTGTTACAGTAAAAGCTGTTACTGAACAGCTTCTGTAACAAAAACGCCTGGAAAACCACTCTGATCTGGCGTTTTCCAGAGCGGTTTGAGCTTTTCCTACACTTTACATTGAGGCAGAAACGCTTCTGCAAACCGCAAAAGTGCTGCAGGACCCACGTTTGCGGTTTGCTAAAACCTCAAACCGCTGGTGTGCACCATCTCATTGAAATACATTAGCCAAGCGTTTTCACAGGCGGATGCAGTTTGCGGATCGCTTCAAAAACCGCTCGGTGTGCACCAGGCCTATCCGAATGTTGAGCAGACTTTTTCTATTGCATGCTTCCCAATGCCCCCATACAACCGGGGTGCCGCGGGGCCCCCATGCGCTCTCACTGCCTGGAAACCACAGCGGCATCCCGGAGGGGGAGGCTGGGAGGTGCAGGCGATCCCCCCAAGCGTGGCCAGTGCCGGGAAGAGCTGCCTGCACCTGCCTCCCAAAATTTAAAAACAGGCACTTACCTTAAAGTCCATTGCGTTCTGCTACATGAGCATGACTTGGGAGCGAACACATGAGAAAGGAGTGTAGCATGGGCCACTCCAAGCTTTGGAGCTCAGATCTGGCTTTCACACAACACTCCAAGGGAGGGGGGTGGGGGGGGGGGGAAGGCAGGCGCAGACAGCCTGCTCCAGGGCTCTCACCTCCTAGAACAAGCCATCAACCACCCGCCTCCAAAGGGGGATAGAAATGAAACACTACACCTTATAGAGAATTTATGTGTGCATCAAACCAAGTAACACCTGACAAATCTGGCTTTGCAAATTTGGCCTAATTGGCTATTCATGAGACATAGCTCATGCAAATATGCATTTGCTTTCGCTTGCCAAAGTTTGCAGGGTTAAAACCAATATTGCAAAGCGGTTGCCCTGAGGGAATTAGTTCATGCTACATTAGCACTATCCAGGAGCGCCACAGGGAGGCTTCCCAATGCCCCCATACAACCGGGGTGCCGCGGGGCCCCCACGCGCTCTCACTGCCTGGAAACCACAGCGGCATCCCGGAGGGGGGAGGCTGGGAGGTGCAGGCGATCCCCCCCAAGCGTGGCCAGTGCCGGGAAGAGCTGCCTGCACCTGCCTCCCAATATTTAAAAACAGGCACTTACCTTAAAGTCCATTGCGTTCTGCTACATGAGCATGACTTGGGAGCGAACACATGAGAAAGGAGTGTAGCATGGGCCACTCCAAGCTTTGGAGCTCAGATCTGGCTTTCACACAACACTCCAAGGGGGGTGGGGGGGGGGTGGGGGGGGGGGAAGGCAGGCGCAGACAGCCTGCTCCAGGGCTCTTACCTCCTAGAACGAGCCATCCACCACTCGCCTCCAAAGGGGGATAGAAATGAAACACTACACCTTATAGAGAATTTATGTGTGCATCAAACCAAGTAACACCTGACAAATCTGGCTTTGCAAATTTGGCCTAATTGGCTATTCACGAGACATAGCTCATGCAAATATGCATTTGCTTTCGCTTGCCAAAGTTTGCAGGGTTAAAACCAATACCGCAAAGCGGTTGCCCTGCGGGAATTAGTTCATGCTACATTAGCACTATCCAGGAGCGCCCCTCATAAATAGCCAATTAGGCCAGATTTGCAAAGCCAGACTTGCTAGGGTTAAACTTGGTGTTTGAGCACGCATACATTTTCTCATGGAAAGCATTTTTTGTATCCTTTGGAGGCAGGTGGCTGAGGGGGGCATTGGGAAGCCTCCCCGTGGCGCTCCTTGATAGTGCTAATGTAGCATGAACTAATTCCCGCAGGGCGACCGCTTTGCGGTATTGGTTTTTTGACCCTGCATAGTTTGGCATGCGAAAGCAAATGCATATTTGCATGAGCATTGCCTCATGGATAGCCAATTAGGCCAGATTTGCAAAGCCAGACTTGCTAGGGTTAAACTTGGTGTTTGAGCACGCATACATTTTCTCATGGAAAACAAGTATTGTACTGTCCACGTTTTGATTTCAGTGAATTTTATATACCGGTTGTAAATTAAGAGAATTCTGTTCCTGGTGGGAACCATGTCTTTTGCCCACAGTTTGAAGCTAAATACTGATGTCATTTCTTCCCATAACTTTTTTTTTCTTTTCTCCTCCCATCGCTGAGTCACCTCAGCCTTGCTTGTAAACACAAGTGAGCAGAGGATCATGTTTCAGCTAGGCAGGGAAATAAAGGGAAGAGGAGGAATATAGTATAGATAAAAATAATACCCAGTATGCAACTGAATGGCAATGGCTATTAAAGGGCCAGTGCTCCTAAGGTATGTGATCACTCCAAACCATAACAGCAGAAAACGTTTTGAAAGTTCTGAATGCAGGATTAGCATGTTTATCACTTAATACACTCAGACCAGTTGCTGTTGAAATTTGATTTTTATGCCGACAATCCCGCTTTAAAGGACATCCAAGGTGAAAATAAACTGATGAGCTAAACAATAAAAAAAATATTTTCTCTCTGGGAACGTTTTAGTTGCAACCTAGTTGTTTCTAAACAAGAGATTACTAACTTAATGCAACCATACAAATACACATCATGGTATGCCATAATGGATCTGCAAGGAACTTTAGGCAAACTCAAAGTTTAACCAATTCATACACAAATTAGCTGCGCTCATAAAAAGTCCCAACAAACTTTTTGTATACAGATGGTATCCAGGATTAATTTCCACTTCCACACAGGGAGGTTACTATGCCCACTTCAGTAAGGAACCACCACTACACCCCACGCAGTGGCCACTCACCGCTATGTTGTGACCCTCAATCAAGTGGGTCTTCAGCGCTTATGGGGTCATCTGGCCACCCCCTGCCATTCACTGGAAAAAACTTCTCCTGGAATCCAAAACTGCTGTCTGTTGGTCTTTTAGCACCTCAAAAAAGACATACCAGAGCTCCCATAGCGTAAAATTGTAAAATTCTTTTAATTATAAAAAGATTGCACACTTACAAACCAAGCTGTGGTACTTCGCATAGAGTTTTTATGGGCTCCACCCCAAACGTTGGCCGCCGGGTCGGCTTGTTGCGCTGTTTTGCCTCCCACCTCTTGCCACGTTTGTCCCCACGCTTGCTAATTTGTAGGCCGCGTGGGGACAGACGTGGCAAGCGTGGGGACAGACGTGGCAAGCGGTGTGAGGCAAAACAGAGCAACAAGCCCCCACTCGAGTCCAGTAGAGTGGGGCGCAGAGCCTCATATGTGATAAACCCGGAGAGACTGACTGGACGCCACTTTCCAGAGTTCTTGCCCCGACCGCACAAAAGAATCAACCTACAAAAAGGTGTGCGGTCTGCTGTGCTAAAAAAGGCCCTGATGGCAAAAAAGTGCACAAGGAGACACACACTTATTGCCCAGACTGTGACGTTGCACTTTGTGCAGTACCTTGTTTCAAGGTATACCACACGGAGGTATTTTGAGGTATATCATTTGTTTTTCTGCCTCCATTTATTTCTGCCTTTATTTTGCATTTATTTATTTGTATGACTTATTTATTACTGCATTGATTAAAAATGCAAGCTATTTCTGTTTGTCATTAATACATTTTATTTTATTTTTGACAAGAATTTGTGTTTGACACTTTTATTATACTCATATTGTATACTAAACTCTTGCTTGACTCATTTTGTAAAGTTACAGGAAAAAGGTTATGGAAATTAATTGTACCAATTTGTGCACGGAAATCCTGGGGAAATAGAACGCCAGGGTGGTTAAATGGATCTTATCATCCAGTTAATAGCAGCTTCAAGTCATAAAGACTCTGTTTTTCATAGGCACTCGCTGCCCAGGCACGTATCTCAAGTAAAAAATGGTTGAGAGGGAAACAATGGCACAGGGGAGGGTGGTCAATGGAGTATTATAGCTTTGGGAGGGTTGGAGAGGGAAAGGGGCATACTCCTAGTCCACATAAGCAAAATGTTCTGAAAAACTGGCCTGGTGCACACCAAAAACCGCTAGCAGATCCGCAAAATGCTAGCAGATTTTGAAACGCTTTTTCTTATTTTTCTGTAGCGTTTCACCTTGCATTTTGCGGTTTTGTGAAGCGTTTTTGGTGTAGTAGATTTCATGTATTGTTACAGTAAAGCTGTTACTGAACAGCTACTGTAACAAAAAACGCCTGGCAAACCGCTCTGAAGTGCCGTTTTTCAGAGCGGTTTGCGTTTTTCCTATACTTAACATTGAGGCAGAAACGCCTCCGCAATCCAAAATCTGCAGCAGCCCGGGTGTATGCGTTTCTGCAAAACGCCTCCCGCTCTGGTGTGCACCAGCCCATTGAAATAAATTACCCAAGCGTATCCGCAGCCGCAAGCGGATCGCAAAACGCAGCCAAACCGCTCTGGTGTGCACTAGGTCTATTTGTTGAAATGAGAAGACTACATCCTTGTACTATTTTGTACTCTGACAAGTGTTTTGCTTATGACTGTTTGTTATATGGGACAAAATTCGGACATTTTTTGAAATAAAATGTTTAAAAAAAAAATAGTGATGAATGGCTGCACGTGCCGGTAAATTTAAGCAGAGGATGCTTATGCAAGTATGTACAAATGGGGTGCTCTGAGGCTGGTTTCACACCAGAAACCAGCGTCAGCGATGGTTGTGCCCTACACACCACATTGCACCGTCAAAAACAGGCCTTCAGGGAACACCGCGCTCACTTCCTGGTTCAGGTATGCGAAAGTCAGGGGCGTATCTACAGGGGTGCACATAGGGCAGTTGCTATGGGCGCCCTTTGTCACTCACCTGGGGGGGGGGGGAGCGCATCCCAAGTAAGCAATTAATCGCCCCCTTACTAGGTCGGGTCAGGAGAGCGGCACTGTCTGCGTGTGTGTGCGGCTGCCACAGCTTGCCCATTCACCTCTCTGTTCCTCCCCGCTGCCGCCAGCGTTTGTGGTCGCGGCAGGTCACCATAGCAACGTCGGCTCCGCTCTTCCTCCACTCCACGTGCTGTCTCTCGTCATCATCGGCGACTCCTCCTCCTGAGCAGCTTGCTTCTGAGCGAGCTAGCGCAGTGACAGTCCTCCCCGCTGCTCTCCTCTGCCCCAGCGTCTGTCCACGTGGTATTGGTACCCGGGCGGCTGAGACAGAAGTATCAATTCAGGCCTCCTCCGACCTCCGTTCTTCCCTCCAATTAGGAAAACCCTTCCTTGTATCAGTGCGTCTCACTCACCAATGACTAGGAGAGAGGCAGCTGGATGAATCCGCCCCCACACATCTCCGTACACATTACAACAGCAGCCTGCGGGTGAGTGTGTCCAGCATGGTATGTCTTATTATCCTCCTCGTGCTTGTTCTCCCACGTCCAGCTGGGGGGAGAAACAGCAGGAGAGGTGATTTGCCCGGAGAGGAGAGTTTGCACTTTGCTCTGCTTGTGAAGTGTCGCTTGTCACTGAGTGACAGATAGTATTTTATTACAGTTGAGCAATATAGGCTCACTCTGAACCACTGGTGCAGTGTCCTAATCTCCCCTCCTCACTATAATCTTCACCCAGCTGATGTGTAGGCTGTTTATCTAGCAGATAGAACCAGACAGTGATAACATGCCAGCATGAGTGACTTAAAGAGACTCCGTAACAAAAATTGCATCCTGTTTTTTATCATCCTACAAATTCCAAAAGCTATTTTAATGTGTTCTAGCTTACTGCAGCACTTTATACTGTCACTGTCTCTGTAATAAATCAATGTATCTTTCCCCTGTCAGACTTGTCGGCCTGTGTCTGGAAGGCTGCCAAGTTCTTCAGTGTTGTGGTTCTGCTATGAACTCCCCCTTCCAGGTCCTCTCTGCACACTGCCTGTGTATTATTTAGATTAGAGCGGCTTTTCTCTTATCTTTTACAAGCTGGATAAATCGTCCTCTGAGCTGGCTGGGCTTTCACATACTGAGGAAATTCAGACAAGGGCAAAGCTGTTTGCAGGAAGAAACGAGCAGCCTGAAACTTCAGTGCATGAGAACAGGGGGAAAGAAACACACAAATGATCTCTTGAGATTCAAAAGGAAGGCTGTATACAGCCTGCTTGTGTATGGATGTATTTTCTATGTGTGGACATACTGTATATCAACCTACTTCCCGTTTTGGTGGTCATTTTGTTTGTTTATAAACAAACTTTTTAAAACTGTTTTTAACCACTTTTAATGAGGCGAGGAGCTGCGAAATTGTGTCAGAGGGTAATAGGAGATGTCCCCTAACGCACTGGTATGTTTACTTTTGTGCGATTTTAACAATACAGATTCTCTTTAAGTTTATTAACTTTCTTTCTGCAGTGAAAGGGAGTGGGGGCTCCAGGCTGCCCAGGGAAGGGAACCTTCTGATATGCAGATCTCTGACCAGCTGTGACCTAGGGTCAGCTCTCCTACTGCCACTTCCTTTTCTGGGCTTGATTCTTAAAGGGATACTTAAGCCTGTGTTAAAAAAATAAATAAATCAGTTTTACTTACCTAAGGCTTCTACCAGCCCCTTGCAGCCGTCCTGTGCCCTCGCAGTCACTCACAGATTCTCTGGTCCCCCGCCTCCAGGTAGTTTTGTTTCGCCGACAGGCCTGGCCATGCGTAACCTTCTTCGTGTTCCCATGCCTGTCGGCAAAAACAAAACTAGCTCGGGTGGGTAACAGGAGGATCTGTGAGTGACTGCGAGGGCACAGGACGGCTGCAGGGGGCTGGTAGAAGCCCCATGTGTGTAAAACTGTTTTTTTTTTTTTTTTTTTTGCACAGGCTTAAGTATCCCTTTAAGTATAAAGCTTTACTTACCTGGGGCTTCTTTCAGCACCTAGAAGTCTGTGTGTCACAACAGCACAATACACAGAAAATGGAGACTATATTACACCACACAGTGAGTTTTTTTCAAATTAAAATGTGTGAATAAAAAGGAACCTAAATTGAAACAAAGTTTCACTTATCTGGGGCTTCCACCAGCACCCTGCAGCCGCCCTGTGCCTGCGTCATCACAGATTGATCCTCCAGTCCCCTGCCACCACTTAGTTTCGTTCTGGCCAACTGGCCAGTCGATGGCCATTGCGCCTGTGCACCCCTGGCCGCATGTGTCCTCAATCACGCTCCCACCCCTGGGAGCGTCCTGCGCATGCGCAGTAAGTGATTTTGACAGTGGTCATCCACATGGCTGAGTCGGCAAAAAAGAAACTTAGTGGCAGCAGGGGTCCGGAGACTCGGTCTATAATGGCGCGGGCACAAGGCAGCTGCAGGGGGCTTGGTGGAAACGCCAGGTAAGTGAAACTTTTTTTTTGTTGCAATTTCAGTTCCCTTTAATTCACACTTTTTTTATTTGGGAAAAATAAATCATTGGGGGGGAGGGGGAGTTGGTGGGGGATGTTGGGGGGCGCAATTTCAGTGTTCGCCATAGGCGCCATCTTCTCTAGATACGCCTCTGGCGAAAGTTTAATGTTTAAATACTCTTCCGCGCATGCATGATGTCATGTCAGTAATTTTTTACACGTTGCAATAGGTTAACATGACTTCTGGAGTTGACTTCTGCAGATCGCCGCAACTCACCGCAGCGTTAACACAGGTCTTGACCTGCATCGGGGATGCAGCGAAAATGTCACTTCCATTGCGCCGTAAAGTCGGAGTATGAAAGTCTCCATAGACTTTCATTGCACGGCGGTGGGGTCGCACCTCCTCAGTGTGAAAGCACCCTGAAAGATATAACAAAACATGCCTACAATATAGGGCTGTTTCTAGGCATAGAAAAACCTGCCAAAAACCCATATGTTCTTTATGGGATTGTTATATGCAGTTGCAAGCTACTTGATGGTAAGGTTTGGACTGAATTAATGTATAAGTAGTGGACAAAATGTTACTAGAATTACTGGAATATACTGTAAGGGCTCAGCCACACTATAAGCACTTTTCTGAGCGATTGTGATTGATTAGCTTTTAAAAAAAAATCGCTCCCATTCACTTTTATTAAAATCACGGTAAAACATTTTTTGCGTACCCGATCGCGCAATTGCGGCAAATTTTATGCGATGTTTACCGCAATTTTAATGAAACTGAATGGGAGCAATTTTAAAAAAGTGCTCAGAAAGCGCTAATAAATCACAAAGTGCTCAGAAAAGTGCTTATAGTGTGGCTGAGCCCTAAAGCAGAAGTTGTGTAGCCAAGTACAGCGCCTGTACGTGAACAGAGGTGCTGTACTTTGCTACACAACTTCTGAGTTACTCCAATCTTTATTATTGACTGAGGAAGCGGGCTAGAGATCCGTTGCATTTGTTTTAGAGTACGAATTAAATCTTGTTTAAACCATGCATAATGGTTGTGTTTGGTTTTGGAGAGGTAAGTCCACCCTTGCCCCCCAACTTGTATCTGTTTTTACTTATGATCAATTTTTACTCTGCTGGCGCCTCGGTTTCCATTGCAATTACATTACATCCTGCACAGTGTAGACCAGCCTTTCTCAACCTTTTTACCCTGGAGGAACCCTGCAAATAACTTTTGGAACTCAAGGAACCCCTGCAAACAATTTTTTGGTCTCGAGGAATCCCTACATTTATTTTGCAGGAGGCAGGGTCTTTAAAAGTAGGTTAGGCTGTTAATTTCACTACCACCTATTACACTGCCCTCGTTATACTGTGTCCTGGGCCCCCAATTTAGTGTTTCTTGTTACAGTACCACCTATTACAGTGTGCTCTAGTATACTTACCCCACGATTGGGTAAAATGCCAAGGAACCCCTGCAGAGTCCTCAAGGAACCCTAGGGTTCCAGGGAACCCTGGTTGAGAAAGCCTGGTGTAGACAGACAATACTTTTATTGCATCTGAAGTATAATTGAATTATTACAGCTGAAATCTGCCCAGCATTACAAAGTGTTATGTTCAGGAAAAAGGTGGGTGACTTAAAACAGTGCTGGCTTAATATGTTGTTTAGTTTAAGTGACGGTTTATTTTTACATTTTAGATTTTTTTAAAGGGGTTCTTTCGCGAAAAAAGTAGACATTTAAAAAATGTGACAGAGGACAGGTTTTGGGCCAGTCCATCTTTTTAAGGGGGATTCTCAGGGCTTTCTTTATTTTCAACAGCATTTCCTGAACAACAGTTTAACTGCCAAAATAGCAAGATACCAGCCGGCCTCCCTAATCACTTGCACACTATTATGTCAGTTAGATTTTGCAACTGTTCAGGAAATGCTGTTGAAAACAGAGAAAGCCCTGAGAATCCCCCTTTAACCACTTCCCGACCGCCTAACGCACAGGGGCGGCCGGGAAGTGGAGCCCGCAAGGACCAGCTCACCCACAGAGGCGGCGGTCCTTTTAGGGGCATGGGTGGAGCGATCACGTCATCTGTGACGCGATCCTCCGCCGGCGCCTGACTCCGCTCACCCGCCGCAACATCCCGCCGGCCATACGGAAGCGCCGGCGGGATGTTAACCCCCGCGATCACCGCATACAAAGTGTATAATACACTTTGTAATGTTTACAAAGTGTATTATACAGGCTGCCTCCTGCCCTGGTGGTCCCAATGTCCGAGGGACCACCAGGGCAGGCTGCAGCCACCCTATGTCGCACCCAAGCACACTGATTCCCCCCCCCCCTGCCTCAGATCGCCCACAGCACCCCTCAGACCCCCCCCCCCCTGCCCACCCCCCAGACCCCTGTTTGCACCCAATCACCCCCCTAATCACCCATCAATCACTCCCTGTCACTATCTGTCAACGCTATTTTTTTTTTATCCCCCCTTGCCCCCTCCTGATCACTCCCCCCACCCCTCAGATTCTCCCCAGACCCCCCCCCCCCCAGAACCCCCCCCTCCCCCTGTGTACTGTATGCATCTATCCCCCTGATCACCTGTCAATCACCTGTCAATCACCTGTCAATCACCCGTCAATCACCCGTCAATCACCCATCAATCACCCCCTGTCACTGCCACCCATCATTCAGCCCCTAGCCTGCCCCTTGCGGGCAATCTGATCACCCACCCACACCAATAGATCGCCCGCAGATCCGAAGTCAGATCACCTCCCAAGTGCAGTGTTTACATCTGTTCTCTACCCTAAACACCCACTAATTACCCATCAATTACCCCCTATCACCACCTGTCACTGTTACCCATGAGATCAGACCCTAATCTGCCCCTTGCGGGCACCCAATCACCCGCCTACACGCTCAGATTGCTCTCAGACCCCCCCTTATCAATTCGCCAGTGCATTAGTTACATCTGTTCTTCCCTGTAATAACCCACTGATCACCTGTCAATCACCCATCAATCACCCCCTGTCACTGCCACCCATCAATCACCTCCTGGCACTGCCACCCATCAGCCCTTAACCTGCCCCTTGCGGGCAATCTGATCACCCACCCACACCAATAGATCGCCCGCAAATCCGACGTCAGATCACCTCCCAAGTGCAGTGTTTACATCTGTTCTCTACCCTAAACACCCACTAATTACCCATCAATTACCCCCTATCACCACCTGTCACTGTTACCCATGAGATCAGACCCTAATCTGCCCCTTGTGGGCACCCAATCACCCGCCTACACGCTCAGATTGACCTCAGACCCCCCCTTATCAATTCGCCAGTGCATTAGTTACATCTGTTCTTCCCTGTAATAACCCACTGATCACCTGTCAATCACCTGTCAATCACCCATCAATCACCCCCTGTCACTGCCACCCATCAATCACCCCCTGGCACTGCCACCCATCAATCACCCCCTGTCACTGCCACCCATCAATCAGCCCCTAACCTGCC
The DNA here is from genome assembly GCF_040937935.1 of Hyperolius riggenbachi. Taxonomy (NCBI): domain Eukaryota; kingdom Metazoa; phylum Chordata; class Amphibia; order Anura; family Hyperoliidae; genus Hyperolius; species Hyperolius riggenbachi. The sequence goes on along the minus strand of NC_090646.1, from coordinate 406,712,325 downwards.
CCTTGCGGGCAATCTGATCACCCACCCACACCAATAGATCACTCGCAGATCCGACGTCAGATCACCTCCCAAGTGCATTGTTTACATCTGTTCTCTCCTCCAAACACCCACTAATTACCCATCAATCACCCCCTGTCACTGCTATCCATCAGATTAGACCCCTATCTGCCCCTAGGGCACTCAATCACCCGCCCACACCCTCAGAATGCCCTCAGACCCCAGCCCTGATCACCTCGCCAGTGCATTGCTTGCATCTATTCCCCCCTCTAATCACACCTTGAGACACCCATCAATCACCTCCTGTCACCGCCTAGCACACCTACCCATCAGATCAGGCCCTAATTTGCCCCGTGTGGGCTCCTGATTACTCGGCCAAACCCTCAGATCCCCCTCAGACCCCCTTCCGATCACCTCCCCAGTGCATTGATTGCATCTATTTTCCCCTCTAACCACCTCCTGAGACACCCATCAATCACCTCCTGTCACCCCCCTAGCACTCCTATCCATCAGATCAGGCCCAATACAACCTGTCATCTAAAAGGCCACCCTGCTTATGACCGGTTCCACAAAATTCGCCCCCTCATACACCACCTGTCATCAAAATTTGCAGATGCTTATACCCCTGAACAGTCATTTTGAGACATTTGGTTTCCAGACTACTCACGGTTTTGGGCCCGTAAAATGCCAGGGCGGTATAGGAACCCCACAAGTGACCCCATTTTAGAAAAAAGACACCCCAATGTATTCTGTTAGGTGTATGACGAGTTCATAGAAGATTTTATTTTTTGTCAAAAGTTAGCGGAAATTGATTTTTATTGTTTTTTTTCACAAAGTGTCATTTTTCACTAACTTGTCACAAAAAATAAATTCTATGAACTCGCCATACACCTAACGGAATACCTTGGGGTGTCTTCTTTCTAAAATGGGGTCACTTGTGGGGTTCCTATACTGCCCTGGCATTTTAGGGGCCCTAAACCGTGAGGAGTAGACTAGAAAACAAATGCCTCAAAATGACCTGTGAATAGGACGTTGGGCCCCTTAGCGCACCTAGGCTGCAAAAAAGTGTCACACATGTGGTATCACCGTACTCGGGAGAAGTAGTGTAATGTGTTTTGGGGTGTATTTTTACACATACCCATGCTGGGTGGGAGAAATCTCTCTGTAAATGGACAATTGTGTGTAAAAAAAAATCAAACAATTGTCATTTACAGAGATATTTCTCCCACCCAGCATGGGTATGTGTGAAAATACATCCCAAAACACATTATACTACTTCTCCTGAGTACGGCGGTACCACAGGTGTGGCACTTTTTTACACCCCAAGTACGCTAAGGGGCCCAAAGTCCAATGAGTACCTTTAGGATTTCACAGGTCATTTTGCGACATTTGGTTTCAAGACTACTCCTCACGGTTTAGGGCCCCTAAAATGCCAGGGCAGTATAGGAACCCCACAAATGACCCCATTCTAGAAAGAAGACACCCAAAGGTATTCCGTTAGGAGTATGGTGAGTTCATAGAAGATTTTATTTTTTGTCACAAGTTAGCGGAAAATTACACTTTGTGAAAAGAAACAATTAAAATCAATTTCCGCTAACTTGTGACAAAAAAATAAAAACTTCTATGAACTCACCATACTCCTAACGGAATACCTTGGGGTGTCTTCTTTCTAAAATGGGGTCATTAGTGGGGTTCCTATACTGCCCTGGCATTTTAGGGGCCCTAAACCGTGAGGAGTAGTCTTGAAACAAAAATGACCTGTGAAATCCTAAAGGTACTCATTGGACTTTGGGCCCGTTAGCGCAGTTAGGCTGCAAAAAAGTGCCACACATGTGGGATCGCCGTACTCGGGAGAAGTAGTATAATGTGTTTTGGGGTGTATTTTTACACATACCCATGCTGGGTGGGAGAAATACCTCTGTAAATGACAATCTTTTGATTTTTTTACACACAATTGTCCATTTACAGAGTTATTTCTCCCACCCAGCATGGGTATGTGTAAAAATACACCCCAAAACACATTGTACTACTTCTCCCGAGTAGGGTGATACCACATGTGTGGCACTTTTTTGCACTCTAACTACGCTAAGGGGCCCAAAGTCCAATGAGTACCTTTAGGATTTCACAGGTCATTTTGAGAAATTTTGTTTCAAGACTACTCCTCACGGTTTAGGGCCCCTAAAATGCCATGACAGTATAGGAACCCCACAAATGACTCCATTTTAGAAAGAAGACACCACAAGGTATTCTGTTAGTAGTACGGTGAGTTCATAGAAGATTTTATTTTTTGTCACAAGTTAGCGGAAATTGATTTTTATTGGTTTTTTTCACAAAGTGTCATTTTCCGCTAACTTGTGACAAAAAATAAAATTTTCTATGAACTCACCGTACTACTAACAGAATACCTTGGGATGTCTTCTTTCTAAAATGGGGTCATTTGTGGGGTTCCTATACTGTCCTGGCATTTTAGGGGCCCTAAACCGTGAGGAGTAGTCTTGAAACGAAATTTCTCAAAGTGACTTGTGAAATCCTAAAGGTACTCATTGGACTTTGGGCCCCTTAGCGCAGTTAGGGTACAAAAAAGTGCCACACATGTGGTATCGCCGTACTCAGGAGAAGTAGTATAATGTGTTTTGGGGTGTATTTTTACACATACCCATGCTGAGTGGGAGAAAGATCTCTGTAAATGGACAATTGTGTGTAAAAAAAAAATTTAAAAATTGTCATTTACAGAGATATTTCTTCCACCCAGCATCGGTATGTGTAAAAATACACCCCAAAACACATTATACTACTTCTCCTGAGTACGGCAATACCACATGTGTGGCACTTTTTTGCAGCCTAACTGCGCTAAGGGGCCCAAAGTCCAATGAGCACCTTTAGGCTTTACAGGGGTGCTTACAAATTAGCACCCCCCAAAATGCGAGGACAGTAAACACACCCCACAAATGACCCCATTTTGGAAAGTAGACACTTCAAGGTATTCAGAGAGGGGCATGGTGAGTCCGTGGCAGATTTCATTTTTTTTGTCGCAAGTTAGAAGAAATGGAAACTTTTTTTTTTTTTTTTTTTTTTGTCACAAAGTGTCATTTTCCGGTTACTTGTGACAAAAATGAATATCTTCTATGAACTCACTATGCCTCTCAGTGAATACTTTGGGATGTCTTCTTTCCAAAATGGGGTCATTTGGGGGTATTTATACTATCCTGGAATTCTAGCCCCTCATGAAACATGACAGGTGGTCAGAAAAGTCATAGATGCTTGAAAATGGGAAAATTCACTTTTTGCACCATAGTTTGTAAACGCTATAACTTTTACCCAAACCAATAAATATACACTGAATGGTTTTTTTTTAATCAAAAACATGTTTTTCCACATTTTTCGCGCTGCATGTATACAGAAATTTTACTTTATTTGAAAAATGTCAGCACAGAAAGTAAAAAAAAACATTTTTTTGCCAAAATTCATGTCTTTTTTGATGAATATAATAAAAAGTAAAACTCATAGCAGCAATCAAATAGCACCAAAAGAAAGCTTTATTAGTGACAAGAAAAGGAGCCAAAATTCATTTAGGTGGTAGGTTGTATGAGCGAGCAATAAACCGTGAAAGCTGCAGTGGTCTGAATGGAAAAAAAGTGCCTGGTCCTTAAGGGGGGTAAAGCCCACAGTCCTCAAGTGGTTAAAAAGATAGACTGGCCCAAAACCTGTCATCTGTCACATTTTTTAACTGCCTACTTTTTTTTTGCAAAAGAACTCCTTTAAGTGTGAGTGGATAATGGATTGTCCTGCCTAGGCAACCAAAATGGAGAGAAACAACCCTGAGCAGCCCTGTGATAGTCCATGCATGCTGGGCTTGGCCGAGCTGCATGTCCTGTCCATATAGCTGGGCCAAACCTAGTGTCAATGAACTGACAAAGGAGAGGGGAGGACAAGTAAATGTTGAAGCAACACCTGGGGACAAATCATTTAGTTTTTGTTTGTTACCAAGTAGTTTCCAAATACATGGTTCAGGAAATGCTAAGTACATAGAAACTATGCTGCTGATTTTATCTTCTGGAGTAACCTGAACAGCTCAGTCACATTCTTGTGCTTGTGAATGACATGGAAAAAAAATCATGATTAGGTAATATGAAGAAGACCTGCATTTACTTTATGATCTTCCTGCTTCCCATCACCACCATGTTGTATTTAAAGGCAATGCGGGATATCCCAGACTGAGACACCTCCTGTATGTAAACCCCGACAAATTTCCTTGCTTCTGAGAAACAGTATATATACACACATTTCCTTAGTTCAGTAATATAATACAAAACTCTGGACAGAGGAAGGAAGAAGGGTGAGAGCTGTTAGTAACTTATTAATATACTGTACTATTCAGACTAGAGTGAGTATGAGTACCGCATAGCAATCATTTTAAAGAACACCTGACGTGTACTTAAAACATTAAGGCATTGATAAGGCTGCATACTATGCACCTTTGCATCTCATACTATAAGGTCTCCCGAAGCTGGCTGGATTTCTGGATATAGTTTTCCTTATCTACATTATACATTATGCTCCTACAGCATGGTCAGACAGGGCATGGAGCAGGCCCACAGTTTAATGCAGAGCCTGACAAGGTCCTCCAGCACCCAAGCCTGAGACACCAAAGTGCGCCCCTCCATCCCTCCCACCCCAGCCGTCACACACTGATTGCTATTAGACTAAGAAGCACCCCAGGGACCTCAACACCTTAATCTCTAGTAATCTGGCTTGCAGTCACTACCATGTATCCCCTTCTCTTATTCCTCTGCTTCATACACAATAGGGAAATGATAGCTGAGTGAGTTGTGCACCTCCTCCTACAATGAGCCCTGAGGCTGGAGCCTCTCTTGCCTCTGCCTTGGCCCGGCCATGGTTTAATGGTTTGGTCCCAGGTAAATTTCTGCTGACACTTGGGAGATAAATGGAGAATACAAGCAAGCTGATAAACGTACAGACTTTCCACAGGGCTTATTTTTTTAATGTACGGTCTAGGTATACTTTGAAGCTGACATCAATGTTCAGGAGTTAAATAATGCGATTTTGAGTGGAAAAGGGCCCAATGTCAATATACAGTATAACAATTTTGACAAAGTAGGGAAAAGCAATGTTTAAGAATTTTAATAAAGATGGGTAAGTCCAAGCAGATTCAAATCCTCATGTTTGCTTTAATTTATTCCTATTAACTAGAAAACATTTTTGGGATCTTCAAAGCTAACTAGCTGAGATACATGGATGGTGGACTTTGCATGGAAGGAAAGAGCATAAACAAATTAGATGACTGTATAACTTATAACTAAATAAGGTACTTTTCCGTCAGCCTGGCGCAACCGCTAGGTGGCGCTAATTACTATTCCCCCTCCAGGCCACCATGGATAGTAGGGAAAGATGTAACTCTGCTGCCAGCGATCGCTGGAGTTACATCTTTCCCTACTATCCATGGCGCCTGAAGGGGGAATAGTAATTAACGTCACCTAGCGGTTGCGCCCGGCTAACGGAAAAGTACCCTAAATACAGCCGTTTGCAATGATAAGTAAATCTAACCCTACTACAGTAATAACTAAACAGACTTGTGCTTTGTTTTACTGTGACTGTGCTCTTTGAAGTATTGCAGGAGAATATTGTCCTGGCCTTTTTCTATATGTCCCAACTTTTGGAGGCAGGACAAAGACACTAAGACATGCCCCTGCCACACCTCCAGTCATGCCCAAATTCTCTTGTGGATTTAATACTATGGGCAGAGCCAAATTTACATGATCCTACCAGAGTGTGCCCCCTCTCCTAGTGTCATAGTAGTTCCCTCTTCCCATATAGCTTTCTCTAGTGGTTCCCCCCTCCCACCCCATACAGCTTTTCCTGGTATCATGGTGCCTCCCTCCCTTTCCCATATATTTTTTCCTGGTAGTCTAGTGGTTACCCCCTTCCATACTCATATAGCTTTTCCTGATATCCTAATGCTACTCCATGCTAGCCTAGGTACTGTACATAACTTTGAAGCAGGTCATTGTGGCGCATGCTCTACCTCGTTATGCATCTGACCTTGGAGCCGCCTTAGACATAATGACCCAGAACAGTCCTGACAAAACCAGGAGAGTTGGGAGGCATGTATTCCTATTTTGGACTTATTTCTTTCATATTCACCATATATCTTCTCTCCTGACCTCTTATGAGTATGCAGGTAGAGAATTTAGATATTAGGGAGATGCAATTTTAAAGCATATTAATAAAGATGGGTAAATCCATGCAGCCTCAAGCTCCCTTTTGCTTTAATTTATTAATATTGACTTAAAATATTTTTTGTTATTTTATAAAGTTAACTGGTATGTGTTGCAGAAGCCAAATGTCAGAAAATGCATTCATTTACTGTTAATGTGTGGTAAACTGTAGCAAATCTGCAATAAACTTTGAAGCAGAGCTGGCATTACATGGGGGAATTTGAAAATGTAGACACTGAAATGATTCCTGCCAAATAAATACTACTGGTACTGAACCAGCATTTCGTATTAAAAGAGCTTCGCTAAATCACAGTTAGTGAGTTTATATATCTTTCTATTTAGAATTTTCTGCACAAACATAAGACAAATAAATATAACTATGCTGCTATTGGTAAGGGTGTTTACACACCTTTGACACATGTTGGCCATCGGGGATCAGGGCTAAATCCCCTTGGGCCATATCACTGGACTGTCCTGTACAGACACAAATCAGCTGTGTAGCTGACGACGTGTTCTGCTGCTAGGCAGGGAGGCGAGGGACGACAGAGCAGGACGAGTGTGACGTCACAGGGCAAGTGAGGGAGCAGCGTGCACAAAGAAGTTGGCCGTCGCTCGGCTAAGCTGATCTGACTGGCGGATAAAGGTGGCCATACATTAGAAGATTATGGGCAGATTCGACCAAGAGACAAATTTATCTCTATTCGAATCTGATTAGAGATACATTTGTCTCTTGTCGAATCTGCCCATACACTACAGGCCGATTCCCGTCCGATTTCAGCATGAAATCATCAGGGAATCAGCTGAGCCCGCTGCGTCCACCCGGCCGTTGCCCCCAAAATGTATAAATGTATGTAGTGTGTGTGCATTTATACATTACCTGTCCTGTAGCAGCTTCCAAACAGTGTCCGTCCATCTCGCTGGGTAACAGCTGCATACACGCTAGCGGCGCATAGCGTCTGACGTCAGACACTATGCGCCACCGGCGTGAATGCGGAACCCTGCGAGATGGATGGAAACCGCGTGGAGGCTGACACTGGACAGGTAATGTATAAATGCACATACACTACATACATATATACATTGCAGCAGCAGGGGTTTCATCGTCTCATTCGCAAATCGCCCGCCATACCGCCACACACCCGACAGACCCACTTCAGCCTCACATCTTGCAGCTTGCGAGATAGACCGTGTGGCCAATTTCTGTGCCGAAATTGGTCGCTTTGTCGGTTGGGCATGCACTTGGCAGCACCAATTTTCATCCAATTCAATTATAATAATCTAATTGGATGGTCGATTGGTCGGCTAATGTATGGCCACCTTTAACTTGCGGAGCAGCGATCGGGGGTCGAGGCCCGCTGTGCACGCGCATGACTATCGTCTGAGGGGTATGTTGATGCTAAATCCACATACCTCTGAGCATTGTCAACTCCTCACCTTGTTCCCCCAACTTCCCGTAATCTAGATTTGGTGCGATGTTCCCGCAATCTAGATTTGGTGCGATGTTCCCGCCCATAAGTTGATCACAGCTGAAACTGATATAACTATAGCACATCCAAAAGTTCTAACCTTTAGCTTTCATAAAATCAAAAGTTGAAACGGTTTCAAGAGTAAATGCAAGAATTTTCTTCAACACTGCCCACATATTTTCTTCATTCTGTATTGTGTAGGTAAGGTGATGAATGGACATTTTTTAATGTAGCACTGTGCAGTTTCTTTGAATATTGGATTTTCCCTACATAGATAACTTAAAGAGACTCTGTAACATTCAAAACATCCCCTGGGGGGTACTCACCTCGGGTGGGGGAAGCCTCCGGATCCTAATGAGGCTTCCCACGCCGTCCTCTGTCCCACGGGGGTCTCTCCGCAGCCCTCCGAACAGCCGGCGACTGTGCCGACTGTCATTTCAATATTTACCTTTGCTGGCTCCAGCGGGGGCGCTGTGGCGGCTTTCCATTCCGAACTACACGGAAATACCCGATCTCATTCGGGTCCGCTCTACTGCGCAGGCGCAGGAAACTTGCGCCTGCGCAGTAGAGCGGACCCGACGGCGATCGGGTATTTCCGTGTAGTTCGGAGCCGACAGCCGTCAGAGCGCCTGCGCAGGAGTCAGGAAGGTAAATAATGACGTCACCGCTGCCCGGACTCCACGGAGGGCTGCAGCGAGACCCCTGACGGATGGAGGACGGCGTGGGAAGCCTCATTAGGATCCGGAGGCTTCCCCCACCCGAGGTGAGTACCCCCCAGGGGATATTTTTATGTTACAGTTCCTCTTTAAAGTCAACTAATTATGTTTGCTTTAAGTTAATCCATTCTGGTCCAACTAGTCCTAGTGTTTAGTATTTATTTGGTATTGATTGGATTTATTTTCCCTTTTGCTTCTCTCTGTGGCCTGAAACACACCAGAGGAGTTTTTCTGAGCGTTTTGAGTTTTTAAATCTGCTGCTAATGTTATCCTATGTGTCTGTGCACACTGGAGCAATGAGGTTTTGTAACTAACCCCATAGCATTACATTGGGAAGAGCTTTTGAAACCTCTAAAAGCTCTTCCCAATGTAATGCTATGGGTTTTTTTTTACAAAACCTCATTGCTCCAGTGTGCACAGACACATAGGATAACATAAGCAGCAGATTTAAAAACTCAAAACGCTCAGAAAAACTCCTCTGGTGTGTTTCAGGCCTGTGTCAGTATTTTTAGTAGCTCTGTTTCCTGCTTGAGGCCTCTTTTCCACAGACAGTTGAACTGTGTGCTCAGCAAGCAGTTGCCAGGCAGCAGTGAGCAGTTATCTGGCAGCAGCAAGCAGTTACTAGGCAGCAGCAAACAGATGTGAGAGTTTGAGAGGCATTTCACTGCTTATCAACTGTCCGTGGAAAAGAGGTCTTAGGGCCCAAACCCACTAGCAGGATTTTCTTAGTGCTAGTGATTTGAAAAAGTTCTTGCTAGTGCAATGCTATGGGTGATTTTTATAGATCACCTCCCTCTAGTGCGATCACACCCATGGCATTACATTAGCAAGAGCTTTCCAAAACACAAAGCGCTCAGAAAAGCATTCCTAGTGGGTTCCAGGCCTAACACTATCTTCTAATCTAGACTATACTTATATATAAGATTACCAGCAGGGGTTGTGGATAAAATAATTCTGAGTTGATGCAGGATTATGCAAATGTATGCAGCTGAGGTGGAATTCGATTGGTCCGTTTTTAAGATGCATAAATTGGCATAATCCTACCTCAACCTGGAGTTATTTGCCTCTCACTGACCAAACAGGGCCCTTTTCCACTACACAGCTGAATCGCAAAATCGCAAATCGCTAGGGTTGTTACTTTATCATAGAAATAATGAGAAGTATTTTCCACTATAGTGATTCAATTTGGAAATCGCAAATCGCAATCGCTTTCTGGAGCAATTCTTAGAGTGATAATGCAATGCAAATGAAAAATCGCAATCAGCTGTTCTCTGGCACTGTCTGAGCGCTTGTTAGTGCTCGGTACTGGTACTGTACAGGCAGCCCCTGCATGTAGTGGAACCTGAGCTGTGCAGCAGCCGCACTCAGACTCGACAAGTCGTGTTCCTTCACCGCCCAGTAACACCACCGGGGTGTCAATGCTTGAGATGTGTGGTGTTATAACCACTGCATATTCATGCTTCATTTAAATTGCACTCGAATTGCACTGGCAGGCGGCAGACAGGAGACTTAACTTCTCAGCAAGCAAGCAGTTCAGCCTTCTGTCTGAAAGGAGCCTTAGGTGGAAGTAGACGGGCCCTTTCACGATTTGCGATTCCAATTTTCCCTGAATGCTATCAGAGAAAAATCAGAAAAAAATGCAGCATGCAGTAACGATAAAAAATCGGAATCGTATGTAAAAAACAATAAAAAAAAAATCGGAATCACATGCAGCGTGCAGGGAGCCTTAGTCAGTGTTTGCCCATTGTAAAAGCTTTCCTCTCCCTGATATACATTCTGACATTTACCACATGGTGACATTTTAACTGCTGGCAGGTGATGTCACTGGAAGTAGCTGCTGCTTGTTTTGGCAGTTGGAAACAGCTGTAAACAGCTATTTCCCCACAATGCAATGAGGTTCACAGACAGGAAACTGCCAGGACCATGGTCCTCACAGTTCCCTGTGGGAGGGGTTTCACCACAATATCAGCCATACATGATAATCCGTTTGTGAAAAGGAATACATTTCTCATAGGAAAGGGGGTATCAGTTACTGATTGGGATGAAGTTCAAACGGTTTACCTTTAAGAGACGTCATCTCAGTTGATCAGGAATTATTGTTTCTGAGAAGAAACTTTGGTACTTATCCGTTAGCCGGGCGCATCCGGCAGGTGGCGCTAATTACTATTCCCCCTCCAGGCCGACATGGATAGTAGGGAAAGATGTAACTCTGGTGGAGTTTTGTGGATGCGTCCGGCTAACGGATAAGTACCGAAACTTTCCATGTACATATGTATTCAGGTTTCCAGCAGGGATTCCAGGGATAAGACAAAAGTATGACATACACCTGGCAATTTTATCCCTTCATTTATCTGAAGACTTCAAGAATTTGCATGTATTGTATCTCAAGCCCTTGAGATACTTTACAATCCTACACTTAAAAGGTTTTATTGCCAATACTGTAATTGTAAGTTTAAAATATTACTTTCTGCAACAGCTGAAGAAACACCGCGTACGTTAAAAAGGGGCGCTGGGAAAAAAGGGCGCGGGGTTTTAAACGATAAGCATGGATAATGTTTAAAAATGTATTGTACTGTATTTCGTTTAAAATTAATGTTTTATAAAGTTATAAATCATTAAATAATGTGCATTAAATCGGCAATTGTAAAAACGTTAATCTTTCATTTAAATAGTGAAACGTATAATAACGTTTAAAAAAAAATACTAAGTAACCCTCCCTGTACCTACCCCTAACCCCTAGACCCCCCTGTTGGTGCCTAAACCTAAGACCCCCCTGTTGGTGCCTAAACCTAAGACCCCCCTGTTGGTGCCTAAACCTAAGACCCCCCTGTTGGTGCCTAAACCTAAGACCCTCCTTAGTGCTCACTGTATTGTGTGTAGAATAATGTTTTAAAAACAGTAAGGGATCAAATATATTACAATTTACATTACGTACTGATCGCTTTGTTTCGTGAATAATAATGTTTTACAAACAGTAAGGGATAACATTTAAAATAATGTTTTATTGAAATAAGAAACGTAAATCACCACAAGCAGTTATAACACATGAAAAATCTTCGGGCGCCGTTGGAAAACGTTATTATTCTCGGGCGCCCTTTTTTCCTGTTCGGCGCCCAGTAAACGATAATTATTATAGGAGTGAATGGCGGCACCCGATTTGTCCACTAGCCTCCTGCGCCCTTTTTTACTGTTACCAGAAACACCTGTCACCATATTGTCACCATACAAATCAAATTTCAATAGCAACTGATCTGTATTGAGTGAGAACGATGCTAATCCTGCTTTCTAAACTTTTGTTATCACATACCTTAGGAGCACAGGCCCTTTAATTGCCATTGCCATTGGCTGGCAAAACAGTTGCATGCTGGGGGGTCTTTTTATCTATAATATAGCAAAACATCAAAATGAACTTCCGCACACTCATGCAAATCCTCATGCGAATTAACTTACAAAAATCATGCAGCAAACAATGCTGTCCCAACAGCTAAGTTAAAAGCTGGGATCTTCCTTACAAGAATAAGGGCAGTTTCCACTAGAACGAATCTGCATGCGTTTTCTTCATGCAGATTCGCATAACCAATACAAGTCGATGGGCCTGTTTCCACTTGTCAGAAATCCTGTGCGGCAGGGCTGGTTTAAGCAACAATGGGGCCCCAGGGCAAAATAAACCTGGAGGCCCCCCAACAGATACCCTGGAACAAAAATCGGCATTAAGGGACCTTTTTTGCAGCTGGTATAGTCAAGGTGTGAAGCCCCAATCGGTCGGAGCTCCACATTTTGGCTACCCCAGCCTGCATGGGGGACAAGGGATTAAAAATTTCAGGAGGGAGGACCCCACATAATTAAAAAAAAAAAATTCCCACACTCTAAACATAAAAAAATTAAATGGAAAATAGGAAAAAAATGCCAGGGATCTTCATACAGCCATATTGCAGCTGTATAGCGATCCCTGGCCAAAGCGCTGCGGCTGCGTATGGACCCACTGGAAACCCCGTCAGGAAATGTATTGCTCTTTCTTTTGATACATGTAACATTACACTACCGTTAGGTTTGCTACTAAAAGTGACATTTACAGCATTACTTTTTTCCTTACAAAATTTAAAATTGATTTTCTCAAAAAACTGTAAGGTCTTTTTGAAAAATAGTTTTTTTCCTCTTATTCCCAATGATCTCCTTAACATATCCTGCAAATTTAGGGTTTCTAGCGTTTAAGGTGGATTTGCTATTAACCGTTTAAGTTGGTGGGTTTTTAAATGTGTATTTTTTTTCCTTTGAAACTTTAAAATCGATTTTCTCAAAAACTATTCGGTCTTTTTGAAAAAAAATGTTTTCCTGTTGTAGCCACTGGGGGCCCCTACAAGGCAGAGCCATCAGAATTCGCACACCGCCCTGCGGTGTGCGATTCGCATACAATGTATTTAATAGGAAATTCGCATGCGTTTTCATATGCAAATTTTACCGCGGTTCGCGGGCGTTTTTGCATAAAATCAATGTAAAAGCACACAGGTACTGACATGGTTAAATTTGCATACTTACTAACATATGCTATACTAAAACGCCCGTAAATTCGCAGTAAAATTTGCATCTGCATGCAAATTTGTTTTTGCATTTTCTGCGACTTATTCGCACCGCACAAGTGGAAACGGGCCCTTAAGTCTCTTGCATAGTGCTGCTCAGGGGCGTTCCTAGGATCCTTGGAGATCGGTGGCACCTAGGGGCACCAGGTGGGGGCGCCCCGCGGCAAAAAAATGGGCGTGGTCATGCAGTGAGAGGGCGTGGCCATGGGTGGGGCCAATCGTACATTAGATTAGGACAGTGGTGGCGAACTTTTTGGAGGCCCAAACTGCAACCCACAAGTCACTTATCTATCGCAAAGTGGCAACAGCAATTTAAACTAAATACTATACAAACGTTTTAACACATACATGAACATTATGGAAAATCCAAGTTGAAAAACTGAAAAGATAAACAATTTTATCCATCCTACTCCTGAAAAAAATATATTCATTTTTTTAGAACCTCCCAGTTTTATTTTCTATTTTAAAAAGCTAAAAAAGTAGGTTTAATGCTATTGTCTCATGATGATGATTCAGCTTTTCCCATAGTCGCGCAGTTAACAATCATGTGACCCCCAACAAGACAAATTCAGCAATCATGAGGCCCCTATCAAGACAAATTCAGAAATCATGAGGCCCCCAACAAGACAAATTCAGCAATCATGAGGCCCCCAACATGACAAAGTCAGCAAGCGTGAGGCCCCCAACATGACAAAGTCAGCAATCATGAGCATGGGCGTCCGCACATATGGCAAAATCGGGCATCTGCCCGACCCTGGCTGCCCGCTGCCTCCCCTGGCCACGTGCCAGTGCAGCCAGCAGGAGGGGAGCAGCACAGAGAAGAGGGAGAGCTATGGGCACAGCGGGGAAGGGCGGATGTCTCCCCCCCCCCCTTCCCTCACCTTAGGGGGCTCTCCCTCCCTTGCTCTCCCCTCCAGAACGAAGTGTGCAGCGGCTGGCAGCGGGCGGAACTTACCTCGTCTCGCTCCTGCGCCGGAAGTTCTGGTGCCAGACCAGACTAGCAGCTAATCCATCTGGCGCCTGCGACGAGACGAGGTAAGTTCCGCCAGCCGCTGCACACTTCGTTCTGGAGGGCAGAGCAAGGTGAGTGCCCATAGCTCTCCCTCTTCTCTGCGCTGCTCCCCTCCTGCTGGGGCACACCTGACTACATATACTGGGCACATATACCCCTGACTACATATACTGGGCACATATACCCCTGGCTACATATACTAGGCACATATACCTCTGGCTACATATACTGGGAACATATACCCCTGACTACATATGCTGGGCACATATACCCCTGGGGACATATACCCCTGGCTACATATACTAGGCACATATACCTCTGGCTACATATACTGGGGACACCTATACACCTGGCTACATATACTGGGCACATATACACCTGGCTACATATACTGGGCACATATACCTCTGGCTACATATACTGGGCACATATACCCCTGCCTACATATACTGGGCACATATACCCCTGGCTAGACATACTGGGCACATATACCCCTGACTACATATACTGGGCACATATACCCCTGGCTATATATACTGGGAACATATACCCATGCCTACATATACTGGGCACATATACCCCTGGCTATATACTGTATACTGGGCACATATACCCATGCCTACATATACTAGGCACATATACCCCTGGCTATATATACTGGGCACATATACCCATGCCTACATATACTGGGCACATATACACCTGCCTACATATACTGGGCATATATACCCCTGACTACATATACTGGGCACATATACCCCTGACTACATATACTGGGCACATATACTGTACACCTGCCTACATATACTGGGACATACACACCTGCCTACATATACTGGGACATATACACCTGCATACTGGGACATATACACCTTACATAGAGAAAAGGGTGTAGGCAGCGCTTCCAAATACAGAAGGCTGCACCTGAATTGATTAAGCTGCAGAGAAGTGCAGAGCTCCAATGGACCATATTACATAACATGCATTCAAACAGGTACAGCAATGGAGGGCGTTAGCTTCAGCAAATAATATGTGCACAAATCATTCCTACTAGACTTCCCCCCGGCGTTGATGTGCCCCCTCGGGGAAGACCTACCACTAACCTGACATTAAAAGCATAACTTACCTGGTGAGACTTATCATACAATGGTATACACATCTCTTCAAGACAGACAAACAAAAATGACAGCGCTCACAGGCTGCAACTGGCTTATAAACCATCAAGGGGCGTGTACAGACCCCCAGGGGCTAAATACACGCCTTGAATCCAAATCAGATGCAAAATTATGCAAATTTAAGTGCTAATTTATGTGCTAGTCCCTAATCTAAAATTTGAATGCAGATTGGATGCAGGCTACCACAAATATACTTAGAACATTTTACATAGAGAATCTCTATGTAAAATGTTCTAAGTATATTTGTGGTAGCCTGCATCCAATCTGCATTCAAATTTTAGATTAGGGACTAGCACATAAATTAGCACTTAAATTTGCATAATTTTGCATCTGATTTGGATTCAAGGCGTGTATTTAGCCCCTGGGGGTCTGTACACGCCCCTTGATGGTTTATAAGCCAGTTGCAGCCTGTGAGCGCTGTCATTTTTGTTTGTCGGACATATACACCTGCCTACATATACTGGGACATATACTCCTGCCTACATATACTGGGACATATACACCTGCCTACATATACTGGACACATATCACCCTGACTACATATACTGGGCACATATCCCCCTGACTACATATACTGGGCACATATACCCCTGACTATATATACTGGGCACATATACCCCTGCCTACATATACTGGGCACATATACCTCTGGCTACATATACTGGGCACATATACGCTTGACTACATAAACTGGGCACATATACCCCTGGCTACATATACTGGGCACATATACCCCTGACTACATATAGTGGGCACATATACCCCTGACTACATATACTGGGGTCATCTATACCCCTGACTACATATACTGTGCACATATACCCCTGACTACATATACTGGGCACATATACCCCTGACAACATATACTGGGCACATATACCCCTGACTACATATACTGGGCACTAATACCCCTGACTACATATACTGGGCATATATACCCCTGCCTACATATACTGGGCACATTTACCCCTGGCTACATATACTGGGCACATATACCCCTGCCTACATACAGTGGTGTGAAAAACTATTTGCCCCCTTCCTGATTTCTTATTCTTTTGCATGTTTGTCACACTTAAATGTTTCTGCTCATCAAAAACCGTTAACTATTAGTCAAAGATAACATAATTGAACACAAAATGCAGTTTTAAATGATGTTTTTTTATTATTTAGTGAGGAAAAAAAACTCCAAATCTACATGGCCCTGTGTGAAAAAGTGATTGCCCCCCTTGTTAAAAAAATAACTTAACTGTGGTTTATCACACCTGAGTTTAATTTCTGTAGTCACCCCCAGGCCTGATTACTGCCACACCTGTTTCAAACAAGAAATCACTTAAATAGGAGCTATCTGACACAGAGAAGTAGACCAAAAGCACCTCAAAAGCTAGACATCATGCCAAGATCCAAAGAAATTCAGGAACAAATGAGAACAAAGTTTTGTAATTGAGATCTATCAGTCTGGTAAAGGTTATAAAGCCATTTCTAAAGCTTTGGGACTCCAGCGAACCACAGTGAGAGCCATTATCCACAAATGGCAAAAACATGGAACAGTGATGAACCTTCCCAGGAGTGGCTGGCCGACCAAAATTACCCCAAGAGCGCAGAGAAAACTCATCCGAGAGGCCACAAAAGACCCCAGGACAACATCTAAAGAACTGCAGGCCTCACTTGCCTCAATTAACCCATTCATGTTCCGTCGTTTTCACGTGAGAAATGTTCACCTCCCATTCATTAGCCTATAACTTTATCACTAATTATCACAATGCACTGATCTATATCTTGTTTTTTCCGCCACCAATTAGGCTTTCTTTGGGGGGGGTACATTTTGCTAAGAGCCACTTTACTGTAAATGCATTTTAACAGGAAGAATAAGAAAAAACGGAAACAATTCATTATTTCTCAGGTTTCAGCCATTATAGTTTTAAAATAATACATGCCTCCATAATTAAAACTCACGTATTGTATTTGCCCATATGTCCCGGTTATTACACCGTTAAAATTATGTCCCTATCACAATGTATGGCGACAATAATTTATTTGGAAATAAAGGTGCATTTTTTCCGTTTTGCATCTATCACTATTTACAAGTTTAAAATAAAAAAAAATAGAAATATTTCATCTTTACATTGATATTTAAAAAGTTTAGACCCTTAGGTAAATATTTACATGTTTGTTTTTTTTTATTGTAATGTTTTTTTTTTTTTATAGTAAACATTTTATTTGGGTAGTTTTGGGAGGGTGGGAGGTAAACAATAGATTTATAATGTAAATGTGTGTTAATTTTAATTTTTTTTTTTTACAGGTGTAGTATTACTTTTTGGCCACAAGACGGCCATGAGTTTGTTTACATGACGTCACTCTAAGCGTAACATACGCTTACAGTGACTCATCGGGAAGGGAACGGCCAGAAAAGGCGCAGCTTCCGAGAGAAGCTGTCGCTTTTTCAGCGGGGGAGAGGAATCAATGATCGGGCACCGTAGCCCGATACATTGATTCCCTGGCTACCGAATCCGCGGCCGGGAGTGCGCGTGCACGCGCGCGGTAGCGCGCATGGTTCCTGGACGTAGAAACTACGTCCAGGAACCAAAATAGGTTAAGGTCATTGTTCATGACTCCACCATAAGAAAGAGACTGGGCAAAAACGGTCTGCATGGAAGATATCCAAGGCGCAAACCACTTTTAAGCAAAAAGAACATTAAGGCTCGTTTCAATTTTGCTAAAAAAAAACATCTCCATGATTGGCAAGACTTTTAGGAAAATACCTTGTAGACCGTCGAGACAAAAGTTGAACTTTTTGGAAGGTGCGTGTCCCGTTACATCTGGCGTAGAAGTAACACAGCATTTCAGCAAAAGAACATCATACTAACAGTAAAATATGGTGGTGGTAGTGTGATGGTCTGGGGTTGTTTTGCTGCTTCAGGACCTGGAAGGCTTGCTGTGATAGATGGAACCATGAATTCTACTGTCTACCAAAAAATCCTGAAGGAGAATGTCCGGCCATCTGTTTGTCAACTCAAGCTGAAGCGATCTTGGGTGCTGCAGCAGGACAATGACCCAAAACACACCAGCAAATCCACCTCTGAATGGCCGAAGAAAAACAAAATGAAGACTTTGGAGTGGCCTAGTCAAAGTCCTGACCTGAATCCTATTGAGATATTGTAGCATGACCTTAAAAAGGCGGTTCATGCTAGAAAACCCTCAAATAAAGCTGAATTACAACAATTCTGCAAAGATGAGTGGGCCAAAATTCCTCCAGAGCGCTGTAAAAGACTCGTTGCAAGTTATCGCAAACGCTTGATTGCAGTTATTGCTGCTAAGGGTGGCCCAACCAGTTATTAGGTTCAGGGGGCAATTTCTTTTTCACACAGGGCCATGTAGGTTTTGAGTTATTTTTCTCACTAAATAATAAAAACCATCATTTACAACTGCATTTTGTGTTCAATTATGTTATCTTTGACTAATAGTTAACGGTTTTTGATGAGCAGAAACATTTAATTGTGACAAACATGCAAAAGAATAAGAAATCAGGAAGGGGGCAAATAGTTTTTCACACCACTGTATACTGGGCACATATACCCCTGGCTACCTGTTCTGGGGACATCTCTACCCCTGGCTACCAGTTCTGGGGACATCTATACCGCTGGCCACCTATTCTGGGGACACCCATAGACCTGAGGCTACCTATTTTTGGGGAACCATTGCTGTCAGATTGAGTGTATTTTGGGGAACTGCTGCCAGGTGAGAGGTGTCTACCATATTAAAGGGGCATTCTGCCTATTTATGTGAAATGCTGTCTATTTATGTGCCTCATGACTGCTGAATTTGTCTTGTTGGGGGCCTCATGGTTACTGACTTTGTCTTGTTGGGGGCCTCATGATTTGTTGGGGGCCTCAAGATTGCTGAATTTGTCTTGTTGGGGGCCTCATGATTGCTGAATTTGTCTTGTTGGGGGCCTCATGATTGCTGAATTTTTCTTGTTGGGGGCCTCATGATTGCTGAGTTGGTCATGTTGGGGGCCTCATGATTGCTAAATTTTTCTTGATGGGGGGCCTCATGATTGCTGAATTTGTCTTGTTGGGGGTCACATAATTGCTAACTGCGAGACTATGGAAAAGCTGAATCATCATCATATGAGACAATAGCATTAAACTTACTTTTTCCGCTTTTTAAAACAGAAAATGAAACTGGGAGGTTCTAAAAAAATGAATACATTTTTCAGGAGTAGGATGGATGAAATTGTTTATCTTAACAGTCTATTTTCAACTTGGATTTTCCATAATGTTCATGTATGAGTTAAAACGTTTGTATTTAGTTTAAATCGCTGTTGGCACTTTGTGATAGTAAAGTGACTTTGCGGTTTGGACACTCGACCTCCAAAAGGTTCGCCACCACTGTCCTAATCTAATGTCCCACCATTGCTTAGTTCATGTAAACTTGTCTCCACCCACAACCACACCCACATTCTGGTTCATGACCACACTCCCTGGAAAATTTTCTACGGACGCCCATGATCATGAGGCCCCCAACAAATCATGAGACACCCAACAAGACAAATTCAGCAATCTTGAGGCCCTCAACAAGACAAATTCAGCAATCATGAGGCCCCCAACAAGACAAATTCAGCAGTCATGAGGCACATAAATAGACAGCATTTCACATAAATAGGCAGAATGCCCCCTTAATATGGTAGACACCTCTCACCTGGCTTCTGAATTCTCCTCTACTGGCTGCTGTACCTAACAATACTGGATTGGGGATGATGTGTGAGCTGAAAGGCCTGGCAGTGATGCTGTGGCCTGGCTGGCGGTGATGCTGTGGCCGATGTTGTGGCTGGGTTGGCTGGCAGTGATGCTGGGCTGTGCTTGGCTGGTTGAAGTAAATGCTGGCCTGAATGGTGGTGATGCTGTGGCCTTTTTGATAGTGATTCTGGGCTGGTTGGCTGGTGGTGATGCTGGGCTGGCTGGCCTGGATAGTTTAGGTAGCGACAGGTGCCCCCTAGTTTAGGTAGCGACAGGTGCCCCCTAGTTAAGGTAGCGCCAGGAGTACCCCAGTTTAGGTAGTGACAGGAGCCCCCCAGTTCAGTTAGTGACAGGAGCCCCCCAGTGTAGGCAGTGACAGGCGCCCCCCAGTTAGGTAGTGACAGGCACCCCCCAGTTAGGTAGTGACAGCAGGGACCCCCCAGTTAGGTAGTGACAGCAGGGACCCCCCAGTTGGGTAGTGAGTGACAGCAGGAACCCCAGTTAGATAGTGACAGCAGGGACCCCCAGTTAGATAGTGAGTGACAGCAGGGACCCCCGTTAGGTAGTGAGTGACTTGGCTCATCGCTGGAGCCTGGACGGTAAGTGATGGCTGCTGCGCACAGGGGGGACACTTGGCCACACAGGGGGAGACAGCCCAGCCAGCCACAGACGGGATCCGGACGCCTGACCCCCCCCCAAACGCGCGCACCCCCCTTCACCGCAAAATGCCCTGGTCCCTAAGGGGGGTTAGGCGGCCGGTCCCGAAGTGGTTAAATTATCTATAATATATTCTTCCTCTTTCCTTTATTTTCCTCTCCTTCTAATGACATAAGGCTGTGCACTTCCTATTATAGACCTCAGTGGGAGTGTATGAAGACTCTGGGAGGAGGGCGGGTAACAAATACACAATTAGCAAGAGGAGCAAAAAGAGTTAGGGAGGAAATGAAGTCATCCAAAGGTAACCAAGATGGAAACTGTCTAGAATAGGATTCTTTGCTTTTCCTTTATAAAATTCACAGGAATCATAATGTGGACAGTGCAATAAATCTGTTATGTAAGTAGAACTACTATTTATCTACTTATATGTGTTTTTAATTTCTAGGTTAGCATGGGTGTCTCTTGTTCTTTAATTACGCTCTTCCGAGCAAGAGAGGGGAGCTGAGTAACAAACAGGAAGTTACAGATGGGAAGCAACATATGGAAAAGGGAAGCTGCTGCCTAATGGGCCTATACATAGAAAAGAGGGGCTGCTGTACATGGATGTTACATATGAAAGAGGGTGTTGCTGCACATGAAAGGGGAAGGGGTCTGCTGCATACAGAGTGGGCGCTTTCTGTGCCTGGGAGAGGGCCTGCCCAGGGTTAAGAAAGAAGAAGAAAGCTGGTGTAGGGAAGAAGCATTAGGTTGCATTCACACTGCATCTATTGCATTGTAATTCTGTGTGCCACCTTACTGCCCATGCAATTCTATGCAACTGTTCACAGATCTGTGCCTTGTAAGACCCCTTTTCCACAAGCTGTAGATAGGCAGTGAAAAGCCTCTCAAACTGTTTCAACTGCGTGCTGCTGCTGCCAGGCAACTGCTTGCTGCTGTCTGGTAACTGCTCACTGATGCCTGCTAACTGCTTGCTGAGCTTACACTTCAACTGCCCATAGAATTGAGCCCTAAATGGTTGCGTTTCTGTAGCTCGCTGCATGCAGGCCTTGAATTAACTTGTATGTGTTATAACATATGCAGTGTCCATTTCAGCTCACACATTATAACGTGTGCGTTATGCACAGTGTGAATCCAGCCTTTGGCCTGTTTTCCATGGCCAGTTGATAGGCAGTGAAATGTCTATCACAACTGCTCACTGCTGCCTAGTAACTGCTTGCTAAGTGCACAGTTCAACTGCCCGTGGAAAAAAAAAGCCTTATAGATCTAGCCTATCTGGTTAGTACGCAGTTTCTTTGCACACTGAAAAAGCACGATATACTGTATAACATATTTGTGACTGCACTGCAAAATTATTTCTGTACTTTCCAAGACTAAATACAACCTCTTTCCAGTGTCTATTTCATGAAAAACAGGAAGTTATCTCAGAAAAGATAACTCGCTCAGTGTATTGTTTTGAAACTGTTTCATTTTTAATCAGATTTGAAATGTGAATTTCGTGCATACATAAATCACAGAGAAAACACACTTTTACAAAACAGTATCACACATAAAGATAACCTTTGAGGCCGGTTTCACACTATAAACCAGCGTTGGCGATGTGGTGCGTCGCACCCGACGCAACGGCAAAAAGTGGCTGGCCACCGGCCAAGCAGGAAGTGATGCGTGTGACACACTTTTGTCGTCACTTCCTGCTTCGAGTATGTGGAAGCATACCGGCGTTGCATCGGTTATTCTTTCAAAAGCCACACGTCACCATATACTAACATGACTTCCGGGCTGACACAGATCGCTGTAAGTCAACGCATCATCACAAGTTAACGTAGTTTTGGACCTGCATCGGGGATGCGGCGAAAATTTCACTTGCGTGACATCGTGTCGTGCGAGACCGCAGAAGTATGAAAGTCTCCATAGACTTAATTGCCCAGTGGTGGGGTGTGGTAAAAATACTGCACCGCCCCTGTGTGAAAGGGCTCTCAAATGAAATACCAGCAAAGTACACTACTGCCATCCTGTGGCCCCTTTTTCATGAGCAGTTGATATACAGTTAAATGCCTTTCAAATTCTCACAACTGCTTGCTGCTGCCTGGAAACTGCTCACTGCTGCCTGGTAACTGTTTTATGCTGCTAAGAAACTGCTTGCTGAGCACACAGTTAAACTGCCTGTGGAAAAAATTCTGAAGCTACTTTAGATCAAAGATCCTTTCCACAGTTCTGGATGAAAAAGTCTGTAGGTTTATGGCTTTGTTCACATTATAAATCGCCAGCGCTATCGCAAGCGCTGAACGATTTATAGAGTGCTTTTCAAAGTGCTATTTTCTGTGCTTTGCACTTAGAAAAACGCTTTTGTAAGCGCTTTTCTGAGCGCTTTTGCTGAGCAATAAAGATTTTCACTTCCTGACGTTAGTCAGGAAGTGAACTCTTTGACCCGGAATGAATAAATACAATGCATTTTTTCTTGAAAGCACTCGGGAAATCGCTATACAAAGTGATTTTTCAAGCAGTTTGCGATTTCCCTATACCTTCCACTGAGCAAAAAACACTCAGAAAATGGTACATGTAGCACGTTTACGATTTTAATAAAATCGAAATGCATACATGTGAACACTCATAGGAAATAATTGCACATGCGCTTTTAGAACGATTTCTAAAATCGCCAGCACTTAAAATTTTTTTTTTTAAAACGCTTGTAGTGTGAACAAGCGCTAAAACCCAACCTTTTCTATCCAAGACTTTGGATAGAGTACAGTATATCCCCGCTTGGAAGATTATCTCTCCCCTCCGGTCTTTTGTAGCATCCATGAGTGAGAGTGTAGGGACGTTTCCCAACAGGATCAAAAACCAACAGAGGCACAAATCCACATTCAGGGCCCTTTTCCACGAGCAGAGGCGTACCTAGAGGGAAGCAGCCCCTGCTGTGAGGGGCCCCAACTTCTCCAACCTTCCCTTCCTCCAATACAAGGGACTATACTTCAGATCAGCTGTTTTGGGGGCTACACTTGTTATGGGTGTAAAGATCATGATGGCCACACTTGTTTTATGACCCGTGCAAGATGGGTTCCAAGGCCATGAAGAGTATAAAGGAGAGGCAAGGGAAGGGGTGTGAACATTGGGAAGCCCCATCAAAGTTTTGCAGGGGGGCCCCTGAAATTGTAGTTACGCCACTGTCCACGAACAGTTGAAAGGCAGTGAAAAGACTGTCAAAACTTCACAACTGCTTGCTGCTGCCTGGCAACTGCTTGCTGCTGCATGCAGCCAGGTCAGTATATCTACGTCGCTGTGGCTTGGAGGGTGCCACAGCTGACGTAGATATACTGTAGTGGAGGGGCAAGTGGTTAGAGACTCTTCACCCCTGTAAACATAAGGGGGGTACCAAAGGATATATACGGTACAACCTGGCCAGAGTAAAATACCATCTAAAGAGGAGTTTAACTGGCATTATTTATAAGAAAAAGAAAATGGCAGCCTCTCACTTCAGGTTTCCTTTAAGAGGATATTTTTAATGCTATTATGTTTTACAAAAATGTTGTTACAGCAAAGTCCCTAGTATCCAGCATGGGGATCGCCTGATGCCAGATAAATGTGATTGCCAGTTGCAAGAACTGGCCAAAAAAGCACAAATATTCACCAAGCCTCCAGCGATGTAGCTCCTAGCAGCCTTGTGGCGGCTTCTAGCATCCTCCATATTCGGCTCCCGGTGTGTCACCTGACCTGGGGCCTCAGCTGTAGTTTGGATTTCCCCTGTCATCTGAATATAATTGCACTAAGTAAGATGTTTTTCATAAATACAATTATAAGAGATTAATATGTAATGTAAGCCAAACCAGGGTTTTTATTTTGGAACATACTTGTTTGTTAATGTGTAATGACGTTCTTTGTTGAAATTTCATTATGGGTTATATGGGAGTTTTTTTAGGCACTGCTATGTGGGATCAAAGTGATTAGTCATATACTAAAGTTGATTTTGGTAGGTGAGAAAATTGTAGGTGGACAACAGTTTTTGAAATGTGAGGTGTAGCTGGGGAAAGTCTAACATACATTTGCAAGCTCTTGGATAGTACACAGCAACAGGTAAAACATGTTAACTAACATTGAATGCTTAATGCTTTTAAATAAAATGTCATATACGTAGCTGTAATCAGTGGCTGTTATCGCACATTATACTTTTTCTTGATAAAGGGTATTTCTATGTACCTTTCTGAAGCATAATTAGCTATATGCCTTAACTTAGTCTCTTTGAAGTCCCATTCCTCAGATATTTCTACTCCTTACTGTTTCACCTATTATACAGGCAGGAAGGGGAATTTATGTGGTAGGAAACTTCACAAAGCTAAGTAACCATTCATAGGTAATCATGCTTCAGAGAAGAAGATATAAATAACTGCTTTTAACAGTCAGGCACACAGTAATTATTTCTGATTAAACATATAATACTATCAAGAGAAGCAGCTTTTAATCAACTAATATAGATACAATATATGACTAATATACGGTAAATGTCTACATAATTGTGTACAGACTCTGTAATAGCCTGCTGGATTGAGAAATGATTAGAAGTATAATTTTGTATCTTACACATTTTAGCTTCAACAGGTTTAATTATGAAGAGAATATGCCAAATCGACTCTTCAATTACGTATAGACTCACTGGTCCATATGCAATTAAAGGTCAACTGTAGTGAGAGGTATACGGGGATGCCATATTTATTTCCTTTTAAACAATACCAGTTGCTTAGCTGTGCCCTGCTGATCCTCTGCCTCTAAAGGTACGTACAGACATGCGATAACGATCGTTCGTAACTAACGACGAACGATCAATTAAGGCGAGAAATGAAACGGTCGTTAGTAAAGCGGTGTTGGAAGTGCCAAACGATCAGATCGTTCCCGAACGAACGATGCGGAACCAAAAAGATGGCTGCCCCCATGACAAAGATGGCAGCCACCATGAAGCACAAACATTTGCCTGTTCTTTTAAAACAGGGTGGGTAAAATATTATTTTACCTATCTTTTCGAATTAACATAACTATTGTAACTTAAGGACAGTATGTTTGTTTAGGCTGAAGTTCCCCTTTAAAAGATTAAAATTAAAACCATGTTTTTGGAGAATAAATGCACATTCTTAAAACTTTAACAGTCGCCTGTTTATTATACACCTTTGAATTAACATGTATTCTTATTGTTTATTACTATTATTAGTATTGGATTATTCTTCTTATAAAGTGAGCACAAAATAACATTTGAACCATAAAAATAGCACATAGTGTTTAATACACAATCACACACACAAACACATATGTATGTGTGTATATATATATATATATATATATATATATATATATATATATATATATATATATATATATATATATATATATATATATATATATATATATATATATATATATATATATATATATATATATATATATATATACATATATATATATATATATATATATATATATATACAGAGAGAGAGAGATAGATAGATAGATAGATCTCATTCAATATCAACATATATCTATATATCTATATACATCTATATATACATATAGATATATATACATATATATCTAGATACATCTATCTACATCTATATATACATAGATATATATACATATATATATATACATATATATATAGATACATCTATCTACATCGATATACAGCAGAGATATATATATACATATAGCTATATACATGTCTCTGTCTCTCTGTCTGCGCATGTACGGTACTTAACGAACGATCGTTTTTGTAACGACCAGCATACACACGTACTTTTGCGAACGATCGTCGTTACAAAAAATCCGCCAGGACGGATTTCCACTTTACAACGACTTCGGTCGCTGATCGTTAGCCTTAACGATCGTTAGCGGTTATTTTGTAACGATCGTCGTTAGAAACGATCGTTAGTCGTTCGTTATCAACGACTTTAGTCGCATGTCTGTATGCCCCTTAATACTTTTAGCAATAGACCCTTGACAAGCATGCAGCAGATCAGGTGTCTCTAACATTATTGTCAGATTTGACAAGATTAGCTCCATGCTTGATTCTGTTGTGATTCAGACCCCGCTGCAGGCAAAGAGATCAGCAAGGCTGCCAGGCAACTGTTATTGTTAAAAAGGAAAAAAATATGGCAGCCTCCATATGCCATTCACTACAGATGTCCTTTAACTTTTTCTCCTATGAGATAATTTTTTATCTTTGCAATTAAAAAGCACCAATAAGTAAGTGAAAAGATATCATTAAAATTATTCTGAATATCTTCTTGCTTGCTGGTGATTTAAAAGGCATTTTTTGACTTGCATGATTCACAAAGCTTTTTCACCTGTTTTCCTCTGTTTTCACCTTATCTATGTTACGTTTTTAACCACTTCGCCCTATCTGGACGGATATATCCATCCAGATGGGCACTGCTGCTGCAGCCGTGTGGGGCGCGCGCTCCCACTTCCTCCCGCTGCCCCCCCGATCAGTGAATAGGAATATAATTCCCATTCACCGATCTAAGTCTCCGGCAGAAATGCCGACGCTTTCTCATCAGAGAGCGCGGTATTTCTGCCCCCAGGAAACATCACCTTCTTCTTATAGTTCCTAGATGCGAGATCGTTCGCATCTAGGAATTTTTTGAATGTGGCCATCTTGTGGCCAAATAGTAAACTGCACCCACATACCTAAATTAACCTGCCTGGCGTTCTATTAAGATCGCCAGGCAGGCTGCGGGAGGTTTTTTTTTTAATAAAAAAAAAACTATTTCATGCAGCCAACTGAAAGTTGGCTGCATGAAAGCCCACTAGAGGGCGCTCCGGAGGCGTTCTTCCGATCGCCTCCGGCGCCCAGAATAAACAAGGAAGGCCGCAATGAGCGGCCTTCCTTGTTTTGCTTACATCGTCGCCATAGCGACGAGCGGAGTGACGTCATCGACGTCAGCCGACGTCCTGACGTCAGCCGCCTCCGATCCAGCCCTTAGCGCTGGCCGGAACTTTTTGTTCCGGCTACGCTGGGCTCAGGCGGCTGGGGGGACCCTCTTTCGCCGCTGCTCGCGGCGGATCGCGGCGGATCGCCGCAGAGCGGCGGCGATCAGGCAGCACACGCGGCTGGCAAAGTGCCGGCTGCGTGTGCTGCTTTTTATTTCAGCCAAATCGGCCCAGCAGGGCCTGAGCGGCAGGCTCCGGCGGTACTGGACGAGCTGAGCTCGTCCAGACCGCCCAGCAGGTTAAATAAAAAAATACATTATATTACATCTAAAATTAGCTATTTACCTCCCAAACTAAAATTACCCAAATACATTTTTGTATTTAAAAAAAAATAAAAAAAATTACAATTAAAAAAAAAAACTACATAAATAGTTACCTAAGGGTCTGAACTTTTTAAATATACATGTCAAGAGAGTATCTTATTAATTTTTTTAAAATTATAAGCTTATAAATAGTGATGGACGCAAATTGAAAAAATGCACCTTTATTTCTAAATAAAATGTCGGCGCCATAAATTGTGATAGGGACGTAATTTAAACAGTGTAATAAGCGGGACAAATGGGCACATACAATGCATGGGTTTTAATTACTGTAGCATGTATTAATTTTAAACTATAATGGCCAAAAACTGAGGAATAATGATTTTTTTCCATTTCTATCTTAATCTTCCTGTTAAAATGCATTTACAGTAAAGTGGCTCTTAGCAAAATGTACTACCCAAAGAAAGCCTAATTAGTGGCGGAAAAAACAAGCTATAGATCAATTAATTGTGATAAGTAACGATAAAGTTATTGGCGAATGAATGGGAGGTGAACATTGCTCGGATGCTTAAGATTTTCGACGCTGTAGGCTGAAGTGGTTAAGCTCCCAAAGAGCAAAAATATAATATAATTAAGGCAAGAAAAGTAATATTGAAATGATGTTAATCAGGAACAACTCACTTTGAGTGATTATTTTGCTTGTAAATGTTCTGAAAGGTTATTTTTATAAAATAGGTGATAAATAAGTCATGTATGACAAGTTTTGTGAATAGAGAGCCCATAGTGTGAAAATATAACCTAGTAGAAAATGTCCATGGTGCAGAGGTGTCTTATGGATGCTCTACCCCCAATTGTGTCCCGCTTTTATGTCCCCCTGTGTTGTCCTTTGTCCCCGTGTCCTCCTTTGTCCCCCTGTGTCGTCCTTCGTCCACCTGTGTCCACTCCTCGTTTGTCCCCCTGTATCCTCGTTTGTCACCTAGTGTCCTTGTTTATCCCCCTCTCTGCCCACGTTTTTGTCCTCCTGTGTCCCCCTGCGTCCTCCCCCCCCCCCCCCCACACACACCATGCAGAGTTAATAGAAGCGGAAGCCAATCGCATCTCTCACCTGATCCGAGGGTGCCCGTGGCGATCAGAGACCTCTCCTCCCCCTCACTGTTCCCCTAGTACCAGTTGCATGTAATGACGCAATCAGGAATAGCCAGCACTTGGGGAACATTGAGGGAGAGGAGAAGCCGATAATCGCCACGGGCACGTACAGAATGGGTGAGAGGCACAGCGCTGCTACCCGCTGCTTATGGTACTCTGCATGGAGTGGAGGAGGACAGGGACGACAAAGGAGAACACAGTACAGGGAGTCTCTGACATTGTGGAAGGTAGGCGTTTCATATCGCCAGATATTCGTAGGTTGGGTACTCCCTGTATTTGGAATATAAGATCCAGTGACTTTTTCTCCCCACTTTTGGGGGAGAAAAGCGTGGCATCTGTTCACGGCACACAACACTGGCTGCATAGCACCTGAGTTTGGCACGGCTATAGCAGCAATGCACGGGTAATTCGGGGATCCGGTGATCGCAATTGTAAATAAAAGCTAATTAGTATCCAGTTAACTAGTGATCTTGCAGGAGAGGATTTTTCTGGGTAAATCTGTTTTAATTATTATTAATAAAGAACTTAACAGCATTTAGGCCTGGTGCACACCAGAGGAGTTTTTCTGAGCGTTTTGAGTTTTTAAATCGGCTGCTAATGTTATCCTATGTGTCTGTGCACACTGGAGCAATGAGGTTTTGTAAAAAAACCCATAGCATTACATTGGGAAGAGCTTTTAGAGGTTTCAAAACCTCTTCCAAATGTAATGCTATGGGGTTTATTACAAAACCTCATTGCTCCAGTGTGCACAGACACATAGGATAAAATTAGCAGCCGATTTAAAAACTCAAAACGCTCAGAAAAACTCTTTTGGTGTGCAGTGCACCAGGCCATACAGGGTATGCAAGTAGAAACTGTTCGTTTAACCATACCAGCAGAATGACAACATAGTGAGACAGATAAACTGAACACCTGTATGGCATCGCAATCCACTGAAAATGAGAACAGAAGAGTACGAGAAAGAAAAGGTGAGAGGAAAAAGAAAGAGATGAAAAGGAAAAGGAGATGGGAGGGTACAGGGGTTGGAGCCAGCTTCAGAAGGAGAGGATTTGTCATATATTTTCATGGAGAATGCCCTACATCATTGATAACTCCAGCATTATGGTGTCTCCAGCTCCCTTGGAGATTCTTCATAGGAAAATATACAGAATTCAGGAGCTGTAGTTCACAGTAGAGCCTTGGTATTATAGCCACTACTAGAATTCTTGAGATGAAAGCAACTTTGATTCTAATGCACTGCTTGCTGACCGCTGACACATGAAAAATGGGCGTGGCCATGTCAGTGTGGGCGGAGCCAACTGCAGTGTAAGGCCTGGAACCCACTGAAATCCGCAAACGCAACCGCTAGCGTTTTGCATGAGCGGTTTGCAAGCGGATTCATGCGAGTTTTCGGTCGCGTTTTGCAACAGTGTATTTTTTTCCTCAGCGGTTGTGTAGCGTTTTGCGTTTCGCGTTTTTATCCTGATTGGTCCTGTGAATTATTTTTAATTTTGTTACAGTGTGCTGAACCGCAAAACGCTAGCAAAACCGCTCAGTTTAGGTTTTGCTGAGCGTTTCTGCTAGCGTTTCAATACTTTATATTGAAGCGCTAATGCTCCCAAAACGCAAACGCTCCTGTGGAAGTTGCCCCATCCATTAACATCAGCTGAGCGTTTTGGCAAAACGCTAGCGTATCGCAGCGCTGCCAAAATGCTCAAAAAAACCCTCTTGTGGGTTCCAGCCCTAACAGTGTAATGTGCGTGTGTGTGCCCTGGACCCTGACTACACGTCTTGCTGATGACAAACCTATTTATAATGGCAGCTTAAGATGATTGCCACTCTAGTTCTAGAGAGGCCAAATCTGATGTACATGCATCAAAGCCTTAATAGTTGTATCCAGTCTGTGTTATTGTTTATCCACAAGGAATTTGTCCATCCAGTGTTCCCTCTCCCCCATATTGATGGCCATCCTACTGTTCATTTTGTTTTTACCATGTTTAATATAGTTCCTAGTGAAACAGGCATTTTACAGTTGTCATCTGATTTTCTGGAAGTGCCGTATAACTACAGAACTTTCACTATGACAGTTTTAATATCTACGGTAACCAAATTTCACTTATTCTCATGTGGGCAAACCCTAATGTTAAAAAAATATTTTAAAAATCCCATATCACAGCGTCTTTGCAATGTGTTCTATTTGCAATAAGTATACAGAAGCGTATTTCACAAAACCCCTCACAGAGAGAAGGATCCATGTCTGCAGCAGCTCTGTTCAGCTCTCCTTATTGCAGCACAGACAGGATGTGAGTGCATATACAGTATATCGGTGTTCCCCAACCCTGTCCTCAGGCTGACAAACAGTGCAAGTTTTGTGGAAATCCACAGAGGTAGTTCATCAGCTCTGCTGAGATACTAATTACCTCACCTGGGAATGTTTGTGGTTTGCTTTAGAAAAAGGCTAAATGTTGAAAAGGGCCCCACAGTAAGGCCTCTTTTCCACAGACTGTTGAACTGTGTGCTCAGCAAGCAGTTTCCAGGCAGCAGTGAGCAGTTATCATGCAGCAGTGAGCAGTTGAGAGAGTTTGAGAGGCATTTCACTGCCTATTAACAGTACATGGAAAAGAGGCCTAATTTGGGCTCTGGGAGAAGCCACTAGTAGAATAATGGTAGAACTACTAATATTATACTATTGGGGGCTGGCTAATACAGATAATAGAATATTGGGAATTATAACAATTTCCTGTTATCACTTTACCTAACCATCTTCACACACTAACCGACCCTCTACCTGCTCCTAACTTAACCTCCACCCTGCTGATATCTGAGTCGCAGTCTCCGCTGCTAAAGTGTCCCTGCACCCATATCTGACACTTTTCGCCAATATAATTCGCCAATAAATGTAATTTATCCAGTACCCAAATTATACACAGAGTCAACGTTAAAACCGCATTTAACATTGCGGTCTATCGGGTACCCATAATTTGCTTGCAAATCGCCGGCGCCCAAATTACCTGCTTCATATGCTTTATACTAAGGTACATTAATACAACTAAAGTGGGCTAAGAAACACTTATCTGCACTTCTATGTTAATTCAAAATCATGGCTGTGTATTTGCTACTATGACTGACAGAAAAGCTTATGTAAATGTAAGAGCCATTTCTGTCCCAAGAAGAAGCTGCTTGCAGTATTCTGTGGTTGGGTTACAAGTGAGGAAGGGAGCTGTGTGTAGGTGAATGCTAACCACCAATACAGAATTACATGTGTCATATATTCACTTCTGGTCTCAGTAATGCTTTCTTTTAAATGTTTCAGGCTGCAGATGGATATATCTGTCTTCCTTCTGGGTGTCTACTTTTTCTGCAGTCTTTTTGCTCCTATTACTGGTAAGAATACATAATTTATGTTGAATTTAAGACTTTGAACACGTTTACACTATACACATTGCAGTGCGTTATAATACAGATTATAATCACATAGCAATGTAATAAAATGTTTCCACAATGGATGGATTCACATATGCATAGCCTCTGCAGTGCGCCATACTCTGTAAGAATGCTACTTGAGCTGTGCCGTACCAAAAACTTGCAAATTATGCCCACTTAACAAATAAACAGCGACATGGTACCATGCACTGCGATGCATGTTTCCTGATACGCCTATTTTGTAAATCTGTTGGGATGGGCATCACAACGGATTTGGTGTGATCTTATTCTAACACTGCTACTGCCTACTGAGTGCGCTCTAGTGGCTGCCTCGCAAGCGCTTTGAGTCCGACAGGAGAAAGGCGCTATACAAATACTGCCATTATTATTATTATTATTATTATTATTATTGTTGAGTAGAGGAAGCTAAGATATTTGCTCATCCCTGACAATGTCAAACTGCCTGCCTGTTCAGTGGAAATGCAGCAGCATAAGCCTCAGTGGACATAGCAGTGAACAGTCACTGTCACGGTGAAAATGCAGTACTACTGCTAAATCCCTGGAAAAACTTATACTGCAAATGTAGTATAATAAGACCCACAATACAAAGCGATGATAAATCCTAGAAGGCAGTTTACAGCTGTATTGTGCAAATAAGTAACACTGGTATCCAGCGTCTGGCATAATATTTTGTAAAAAAAAACAACAACAACAAAACAGACCCAAAGCAATAATGATGAACATGAAAGGTACTTCCTGGCTATACTTTGCAGACAAGAGTGTGAACTACAATGGAGAGTGGACATAGACTTTAAAGAGAATCTGTATTGTTAAAATCGCACAAAAGTAAACATACCAGTGCGTTAGGGGACATCTCCTATTACCCTCTGTCACAATTTCACCGCTCCCCGCCGCATTAAAAGTGGTTAAAAACAGTTTTAAAAAGTTTGTTTATAAACAAACAAAATGGCCACCAAAACAGGAAGTAGGTTGATGTACAGTATGTCCACACATAGAAAATACATCCATACACAAGCAGGCTGTATACAGCCTTCCTTTTTAACCTCAATCATTTGCGTGTTTCTTTCTCCCTGCAGTTCTCATGCACTGAAGTTTCAGGCTGCTCTTTTTTCTCCTGCAAACAGCTTTGCCCTTGTCTGTAATTCTTCAGTATGTGAAAGCCCAGCCAGCTCAGAGGACGATTTATCCAGCTTGTAAAAGATAAGAGAGAAGCTGCTCTAATCTAAATAATACACAGGCAGTGTGCATAGAGGGGCCTGGAAGGGGGAATTCAAAGCAGAACCACAACACTGAAGAACTTGGCAGCCTTCCAGACACAGGCTGACAAGTCTGACAAGGGAAAGATACATTGATTTATTACAGAGACTGTGATAGCAGAAAGTGCTGCAGTAAGCCAGAACACATTACAATAGCTTTTGGAACTTGTAGGATGATAAAAAACAGGATGCAATTTTTGTTACGGAGTCTCTTTAATACAAAGCCCGCATGCAGCAATTTAGAATAACACAGTTCTGTAAACAGGCTTATAGAAATTTATGGGCAGTGAGTTATTCTGCATTGCAACTGAGCACTGTGAACTAGCCCTAAGAGTAGTTTATGCCTATTCTGTGCAGAGAAGCAGCACTGCTGCTCAATGTTTTGTCTTTTAAGCTGCAACTGCAAATAAAGTATAATAAGTCTCACAGCACAAAGTAATGATGATGATGAACAGCATAAGGTAGTATAAAGAATACAGAAGAGAGAAACCGAGAGCCCAATATAGTGTAGTAAGTACTGCAAAAATGGATATATGTAAAGAGTACAATATATATACTCACAAGACAGGGTTACCTCCAGGCAACCACTGTATAGGCAGGTGAGGAGATTATCCTGTCCCCACTCAGGAATAAGAAGTCACTCTCTGTAGACAGGAAAAAAGGGGTATCCCCCTCCACCAAGGGTGGATAATTATTATGTAGAAAGAACAGAGGCGCCAGCAGGATAAAATCAGGTAATAAAATGTTTAAAAATGCTTTGGAGGCAGCGGTGGACTTACCTCCTGTAAGCAGACACTATAAACTGTCAGTTCAAATCTAAATAAATTTTATTGGCATACTCCAAGGGGGTCGCAACGCGTTTCACAGGTGTAAACCTGCTTCCTCAGGCAATATAACATTGGAGCATACAACTAGGGACAAAGGCAAAAGTAGGTGTACATCAGAACCAAATCACTGTATAAAGATATAGTAAATAATATAGTAAATAAACATAGGCATACCATATTAGTGTATTGTGTAATGTAGATAGAAACATATGCATGGTGTGTATGTGGGTATGGGTGGTGGTGAAAGTGTGTGTGTGTGTGTGTGGGGGGGGGGGACAAAAGGAAAACGGGGGGGGGGGGGGACAAAAGGAAAACGGGGGGGGGGGGGGTTTGTGGGGGTATAGTGACTAATGATTATTTGTATCTGCAAACAGTATGAAAATAGTTGCAAACGTATGCATCAAACATGATGGTATGGCCAAAAAAATGTATGTGAAACAAGGGGGAGACCTGGGAGTATCTATGTGCAAACAGTATGAAAATAGTTGCAAAAGTATGCATCAAACATAATGGTATGGCCAAAAAAATATGTGAAACAAGGGGGGGGGGGGACCTGGGAGTATGTATGTGCAAACAGTATGAAAATAGTTGCAAACGTATGCATCAAACATAATGGTGTGGCCAAAAAATGTTTGTGAAACAAGGGGGGAGGGGGGGACCTGGGAGAAGAGCTTATATGGTGGTGATAGGGATGGAGGGGGGGGGAAAGCTGATCAATACAAAGTAATCTAAAATGGACCTGAGCATAAAACAGGTCTAGGTGGATAATGGTGTGAATAGTAAGATAGGCAGAGATGAATTAAACAAAAAGTGGTCAAGCACTTACCAGTAAAAGGTCCGGGTAACACCTGGCGCCTCAGTGCCAAGGTGTCCAAAAACTGTGGATTAAATAGTGTGATAGCCACGCCTCCTGTCCAATCAGGGAGTGGGGCGGTGTGGTGGTTTCCCTCCAGAATGGGGGAGTGTTGCTGATTGGATGTGACAAAAGAGGAAGTGCCTTAGTGGCCATATTGCTCCAGGGCATCTTGCCCTTTGTTTGTAAAGAGTAAAGTATGGGCTACAAATGAAGCCCAGGTCTATAATACTTTCACCATAAGGATAGATAAAGGGAAGAATTTGTTATGCAAAGGTGAAATTACATTAAATGTACAACATAGAAAAGAAAAAGAAAAAAGCACGGATGTGTGTATATGTGTGATGTGGGGTATCACAATGGTGGTATACTGACCCCTGCTGGACAAAAAAAAAAAAAAAATTAACAGGAAGATATAAGATGAGAATCCATGATATTGTTATGAGTAGTGTTGTATAGTATAAATGTATTAGAAAATGATAAAAATCTGTATAAATTACAGTATCTGATGTGAGTAAGGAAAATTAAAATACAATCAGAATGCAAGCATAGATAAAACATTGGAGTACGGAATAAATGCTGATGTGAGAAAGGAAAATTAAAATACAATCAGGATGCAAGCATAGATAAAACATTGGCGTATGGAATAAATGCTGACAAAATAATAATAATAATAAAAAGAAGAATAATAAAGATAAAACAGAACATTAACATTAAAATTAAGAGAGAAGGTATGATAAAAGAGGCGACTAGCATAAAAAGGTTATTTTGTGCGGTAGATTTGGATCAACAGATTTTCTCTAATTGTTCGTTGAGGCCCTCGGGGACAAGGGTTCTCAACATTTGTATCCAAAACATTTCTCTGGTTTTTAAACGTTCAAAAGCATCCAAGGTATTTTGGTGTACACTTTCTATAAGAGTGATGTGAAATAGACTTGGGTCGCTGTTGTGGTGGGTGCTAAAGTGTCTAGAAACGCTGTGTAGTGGGAAGTTTTTTAGTATATTACGTTTGTGTTGGCCTATTCTACTTCATGCCGGTTGGGTGGTACGGCCAACGTACTGGAGGTGGCAAGGACATGATATGACATAAATAACGTATCTAGAAGTACATGTGATGTGTTCCTTTATCTGGTATTCAATGTTAGTGGTATTGGAAGTAAACTTAGTGGTAGTATTAATGAAAGTACATGCTAAACATCTGGCATTATTACAGGGAGCACATCCTGGTGTTAATTGTTTTTGTGGATTTATGGTCTTTGATATTGGGCGTAGGTAACTAGGGGCCAAGATGTTATGTAGATTGGGCGCTCGTCTATATGTGATGGCTGGTGTAGGTGGTAGTAATGGACGAAGGTAGGGATCCTGTAGTAGTATCTCCCATCTGTTATTTAGAATGGATCAAATTTGAGGATGCTGAGCATTAAACCGTGTGATGAAACGAGGGTAGCTGTCTTTAGTGGGGCTGTTGGTCTTGGGTGATGTGGTGTGGGGCTTGTGGACCTTAGCTCTGAATTTGGCATCTTTTATTAGTTTTTTGGGGTATTTGCGGGCCAGGAATTTTTTTGTGAGTATTTCGGATTGGGTGTTGTAGTCATGTAGATCTGTGCAATTTCTATGAATTCTCTTGAATTGACTGTATGGTGTATTGGTGGTCCAGGGGTGGTAGTGGAAACTTTCGAAATGGATGTAGTTATTTGCATCAACTGGTTTAAAATACGTTTTTGTTTTTATGCAATTTGAGTCGATGAATAGTGTTATATCGAGAAATTCTATGGTATTGGTGGGACATGAACTGAAGGCCTGCTGCGTTTGAATTGAGGTAATCTATGAATAATGAGATGGTGGAGGCGTTACCTTTCCAGATAAATATTAAGTCATCTATGTAGCGTTTATAGAAAATGATGTTCTGTAAAAATGGATTATTATATTTCATTTTTGTACTTCAAAGAGACCCATAGATAGATTTGCATAGGAAGGGGCGAACGACGACCCCATAGCTGTGCTGTTGGTTTGATGGTATATTTTGTCCATGAATGTAAAAATATTATTGTTCAGAATAAATTCAGTGCATTGGATTAGAAAGGACTGTTGGCTCTTCTCTGTTCTTTTTACATAATAAGGTAGTATAAAGTTACATTTACACTGAATCTGTTGCAATCTGCGGCATGGGGCACATCTAAATGGGTTTCAAAATTAGCATCTTCCAGCAACACACAACACCATTTATTTGTAACATGAGCATAACATGAGCATAGTCCTTGTGTTACTACCAGGGCCGGTTGTAGACTTTTTGCTGCCTGAGGCAAACTTGTCAGGATGCGCCTCCCCCCCCCCCCCCCTCTCCCCACTCCAATTGGAATGATTGCACAACACCAGACAATTTGCACCACACATTATAGCTGCATAAACATCTTTAGTATAGCTAGGTAGCCAGGTATAGGTGTCCCCAGTATAGGTTAGCCAGGTACAGTTGTCCCCAGTATAGGTTGGCCAGGCACTCTCTTCTCTTCCTGTTTCTGCCTGGTGCTGTCCCCAGACTTCTGCCACTTTAGGAAGTCGCCTCACTTGGCCTGGGTATTACAATGGAACCCGAAGCACCACGGAGCCAATGCGCTGATGTGAATGGGCCCATTGTGGGTCTATTCACATGTGTTGCTGTGTGATTTTAACCTACGCCATAAGGCACTGAAACATGCATAGTGTATAGGCTACTATACAGACTAGCAGCCATGCTGCCCAGTACCTGTTCTAATGTGTTGCAATTGTAAATGTAGTAGAATAAGTGCAACAACACAAAGCAATAAACAGTTAGTAGAGTGGTTTAATACAAAATTATATAGTACTAATCTCTGGTTAAGCTTAAGCCTGGTACACATATCCAATTTTGATTGGCCAATTTTACCACTTTCATGTTGTATGAAAGTTTAACTACACAATTTGTTCAGAATATTCAAAATCTGTTGCCCATCATACTACATGGAGGTCCAGTTAACCGACGTTGCTGGACCAATGGACCTGACGTGCCGGGACCACCCCTGGAGTCACATGGAATCTTCAATAATCAGCAACCGTCAAACGTTCAAATTTCTTTATTTATAGCTCTTAGATTAAAATGACATAAATAAAAAACAGGTCTGCATAATGATCATGCAGACCTGTTTTTTATTGATGTCATTTTAATCTAAGAGCTATAAATAAAGAAATTTGAACGTTTAACGGTGCAGACCTTCTGTGATTATACTACATGGAGGTGGCTGATTAAAATTGGAAGTGTGTATGCACCGTCATCATCATAATATCCTACAAATGCTATAGAATATGCCACACTGTAGTAAGTAATTGCCACTGCACCGATGGTTGGATAGACATGGCGGTACCAACTTTGGAGTCACAAGTGTAATGTAGACCACTCCATAAGATTCGCACCGTCTAAAATTATTCTTTATTTAGGCTTCTTTAAAATATCATAACAGAGTAAAAAATACGTGGGTCTGATCCAGCACAGACCCACATATTTTTTACTCTGTTATGATATTTTAAAGAAGCCTAAATAAAGGATACTTTTAGACGGTGTGAATCTTATGGAGTGGTAGAATATACCACAAACTATTTATCCTCCTCCCACCCTCCAAAACATCCTGTTTAACTTAATTCTCAACATAGCACTTATATCAATAACTAAAACACCGGACTTGTTTGTAAATTATCGCATTTCCCATAAAATGAACAGCAACACGTGAGTGAGATGCAGATAAAGTGGATTGAGATGAAAAACTAACTATAACAAGTAACTTGTCTATATATCTTCTCTAAAGTTTAGATAGTTTACACAGCAAATCTAGCTGCAAACAGCTTCAACGGTTTATGATTATTTATTCCTGTGATTCAATGAGAGTGGCCATGTTCTGTTTGTCACATTACACACAGTCAAGGTGCAGTGCATCTCCAGCCCTCAGTCTGTGAAAACTTCACTTCCCTCTCCTCCTCCCCTCTGCCTCTAAAATCTCTGGCTAGTAACCTCCTCCTCCTCCTGCCCAGACTGAGCTCCCATAAGCCCTTGCTACTAAGGCTCAGAAGGCACTCTGGAGAAGATGTGGTTGAGGCTTGTTTAGTTAGGGAATTAGAGTATTAAAACAAAACAAAAAATGTATTTGGCTTGAGGAATGCCCTATAAACTATATGAAAGGAACACAACTATGCAATGAGTAAAAGTTTACCTTGGATCCACTTTTAACTGTACAGCCTGAATACAGAATCATTTCTACAGGAATAGCCTATACAGTTTGTGCCTGTACAAAAATCGGAATAAAACCTGCTCTTTGGCATCACTTATTGACCTGAGCTATATTTTCTATTTCAGCATTGTTTACAGTGCAAGCCATCAATACTGTCTACACAGCAGAGTATGAGGGTGATGTTGCCATGGAATGCCAGTTTCCAGTGAAGCCAGATACAGACATTGACGCTACAACTGTTATATGGAAACATAAAACAGATACTGGCAAGGATATAGAAGTTGCTACATTTTTCAATGGGAAGGAAGCAGACATTTTACAAAAAAACGGAGAGAAAGGCAGAGTGAAACTCTTATCCCAAGAACTCTCCAAAGGTCGTGCCATACTGCGCATCAATAAATTGAAGATAACTGATGCAGGCCAGTATCTGTGTATTATATCTTCCCAAGGATCAGACTATAAAACGATTCAACTAGAAGTGAAAGGTAATTGCTGTTACATAGTTTAATGTGTGTTATAATTAATATTCCACTATAGAAAGTTGAAGTAGATACCACTATATAGCCCTTTGTAATTGTGGTGCATTGTACAGAGTACTGCAATCCCTTTTACACCCAATCATATAGTGCCTGCTGCCTGTGGCATTATTAAATCCGTCATCGTTGCTACGGAGTTCTGCTATTTGTCATGTACTGCTGCTCCCCATGTGCTATTACATTGGGCACCTCCAGTGCCAAAATTACCCCTGCTGCTATTATATATAGTGCCATTACTATGGAGTTCTGTTTTTTTTATCGTGCACAGTTGTGCAACCATTGTTATTACATCGAGAGCCTCTGGCGCCCGAATTACCAATGTAGCTGATAATTTAATACCCATTTCTTTGGGCCGAATTAACTGCTTTGTGCGTAGCAGGACTAACTTATTTATAGGATTGGAGAAACAGAATAGTAAACCTTTAGATGCAAAAGAGTGCATTTACAGCTATTTCTACTGTATAATTAGTTATCTGCTTGCAGCTGTGCTTGAAAATGTTACTCCAGTTGCAGAAATGAGCATAGAGAATAGCATAGCAGTCAGTATGTCCAGGTTGAAATCCAATAGCCTAATATTATTATCTATTTAGTCCTACAACTATAATTTATACACCTCTTGTTTGGTACTCATATTTGAGTGGGTGTTATCTAAGACCAATTCCTGTATGAACACTCACTGAAATAAAGCAGAATGATCTCA
Organism: Hyperolius riggenbachi; assembly: GCF_040937935.1. NCBI lineage: Eukaryota > Metazoa > Chordata > Amphibia > Anura > Hyperoliidae > Hyperolius > Hyperolius riggenbachi. Next base: position 406,671,545 of record NC_090646.1, on the reverse strand, counting down.
CTCTAGATTAGAGAATTCACGGGCGTAACAATAGGGGATGCAGCCCATGCTCTCGCAGGGGGGCCCGGGCCCCCTCCTCGGGCCTGCTCAGGGCCGTTTTTGGGGGCTGAAGGGGTCGCAGCATGAGGGGAGCATTTGGTGGCACGTCGGTGGGGAGGGGGGACAGCCCCCCCCCTCCCTCACCTCGGGCTCTTCCTTCTGCGCTACCCTCCAGCATTGAATAAAGTGTATGCAGGTGGCAGGGCAGCGGTAGATACATACCTTCCGTGCACTCCAGCGCAGATGTTTCTCCCTCTAGTGTCTGACGCGACTTCCTGTTTATACAGGAAGTCACGTCAGAAGCTAGAGAGAGGAACATCCGTGGAAAGCACCGAAGGTATGTATCTGCCGCTGCCCCGCCGCCTGCAGTCCCTGTTAGAGATGGTCAAGGAGATGCTACATATGTTGAGTGGTGCAAAGTTTGTTAACCGTATGTAAATGTATGCAGCTTGGAACTGAACCAGCCAAAATCATCAGCTAAACTTATAATAGTCCAACTCCACACTACATATATCTAAATAAAATTAGCAAACAATCAAAATGATTAGCATTATATTGAAAATCTCTTCTCTAGATTCACCTCCGGGTGTTTATTTTACCAATGGAAAAAGTACCAAAAAGTTGGTGAAAAAGTAGTCAAAATTATTCTGAACATTTTCTTGCTTGCTGATGACGTAAAAGGCATTTTATTGATAAGATGTGAGATATCACCTAGAAGAAAACTTAGGAGAAAAAGTGAGTTGAATCGGGTCAAATATCATCTCATCTTTGATTTTTTTTTATACCTCCAATACGCTGTATTCAGGCCTGGATTTACCTCACAGGAGCCTATAGACACTGATGCCCTGGCAACTTAGACTCCGCCTTCTGTGAACCAACAATCCCCCTCCTGAACCGCTATTGTGCTGGCTGTCCCAGCTGTCACTTCTCCCTTAGCCATCATAGTTAGCTACAGGTGCCCCTTAGTATTAGGTAGCCAGAATTATCCTCAATATTGAGTAGCTAAAGGAGTCCCCAAATATTAGGTAGCTAGAGGAACCTCAGTATTAAGTAGCTAGAGGTGCCCCTGACTGAAGGGAGATCTCGTCAGTGGAATGCCGAGAGCAGGGTGAGTAGCATCTCATTTACGCTCTCATCAGAACTCTGCATAGGGAAGGAGGAAGGGAGGCACTCAGGGAGGGGAGTGCGCTGCCTTTTTATCCTCAGGCGCCTGTAGGCACTTGCCTAAAGTGCCTTATGGTAAATGTGTCCCTGGCTGTATTTAATTACTCTGAAAAAAGTGGAACAAGCTGCAAAAACTTTTTTTGAAAAGGTTTGACTGGTTCAGTGGCGTAACTAGAACTCACTGGGCCCCCCTGCAAAACTTTGGATGGGGCCCCCTCTTGACCCTGCTGAACACTGAATAGGGACTGTTTACAAATCTTTGTCTGCAAAATTTTGTATAATTCCTTATCAGTGGCTGAGCAGATGCAGCCATTAGAAAAATTGTGCAGAGAGCAGACATTTTTTTCTCTCCATGCCCTTAGTCATCAGTGTCTAAGTAAGGACAGGGAAAAGAAAATTCTCCCCCCATGGGGCCCCCTTCATCTTCTGGGCCGCCCTGCAACTGCATCCCTTGCAGGGTCTATTGTTACGCCCCTGGACTGGTTGATGTTTAAAGTGCCTTCACACGTGCTTATTTGCAACTTACCATCCTACTGTATTTGCATGACTTCACTGCATCATTCCAACACAAATGTGCAACATCTTCTGTTCTCCTTACAGCTCCTTACAAGGAAATACATAGAAAAGTCAGAGACGTGGTCACCTCCTCAGGACAGAGGGTAAAGGAGATCTCCTGCCAATCTGTGGGATATCCAGAGGCTGAGGTTACATGGCTGAATGACAGTGGGAGCCCTATAACAGTCTATAACACAACTTCTGAATTCACTGCTGATAAACTGTACAGTGTCACCAGTGTGATCAGAGTCTCCTCTGCAGCTAACAGGAATTTCACCTGCACATTTTGGAATGAAGCATATAATAATAAAACATCTCTTACTTTTACTATATCAGGTACCCAGACATTTTCCATGGTTTTGTGTACTTTATTTGCTATGATGTTCAGGAAATGTTCTGCCAATGTGGTGTTTGAGAAATGTACACAATTCAGATTTCCCCTAATTTCATCAAGTATGCTCTTTCCAAGCAATGTAAAATGTGTTCCGCATGCATAATTTTGATAATACTGGTTTCCTGTGGAAGGAAGTGATAAGGTCTGCTTTACTAGTTCAGCCGTATCTGTCAGCAGAAGTCAAATTGCAGGTTTAGAATGGACTGAAAAAAGCCTGCAATAAGCTGGCACCACAACTATAAAAACTGCAGGTTAGATGTCCATAGAGTCACATCTTAAAGGGACACTTAAGTCAAACAAAAAAAATGAGTTTTACTCACCTGGGGCTTCCAATAGCCCCCGTCCGGTGCCCTCGCCGTCTCCCTCCGATACTCCTGGCCCCGCCGGCAGCCACTTCCTGTTTCGGTGACAGGAGCTGACAGGCTGGGGACGCGAGGGATTCTTCGCGTTCCTAGCCACAATAGCGTCATCTATGCTGCTATAGCATATATCATATACCATATAGCAGCATAGAGGGTGCTAATGTGTCTGGGAACGCGAAGAATCACTCGCGTCCCCAGCCTGTCAGCTCCTGTCACCAAAACAGGAAGTGGCTGACGGTGGGGCCAGGAGGATCGGAGGGAGACTGCGAGGGCACCGGACAGCTGCAGGGAGCTATTGGAAGCCCTAGGTGAGTAAAACTAATTTTTTTTGTTTGACTTAATGTCCCTTTAAAGGATACCCGAGATGACATGTGATATGATGAGATAGACATGTGTATGTACAGTGCCAAGCACACAAATAACTTGGCCAGGAGTGACTATTAGGTAGGTCGCAATCTACCGGTAGATCGTGAAGGTCTTTATGGTATTCCGACCCCACTACACTTTCCAATCTGTATATACAAGTGTGCTCCTAAAATTAAACATGGGTAGATCATTTTGACTTGCTAATTCTTTAAAGTAGCTCACAGGCCAAAAAGTGCGGGAACATCTGAACTAGGCTGTCTTACTTTTTTCTTTCTCTGCCTGAAAAAGGTTAACTTCAAGTATGCAAGTGACAGTTTCTGCCCGGGTCGGGACCGGGGCGGGCTGGGTAAGACTATAGCACAACCCTCACTGATAACTAATTACAGTCACAAAACACTTTCCTGTCAGTAAATGGCTTCTGAGAGCAGGAAAGAGATAAAAAGGGTCAATAATTCATAGATTTGAGCTCTGGCATACTTCAATGAAGGTGTCATTCAGCAGAGACAATGAAACAGTACAAATGTAAAAACTAGATTTAAATATAAAATAAAACTGTGGGATAACTAAAAAAAAGGTCATTTTTATGAGAATGAGGATAGATACAATTGTTTTTCTCATCATTTTTTTTTCACCTCGGATGTACTTTAACCACTTGCCGACCGCCCCCAGCCGATGGGCGGCGGCAAAGACTGGGCCTAAACGACCGCAATACGCCCATCGGCGGAGGCGGTGGCAGGCGTGGTTATGCGGCGATCGCGTCATTCGTGACGCGATCAGCTGCCGGCAACTGGCTCCGCCCCCTCGCGCTGTAACCCGCCGGCCGTTCGGAAGCGCCGGCACCCGGATCGCCGTATGTACATAGTATTATAGGCTTTGTAATGTATACAAAGCCTATTATACTGGCTGCCTCCTGCCCTGGTGGTCCCAGTGTCCGAGGGACCACCAGGGCAGGCTGCAGCCACCCTAGTCTGCACCAAGCACACTGATCCTGCCCCCCCTTCCCTCTGATCGCCCATAGCACCCCTCAGACCCCCCCTGCCCACCCCCCAGACCCCTGTTTGCACCCAATCACCTCCCTAATCACCCATCAATCACTCCCTGTCACTATCTATAAACGCTATTTTTTTTTAACCCTAAACTGCCCCCTGCTCCCTCCTGATCACCCCCCCCCCCCCACCCCTCAGATTGAGAAATTTGGTTTCCCGACTACTCACGGTTTTGGGCCCGTAAAATGCCAGGGCAGTATAGGAACCCCACAAGTGAGCCCATTTTAGAAAAAAGACACGCCAAGGTATTCTGTTAGGTGTATGACGAGTTCATAGAAGATTTTATTTTTTGTCAACAGTTAGCGGAAATTGATTTTTATTGTTTTTTTCACAAAGTGTCATTTTTCACTAACTTGTGACAAAAAATAAAATCTTCTATGAACTCACCATTCACCTAACGGAATACCTTGGGGTGTCTTCTTTCTAAAATGGGTTCACTTGTGGGGTTCCTATACTGCCCTGGCATTTTAGGGGCCCTAAACCGTGAGGAGTAGTCTAGAAAACAAATGCCTCAAAATGATCTGTGAATAGGACGTTGGGCCCCTTAGCGCACCTAGGCTGCAAAAAAGTGTCACACATGTGGTATCGCCGTACTCAGAAGTAGTATAATGTGTTTTGTGGTGTATTTTTACACATACCCATGCTGGGTGGGAGAAATCTCTCTGTAAATGGACAATTGTGTTTAAAAAAAAATCAAAAATGTGTCATTTACAGAGATATTTCTCCCACCAGCATGGTTATATGTAAAAATACACCCCAAAACACATTATACTACTTCTCCTGAGTACGGCGATACCACATGTGTGACACTTTTTTGCACCCTAACTGCGCTAAGGGGCCCAAAGTCCAATGAGTACCTTTAGGATTTCAAGGGTCATTTTGCGGCATTTGGTTTCCAGACTACTCCTCACGGTTTAGGGCCCCTAAAATGCCAGGGCAGTATGGGAACCCCACAAGTGACCCCATTTTAGAAAGAAGACACCCCAAGGTATTCTGTTAGGAGTATGGTGAGTTCATAGAAGATTTTATTTTTTGTCACAAGTTAGCGGAAATTGATTTGTATTGGTTTTTTTTTCACAAAGTGTCATTTTCCGCTAACTTGTGACAAAAAAAAAAAAAGTATAGCTCTACTTTTACACCATGAATGCCAAACAATCTTACAGTATGTCTATTTTTTCTGTTCCAGAAACGGAAAGAAATCAAGAATCATCTCAATGGATATATGCAGTTACCGTTTTTGTTATTTTAATTATATTAGCTCCTGTTACATTCTTAATAAATGGTAAGATAATCAAACTAATGTTATCAGCTGTTATTTTCCTAATATTTTCTTATTAACTTCAGAATTTTGTTTATTAAAATCTTCATGATGGGAAATTAGCAAGAAAGTAAAACAAATGAAAATGTTACCTTTTACTTTTTAGACTAAAAGCCATAGTTTCTTTGTTCTTAGTGGGTTATTACTAGAGGTCAAGAGAAAGTTTGGGTGTTTCACTCTGAAGAAAATGGGGTTACGTAGTTCAGATCACAATAAACTATATACCAATTATCAATGAATCGAGATGCATGAACTGGAAAACATTTAAAAGGTTCAGAAGCCTGCTGATCATAAACTAGTTTTGGCTCACAAGAACACATCATTCACAAGTAACAACAAATAACAAACTTCTGCTGTCACAGTTAAATGTGTAATTTAGTCATGTGTGTTGTGGTTCTTTCTGACTCAGCTGTAACATTTGACTGCTGCACAAGAGAAGAGGGAAGAGGTATTAATCAATTGGAAAGACCTTTCAACACATTGGAACATTCTTGTGACAAATAATGAGAACTTCTGCTAACGTATGCACCTAATGATTCGCAATGCCATCCATATGCTACTAATAATGTTAATCTGTTGTTATAATTGCAGTTGTTTAGTACCAGTAACAACAACTTTAATCATCATACAGTAGTAATTGCAAGAATCTGTGCAAAAGCACAAAGAACTAAATGTTTTGTAATAATGGTACAATTTTTTTGATACCATTAGGTCGCTGCAAAAGGCGCTATAAAGAAAATATGAACTTTTACAATTCTAAACAACCAAGAAAGAGTCTACATGGTGACAACTGTGCAACTACCAGCACATATCATGATGATAAATCTGAACATGAAGTCTTGGGTAAGAAATGGTTAACATACATATATTTGGCATGAAGCTGCTTGCTGGCTGCTGAAGAGTGAAGGTGATGTTTTAGAGAACTAATGGTTTAACAGAAACGTGTGTAGGACACACACACTACAGTATTCTTAGTTGTTATCAATGTACTGTACAATTTCTTTACTTTGCTGCTTTATTGTCAACAATATTCTTCATATTACATACACGTATTATTGTTTAATTCATTTAACAAACTAGGATTGAATTAAACAAATTTCAAGTTTTCCTCTTCTACATCATCTCCATAATAATACTAGTTATAATCTTCCCCATGAAAAATATATACAGCATAATTGAGAGTAACCCAACCGTGCAGTAAAACAATGTGCGAGGCCAGCCCTCAGAAGTTGATCAGAAACCTATAAGTGTAGGTAGTGGTCACAAGGCTCCATCAGATAAAACATCCACAACAAACTAATACTGGCATTCACAACTTCAGCAACAGTCAGGAGTTTTTTATTTTAAAAAAATTTATAGGTGGCTGTATGGTTTATTGGTTAGTAATCTGCAATATGCATTCATATGCAAATCATAGTAGAGTGAGCACCACAATATGAGGATCATTATGTATGGGCACAGATGGCACAAGAAGGCAGTGGGATCAAGCTGCCAGTGTGCGCAGGGTGGGCAAGGAAACTGTGGTCAGCTACATCTGAGCAACTCTCTTACAGGTAATTGTGATGCAGCTCCTGTTCCAACTCCAGCCTATATGACTTGTTATGTGTGTGCTGGCATGGTTTTAATTAATTTATACTGTATGTAGTACTATGTACAATGCTTAGATCTATGGTCATATCATTTTCAACGTAGTGTTATCATTTGCTATTGTCTGTTGGGATGTTGGCTTTTGATCTACTGTTGCTGTATAGTGGTGTTAGATATGGTGTTGTATTTTAATATATCGATGCTTTATAGTATTAGTCATTGTGGTGCAGGATTTTTCTTATACTTCACATGTGAAAGTACCTTTCTGTTGGCTATTATTATGTTGGTGATGCAGTATTGCTGCATATTCCTGGCTGCTGAGATTAATAATGTTTTGATATTAAATATTACTCAGTGTTGGGTGTAGTCATGTAGGGTTTTTATTGTTTGCATTAATAATTAATGTACAGTATATTTTGTTTCTACATGAGCTATGGTACTATATTGGGGTTTCTGTTCATCTTTCCACTTATGAATATAGCATACTATACTGTCATTATGGAGCGTCACATAGGACAAAGACTTCAGTTTGTACGCAGACGTTGTGCATAGTGAGCACATCATTCCTGTGGGTGAGGTTTGTGTGTAGGGCTGAGCCAATGTGATCTCATATTCAGTGGATTCCACTTAATGCCAGATATCATAGCACACCCCTGTCTTGGTCTTGTGCAGTATATATCTTGATGGCACAGATCTAATTGGCCAGTAACTCACACTCCCTGTTTGCATTACAAGATAAATAACAGCGTGTATTGAAGGATACTGGGATCACTTGTGGCTGCTTATTATCAGGGGCCTAATGATACTATTTAACTGCTATATCAATGAATAACTATATAAAAAAACTGATTTTTATTAGTGTCAGTTTAAAGTTACAGGAGAAACTCAAACAATTAGAATGTTGTGTAAAAGTCCATTTATTTTAGTAATTCAACTTAAAAGGTGAAACTAATACATGAAATAGTAACCTTTGCAGGAGTTTTGGATTAATTAGCTGATTGGAGTCTGACACTTTGAGCCTAGAATATTGAACATTTATACAATATTCTAATGGTCTGAGATTTTGATTTTGGGGTTCTCATAAGCTGTATGCCGTAATCATCAAAATTACAACAAATAAAGGCTTGAAATATCCCGCTTTGCCTGTGATTAGCCTGTTTCATATATTAGTTTCACCTTTTTTTTCATGTTTCACCTGTATTATTTTGAAGTTTTCTTTGATTTATTTACTCAGTTTCAGTGCAAAATGCTAACTCATCCTTATCCTGTTACAGTGATTGATACTGTTTTATGATCCTATTCATATTTCTTAAAGGGACCCTGAACAGTAAGGGCCTCCAGCCCTCCATAGCCCATGAGGGCCCTCAGCATCCTCTTTGCTCTTTCTTGGTCCCACTGGTGGCTCTGTTAATGCGGCAATGTTGGCTGAAGTTGCACATGCACGCGCGGCGCGTACCCATCGCGTCATCACACCAGTTGTGTCCTGCACATGCGCACTTCAGTCTTTAGAGAACCGCGCATGCACAGGACTCTTACGGCAACCAGCGTGATGGTGCAACGAGTGCGCATCAGGGGTGTGCACGAGCAACTTGAGCCAAAGTCCCCCGATTACTGTATTACTGGAAGAGGATGCCGGGGACCTCGCGGGCTACTGAAGGCTGGAGGAAGCTCCAGGTGACTCCAGATTTCAGGGGTTTTTTACTACTCAGGGTCCCTTTTTAATTGCAACAAAAGCATCTACAGAGAGCAGACAATTCCATTCAACTATATACAAAACTTTCCTTTGTTTAATCTGCATGCAATTGCTATTTCAGCCTTTAAACAGGTCTCTGACACTAAACATTTCTTTTACAGATGTATTTAATACATAATTCATAAGATTCCAGAAGAGCAATGAACATTTCCTTGGAGCGGAGAATGTGGAGAAAAGTTATTACTTGCACTTCAGCACTTTATTATAAAATAATGTTTACCGTACTTAAAGTATTTTTTTTCTGGCAGGTCCAGAGATTCTATACAACTTCTTCGTTGTCAGTGAGTGGTAATAAGTTCTGATCTAGAGAAATGCCATGACATTTTATATTTTGCGTAATGGTGCTGCACCCCGAGCGAAAATGGATTTTGGTTCCCCCCCCCCCCACCCCCCATCCTCTTTGCTTGAACACACACAGGCCCATATATAGCACCAACAATTTGTTTGTTCATTGTTCGTTATAGCTGTGGTGCGTCCCTCCCCAAAAAATGCCCTTAGACTCAGTATAGGTAGGTAGGTAGCTAGGTATAGGTTCCCTCAGTATAGGATCTCATGTGTAGGTACCCTCAGTGTAGGTAGCCAAACATAGGTAGTATAGCTGCCACAGTAAAGGTTGCTAGTATAGTAGCCCCCAGTATAGGTAGTATAGTTACCCCAGTATAGATAGCTAGTATAGTTGCCCCTAGTGTAAGTAGCATAGTTGTCCCCATATAGGTAGCATAGTTGCCCCCCAGTGTAGGTAGTATAGTTGCCCCATATAGGTAGCATAGCTGCCCCCAGTGTAGGTAGTATAGTTGCCCCCAGTGTAGAAGCATAGTTGTCCCCAGTGTAGGTAGTATGCCCCCAATGTAGTAGCATAGCTGCCCCCAGTGTAGGTAGTATGCCCCCAGTGTAGGTAGTATGCCCCCCCCCCATGTAGTAGCATAGCTGCCCCCAGTGTAGGTAGTATGCTCCCAGTTTAGTAGCATAGCTGCTTCCAGTGTAGTAGCATAGCTGCCTCCAGTGTAGGTGGTGTGCCACCAGTGTAGGTGGTATGCCTCCAGTGTAGGTGGTATGCCCCCAGTGTAGGTGGTATGCCCCCAGTGTAGGTGGTATGCCCCCAGTGTAGGCGGTATTCCCCCAGTCAATCCCTCCCCCCTTCTGCAGCAGTGGGCCAGGCAGAGACTGACTCACCTGACTTCCACGCTCCAGCGCCGACGTCACTCTTCTCTCCCCGCCTCTGCTCCATCTGTAGTTAGAGAAGGGCTACAAGAAAATGGCAGCTGATTGTCCGCATTTTTGGACATCGGCAACCATGTTCTTGTAGTCCTGCTCTAATTACAGCCAGAGAGGATGCAGGGAGAGACAGCGGGGTGGCAAGGGGTGACAGGGCGCATGCGCCCTTGAGAGCTGGCGCCCTGAGCGACTGCTACGGTCGCTCATATCAAAGGCCGGCCCTGTGTGTATGTGCTGGGTACTCATGTTGCTGTGGATCATATAGGATATCCCTGTAAAGGATTATCATTGGTCAGACCAATGGATCATTGCAAAGTGGCAGCACATTCGAAAGATACTTTAGGCCTTCTCTCTGCTTATCTTATCCATCCAGGGAACACTGGCAAAAGCATTTTTGAATCTGCTGATTTTCTATTGCTTTTCTATTTTTATTCTAGTCCTTTGAACTAAGTATAATTTTTACTGGCTTGTTCAATGAACCAACAGAAAATAATGGTGAGATATTCAACAATTAGGGCTGAGCCACACTGCTGAGTGCTTTGCAATCTGTCCGTGCTGCATTTGCATTTTTATAAATGCACTCCCGTTGACTAAAATTGCTGTAAAATCGCAGTGATTTAGAAAAATTGGGATCGCCAGGATTTTTCAAAGTCACTGTGATTTTGTCGCAATTTTAACACGGTTTTAATGCAAGTCAATGGGAGTGCTTTTTTTAAAAATGCAAATGCAGCATGGACAGATCGCAAAGCACTCCGCAGCTTTCAGCTTAAAGGTTAATAAAATATGTAAAAATTGTTAATGCACACCTGACCTTTTAAACAATGCAAACTGCCTAACTGTCCAGCTGATCCTCTGCTCTAATACTCTTTGCCATAGACCCCGAACAAGTGTGAAGATCTGTTGTTCCCAACTGAAGTCTGATTCGATTTGCTACATGTTTTTTTTTTTCAGGTGTGTGACTCGGACACTACTGCAGCCAAAGAGATTAGCAGGACAATCAGGCAACTAATATTGTTTAAAAGGAAATAAATATGGCAGCCTCCATATTCCTCTCCATTCAGATGTGCTTTAAAAAGCAAGAAGAAAAAAAACGATCTTGCAATGGTAAAACAATCCAATATAACTGAAGGGTTGTGCTGAAGAAAAAAAAAACAGAAAAAGCAATATAAATCCCCCATCGATACACTTAGAAACAGCATCCTAATGCTCTGGTCGTTTATTTGATTGCACTGTATCCATTAATTTGACAATTGAAATAGCAGTTAAACTGTGTGCAATGGTGGTTGGTATAACTACAGAACCATGGGCCCCAATGCAAGCTTTACACTAGGCCCCCAAGCAGTGAATCACATGAAACAGACCACCAAAGCTTGCTAGACTGTAAGCAGAGCAAAAATAAATGGTTTGTTAACGACTATGCCATATCAAAGCACATCTGGAGGTGATTTTTAGAACTACAGCACCAATACAAAAGCTAATGCAGGGACTGGAGCTTTTGTTGTTTATGTAAGTGTGAACGGAGCGTTATTCTAAAAAAATACTAAAATAAAAATACAATTTTGATAAAATAAGAATACACACTATGCAGAAAGGTCTTAAAGTATACTGTATTATATTTTTTTTACTAAATGACTGTATTTTTTATTGTAAATACTAGAGATCACCATACAAACTACACAATGAATGCACTGATTTTAATAAAACAAGTTTTAAAGTAATTGTGGCTGTGATGATGTTGTTTCTTTCTTCCTGTTTTTGTATATTTTTACACTGCTGGTAGGAGTAATCTTGCTGACGGGCAAAAGAGTTTCCATTTTAATGGGGCTTGTGGCAGGATCCACCTATTAAACCCAATCTTGGGGGAGTTGTGTACTGATCAAGGATCAGTAAAAATGTTAATCTCAGCAATATTTCTTCTCAGAACAAACTTACCTCTCTGTAGGATCAACTCTGTAGGTATTGTGGAGCTGGGTGCTGCCGCTAGTAAAAAAAAAAAAAGGTAATTTGCATTACCAATATTTTACTATGCACTTACCCAGCACCCATTCTCACTTGAAGCCTCCCCTACTGCCTATAGCTACCTCCCCCCACCCTTCAAGTGCCTAACATTAACCTCCCCCTATAATGTGGAAGCGACTGCTATTGTAGAAGATTTTCTACAAAATAGACAATAATTTCCTCTGTTCCTTTCCTAGCTAGTATCTGATGGGCTATTTCTGTTGGGTGCCCAACTCATACTTCCTATAGGCAACTTTTAGATGCTTGCCGTCCCTGATCCCCAAATAATTTGCCTCTGAGTCAAATAGTAGCTCTTGCAGGCACTTTAAAGAGAATCTGTATTGTTAAAATCACACAAAAGTAAACATACCAGTGCGTTAGGGGACATCTCCTATTACCCTCTGTCACAATTTCGCCGCTCCCCGCCGCATTAAAAGTGGTTAAAAACAGTTGTAAAAAGTTTGTTTATAAACAAACAAAATGGCCACCAAAACAGGAAGTAGGTTGATGTACAGTATGTCCACACATAGAAAATACATCCATACACAAGCAGGCTGTATACACCCTTCCTTTTGAATCTCAAGAGATCACTTGTGTGTTTCTTTCCCCCTGCATCTCTCATGCACTGAAGTTTCAGGCTGCTCTTTTCTTCCTGCAAACAGCTTTGCCCTTGTCTGTAATTGCTCACTATGTGAAAGCCCAGCCAGCTCAGAGGACGATTTATCCAGCTTGTAAAAGATAAGAGAGAAGAGAGAAGCTGCTCTAATCTAAATAACACACAGGCAGTGTGCATAGAGGGGCCTGGAAGGGGGAGTTCATAGCAGAACCACAACACTGAAGAACTTGGCAGCCTTCCAGACACAGGCCTGACAAGTCTGACAAGAGAGAGATAAGTTGATTTATTACAGAGACTGTGATAGTAGAACGTGCTGCAGTAAGCCAGAACACATTAGAATAGCTTTTGGAACTTGTAGGATGATAAAAAACAGGATGCAATTTTTGTTACAGAGTCTCTTTAAAGGCTACTTGTTAACCACAGTTATAGATAAGTGCCATAAATGAAGCCTAGTGGCTCTTTATTAAATCAAGTTTACCTCTGTATGGGCTCCAGTAGTACTAGGAAATATCATCTACGCACATTTTCCATGACCTCTAGCAGGGCAACATACATTTATGATTAGTTCAGTTGTCTAACAAATGCAGAACCAAATACAGAGTTTATTGATACCAAACACTATCACTTGTAGAGGCTAGAAAGCCACATTAAAGAATTATGAAGAATCCATATATCTCACATTTTTGCATGGTATAAATGAACTTTTAATTTTATGCAGCACTTTACTTTGTTAGTCTGGTGTCTGCTTTAGGTACACCCTAACACGTTTGTGGGATTTTAACCACTTCAGGACCACAGTGTTAAACCCCCCTAAAGACCAGGCCATTGTTCTGTTAATAGGCCACTGCAGCTTTAATGCCAAGCTGCAGGGCCGCACAACACAGCACACACGTGATTCTCCCTCCCCCTCCCCCCTTTTCTCCCCACCAACACAGTTCTCCTGATGCTGTGCAAAGCATGATGGGATTTTTGATTTTGTTGTTCTTGTTGCCTAGCGCGTGCAGTTGGGAGGGGTGATAAGGACACAGGACAGTTGGAACTGTCTCATGCTCCCTGTCATCTCCTTTCAACCAAAAGATGGCTGCCCCCATGAAATCACAAAAATGTGCCTGTTCTTTTAAAACAGGGTGGGTAAGAGATTATATTACCTATCTATTTTAACCACTTCAGGACCACAGTGTTAAACCCCCCTAAAGACCAGGATATTTTTCTGTTAATAGGCCACTGCAGCTTTAATGCCAAGCTGCAGGGCCGCACAACACAGCACACAAGTGATTCCCCCCCCCCCCTTTCTCCCCACCAAAAGAGCTCTCTGTTGGTGGGGTCTGCTCGCATGCCCCCCCCCCCCCCTGTTTATTTTTTTAATAAATATTTATGTTTGTTTGTTTTTTTCATTAAATTTCCGTATTTATTATTTTTTTTCTTTTTCCCTCCCTCCCAGCAGCAAGCCGATCCTGGCGATCAGCTCTCATAGGCTTCAGCCTATGAGAGCCGATCGCTCTCTTGTGCCCCAGGGGGACAGCCGTCTCACACGGCTGTCACCAGTATAGCGCTGCTGCTAATCGCAGCGATGTACTAACTGAAAAAACGGTTTCGCCGTCTAACAGGAGGCTGAAGGCGGGGCGAGATGCGCAAGCAGCCTGCGCGCGATCTCCTGCAGTAGCCGGTCCCATGACTTGACGCCAATTGGCGTGGGGCGGTCTGAAGGTAGTTAATTAAGAAGCAAAACAGAACACAGAGTAGGGACACCAAGAGCCAAATATAGTGTAGTATGTACTGGTAGTTTAACCTTTTCGGGACCGGCCGCCTACCCCCCCTTAAGGACCAGGCATTTTGCGCGGAAGGGGGGTGCGCACGTTTGGGGGGGGTCAGGCGACCGCATCCCATGTGTGGCTGGCTAGGTTGGTGTCCCCCCATGGTGGCCTGTGCCTCCCCCTTCTGCCAGCAGCCTTCACTCACCTTCCAGGCTCCAGCGATGAGCCGCACGGGACCCTCTTCTCCGGCCGGCATCTCCGTTCTGTCTGACGATCAGTTCCGGGTCGCGGCTTGATGACGTCATCAAGCCAGGACCCGGCGCTGACATCAGACGGAGCGGAGATGCCGGCCGGAGCGGAGGGGGGTGCCGATCATCGCGCGAACGGCAGGGCGGTAAGTGGATCCTCTTCTTTCCCCCCCCTGGCGCCGCAGCTGTCAAACTGATCAATACGATCGGACGGCGATCGTAGTGATCACGTGATCAGCAGCCATATGCGATGGCTGCTGATCACTCGGGGGAGATGTCGGCTGTCATATGACAGCTTAATCTCCCCCTCCGGGTGCGCACGATCGCGTCGGGAGCGGAAATTGCGGGAAACACCCTCCACCAGGGGTGGACTTGATATAGCGTAGTATGGATAAAGAGGCGCCAAAAGGATAAAAGTATCTAAAAAGTTTAAAACATGAGGAGGCAGTGGTGGACTTATCTCCTCCAAGCAGACACAAAAATTGCCAATGTTTTTGTCAAATACAAGTTTATTTACATACTCCGGGGGACAACACAACCCTGGAAAATGTTCTGCGGACACCCATGCCTGTAGCACTCCTGGCTGACTGATAGGGGGAAGCACTGTTAGATTTGCAAACCTGAGGATTTAAAAAAAAAAAAAAAAAGCTATCTGACACCAATGACAAAGCACTACAACCAGCTACAAATAACTTAATGTGAGCTAAAGTGTCAGAATCACAACTAGCGGTTACTGGTGACAGTGCATGCTTTTGTTAAAATGTGACCAAAAAGGGTAAAGAGAAGGCCTCTGAATTTTTTTTCTGTAGCACACACAAGATATGAGCAGATACGCTGACAAAAAAATGCAACATGCAGTACCTAATAATGGAAGGAAGAGCTATCCCAGTGCTTGGCTACTTAAAGTTGCCCTGAAACAATAAACAATAAAAAGTTTGATATTAATCTTGGTGGATGGAAGCCTCTGGATAGCTCAGAGGGTTCCCATACCTTTTTACACCCCACCGTTCCAAGGGTCCCCAAGTGTCTTTTGGCCACACTCCCAGTCGTGGATGAGTATATCCCGACTGTGCATACATGAGTAAGGTCTGCACAGTGGGATGAAACGCTCATGTACAGAAGAAAAACGCCATGCACAAGGGGCTTCATTCTTTATGGGCATGTGCAGACCATACTCGGGCATGCCCAGTATGGATGCGCTCATCCATATCCCAGAGAGCAGCCAGAAGATACTGCTTCAGCTGGACTATCCAGAGGCTTCCTCTAACAAGCTAAATAACTTTTTGTTTTTATATCACTTTGAAGATAATTTAAACATCAATTATTCATGTATGCATAATCCTGTTGGCCAGAGTAAGTGAACTAGCTTATGAGCATCTGGGTATCACCTCTACCTCATTAGAACTGAAGAAATTGCTCTGAAAGACTCATGAAGCAGCATATTCAGCCTAAAAAGGTGTCCAGTTCAAGCTACTTTATTTATTTGCATATACTGTCAAAAGGACACCTGAGAACCTTCACTTAAAATAAGAGAGGAAGTGTAAAGGTGCCCATACACTCATCAGATTGGCAGCAGATAGATAAGAAATGCATCTGATGATCTATCTGATGCGTTTTTAGAACATTTTTTATTAGGATAGAATTCCAATAGATTTCAGTTTGAAATCTATTGAAATTCGATCTGATGGCATTTTTTTGCCATCAGATTTCCATTAAGGCCAATGCAAACTGATAAGCAATCTCATCAGATCGACCTAAATTTTCCACCCAGCCAGTTCGATGGAAATCCATCGAAATCGATCGAAATCGGCCATCGATCGGTCGAATGGCCAACCGATTTGTAAACGATCAATCGATCGATCGATCGGGATCGATCGATCGGCCAGAAAATCGGCTGAGTGTATGGGCCCCTTTAGTGAATAATGCTAGAAAAACCCTATTAGATAAGGTGACTGAATG
Organism: Hyperolius riggenbachi; assembly: GCF_040937935.1. Classification (NCBI taxonomy): domain Eukaryota; kingdom Metazoa; phylum Chordata; class Amphibia; order Anura; family Hyperoliidae; genus Hyperolius; species Hyperolius riggenbachi. Next base: position 406,655,171 of record NC_090646.1, on the reverse strand, counting down.
ATGGCTTTAGTAGACTGACCTTGTCATGCAGCAACAAAAGCCTGAGAATTTCCTTTGTCATGTGCTGAGAACAGAAACAAAGCTTTAGTTTCAATTACAGCGTTACCACAAATTTTGAATAAAACAGATGACTCTTATGTCATACTAAAAGCACATGACTACAGGATATTTTGTTTATGCATGCTTGAATACTCACTTAAAATGGAACTAAACTCAGAACTTTTTCTCTGCTCTAAAAAATTAGCCACAGCATGATAACCTTTATGGAAAAAGTGCCATAAAAATGTATAGAAATACTAAAAAACCATTGAAGTTTTACTTGGTTTCACTTTTGCAAAAGGCACTTAAAGAGTTAAAACTCTGTGTTTATTATATGGACAGCGGACTATATGGAATCTGCCACCAAAGGAGGCTTAGGAGGGGGTTGGGAGCCTGAATGCTCCTCAAGACGAGCCTTATGAAGTCCCCTACTGCTAACGGGGTTGATGGCCCTGGAACTGGGAAGGCTCTATAGGACTCAGAGCCTTCCCTTTCCAGAGGTAAGTATCTGTTTATTTTACTTCACTTCAGGATTGTTTTAAAGCAAACATATAGCTTTAAAGGACAACTGAATTAAGAGGTATAAGGAGGATGCTATATTTATTTCCTTTAAACAATACCAGTTGCCTGGCACCCCTGCTGATCTATTTGGCTGTAGTAGTGTCTGAATAACACCAAAAACAAGTATGCAGCTAATCTTGTCAGATCTGACAATGTCAGAAACATCTGATCTGCTGCATGCTTGCTCAGGGTCTATGGTTGAAAGTAATAGAGGCAGAGGATCAGCAGGTATGCCAGGCAACTGGTATTTGCTTAAAAGCAAATAAATATGGCAGCTTTCATATCACTCTCACTTCAGTTGTCTTTTAAAAAAAGAGATACTTACCTAAGTAGAGGGAAACCTCTGGGTGTTCCAGAGGTTCCCTTGTCTTCCTCAACCCCACCCCTGCTGGCTGGGACCCTGTTTTAGTTCACTCATGTTCATGTATGAGCATGCACAATATGCCTAATGGTGACTTAATAACTTTAATTGCATCAAATAAAAGTCCACCTTGTGGGAAAAACTCCCTTGTATTTTCATACAACAAAGCACTTTACAACATGCCTGACACGTGTTTCATGACCGCTTCCTCAGAGGAAATAGTAATCAATCAGATGCAGGTGACCCCGAGTCTCAAGAATTTGTGATGCTCTCCAAGCAATGCATGCAAAGTGTAACCATCCGTGTGCAAAGAAACACTGAAGCCAGTTTAAAAACAGCTTTTTACCTTTTATTTATGTGAGGCATGTTTGCCCCTGCTAAAACGCCGCTATCCCACGCCAGAACGAGGGGTCTTTACCCCCCAAATCACCCCTGCAAAATCCACGATTTTCTTGGTCGTGGATTGTGCTGCTAATGGAGGCAGAGCTTTCAGCTGCAGCTTTGCCTCCATGCGCGTCAATCAGCCGCGGATCTCCGCCTCTCCCCCGCCCCTCTCAATGAAGGAAGACTGAGAGGGGCAGGTGGAGGTGGAGATACACGCTGATAGACACGTGAAGAGGCAGAGCTGCAGCTGAAAGCTCTGCCTCTCACAGAAGCGCTCCCCGCAGTGTGCCCCAGGGGATTTGGAGGGTAAAGACCCCTCATTCTGCCACGGGATAGTGGCGTTTTAACAGGGGCAAACATGCCTCACATAAATTAAAGGAAAAAAGCAGTTTTTAAACTGGCTTCAGTGTCTCTTTAACGAAACACGTTGTGAAACAAGTGTCAGTCCTGTTGTAAAGTGCTGTTTTGGAGACACATTGGCCCATATGCAATTAACTTTTTCTCCTGACTTTTCTCCTAGGTGATATTCTCACAGCTAGTAAATAAAATGCCTTTTAAGCCACCAGCAGGGCTGGATTTGTGGGCAGGCCGAATAGGCCCGGGACTAGGGTGGAGCCAAAGAAGACGCAGATTAAAAACAGGCAGCAGTGTCCCAATGGCCCGCCCCTTGCTATTCCCCACAATGATGATGCAGTGTCAGTTTGTCTGCAGCCGCCTGCTGTTTTCCTCTGCACATAGTAGCATACCTGTGTGTGCAGCAGCGGCGGCTACAGACAGGGACAGAGTGGGCATCTTTGCTAATATGACAGGAGCAGTGGCTGCATCATTGCAGCTCTGCCCGCTGTCATTCAATGGTTCTCTCCGCCTCCCTTCAGTATCAGCCTATGGAAGCCGTAGAAGAGGCTTTACAAATAAAACTTCAGCTTCCAGAAGTCTGACCAATGGCAGTAGTGCAGCCGTTTGTATCCCCGCCCTCCTTCTTGCTCCTGCCTATCGGAAATTCGGAAAGGCGGGGATACAGGAGATTGTGCAGGAAATCAGCTTGAATGTTCGGTATGGACTATGGTAACTCGTTCTGTCAAGCCCTTGATGCAATCTGCATGTAGCTGTAACATATAGCTGCACTCCCCTGCCTCTCCCCTGATGTGTCTCGCTGTCATGCTCCTTACGCTGTTATGCTGTTAACTAGCATTTGCTGTCTTCATTGATGTCTGCTCTTCCCCAGCACTCCCTCCTCAGTCAGGAATAGTGGTGAGGGTTTGTTATGCCGCTGGGAGTGATGAATGTAATCCCAGGGCAGAGGTGCAGACCTCCACAAAAAGAAAAAGTATGTTTACGTTCCTCTGGGCAGGAGGGGAGGCTCACAGGGCAGCGCATTTCTCAGTTACTGGTAAGAAGTTCACCTGGTGCGAATGAATTTTCTGCACAATGCTGTAGAGCTACAGACCAGTGTGTGACATCCCCACTGACATCCTCTCCCTACATTCAGCACAGCATGGTATTCTACCTACTCCAGTGGCAGGGCAGATCCAAACTCTCCTCTGTTCTTCATAGGCACTTTAAAGCCTCGTACACACGAGGTACTCTTGTCTGCTGTTGCCAGCAAATGAGACCAGGGAGCGATAGCTCCCTGGCAGCGACCGATATCCACACGTCTCGCCAGAAAGGCAGAGACACGGCTGAAGTTGTCTGTGAAGGGAGCATCCCCCGGCTGAATGCTCCATTCACTTGCCTTTGTCTCCTGTTGCTTGTCCGCGGACGCGTGGCGGACTAGCGACTGTTGCGGAGACAGAAGTTGCCGGCGATTGAACTTTTCAATCGCACTGCAACTTCACTTCCCAGCGACAGTTCATGGCGCGCGCGTCATACACACGGGGGACCTGTCGCCGCAACATGCATGTGCCACGTGTTTGTGGCAACAGTTGCGCCCTGTGTGTATGGGCCATAAGGCTCGGCTCACACTGTAAGATAAAAAATTGATCCCTGTAAAATCGTATCAGTCGCAGGCCTCTTGCACACTACATGCGATTCCGATTTTTTTTTAATATGATCCAACTTTTTATTCCGATTTAAAAAAAAAAGTACTGCATGCTGGTACGTTTTTAATCAGAATAAAAAATTGGATTGTATAAAAAAAATTGAATCGTATGTAGTGTGCAAGAGGCCTAAGAAGGGTACGTTTTTAAAGGTATCAGTATTTTATCTATTCCGTTAGCACATGGTCAGTGTGACGTGTCCTTTGATCTGGAAAAATTGCAGACCCAAGTTTTCAGTACGTTCGGAGGAACAGATCCATTCTAAAGGAGCAATGGGAACGGATCCATAGGTTAAAATTGGATCCGTTACCATCCGTTAGGATCTGTTCCGTCACCCTTCACTAACAGTACGTTTTTTGATGCCAATGTGAACCAGGCCTTATGCTGCATACTTCTGTACAGCTCCCAGGTATTCTTGCATGTCATGTGACATGTTAAGTGTTGTATAGAAGTATGCTGCTACATAGCACCCCACTGACTGCAGTAAAGAGTATCTGTAGTGAAAAAAGTGGCCCGGGGGGATATATTACTCTGGAGGGGGTTGCCTCTAGACATTAATGAGGCTTCCCTTGTCCTCCTTAGAATCCCTGATTCAGCTCTGGCTCCCTGGAAACTCTGCACAGGCACACTACAGCTTCCACCGCTGGGTCGCCCTGAACAGTGCACCTAGTGCAGGTGCAGTAGCTGCTTTCCGCAGCTACTAGATCAGGTCTGCTCTACTGTGCAGACGACTTGCGTCGGTGCTGTAGAGCAAATCCAATCGGGCTCGGCTATTTACACCAGAGCCTGAGCAAGGAGCTGACACTGCGCCTGCATGAGGCTCACAGTGTAAATAGTATGGTGTCCATTTCGCAGGGGGGTGGGGAGGGGGCAGCGCTGGATCGGGGCTGCAGAGAAGGATGGGGGAAGCCTCATTAGGATCCAGAGGTTTACCCCCTGAGGTAAGTATATCCCAATGGCAGATTTTTTTCACTACATGTTTTCTTTAAAATAACATGCTCTGCTGTGTTACTATGAAGTTTTACCTGAGCTGTGGCTACAGGAAAGCACTGGAGGGAACCTTTGGGATGGGGAGAAACGTGCAACCCCCCTCAGAAAGCTTATGTCCCATGACCTGCCCCAAATGTTTTAGAAGGTTGGGCAGCAGGGGGGGAGTTGATAACGGGCCTAGGGCGGTAAAGAGTACAAATCCGGCCCTGGCCACCAGCAAGCAAGAAAATAGAATAATTTTGATAGTACTTTTTCATCTTTTTTGTTCCAAAGTGCTGAAACCATATCCGGGTATCAAAGTGCTGAAACCATATTTTAAAGAGGAGATTGATCTTCAAGGAGAAAACTCAGGAGAAAAAGTAATTGCATATAGGGCATTGGCTCATATGCATTTAACTTTTTCTCCTGAGTTTTCTCCTAGGAGATAATTTTCATATCCTTTTTAAAATAACTTTTCAGCATTTTACAATTGAAAAGGTACTCAAAAGTACTATCAAAATTATGTAAAGTATTTTCCTGCTTGCTGGAGGCTTAAAAGGCATTTTATGACAATGGGCTCGATTCACAAAGCGGTGCAAAGTGTTAGCACCATGGTGAAAAGGCCCTTATCACGCCTAAAGTCACTTTAGGCATGATAAGAAGAAATTTGCGCGAAGTTGCCGCGCGTACGCGCGTAAGTGCGCGCGCAACACCCGACGCTTCGCGCGAAGCTCCCATTAAGCCCTATGGGACTTTGCACGCGCTCTCACGCGCGAACGCGCTTACACGCGGTAACTTCGCGCGAAGAGCAGGAAAAATCGGTGATAACTCAGTGGTGAAAAGGTCATCACGCCTAAAGTCTTTTAGGCGTGATAACTGGGTTATCACTGCTTTGTGAATCGAGCCCAATGTGTGAAAATATCACCTGGGAGAAAAATTGAATTGCATATGGGCCAATAGAGTCTGCTTTGGTGTATGAAAACAAAAGGAGGTTTTCCCCCCAGGATGGACTTTTAACCCTTTCCAATCTTTGTAGTCCAACACTTTGATCCAAAGAGGCAGTCTTTGGATCAAAGTGCAGATTTTATCCGGCAACGGCGACACCTAGCGGCAGCAATTTTCCTATGTCAGACCATGGCCTCAATTCACTAAGATTATGCTGGATATAACAAGGCAAGAGAAAACTTACCACCACACATAGATATTGCCTTATTAAGGTGTAGAGATAAGTTTTCACAGTGAGAGAGTTATCTTATCACTTCAGTCCTTAAAGTGAACCAGAGACAAAGCATCCTCATGTATTTTACCATATATATCAGTGGGAACATTAGAGAAAACACCTACCCTGCTCTCTGTTTCATTATTTACTGTTCAGATTGCATCTTATCAGCCCTGATAAAATCCCAGACTGAGCATTTCTTATCTTAAGTAAATCTTAAGGAGGATTGCTAAGGAACTACATCCCATTTTACACAAGGATCACAGACTGAGAACGATATTCCCTAAACCTCCACTCTTGTCATATCGGCAACCACACAATCTAAAACAGATGATTGTCAGGAGTTCTTTGAATAGGCCTCAACAAAACGGAACATCACCCTGCCGACAAAAAATATGTGGAACCTGCAGACACATTTACTCCACTGACAGGGTAACGATACCAGGTTCACAACAGGAGTACAGAATACAAGGTACATTTTCCTGTGGTTCCACCAATCTGGTATATCTGATCATGTGTGCTAAATGCCCCAATTTTATGTACGTGGGAGAAACTGGACAAACTCTGCGCAAACGTATGAATGGACACAGGCACACTATTAATGATACCAAATCTGGACTCCCAGTTGCTACACACTTTCGGTCCAAGGGACACAGCATGGATGATCTTCGTGTCACTGCCCTGAAGGGTGGCTTTAAAACGTCAAATGATCGATTAATAGCAGAAACAAAATTTATAAATTGGTTCAAAGCTGTGCAGAATGGTTTGAATAAGGACAACAACTTTCTATATTGGTATGAGACTGATGATATTTAAACTTTTCTCAGCCATTATAGCTGAACTTGTGAACTAAGAATTTACGATACCTCTGTGTCAGTCCAACTCCCAGGTATGTGAGCAGGGAGTAAACAAGGATCCTTATCTTAGCTTACAACCTCTAACCCCAGGTCGATGGTCTGTGTGAATTAAGGCATCTTAATGACATGTATTTATGCTTGAAAAAATATCTGTTTTTCCTTTTGATGTTGCATGTATATAAGCTGTCTGTACCACCAGTTTGCAAACTAACAGGATATAAGCCAGACGAAGGCTGCAAGGCCGAAAGCTTGCTTATTTTTATTCATTTTTAGTTAGCCAATAAATGGTATCATCCTGATTTAACACTTCTTGCTTGTGATGCAATAAAAGTGACGTTTTAATTAAGATTTTGTGACTTCTGTACTACTCCATCAAACCCTAGCACTGTTATTCTGTACTTAATGTTATATTAGGGGAAGAGCTAATTCATGTAAATTTGTCTGGATGGTGACTAGTGTTGTGCTGGAGCTACTCTCCTTTCACTGAGTCACAGAAATCTGTCCTATTTCTATTATTTCTATTATTTCACTTATCTTCAATGGTTCCAATCAGCTGCTGCTAGTTTGCTCTGTTTCTTCTATCAGGAAAGGGCGATCTCTTTTACATAATGGAAAGTGAAAGCATTTATTGTTTGAACAGCTGAAGCCACAATCAGCTAAAGTAGGAGAGGAACAGAGACCGAATACAGGTAAGATTCACATTATTTCTGAAATTTGTTGTGTAGGTGGTGAGAACAGTCATCAGAACCTAAAGAATACTGATTTTCTAACCTTTCTGTAGATATATTGGGCTGATTTCTAAATCACTGCAAGGATTCTTCTAGTGAATGATGTCCACTGTTTAAATGTTTTCAGTACTGGCAAATATTAACCCCTTGGGCACAGCACTTTTCTGACAGTGAGAATTGGACAATTAACTTCCCTGGCATTCAGTTTCTGCTGGATTTCTGAGCAAAAAGTGATCCAGTTAATTTTAATAACCTTTTTCCTATAACTTACCAAAATGTGTCAAGCAAAGGTCTAGTATACATTTTGAGCATAATAAGAGCTTGAAACACAAAAATAAATTTAAAATAAATTTCAAAATTACTCCCCAAAATCTCTGATCTTTTTTCACCTCCAAGCTGCAGCTGCTTAACCTGTACTAATACAAATGTAAAAGTAGACATGCATCTAGCGATGATGGGCAAATCTGACCAAAAGACAAATCTCTCTCTGATCGAATCAGATTAGAGAGAGATCTGTCGGCTGCTCATACACCGCAGGCCAATTCCCAGTCGATTTCAGCATGAATTCTCTCAGTAATTGTCAGAGTTCCCCGCCACCGCTCTCCTAGTGCATAAATGTTCCCACTTTGTGTGCATTTATACATTACCTGTGCTGTGCCGCCCACCGTGTGATGCCCATCTGTCTACGAAATGTTATTTGTGATGCAGTATTTATAGGTGCCCCCAGTATAGCCAGGTATAAGTGCCCTTGTATAGCTAGCCAAGTATAGGTGCCCCCAGTATAGTAAGGTATAGCTGCCCTGGTACAGCTAGCCAGGGCCGGCCCGCTCATGAGGCGGGGTGAAACTTTTGCCTCAGGCGGCAAAATTCCAGGGGCGGCACCCACCCGTCCGTGGGTGCGGGGAGCCGGCCGCCGAGCTGGAGGGGTAGCTGGCAGGACGGGGGTATTGGGCCTAGCGGCGGGGAGGGGGGTCGGACCCCCCCCTACCTCGCCTGGGTCCCCCGTGCTCCGCTCCCCTCCAGCCTTAAATACAAGCAGCCGCTATGTGTAAGAGGCACGGGCGGGTAGGACTCACCTCTTCCTCGTTCCAAGCGTGCGCTCCACTGACGTCACTTCCTGCAACGCTGCAGGAAGTGACGTCAGTGGAGCGCACGCTTGGAACGAGGAAGAGGTGAGTCCTACCCGCCCGTGCCTCTTACACATAGCGGCTGCTTGTATTTAAGGCTGGAGGGTAGCGCAGTTCGGGGGACCCAGGCGAGGGAGGGGGGGTACGACCCCCACCCCGCCGCTAGGCCCAATACCTCCGTCCTGCCAGCTACCCCTCCAGCTCGGCGGCCCCCCAGAGCGCGCCCCCCACTGGGGGGGGGGGGGTGGCGGCGGATTTTTTTTTTTGCCTCAGGCGGCAAATAGTCTAGGGCCGGCCCTGCAGCTAGCCAAGTATAGGTGCCTCCAGTATAACCAGATATAGGTGCCCCAGTATAGCTAGCCAAGTATAGGTGCCCCCAGTATACCCAGATATAGGTCCCCCAGTATAGTCAGTTATAGCTGCCCCAGTACAGGTGCCCCAACCCCCCGGCAATCCCCAGTGCTGTGTCAGCTACTTACTGTGCCTCTAGGCAGTGCCAATCGCATCACCTCTGTCCCACAGCTACGATCTTGTATGTTGGGAGCATCAGTACTCAGTAATGACATCATCAACATCTGTGTGCAGCGGAGGTGATGCGATCAGCGCTGGCTAGAGGCACGGTGAGTAACTGACACAATGCCGGGTATCACCGGGGGGTTGGGGCACCTGTACTGGGGCAGCTATAGCTAGTTTACTTGTCCTGGGGGAAGGGGGAATGAGCTAGATGCTGCCTGTTACTGCCCATCACCATACGGGCTAAACGCCAGGGAGGTAAAGGATGAGGGTAATAAATGCGGAGTTGACTGGGCTATGAGAAAAGATAAAAAAGCATGTGGGTTGCCATTGGTATACAGTGGAATAGAGCGCAGCAGGTATCAATGGAGTAGGCATCACCATAGCAGCCATAGAAGCTGCTATGGGGCATATAGCCATAGAGAGACTGGCTGTGTGTGTTGCTGATAGCATTACAGAGGTCCCGATGGGCTTCGTTGGAGACCCGTGGCAAACATCCATTTTGGGGCATCGATTTCTGGTGGTCGAATCTGTTAGGGAAAATTGAGAAAGTGTATGGGCATCTTTATAACACATCTTTCTCCTCCTCAAATAAATTTATATCTGCTCTGTTTAAACAACCTTATCTGAATGAATCTGCATCTTGCAATTATGATCCTTCCATGCCAGGTCAGGCTTTCCAAGGTATGTGAGAGGTTAACGAGAGACCTTACTTGGATACCATTAATGTCATAAATAACTTTGCAACATTCGAATTACCGAAAATTGACCTGTATGAGCAAAACTATCAAAATGGTAACTGAACCAACTAGGAAAAATGCGCTACTGGAATTGGTCATTTCAAACAGACCAGATATTGGGTCTGATGCCCCAACTAGCGACTTTGCGCCTGTGCAATTCGACCACGCTCATACATGAAAGGAAGCGTGGCCATTGGGAATCTTCCACATTAATGTTGAAGATTGTTTAGAGAGTCCCAGCAAATCGCGGGGGGGAGGGGGGGTGCTGATGGGTCAGGAAGATCAGGGAAGCCTCTGGACCATCCAGAGGCTTCCTGCTAGTGTGGTACATATCTAACTTTTCTTACCCATTAAAACAGGACGGGAATCGTGACTTCATCAAAAAAGTATAAGGAGTAAAATAATTGTAAAAAATAATTTAGGCTGGCAAAGATAAAATCTGAAAATTAAATCGCTAGGGAGATCAAATCCAAATAAGTTTTACCAGTATATCAACTAAAAAAAAAGTGGACTGTATAAGACCTTAAAAGATGAGGTAGGCAACTCAATGATGGATAACCAAAGTAGGGCAGAGCTACTGACTGCCTGCTTTGCTTCTGTCTTCACAAGGTAGCCATCTTTGCTGCATATTACAGGTGCGGAAGGGTCCAAGTCTTATGATTTAAATATGAAATACTTAAAGGACCGCTATCACGAAATTTATAAAAATTTTAAAAAGATTTATACTGAAGAGAAAGCTAGTAATAGGGATAGTAAAGGGTTAAGAATTTGTTAAAAAATAAATCACACTGCTGTTTACACATTCATGACAGCCTGCATGTGAGGGGCTTACCAACGGGTTATGGGATGCATTTCAGCCAGTAGTAAAACTGTCTCCTGATTTTAGCCAGGCAGATACTTTGTAGATCAAGGGCCCCTCCCCGCCCTTTACACAGACACAAAAGAGGATAGCTGATGCCTCTCTTCGTTTAGCACAGTGGCTAAAATCAGGAGACAGTTTTACTACTAGGTGAAATGCCATTGCCAGATAGCAGCCAGCAGTACAGCCTCCCATAACACGTCAGTAAGCCCCTCACATGCAGGCTGTCATGAATGTGTAAAAAGCAGTGTGATTTTTTTTCCCATAATATATTTTATTTCAGAGATAAAGTACAATACAAGATAACATAGCAATATAATATGTCACCTTTATATATAATTATGCATGGCATCGGATAACAAGATAAAAGAATACAGATATGTGATGATCTGCTCGGCTGCCTGTGCAGGCAGGCAGTTTTTTGGCCATTGTTTGGGTTTGCATGCTACAGGACTCTGGAAAGAAGAGCTTCTGTCAGTTTTGCAGCTTGTGCTTGCTGAGGAATTTGCATACGTTGTCATGCAAATTGCCTGGCCACATTCATTGGAGGCGCGTACTATAAGTACTATGTGTTTCCCACAATGCGTAGCTGTTCATAAGGAGTCTTCTTGTGAAACACTCTGGAGAGTGTCAGCCATGCTCTTTGTTTGAAGATCAGCTTAGAGTAATTCCTGGAAAACTGCTCTAGGCAGGTTTCCTTAGTGCAGTTAGGATTGCTTATCTGTTTGTTTGTTCTGTTGCTATTGTCCTGTCACAGCGGTGATCAACAGGAAATGGTTCTGATCTCTGTTCTTGGAGTATAGCTGGTGCAGCGGTTGCTACCAGCTATCTCTTCTGTTCTGTCTCCTTGGATCGCGCTAGCCACTTTGCGCCAGCGCTGTGGATTCTTCTGTTCTGTCTCCTTGGATCGCACTAGCCACTTTGCGCCAGCGCTGTGGATCCTTCTGTTCTGCCTCCCTGGATCGCACTAGCATCCTGCGCTAGTGCTGTGGATCCTTCTGTTCTGCTACTCTGTACCTGGATCGCACTCGCTTCGTGCTAGTGCTGTGGATCCTTCTGTTTGCTGTGCCTTTGCTATCCTCGTATTCTGTTCTGATCTGCCTTGTGTCACTTCTGGCAATCGCCTTTCTTGCGGTTGCGTTTCTGTTTCGTATCTGCTGTTGTGTGTGCGCGGTCGCGGGGTGGCGACTAGATTGGCGCACACACATACTATCTGTCCCTTTGCTCATTCTCATTCGCAATCGCTTCTCTTGCGATTGCATTCTGCGCTTCGTACAATTCCTGTCTGGCATTTGTGGAGGTACAGAGGATTGGTTCCTCTGCACTCCCCAGCGCCATCTGCCGACAGGAATTTCCCTCTACGGGTGCGTAGCACCTTTTGCTGGGTGCCTGCAATTATACGCTTGTGGAGGATGTCCGCCGTATCAGCGCACGCGTTGTGCGCTGCTCACGGAAAAAGTTCCACAATCGTTACAGTATGAACAGCCCAACGCAAAACCCCAGTGTAGACGGAATTTCTGATTTGTACGATTTTGTCGAGTTTGGGTCCTGTGTCTTTAAGAGCTTTAAAAGGCTAAATTCAGAGACCAAGGCGGAATTTCTTTCTGAATGTGTGAGGTTTTGCCTGAATCCCACCTTTCAGATTTCTGATCCGTCCACGTCGGCTCTTCTGTTTGCCTATGTGCTCTTAAAAGACGATTTGTTCACCTGGGCATATGATGTGCTAAAAACCAATTCTTGGAACAATAATCTGTATCAGTTTCTTGCAGTGATATTCTCTCAGTGGTTTAAACTGCCTGGCTTACCACCTGCTCTGATTGAGTGTGTAGCTGCTGATAGGTCAGCTGATCTTTCCCTTCCATGCAAAACTTTTCAGTATGACAATCAGTTCAATGTGTCTGTTGCCACTTCAAGTTTTAAACAGCAGACATGCAAAGTGGCTAAAAAGAGAAAAACTAAAAAACGCAAGCATCAGAATAAAACACTCCCTATTGATGTTTATAATGATGTTGTTCCGTCTCCAGCTTTTTTGCCCCAATCCAAAGCTCATGTGGATCCTGCTATAGGTAGGATCGCACACTATATTAACCCTCCTGGCGGTTCATTTCTGTCTGGAATTAGGAGTCAAAAGCGGTACATTGTTTTCAAGAATTTTAGGGCCTCCGATTCAAAAGTTATAACTCACCAAAATATGTCAGAATAAAAGCATGGTAGACATTTTACATATAAATAAAAGACTGGAACACAAATTTGCAGGAAAAAATAAATTTATCAATAAAATGAAATAGCAAAACTGTACAAATAAGCAGCAGATTATATATATATATACAATAATCAGTACAGTATATACAATAATTAGTACAGTATATCCCTAGTACACCTCCCGTGTGTGGTAAATCTTAAAGCATGGAACGGGACACAGGCCGACATCACAGTCCGGGCAGTAAAACCGGGTTTCTTTGCGGACTTTCTTCCCCTTGCTACCCGTCTTGCTGCAGCAAACAACACACATTCTTGTTGGTGTCGCTTTTTTTGGAGTGGGATGTATTCAGAAAAGTGGCGGCCAGTGAGGCGCTCCGGATTGACCACATATGATGCACGGCGCCCAACTCGCACATCTGATGATGAAGTTGGGTACTTCAGGCATATGGTTTCACACAGTTTCCATATGAAGTCAGCATGTGATCCTGGCCTTTCACTGCGTTGCTTATGCAAGATGAATGCATTCCACAATGGCTGTTCCAGCAGATGACGAAAACATTTTTTATAGTACTTTTTCTGCTGTTTCCGCACTGCGGGGTAGTATGTCATCGCCTGGTCAGCTCGGTCCACCCCACCCATTGTATGGTTGTAGTCCAGGATGACTTGCGGCTTGTCCAGGACTTTCCCTCCTCGCGTTCTGGTGGTGACAGAGGATGCATCGTGGACAGTGCTGAGCGCACACACGTCCCTCTTGTCACGCCAGCGGAGTGCCAACATTTTTCCCTTCTGCCAAGCCACAATGTCCCCAGATTTCAGCTTTTGCTTGGCGAAGGCAGTAGGCATTTCTCGCCGGTTAGGACGAACGGTGCCGTAGGCGTCGGTTTTGTTCCTGATAAGAAACTCAAACAGTTCAGGTGAACTATAAAAATCGTCCGTCGTCAAACAATACCCCTTATTCAAAAGTGGCTCCACCAAGGACAGCACGGATGAAGTCGCCAGCCCGTAATTGCTGAATGCAGGGTTGAACTGTGTCCCTTTCACGGTGTACAGTACGCTGTTCCAGATGTATCCGGTGGCAGACTCGCATAAAGTGTAGGACTTTACTCCAAACCGGGCCCTCTTGGATGCGATATATTGGATCCAGGACAGTCTGCCCTTGAAGGCCATCAAGCTTTCATCCACACTTATGTCCCTCTGGGGTACATAAGTGTTGCGGAAGTTTTCCATGACCAGCTGATGAACCTCCCATATCTTCTTTAGCTTTGGCGCAGGGTGGGTGGACTCATCAAAGGCAGTGTTGTCTGCGAAATGCAGAAATTTCATAATGAGTCCAAAGCGGTACTCTGACATGACCGTGCCAAAGAACGGGGTGGCGATGACTTTGTTGGTCGACCAGTACCATTTCTGCAGGGGTTTCCCCCCCCCCCCTGCAGAATAATCAGTCCAAGGAACCGCCACAAATCCTCCTTGGTAATTGGCTCCCACATCCTGGTCCTGGAAAGGGGCCTTCGTGGAGCAGCAATTTCTTGCGCGGCGTAGCGGTTCGTCTCCACCACGATTTTGTCAATGACAGCGTCACTGAAGAACAGCTGCAGGTAGGCCAGGGGGCAGTGTTCACAAGCAACCTTCAGGCCGGGTTCCCCAGTAAAAGGGAAACGGGGGGGGGGGGCGGTGGTGGGGCCCGAGTGGTGTTGACTGGGCACCAAACTCGTGCGTCACTGACCTCCGTGTCGCTTTAACACAGGAGGGAGTGCAGGCAAGACTAAATAAATTCCAAATTGATAAGATGCTTGACCTGGATGAAACCCATCCTCGGGTGTTAAGAGAATTAAGGGACACTGAAGCGGAAAAAAAAATAATGATATAATGATTTGTATGTGTAGTACAGCTAAGAAATAAAACATTAGGGGCAGAGACATAAGTCTAATTGTTTCCAGTACAGGAGGAGTTAAGAAACTCCAGTTGCAAAAGAGCCATTGAGCGCCATGACTTTCAAAGTCGCAGAGAGCTCTGTCTTCTGAAGCTTGTTATGTCAACTGTCAGTCATTGTATCTTCTTTTTTTCGCTTCAGTGTCTCTTTAACCTCTTGCCGACCGCGTCACGCCAGTAGGCGTGGCCGCGGCGGCAGCCCCAGGACCGCCTAACGCCAATTGGCGTAAAGTCCTGGGGCTCTGTTTTGCAGGAGATCGCGCGCAGGCTGCGCGCGCATCTCCTGCTTGGGGGGCGGAGCTCCGCCCCGCCTTCAGTCTCCGAGCGGCTATTGCCGCTCGGGAGACTGTTAGACGGCGTAATCGCCGTCTATTTACTCTGTGCAGCGCTGCGATCAGCAGCAGCGCTGCACTGGGGACAGCCGTGTGACACGGCTGTCCCCCTGGGGGACAAGAGAGCGATCGGCTCTCATAGGGTAAAGCCTATGAGAGCTGATCGCCATGATTGGCTGGCTGGGGGGAGGAAGCGAGGGAGGGAGGGAAGGGGTTTAAAGGAACAGTTGTTTTTTTTAAAAAAACACAAACAAAAATATTTATTAAAAAACAAACAAACATGGGGGGAGCGATCAGACCCCACCAACAGAGAGCTCTTGGCCTTAAAGCTGCAGTGGCCTTTTAAACTAAAAATTGCCTGGTCACTAGGGGGGTTTAGCCCTGCAGTCCTCAAGAGGTTAAGTTAAGTTATTGATAAACTCCTTTACCTTATCCTTTGTGACTGTTTTTCAAGTGAGGCAGTTCAAATGGACTGGTGTACAGCCCACGTTTCCCATCATTGAAGAAAGGCATAAAATGTAATCCAGTAAATGATTGACCTGTAACCTCAGTAACATCAGTTGTGTGTAAACTGATATACAATACTTCATAGCAGAGAATAATCTGATTTCTCACCATCAGTATAGGTTTTTTAAGGACTGGTCTTGTTTGACTAAAAATAATATTTCTATAGCTCTTTTCTACCATAGGACTCAAAACGCTTAGGCTCTTTCAGATTCAGTAATTGGTAGTAGGATGAAGTATTAACACAACAAAATTTTAATTCTGAAAATGCCTGTCTGAACAGGTGGGTTTTCAGTCTGGATTTAAACATGTCCAGAGATAGAGCTGTCCTGATCTGTTGAGGAAAGGAGTTCCATAATGTAGGAGCGGCATGACAGAAGGCTCTGTGGCCAAAGGTTATCAGGTGGACTTTATGAGGTGGTACTGTAAATGCTGATGTGAATATAGTCAAAGCTGTAGATGTGATATAATTGAACTTTGCAAAGGCCTCCTGTAACGTCTGGTGCAGAAGTTGAGGATGCAAGGACTGGGGAAGAATCTGTGTACATGGATAAGGAACTGGCTAATGGGCAGAAGGCAAAGTAAATGACCTAGTAAATAAAGTAGAAAGTAATGTTTCTATTTTTGCAGATGATACCAAGTTATGCAGAATTATCAACATGCAGTAAAATAGCGATATACAGCAAAGGATCTGGGCATATAAAATTCAGTGTTGAAAATGTCATGCATCTTGGTGGTACCAATTGTTCAGCAGCAATTGTGTGTAGAAGGTATGCGTGTGGAGATATCATGCCTTAAATATCAGTAGCATAATCTTCACATGACAAGACACAGTTCCGGCATAGTAGCCCAGTGGAGAGCAGAGAAATAGCAGACAGAAATGGTACAAAGTGCTGCAGTATGAAACCTGTTTTCAGGTCTGTTTCACACTGAAAATTGTGCCAAAACTGGGATTTTGTGGTGATTTTGTCACATTTGCGATTCTCATTTTGGGAATTGCTTCCCGAATCGTGACAATTTTGCAGTCTGAAAGAGGTCCCTAAGTGATCTGGATAAGCTTGGGTAACTTTATACCGTATATTCCGGCATATAAGACGACTTGGCGTATAAGACGACCCCCAACTTTTCCAGTTAAAATATAGAGTTTGGGAAATACTCGCCATATAAGACTACCCATCTTCGAAACTTGCCTCCTCCATCCTCCTGACCCACCCCTGTATTTACCCTCTGCGCCTCACATCAAAAATGATAAAAACACCGTAATGGCATTACTTGGTGCTTTTTCAGGACTGGGTGTCAGGCACATGGGTGTCAGTATTTGTGCCAGACAGAGCATTAAATCACGTACTAGGTGCAGCAGCCATGGCAGAAAGGTCCTCTTGTGTCCTGGGTCTCCTTATGTCCTCCACTGTACCCTGCATCATTCAATCCCATGTCCCTTGTGTTTGGAAATTCCGTATCAATCCAAAGCTGCAATCTGATAGCATCTTGCGAGCAGCCGCTCGCATGGGTAACAGGGCAGCTTCCTGGTTCCGGGTCACCTAACTGGTGATGTGTGCGTAGGAGAAGGAACACACCGATGGTCGGCGTAAAGTCCTGGGGCAGCAGTTTGCAGGAGATCGCGTGCAGGATGCGCTCGCATCTCCTGCTTGGGGGCGGAGCTCCACCCCGCCTTTAGTCTCTAAGCGGCAATCGCCGATCGGGAGACTGTTAGATGGCGAAATTAGCCGTCTATTTACATGTTCAGCGCTGCAATCAGCAGCAGCGCTGTACTGGGGACAGCCATGTGACACGGCTGTCCCCCTGGGGCACATGAGAGCAATCTTCTCTCATAGGCAGAAGCCTATGACAGCCAATCGCCATTATTGGCTGGCTGGGGGGTGGGAGGGATAAAAATATTAACATAAATATCTATTTAAAAAAAAATAAACAAGGGGGGGCGACCAGACCCCCCAACAGAGCTCGGGGGGTTGGGGGGAGGGGGGGGGAGGAATCACTTGTGTACTGTGTTGTGCGGCCCTGCAGCTTGGCCTTAAAGCTGCAGTGGCCAATTTTGATAAAAATAGCCTGGTCTTTAGGGGGGTTTGCCACTGTGGTCCTGAAGTGGTTAAAATACAGTATATAGGTAATATAATCTCTTACCCACCCTGTTTTAAAAGAACAGGCACATTTTTGTGATTTTATGGGGCCAGCCATCTTTTTGGTTGAAAGGAGGTGACAGGGAGCATGAGACACAGTTCCAACTGTCCTATATCCTGATCACCCCTCCCAGCTACACGCGCTAGGCAACAAAAAAAACAAAATCAGAAATCCCATCATGCTTTGCACAGCATCAAGAGAAGAATGCCCAGGCTGATTTCTTTGATGGGGCGGAGCTTAGCTTCTGTGCAGCTAAAAATGAGGCTTGGGTAAGAAAAACAAAGTTCTGATGCTGTGAAACTGTTAAAGAACACCAAGCTTTTTTAGTACTTCTAAGTAGATTTTTAGTCTGGAGGTTTACTTTAAATTCAATATTTTATATAGTGCCAGAAAAAAATCCTCCCTGAGTATTAATCACCTAGGTGCTACTCTCCAAACCACAAAACATTTAAAAACCATACAATTCACTAATAAATCAAAGAACATGCGGCTAATACAGGTGGACAGATAGAGGTGCACCTCAAATGATTGATTTTTGGGGGTTTAGCCCGTAACACCCAGGCGATTAATCCCCAGGGAGGATGATTATATGGCACTATATAAATATTGGATTCAAGTCTTATAAAAAAGCAATTTCTCAACTTTTCAATAATCAGTTGAGCAGGCTTTTTCTTATTTAACCACTTGACGACCGCAGTGTTAGCCCCCTCTAACGACCAGGCTCATTTTTGCAGCACTGGGCTGTGCAGGCTTTTCAGCCTCCTGCACAGCCCAGCTATGGCGCCCAGCGATCCTATTTTGTCCCTAAGGGGACATGCCACCTGGTCCTGAGGTGTCCGATCGCTGTGGCCGTTTTTTCTCAGCCTCTATGAGGCTCTCTCTCCCTCCCTCCCTCCTCCCTCCCCTTCCCTCCGTAATCTCTATGGAACAGGACGGCGATCCGTCCTGTTACGCCTCTCATAGGCATCAGCCTATGAGAGGACAGCGCTCCAATCAGAGGCCGGGGATCGCCAATCTCATACAGCGCTGCCGGGGACCGCAGCGATGTACAGTTGTAAACTAAGGGAATTTCTTTTCCCTTTCGTTTACAAACAGCCTGCTAGTTGCGATCGGCGGCTAGCAGGCTAATCACGGAACTCCGTTCCGTGAAGTGGCAGGGAACGATCGCGCATGCGCGCGGACGTTCCCTGGTAAACTGCAGCCCCAGGACTTGACGCCAATCGGCGTTAGGCGGTCCTGGGGCTGCTGCCACGGCCATGCCCATCGGCGTTAGGTGGTCCCCAGATGGTTAACTATTCGACCAAAATTAATGTAGGGCACTAACTTTATCTAGGGAGGGGTCTTGTGGGTGCTAACATTTCAGCAGTAAAAGCAAGTGCGGCTTGGGTTTTGAGTATCACGACAAGTTAGGTTTCACTGCAGGCAAGATTGATTTTGAATGGGTATTTTCAGATCAGGGCATGTTAGGAGGCCACTGGTTGAAGGGCAGGTTTGCAAAAACAGACCAAACGCAGTGCTTTGCAATGCTTCTCTCTGGTATTGTCATTATGTAAAATATAGTTTGAGGGGATCTAAACAACATTAGCATTTATGTCATTTTCTTGTAAAGCTCATCTGCACTTTTCATTCAGGTTACCTCACCAATAATAGATCAGCAAAAATAATTTCCAGGACATTTCCTAAAAATATTAAGGCAACCTGACTACGTGTGTAAGGGTACATTCATACTGTGCTTTATGTTGTGTTTCTCCCTGTGAATACACTACCCATAGAATTGCATGGGCATTTTCATGTGCTGTAACAAAACAAACTTTTTACAGTGGGTTTCTGGATAAGTGCAATTACGAGCATGTTGCATAGTAATTCTTTATGCTACCTTATAACGTGCAGAGCGTATGTTGCATTATGCCCACACATGGGGCCTGATGCCAAAGCCGCTGGTAATATTGCCATGCGCAGGCAGAAGATGGCAATATTGCTGGTGCTAATGCCAGCAGAGTGCCACATAGAGTGAACTGCACCACATGGGATATGCGAGCATTACAAAGGTAACGTGCATTACCATAGCATTACTGGCATTACTACTGGTTATATTGTGAGCAGTTCGTGTATCATGCTCTCAGTGTGAATGCACAGCACCCGACAATTTGCTTCATTTAATGTTCTCAAATGACATGCTGCAGCTCAACACAATAGCACACTGGCTGGCTGTGAGTCTGTGACAAACTGCCCACCCTCAGCCACTCCATTCCTCTTCACCTCAGTCAGGACAGCAGTGCCACCTCCTCCCTTCTGCTGTGCAAGTCAAATGAACCACAGCTGCTCTCCAGCCTCCCCCTCCTCATTCACTGTCAGACTCCTCACACAGCTCAACAAGCTGCTTTTCCCCAATGATGACCTCTTCAACTTGCTCTCCTCTCGCTTCTCCTCCTACTCTGACTGCATACTGTTAGTGTGCACACAGTACAAACATGCTGCCCCTGTGATCTCTGCACCTTATGCAAATGGTTCACCTTGCTTCATGAGAGAAGCGGCCCTGACTTCACCATTAGTAAACTGTCCCTGGATATTATCATTTACAGAGCTTTACGCTGTGAGTGAGCCAGCACACGTTCCCTGTTAATAGCTGTTGTATAACACAGCACATTACCAGAGAA
Organism: Hyperolius riggenbachi; assembly: GCF_040937935.1. Taxonomy (NCBI): domain Eukaryota; kingdom Metazoa; phylum Chordata; class Amphibia; order Anura; family Hyperoliidae; genus Hyperolius; species Hyperolius riggenbachi. Next base: position 406,635,015 of record NC_090646.1, on the reverse strand, counting down.
ATTAACTAGAACACACATGGCTATGATTAAGTAAGAAAAAAAAATCCCCTTTGTGATAAACATGCTTAAGAGGAAGTTTCTGGAATATTTTTGAGAGGTCCAACTAATGACAGAGTGATTGCATGTAAGTGATTGAGATACCATACCTCCAATCCAGCATGCTACTGATAATTGTAAGCAAGATTTAGCCTAGGCTAAATCTGTGCCCAGCACCCACCACCAGCTCACAGCCTTCACCTCATGGTATGTGTACCTCTTCTAAGGCCCGGTTCACATTAGCGGTGGCTATCCGGAATAGCCGTGCCGGAGCCGCACCGCATGCTGGCCGGACGAAACGGACGCACGGCATAGCAATGTTAAGTCTATGCCAGGGTTCACATGTGTCCGTTTCGTCCGGACCGGAGCCGGACCGGATCCGGACTCCGGTGTCCGTTCCAACATGCGCTATTTTTTGGTCCGGCTCCTCCGGCAGCCGTATCCGGGGCGGAGCCGGACTGCACCATCCGGCCAATGGAAACCAATGAGAACCGGAGAGCGCACAACACACTGGCAAAAAATCCGGATGTTCTACCCCACTTCCTATGCGGATTTTTGCGGCGATATTGGCTGGGGACACATGGGCAAGCATTTTGGAGTGGAGCAGCACAGCTGGATCCGGATCCGGAGATGTTGGCAGCATGTCGGAGGTGGAGGTGAGTGCTAAACAGCAGAGGGCCTGATTCCACAGGTCCCCCTTCTGCTGACCTCCCAGACCCCAAAATTTTTTTTTTTTTCTTTTATACAGGTTGTACTCTTTAAGAATCCGGATCCGGACCGCAACCGTGTTCATACCGCACGGAAACCGTATGCAACCGGACCGGATCCGGACAGGAACCGTACGGTTCAGGTCCGATCCGGCTCCGGTGCGGTCCGGACATCCGGTGCGGTTTTTGCAAAACCGCAAGTGTGAACCGGCCCTAATTTGCACGTAATGTGATGTGTTTCCACCTGTGGATTAAAGTACAGCTTACAGCAGTGCCGACTCTGCACTCCTTGTTTCCTTCATATTTATTTCCTTGTAAACAATGCCAGTTGCCTGGCAGTCCTGTCGATCTTCTGGCATAAGTAGTGTCTGAGTCAAAACCCTGGAACAAGCATAACCAGCGTAACCTGATCAGCTGCATGCTTGTTCCAGGGTCTATGGCTAAAAGTATTAGAGACACAAGGTCAGGAGGACAGCCAGGAAACTGGTATTATTTAAAAGGAAATAAATAGGGCAGCCTCCATATCCCTCTAACCTCAAGTTCCCTTTAAGTAGAATTGAAATCAACAAATACACGATGAAGTGAAAAGTCTACACGTTTGCCATAAGTTTGGTACACAGACATGAGATGGATGTCAGATGTACAAAGCACGGTCCTACAATCATTTCCATAGATGACCAATGAATACATCACCCATTTCTATGACAAAAGAACGGAAGGTAGGGAGCCTCCAATGTAGGGAAATACAGAGGCGGTGGACTAAGCAGAAGGTGCAGGGCTTACTTCTGAGACTTATGCTCCAGCAGAATACTTGCTATCTCTGTGATAACGTGCACTTTATTAGCCCTCGTCACAAAGAGCACTTTGGGATTGCTGGCAATCAAATTAATTCTGCAAGACAGAAGCAACTGCAGCATTCAAATAGTTTTTACTGGTGCCTCCAGTACAGGATTTAGTCAACTAATGCCCCAACTTCAGCATACAAATAGTAAATGAAACAACTGTCTATGACAAACTAATTCATACTTATCTGTGTCACTAAAACCAAGATCAGCATGGTTGTGTAGATTCTCTGTTTTACAAATGCAGTGAGAAACCATGGAAGGGGCTGGGGTGTTGAGGCTCAAGCAGAGGTGTAGAGGTGTATTAGGTATGGTAGAGCAAAGCCAGCTTGCAGCTCTCTGGGTCATGGCAGACAACAAAACTCAGAGAACCGAAGTAAAGTACCAACTTGCAAGGCATACTGTAATCAAGGACAGACAAAAGATGTACAGTAAGTTGTAGGCAGATGTAGTTGGTGGACATGCAGTACGATAGACATACAGTATTGTATGATAACAAGAGACCTGCCAAGGGCAATAAGCAACTTGAAATTCAAAAGAGAAAGTACATCAATACAGGATATCACATGGTATCGCACACCCCCATAATAGGAGTAATAAGCACTTACCAAGCTTATAACATAACAATTCTTATGTAAAATAGTGACCACAGACACTCAAAATTGGCTAAAAGGCCGCAGCCATTTATTTGGGGTAACATAAAAGGGGTCTGAATTAACACATTCAGAAATTTAAACAACTCAGATCATTATAAGTTTATTACACCATAAACACAAACATTGCATAATAGAGTAATGCCAATATATAACAAATGTCCGCCCAACGGGTGACATTACCCAATGACTGGTACCCCACTAATGGCCACGACGGGGATGCGAACGAAAAAAGGGGGGGGGGGTGGAGAGGTAGGATTATTTTCTTCAGCCGGCTGCTACCGTCCTGCAGCCAGCTCTTTTATCCTCTGTGCCTGCTCCTTATTGGCTGTCCTGTCAGGCCCGCGAAACTGCGGCCAATCAGCGGCGCTCCCTTCAATCTTCCCCCAGCTACCTGGGGGCACACCTGAAAAATCAAGAGGAGAGCCAGTACGAGGGAAAATTAACCCTATAGGGGCTGGCTCCACCATGCAGGCACAGGCTAATTGCCTGTGCCTGTACATGGTATCGCACACCCCCATAATAGGATAAGCACTTACCAAGCTTATAACATAACAATTCTTATGTAAAATAGTAACCACAGACACTCAAAATTGGCAAAAAGGCTGCGGCCATTTATTTGGGGTAACATAAAAGGGGTCTGAATTAACACATTCAGAAGTTTAAACAACTCAGATAATTATAAGTTTATTACACCATAAACACAAACCTTGCATAATAGAGTAATGCCAATATATAACAAATGTCCGGCCAACGGGTGACATTAGCCAAAAGCCAGTCCAGCTGAACTGGACTGGCCCCCCAAAACCGCGGCCGTTTCAATGCCATCATGCACATTGGCATTGAAAATATCAAGTCCTATTGCCGACAGGTGGACCCTGTCCCTTCTGTGCAGGCCAAGCTCAGCACCCTCAAGTTCAATGTGGCGGATGGAAAAGCCGCCCACTCTCCATAACACTTTGACCATGAATCTGTTTAATCTTTTTCTTATTTGTTCCATGAATTTGAAACTAGCAGAAAACCACACAAGTCTTGGAACAATTTCCGAAAATATAATTTTTGCCTGAGGCAATTGGTTAGCTATCTGTTGAATGTCATTCTCCATTCTTTTCATTCATTTGATGGTGTTGTACTTCCCAACATCATTACCGCCCAGATGAATGACGAGCATATCTGGGGTCGGCCAAACCTGAAGTTGCTTACAAATTAAAGGGACAAGGCCGTCCCAGCCAAGGCCTCTAGTACCTTTCCAAAATACCTGAAATTCGTCTGGATTAAGAAATAAATTCTGGGAGTAGGGCCTATTACGGGCTCTCTTTTGCGCCCAGTAGACGAATGAATGCCCCAGCACCCAAACAATAACTTTGGCACCTGAAATAATAAAATTGTACATATAAATTATAAATATAAATTAGGTCTAATGTATAATCTGAACCTTTGTGACTCCCAACGATCAATCCTTTGGATTGTCGATTCTAGGAGACCTAATCTAGCGGCCTCTGTAGCAGCTCCAATTCTGAAAGAATTGGGGGTAAACTTATAATGATGGAGTCCCAAATGTGTCAAACATTTCTTGAATACGGCACGAAATTGAAAAGATGATAGAGGGGCACCATCCCTATGCACTAAAAATGATGGAGCCAATGGCCTGACCCCCAGGAAGTCCCGCACTTATTTGACTGGACAACCGGAAGATCCAGGCACCGAGGCCAGCTGCAGCCACACACCCTTCCCCCCCTGGTCAGTTTTTGATCTACTAATGAAAACCCTTACCAACTCTTCGGAAACCGACACATGTTCAGATCGAAGGGGCGATTCTGTCAATTTATTTACCGATACCAATTCAGAAATACGGAAAGCTCCGAAGAATGCTAAAGAAAATGCAGTTCTAAATAATAAACATTCATATGAATCCAGACACACCGCAGGCAAAATTCCTAACAAATCTAATAGCATGCTGAACGATACTGTCCTCCGATTATCAGAGGACCGCTGGTCCCTAAACAAGCCCTTCAGGAGTTGTCTAACAACCGGATAATTGCTATGACCTGGGATGTCTGCCAAGAGTCTAAAAAATGAGACCCCAGCTAACAATTGCATTATTTTTGAGCGAGAGGAACCAAACTCTGTCTCTCTACAAATAAAGGACAGCAAAACATAAGGAGAAACAGCATAAGCATGTGTAAATTGGCATCACCTGTTCCAGGATGCTTCATAATGCGACCAGGTGCGAGGGGCTACCGACTTCTTAATAAACTCTCTAATCATGTCCATATCAGATTCCACAAGTGTTCCGGGCAGCCAATTCCTGTCATATCCGCTCCCGGAACCAGAGTCCTGATAGAAAGCAGCTGTTGCCGTGACAACGAATCAGCGATTATATTATCTTTTCCAGGCAAATAAACAGCCTTAATCCAAATGTTGTGTTTAGGACACAACAACACTAAGTGCCTAAGCAACTTAACCACTAACTCAGACTTTGCAGATAAACAGTTCACCGCGTATAAAACGCACTTGTTATCCGTTTGAAGCTGAATCCTTTTATTGGCAAAATCTTTTCCCCAGATAACTAGCGACACTACCACTGGGAACAGTTCAAGAAGCAATATGTTTCTAGTAACACCTGCACTAACCCAGGAGGGTGGCCAGGGCTCGCCGACCAATGGCTCTTCCAAAAGGCACCGTACCCTACTGATCCTGCTGCATCTGTATAAAACTCTATTTTAGAACCCAACACAAACTCCTGTTGAAAAACAGACCTCCCATTATAACAAGCAAGAAACTCCGACCAGACTAACATATCTTCCTTTACGTCCCTAAGTAGGCGAACATGTAACCGGGGGGATTTTAAACCTGCAATAATCGCTGCAAGTCTCCTGGAAAAGATACGCCCCATGGGCATGACCCTGGATACGAATGCTAGGTGCCCCAGTAGGGATTGTATTTCTCTCACCGTAGCTTTATCTTTACCCAGTAAAACATTCAATAATGACTTCAACAAATTGATCTTTGTCTCAGGTAACCTAAATTCCATTCTTTCTGTAACGATTGTTATCCCCAGGAACTCTAACGATGTTGTAGGGAGCACTGTTTTCTCACCCGCTATCGGCACACCAAAGTCTGCCATAGTTTCGAGGAAAACATTCAGTAAAGTTTGACATGTTTGGGAGCCCGCTAGGCCGATTAATAGTACCTGCACTTGCTCAAAAATTTGCATTGGCCCTCGTTGAAGGCAAAGCAAAGCCCCTTCTTAAAGGAGCCAGTCCCGGGAGATACAGACTGTTTTTGCGGTGCTGAGCGCTGCGGCAGCATATAACCTAGCCACAGGCCAACCTCTTTTGTACCCCAAGTCAGTGATGAGTGTACTGCCATTCTCTGCCTGAAAGCCTCATCATACTGAAACAATGCAGAACCTCCAAACTGTATATATGCTTCATTAATTATATCTAAATGCTGGAACAGGCCCATGCATAGCTCCGGCTTTTTATCTCCAAGCACACTAGAATAAATGCAAAAGGCTTGAAGCCAGTTGCTGAAAGTGCGCAGCACCGGGCGCTGTCTTTCCTCCTCTCCCTCCTTCTTTTCTTTAAAATCTTTATAAGAGGGAAGAAGAGAGAGGAGATCAATAAATTCATTGTTCCATATCTTTTCCTTAACTGCCAAGCTCAAATGGAATCCCAGAGGGGACAGAGAGCACGGCAGGGCCTCTTTATAATGTGTTTCAGGCAAACCAGCCCTAACAGCTGGAACATGAGCTGGAGAGGCTACCACTGATACAGCCGGAGCTACCTGCGGGGTTACCCATGCTGGAGCAGGGGACACAGGCACGCTGTCACTAACAACCTGCCCTGTACCCTGTACATGCTGTGACACTCTGATAGACTCAGCCAAACCTTTAAACATAACAAACAATTCATTTAAACGAGCATTTATGGAAGTGACAAAAATAGCAGAATCAGACTCACCCGGCAGCACTGGACTCCTGTTTTCCCTTTCAGTCGCTTGTGCAGCCTCCTGGCTGGGACCTGCATTGACTTCCTCTGCAGCTTCTGCTGCAGCTGGCGTGGAATAAGGGGCTGCCCAAGGCATGGTCCGCTGGCCTCTGCTTCCCTTAGATGCCCTCTTGCCAGAAGCTGCCTGTGGAGGGGGCGGTGAAAACACTCTCCTTGCTTTCCGTGGGCGTTTTCCTAGCCCAGCATGACGGAGAGCTCCTCCTATGTCCTCCTCCCTGTCTCCTGGCCCGTCCTCTCTCCTTTCATGAACCCAGTCACGTCTGCCCGCCCCTTCCTCCTCCTCCCGGCTTGAGCTCCTTCCTCTCAGAGAGCCACGAGGGGAGGCTGGGGGAAAAGCACATGTCGGCTCCATTTGTGCTTCTTCTTCTTGTGGGGCTGACGGACCGGCCACCGCTGCTGTCACAGAACTGACCGGCTGCATGAGGTCCCACAGCCACTCCTCCCCGTCCTCCGCCCTGGCCCTGCGCAGCACTGCAGACATCACCGCCTCCATTGTGGGAAGGTAGGATTCTTTTCTTCAGCCGGCTGCTACCGTCCTGCAGCCGGCTCTTTTATTCTCTGTGCCTGCTCCTTATTGGCTGTCCTGTCAGGCCCGCGAAACTGCGGCCAATCAGCGGCACTCCGTTCAATCTTCCCCCAGCTACCTGGGGGCACACCTGAAAAATCAAGAGGAGAGCCAGTACGAGGGAAAATTAACCCTATAGGGGCTGGCTCCACCATGCAGGCACAGGCTAATTGCCTTTGCCTGTACAGATGATTTCTGGTAGTCTGAGAAAGATTTTTTTTTCTGAAGTGTCTCCTTTTCTTCCCCCCACATAATAAAGTAAGTTTCATTTTGGGAAACAAGGTGTTTGTGTCTCTTGGATTTGAAAGAATATGGTGCCACTCGGTAAAAATCTTGAGTTCCCAAGGTTTTCCTGAATAATAATATAAGAATAATAGTGTAGGAAGGAACCAATAATGTCTGTGTATGTTGTTAGCAGTTCTTATACCACGGCACTGTGCTTTTGTAGATAAAGAAACTTGAAGATATGCATAATGTATAAAAAAACCTGTTTCTCATGCAATTAATCGTGGAGAAAATGGGTTGTTTCGGGTCTTCATCTCAATGTGCAAGCATAAATCTAACACTATACAATGAGAAAGTGATTTGAAATGGAAATGACAGCAAAAAAGTGGAAGAATCTTCTTTCATAAACCTAAGTTCCTTTTTTTAAACTAGGCTGCGAACATTGGCATTAGATGCACAGGTAGGTGTTGCTAATTTCCTCTCAGGAACACACGTAGCAAATGAGCATGGACAATAACATGAATGGAGTCATCACCTGGTATGGAAGAAGCACCAAAGACTATGGAGAGAAACGCAACTTTCACTGTCTTCTATCAGGCTGGAGCTCAACAGAAATGATCCAATGAAAAACTGCAGGGAGCCAAAGCTGACATTATCGGATCGTCTGTGGTAGCATGAGGACCAGCTACGTTGGGTTGAAGCACAGAGACAGAGTTGGTTTGAGACCGGAAAACAGTAACTGCATGCCTCTATCTGCTAGTGCTATCCCCACATCCTGTCCAACCATATGCTGACAATGACGATGGATGAAGATGGATCATTATTTTGCACAATTAATATTTGTGAGTGGTGAAATAGCACCATACGTTTTGTCAGATAACAGTAATGTGCTGTATGCTATACGAAAATCGCGTAGGTGCTTTACCGCAAAAAAATTATTAAAATGTAATTAGATGTGCATCAACAGTTATTCCATCTTCAGCTTCATGTTCAGGTCCATCACCAGTGGTAGCATTGCCATCCGTGTCAGTTAAAGGTTGCTAACTATCCATAATCACAGGCTGCTTTTGGAATTTGTCAATAGTTATCCTTTGTCTGTTATTTAGTATCTCTGAAGAGACTTCAGATACCTGTACAGTCTCCTACTTCTTCTCCAGTGGTTCTCAAGATTTCCAAGTATCAGCTTGCTACCTAGCTAGACTATGTTAAATTCCAGTCTGGAATCTAGTAATATTCTGCAAATTACAAGCCTGTTGCCCATCAAGAATGTGCTAAGCTCCAGCCTGCTGCCCAGGCAGGCTCTGCTTATGTTCAGCATGCTGTCCAACCTGGCTCTATCAAGTTCCAGCCTACTGTCCAACCAGACTCCGCTCAGCTTTAGTCCACTGTCTAACCTGGAACAATTAGATTCCAGTCTGTTGTCCTGACCCTGCCAGGACCCAGTCTGCTTCCACACCAGATTGCCAATGCCAAGTTTCAGCCTGCTGCCCAGCTTCCTGTTTGGAACAGACTCTACTGAGTTTGAGCCTGCTGCCCAGCTAGCATTTCCTCAATTTTAACCTGTTGCCCAGTCACTTTCTACAGAGTCTCTGCCTGTTGTCCATCCAGACTCTTTAAGGGTACTTAAAGATAAATAATTACGGGCAGTTTAACTTATCTGGGGCTTCTTCCAGCCTCCTGTAGTCCGCCTGTCTTTTCACAGTCGTTCTGTTCTTCTCCCTTCAGCTGCTGTGAACCTCTGAAATCTGGGATGACAGGACCAGTCGCGGGCTACTGTACTGGCCCTGGGCCTCCTCAGAGCATGCACAATTTTTACGAACTGCGCAAGTGGAGAAGACTCCTGTCCACAGAACTGCGATCAGGAGTCCCACAGCCCAGGGCTGTGCATGCAGCTTACAGATGAGCACATCGGCTGAGGGAAGTAGAGTGGAACTGTGAGGGACCAAAAGGACTGCCAGGGGCTGGAAGAAGCCCCAGGTAAGTTAAATTGTCCATATTTATTTCACTTTAGGTTGCCTTTACGTTCCAGCCTGCTGTTCAGCCAGACTCTGCTAAGTCCCAGCCTATTAAATTAGATTTTGCTGAGCCCACACTATTACTCTGACAGATCCATTTGATGATCATTGTAATCCTCAGGCTTCAATGTTCCAGAATCCATATCCTCCAGCATCTGAGCTCATGCATCCACATCTGCGAGCCTCTGTGCTCTTACATTAAAGTATAATGGCTTCTGACCTCCTGTATTCATTTCCTCTTTCTTCTGAGTCTGCATCCACACGCCATAGGAGTAAAAAGTATTTTTTAGTGCATTTTGTATATGTATGTATTTTAAATTGTACAATATTTTGTGATAGTGGTGCTTTAAGAGGACTAAGAGGAAGAGCATTAAATTTAAACCTGGGCCAGTTATATCAGTGATCATGACGTCTACATCTTCTTCGGAAATAACACATTTCTTTCCCATGTTCATCTATGGGAAACTAGGTCAATGTCATTTTCTTTATGTGAAACCAAATTCAAGTCACGGCACATAAAATGATTTCATGATTTTAAGAGCTCTTTAGTGACAAGTGATCCACATGTGTTTGTGATAATTAGTCTTTAGTTTATCATTTATTTCATGTGCAGTATCTGCATTCTTACAGCTACTGGATAATATAAGCACCACTCTGGGAAATTCACAATACCAAAAACAAAAGCTAATACTGTACTGAGAAACCAAGTGTTCTGCAAAATGACAAATCACTTTATTCATTACAAAAAGTGACTCAACTGTCACCCCTGATTACCCCATATACAGACATATTTAATAATAAAGTTACACATATAAACACCATATATTGTAAAACAATAGACAACAGACTCTGCAGATACAGAGAAGGAGAGAGCAAACAATCTGCACTTGGGTGGCATTATGTGAGCTATAATAAATGTAGATAAGGTAAAACAGAGGCACCAGGCAGGATAACATACATTAAAACAGTTACAAATGTGAGGAAGGGTGGGCTTACCTCCCCATTGATGACCTAATTCATAGATTCAGGTAAAAAAGCCTTATTGTACACTCCACAATGCAACGTGTTTCTCATGTATGACCCACTTCATCAGGCAGTACAAAGGAATAACTTCAATGCACTCTCAGAATGTAAGGCACCCTCATGACAGAGGTGCCTTGCATTCAGAGAGCTCGTTTAAAGAGGAACTCCAGTGAAAATAATGTAATAAAAAAGTGCTTCATTTTTACAATAATTATGTATAAATGATTTAGTCAGTGTTTGCCCATTGTAAAAGAAGCTTTCCTCTCCCTGATTTACATTCTGACATTTATCACATGGTGACATTTTTACTGCTGGCAGGGGATGTCACTAGAAGTAGCTGCTGCTTGTTTTTTTGGCAGTCGTAAACAGCTGTAAACAGCTATTTCCCCCAATGCAATGAGGTTCACAGTCAGGAAACTGCCAGGACCATGGTCCTCTCAGTTTCACCACACTATCAGCCATATAGAGCCCCCTGATAATCCGTTTGTGAAAAGGAATAGATTTCTCATCTAAAAGGGTGCGTCAGCTACTGATTGGAATGAAGTTCAATTCTTGGTTGCGGCTTCTCTTTAAGTTACTTCTGTATACTGCTTGATTAAGCAGTCCATACCTGCAAAATGTGTCGCATTGTGGAGTGTACAATAAAGGTTTTTATTCATTTTTGAAGATTCATAGAAAAAGATAAAAGATTTATATAAGAAGATAACAATACAGAAAAAAAGCATATCAACACAAACTATATCAGAACGTTTCATCTTAGCGAAATACAATGTGACCCAGGAACTAAGGCCAAGAATGTTAGTACAAATTGACCAGTATACAGACAAGACAAGAAGCTCAGCTATTGAGATCTTAGAGCCTTCAGGACCCAAGAAACTTCAAATTGGATGCAAATTCTGATTTATATTATTAGCCAGGCAGAGTGTCAGGCACAGGGGACAAATAAGGTTTTCTCACTATACCTTCAGCCCGCCAGCCAAACAAAAATTGGGAGATATTACAATTATACCTAGGAAAAAATGTTAGAGAAAAATGACAGAAAAGAAATAGACTTTTAAGTAAAAGAACAAAGGAAAAAGAGGGAGACTCATAGATGGACCAACTATGAGGCCCCCGCAAGCCAGGGAGAAAAAGAAAGAGAAGGGAGAAGAGATCCTGCACGACACGTTTATCCAGGAGACCCCGCTAAAAGTAAATGATGTTACGAGGAAAAGTACATTGAACACATTAGGGGTTGTGTTCTAGGTGAATGGGATCACAAGATATCAAGATATCCATAGGTTTGTTTTTTTTATATGCATCGGATTCTAGAAGATACAATAACGTTTTTTTTACGTGGATCTGAAAATTCAAGTCATCAATGGAAATGCAGTCCACTACTGCCTCCAATTTTTAAAGGATACCCGAAGTGACATGTGACATGATGAGATAGACATGTGTATGTACAGTTGAAAATTGCGCAAAAGGTGGATCAGCGCAACACCAGGCCGCCTCCGAATGGCCTCCATCAGAGATGTGCTGAGCCCCCCCAGGAACTACAAACGCACCTTGAACCTAAACAGAAGCTCTGCATATACACCAAAAGCATGGCTGTTAAGTGGGAGCAGCTGACCAAAAACGAATTACATTAGTACATAGCAAGGAAATGAGCAGCGCTACTTAAAAACAGACTAGTGCCTACCTGCAAAAGAGTGCAAGACCCACTTGTGGGGTCGAATACACACCGAGCATACACATGACCTGTCTACCACTAGAGGAGGATGTTGGTTTCCATTAACAGCTTGCATGCAACCTATTAAGTACTCGTCCCTCCCACTGCGAAGAAGTCAATCCTCCATGGGAGGGGCCTAACACTAACTAAATCCTAACCTATGTATATGCATAGCCTGGGTGCGGCTAATCAAGTAAAATCGAAAATTGAAAATTGCGCAAAAGGTGGATCAGCGCAACACCAGGCCGCCTCCGAATGGCCTCCATCAGAGATGCGCTGAGCCCCCCCAGGAACTACAAACTCACCATGAACCCAAACAGAAGCTCTGCATATACACCAAAAGCATGGCTGTTAAGTGGGAGCAGCTGACCAAAAACGAATTACATTAGTACATAGCAAGGAAATGAGCAGCGCTACTTAAAAACAGACTAGTGCCTACCTGCAAAAGAGTGCAAGACCCACTTGTGGGGTCGAATACACACCGAGCATACACATGACCTGTCTACCACTAGAGGAGGATGTTGGTTTCCATTAACAGCTTGCATGCAACCTATTAAGTACTCGTCCCTCCCACTGCGAAGAAGTCAATCCTCCATGGGAGGGGCCTAACACTAACTAAATCCTAACCTATGTATATGCATTGCCTGGGTGCGGCTAATCAAGTAAAATCAAAAATTGAAAATTGCGCAAAAGGTGGATCAGCGCAACACCAGGCCGCCTCCGAATGGCCTCCATCAGAGATGCGCTGAGCCCCCCCAGGAACTACAAACACCTTGAACCCAAACAGAAGCTCTGCATATACACCAAAAGTTCCTGGGGGGGCTCAGCGCATCTCTGATGGAGGCCATTCGGAGGCGGCCTGGTGTTGCGCTGATCCACCTTTTGCGCAATTTTCAATTTTCGATTTTACTTGATTAGCCGCACCCAGGCTATGCATATACATAGGTTAGGATTTAGTTAGTGTTAGGCCCCTCCCATGGAGGATTGACTTCTTCGCAGTGGGAGGGACGAGTACTTAATAGGCTGCATGCAAGCTGTTAATGGAAACCAACATCCTCCTCTAGTGGTAGACAGGTCATGTGTATGCTTGGTGTGTATTCGACCCCACAAGTGGGTCTTGCGCTCTTTTGCAGGTAGGCACTAGTCTGTTTTTAAGTAGCGCTGCTCATTTCCTTGCTATGTACTAATGTAATTCGTTTTTGGTCAGCTGCTCCCACTTAACAGCCATGCTTTTGGTGTATATGCAGAGCTTCTGTTTGGGTTCATGGTGCGTTTGTAGTTCCTGGGGGGGCTCAGTGCATCTCTGATGGAGGCCATTCGGAGGCGGCCTGGTGTTGCGCTGATCCACCTTTTGCGCAATTTTCAATTTTCGATTTTACTTGATTAGCCGCACCGAGGCTATGCATATACATAGGTTAGGATTTAGTTAGTGTTAGGCCCCTCCCATGGAGGATTGACTTCTTCGCAGTGGGAGGGACGAGTACTTAATAGGTTGCATGCAAGCTGTTAATGGAAACCAACATCCTCCTCTAGTGGTAGACAGGTCATGTGTATGCTTGGTGTGTATTCGACCCCACAAGTGGGTCTTGCACTCTTTTGCAGGTAGGCACTAGTCTGTTTTTAAGTAGCGCTGCTCATTTCCTTGCTATGTACTAATGTAATTCGTTTTTGGTCAGCTGCTCCCACTTAACAGCCATGCTTTTGGTGTATATGCAGAGCTTCTGTTTGGGTTCAAGGTGCGTTTGTAGTTCCTGGGGGGGCTCAGCGCATCTCTGATGGAGGCCATTCGGAGGCGGCCTGGTGTTGCGCTGATCCACCTTTTGCGCAATTTTCAATTTTCGATTTTACTTGATTAGCCGCACCCAGGCTATGCATATACATAGGTTAGGATTTAGTTAGTGTTAGGCCCCTCCCATGGAGGATTGACTTCTTCGCAGTGGGAGGGACGAGTACTTAATAGGTTGCATGCAAGCTGTTAGTGGAAACCAACATCCTCCTCTAGTGGTAGACAGGTCATGTGTATGCTCGGTGTGTATTCGACCCCACAAGTGGGTCTTGCACTCTTTTGCAGGTAGGCAGTAGGCACTAGTCTGTTTTTAAGTAGCGCTGCTCATTTCCTTGCTATGTACTAATGTACAGTGCCTAGCACACAAATAATGATGCTATGTTCCTTTTTTTCTTTCTCTGCCTGAAAGAGTTAAATATCAGGTATGTAAGTGGCTGACTCAATCCTGACTCAGATAGGAAGTGACTACAGTGTGACCCTCACTGATAAGAAATTCCCCTTTTTATCTCTTTCCTGCTCTCAGAAGCCATTTTCTGCTAGTAAAGTGTTTTATTGTTGGAATTTCTTATCAGTGAGGGTCACACTGACTGTAGTCACTTCCTGTCTGAGTCAGGACTGAGTCAGCCACTTACATACCTGATATTTAACTCTTTCAGACAGACAAAGAAAAAAAATAACACAGCATAGTTATTTGTGTGCTAGGCACTGTACATACCCATGTCTATCTCATCATGTCACATATTACCTCGGGTATCCTTTAAACAGTTTTTAGTATACATTATTCTTCCTGGCACCTCTGTTTTACTATTATCTGCAAGTTTTGTCCACCCTTGTTGGAGGGGCGTTCCCCCTTTCATCCTATCTAAAGATCGACTTCTTAACCTGAATAGGGTCAGGTCTAAGGTCCCCATCTGCCTGTACAGTGGTTGCCTTAACCTTTTGGCGACTGTCTGCTTTAGATTCTATGCCACACTTGTGGCTGTTCTAGCCTGATGCGGTGTAGGATCTATGCCACCCGCCATTACTGCTCCCCGACGCGATCGTGCGCACCCGAGTGGAGAGATTCAGCTGCCATATGACAGCTTACATCTCCCCTCAGTGATCAGAAGCCATTGCGCATGGCTTCTGATCACGCGATCACTATGATTGCCGGCAGATGGTAGTGATCACTTACAGAGCTGCGGCGGTAAGGGGGGAAGAAGAGGATACACTCACCTCCCTGCTGTTCCCCGATGATCGGCGCTCCCCACTGCTCTGGCCGGCATCTCTGCTCGCTGTGACGTAAGACCTGGGCCGCGGCTTGATGACGTCATCAAGACGCAACACGGGACTTAGCATCAGAATGAGCGGGGACGTCGGTGTGAGCAGAGGTGTCCACAGCGGCTCATCACTGGAGCCTGGAAGGTGAGTGTAGGCTGCTGGTGAAAGGGGGGACATCTGGCTCCAGTGGGGACATCTGGCCCAGCAAGCCCTAACAGGATCCGGCTGCCTGACCCCCCAAACGCACCCCTTCCCCCCTCCCATGCAGAAGTGCCGTAAGGCGGCCGGTCCTGAAAGGGTTAAGCTACATACTCACCACTCGACGGAGGAAGATGGATCCAGCAACGTCTCCCTCACAATGAGCGCTCCACGATCCATTCCGGCTGGCAGGTATTTGCAATATCACATGACATTACACAATGGGCGTGAACGGGAAGTCAAGGTACTTTGAGGGGAGTTGTCAGGGATCTTAAAGATCTGATGCACCGTGTCAGTCCTTATCGCTATGCAGGGGAGGACTGGGACCTTTTGGCCTGGGGGGACAACACAAACTAGAGGCCCGTTTCACGGCATCCCCAGCCCAAAGCCATATCTTTCTTGTGTGCAAATCTTCAAATTGTGATGACTAACAGCCCCAGCCACACACACACACTATGTACCTGATGCCTAACCCCATTTCTCCGCACAATCTACCTGTCTGTGTCTGATGCCTAACCTTAAAGGAGTTATCAGGCTTTTTTTTTTTAATGAAAATAAGTGCTACTTACCCAGGGCTCGTCCAGCCCCAAGCTCCCAGCATGTCCCTTGCCGCAGCTCTGCAGTCAGCTGTTCACTGCCGCTGCCTCCCAGCCCCCGGCGATGACGTCAGGCCAACTGCGCCTGTGCAAGCGGCGCTGTCAATCACCGCCACATGGACCAGAGCGTACTCTGCAGACGCAGAACTACTGCGCCTGCGCAGTACACTCCGGTCCAAGTGGCGGTGATTGACAGTGCTGCTCACACAGGCGCAGTACAGGCCGACATCCAGGTCGGACTGGTGCTATCGCCAAGGACTGGGAGGCAGCGGCAGCGAATGGCTGACTGCAGAGCTGCGGCGAGGGACATGCTGGGAGCGTGGGGCTGGAGGAAGCCCCGGGTAAGTAGCATTTATTTCATTAAAAATGCCTGATAACTCCTTTAAACAACCCCCCCCCCCCCCCCACACACACACACACACACACACACACACACAAACCTACCTACCTGGTGATGCCTAACCCCACTCCTGCCCACCCACCATACAAACTACTTGTCTGACACCTACTCCCCCCCCCCCCTCCAACTACCTGTTTGACAGTGCCTAACTGCCTGCCTCCCCCCTCCCCTGCCGCCAATCACACCACAAGAAGAAAAAACATTTCCCCTCAGGCCAGGGTCAGAATGGGGATGATTATCACACAAAAAAAAACTCAGAGGGCACTGGCCTGGGCAGAGAATTGAATTTGACAGCAGTAGCAGGCAGGCAGCAAAGTGTGAGTAACTCAGTGACAAGAAGGGAGAAGAAGTACAGAAACAAAATTTATAAAAAAACACCTTCTCCTCTGGCAACCTGGACCCGACCTCCTCTATCCTCCTGTCTCCTCAGTCCTACACCTCCTCCTCCTCCACAGCAGCAAGCAGCTATAGGTGGCATCTCCAACTCCCAGCCCCAAGAGTGTCCGACTCCTCCAGCCAGGACAGCCAGCCAGCCACTTGTAGCCGCAGCTCCAGGCCCCCAGCCCCCCCAGCACAGAAAGCTGAAGAGTGAGACAGCTCACTCCGACGACACCTCAGGCACAGCAGCACAGGGGAGGACTGTGTCCGACTCCTCCAGCCAGCCACTCGTAGCCACAGCTCCAGGCCCCCAGCCCCCCCAGCACAGAAAGCTGAAGAGTGAGACAGCTCACTCCGACGACACCTCAGGCACAGCAGCACAGGGGAGGACTGTGTCCGACTCCTCCAGCCAGCCACTCGTAGCCACAGCTCCAGGCCCCCAGCCCCCCCAGCACAGAAAGCTGAAGAGTGAGACAGCTCACTCCGATGACACCGCAGGCACAGCAGCACGTTGCGGGCGGCAATGGCTCCAGGGGGGGTGCGGAGTCAAGCAGTTTCAACCCACCTGGCCGGAGAGGACCTAAGCTATTTGTGTCCTTGTGCCGCTCACATCCACCGCAGGCGCAGCCACGCACAAGGGCACACCACGGCCGGCCGCCTCAGCCCCTTCTTTGATTGGATACTTCAACTTGCCGGGAAATATCGCGCGAGGTTGCGATCCCCACTGCGAACCTGTCACCTGTGGTATGTCTGCGGCCGCTGCGTATAGCAGCGGCCAGCCCTAATTACTTAAGATTCGGGCAGCTCGGGGGGCAATTGCCCCCCGTCCCCCTGGGCCAGTCCTCCCCTGTCGCTATGTGACCCTAAATGACGTTTGCATGATTGCGTGCCTGTACCCACACTGTGTGAAATGATTGCTCAACGGTCAAAGTATTCCCAGCTATCTTTAAAATCATTGGGAAAATCACGGCGTGGGTACGGCCTTTATCAGTAACCCACTTTTGTGAATATTAAGTCATGACAAGAATTTCATATCAACCTATATTATAATGTACTACACTTTTGTGGGCTCTCGATTACACCTTTTGTCTTCACACTGTAATAAATGTTATCCTTCATTACTCTGTCAGATTTCTTTAAAGCTTTGTGTCATTGTCATTTCCCTGTCCTTTTGAATCTTCTAAAACAGGGAAAATTAGAGACTGTGATATGCTGCAGGTCATAAGTAATGATGACAGCGTTAAATTGTTTTTCAAAAGAAAATGATGACAGAGCTATCTACCAGGCAGAGAGATTAGTGATCATGTAATTATTTTTCTGTACCATAAGCACGTGCTACAGCTATCTGTATTTTCCTCTGGGCAATGTAAAGTACATTCTCCTTCACCACACGCATTCCTTCCTTTTCTGAGTGATAACCCTTGAAAACCGAAAAGGAGAAGAGGAAGCAAGCTCTACATCCCCTGAGCAACATCACTTGAATTTCATGGGCAATGCATAATGGGATAAGGTTTTTCTGGGCTAATTTTCTAAGCATGGACAAATGTTTTTGCATTTTTGCCTAAAGAATATCTTTAAAGAGAATCTGTACTTAAAAAAATGTACACCTGGGGGGGTTCTTAACTCAGGAGGCAGAAGCCTCTGGATCCTAATGAGTCTGATCAGGTCCGCTCATCTGCGCAGGCATCTATTTCCACCAGAGCCCGAGGGGGAAGATTGGACTGTGCCGGCGGTGGAACTCCATGGTAAATATAGCCACGTGCTGCAGATTTTGAGAGGGCGCAAGCACTGGATCAGGGCTACACAGGATGATGGGGAAGCATCATTAGGATATAGAGGCTTCACCCTCCCAATTTAAGTACCCGACATGGGCACTTTTTTTTTTTTACAGATTCTCTTTAAAGTAAACTGAAGATAAATGGTAGAAAGGGATTTCACTTACCTGGGCTTTCTCGATGTCCTTCAGTCAACTTTGTTATGCCTTGGCTTTGTGAAGTCCACTACCCTGCTGAGTTTCTGACCCACTGTGCATGTGCTGCAGACAGTGCCACAACAAAGTGTACCAGGAGAACATAGAGGGAGCAGATGGACTACAGAGGGCTGGAGGGAGCCACAGGGAAGTAAAAATCCTTTTCTCCATTTGTCTCAGGTACACAGTATAGTCATATAGTATATAACTGTAATCACAAGCTTCTCTATGAGTTTTTCGTGTGGACCATTTACAATATGTAGAATAAATTATTCCTCTATGGATGTGATATTTTCTATAAAGCAATTCAGCCACAAACTTTTTACAACCGTAAGCATCCTCCACTGTGGTATGAATATACTAACATTATTTTCTCTGTTTATTTATTTTAGTGTAGCATAGCTTTGTCAAAAAAAAAGTTTTGGTTCCAACCTTTTCTTATATGGTTCTTCAATCATATGGATTTCTGTTCTGACACCTGAAAGCATTTCACTGTTAAAGGCTGCGTGGGATACAGTATATACTTATTTATTGTTATTCAACTTTTATATCATCAGTGTTAGTTGCTAGAGAATATATAATTTGTTGTTACATTTATTATTATTATGCATTTGTTCTCCGCAATATCCTTTGGTAATTTAAAAGTATTCTTAATTTACAAAAGAAAATATTGAATGTTTTGAAAAAGTGAAAAATTAAACTAATGTGCTAAAAATGTTTTGTGCTATGAGCAGCATATACCGTAATGATATACTGTATATTAAAAATGTACATTGCTGTTAAGTACTCTATAGTAATTAACTACAGTAAGTTAGCGAAACTTACACACTATGGAATTATCCTACATATTTTTTTCTTGACTAGTATTCATTGAGAAACATCTGACTGAATTGATCAGGTGAATAACTTTAAACCTTTGTTAGTTTGTTAGTGTGATCATGCACCTCTGTGTTTGCCCACATTATAACTATACATGAAATACAATCACATGATTGTGACTAGCCAACTGTCGGAAATTATCAATCGAGCCGATGGCTCGATTGATAAGAAGAATCTGGGCCGTGTATGCCCAACATAACACATGGGTCACAAATAAGGAAAAGAATATTTGTAAAATAAATAACTCATCTCTGCTATGCATGTACAATTCACAGAGCGGTTATTAGTTCTGACTTTACCCATGTATGCAGAGTAACGTTACAAACATGACAGATTAACAACCATTTAAGTTAAGTTGTGACAGTAGTTAGGATATAAAATCAGATAAAATAGTTTGCTAGGACAGAAAGATTATTTATTTCTGTAAATTCTAAGAGAATTTTGCAAATTTACAAAAAACAAAAAACCATTCACACACTGCTGACCAAAAGGGGTTTGCAATCTTATGTTACTAATGTCCCTCTAAGCATAAGGTCTGGATAGTGTAAGTTGCAGGCAGCCGCCATTGTGTCCCTCTGTGCCACCTCCAACCCCCATCCTTCTGTCCCCCTTTTTACTTCCTTCTGTCCCCCTTTGTGCCTCTTTATGTCTCCTTCTGCTTCCCTCTGTCCCCCTGTGCTTCCTTCTGTCCCTCCTTTTGTGCCCCTTTGCGCTTCCTTGGTCGACCCGTGCCTCCATGTGTCCCCCTGTGCATCCTTCAGTCCCCCTTTGCCTCCTACTGTCCCCCTTTGTGCTTCCCCCTGTCTCCCTGTGCCTTGTTCTGTCTCTCTGTTCCTCCTCCTGTCCCTCTTTGTGCCTTCTTCTGTCCCCCTTTGTGCCTCTTTCTGTCTCCCTGTGCCTCCCTCTGTCCCCCTTGTGCTACCTCTGCACCCCCCCGTGCATCATTTTGTCCCACTGTGCCTAGACTCTTTCTGTCCCAGGCGGAAGCACAGCACTGGTGAGTGCACATCCATAATTAATATAGTAAAATATCAAAAACATTTACCAATATTTTACTATGACCTTACCTAACCTTATTCTCACACAGAGCCCTCCCTGTACCGATGCCTAGACCTGAGACCCCTTGGTGGTGCCTAACCCTTGGAACCCCTGGTGGTGCCTAACCTTAAACCTATGCCTAACACTAAAGACCTTTCCACTGATGCCTAACTCTAAAGATTACCCTACCCCCGATGCCTAACCTTATCCACCAGCGTCCTGTTTAAAAGTGTGCCTGACCGCTATTCTATTGGGCGCCCTTTTCAACAGGACACATGCTTTCCAGCTGTTCCAGGTACATATTGTTGAGTTCACAATGAATTTGAAATATTCTGTGGGTTTATGAAATCAAAACGTTTCCTTTTATTTATGGAATGGCATTACATTTAACTATATCTCAAATGCCTAAATATTTCTAACGGTTTCCAAGTCACCTTAGTTACTGTTCTTCACCTGCTCAACATAAAATCAGTACAGCTATAAAATATTTTTTCAACTGTATGCTATCCTAATATGCTGTTGAAGGAGATACATTCCAAATACCTCACTGCTTTTGAATTCACCACCACCCATATGCAATTAACTTTTTCTCCTAGGTGATATTTTCACAACTTGTCAGTAAAATACCTTTTAACCACTTGAGGACCCACCCTTTACCCCCCCTTAAGGACCAGCGTTATTTTTTGTGATCTGTGCTGGGTGGGCTCTGCAGCCCCCAGCACAGATCAGGTTTCATGCAGAGCGATCAGATCGCCCCCCTTTTTTCTCCCCTATGGGGATGGTGTGCAGGGGGGGTCTGATCGCTCTGGTGGGCAGGCTTGTTGCGGGGGGGGGGGGGGGGCACCTCAAAGCCCCCCTCCGCGGCGAAATTCCCCCCTCCCTCTCCTACCTGCTCATCCCCGGTGATCGGGGCTGCCCAGGACGCTATCCGTCCTGTGCAGCCAGTGACAGGACGTCCCCTGTCACATGGCGGCGATCCCCGGCCGCTGATTGGCCGGGGATCGCCGATCTGCCTTACGGCGCTGCTGCGCAGCAGTGCCGTACAATGTAAACAAAGCGGATTATTTCCGCTTGTGTTTACATTTAGCCTGCGAGCCGCCATCGGCGGCCCGCAGGCTATTCACGGAGCCCCCCGCCGTGAATTAACAGGAAGCAGCCGCTCGCGCGAGCGGCTGCTTCCTGATTAATCAGCCTGCAGCTGGCGACGCAGTACTGCGTCGCTGATCCTGCAGCTGCCACTTTGCCGACGCACGGTATAAGCGTGCGGTCGGCAAGTGGTTAAACCACCAGCAAACAATAGAAAGGGGTAAAGAGGCGCCCAAGGTGAATAAAATGCATTAAAAACAACTAAAATATAGATAAATGAGGTGGCTTACCTCAGTGATGACACACCCATATAGAAATGGATATTGATTAGTGAAAAAAGCACAGGCAACGCGTTTCGTAGGAACTTGCCCACTTCCTCCGGCCCAGATAAAGTGCCTGAGGAAGTTAGTGAGTTCCCACGAAACACGTTGCCTGTGCTTTTTTCACTAATAAATATCCATTTCTATATGGGTGTGTCATCATTGAGATAAGCCACCTCATTTATCTATATCAGTGGTTCTCAACCTTTTTGAAGTCGTGACACATCACACCAAACACTCAGATCTCCGCGACACATCACATATGTATAGATAGTATAGCTGCCCCAGTATAGGTAGTATAGTTCCCCAGTATAGGCAGTATAGATGCCCCAGTATGGGTAGTATAGCTACCCCAGTGTAGGTAGTATAGCTGTCCCAGTGTAGGTAGTATAGCAGCCCCAGCATGGGTAGTATAGCTGCCCCAGTGTAGGCAGTATAGCTGCCCCAGTGTAGATACCGTAGTATAGCTGCCCCAGTGTAGGTAGTATAGCTGCCCCAGTATATGTAGTATAGCTGCCCCAGTATAGGTAGTATAGTTCACCAGTATAGATAGTATAGTTGCCCCAGTATTGGTAATATAGTTCCCCCAGTATAGGTACAGGGGCGTAGCAATAGGGGGTGCAGAGGTAGCGACCGCATCGGGGCCCTTGGGCCAGAGGGGCCCCATGGGGCCATTCCTAAACCAAAGTATAAGCTGGTTATTGGTCCTGTGGTGGTAATAATCACTTCTATAGATGCGTTGAATGGTAGTAATCATTAACAAACTGCTCCCCATTCCCTTCTTGCACCTCTGATACTGTAGACGACCTTGGCGGGTTTTGTTGCGCCGTATCAAGTGTTATGTATACAGTGCTTGAGGGGGGGGGGGCCCAATGTAAATCTCGCACCGGGGCCCTGAGCTCCATAGCTACGCCACTGTATAGGTAATATAGTTCCTCAGTATAGGTAGTATAGATGCCCAAGTGCGGGTAGTATAGTTCCCACATATAGATAGTATAGCTGCCCCAGTGTAGGTAATGTAGTTCCCCAGTATGGGTAGTATAGATGCCCCAGTATAGGTAGTATAGCTGCCCCAGTGTAGGTAGTATAGCTGCCCCAGTGTAGGTAATATAGCTGTCCCAGTGTAGACAATATAGCTGCCCCAGTGTAGGCAATATAGCTGCTCCAGTGTAGGTAGTACAGCTCAGGGGAGGACTGGGACCATTTGGCCAGGGGGAAAAACACAACTTAGAGGCCCGGTCACGGAATCCCCAGCCCAAATACATTTGCACGCAATAAAGATATGTTTCAATGGTAGTTTAAAGCAACAATATACAGTATTTAGTAGTTAAGTTAAGAAATAATGGATCCATCCTGCCTCTAGTCAGCCTTTCAGGCTGGGGGTATAATTGTATGGGGGACATTTTCTTGGTGCACTTTGGGCCTTTGAGGGTACTATCTGCATTAAGTATGTATGCTGTCCCTTTGTCTGTGGGTTTCGTCTGGGCACTTCAGTTTCCTCCCACATTATAAAAAAATACAGATACGTTAAAAGGCTTACCCCTAAATTGGCTCTAGACTAAAATGGACATATGACTTTGGAAGGGATGGTAGGGATTAGCTTGTGAGCTCCTCTGAGGACAGTCAGTGACATGACTATGTACTCTGTAACGTGCTGCAGAGGAGGTCAGCGCTATATAAATACATAATTATAATATGGTAGGACATTACACTATGACTATGGTAGGATTAGATTGTGAGCTCCTCTGAGGGCAGTCAGTGACATGACTATGTACTCTGTAATGTGCTGCAGAAGATGTCAGTGCTATATAAATACAGGATCTTCTCAAAAAATTAGCATATTGTGATAAAGTTCATTATTTTCTGTAATGTACTGATAAACATTAGACTTTCATATATTTTAGATTCAAATACACACAACTGAAGTAGTTCAAGCCTTTTATTGTTTTAATATTGATGATGTTGGCATACAGCTCATGAAAACCCAAATTTCCTATCTCAAAAAATTAGCATATTTCATCCGACCAATAAAAGAAAAGTGTTTTTAAAACAAAAAAAGTCAACCTTCAAATAATTATGTTCAGTTATGCACTCAATACTTGGTCGGGAATCCTTTTGCAGAAATGACTGCTTCAATGCGGTGTGGCATGGAGGCAATCAGCCTGTGGCACTGCTCAGGTGTTATGAAGGCCCAGGATGCTTCTATCGTGGCCTTAAGCTCATCCAGAGTGTTGGGTATTGCGTCTCTCAACTTTCTCTTCACAATATCCCACAGATTCTCTATGGGGTTCAGGTCAGGAGAGTTGGCAGGCCAATTGAGCACAGTAATACCATGGTCAGTAAACCATTTACCAGTGTTTTTTGCACTGTGAGCAGGTGCCAGGTCGTGCTGAAAAATGAAATCTTCATCTCCATAAAGCTTTTCAGCAGATGGAAGCATGAACCCACTTTTGAACCAGAAACAGCGGCAGAAGCGCCTGACCTGGGCTACAGAGAAGCAGCACTGGACTGTTGCTCAGTGGTCCAAAGTACTTTTTTTGGATGAAAGCAACTTTTACATGTCATTCGGAAATCAAGGTGCCAGAGTCTGGAGGAAGACTGGGGAGAGGAAAATGCCAAAATGCCTGAAGTCCAGTGTCAAGTACCCACAGTCAGTGATGGTCTGGGCTGCCATGTCAGCTGCTGGTGTTGGTCCACTGTGTTTTATCCAGGGCATGGTCAATGCAGCTAGCTACCAGGAGATTTTGGAGCACTTCATGCTTCCATCTGCTGAAAAGCTTTATGGAGATGAAGATTTCATTTTTCAGCATGACCTGGCACCTTCTCACAGTTCCAAAACCACTGGTAAATGGTTTACTGACCATGGTATTACTGTGCTCAATTGGCCTGCCAACTCTCCTGATCTGAACCCCATAGAGAATCTGTGAGATATTGTGAAGAGAAAGTTGAGAGACACAAGACCCAACACTGAGCTTAAGGTCACTATCGAAGCATCCTGAGCCTCCATAACACCTGCGCAGTGCCACAGGCTGATTTGCCTCCATGCCACGCCACATTGAAGCAGTCATTTCTGCAAAAGGATTCCCGACCAAGTATTGAGTGCATAACTGAACATAATTATTTGAAGGTTGACTTTTTTTGTTATAAAAACACTTTTCTTTTATTGGTCGGATGAAATATGCTAATTTTTTGAGATAGGAAATTTGGGTTTTCATGAGCTGTATGGCAAAATCATCAATATTAAAACAATAAAAGGCTTGAACTACTTCAGTTGTGAGTATTTGAATCTAAAATATATGAAAGTCTAATGTTTATCAGTACATTACAGAAAATAATGAACTTTATCACAATATGCTAATTTTTTGAGAAGATCCTGTACATAATAATAATATGGGGGGACATTAGACTATGATACGATTAGACTATGAGCTCCTCTGAGGACAGACAGTCAGTGACATGACTATGTACTCTGTAAAGTGCTGCAGAAGATGCCAGTGCTATATAAATACATAATAATAATGTGGTAGGACATTAGACTATGACTATGGTAGGATTGGACTGTGAGCTCCTATAAGGACAGTCAGTGACATGACTATGTACTATGCGCTGCAAAAGATGTAGACCCTTTATAAATACTAAAAAAATCTCCCTCAAAGTATTCCCTGGTGGTCTTATGGTCCCTCGATCTCCAGATAGCTTTCCCTAGTGATCTTGTAATCCCCCCTCCCCTTTACAGTAAGCCCTGGTTTGGTTGTTTAGTGGTCCCCTTTCCTCATTTAGCTGCCCTAGGCCGGATCCACACTATAATCGCTTTGGCGGCATTTGATTAGCGCTTTCTGAGCGCTTTTTAAAAATGTCTCCCATTCACTTTCATTAAAAACGCTGTAAAAAAATCGCAAAAAATTGCAGCGATCGCAAATTTTTACGCAGTTTTTACCGTAATTTTAATGAAAGTGAATGGAGCAATTTTTAAAAAGCGCTCAGAAAGCGCTAACAGGTGCCTCATCTCCGTGACCTGGTGACATGTACACACCCATGTGCCGCTGGGTCACTGAGATGAAGCACCTGTGAGGATGGAGACGTTAGCACACAGATGAGTGCGCCAGCTGGACAGGTGAGTGCCTCTGCTATGAATACACTGCAGAGGCTCTGGGGGTCCACTATTAATTTTAGGGAGACCAGGGGGGGGGGGGGCAGCAGCCAGCTGTGGGGCCCTGGGGAACAACCCAACAATATATGGAGGGGTATGCTGGGACCTGTGGTGCCTTTATGGAAGGGAAGGAGCATGACGGGAGCCATGGTGCTTATAGGGAGGGGCTTGCTGGGAGTTGTGGTGCCTCTATTGAGGGAAAGGGGCATACTGGGGCTGCGGTACCTCTATGGAGGGGGATGGGCATGCTAGGAACAGTAGTGGCTCTATGGAGGAGAAGGGCATGCTGGTAGCTTTAGTGCCTCTATAGGGGAGAAGGGCAACTTGCTGGGGCTGTGGTGTCTCTATGGAGGGGGATGGCATGCTGGAAACAGTAGTGCCTCTATGGAGAAGGGCCTGCTGGGAACAGTAGTGCCTCTATAGGGGAAAAACTTGCTGGGGCTGTGGTGCCTCTTTAGAGAGGGAGGGCATGCTCAGAGCAGTAGTGCCTCTATGGAGGACAAGGGCATGCTAGCAGCTTTAGTGCCTCTATTGGGGAAAGAGACCTGCTGGGAGATGTGGTGCTTCTATAGAGGGAGACAGGAAAAACAGGCCACCTAATGCTGTGGAGTGGGGGAGGGGGTGTCAGAAACTCACAGGCATGCAGCAGAAGGAATTCCCAGCCAGACATCTGATCCTCCAGTGCAGCCAGTGCAGTGTGGTGTCTTTCTTCTCTGCACTGAGGAACTGGCTGCACTGAAAGCCCTGGCTGCTTCTCCCCATGTGTGTGTATACAGAGCAGCCTGGCAAGTAGTCTGTCCCAGCGTGATCTCCACTAGTGTTGTCCAGATCATGAACGATTCGGATCTTTGATCCGAATCTATTTTGTGAATCGAATCATCCGAATCATCAAAATGAGTGATTCGGATCACAAAGGGGGCGGGGCCAGGAGCGACACGCCCCCTCTCAGCGGGCAGCGGGGTCCTGGAAGCAGAGCAGAGATGGATCGCTCTGTTGGAGGGGAGGCAGCCTTGCACAGCCACAGGTAGATGAGAGAGAGGGGACATGGGTGCCACTGCCAGATATGTGTAGAGCACACATACTGGCTGAAATGTGCTGCTCATTATAGGCTGTCTGTTCCGTAGTTGTGCACAGTGAACACATTGGAAACTTTTGGCACAGCAGCATGCTGGGCTAGGACAGGGCAGGCACTGTAATTGCTGTGCAATATGATCCTCATGCACTGCTCTAAACAGCTGCACTTTACTTCTGGGAATGCTTTGGGGAATGGGAGCTGGGAGTATACAGATGAACATATAGGTGAAATATATGTAAAGCATATGATTGCAGCATGTGGGTATTACGTGCAAACAAACATTTCTGCTCTCTGCTCGTCCCTCCTCCCTTCTCTGTCCACTCCCTGCCCTCTGTCCATCTCCTCCCCTTCTCTGTGTGTCCACCCCCCTCCTCTTCTCCTGTCCTGCTAGTCATTTCACCCCCGAATGCTTCCCTTGTAAAATGATCCGAGATTCGGATCAAAGATTCGGATCTTTTCAATGATCCGATTCGAATCATCCGGATCATTGAAAAGATCCGAACTTCGCATCTCTAATCTCCACAGGCCGAGGGGGCGGAGCCTACACACATACACACACAGTGCACCAGAGAGGATGTCGGGAAAAGCAGGAGCTCTCAGCCAATGCCCTGCTCCCTGGCCCCACAGGAAAGAGCTGAGCTTAGCCCATCAAAACAGCTGTGGGCGGGGCTGAATCAAGTGGCCGCGGAGCTGCTGATTTTCAAAGGTATTTACAACTGTACCGGCCCTGATTGTTAGGGATCCTGGCGGCCCGGGGGGAGAATGCCACCCGTCCCCCCGCGCCAGTCCGCGCCTGGTACAACTGCCCCAGTGTAGGTAATATAGCTGCTCTAGTGTAGGTAATATAGCTGCTCCAGTGTAGGTAATATAGCTGCCCCAGTGTAGGTAATAGTGCTGCCCCAGTGTAGGTAATATAGCTGCCCCACTGTAGGTAATATAGCTGCCCCACTGTAGGTAATATAGCTGCCCCACTGTAGGTAATATAGCTGCCCCAGTGCAGGTAATAGAGCTGCCCCAGTGTAGGTGCTCCACACCTAGCTGCCTCCTCTATGTCGTGCCAGTGGATTTGCACATTGTCTACCTGCTAGGTTCAGGTGCCTTTCGCCGTGCTTTGCTCTCTTGGTTCCTTATGCTGGAAATTGTAAATTCGCTTATTTGGCCTGACGAAGGGCATATTCAGCCCGAAAGAGACTAGTGTCGTTGCCAATTCAACCATTATGCCAATTCTACTAATATGGTCCATTTTTCTGCTAGCCAAACAATTTGAATAAGCCTTTATTGAGCCTCTTTATTCAAGTTACACAGATTTGTTTCATGTCAAGTTGTGTGTTTTGTATCAATAAAGTTTTTGTACTATCTTTGAGACACTGCATTTTTGCGCATTTTTTTAAAATATATTACATAAAGTCCAGTACTTATTGCAACATAGGTAATATGGCTGCCCCAGTGTAGGCAATATAGCTGCTCCAGTGTAGGTAATATAGCTTCCCCAGTGTTGGTAATATAGCTGCCCCAGTGTAGGTAGTGCACGTCTTCCCAGCCACGTCAGGAAGCAGGGGGAGGCTGGCTGTACACTGCTCGAATCTATCTGCTGCTCTCCCAGCCACAGAACAGCTGCAGCAGTGTGTCTGCCACACATATGCTGGATGTAAGAGGGAGAGACACTCTGGAAGGATGCCGCATTTTTGCAGTAGCAGAAGGATGCCACCTTTTTGCAGGAGCAGGCGCATGTAGGCTCGTACCTCAGTTCTTCTGGCAGAGGCGTAGCTAGGGTTTTCAGCGCCCGGGGACAAAGACTATTAATGCGCCCCCTAAGGTGAAGGGTCGTGACCAAATGTGGGCGTGGTTATGGGTGCTCCACATTTGGTCACGCTGCTTCAAATGTACATGGAGGTTAGCAGGCTCACGCTCACCCACCCTCCCTCAGTATGTACCTTCCAGCATGTTCCAAGACAAATTCAGCAATCATGAGCCCCCCCCCCCCCCCCCATCAAGACAAATTCCGCAATCATGAGCAAACATGAGGCCCCCAACATGATCAACTCAGCAATCATGAGGCCCCCAACAAGACAAATTTAGCAATCCTGAGGCCCCCAACAAGACAAATTCAGCAATCATGAGGCCCCTAACAAGACAAATTCAGCAATCATGAGGCCCCTAACAAGACAAATTCAGCGATCTTGAGGCCCCCAACAAATCATGAGGGCCCCAACAAGACAAATTCAGTAACCATGAGGCCCCCAACAAGACAAATTCAGCAGTCATGAGGCACATAAATAGACAGCATTTCACATAAATAGGCAGAATGCCCCCTTAATATGGTAGACACCTCTCACCTGGCAGCAGTTCCCCAAAATACACTGACAGCAGTGCTTCCCCAAAAATAGGTAGCCCCAGGTCTATAGGTGTCCCCAGAATAGGTGGCCAGCAGTATAGATGTCCCCAGAACAGGTAGCCAGGGGTAGAGATGTCCACAGAATAGGTAGCCAGGGGTATATGTGCCCAGTATATGTAGGCAGGGGTATGTGTCCCCAGTATATGTAGCCAGAGGTATATGTGTCCAGTATATGTAGCCAGGGGTATATGTGCCCAGTATATATAGTCAGGGGTATATGTGCCCAGTATATATAGCCAGGGGTATATGTGCCCAGTATATGTAGCCAGGGGTATATGTGCCCAGTATATGTAGTCAGGGTTATATGTGCCCAGTATATGTAGCCAGGGGTATAATATGTGCCCAGTATATATAGTCAGGGGTATATGTGCCCAGTATATGTAGCCAGGGGTATATATGCCCAGTATATGTAGCCAGGGGTATATGTGCCCAGTATATGTAGCCAGGTGTATATATGCCCAGTATATGTAGCCAGGGGTATATGTACCCAGTATATGTAGTTAGGGGTATATGTGCCCAATATATGTAGGCAGGGGTATATGTGCCCAGAGTAGGTAGCCAGGGGTATATGTGCCCAGAGTAGGTAGCCAGGGGTATATGTGCCCAGAGTAGGTAGCCAGGGGTATATGCCCAGTATATGTAGTTAGGGGTATATGTGCCCAATATATGTAGGCAGGGGTATATGTGCCCAGAGTAGGTAGCCAGGGGTATATGTGCCCAGAGTAGGTAGTCAGGGGTATATGTGCCCAGAGTAGGTAGCCAGGGGTATATGCCCAGTATATGTAGTTAGGGGTATATGTGCCCAATATATGTAGGCAGGGGTATATGTGCCCAGAGTAGGTAGCCAGGGGTATATGTGCCCAGAGTAGGTAGCCAGGGGTATATGCCCAGTATATGTAGTTAGGGGTATATGTGCCCAATATATGTAGGCAGGGGTATATGTGCCCAGAGTAGGTAGCCAGGTCAGGTGTCAACCTCCCCAGCAGGAGGGGAGCAGCGCAGAGAAGAGGAAGAGCTGCTCTCCCTCCCTCGCTCTCCCCTCCAATGTCCGGGTGGCTGGCAGCGGCGGGCGGAACTTACCTCCGTCTCGTCGCAGCGCCGGATGGATCTGCCACTACTCTGGTCTGGTCCAGACCAGAGCAGCGGCTGCGCACCCGAACTTCCGGCCGGCGCTGGAGCGAGACGGAGGTGAGTTCCGCCCGCCGCTGCCAGCCACCCGGACATTGGAGGGGACAGCGAGGGAGGGAGAGCACCTAAGGTGAGGGAAGGAGGGGGTGATTGCCCCCCTTCCCCACCGTCCGCACAGCTCTCCCTCTTCTCTGCGCTGCTCCCTTCACCCCCCGCAAAAAAAAAAAAACCCCGAAGCTCAGCTGGGCGCCCTTGGGTACCAGGCGCCCCGGGGCACTTGTCCTACCCCGACCCCCCTGTCTTCTGGTAAATCTGGTGCTCTCCTCCCTCTCCATTTCAAGTGTATCTCTGGCTCCCTCCTCGCTGATTTGCCTCCGCCCTCGCTCTGAGTAGTTAGTGCTGTGCTACAAAAAAATGGCCGACTATGTCCGCAAATGCGGGTGTCGGCTGCCATTTTCTTGTAGCACTGCTCTAAAACACTGAGCAGCGGATAGAGCCGACAAGCGAGGAGGAGACAGAGCGGGGAAACCTGGTGACACATTCCCGGTTCTGCCACAACAAATGAATGTGTCGCGGCACACCGGTTGGGAACCACTGATCTATATTTTAGTTGTTTTTAATGCATTTTATTCACCTTGGGCGCCTCTCTACCCCTTTCTACTGTGTCTCACCCATCTATGGGGTGCTCCTACACCTGACCACTGGTGGTCTCTGACACTACCTAGTTTGCAAGTGTGTAAGAGTTTTTTCAAGAGAGCGACCTTCGCCAGGTCTCCTGGTACCCAGAGTGGAGTCGGGTTTGTGCATCTCCACCTGCCTGCAGTGGTCGGTTGCCCTTCTCTAACCCGCCTCTGTGAGTATCATTTCAACACCCTCTAATTTATTCATTAATCTTTGTGACTTACTGCACTATCTGGGCTCCCGTTGTCTCTGTGTTTCTTTCCATAGGGTGCACATACTCACCCTCAACCTTCTTGCACCAGCAAACAAGAAAAACACAAAATAATTTTAATAGTACTCTTTAGCTTACTTTGTGGTACTTTTTCAATTGCAAAGTGCTAAAAAGTTATTTTAAAGAAATTATATTATATAATATTATATAATTATCTCCCAGGTGAAAACTCAGGAGAAAAAGTGAATTGCATATGGGCCTCTGTGTAAACATATACATGTTGTTACAGGTGTGGGAATTCTGCATTACAAGTTTCCTCCATCAGCATTCTGCCTTCCCTGCATATCTTGATGGCCAATGTCCCCTCTCTAAAGTCAATGGGCGCAGCACTAGAGTCTGACTGTAAGCCATGCACGTATTGAGAAGCAGAATTCAAGGAACTTTAGTTTACATATCTCCATGGTTTCTTTTGGATCTTCATATTGGGGCTTTAAAGGTGAGAAGAATTTCATACTGACTGTGCTAACCTATATACAAAAAATTGGATGTATGGATGTATGCATGTATGTGCTGCTGAGGTCCAGAGGAGCATCACCGTGCAGGTAAGTACTGATGCTACCTACAACCCCTGCCCTACCCCCCCCCCCCTAACCCCTCCCCAACTGCACACACACTTATAAGACTTCCTTATGTGAAGGTTCCTTTAAAAAAAACACCTCTTGGGTTAAAAAATAAATAAAATAAAAATCCAATGCTCAGGTCACTTTAACACAAAGTTTAACTTCAGAGATGACAATGGAGTGCACAGTGAATAAAATAAACTCTAAAAGTGGAAAGACCTTTAATGGAGTTCCAGTTCAGATGTACAATATGCATAACATCCTCCCTTCTTGCCAACAAATACTTCACTTTCTTGTTCTTGTAATTGGAGCAAGAGCTGAGAAAGCTTTATTTATCTGTGTGCTAATTAGTCACCATGCTGATGACAGATGATGACAGTTATCTGTGATAAGTGTAAAGTGTGTACTAAAGGCCTGTGCAGATGACTACCAAATACACTGTCAAAAAGCATATGTGGAAAAAAAATGAAGACACACTAAAAACGCACTAACAACGCAGACAAAAAAAAACCCTGCGACAGAAAATGCGACCTTTCACACTCTGTTATGTGTGTTATGTGTACACCCAGCCCTCTGGAATATTGTATCTCCACCTGCTGGCTTGACTGGTAAGTTTGGTATGCAGAGCATATTCTCATTTTACTGCTAAGTAGACAAGTTTACAGAGAACAGCAGGATTTAGTTATGTCATCCACTGAAGATACCTGAGCTCTGTAATGTTAGAAATTTCTATACCATAGCAATAAAAAAAACAAGATGCTTTTCTGCTTAAAAATCCTAGCAGTGAATCTAGCACAAACTTGAAGAAAACTTATGAACTCCATATAATGTGTCTCTGGTGATATATTATCCACCTCAAAGTCCTGTGCTGACCAAAATTATATTATGTTACCATAACCTTTACCATTACCATTGTTACTACTTTGTCAACCCACTGGCTTCTGTAGTGTTTATCAAAACCTATTTTTTGTAAATAGTTTGAGGGTAGGTGCACACACAACATAACATGCAAGGCTGCGTTTTATGTCATGTGCATTTTTTTTATTGTGTGCGTTTTTGCTGCGTTTGCATCTTTTACTGCAGAAGCATTTTGCGTGCGTTTTCATGTGTTTGCGATTCGCATATACAAAACGCATATGCGTGTGTATTTTACAATTGCGTTTTATACAAATAACTAGGAAGACAACAGAAAGCTGAAATACATCACAATTTTTTTTACAAAAAAGCATATAAAAACGCATGGAAAACGCATGAAAAACGATACCATTGCGTTTCCATCGACTTTCATTACGTGCGTTTTTGATGCGTTTTTGCATATTATGCACAAAACCAGCATTTTGAAAACGCACACATAGAAAATGCATATGCGGTTTTTCCTGCGGCCGATAGACTACCATTAGCGGCAAAAACGCAGCGTTTTCTGCAACGCTAGCGTTTCTGCTAAGTGTGCACCTAGCCTTAATCTACTTTTCAAACACTAACCTTCATGTTTATGCTTTTACTGTTGCAGAGGAATCATGCGGTATCTGTTAGTTTTGTTGCTTATGACTGCACACCCACATAGAATACAAGGTAAGTCAAATACTCCTATGTTTTCTTATCACAGAAATAAATGAACAGACATAGATGCAGATGCGCACGCACAATGAATGAACGCACAAACACACGTACACAGTTACACACTGACACTCAAGCACGTACACAGACAGTCAGACATACACATATACATTGTCAGACAAGCAGACAGACACACACATTCATACACAAACAGGCACACAGACATAAAAAAAGACTCAAACACATACTGTACATATACACACACTCACTCACTCACTCACTCACAGAACTACACATACACACACACACACACTACAAAAACACACACACTAAAAACACACATACACGCGCTACAAAAACACACACACTAAAAACACACACACACGCACACACGTGTATATATAAGTAAAAGTTGTTTCCGTTTCTTCCACTAAGGTTTATTTAAGGTTACTGTTCCTAAAACAACTTATACAGTGAGGTATGGGGAGACTGTGCTGATGACATGCAACTTTCCTTTTGAAAAAGATGAAGACATAAATAAGCTGATGGTCTCCTGGCAGCATCTTCAAGATGGAAACGATGCAGTTATACAAGTAGTACAATTTAAGAATGGAAAGGAAGATTGGCTTAACCAGGAAAGCACATACAGAGGAAGAGCAAGTCTGCTTTATGATGAGCTAATAAAAGGAGAGGCCACTTTGGAAATTAAGGATGTAAAACTTACGGATGCAGGGACATATCGTTGCCTAGTACAGCTTGGTGGAGCTGACTACAATAAAATAAAGCTGGAAGTCCAAGGTAAGCTGCCACATAACACATGTACACCTGCATGCGGTTATAGTGTGCATTAATTCTAAATATGTCAATGGAATAGACCTTACTTTTGCCATATATGTTACATGCTTAGAAAAGTGCAAATACTAGGAACAACAACGCTCCAATCAAAATTGCTACCAAGTATTTACTTCAGTAGAATTTCCATAAATAAAATTTGTCAACAAAAACATTAAAAAGTCTAGACTAGACTAGATAAGTCCAACTCCTCTCTGAGTGTTTTATATCAGGTTTGGCAGACCCCATATATAGTAAAACTGTGGATTCAAGCACTTTTCACACTTACTCCAGGTTACAGTTCACACCTGGGGTGCTCCACCAGGTCACACATGAGGGAGAGAACTCATTCACTAGGTGTGACCACTATTGGATTGGTCAAAGTTTGTGCTGGGCAAAGACGATATCACTGCAGCCCTCTCCTCCACACTTATCAGGGACTAGGTTGG
This sequence comes from Hyperolius riggenbachi, assembly GCF_040937935.1. Classification (NCBI taxonomy): domain Eukaryota; kingdom Metazoa; phylum Chordata; class Amphibia; order Anura; family Hyperoliidae; genus Hyperolius; species Hyperolius riggenbachi. Next base: position 406,600,218 of record NC_090646.1, on the reverse strand, counting down.
TTGGTCAACTTGCTTCATGCAACAAGAATAAACGCTTTCCATAACACAGTATTCTAAGAGCACTAAAAATTGTATTTAATATTGCACTTACATACAGCAGTCCTCTAAAGGCTTAGAATTTAGTGGGCTTTCCCCCTTTGCCTCCTTGGCAGGCTAGATATGTTTTTTCACTCACCTTGTGGCTTGACAGGTGAGTGATGACACAAGTCCAGGGGTGTCTGACGAGGACCGGGAAGTAACAGTGTAAGCAGACAGTAGAAGGAATAAGCATGGTGGTCATCGAGCGCTTGAAGCCATTGTGTTACAAGTACAAACTCAGTAGATTAAATATACCTGAAGATGGTTTACTATATTGATTAATATGCTCTAAATATCCCTCACAATTTCTAACTCTGAAAATATTTGGACAGTTAAGTGAATCAATTACAGTTCCAGTACAGAAATAGGGAGAACATTGAACACAAACTAAACAAAAGAATAATAATGCAGTATTTTTAGCGCACATGTAATGATCCGCTCAGCTGGCTGCACAGGCAGACAGCTGTTTGACCATTCCTTGACTCTGTGGGGTGCAGGTCTCTGGATAAGAGACCTGTCTTTGCTTTGCAAGCTTCAGACCTTCTCTGCTGAGGAATTTGCATATACTGATTATGCAAATTGCCTAGTCACCTCCCTTGAAGGCTTGCAGCATAAATACCATGTGATCCCACAATCCTTTGCTGGTCATCATGGTTTGTTACTGTTGAAACACTCCTGGAGTGTCAGCCTTGCTATTGTTTGCTAAAGATTATCTTGGAGTATTCCTGGGGACTGCATTAGGCATCCCTCTGGTACAGTCAGTTTGTATTATTTGTATTCTCTGTTCTGTCTTTTGTTTGTCCTTGCGATTGCACTATCGCCAGCGGTTGGCGATGGTGAATCGTTTGGTCCAGAACCTGGATCACACTTGCTCTGGCGGAAAGAGCAGTGGATCCTGCTAAGCTCTGTTTCTGTACTTGGATCACACTTGCTCTGGCAGAAAGAGCAGTGGATCCTGCTAGCCTGTTTCTGTACTTGGATCACACTTGCTCTGGCAGAAAGAGCAGTGGATCCTACTAAGCTCTGTTTCTGTACTTGGATCACACTTGCTCTGGCGGAAAGAGCAGTGGATCCTGCTAACTCTGTTTCCCTACGTGGTTCTCACTCGCTCTGGCGGAAAGAGCAGTGGATCCTTCCTGTCCTGTCCCTGTACCTAGATCGCACTCGCTCTGGCGGAAGAGCAGTGGATCTTATCTGACCTATTCCTGTTTCTGTTCTTTTGTCTGTCTGGATCGCACTCACTCTAGCGGTAGCAGCAGTGGTTCCTTTTGAACTCTGTCTGGGAGTGTAGGCCAGAGCTGCGGTTGCTGCTGGCTGCTCCTTCTCTCTGTCTTGTCTGATACGAACGCTTGCTGTAGGCTCGATGGGGTAACCGTTAAGCAAACGTTCGCGTTCTCTGTTTCGTGTTTGTGTGGCGTTGGTTAGTAAGGGTGGCATGCTTGTCTCTGTTGCGCTTATCGTGCGGAGACCGCACCGTAAACGTGTTAGCTGTTGCGAATGAGTGCGGTGTTCGCGTTTAGCTAGCGTTTGTTATTTTCCTTCTCTTCTCATTGTTGTTTGCTGTGCCTTTGCTACTCTCGTGCTCTGTCTTGCTCAGTCTTGTGTCACTTCTGGCAATCGCCTCTCACAATTGCGTTCCTACTTTGTTTCTGCTGTTGTGTGTTCACCGTCGCGGGTTGGCGACTAGATTGGTGCACACACATACATTCTGCCCTGTGCTCATTCTCATTGGCAATCGCATCTCTTGCAATTGCGTTCTCACTTGGTTTCCACTGTTGTGTGTTCATCGTCGCAGGTTGGCAACGAGATTGGTGGACATACATACATTCCTTCTCTGTGCTTATTCAGTCTTGTGTCACTGTTAGCAATCGCCATCTCTTGCGATTGCTTTCCCACCTGACCTTCACGGTTGTGTTCATCGTTGCTGGATGGCGACTAGATTGGTGGACACACATACACCATGTCGCTGTGCTCTCTCTCTTTAAGGGCTATCTTGCCCTGCATTGCTTCCCCTCGTACAATTCCTACCTGGCATCTGTGGCTGTGCAGAGGATCTGTTCCTCTGCACTCTACGGCTCCATCTGCCGGCAGGAATTCCCCTCTACAGGTGCATTGCACCTTTTGCTGGGTTCTCTCAGATTATACGCTTGTGGAGGATTTACGCAGTGTCAGCGCGCATCCTGTGCGCTGACTACGGAAAGAATTCCACAATCGTTACAGCACAACTGCTTAATTCAAATAATTAACTGCTCAGTTTGTAGAACTATAGATCAGAAATGGTACTTCAATTGCAGAAGAATCCTATGTAGCAGTTCAGGGTAAACATCATCACCAAGCTCCAATCGGTTGTGCACTCACCACACAAAGCGATCCCAAAAGGCCTAAATGCACTCCTGTTAATCCTGCCGAGGGCTTATTTGACAATGGATTCTTCCTGAAGCGCTCATTAGCCCTTTGACGACATTCAGAAAAGCTAAACCAATCAGGGCTGGCTTAACTGAACAAGGGACGTGATTGTTCTTTGCAGACGAGTGCAGGAGAGAATGGGATGCTGGTGGTTCATTCCATTATGGCAAGTCAGCTCTTTTTTCCTTACAAAAATGCAGTAATTTAACTAGTTATCCCCCCTGAGGCAGTATATCTACACCCCGCAGGACTTCATTTAAAGTCCCAGGGGCATAGATATAAGTCTCTCGCCCCGATTGCCCACCGCGCATTCTTGTTGTTGCCCATTAGTACACTGATCAGATTTTACAAGGACCTGACAATGATGGAGAATAGGGAAATCTGTTGGCTGGACTGAATATTTGTTCCGTTTGGGTAGAGAGTTGTTCAAGAATCGCTGTTTATTAGTAGGCTGTCTGGAAGCTATAACATATGTATCTGCATAAATCTACATTTCATTCTGATATAATGCATAAAATAACTGCAACATCAATTTCATTTCTTTTTGTAGCATCATATTCAGACATTCAACAGTCTATCCAAGTGTCGCACACAGATAATGAAATCTATGTGACTTGCCACTCTCTGGGTTTTCCAAAAGCTGAGGTATTTTGGCAAATAAATGGTATCAATGTAAGTTCTACAGCAAATACTTCTCACACTCGTACTGTTGCTGGATTTTATAACACAACAAGCATCCTCAGAATAACGGATACGAACAAAAGCTACAATTGTGTGTTCTGGAACAATGCGCTCAGGGAGAGAACGGAAGCTTTAGTTCAATATTCAGGTACTTTTTGAAAGTTATTATAATATGATTTACATAGAGCTAATCCAATAGTTCCATCTAGCATATAGTGCTATACTACAAATTGATATAGGAACTAAGGCTATCTGTATGAAGTGTAGTGTAAATATTATTTTATTTTATTTACTCATTGGTCTGATCATTGAAATACAATTTCCAATTATCTCTGAAGGCCACTGTTACCAGTCAATGGTCAATTAGGTAGCAGTGACGGCACACAGGCCCGCCATCAGGGGGGGACATCCGTGACTCCCGTCACGGGCCCCGGGCCTGCAGGGGGGCCCTATCCCCGCCGTGGCCCTGGCGGGTGCCCCCAGGCCGCCGCTCAACCCCCCCTGGCCGCCGCTGCTCCCTCCCTCCATCCCTCTAGCCGTCGCCGCATCAGACCCCGATCAGGCGGCGACAATAGTGCGGGCGCTAGGACCCAGCGCCCGCACTGATATGCGGAAGTGACGTCACTTCCGCATATAGAGTGGGTGCGTCCAGCGCCCGCTCTTACTGGTCGGGTCGTCGCTGATCTTGAGGTCTGACGCTGCGCTGCTGGCAAGGTAGGGAAAGCAGTGGCGGCGGCGGCTGGGGGGGGGGGCTCCCTGTCACTCACTCACTAGCTAAAAGGGCTCCCTGTCACTCACTCACTACTTAAAGGGCCTCCCTGTCACTCACTCACTCCCTAAAGGGGCTCCCTGTCACTCACTCACTAGCTAAAAGGGCTCCCTGTCACTCACTCACTACTTAAAGGGCCTCCCTGTCACTCACTCACTCCCTAAAGGGGCTCCCTGTCACTCACTCACTAGCTAAAAGGGCTCCCTGTCACTCACTCACTACTTAAAGGGCCTCCCTGTCACTCACTCACTCCCTAAAGGGGCTCCCTGTCACTCACTCACTAGCTAAAAGGGCTCCCTGTCACTCACTCACTACTTAAAGGGCCTCCCTGTAACTCACTCACTCCCTAAAGGGGCTCCCTGTCACTCACTCACTAGCTAAAAGGGCTCCCTGTCACTCACTCACTACTTAAAGGGCCTCCCTGTCACTCACTCACTCCCTAAAGGGGCTCCCTGTCACTCACTCACTAGCTAAAGGGCCTCCCTGTCACTCACTCACTAGCTAAAGGGGCTCCCTGGCACTCACTCACTAGCTAAAGGGGCTCCCTGGCACTCACTCACTAGCTAAAGGGGCTCCCTGTCACTCACTCACTAGCTAAAGGGCCTCCCTGTCACTCACTCACTAGCTAAAGGGCCTCCCTGTCACTCACTCACTAGATAAAGGGGCTCCCTGTCACTCACTCACTCCCTAAAGGGCCTCCCTGTCACTCACTCACTAGCTAAAGGGCCTCCCTGTCACTCACTCACTAGCTAAAGGGCCTCCCTGTCACTCACTCACTAGATAAAGGGGCTCCCTGTCACTCACTCACTCCCTAAAGGGCCTCCCTGTCACTTACTCACTAGCTAAAGGGGCTCCCTGTCACTCACTCACTACTTAAAGGGCCTCCCTGTCACTCACTCACTCCCTAAAGGGGCTCCCTGTCACTCACTCACTAGCTAAAGGGGCTCCCTGTCACTCACTCACTAGCTAAAGGGGCTCCCTGTCACTCACTCACTAGCTAAAGGGCCTCCCTGTCACTCACTCACTAGCTAAAGGGCCTCCCTGTCACTCACTCACTAGCTAAAGGGGCTCCCTGTCACTCACTCACTCCCTAAAGGGCCTCCCTGTCACTTACTCACTAGCTAAAGGGGCTCCCTGTCACTCACTCACTACTTAAAGGGCCTCCCTGTCACTCAATTACTAGCTAAAGGGCCTCCCTGTCACTCACTCACTAGCTAAAAGGGCTCCCTGTCACTCACTCACTACTTAAAGGGCCTCCCTGTCACTCACTCACTCCCTAAAGGGGCTCCCTGTCACTCACTCACTAGCTAAAAGGGCTCCCTGTCACTCACTCACTACTTAAAGGGCCTCCCTGTCACTCACTCACTCCCTAAAGGGGCTCCCTGTCACTCACTCACTAGCTAAAAGGGCTCCCTGTCACTCACTCACTACTTAAAGGGCCTCCCTGTCACTCACTCACTCCCTAAAGGGGCTCCCTGTCACTCACTCACTAGCTAAAAGGGCTCCCTGTCACTCACTCACTACTTAAAGGGCCTCCCTGTCACTCACTCACTCCCTAAAGGGGCTCCCTGTCACTCACTCACTAGCTAAAAGGGCTCCCTGTCACTCACTCACTACTTAAAGGGCCTCCCTGTCACTCACTCACTCCCTAAAGGGGCTCCCTGTCACTCACTCACTAGCTAAAGGGGCTCCCTGTCACTCACTCACTAGCTAAAGGGGCTCCCTGGCACTCACTCACTAGCTAAAGGGGCTCCCTGGCACTCACTCACTAGCTAAAGGGGCTCCCTGTCACTCACTCACTAGCTAAAGGGCCTCCCTGTCACTCACTCACTAGCTAAAGGGCCTCCCTGTCACTCACTCACTAGATAAAGGGGCTCCCTGTCACTCACTCACTCCCTAAAGGGCCTCCCTGTCACTCACTCACTAGCTAAAGGGCCTCCCTGTCACTCACTCACTAGCTAAAGGGCCTCCCTGTCACTCACTCACTAGATAAAGGGGCTCCCTGTCACTCACTCACTCCCTAAAGGGCCTCCCTGTCACTTACTCACTAGCTAAAGGGGCTCCCTGTCACTCACTCATTACTTAAAGGGCCTCCCTGTCACTCAATCACTAGCTAAAGGGGCTCCCTGTCACTCACTCACTACTTAAAGGGCCTCCCTGTCACTCACTCACTCCCTAAAGGGGCTCCCTGTCACTCACTCACTAGCTAAAGGGGCTCCCTGTCACTCACTCACTAGCTAAAGGGGCTCCCTGTCACTCACTCACTAGCTAAAGGGGCTCCCTGGCACTCACTCACTGCCTAAAGGGGCTCCTTGTCACTCACTCACTAGCTAAAGGGGCTCCCTGGCACTCACTCACTACTTAAAGGGCCTCCCTGTCACTCACTCACTCCCTAAAGGGGCTCCCTGTCACTCACTCACTAGCTAAAAGGGCTCCCTGTCACTCACTCACTACTTAAAGGGCCTCCCTGTCACTCACTCACTCCCTAAAGGGGCTCCCTGTCACTCACTCACTAGCTAAAAGGGCTCCCTGTCACTCACTCACTACTTAAAGGGCCTCCCTGTCACTCACTCACTCCCTAAAGGGGCTCCCTGTCACTCACTCACTAGCTAAAGGGGCTCCCTGTCACTCACTCACTAGCTAAAGGGGCTCCCTGGCACTCACTCACTAGCTAAAGGGGCTCCCTGGCACTCACTCACTAGCTAAAGGGGCTCCCTGTCACTCACTCACTAGCTAAAGGGCCTCCCTGTCACTCACTCACTAGCTAAAGGGCCTCCCTGTCACTCACTCACTAGCTAAAGGGCCTCCCTGTCACTCACTCACTCCCTAAAGGGCCTCCCTGTCACTCACTCACTAGCTAAAGGGCCTCCCTGTCACTCACTCACTAGCTAAAGGGCCTCCCTGTCACTCACTCACTAGATAAAGGGGCTCCCTGTCACTCACTCACTCCCTAAAGGGCCTCCCTGTCACTTACTCACTAGCTAAAGGGGCTCCCTGTCACTCACTCACTACTTAAAGGGCCTCCCTGTCACTCAATCACTAGCTAAAGGGGCTCCCTGTCACTCACTCACTACTTAAAGGGCCTCCCTGTCACTCACTCACTCCCTAAAGGGGCTCCCTGTCACTCACTCACTAGCTAAAGGGGCTCCCTGTCACTCACTCACTAGCTAAAGGGGCTCCCTGGCACTCACTCACTGCCTAAAGGGGCTCCTTGTCACTCACTCACTAGCTAAAGGGGCTCCCTGGCACTCACTCACTAGCTAAAGGGGCTCCCTGTCACTCACTCACTAGCTAAAGGGCCTCCCTGTCACTCACTCACTAGCTAAAGGGCCTCCCTGTCACTCACTCACTAGCTAAAGGGGCTCCCTGTCACTCACTCACTCCCTAAAGGGCCTCCCTGTCACTTACTCACTAGCTAAAGGGGCTCCCTGTCACTCACTCACTACTTAAAGGGCCTCCCTGTCACTCAATTACTAGCTAAAGGGGCTCCCTGTCACTCACTCACTACTTAAAGGGCCTGCCTGTCACTCACTCACTCCCTAAAGGGGCTCCCTGTCACTCACTCACTAGCTAAAGGGGCTCTCTGTCACTCACTCACTAGCTAAAGGGGCTCCCTGGCACTCACTCACTGCCTAAAGGGGCTCCTTGTTACTCACTCACTAGCTAAAGGGGCTCCCTGTCACTCACTCACTCACTCACTCACTCACTCACTCACTCACTCACTCCCTAAAGGGCCTCCCTGTCACTTACTCACTAGCTAAAGGGGCTCCCTGTCACTCACTCACTACTTAAAGGGCCTCCCTGTCACTCACTCACTCCCTAAAAGGCCTCCCTGTCACTCACTCACTCCCTAAAGGGGCTCCCTGTCACTCACTCACTAGCTAAAGGGGCTCCCTGTCACTCACTCACTAGCTAAAGGGGCTCCCTGGCACTCACTCACTGCCTAAAGGGGCTCCTTGTTACTCACTCACTAGCTAAAGGGGCTCCCTGTCACTCACTCACTCACTCACTCACTCCCTAAAGGGCCTCCCTGTCACTCACTCACTAGCTAAAGGGGCTCCCTGTCACTCACTCACTAGCTAAAGGGGTTCCCTGTCACTCACTCACTCACTCACTCACTAGCTAAAGGGGCTCCGTGTCACTCACTCACTAGCTAAAGGGGCTCCCTGTCACTCACTCAATAGCTAAAGGGGCTCCCTGTCACTCACTCACTAGCTAAAGGGGCTCCCTGTCACCCACTCACTCCCTAAATGGGCTCCCTGTCACTCACTCACTCCCTAAATGGGCTCCCTGTCACTCACTCACTCACTCCCTAAAGGGGCTCCCTGTCACTCACTCACTGCCTAAATGGGCTCCCTAAAGGGGGGGGGCCCGGACTGATGATTTGTGAGGGGCCCCAAAATTTCTGCTGGCGACCCTGACGGCACAAACTGTTTGTAGGGGAACAGTTTGCAGCAAACGGCGGCAAATACCACATGAAGTTTGCATTATCCCCATACTCTAACATGGGGGCCAACACAAACTTTTAATACATTCACTGTTGCTCGCCATGAACTGTTCGCTTACAGTTTGTGCCATCACTATTAGGTAAAAGTGCACCAACACATCCATGTAATGATATAATATCATCCATATCAGTGTTCCTGAAACCTTCCTTTTGAGCAATACCAGTTCCCTGGCAGTCCTGCTAATCTCACTGGTATCAGTAGTGTCTGAATAACACACCTGAAATAAGGGTGCAGCTAATCCAGTCAGACTTTAGTCAGAAACATCTGGTCTGTATGCTTGTTCAGAGTCTATGACTAAAGGTGCCCAAACACTTGCTCGATTTCCCGCCGACAGACAGCAGATTCGATCACTGTGATCGAATCTGCTGTGAAATCGATGCGCAAATGTTGACCAATCGAATGATTTCCATCGCTCGATCGCCAGCGGGTCGGGAGTGCATTGCTAGCGATGTTCCAATGTCTGACGACCGACGCTAGTGACAATACATTACCTGTTCCACCAGCGCGTGTCCCCACGGTCCCATCTCCGCGCTGGGCTCCTGCTGGCTTCACTTAGAGCACCCTCTACTGTTTAAACTTCCCCTGACAGGAAGTAAAGTGAAGCTGAAGCCCAGAGCGGAGAAGAGACAGCGGAGACTGGGGACACGCACCGGCAGAATCAGGTAATGTATGCTGGGGGAGGTGGCAGCGACAGCTCCACAGATTGTGAATCGATTTCATAGTGAAGTCAATTCAAAATCTGTTTGCAGTGTAGGGAGCCAATAGATCCCTCTGATCAGATTCGATCACAGAGGGATCTATCTGCTGGTCGATCTGGTGCCAATCTACCAGTGTATGGCTGCCTTAAAGGGAACCAGAGACGTTGGAGGGGGGAGCTTTTATACATACCTGGGGCTTCCTCCAGCCCCATACGCACGGATCACTCCCACGCCGCCGTCCTCTGCTGCCTGGATTCGCCGGTACCGGGTCCCGTCATTGCCGCGAGTCGGCCAGTCGGCCGGCACACGCGGCCAATTGTCCGCATCACAAGGGGCTCCCTCCTTATACGTATGCATGAGGCTGCCTACTGCGCAGCCTCATGCGTACGGGTATGGAGGGAGACCCTGGGATGCGGACAATTGGACGCATCCGCCGGAAGTGACGGGACCTGGTACCGCCGATACAGGAAGCGGAGGATGGCGGCGTGGGAGCGATCCAGGCTTATGGGGCTGGAAGAAGCCCAAGGTATGTATAAAAGCTTGTTCTATTTTTTATTAACATTCCTCTCTGGTTCCCTTTAAGAGTATTTGAAACAGAGGCTCTTGTTGGGGAGGCTTATTTTCTATTTTTCTCCGGTTCTGTATGATCACAGGCCAGCAGGTACAATATTTGATATGATGTTCAGTTTACTATCATGTATATCAAGTAGAGTTGGGCCGAACCTCCGATTTTAGGTTTGCGAACCTGGTTCGCAAACTTCCGCGGAAGGTTCGGTTCGCGTTAAAGTTTGCGAACCGCAATAGACTTCAATGGGGATGCGAACTTTGAAAAAAAAAATAATTATGCTGGCCACAAAAGTGATGGAAAAGATGTTTCAAGGGGTCTAACACCTGGAGGGGGGCATGGCGGAGTGGGATACATGCCAAAAGTCCCCGGGAAAAATCTGGATTTGACGCAAAGCAGCGTTTTAAGGGCAGAAATCACATTGAATGCTAAATGACAGGCCTAAAGTGCTTTAAAACATCTTGCATGTGTATACATCAATCAGGTAGTGTAATTAAGGTACTGCTTCACACTGACACACCAAACTCACCGTGTAACGCACCGCAAACAGCTGTTTGTGTAGTGACGGCCGTGCTGGACTGGTGCGCACCATGGCGAGAGTGCAGGTTTTGGTGGCTTTACAGCCCATATGACCACAATGAAGCAACGACCTTATTATCTTTTGTGTGCCCCCCGAGACACTCATCTAGGCGCCGGTCATTGCTTCATTGTGATACGCAAGCCCCTTCACCACAGCAAGGTAATGATCACGAAGGGGAATGGGCGCATGTACATGCCTTTTCTTTTGTTGTTGCAGCTGCCCGCAGTGCAGCCAGAAAAATTAGGCAGTCATGTACACGCACCAGAAAAATTATTACAGCGGCCGCTGCTAGCAGCGGCCTAAAAAATTCAGCAATCCGCCTGGAGTCCCGGACCCTGTTGGTGGTGGCGGAGAAGATAGTCAAGCGGCCTGCAGGCAGACATGCTGTGTGGAGGGACTGGGAGCGACTTAGTCTTCTTGGGGCAGGCCAGGCAGCCAGTCACACGGCGTGCAGGCAAAGATGCTGTGTGTGCGGGGACTGACTTAGTCTTGGGGCGGGCAGTAGCCCTCCGGGATCCATGCCTCATTCATTTTGATAAAGGTGAGGTACTTAACACTTTTGTGACTTAGGCGACTTCTCTTCTCTGTGACAATGCCTCCAGCTGCGCTGAAGGTCCTTTCTGACAGGACGCTTGCGGCAGGGCAGGAGAGAAGTTGGATGGCAAATTGGGACAGCTCTGGCCACAGGTCAAGCCTGCGCACCCAGTAGTTCAAGGGTTCCTCATCGCTGTTCACAGCAGTGTCTACATCCACACTTAAGGCCAGGTAGTCGGCTACCTGCCGTTCCAGTCGTTGGTGGAGGGTGGATCCGGAAGGGCTACGGCGAGGCGTTGGACTAAAGAACGTCCGCATGTCCGACATCACCATGAGATCGCTGGAGCGTCCTGTCTTTGACTGCGTGGACACGGGAGGAGGATTAGTGGCAGTGGTACCTTGCTGGCGTTGTGCTGTCACATCACCCTTAAAGGCATTGTAAAGCATAGTTGACAGCTGGTTCTGCATGTGCTGCATCCTTTCCACCTTCCGGTGAGTTGGTAACAGGTCCGCCACTTTGTGCCTGTACCGAGGGTCTAGTAGTGTGGCCACCCAGTACAGCTCATTCCCCTTGAGGTTTTTTATACGGGGGTCCCTCAACAGGCAGGACAGCATAAAAGACGACATCTGCACAAAGTCGGATCCAGTACCCTCCATCTCCTCTTGCTCTTCCTCAGTGACGTCAGGTAAGTCAACCTCCTTCCCCCAGCCGCGAACAATACCACGGGAAGGTTGAGCAGCACAAGCCCCTTGCGACGCCTGCTGCAGTTGTTCTCCTGCCGCTGTCCCCTCCTCCTCCTCCTCCTACTCCTCCCCCAAAGAAACACCTTGCTCATCATCCTCTGAGTCTGACTCATCTTCTGCACACGACTTCTCTTCTTCCTCCTCCTCCCCCCTCTGTGCTGCCGCAGGTGTTGAGGAAACAGCTGGGTCTGATGAAAATTGGTCCCATGCCTGTTCCTGCCGTAACGGTTCCTGGTCACGCTCATTTACAGCTTCATCCGCCACTCTACGCACAGCACGCTCCAAGAAGTAAGCGTAGGGAATTAAGTCGCTGATGGTGCCCTCACTGCGGCTCACCAGGTTGGTCACCTCCTCAAACGGCCGCATGAGCCTGCATGCATTTTTCATCAATGTCCAGTTGTCGGGCCAGAACATCCCCATCTTCCCAGACTGTTTCATTCTATTGTAGTTGTAGAGGTAGTGGGTCACGGCTTTCTTCTGTTCTAGCAGGCGGGAGAACATGAGCAGGGTCGAGTTCCAGCGAGTCGGGCTATCGCAAATGAGGCGTCTCACCGGCATGTTGTTTTTGCGCTGAATTTCCGCAAAGCGTGCCATGGCTGTGTAAGACCGCCTCAAATGCCCACAGAACTTCCTGGCCTGCTTCAGGACATTCGCTAAGCCAGGGTACTTTGCCACAAATCTTTGAACCACTAGATTCATGACATGTGCCATGCAGGGTATGTGTGTCAGCTTCCCCATATGCAAAGCGGCAAGCAGATTGCTGCCGTTGTCGCACACCACGTTGCCTATCTCCAGGTGGTGCGGGGTCAGCCACTCATCCACCTGTTTCTTAAGAGCAGCCAGGAGAGCTGCTCCAGTGTGACTCTCCGCTTTGAGACAAGACATGTCTAAGATGGCGTGACACCGTCTTACCTGGCATGCAGCATAGGCCCTGCGGAGCTGGGGCTGTGTAGCTGGAGAGGAGAACTGCCACTCAGCCAAGGAGGAGGAGGACAGCGAAGAGCATGTAGCAGGAGGAGAGGAGGTGGCAGGAGGCCTGCCTGCAAGCCGTGGAGGTGTCACAATTTGGTCCGCTGCGCCCTGCTTGCCATCGTTTACCACCAGGTTCACCCAATGGGCTGTGTACGTAATGTAGCGGCCCTGCCCGTGCTTGGCAGACCAGGCATCCGTGGTCAGGTGTACCCTTGACCCAACGCTCTTCGCAAGAGATGACACCACTTGCCTCTCAACTTCACGGTGCAGTTGGGGTATGGCCTTTCTCGAAAAATAAGTGCGGCCTGGCATCTTCCACTGCGGTGTTCCGATGGCCACAAATTTACGGAAGGCCTCAGAGTCCACCAGCCGGTATGGTAACAGCTGCCGAGCTAACAGTTCCGCCACGCCAGCTGTCAGACGCCGGGCAAGGGGGTGACTGGCCGAAATTGGCTTCTTCCGCTCAAACATTTCCTTCACGGACACCTGACTGCTGCTGTGGGCAGAGGAGCAGGAACCGCTCAAGGGCAGAGGCGGAGTGGAGGAGGGTGCCTGTGAAGGTGGAAGGGAGAAAGCGGCAGAAGACGATAATGCACCTGATGGAGGAGGAAGAGGAGAAGGAGGGTGGCTTTGCTTTTGTGTGCTGCTGCTGCTTTTGCTCAGGTGGCCATCCCATTGCTGTTTGTGCCTTTTCTCCAGGTGCCTTCGTAAGGCACTTGTCCCTACGTGAGTGTTGGCCTTTCCACGGCTCAATTTTTGCTGGCAGAGCGAACAGATGGCTTTGGTCCGATCTGAGGCACACACATTAAAAAATGTCCACACCGCTGAGCCACCCTGGGATGTGGGCACTATGGGGACCTCAGCAGCTGATGCTGAAGGGCAAGTTGGCTGGCTGTACATAGGTGGCGATACATGGTGCCGGACTCTGCCACCAGCTGTTTCTGACGAAGAGCTGCCCCAGCTTCTTTCAGCAACTTCTCTCCTCCTACTACTCTCTGACTCCCCCTCTGAACTGTCCCCCTCTTCATCTCCTCTATTGGGAACATACAGAGGATCCCGATCATCGTCATCATCGTAGTCATCCTGCCCAGCTTCGCTTGACTCAGAAAAATCCAAACATGCACCATCAGTAGGTCCTTCATCCTCCTTACACGTTACATCCATAGTGTTGCCGCGTAACGCAGACATATGAGCTGGTGAAAATTAATCTGGCTGTAACAACAATGGCGGTGCATCAGTGATTTCACCACTAAATAATTCTTGCGAAGTGTCAAATGCATCGGAAGTGGTGCTAGTAGTAGCGCTGGTGGCTGAGCAAGATGAGGTGTTCTGTGTCGCTAAATACTCAACCACGTCCTGACAATCTTGGGACGTGATGGGATGTGCCTTCTTCCGAGCACTGTACTGTGGGCCAGGTCCACACGAAATTACATTTACACGACCTCGCGCAGACCTGCCGGGTGGCCTTCCTCTGGCTCTGGCACTACCTCTTCCTCTACCTGTTTTGTCCATATCGGGTATGCACGGAGTGGTATATCACACTGCGTGCACTCACGTAGGTAGGTGGGTTCACTTAACTGCACAGGTATGTGCACTGATGCGGTGGGTTCACTGAACAGAACAGGTATACAGTGGCGGGTTCACAGAACAGGTATGCAGTGGCAGGTTCACTGAACACAACAGGTATGCAGTGGCGGGTTCACTAAACAGGTATACAGTGGCGGGTCCACTGAACAGAACAGGTATGCAGTGGCGGGTTCACTGAACACAACAGGTATGCAGTGGCGGGTTCACAGAACAGGTATGCAGTGGCAGGTTCACTGAACACAACAGGTATGCAGTGGCGGGGTCACTAAACAGTACAGGTATACAGTGGCGGGTTCACTGAACACAACAGGTATGCAGTGGCGGGTTCACTGAACAGGTATACAGTGGCGGGTTCACTGAACACAACAGGTATGCAGTGGCGGGTTCACTAAACAGGTATACAGTGGCGGGTCCACTGAACAGAACAGGTATGCAGTGGCGGGTTCACTGAACACAACAGGTATGCAGTGGCGGGTTCACAGAACAGGTATGCAGTGGCAGGTTCACTGAACACAACAGGTATGCAGTGGCGGGTTCACTAAACAGTACAGGTATACAGTGGCGGGTTCACTGAACACAACAGGTATGCAGTGGCGGGTTCACTAAACAGTACAGGTATACAGTGGCGGGTTCACTGAACACAACAGGTATGCAGTGGCGGGTTCACTGAACAGGTATACAGTGGCGGGTTCACTGAACAGAACAGGTATGCAGTGGCGGGGTCACTGAACAGGTATACAGTGGCGGGTCCACTGAACAGAACAGGTATGCAGTGGCGGGTTCACTGAACACAACAGGTATGCAGTGGTGGGTTCACTGAACAGGTATGCAGTGGTGGGTTCACAGAACAGGTATGCAGTGGTGGGTTCACAGCACAGGTATGCAGTGGTGGGTTCACTGAACAGGTATACAGTGGCGGGTCCACTGAACAGAACAGGTATGCAGTGGCGGGTTCACTGAACAGAACAGGTATACAGTGGCGGGTTCACAGAACAGGTATGCAGTGGCAGGTTCACTGAACACAACAGGTATGCAGTGGCGGGGTCACTAAACAGGTATACAGTGGCGGGTCCACTGAACAGAAGAGGTATGCAGTGGCGGGTTCACTGAACACAACAGGTATGCAGTGGCGGGTTCACAGAACAGGTATGCAGTGGCAGGTTCACTGAACACAACAGGTATGCAGTGGCGGGTTCACTAAATAGTACAGGTATACAGTGGCGGGTTCACTGAACACAACAGGTATGCAGTGGTGGGTTCACTAAACAGTACAGGTATACAGTGGCGGGTTCACTGAACACAACAGGTATGCAGTGGCGGGTTCACTGAACAGGTATACAGTGGCGGGTTCACTGAACAGAACAGGTATGCAGTGGCGGGGTCACTAAACAGGTATACAGTGGCGGGTCCACTGAACAGAACAGGTATGCAGTGGCGGGTTCACTGAACACAACAGGTATGCAGTGGTGGGTTCACTGAACAGGTATGCAGTGGTGGGTTCACTGAACAGGTATGCAGTGGTGGGTTCACAGCACAGGTGTGCAGTGGTGGGTTCACTGAACAGGTATACAGTGGCGGGTCCACTGAACAGAACAGGTATGCAGTGGCGGGTTCACTGAACAGAACAGGTATACAGTGGCGGGTTCACAGAACAGGTATGCAGTGGCAGGTTCACTGAACACAACAGGTATGCAGTGGCGAGGTCACTAAACAGGTATACAGTGGCGGGTCCACTGAACAGAACAGGTATGCAGTGGCGGGTTCACTGAACACAACAGGTATGCAGTGGCGGGTTCACAGAACAGGTATGCAGTGGTGGGTTCACAGAACAGGTATGCAGTGGTGGGTTCACAGCACAGGTATGCAGTGGTGGGTTCACTGAACAGGTATGCAGTGGTGGGTTCACAGCACAGGTATGCAGTGGTGGGTTCACAGCACAGGTATGCAGTGGTGGGTTCACTGAACAGGTATGCAGTGGTGGGTTCACAGAACAGGTATGCAGTGGCAGGTTCACTGAACAGGTATGCAGTGGTGGGTTCACTGAACAGGTATGCAGTGGTGGGTTCACTGAACAGGTATGCAGTGGTGGGTTCACTGAACAGGTATGCAGTGGTGGGTTCACAGAACAGGTATGCAGTGGCAGGTTCACTAAACAGGTATGCAGTGGTGGGTTCACAGCACAGGTATGCAGTGGTGGGTTCACTGAACAGGTATGCAGTGGTGGGTTCACAGCACAGGTATGCAGTGGTGGGTTCACAGAACAGGTATGCAGTGGTGGGTTCACAGCACAGGTATGCAGTGGTGGGTTCACAGCACAGGTATGCAGTGGTGGGTTCACAGCACAGGTATGCAGTGGTGGGTTCACAGCACAGGTATGCAGTGGTGGGTTCACAGAACAGGTATGCAGCCAGACAGGAACAAGTTAAGCCTAACTAATCTTTCCCTGAGAGACAGTCTGCAGGAGCTTGCCCTACTCTCACTAACGCAGGCAGCACACGAGTGACCGTAATGGCCGCCGCTGCCTGCCTTATATAAGGGGGGGTGGGGCTCCAGGGGCTAGTGTAGCCTAATTGGCTACACTGGGCCTGCTGACTGTGATGTAGAGGGTCAAAGTTGACCCTCCATGTGCATTATGGGGCGAACCGAACTTCCGCAAAGGTTCGCCTGTGGGACGCGAACGCGAACCACTGAAGTTCACATGGAACCGTTCGCAGGCGAACCGTTCGGCCCAACTCTAATATCAAGTTGCTTTTTCTGTATATGAAAAAAAAGTTTATAAAAAGGTTTTGAAAAAACAAAACAAAGTCTAAGCAGGACAACCAGGCAATCTGCATTTTTTAAAAGTAAATAAATGTGTCAGCCTCCATATCCCTTTCAGTTCAGGGGTACTTTAATTCCCATAACACCGGAGGATGTATGCCAGCTGGGCACGGCGTCCTATCAGATATAATTCTATTTAGTATAAAAGGAGAAGAGGCAAAATGCTGGCACTGCTGCTGGTCTGGTTTATTGTAAGGAAGAGACTTATGGGACTCGATTCACAAAGTGGTGCTAACCCAGTTAGAGACTTTAGGCGTGATAACCATTGCACCACACTGGTGAAAAGCCAGTTTAGGCGTGATAAGTTTAGGCATGATAAGTTTAGATCACGCGCGAAGTCCTGCACGCAATGCAGCGCCATTAAACTCTATGCAAAGTGCACCAGACTTTGAGAGCGCAAAACTTTTGATCAGCTGTACACTGCGGTGCTAACCCAGTTGGTGCTTAAACTTATCACGCCTAAACTTATCACACCTAAACTTATCATGCTTAAACTTATCACACCTAAACTTATCATGCCTAAACTGAGTTTAGGCGTGATAAAGGGCTTTTCACCAGCGTGCTAACTGTTAGCACCGCTTTGTGAATCAGGCTCATGGTGTGTACACACTTGAAAGATAAATTAAAGATCATAGACTAATTTTACCACCTCCCATGAATGCACTTTTTTAGAAAATTCCTGTTAAATAAGTTGGTCATGTCTCTACTCATTACACCAGCAATGCCTGTCTGTTGTCTGATATATGTCTTATTACTGCGGTTTAGCGCTAATTATGGCTTTACAAGCCACCTACATAATGTTGCCCCAAGGTGCGTCTCTGTAAATTCCCCTTTATTTCCTTTAGCTTGTTTCTCATGCATATGATGTCTCTACCTTTTTTTTCCCCCAAAGGCAGATTGGGAGTTTCCTATTTAGTATTTGATGTAACATTGGAGTAAAGAATGCATGCTACTTTTATTTATATCAGTGCTCTAGTTTATCTTGTCTTTCTACTGCACTATAATCATGCAGTTCAATAAAAAGTTCAATAATACAAATAGATAATAATTGCATGCAAAGATGTAACTATACTTGATAGAGCCTAATAACAGAATCAATTAGGCTAGGTCCACACTTGTCCGTAGCAGATCGTTTGAAACGATTCCGATTTGGCAAAACATTTTTTAATGTTTTCTCAGTTTTTCCTGTTTTTAATGCAATTGCAGCATACGTTTACAGTCCATGGAAACGTACTCCCAGCCTGTGGGTGAGGAGGGGGCTGCCATGTTGGAGAGGAAAGCAGCCAGGACGGCGGTCAGCAGTCGGCGAGGAGAGGGGTCACCCCCCCTCACCTGATTCCCTCACCCCTAGCTCCCCCTCCAGCTACTTGTGCAAAAGTTGTTAAAATGTAATGTAGGCAGTGAGCGGGGAAGCCTTCCTTCTTTGCGTTCCACCACTGGCTGCTTGACTTCCTGCAATGCCACCCTCTGTACTTCGGAGGGCGGCATTGCGGGAAGTGACGCGGCGAGCGGAGGAAGTATAGAAGGTAAGCTTCCCCGCTCACTGCCTACATTACATTTTAACGACTTTTGGACAAATAGCTGGAGAGAAAGAGGGGACCCAGATGAGGGGGGCGGCCCCCTCCCCACCCACAGGCTGGGACACAGAAAATGGATCAGTTTCTGTGTCCAAAGACGCCTGTGTAGAGGGGGATCCGTTTTTGCACAGATTTTCACTACCCTCCGTGTATCAGGGATCGATCCAGGTCCGTGAAAATCCTGCAAATCTGGACTGTCCGTTCAGATTTTCAACATGGATTCCCCCTCAATGCAGACGGATCCGGTTTTTGTTTTGAGTGAAGAAGGCTGCTTTTTGTAATATTGGTATCCGTGGCTCCGTTTTTGATCAGGGCCAAAAAAGGGAGCCACAGATACGTTTTTAAAACAGGTGTGAACCTACTCTTAGGGGCAACTTTTAAAGCTCAATACATAAAGATAGTTTGTTTTAACATTGGCCATACAATTATTGATAGGTAGCCACCAGATTCAACCATCAGATAGATCCATCGCTGATCGAATCTGATCAGAGAGGCATCTATTACCGCCACGTACTGTACACCGATTTTCAATAGATTTCAGCATGAGCCACCACCACCTGAAAGAAAATTGTTACAAAAAGTGTAACCAAGTGAAGTTAAATGAAAATGACGAGAAACTGATATCGAGTATTCTGTCAAATACAGCTGGTGGATTATTTTAGATGACTATTAAGCAGATGGTGTGTACAATGTCGCTCAAACAACATTGTTTCAGAGCATGTGCGCATGTCCTGTGGAATGTCACTTCCGCTTACATGCACAGTACTTGAGTGACATAATCGTTTGAAATATTGGTGTATAACAATACAAATTCTTGAAATAGGGAATATTGGTGTATATGAATGATGATGTGTAAACTACATTTCTTTTGTTCTTTATGTTGTTTCAGCGACATTGCTCATTTGTGTCCACCTATTTTAAAGTGGACCTGAACTCTTGCACAGGACAGAGAGAAAACATAGAGAAATGCACCCTGTATATATTTAGAGAGTTTAGCCAGTCTAATTTTCCCTCATCTTATCACCATCGTAATTTGATCTCTCAGCTGCGTCAGCTCAGAAATATTCTCTGCCACGACAGAGCAGCTAATTTGTAAACACAGGATGTTAGTAATATGTCTGCTTCCATGAAAGCAGGAAGCAGACACACTACAGAATTATTGCAGGATTTATATCAGCTGTAACAAATACATGTTTTATTTAAAGGTTATTATGCTGTTGCATATTTTTTAGAGCAGAGAGGACGTTCTGAGTTCAGGTCCGCTTTAAACTAGCATGTGTACGGGACGTTAACATTCCTCTGCAATTTACTGAGCTCCAGAATGTTCTCCTTGATAAGAAAACAAGGACTTATATTTTTTGGTTGGTTAAAGTGGATCCGAGATAATCTTTTACTCATTGCATAATTATGTTTCTTTCATATAGTTTATAGAGAATTCCTCAAGCTATAAATACTTTTTTTGTTTTGTTTTAATACTCTAATTCCCTATAAACTAAACAAGCCTCGCCCACAGCTTTTCAGAGTGCCTTGGCACTGTAGCAAGAGCTTATGGGAGCTCAGTCTGGGCAGGAGGAGGAGGAGATTACTAGCCATTGATTTCAGAGGCAGAGGGGAGGACGGAGGAGAAGAGGGGACTGAATTTACACACAGGCAAGCTGATAGCATCCCCAGCCCTCAGCCTGTGACAATGTGACAAACAGAACATGGCTGCCCTCATTGTATCACAGGAATAAACAATTATAAACTTTTGAAACTGTTTGCAGTTGCAGCTAGATATGCTGTGTAAACTTTAGATAAGATATATAGACAAATTACTTGTTATAGTTAGTTTTTCATCTCGAGATCCGCTTTAAGCAGATATACAGTAAGTGCTGGATTGTGCACAGCAGATCTTTG
This sequence comes from Hyperolius riggenbachi, assembly GCF_040937935.1. Lineage (NCBI taxonomy): Eukaryota > Metazoa > Chordata > Amphibia > Anura > Hyperoliidae > Hyperolius > Hyperolius riggenbachi. The sequence goes on along the minus strand of NC_090646.1, from coordinate 406,579,803 downwards.
TTAGCTAAACATTTAGCTACATTATGGGCCATATCTCATGTTTTTAAATAACATTACATATAAAGGGCTTGATACACAAAAGAGTGCTAACTGTTAGCACGGCCGTTTTGCGCGCAAACGCGAATTTTCACGCGAAATTGTGCGCAAAACCGTTTAATTGCGCGTGGAAATTCACGATCGTGCGCAAACGCGAAAATTTGCGCGAAAACGGCCGTGCTAACAGTTAGCACTCTTTTGTGAATCAAGCCCAAAGCCTACAAACCATTGGCACTACACATCAGCCCATTTCATATGATCATAAAAAGTTATTTCTTTGTGCATCTTGATAAGAACTGCTATTCAACTGCTTTAAATTACTACTGAATATTATGAAACAATTTTATTAGTGGTAGCTGTCTTTCTTATTGTACATGGGCACAACAGTTTCCTTATGAGTATTCATCATGAGGTTAAATAATAACTTTGGGTTTCCAAGAGGCTTAGGTTTGTATCGCTGACTCACATATAATAAATAGTTACAAGCAACAGGTACAGCGACGGGAAAGTAAGTAGAGTATCCAACTTCCTCATACTCTTACCAGACACTTGTGATAGCTTTGTTTTGAAAAAAGTTCAGACTATATATGCAGAGGCGCCTCTAGAGACCAGCTGATAAGCTAATTGCCTAGAGCGCAGATTTATGGCAGGGCGCTTTGAGGGAAAAAAAGTTTATTTTTCCTGTCCTTAGAGACTGAAAACTTAGGGAACGGAGATAAAAAGTTCTAATGAAAGCCTGTGCGGCTCAGCCTCAAATAAGGAATCTACAAACCTTTTGTCTACAACACTTTGTATGGCATTCCCTAATGTTAGTGTTATCTCGGGATCTAGAGTGAGTCTGTGTGACTCCTGTCCTGCCCACCCCTCCTTATGACTTGAAAAGAAGAGGAGGATGGTGTCTTTGTGTGCATTCCAGAACGGACTAGCCAGGAGGAAGGAGGGAGATTTTCCCACAGGCTGCTGGCACAGTGTATAAGGCAATGTGAAGCACTAGGCTAGTTGAGGGAAATAAATGTACAATTTGATGGCAAGCTGGTAAATGTACACAGCATGATGCAGAAGAGAGGCTTGCCTCCTACAGTGTCCTTAGAAAAAAACTGTCTGCTTTCTTATCATTGTAAAGACTGCATGTGGTCAGCTAGATAAGGTATTACACAGGTTGAAAAGTATTCGACAGTCCCTATGCTCCATGTGGGCTGCTGCAGCTTGTGTGAGAGATTGTCAGGACAGGAGTCACATTACAGGCAAGTTGCCTCTGTGTTATGTGGCTGCAATACAGATAAGCTCTCTGCTCCATGTCAGGCTATTCTCAGTCTCTCTCCACTCCTCCTCTCTCCCTCAATAACCTTTGTTTCCCCCCTTCCCCTAGTGCTGGCTGTCTTTTCCTCCTCTCTCTGGATAGTGTAATTGTTAAGGGCTCTGCCTCTGGCACAGGCAAGCTGGGTTCAAATCTCTGCTTCTCTCTACTCAGTAAGCCATCACCTATTTAGTAGGAGACCTTGGGCAAGACTCCCTAACACTGCTACTGCCTGCTGAGCGAGTCAGCACTGAGTCCACCAGGAGAAAAGTAATTATAAATGTTCCTTGTTACTCTCTACTTTACCCTTACAATTGAATCACCCAGTCTTGTTATTAGTAACCCTAGCCTATAGCTGTCAATGCATGCATTCATTTTTACAGACAGATTCTTTCAAAATGATCAAATATGGCGATTATCAACCACCACATCGATCAGAATTTCAATCAATCCATGGCAAAAATGTACCAAAAGTACAATCAAGCAGTACATTTTTACAATTGGACACAGTGGTATAGAGGCAGTAGATCGGCAGCTCATAGTATTGCACTGAACCATTACTGTACTACGATTATTTTCTGGTGAAAAGCTGCCGCATTGCGAATATTTTCATGGAGGGGGGGGGGGGGGGTGGCACCACAGGTTTCTCTGCCTGGAGTGACAAAATGGCCAGAGGCGCCCCTGTATATATGGCTACAGACTGATTGTTCAAAGAGCACATAGTATCTACAAAACATTTCAGTGAAAGTCATATAATACACGCAAATCACACATTTAACCACTTGAGGACCCACCCTTTACCCCCCCTTAAGGACCAGCGTTGAATTCTGTGATCTGTGCTGGGTGGGCTCTACAGCCCCCAGCACAGATCAAACACCAGGCAGAAAGATCAGATCACCCCCCTTTTTTCCCCACTAGGGGGATGATGTGCTGGGGGGGTCCGATCTCTCCTGCCTGCGTGTGGCTGGCGGGGGGGGGGGGGGGCACCTCAAAGCCCCCCTCCGCGGCAAAATTCTGCTTCCCCCTCTCCTACCTGGCCCCCTGGTGATCAGGGCTGCACAGGACGCTATCCATCCTGTGCAGCCTGTAACAGGACGTCCCCTGTCACATGGCGGCGATCCCCGGCCGCTGATTGGCCGGGGATCGCCGATCTGCCTTACGGCGCTGCTGCGCAGCAGCGCCGTACAATGTAAACAAAGTGGATTATTTCCACTTGTGTTTACATTTAGCCTGCGAGCCGCGATCGGCGGCCCGCAGGCTATTCACGGAGCCCCCCGCCGTGAATTGACAGGAAGCAGCCGCTCGCGCGAGTGGCTGCTTCCTGATTAATTAGCCTGCAGCCAGCGACGCAGAACTGCGTCGCTGGTCCTGCAGCTGCCACTTTGCCGACGCGCGGTATGAGTGCGCGGTCGGCAAGTGGTTAAAGTGAACCTTAAGTGTAAAAAATAAATTGAGTTTTACTCACCTAGGGCTTACCTCAGCCCCCTGTAGCTGATCGGTGCCCACGACGAGTCGCTCTGATGCTCCGGGTCCCGCTGGCGGCCACTTCCGGTTTCGCCATCAGGACCCGTCAGGCTGGGAAGGCGGCCGTTTCTACGCGTTCCCAGCCAAAATAGCACCCCTATGTGGCCATATGGCCACATAGGGATGCAATTTTGGCTGGGAACGCGTAGTATCAGCCGCGTTCCCCAGCCTGACGGGTCCTGACGGCGAAACCGGAAGTGGCCGCCAGCAGGACCCGGAACATCAGAGCGACTCGTCGTGGGCACCGATCAGCTGCAGGGGGCTGAGGTAAGCCCCAGGTGAGTAAAACTCAATTTATTTTTTACACTTAAGGTTCACTTTAAGTAAGGAAAACAGGTTGTGGATATCAGGTGGCAATGATTCAAAGGGATTGTTTTATGCATAGGTTTCCTTGAGCTGGGGAGAACACTAAGGAAAATTGGAGAACATAAATCATCCAGAGACTCTGGGCTGGTTTTGATAGATGAAGGTCCTTCTATTTTTTCAAAACAAACAAGAAACAAGTTGGTGGCTATTTGGTTTTAAACATTTGGGGGAATGTTTTTCTCACTGTAACCATAACATATTAAGATACTGTTGAAGGGTCTAAGCTATTTGACCTACTTTAATGATCAAGATCACAATAAAATAAGTAGTACTGTTCCACCCCAAAATCTGAGCACAATGCAAATTCCACTAGCAAAAATCACTGTTTTTTTATGAACAACTTGTCTTTTATTCTTCATTCACAAATCTTCACAATTGTGGACAAACATGTGAACACAATTTAAGGATTCCAAATCACACAAAGAGACTGCCTGACATGTGTTTCACGGTCAAAGACTGCTTCCTCAGAGGCATACAGTATACACACACATCATCCGTTGACCCAAAGAAGTATGTAACCGCAATCTGGTCAGAAAAGGAAGCAAGTATTCACCGACGGTTCCATGCGCGCAAAGCGCATCCATGGATTGCGTTAGACCTACTTCACTTGATTCTTCAACTCTCCAGAGGGGTTGTTTGTCCCCGCTTTTGGTTTTATTTACAATACATAATTATGCACTGTCAGTGAGTGAATTGTTTTCTCTGGATTCTCATGTTCCATGCCTGTTTTTGTGTCTTCCTATCACCTGGTAATTTTATGTTGTTCTGGAGGACATCTTGATTTTTCCGGGTAGTTTCCTGGTGCAAGATGTTCCTCCATATAGTATCTCATCTCATGTTTATTTTTATGCTCTAATATTTTATGGTACATAATATATATTAGCAGGTTTTTTTTTTTATTAAAGAAGTCGTGGACCTCCTAGGTAGCTGATTCTTTTATAATTCTCACTTGAGATATCTTAACTGCAATTTTTTCTTGTCAATTATTTGTATCTGGCATTCCTCTTCTAGTGCGAATACTCAATTGGGACCGGTCAGGGCTTCATCTTGATTGTACGGTTATGATTGCTTATGTTATCATCTTATTTGCTTGTATGTCAAATGCAACTTGCTTAATAAAACGTTTTGAAACTAAGATACCGTTGAAAATAGGGGTGATCAATAAGATGCTAATATTTCTGAGTTCATGCAGGATTATGTAAATTTTTACGCAAATATGCGCAGCTTGAAAATGGACCAATCAAATCTTACCCAGGTTTAAATTGATTGGTCCATTTTTCAAGCTGCATATATTAGCATAAACATTTACATAATTCTGCATGAACTAAGATATATTTGCATTTCATTGATCATACCTAGTAGACAATACAATCTTGATTGCACAATCTTACCACATCAGTGTAAGATGAGGGACTACATAAAATATTAAATTATTTTCACTCAGTTTACCCTTCTACTGTATAGAAGACTGAACACAATCAGTTGCACTCTAAAAAGGTGTACATCTGTTATGAAATGCAGGGGCATAACAATAGACCCTGCAAGGGAAGCAGCCGCAGGGGGGCCCAGAAGCCACAGGGGGCCCCAAGTGGGGAGAAGTTTATTTTCCCTGTCCTGAGAGACTGACAACTAAGAAAACAGAGAGACAAAACTTTCTGCTCTCTGAACAATTGTTCTAATGACTGCATCTGCTCAGCCCCTGATAAGAAATAATACAAAGTTATGCAGACAAAGGTTTCTAGACAGTGCCTATTCAGTGCGTAGCAGGCTCTTGTGTACAGTAGCCAGCCCCCAACCTCTCTACCCCTCCCCAAGTGCTGGGTACTGTACTGATGCTAAGTCTGCAGAGCCAGTTCTGCAGGGGTGGAGAGTGCCCCATCCAAAGTTTTGCAGGGGGGGGGGGGGGGGGGGGACAGTGATTTCTAGGTATGCCCCATTGAAAAGCTTCTAAGATCAATATAAGCAAGAAGTTTTGAATCAGGATCTACTGCTATAAGATCAATATTTGAAAATCAATAAATAAGATTCATCTTACTTGAGTAAATATGTTTTTTTTTTTTTATTTCACCATCCAAATAGCTTAGCCTAGGTTCTGACTGTAAGGTTGATTTAGTAAGGTTGCATGATCTGATATATAACTCAGGTGATGGTTGCAAAGTTTTGCCATAGCAGATCATTTTTTAATAAATCCAGCCCAGGCTTTGTGGATCACACAGGAACTTCACAGCTTTTCAGTGTTGGCCAATAAGGTGGGCATCAATCAGCGAGATGCTACAAAAGATACAGATGTAAGTGGAACAAGTAATTTACCCAGGGCCGGTTCAAGGTCCAATGGGGCCCCAGGGCAAAGGAGGGGACCTCTTGAACAGGCTGTCGCCTTCCAATCTCCCCCATAATGCCTACATGCTCCCCAAAGTCCCTGCACAATACCAGCACTGTAACTTAACTGTCCCAGCAGCCTGTGCGCTGCTTCCGTCTTCTTCCCGCTATCTGCCTCATGTGAACGTCGCATATAACATGTAAGCATAAAAACATGCGTTGGTCACAAGAGGCAGGAAGTGGTAAGAAGACCAGGAGCACGGACAAACGGAATAGGTGCCGACCCCCAGGACAGTTGAGATACCAGTGCTGCTATTGTGCAGGGACCCAGAGCAGGGGCGTCGCTAGCCCTGTTTTAGGGGGGCACGTGCCCCCAATCTTTCCTGGGGTGCCACGGATCTCCGCCCGGCCGCCCCCTCTGTCAAGACTCAGCGGCTCCCTCCAGCCGCCGCGTCACTGACAGTCTCAGACCTCAGGATCAGGCGGCGAGCCGGCGACCAATCGTGCGGGCGCTAGGACCCAGCGCCCGCACTGATATGCGGAAGTGACATCACTTCCGCATATCGAGCGGGTGCGTCCAGCGCCCGCTCGTACATCTGGTCGGGTCGCCGCTGATCCTGAGGTCTGCTGAGAGGTAGGGGGGGGGGGGGGGGAGCGGCGGCGGCTAGATGGGGGGCCTCCCTGTCACTCACTCACTCACTCCCTAAAGGGGCTCCCCTGGCACTCACTCACTCCCTAAAGGGCCTCCCTGTCACTCACTCACTCCCTAAAGGGGCTACCTGTCACTCACTCACTCACTCCCTAAAGGGGCTCCCTGTCACTCACTCACTCCCTAAAGGGGCTCCCCTGGCACTCACTCACTCCCTAAAGGGGCTCCCTGGCACGCACTCACTCCCTAAAGGGGCTCCCTGGCACGCACTCACTCCCTAAAGGGGCTCCCTGTCACTCACCCACTCCCTAAAGGGGCTCCCCTGGCACTCACTCACTGCCTAAAGGGGCTCCATGTCACTCACTCACTCCCTAAAGGGGCTCCCTGTCACTCACTCACTCCCTAAAGGGGCTCCCTGGCACTCACTCACTGCCTAAAGGGGCTCCCTGGCACTCACTCACTGCCTAAAGGGGCTCCCTGGCACTCACTCACTGCCTAAAGGGGCTCCCTGGCACTCACTCACTGCCTAAAGGGGCTTCCTGTCACTCACTCACTGCCTAAAGGGGCTCCCTGGCACTCACTCACTACCTAAAGGTGCTCCCTGTCACTCACTATCGGGGTCCCTGTCACTCACTACCTAACTGGAGGCGCCTGTCACTCACTAGCTAACCTGGGGGTCCCTGTCACTCACTACCTAACTTGGGGGGGCTACCATATTAAGGGGGCATTCTGCCTATTTATGTGAAATGCTGTCTATTTATGTGCCTCATGACTGCTGAATATGTCTTGTTGGGAGCCTTATGATTTGTTGGGGGCCTCATGATTGCTGAATTTGTCTTGTTGGGGGCCTCATGATTTGTTGGGGGCCTCATGATTGCTGAATTTGTCTTGTTGGGGGCCTCATGATTGCTGAATTTGTCTTGTTGGGGGCCTCATGATTTGTTGGAGGCCTCATGATTGCTGAATTTGTCTTGTTGGGGGCCTCCTGATTTGTTGGGGGCCTCATGATTGCTGAATATGTCTTGTTGGGGGTCACATGATTGCTAACTGCGAGACTATGGGAAAAGCTGAATCCTTATCATATGAGACAATAGCATTAAACCTACTTTTTTAGCGTTTTAAAACAGAAAATAAAACTGGGAGGTTCTAAAAAATTGAATACATTTTTCAGGAGTAGGATGGATGAAATGGTTTATCTTCACAGTTTATTTTCAACTTGGATTTTCCATAATGTTCATGTATGAGTTAAAACGTTTGTACAGTATTTAGTTTAAATTGCTGTTGCCACTTTGCGATAGATACCGGTAAGTGACTTTTGGGTTGCAGTTTGGGCACTCGGCCTCCAAAAGGTTCGCCACCACTGTCCTAATCTGATGTCCCACCATTGCTAGGTTCATGTAAATTTGTCTCCACCCGTTACCACACCTATATTCTGGTCCATGGCCCACCCATTTTTTGGTGCGGCGCGATAAGCACGCCGCACAACGTGATCGTCATATTTTTGGCACGCTAGCTGCAGTGTGCTGAATTCTGCTGCCTACAGTATGTACAGTATACGCTGTTCTCTAGTGCTTGCACTGTGTGCTGATTTACCTCCAGTGTGTACAGTGTAAGTTGTTACTCTGTGCCTTTATTGATTGTAAACCAGCTGTATTGTATGCTGATCCCTGCTACTTTCAGTATGTACAGTATTAGCTGTAAAGCCTGGTACACACATACAATTTTGATTAGCCAATTTTAGCTCTGTTCATAAAATTCATTGTCTGTTGGCCCACTTACTGCACGGGGGTGGGAAATTGGGGGTCAGTGATTGACCAATCAAAATTGTATGTGCGTATACATCTTTGATCTATGCCTATACTGATTGTAAATGATCGAAATAAAGGACAGGGGGCTCCGTCCAATATTTCGATGGGCAGGCCCGTTATCCGTAGCTTACACCGCTGCTAAGTTCATGTACATTTGGCCCCACCCATGGCCACGCCCACTCACTGCATGGCCACGCCCATTTTTGGCCTCCCCGCCTGGTGCCCACAGGTGCCACTGATCTCCAAGGACCCTAGAAACGCCCCTGACCCAGAGAACATGTAACAATTTAGGTAGAGGTCAAGGGCCCAGGACCCCTTGTAGGCATTTGCCTATCTTTCCTTAATGAAAGCGCTGTCACTGGGGACTGGGGATATGTATGAAAGATGAACTTGAAGCCTGGTATCTAAACCCTTTAAAGTGACCCTGCTGTTGAAGGGGGGTGATATGTATGCAAGATGGGCTTGAAGCCTTTCTAAACCAAAGTTGAATGCATATCCCCGTTCTCCCCCCACCCCCCTCCCCCCAACTACAGGGTCACTTTAATTTAGGATTAGATAGCAAATTTCTAGTTTATCTTTGCATGCGTTTGCCCAGCGTCACCCCCCTCCCCCTTCCCCAGCAGAGACAGAGCAGTTACTGAGCACAATAAATCAGCCTGCTATGCAGCATGCCTGACTCACCACTACAGACGTCAGTTGAGCCAGGCACATCCATCCAGGCCAGCCAGCCGCAGCTAGTGTCACTCCAGAATCCACCCCGAGCAGCAAGAGGGCACCTCTTTCATCCTCGCAGGCATGGACGTACTGATGTGATGTCCATGCCTGCATTACGTGACATCGGGAGAGCGTCCGGCAGCGTGTGATGCTGGTACTGCCATGGAAACCGGGAAGCCACTGCCGGAGGTTAATTATAGTTCCAGCCTCTCTTCCCTGCCCGTGTCACAAAGCCTGCGCTGCCGCTAGGCAGACTTCACACAGGGACACAGGTGGCAGCCGGCCAGAGCATCCGGCGGCTGCCGCGGTCAACATTTTGGGCTGGCAAAGGGGGCCCCCCTGGGACTCTGGGGTCCGGGAGCAATTGCCTCCTTTGTCTTACTTGTAGCGCCTGCGCTGCATTTACCAGTGGAATGTCCTACCACTTTGAAAAAACACACAGTTAAAGAGGAACCTGGGATTGAACGCCATCCCAATCAGTAGCTGATACTCCCTTTCCCATGAGAAATCTTTTCTTTTTCTTAAATAGCACAACAGGGGTTCTGTGTAGCTGATATTGTGGTTAAACCCCTCCCACAGTGTGAAATCATGACCATGATCCTGACAGTTTGCTGTCTGTGAACCTCACTGAATTATGGGAAATAACTGCTGTTTCCAACTGCCAAGCAAGCAATATATCCCTATGTGCATGGAATTCCCAGTAAATGAACACTCTGCACAGATCACCTGGCAGAACTAAAGATGTCACCACCAGTGATACATTTCAGAATGTAAATCGGGGTGAGGAAAGATTTTTACAATGGGCAAACAATGACTAAAGAATGTATACATGAATAAAGGTAGTCCCCGACTTACGAATGCCCGACTTACGAACGGCCCACTGATATGAGCGGCATGGATTCTGTGTTTCCATGGGAACAAGTCAAACTTTTTTTTTTCAAATTGGACTTGTAGTTTTCGAGAAAATCGATTTTTAAAAAATCAAAGAAAAAATGGCTTTTAAACTTGTATAAGCAGGTACAGAAGGCAGAGGTGACACAGAGGGGGACACTGGAGGCACAGGGGGGCACAGAAGAGGTACAGAGGACAGAGATAACACAGTGTTCCAACTTAAGATCAGATTCAGGTTAAGAACGAACCTGTTCGTTAACCGGGGACGACCTGTATTGTAAAAAAATAAGCAATTTTATTAACCACCTTGGCGGTATGGACAAGCTCAACTCGTTCAGTACCGCCAGGCTGAATATCTCAGCCCCCTGGTGGGTCTTTTTTGACAATTTTTTTTTAAACACGCAGCTAGCACTGTGGATTGGGACTCCCCCTGACGTCATGATGTTGATGACGTCGATGATGTCATTCTGATCGTCGCCATGGAGACGAGGGAAGCCCGAACAGGAAAACCCATTCAGAGCGGGATTTCCTGTTGGGTATGGTCGCCGGCAGCGATCGGAGGGGTGGGAGGGATAGCGCTGGGAGGGGGGAATCACGTAGCTAGCGCTAGGCTAGCTACATGATAAAAAAAAAAAGTTAAAAAAAAAAACCACCCCCGGCTGAGCGCCGCAAAACAATTAAATACCAGGGTGGTTTATTATGTTATTTTCACTGCAGTTCCTCTTTAGAGAAAAACTCTAGGATATGTTAAAGAAGAAATCCCTTATATTGCTATATGATGGTTTTGGAGGAAATGTGGGCAAGAAAGAGGAGAGTTACACTAAGGTTACCCAGCAGGAAATATTTTAGGAACAGTACTCCAATTACAGTACCCTCTAATAGAGATGGGCCGAACCTCCGATTTTAGGTTCGCGGAAGGTTTGGTTCGCGGAAAAGTGCGCGAACCGCAATAAACTTCAATGGGGATGCGAACTTTGAAAAATAGTAAAAATTATGCTGGCCACAAAAGTGATGGAAAAGATGTTTCAAGGGGTCTAACACCTGGAGGGGGGCATGGCGGAGTGGGATACATGCCCAAAGTCCCGGGAAAAATCTGGATTGAATGCGAAACAGCGTTTTAAGGGCAGAAATCCCATTGAATGCTAAATTGCAGGCCTAACGTGCTTTAAAACATCTTGCATGTGTATACATCAATCAGGGAGTGTAATTAGTGTACTGCTTCACACTGACACACCAAACTCACTGTGTAACACACCGCAAACAGCTGTTTGCGCAGTGACGGCCGAGCTGGACTGGTGCGCACCGCGGCGAGAGTGTAGGCCGTGGCGGTTTTCAAGCCCATATGGTCGCCGGGCTGTGGTAGCTCAATGATAGAACAACAGTGACTGTCCAGCTGATCAAATTTGGTCTGACCACAATGAAGCAACGACCTTATCATCTTTTGTGTCCCACCCCACTCGAGACACTCAAATAGCTGGCGGTCATTGCTTCATTGTGATACGCAAGCCCCTTCACCGCGGCAAGAGAATGATCACGCAGGGGGATGGGCACATGCACATGCCTTTTGTTTTTTGTTGCAGCCGCCCGCAGTGCAGCCAGAAAAATTAGGCAGGCATGTACACGCACCAGAAAAATTAGTGTAGCGGCCGCTGCTAGCAGCGGCCTTAAAAATTCAGGAATCCGCCTAGAGTCCTGGACCCTGTTGGTGGTTGCGGAGAAGACAAGTGGCCTGCAGGCAGAGATGCTGTGTGTGGGGACTCACTTAGTCTTCGGTAATGCAGTAGCCCTCCGTGATCCATTCCTCATTCATTTTGATAAAGGTCAGGTACTGAACACTGTCGTGACTTAGGCGACTTATCTTCTCAGTGACAATGCCTCCAGCTGCACTGAAGGTCCTTTCTGACAGGACGCTTGCGGCAGGGCAAGAGAGAAGTTGTATGGCAAATTGGGACAGCTCTGGCCACAGTTCAAGCTTGCGCAACCAGTAGTCCAAGGGTTCATCGTCGCTGCTCGCAGTGTCTACATCCACACTCAAGGCCAGGTAGTCGGCTACCTGCCGGTCCAGGCGTTGGTGGAGGGTGGATCCGGAAGGACTATGGCGAGGAGTTGGACTAAAGAATGTCTGCATTTCCGACATCACCCTGAGATCGCTGGAGCGTCCTGTCCTTGCCTGCGTGGACTTGGGAGGAGGAGGGTTACTGCCAGTAGTACCTTGATTGCGTTGTGCAGCCACATCACCCTTAAACACATTGTAAAGCATCATCGACAGCTTGTTCTGCAAGTGCTGCATCCTTTCCGCCTTCTGTTGAGTTGGTAACAGGTCCGCCACTTTGTGCCTGTACCGAGGGTCTAGTAGCGTGGCCACCCAGTACAGGTCATTCGCCTTGAGTTTTTTGATATGGGGGTCCCTCAACAGGCTGGACAACATGAAAGAGGCCATCTGCACAAAGCTGGATGCAGACGTACTCTCCATCTCCTCTTGCTCTTCCTCAGTGACGGGACGCAACTCCTCTTCCTCCCCCCAGCCACGAACAATACCACGGGAACATGGAGCAGCAGAAGCCCCCTGTGACGGCTGCCGCAGTTGTTCTTCTTCCGCCGCCTCTTCCTCCTCCACACTGCTTGACACCATCGTACCTGGCATGCAGCATAGGCCCTGGGGTGCGGGGGCTGTGTAGCTGGAGAGGAGATCACGGCACCAGCCAAGGAGGAGGAGGAGGATGATGACAGCGAAGAGGTGTTAGCAGGCGGAGAGGAGGTGGCTGGAGCCTCCACCTCGCACAGACCTGCCGATGCCTGGTGGCCTTCCTCTGGGTCTGCCTCTACCTCTTCCTCTACCTGGTTTGTCCATTTTGTTCATCTCGGGGGGATGCTAGGTATATGCAGTGAGCTGGGTTCACTCAACACAACAGGTAGTTAGATGCAGTGAGGTGGGTTCACTGAACAGTAAAGGTACTTAGATGCAGTGAGGTGGGTTCACTGAACAGCAAAGGTACTCAGATGCAGTGAGGTGGGTTCACTCAACACAACAGGTACTTAGATGCAGTGAGGTGGGTTCACTGAACAGTAAAGGTACTTAGATGCAGTGAGGTGGGTTCACTCAACACCACAGGTACTTAGATGCAGTGAGGTGGGTTCACTGAACAGTAAAGGTACTTAGATGCAGTGAGGTGGGTTCACTCAACACAACAGGTACTTAGATGCAGTGAGGTGGAGTCACTGAACAGTAAAGGTACTTAGATGCAGTGAGGTGGGTTCACTCAACACAACAGGTACTTAGATGCAGTGAGGTGGGTTCACTGAACAGTAAAGGTACTTAGATGCAGTGAGGTGGGTTCACTCAACATAACAGGTACTTAGATGCAGTGAGGTGGGTTCACTGAACAGTAAAGGTACTTAGATGCAGTGAGGTGGGTTCACTCAACACAACAGGTACTTAGATGCAGTGAGGTGGGTTCACTGAACAGTAAAGGTACTTAGATGCAGTGAGGTGGGTTCACTCAACACAACAGGTACTTAGATGCAGTGAGGTGGAGTCACTGAACAGTAAAGGTACTTAGATGCAGTGAGGTGGGTTCACTCAACACAACAGGTACTTAGATGCAGTGAGGTGGGTTCACTGAACAGTAAAGGTACTTAGATGCAGTGAGGTGGGTTCACTCAACACAACAGGTACTTAGATGCAGTGAGGTGGGTTCACTGAACAGTAAAGGTACTTAGATGCAGTGAGGTGGGTTCACTCAACACAACAGGTACTTAGATGCAGTGAGGTGGGTTCACTGAACAGTAAAGGTACTTAGATGCAGTGAGGTGGGTTCACTCAACACAACAGGTACTTAGATGCAGTGAGGTGGGTTCACTGAACAGTAGAGGTACTTAGATGCAGTGAGGTGGGTTCACTCAACACAACAGGTACTTAGATGCAGTGAGGTGGGTTCACTGAACAGTAAAGGTACTTAGATGCAGTGAGGTGGGTTCACTCAACACAACAGGTACTTAGATGCAGTGAGGTGGGTTCACTGAACAGTAAAGGTACTTAGATGCAGTGAGGTGGGCTCACTCAACACAACAGGTGCAGTGAGGTGGGTTCACTCAACACAAAGCTAGGTATATGCAGTGATGAGGTGGGTTAAGTAAACACAACAGGTACTGGGTATATGCAGTACTGGGTAGTACAATGTGCAGCTCCCTGTCACATACACAGGTAGTCACTGAATGTGCTGGGCTGCTGGCAGTGGCACACACACTATCAATTAGCAAGGCTGTGCATGCAACAAAAGTGTCAGTTTGACACACAGAAAAAAAAAAGTACAGGATGATCTCTGAAAAGAGCTGTTGAGGGGTGCTATAAAAGCAATAATAATCAGCCAGGAGCAAGCTAAGCAGCCAAGAACCTAACTAATCTGTCCCTAGAAGAACAAGTCTGCAGCAGCTGTCCCTAGTTTGTCTCTAGCAGGCACACGAGTGAGGTTAATGGCCGCCGGAGCCTGCCTTATATAAGGGGGGGTGGGGCTCCAGGGCTTAGTGTAGCCTGAATGGCTACAATGTGCCTGCTGAGTGTGATGCAGAGGGTCAAAGTTGACCCTCATAATGCATTATGGGGCAAATCGAACTTCCGCAAAAGTTCGCCTGATCCGCCCATCTCTACCCTCTAATGCACAAAACATTGTGATTGGCCAAATAGAGTGGGCATAGTTTACTTCAACCTACCTGAAACCTAGCAGTTTGAGAGGGTGCTGTCCACACAATCACATTAGCGGAATTTCCCTATGAGGTTTCCTGCTAGGTTCACTAAACTGGACTAGTGCCTAATTACACACTCACCTCCCCTAAAGCTTTTTCATTATTTCTCTTTGAAAATCGTTGTGTGATGTCACACCAATCTGCACTGTTTTGTCTTTTTCATCCAGCTGCCACACTTCATTCACAAGAAATTAGACACATACACAAAAATTCATAGATGTGTCTCATGTATTACGTAGAATGTGCAGTGGCCAAAAGAAGAGGACATAGACAATACTTATACTTGAAATACGTAGGCTGTACAAGAAGCAAGCATCTTGATCTGTGAAGTCAAATGGGCATTAGAAGGTCTTGTTAATAACAATGCTCCAGAAAGTGGTGGAACTCCAGTGGAACTTCTGAAAAGCTTACATGAGGATGCTGTTGGAGTGCTGTTGCCAATTTTCAATCAAATATGGGAAAAAAACAAGAGTGGCTGCTGGACTGGAAAAGGTCAGGTTGCCTTCCAATCCCAAAAAAAGGGCAATGTCAAAGAGTGCTCACATTATTGAAAAATTGCACTTATCTCACATTCTGCAGGGGTGGTGGTCAAATTTTTACAAGCAATACTGCAGCAATATATGGACCGAGAACTGCGAGATGTGCAAGCTGGTTTTAGAATACAGAGAGACACAAGGGACCATATTGCCATAATTCAATAGATAATAGAGAAAGCAAGGGAATTCCAGAAGAATGTCTTATTTACCTTTATTGACTATTCAAAAGCTTTTGATGGTGTAAATCCTGATAAACTGTGGCAGGTTCTCATGGAAATGGGGATACCAGGTCATCTAATTTACCTTTTGTGGAATCTATATGTAAACGAAGAAGCAACAGTTATAATGGAGTATAGAATAACTGACTGGTACAATATTGGCAAAGGAGTGCAACAAGGTTGCATATTGTCTCCTTATTCATTTCACTTATATGCCGAATATGTAACGCGGAAAGCTGATGTGGATGAGTAACAGCTGGAATTAAGATAGCTGGCAGGAAAATTAATCTGAGATATGCAGACGATACCACATTGATGGCTGAAACTGAGGAAGAATTGAAGAGCCTAGTCATAAATGTCAAACAAGAAAGTGCCAAAGCTGGTCTACTGCTTAACATAAAGAAAATTAAAATCATGTCATCTGCTCCAATGAACCATCTACAAATATAAATAGATGGGGAAAAAAGTTGTTATTTGGAAGAAAAGCTATGGCAAATTTTGAAAAAATACTAAAGGATAGAGATGTCACTTTACAAACGAAGATTATGATAGATAAAGCCACAGTCTTGCCAATAATAACATGACTGTGAAATTGGGACTATAAATAAGATCATGCGTAGAAACATTGATGCTTTTGAATTGAGGTTGTGGAGAAAGAGAGTTCCCTGGACTGCTAGAAGATCTAACCAGTCAATAAGGCCAGAGTGTTCACTAGAAATGTTGATACTACTATGACAGCTCAAATACTTTAGTCACATAATGAGAAGACCAAATTCTTTGGAGACCTCCTTGATGCTTGGAAAAATTTAAGGCAAAAGAAGAAGAGGATGGCAGACAGCATATGTGAAGTTATGAACATGCCTCTGCAACAACTTAAAGAGACTCTAAAGTCTCAAGAAAAACATCCTTTTATTTAAAAAATTTGTTTAATATGTTTGTCCTACCTAAACCACCGTATTCCCGCCGTTGTAATCTACCTAAATCCCCCCAAACTCCCCGGGGGGCAATCCGGGCAGCGCTTCCGTGAAAGGCAGAGCTATGAGCCGCAGCTCTGCCTCTCAGCACGTCTATCAGCCTGGATCGCCACCTCTCCCCGCCCCTCTCAGTCTTCCTTCACTGAGAGGCGTGGGGGAGAGGCGGAGATACGCGGCTGATTGACGCGTAAGGAGGCAGAGTTGCGGCTCATAGCTCTGCCTCCTATAGCAGCAAAATCCACAACCAAGAAAGCCATGGATTTTGCAGAGGGAGGTGGGAGTTAGGGGGGTATTAGATAGATTACAGCGGTGGAAATGCGGCGGTTTAGGTAGGGCTAGCATATTAAACACATTTTTTAAATAAAGAGATGTTTTTCTTGAGACTTCAGTGTCTCTTTAAAGAAGCAGCGATTGGCCGACACATCTGGCCTGAAAAAATACATATGGTACAAAGAGTCCACTAAATGAGTGAGTCAGTTAAATAAATGAGGAAGAGGAAGCAGAGGCCAGAAAAGTGAGGCAGCCCTGAAGAACCTGAAATGAAACCTTATGTGTTGTAACTTTATTTTAAGTGAACTTCCTGAAGGGTTTTCTATGTAAAATCTGTGGCCTGTAAAAAATAATTTGGTTAAAAGAAAGTTAATAGAGTTCTCCTTTAAAGGACACCCGAGGGGAAAAAAAACTAATGAAATAAACGATTGTATCTATCTTCCTTCTCCTAAAAATGACTTTTTAAAGAGTAACTGTCAGGCTGCAGAAGCTAATTTAAACCTCTATTCTCCTGTGTTAAACAGTTTAGACAGAAGCCAAAAAGACATTACTAAAGATAAAAATCTCTCTTACATTTAATGTGTTCTTATCAGCAAAGCTAAGCTCCTAAGGAGGACGCAAGCCGCATTCCATACTGCAAAGCATTCTGGGGCCCTCCCCTCGGCTGCTAAGGAGAAGACTGGATCAAGTTTCAGCAGCTTCTAACTCAGTCCAGCCACAGCACAGATAAATCTCCGGGGCAGAGTACACTGCAGGAGTCAGCTATTGTTCCTAGCCACATGGCTCATTAATATTCACTGCACACTGTGTTATTCTGTACGAGCTGTTCTGTGATCAGAAGCAGGCAGGACATGACGACACATTTGGCTTCACAAACATGGAACCTGCCATGGGCTGTCAGGAGCATCATTCTCTGCATATACTATATAAATATTCTGTGAAATCCAAACGTGGACAGTGAAATGCATATGTAATGTAAGTACAGCCAATCTTTAGCTACTGATATATGTGTTTATTTTCTCTGAGACCTTATACCTAACAGCTCCTCTTTAAGATATTCCACAGTTTTATTTTATGTTCAAATCTACTTTTTAAGTTTTAACTATTTTTATTGTTTTTGCTCAATGACACATTCATTGAAGTATGCCAGAGCTAAAATCTATGAAGTATTGACCGTTTTTATCTCTTTCCTGCTCCCAGAAGCCATTTTCTGCTCAGAAAGTGTTTTATAGTTGGAATTTCTTATCAGTGTCACTTTCTTTCTGAGTCAGGACTGGGTCAGCCACTTACATACCTGATTTTTAACTCTTTCAGGCAGAGAAAGAAAAAAAGGAACACAACATAGTTATTTGTGTGCTTGGCACTGTACATACATATGCCTATCTCATTATGTCACATGTCACCTCGGGTATCCTTTAACCCTTTCTGGACCAGCACCCTCTGCCCCCTTAAGGACCAGAGGGTGCTGGTCCAGCAAACCGCAGCTTCCCAACGAATCGCCGCAAGTTACCGTCGCTCCCGCCGGACACGCCGCTCTGTCCCCGCCGCAGGCTGCGCTCTCTGCCGTCGCTATGACGGCAGAGCGCTGTGCGCCGGTCAGGAGCCGCTTTCATTGGCTCCTGACCCTGTCATTCCATGTAAGCCAATGGGAACGGCTTACATGAATGACAGGGCCAGGAGCCAATGAAAACGGCTCCTGCCCGGCTCACAGTGCTCTGCCGTCATAGAGGCGGCAGGGCATCAGATTGCGGCGGGGGCAGAGCGGACCGAGCGACGGGGACGGGCGGGGGCAGAGAGGACCGGGCGACGGGGACGGGCGGGGGCGCGCGGTCAATGGGGCGTAGAGCTTACATCCGGTCAGGACCGCAGCGCCCCCTGCCCGCCGTAGATTTATACTCGCTCAGTCCGCAGGTAGTTAACATTTGTCATGCAATTTTAACAGCAAGAGTTACAGTTGTATTTTTTCGATTTTGGATTGCAAGTGCAACTATATCTTCCTGCTACACAGGGTTTTAAGCAAACAGACACAAAGGTTTGTTACAAAGTGCCAAATATTCCTGGCTTTATAAACTACATAGAATGGTAGACAATGACAATGGCGTTTGCATTACAAAAGAATGCAAATGTATAAAAAGAACAAAGATTATACAGGAAGTTACACAAATATAGGTAAAGGGGTTTTCCACACTGAGAAAACAAATTCTCCACACCCTTTAGGAATGTCAACAGCAAGGAAAGGCTGTGGCAGCCTGGTATTACTCATAGTTTGTATTCAATGTGAAAAAACTATATTTATATAGCAGGTGCAGAATAATGTGCACAATCACATTAGATACATGTCCTCAGTAATGTGCCGTGAGTGGCCTACTAGTCCCATCATACCTGGCTATAGTGCCACTTTGTGTCAGGAGTTGTATAGAAGTAGGCATTTATAACCTGAAGAGAACTTACAGTACATTGTTTACTTCATAGCCTTGATTTGAGATCAGGTGGCCTAGATTGGAGGCCAGCAGTAGGTGAGTATGAGCATGCCTAAATTAGTCATTCACTCATTGGCAAGACTCCAGATCTTCAGGCATGCTAAGCCAAGCCTACCCAGTTACAGGACCACTTATACAGTATTTAGCATTCTAACAAGAACTACTTCTTCAGATCTGTGTTCCTTTGATTGATGTGGTCATCCTTTCACTATGCGTTCACCAGTTTAATTAATGGATGGATATAATGCTAGATGTTGCATGAAGTGACACTCCATGACCTGTTCTTAACCACTTAAATACCAGCGGTCTCTGCCCCCTTAAGGACCAGAGACCGCTGGTACAAGAACGACGGAATTCCGATGAATTGCCGCGCATACCCAGCCCCATCGCCGCATGCCGGGATCCTCAGGACACAGACTCTGCCGTCTCTATGACGGCAGAGTCATGTGAGCCGGTCAGGAGCCGCTTTCATTGGCTCCTGACTGTGTCTATCAATGTAAGCCAATGAGAGTGGCTTACATTGATAGACACGGCCAGGAGCCAATGAAATCAGCTCCTGACCGGCTCACGTGGCTCTGCCGTCATGGAGACAGGCAGAGCCTGTGAGTTGTGGTGAGAAACGTCAGGTTTGAGCGGCACAATTGGGGGGGAGTGACGGAAACAGCAAATGCACGCTGCGGATGGTGATTGAAATTTACGACCTGCCAGCCAGGAGTCCGCCAAAACAGGGCGTAGATTTCAATCACCTTGGTCAGAAAGTAGTTAAGGAGCTATGATAAGTACATAGCAAACATTCCAATGGAAAGTAATCATGTTTCTTTAACCAGTCATTTCTAGACCTACTAGCCATACCTGAATATATTGTCTTCAGGTGAGTTTAAAGTACAGTGCCAGAAATCACAGGTATCCAGAAGCGAACGATTAACTCAGTTACACTCTCCAATATACCCTCATCCGTATGAACACACAAATATTTGTTTGTTGTTGTACCGGTTTAAAGTTTTGTTATCCATAGGTCTATAAGTTTTTGCAATTTTAAATCATTTTCAGTAACCATCACATTTTAAAGAATGGGCTTATTTTTAAAGGGACTCCAAGCACCGCTCATAGGCATGCCTTTAAGACTCCGACTCCGACTACTACTGCAAAGTACTTAAAGATGCATACCTTTCTGTAGCGTGTGCTCTCCTCTTTAATTTGATGCCTGAATCGCCATTCTACACCAAACAGTTTCCGTTCGATTTCAATTAAAAAATCGCCACTGCCATCTTGGCTATGTTATAACTTCCGGGTCACCGCTGTCTTCTCTGTTAGAGAAGTGCATCAATGAATGAAGCAGGAAGAGGAAGTGACATGCATGGCTATTGTAAGAGGCTCCTCCAGAGGAGTCATAGCACGACTTTGTTGGAAGTCGTCTGGCTTAAAGGCATGCCCATGAGAGGTGCTCGGAGTCCCTTTAAATAACCAGCAAATGTGCCATTTATGTTTAAATACATTAATATAACAATACATACACAAAACAATTCCTGCTTTCATTTTCTTTATTTATGGTATGTATGGCAAATGTCAATTGATAAAATAGGTTTGTAGTACACCAGACTGAAGCAAACCATAAGGCCCTGTTTGCGTGTGGGTGTCACAGTCACTTGTGTGGACACGGTGGCTGGCACATACGGATGTCCGCGGGCGTCCTGGGGCATGTTGTCAGTCCATGAGGCGTAGGGGTTTGCGCGTGCGCAGAGCGGAGGGACGCGCCTGTACATGTTGTTGCGTAAGCAAATGCGCTTGTACGTCATTACCTGCTAACTCCATTTTGCGCCCAAACAGCATATATTAGTCTGCAGAGAACTTTGCTCTGCACTGTTTTATTGCAGCTTGTATGCTAGGTCTTCCGTGATGTGATTTCGTATCTGCCTGTATGATTGCCCGACTTGTTACTGACCTTGGCCTGTTCCGACTACCCGCTCTGTTGCTGACCTCTGCCTGTAAGACTTTCCGATTTGCTGCCGACTTTTGCTTTGGACGACTTTCTGCTCTGGTATCTACCCTTGCCTGTACAAGAATCTGCTCTGTTGCCAACTTAACCACTTGAGGACTGCAGTGGAAAACCCCCCTAAAGACCAAAGCAATTTTGACTAAATGGTCCACTGCAGCTTTAAGGCATAGCTGCAGGCCCGTACAACTCAGCACACAAGTTATTTCCCCCCCCCCTTTTCTCCCCACCAACAGAGCTCTCTGTTGGTGGGGTCTGATCGCCCCCCTTGTGTTTACAGTATTTATGTTTTAATAAATATTTATGTTACGTTTTTTAATGTTTTTTTTACTAATACTTTTTTTTTTCGAGCAAATCCCCTCCCTCCCCCCAGCCAGCCAATCACGCGATTGGCTGTCATAGGCTTCTGCCTATGTGAGCCGATCTCTCTCTTGTCCCCCAGGGGGACAGCCGTGTCACACAGCTGTCCCCAGTACAGCGCTGCCTGATGATCACAGCGCTGTACAAGTAAATAGATGGCGATCACGCCGTCTAACAGTCTCCCGAGCAGCAATAGCCGCTTGGAAACTGAAGAGGGGGCGGAGCTCCGCCTTCCGAGCATGAAATGCGCGCGCAGCTTGCGCGCGATCTCACGCAAATTAGAGCCCCAGGACTTGACGCCAATTGGGCCGCGACCATGCTCATTAGCGTGGGGCGGTCGTTAAGTAGTTAAAGTGGATTCGAGATGAACTTTTACTCATTTCATAATTGTGTTCCTTTCCTATTGTTTATAGGGCATTCCTCAAGCAAAATACGTTTTTGTTTTTGTTTTAATACTCTAATCCCATATAAACTAAACAAGCCACACCCACAGGTTTTCAGAGAACCAAGGCACTTTCAGACAGTAGCAAGGGCTCATGGGAGCTCAGTTTGGGCAGGAGGAGGGGGAGGTATTACTAGCAGGGCCGGATTTCTGGGAAGGTCACAGAGGCCAAGGCCTAGGGCGAAAAAAATTAGCAGGGCGCAGGACTTGGAGAGATAAGAGGTCACATGTCAAAGTAAATCACCTCTCCTGCTTTGCTCTGGTCTGCCTGAATTCCAGAGATCCCTGCATCTCTCTTACTTGTGCAAAGTGTGTGTTATGGCAGTCAGAATCTGCTGTTACCTGTATGATAAGAGGGGACAAACAATCTGCTGTGAGAAGAAAAATATATCGGCTCAAGTAGCAGAACTCTTGAGTTCTAAAAGTTTTTTTCATGCAGCACGCATTCACTCACGGGAAGGAATTAGCAGCTCTCCCCCTCGCTGACTGATGTTATTTTATTACTAGTAGGTCAATGCTGTTAAAGACCTCAGACTTGTCAAATTTATGGCTTTTTTTTTTCCTCCTAGAGAATGACAACAACATTCTTTGTCCTACAGTTTAACTCTTTCCTGGCATTTTTTGCCAGCAAAGTACTGTGTTAGCCATCAGTGAAAGCAGGATGATTTGAAACAGAATGATAACTGTGTTACATTTATTTACATTTACAAAACAATCAATGGATCTCCTGCTGACTGTATATATAGCTGTGTGCCTAACATCTTGTACACAAGTCTGAAGACGGCTCTCACTGTTTTTCTTTTGGTTAGCCAATAAAAAGTGTTATTCTGTTACAAAACTTCCTGCTGACTGATTTTAAGATCTGTCTTAAGTGCTAAATTGTCACTGTGTAAAGTACACCTGAGCTTATGCTGGGTACACACAATGCAATTTTCTGACAGATTTACTGCCACATCGACTATTTCCAACATGTCCGATATGCTTTCCAATCAATTTTCTGAATGTTTTTTCATAGAAGTGAACAGCAAATTGATCGAAAAATTGAAATTAGATCAGACATGATGGAATAATCGACCTGTCAGTAAATCTGTCCGAAAATTGCATCATGTGTACCTAGCATTACACTACATCTATGCCAGTGTGTGTAGTGTCAGAACCTTCTACTTACCTGGTCTCTGTTTTGGATGGGCTTCTCTCCATTGCACTCCTCTGTCCCGTTTGTGGCTCTGACTACAGCTAGTCGCACAGAGCACAAAGAAGCAGCGATGTCCACTGGGGCTCCTTGTGATTTTGCACTCCTGTATGCATGTGCACAGGAGCCGAGGGAGTGTTATGGGTATGTGTACTTGACAAGTGCTGCTGAGTGCTCATACTTGAGCATCATTTCTGAAGTATGCAAGCCCAGAACACTATCGCCTGCTGTGCATGCAGACAGGAGCGCAAAATTACATGGAGTGGACAGAGCATGCACTGCTTCTTTGTTGAACGGGCAGGGCCGGGCCGAGGCACAGGCTGGAGAGGCTCCAACTTCAGGGCGCAGTGTAGGAGGGGGCGCACAATTCATTCAGCTGTCATTCCTAATTGTGTTTGAAGCAGAAAGAAATAAGAAAAGGAGACACATGGAAGTGACAACAAGCCAGATAACTAGAGATTAAGGTGTTGGGAGCCCTGGGGTGCCTCTTAGTCTAATAGCAATCAGTGTGTGACGGCTGGGGTGGGAGGGATGGAGGGGCGCACTTTGGTGTCTCAGCCTTGGGTCCTGGAGGACCTTGTCCCGCCTCTGTGAACAGGGCAAAGCAGCAAAACAGAGGGGGGGGGGGGGGGCGTTCAAACTAGTCAGAGTTGGACAGAATGGGGGGGGGCGGTTGGTGACAGCCGGCCTAGGGCGCTGGAAAGTACAAATCCGGCCCTGATTACTAGCCAGAGATTTCAGAGGCAGAGGGGAGGAGGGAGGAGGAGGGGTGATTAGGTTTTTTTGCTCAAGATGCAGATATGCCTGCCTCTGTGTAATGTTTACAAACAACATGGCTGCTGTCATTGTATCACAGGAAGAAATAATCATATTCTATTAAAGCTGTTTGGAGCTAGATTTGCTGTGTAAACTATCTAAACTTTAGATAAGATATATAGACAAGTTACTTGTTATAGTTAGTTTTTCATCTCGGATACACTATAAGGAACTATGTTAAGACTAGTGTTGGGCGAACAGTGTTCGCCACTGTTCGGGTTCTGCAGAACATCACCCTGTTCGGGTGATGTTCGAGTTCGGCCGAACACCTGACGGTGCTCGGCCAAACCGTTCGGCCATATGGCCGAACTAAGAGCGCATGGCCGAACGTTCCCCGAACGTTCGGCTAGCGCTGTGATTGGCCGAACGGGTCACGTGGTTCGGACCCGAACGCGCTCTGATTGGCCGAACGGTCACGTGGTTCGGGTAAATAAATACCCGAACCACGTCATATCTCCGCCATTTGTCTGTGGGTTTAGCTTTGGGTAGGCAGGCAGGGTAGTTCGCGCTCCAGCCACGCTAGCCAGGGTCCCCCCTGTCATTGTGTCACTGCTGGGAACAGTAGTACACCGCTTGCTCAGCCACACTATATAGCATTCTGTTTACTGCCACTCTGTGTACCTCGCTCAGCCACACTATATAGCATTCTGTTTACTGCCACTCTGTGTCTGCTGGGAATAGTAGTACACCGCTTGCTCAGCCACACTATATAGCATTCTGTTTACTGCCACTCTGTGTACCTCGCTCAGCCACACTATATAGCATTCTGTTTACTGCCACTCTGTGTCTGCTGGGAATAGTGGTACACCGCTCGCTCAGCCACACTATATAGCATTCTGTTCACTGTTCTGTGTCTGCTTGGAATAGTGGTACACCGCTCGCTCAGCCACACTATATAGCATTCTGTTTACTGTTCTGTGTCTGCTGGGAATAGTGGTACACCGCTCGCTCAGCCACACTATATAGCATTCTGTGCACTGTTCTGTGTCTGCTGGGAATAGTGGTACACCGCTCGCTCAGCCACACTATATAGCATTCTGTTCACTGTTCTGTGTCTGCTGGGAATAGTGGTACACCGCTCGCTCAGCCACACTATATAGCATTCTGTTTACTGTTCTGTGTCTGCTGGGAATAGTGGTACACCGCTCGCTCATCCACACTATATAGCATTCTGTTCACTGTTCTGTGTCTGCTGGGAATAGTGGTACACCGCCCGCTCAGCCACACTATATAGCATTCTGTTCACTGTTCTGTGTCTGCTGGGAATAGTGGTACACCGCTCGCTCAGCCACACTATATAGCATTCTGTTCACTGTTCTGTGTCTGCTGGGAACAGTAGTACACCGCTCGCTCAGCCAGAGTATATAGCATTGTGTTTACTGCCACTCTGTGTACACCGCTCAGCCAGACTATATACCATTGTTTACTGACACTCTGTGTACACCGCTCAGCCAGACTATATACCATTGTTTACTGACACTCTGTGTACACCGCTCAGCCAGACTATATACCATTGTTTACTGCCACTCTGATTCTGCTGGGAACAGTAGTACACCGCTCGCTCAGCCAGACTATATAGCATTGTGTTTACTGCCACTCTGTGTACACCGCTCAGCCACACTATATAGCATTGCGTACTCTGCCAGTCAGTGTGTATATTGCTGGGATCAGTAATACTCCACTCACCGTCAACCACTATATGAGCTCAACATGAGTTCCCCAGAGACCTCCGCTGTGAGCAGCACTCCCAACAACAGCAACAGCCAACGCCCCACGCAAGCTATAACATCCACCCCAGCAGCCAGTGGTCAGCAGCAGCCCTCCCCGGAGGAGAACGTTGTGTCCATCAGTCCGTCGCCAGAGCGATTAATGAGGGCTGCCATTGAGGAGATGATGGGGCCTGATGTGGAGGAGGAGGTCTGGCTCAGGCCAGCATCCCAAGTTAATGTTGAGGACGATGAGGGGTCTGTGTCTGGGGATGTTGGGGTGGCAGAGGTGGTGGGTGGGTCAGACTCAGGAGAAGAGTTGTATGATGAGGATGATGATCGGGACCATCTGTATGTGCCTCAGAGTCCGACCCCGGAAAACATGTTGTATCGTGTGTTTAGGTACTAAAATCTGCGTTCCCTCCCAGTAGTGTTGGGCGAACAGTGTTTGCCACTGTTCGGGTTCTGCAGAACATCACCCTGTTCGGGGTGACTATATAGCAGACTATATAGCATTGTGTTTAATGCCACTCTGTGTACACGGCTCAGCCACACTATATAGCATTGTGTTTACTTCCACTCTGTGTCTGCTGGGAACAGTAGTACACCGCTCACCCGCCACTGTATAGCATTGTGCTCTGTGTCACTGCTGACAATAGTGGTACACCGCTCACCCACCACTGTATAGCATTTCTGTACTGCCACTGTACTGCTGCCAGTCAGCGTGTACTTTAAGGATAAGTGAAATGAGGAAGAAATCCGGTGAAAGAGGGAGGGGCAAGGGAAGAGGTGTTTCCCCTGACGGTTCACGTACAGGCCACAGGGGAGCACCCAAGAAAACCCACTCAATACTGCCCATGTTGTCCAGGACAACAACCCTCACAGATCCAAAAGAACAGGACCAGATAATTACTTGGATGACCTCTCAAGCGTCCAGCAGTGGGTTAAGCAGCACCAGCACATCACGCACGAGGTCCGAGTCCTCAGCCAGTTAAAGTCTGGGCTTTCTTTGAAGACTGCACTGAGGATGTTACCATGGCGATTTGCAAGGTGTGCAAGACCCGCCTGAGCAGGGGGAAAAGTATTAACAACCTCTCCACCACCAGCATGAGCCGCCACATTCTATCCAAACATCCCACTCTGTGGGCAAACGCGGCAGGACAGGGTACCACCAGCAACACTGCCTCCCTTGGGTTCACCAGACTCACCACCAGACCCGCCTCAGCAGCAGCAGTAGCCCAGCCATTGCGTGGTTCACAACATTCACAAACATCAGACGATGCTGACACTGTCACTTTCCGGACTAGTGCTCTTGAGGTCTCCCAGTGTTCATCAAACACAACAACCAACAGCCCTTCGGTGTGCAGCGCTACGGTTGAGTTGTCTGTCTCTGAGATGTTTGAGCACAAGAGGAAATTGCCAGCAAATGACCCCCGGGCCGTGGCAGTAACAGCCAGCCAGCATAGCCAAGCTTCTGGCCTGCGAAATGCTGCCATATCGAGTGGTGGAGACAAACAGCTTCAAGGGCATGATGTCAGTGGCCATCCCACGTTACGTTGTTCCCAGCCGCTACCACTTTGCGCGCTCTGCAGTGCCTGAGTTGCATGAGCACGTGGTCAGCTAAATAACCCGAAGCTTGAAGAATGCCGTTGCCTGCAAGGTTCACCTCACCACTGACACCTGGACGAGTGCGTTCGGCCAGGGTCGATACATCTCCCTTACCGCGCACTGGGTGAACCTTGTGGAGCCTGGCAGCGATTCCTCACCTGCTACGGCGCGGGTGTTGCCCACGCCGCAAACAGCTGGATAACAACAGCAGCACCTACCTCTCTGACTCCTTCTCCTCCAACGCATCTCAAAGCTGTACCTCATCCGGAAATGCTAACCCAGCACCAGCA
The DNA here is from genome assembly GCF_040937935.1 of Hyperolius riggenbachi. Taxonomy (NCBI): domain Eukaryota; kingdom Metazoa; phylum Chordata; class Amphibia; order Anura; family Hyperoliidae; genus Hyperolius; species Hyperolius riggenbachi. The sequence continues at coordinate 406,552,571 of NC_090646.1, read as the reverse complement.
GCAGTAGGATCGTGGAAGCAGTGCAGCACAGCTGTTGGCATGCGTCAGCAAGCGTTGCTGAAGCTGATCTGCCTTGGGGATAAGCAGCACACAGGGGAGGAAATTTGGAGGGGAATAAAGGAACAGACGGATTTGTGGCTGGCACCGCTGGACCTGAAACCGGGCATGAAGCTAGACACCTGGCACGAACTGGCAATGTACGCAATAGAGGTGCTGGCTTGCCCGGCAGCCAGCGTTATGTCGGAACGCTGTTTCAGTGCTGCCGGAGGCATCATCACAGATCGGCGTATCCGCCTCTCCACAGAAAATGCAGACCGTCTGACTCAAATTAAAATGAATCAATCCTGGATTGGAAACGACTACGCAACACTCCTGGACCCCAACCAAGTAACATGACCGATGAACATCTGGGATGGTTTAGCGTTTCCGGTCCCTGTTTATTGAACCTCTCATCTGTATTACATTTATGACTGCATGGCGGCAAAAAGCATTGCTGCTATATCCGCACGCTTTTTGTCCTCATGCAAGGCCTGGGTTGTTGTGTCTCACAAAGCGTGGCCTTCTCCTCCTGCGCCTCCTCCTGTTCCATCACGTGTGCTGCTGCTGCTGCTGCTGCTGCTGCTGCTGGGTTACCGTTGCCGGTCCCTGTTTATGGAACCTCTTATCTTTATTACATTTATGACTACATGGCGGTACAAAGCATGCTATCCGCACGCTTTTTGTCCTCATGCAAGGCCTGGGTTGTTGTGTCTCACAAAGCGTGGCCTTCTCCTCCTGCGCCTCCTCCTGTTCCATCACGTGTGCTGCTGCTGCTGCTGCTGCTGCTGGGTTACCGTTGCCGGTCCCTGTTTATGGAACCTCTTATCTTTATTACATTTATGACTACATGGCGGTACAAAGCATGCTATCCGCACGCTTTTTGTCCTCATGCAAGGCCTGGGTTGTTGTGTCTCACAAAGCGTGGCCTTCTCCTCCTGCGCCTCCTCCTGTTCCATCACGTGTGCTGCTGCTGCTGCTGCTGCTGGGTTAGCGTTGCCGCGTGGTCCCTGTTTATTGAACCTCTTATCTTTATTACATTTATGACTACATGGCGGTACAAAGCATGCTATCCGCACGCTTTTTGTCCTCATGCAAGGCCTGGGTTGTTGTGTCTCACAAAGCGTGGCCTTCTCCTCCTGCGCCTCCTCCTGTTCCATCACGTGTGCTGCTGCTGGGTTAGCGTTGCCGCGTGGTCCCTGTTTATTGAACCACTTATCTTTATTACATTTATGACTGCATGGTGGTACAAAGCATGCTATCCGCACGCTTCTTGTCCTCATGCAAGGCCTGGGTTGTTGTGTCTCAAAGCGTGGCCTTCTCCTCCTGCGCCACCCTCCTCCTGTTCCATCACGTGTGCTGCTGCTGGGTTAGCATTACCGGTCCCTTTTCCTGGAACCTCTTATATGTATTACATTTATGACTGCATGCCGACAAAAAGCATGTTACCTGTGCAAAGAAAACAGACATTTCCCGCATTTAAAAGACAGTTTTCCCTTTGAAACTTTAAAATCGATTTTCTCAAAAACTATAAGCTCTTTTTGCTAAATTTTTTTTTCCTCTTGTACCCACTCCCAAGGTGCACATACCCTGTAAATTTGGGGTATGTAGCATGTAAGGAGGCTTTACAAACCACAAAAGTTCGGGTCCCCATTGACTTCCATTATGTTCGGAGTTCGGGTCGAACACCCGAACATCGCGGCCATGTTCGGCCTGTTCGGCCCGAACCCGAACATCTAGATGTTCGCCCAACACTAGTTAAGACTCCTCCTTTGCTGAACCATGCATGCACATTTGCTTACGCAACACCGTGTACACGTGTGCATCCCTCCGACAGAATTCGCCAGGATGCCCGCAGATACCTGTATGTGCCAGCCCCTGTGTCTGCACAGGTAAGTGACCGTGACAGTGGGTGTGTGTGTATGTGCCACCATCACTAGAAAACGCCTTGAAAACAAGCCTGGATTTACATCACAAGAGCCTACAGATGCACAGATGTCCTGGCACCCTAAACTTCCCCCTCCATGAACCTACAAACCCCCACTGAACTGCACTGCAAGTATGCTGGCAGGCCCAGCTGTCACTTCTCCGTTACTTCACTTGCCCGTCATAAGTAGCTATAGGTGTCCCCTAGTATTAGGTAGTCTGAGGTACCTTCAGTATTAAGTAGCTAGAAGTACCCCTGAGTGAAGTGAGAGCTTGTCCGTGGAATGCAGTGGCGTTATAATAGGGGCTGCAAGCCATGCAGCTGCGGGGGGGGGGGGGGGGGGCAGGGCTCTTTTTGGGGTTGCAGCATGAGGGGAGAGCATTGGCCATCTACATCAGTGGGGAGATGGGGCCACTCCCCCTTCCCTACCCTCAGGCTCTCCCTTCAGCGCTCCCCCTTGGACCTCCGTGGTAGAACACATGGAGGTATGCCTGTGTTCCCGCCTGCCGCTGCTGCCACCTTTTAATGCTGGAGGGGAGGCGCTGAGGGGAGAGCCTGAGGGGGGGAGTGGCTCCCCTCCCCGCCGATGTAGGTGGCCAATGCTCTCCTCTCAATGCTCTCCCAATTTTCACCGGGGGGCCCAGTGATTTCTAGTTACGCCCCTGGTGGAATGCCAAGAGGTGGGTGAATAACCTCTCATTTACACTCTGCTCAGGACTCTGCATAGAGAAGGAGGGTGGGATGTACCCCGAGAAAGTAGGCAGAGCATAAAACAGCCAATTATTTTACTTGGGAAAATGTAAACTGAAGTCATTCTTAAACTTTTAATGGCAGTGTTCTTAAACTTGGCACAGTTGGTCACTGGGTGACTGGGATTAATATTCAGGAAAGTAGGTGAAGCCTTCAACAGCCAATCAAAATTCACCCATTGATTTTTCAAGGGGAATATTTAAATTGCTGCCATTCTTCCACTGTTAATGCCAGAGGCCTCAACCTAGTACACTCGGTCATTGGGTGACGGAGGTTCAAATTCAGAAAAGGGGGCGTAGCCACAAACAGCCACTCAGATTTGTTTGATTGATAAACTCCTTTTAGTCTCACATTATTGATACCAAGGACCCAAGACTCACAAACCTGGTCATTGAGTGACTGTGGGGCAGATTTATCAACGTATAAACAACGTATTTTTCTTCTTAAACTGTTCTAACCAGCAGGGTGAGCAGATAATAAGAACCTTCTTAAATCCTAGGCAATAGTGGCAGTTTAGCATGACTTTCTAGAGCTGCACTACAGTTAAGAGAAGTGCAAATCCATCCCTAAACTGGTGCAGATTTAGAAGTGCTTAAAAGCAGTTCTACAGATGTACAGGGACATTTATTAAGAGTGTCTCAGACCAATTATTAGTAGGTTTTTTAGAAATCTGTGCAGATTTGTCTCAGACATCCTAAGAAATCACTAAATAGTGCAGATTCCTTCTTAAACTGTTAGGAATAGGAGGAGTTAGGAAGGTCGCAGTGCAGTGTGTGAGGGGAATTGCTGTTGCTGAGGTAACCAACACACCTGCTGTATTGATAGCAGCAGGCTCTGAGGAGGAATTCAGCAGGGGGAGGAGCACCACACAAATCATGTGTAGCCTGCACTCTGCAATCATGTTTAGGCTGCAGCTCTACATCTGTAGAACTGCTATCAAGCACTTCTTAATCTGCGTCAGTTTAGGGATAGATTTGCACTTTTCTTAACTGTAGTGCAGCTCTAGAAATTCATGCTAAATTGCCACTATTACCTAGGATTTAAGAAGGTTCTTATTATCATGCAGAACTGTTCTCCATGCTGGTTAGAACAGATTAAGAAGAAAAATCTGTCGGTAATGCGTTGATAAATCTCCCCCTATGTGTCAAAGTTAGAAAAAGTGGTTGGAGCCAACAACCACATTTTTAAATGAGAAAATTTAAACTGCAGTTGGTCTCTGGGTGACTAGAATTAATATTCAGGAAAGTAGGTGGAGCCTACAACAACTGATCATATTACTCTATTGATTTTCAAAGGGAATATTTAATTTTCTGGCATGGGGTTGCCAGCTGGGGTTATTGGCTGGGGTTCAAATTCAGAAACAGGGCGGAGCCAAACAGTCAGTCAAATTTGTTTCATTGATTTTAATGGGGAGATTAAAACTGTTCCTATTCTCACATTATTGACGCCAAGGACCACAAAACTCACAAACTTGGTAATTGAGTATAACACAAAATATAAAGAAGTGACAAGGAATAGATTGACTTGTGTGACAATGCACAGAAATAAAACCTTGTCAAATCATTGTCAACAAAATAAATCTACTTTATTAAATATAGCAGCATGAATAATACAAAAATAAAGTGAATTAAAAGTGCATGGGATGGCCACCCTGCCATACACCCAGCACACTCACAACACACTCAGGTGCACCCCCACAGGTACCACTAGGGATATAAGCAATGTCCACTCAATTGGAAAGTAGGGAAAATTATAGTGTAAATGACCACAGCTTTGCTCTGCACAATGAGTTTAGGTCTGTAACAGTGTGGGTGGGTGTGTGTGCAGCCCAACCCCCTTTCAGAGAACTGCAATCTGGGACACAGGAAGTTCCTCCCAGCTCTCTGTGTGTATGTGTTCCAGGACATTTTGACCAATCAGCAGTGCCTTGATGAAGAAACAGGCATAATACCCCTTAAAGTTAGACATCCCTTGGTTAAGCGGAGCAAGGTACATTGCAGTTAATACCTGTTTACATGCTTATTCCATCTTGTTTGATTGTTAGCTCTGTATTGATGACTGGTCCATGTATGTTTTGTTTGCAGTTTTCACGGTGCTCAACTACTGTATGGAAAGGATTAAAAAATAAACTTATAGCACCAGTCTAGAGACTCTCTGCATAATTACTGAAGCCAAGGGCTGTTACAGATTGTATCGATTGGTAATCAGTGTCTATAAGGACCCTTAACAGTGGTTATTCTCACAAGTGGATCTGTTATATCAGCTCACAAGTCATAGCAAGCAGCATGCCAAGCCCATCATGTGCAGAGCAGCAACATTAGCATTCATCGTGCAAATAAAAAGCAGCAGTACAGCCCAAGCAGCCACAAGTGGCCAACTGACAAGCAGCTGAGGTGATTTCACCACACTCCAGATCCCATCTGTGGATAATGTCCTGTAGTCATCTGTGGCTTTATCAGGCAGACCAAATAGACATCAGTCCTGTGTAGCTAGCAGTGATCCATGCTCAAGTGAGTCTGTGGTAGTGCTTGATGGTGCGCTAGAGGAGGGACACGGGAAAATGCAGTGTCGGCCCGGGATGTCTCCACGGGTGGCGTGCCAGGCAAGATGTCACAGCCCTCTTACATCCCCGTGCCCAGGGCCGGATTTGTACTTTTTACCGCCCAAGGCCGACTATTACCAGCCGCCCCAACCGAAACCGTATCCTACCACTTCTCTCTACACACACCAATCCCAAAAATTTTGGGCCGATGGTGTCCACTATTGGGGCTAGTGCCGAGGTCTCCATGGCAACGTGAAGTGAATCATTCATGTCACACGGGGCAACTGGTCAATCAAGCGATCTACAGGTAATGGGCGTTGTGGGAGCCTTCCACCACACACATAGTCAAAAGTGGCTTACAATTGGACATTGGGTGGGGTCAGCAACACGTAAAAGTGAGTCCTGTACCCACTGCTGTTTTCAGGGTAACAGTGCTGGCCAATCAATTAAAAAATGGGTACTGTGAGAGGCTGCCTTCTGTATTCTGTACTATTTGCTGGTGCTGCCGCTGGTCCTTTCATCCCCCACACCAAGTGCGTGGGACCTGGCCTTCTGTAACTGCCTGGAGCTGCTGCTATCTCATTGGTCAAGGTCTGGCTTTTTGCTAGTCACACACTGTTCACAAACGTTTGGTTAACGGCCTGCAGCTGCCTGTAGCACAGCACAGGCAGATGCCAGCGGGTACTAATAGTGCAGTTATCCTGACCACTTTCATTTGTTTGGACACTTGCAAATAATGCCCACTGTCTGCAGGCCGCCCCTTGTTTATCTGGTGCCCTAGGCCATGGCCTACTGTATGTGGCCTTGCCAGAAATCCGGCCATGCCCGTGCCCCTATAAAGTAGGGATTCACATATATATATATCACTGTACTAATTATTTGGTTTGCTGTGAAGTGCTGTTATATCAGTGTCTACTGGGAAACTTAAATTCAATTCATTTTATTTCCTTTATTTTCTTTAGATACTGGTACTGACGGCTTTTCATTTAAAATGAAAGTCATAATTCCATTTGTGGTTGTATTGGTGTTACTATGTACAGTAGCAACAATTAGCTATTCAAGAAAACGGCTTTGTTTTAAGTTCTTCAGGAAAAAAGGTACTGTACATTCTTATTTTAATATATAGTACTTATATACATGCATTACTGTACCTAATACTTTTGTGTAGTGCCAATAATTTATATAGAATTGCTTATGTAACTAAAGAATAATGCCTGAAATATGAAAAGGCTGTTCAGCATTACAACAGCATCATCCAACATTTGTTATGTCAATAATTCTGATACTCATAGATAAAAGTTGCAACTAAGCAAGAAGGAAATTCTCTGCAGCACTATCAATGTGTGTGCTAGGACCAACAAGTAATGTATAAAGGCAGAGGAACTAGGTCCTTTTGAAAACAGCACCACACATATATAATCGTCAAAAATATGCAATTTATTCAGTACAATACAACATCACTATACACATAAAAACAATTAAAACATAAAGCCACCTGTATCATAAATAATCATGGAATAGCAGCGCTCAATGGATCAATATGTTTATATATTAATAATAAACCTCAGGGGTGCTCATGAAAGAGCCACCCGCTGGGTATGAACCCGGGTTCAATTGATAACCAGTACACAAGTAATAAAGTGCAAGCTGTCCTAATGACAGTAACTCCTAATCCATCTGCTAAGTGCTATCAATATGATGCAATGTGTCAAAAAGATGCAATATGATCAATCATTCCTATGTGAATACACAATACCTGTGAAGCTGAAACACATTATTCAAAAGTGACTATGATACTGCATACTGGACAAGAACCACGGAGGACACATGTGCAATATACTTATCCGGATGAGAGCGCAACATCAAGCTGGCAAGGAGAAGAAGGGCCCCAGACAGATGTCTCCACCGGTTCCGCGGCTATTACGCCGCTTTATCAAGAGCTGGGGAATCTCCATTTGTTAAAATGGCGAAGGACGCCAAGTTATATAGTGGAAGGGGCGGGTATCACGTGTCCGCATGACGCATCAACATGTCCGCGTGAAGCGCACGCGTCATCAAAACGCGCACGCGCCTCATCGTCCGCATAGCCAATCCCATATATTTATCCGCGTGACGCATCAGCGTCGCCCGGCGCCCACGCGTCACGTGATCCAGACCGCCCAATGATGCCGTCAAGGGCTAAAGGAGGAAATGGAGAATACATGGCCATTTAGAACCACGCTGGAACGCAACAGGAAGTAAATATCCCTGCATTGCACAAAACTATATAATATTGTAACAATAAAGCGCATAATGCACTTTTGTACTCATGTGTTTCAGCCTCCATAACCTGTAAAGAAATTTTGTTAGTCACACAAACAGCAACCACTGCTAAACATACATAATATATATCACATAGCATCCCCTCCTAAGAGGTGGAGAGAAACACTAAAGTTCGTGCAGTCCACAAGGAAGGTCCAATCCAAAGATGAAAAGGGCAAAGACAGTTTCAGCAAACCCGCGCATAAAACGACGAATCAGCATCCAATGAGGTAAAAGTCCAAAAAGTCCCAAGATCCCAGGTATGACACAGAGTCCACGGTAACCGGGTGCACCCCTATACTCATTTCTCCTGGGAGGGGGGCAGGCATCTGGGTTCCCCTCCTAGGGCACCGGAGGTGGGGAAGAGCCCCTTGTCCATGGATTGGACATGGGCTCCGGGGGGGAGGGGAAGGCTTTGCCGCCCCTCCCCCCCGAAGCCCCCCCATCGGCCGGGGCTCCGCATTCTGGCTATCCCAGCCTGCATGGGAGACAAGGGGTTACAGAGGCTCGGGAGGGGGGACCCCACGTCATTTTTTTCAAAAAATTTCCCACACTCTGAACATAACCCCAAAATTTAAATTAAAAAAAAAATAAATAAAATTTTTCAATTTTTTTAAAAAAATATTGTTTCCCAGTATCTTTTTAACATATCCTGCAAATTTGGTGTTGCTAGGATTTAAGGGGACTTTGCTATTAACTGCTAAAGTCGGCAGGAATTGTTTCCGCCGCGGAAATGTCAGTACGCGATTTAAATAGTTACATTTTCCTCTTTGAAGATTTAAAATCGATTTTCTCAAACACTATAAGGTCTTTTTGAACAATTTTTTTTCTTCGTGTTCCCACTATTCTTCTTAACATTCCCTACACATTTGGTGTTTCTGGCATTTAAAGGGGCTTTGCTATTAACCGCTAAAGTCGGCGGGCGTTTAATTTTCCCACGGTCAGAAGAAGAATATTCAAAATCGATTTTCTCAAAAAACTATAAGGTCTTTTTGAAAAAAAATGTTTTCCTCTTGTTCACAATTTTCTTCTTAACATTCGCTGCAAATGTGGTGTTTTTAGTTTTTAAGGGGGCTTTGCTATTAAACATTAAAGCCGGCGGGCAGATATTTTCCAAACGGCAGCAAAGCAAGGGTTAAAACGAAAAATATCGTTTGGGAGCAATACAAATATAAATATAAACGATAAATATCGTTTTTAAAGCCGGCGCCGTTTTTTAGCTGTCAAAAACGAAAAATAACTAGCGATAGTGGTTTTCTATGGGGCGCCGTTTTTTAACTACGATAACTGGCGCCATTTTTAACGGACCCCATAAAAGTTACCCTATGGCAGGGGCGTAGCAATAGGGGGTGCAGAGGTAGTGACTGCATCGGGGCCCTTGAGCCAGAGGGGCCCCAAAGGGCCCTCCCTCAGCTTCAGTATTAACTCTCTATTGGTTCTGTGCTCATAATAATCACTTCTATAGATGTTTTGAATAGTGGTAATCAACAAACTCCCCATCCCCTTCTTACATCTAAGACACTGTGGTTGCCATTGGCAGGTTTTGGTGTGCCGTATAAATTGTTATGTATAGAGTTCTTGGGGGGCCCCAATGTAAAACTTGCATCGGGGCCCACAGCTACTTAGCTACGCCACTGCTCTATGGTGCTTTCAAATCAAAGGATTAAAGGACATTTATCACAAAAATAGTAACATTTAAAATACAAACATATAAATACACATTTTACCCATAGTAAAATGCACTATACATTTATTGTCTCCTATGTTGCTGTCACTTACGATAGGTAGTGAAAATCTGACATATCGGTCAGGTCTTGGAATAGTCTATCTGAAAATGATTCTCAGTTATTTCTTATAACATTAAGATATAGACACTATGGACTGTATGCAATTCACATTTTCTCCTAAGTTTTCTCCTGGGTGATATTTCACATCTTATCAATAAAATGCCTTGTAAGCCACAAGCAAGCAAGACAATACTCAGAATAGTTTTGAAGGTACTTTTTCACCTACTTTTTAGTACTTTTTCAATTGCAGAATGCTAAAAGTTATTTTAAACAGAAGATGAAAATCTATCTCCTAGGAGAAAACATAGTAGAAAAAAAGTGAATTGCATATGGCCCTCTGTGTGCTGTGCAGCTGCATTATACAGCAAAGTCCCTGTTATCAAGTGGCGTAGCAAAGGAGCTATGGGCCCCAAATTTTACATGGGGCCCCCCAAGCACTCTATACATAACAATTGATACGGCGCACCAAAACCTGCATCTGTAGAAATGATTATTACCAGCACAGGGCCAATAGAGAGCTAATATTGTGCTTGAGGCAGGGCCCCTCGGACCCAAGGGCCCCGATTCGGTCGCTACCTCTGCAACCCCTATTGCTTCGCCACTGCCATTATCCGGAACTCAGACAACCGGAATCTCAATTAACCAGCATGTCTGAGGGATAACGGAGACTTTGTTTTGGGGGTAAAACAAGGATAACAGAGGCACCAACACAGGATAAAACTTGTTAAAAGCAGTTTAAAAGGAAGGAAGTGGGTGGACTCGCCTCCCTCAGGTATATAAATGACCAGGCCGAATGAGCCGTTATAAATATAACTACAACATTTATTTAAAACAAATCTCCAGATATGATGCAACGCGTGTCACGGGCCAATATCCCGCTTCATCAGGCAATTGATATGGAGAACACAAATGGGGGTCACTCAATTTGCCAAAGCGCCTCTGACAGGCCCATGAAGAATTGACAGGCCCATGAAGAATTAATGAGTGAAAGACATATATCCATTTTTCAAATTACACGATCCCTTCTTCAATCAATCAGCCTTTGTTCACATCTAAAATTGAAATCGCTGGCGCCAGCGATATACGATTTTGTGAACAATTTTTTTGTCTTCTCCCGGTGCTCGGGTGGTGCGGTTTTTGTAAAGCGCTTTTATAACCGCTTTTGTAGAGCGATTGCATTTTTTCACTTCCTGACGTCAGTGAGGAAGTGAACTCTTTAAACCGAAAAATAATAAATGCAATGTATTAATTCTTAAAAGCGCCTGGGAAATCGCTATGCAAAGTGCTTTTTCAAGTGTTTTGCGATTTCTCTATACCTTCCATTGAGGCAAAAGCCTCAAAAATGGTACAGGCACCACTTTGCTGAGCGGATTGAAAACAAACCACTCAGATGTGGACTCTGTCATAGGGAATCATTGCACCAGCGTATTGATGGCAATTTTCAAAATCGCCTGAGCTTGAAAAACGGCAGAAAACGCTCTAGATGTGAACAAGCCCTCATTCTGCATTAGATTTGCATTTTGTGATAAGAAAATAAATAATTTTAAAGGTGGCCATACATCATGAGACTTGGCCATTCAAAATTAACAGCGTTCAATATTGATGAATCGACGAATCCCTCTCTTAATGATAAATACCCCCATCCCCGCCCCCCGTGCCCCAGTGCATGTAATACATTACCTTTCCAAAGCATTCGCTTGTCCCTGCAGGCTCCGGCGCACTTATTTTACCATACACGCAGGCCCCATGTGGTGGCAGACGGATGCACCGTCACAAGGCCGTTTCCCGACAGAGATTTCACGCTGAAATTGATCGGGAATTGGCCTGTGGTGTATGGGCAACTGACAGATATCTCTCTTATCAGATTCAATTAGAAAGAGATTTGTCTCTTATGCTGGGCATACACGGGCCGATGCGCCCTTATCAATCGAGCCGCTGATAGCTCGATTGATAATTTCCGACAGGTCCGATGACCCGCCGGATCGATACCCCGCTCGATCCCCGCGGGTAGACAATAGCGGGGAATCACGTGGAAGATAAGGAGCGCCCGCGGGGACACGGTGGGAGTCGATCCGGCGGCTAATCGAGCCGCCGGGTCGACTCGAGTATGCCCAGCATTAGTCAAATCTGCCCATCATCGCTAGATGTATGGCTACCTATGACTTAAAGTGTCCCTGAACTAACGTCACGTGAGATAAACATGGGTAGTTACAGTACTCAGCTTACTGAGAACCCTTGTCCACTTTTTATTTGTCTGCATTTAAAGAGATAAGAGTATTGTTTTTTGTATGCAAATTAACCTCCTTGCCGGTCCAATTCCCGCCGGCAAGGAGGCAGCGCAGCACTTTTTAAAAAAAAATAAAAATTTTTCAAATCATGTAGCGAGCCCAGGGCTCGCTACATGATAGCCGCTGAGCGGCGGCATCCCCCCACCCACTCCGATCGCCTCCGGCGATCAGAATAAGCAGGAAATCCCGTTCAGAACGGGATTTTCTGCAGGGCTTCCCCTGTCGCCATGGCAATGGGGCGGGATGACGTCACGAATCCCGATCCACCCCTCAGCGCTGCCTGGCACTTATTGGCCAGGCTGCGCAGGGGTCTGGGGGCGGCTCGGCGCGGTGGGTAGCGGCGACGATCGCGTACCACACGCAGCTAGCAAAGTGCTAGCTGCGTGTAGGAAAAAAAATTTATGCAAATCGGCCCAGCGGGGCCTAAGAAATCCTCCTGCGCAGGTTACGCCCGAGCTGAGCTCGGGATAACTGGCAAGGAGGTTAAACAGCTTCGGTACAGAGCTGCTCTCCCAGAAGAGTAATTGGTTTATTTTATTTGGGTGAGCAAACACTGCAGATAACATAAGTTTCAATATTCATTATTATTTTTTAATCTTTTTTCAGCAGCAGTTGAATGAACCAATTTATAGGTCACACTGAAATGAATGCTGTGCATATTTCAGTGAACAATTTAAATTGAAAATAGGAATATGATACTGCAGGGATGTTTATATTTTGCTGCTGCTATACATACAACTAATAATCTCATACGTTTATTTTCAGTTCAGGTTTTCTTTAATATAAAACTTAGCACAAAGTAGCTACTTTAAAAGGGATCTGAGCAGCTATAAAGTACAATACATAAAACAAACTTCCCCTTAAAGTGAACCTCCAGACTAAAAATCTACTCAGCAGCACTGAAAAGGCTTGGTGTTTCTTTAACAGTTTCACAACATCAGAACTTTATTTTTCTTATCCAAGTCTCATTTTTAGCTGCACAGAAGCTAAGCTCCGCCCCATCAAAGAAAACTGCCCAGGCATTTTTCTCCTGATGCTGTGCAAAGCATGATGAGATTTCCTACGTTGTTGTTCTCGTAGCCTAGCAACTGGGAGGGGTGATCAGGACACAGGACAGTTGGAACTGTGCCTCATGCTCCCTGCCACCTCCTTCCAACCAAAAAAGATGGCTGCCCTCATGAAATCAAACATTTGCCTGTTGTTTTAAAACAGGGTGGGTAAGAGATTATATTACCCATCTATTTTAATTAACATAACTAATGTAACTTAATGACAGTATGTTTATTTAGGCTGAAGTTCCTCTGTAAGGGAGTTTTGTAAAACGGTATGGGACACTGGGGGAGTGGCTATAAATTCAGGCACTTTGAACTGCAGCAGCAACACAAAAGATGGAGAATGCATACACAGCCCCTAGAAGCAGTGGGCCTCAGTGCAAGTGTTGCATTGCCCCCCCCCCCCCACCACCTTCAAGCACTCTACACATAACATGTGATACGGTGCACCAAAACCTGCTAAGGACAATCACAGCATGAGAGGTGTAAGCAGAGGAGGGGGACAGTTTGTTAATGGTTACTACTATTCAAAGCATCTATAGAAGTGATTATTACCACCACAGGACCAATAAAGAGCTGATACTGCCATAGAGGGGGAGCACTTTGGGCCAAGGGTCCCCATGTGGTCACAGCCTCTGTACCCCCTATTGCTACGCCACTGCCTAGAGGGTAGGAAAGGTTTGTTTCATATATTTTAATTTACAGGTGCTCAGAATCCTTTGTAAATAAGGTAAATGCCCATCAATAATACAATCTTCATCGTCCAAATCTATGTAGTTGAAAAGTCAACTAAGGGCTGGTGCACACCAGAGCGGTTCTGGAGCGTTTTTTAAAACGCTTGCAGGGGGAAAACCGCTTGGCTAATGAAAGTGAATGGGCTGGTGCACACCAGAGCGGTTCATTTTTTCCACAAACGCAAACTCGGGGGCTGCAGCATTTTTTAGATTTCTGAGGCGTTTCTGCCTCAATGTTAAAGTATAGGAAAGTGGAAAACCGCTCTAAAAAATGCTAGATTAGAGCGGTTTTCCAGGCGTTTTTGTTACAGGAGCTGATCAGTAACAGCTTTACTGTAACAATATTTGAAATCTGCTACACAAAAATGCTCCAAAAAACGCTAGGCATGTTTAGAAAACGTCTCTAAACATGCCTAGAACCGCTCTGAAATCTGCTTCAAAAACCTCTAGCGTCTTGAGGATCTGCTAGAGGATCTTGGTGTGCAGTGGGCCTAAGTGAATATACTTTGAATGGATACTTTAGGTAGTTCCTCATATATAGAAGTAGTAAGATTGTACTATCAAGATTGTATCTTTAAATGGCACCAATATACAGGTCTGTTCATCAGGTCAAACAGAAAAACATTAGAAGAGTAAAGAAATGTGCTTCCACAAGGGGAATTGTACATTATGCAAAACTTTAACGGTAATATTTCCTGGTGTGGTTGACTAACTCTAGGTTAGAATAACCTCTAGCAGCTGCATTATTAAAGATACAGATTTGTCAACACTTAGCATGCACATGTTAGCATATGATATCAGCTGACTGTTTTACCCACACAGTGCTGTATTGTTTACGGCATGAGTATGATTCAGTCAAGTTTTTTAGGTCAAAGATCAGGACACCAGACAAGCATGTAACTGAAAGGAAGCATGTCTCTTATCTCACATCAGTGTTGCACTTTCTGTTCTCCTCTCAGCATCTTAGGTGCTGTATGGGTGATATTATTATAATTTATCAATGTGCAAACCTAGCATCCATATATTCTCACGTCATGCAAAGCAAAATTTAAAGTGACCTCGGGGCAAAACTCACACAAAGCAGGCCCATGCACATAACACCTCAGAAAAAGCTAAGATTGTTACTTCCACATATCTACAGACTTGTGGGCATGCCAATAAGCCAGTGTCAAAGACAATGTCAATCAGGGGTTCCTATACTGTCACTGGATGCAATCACATCTTACACATACATTGAGTAGATCCCAGAAGGGAAACATTTTTAACTGGATAAAAAGCCTGATAGAGGTCGTCCGCAAGACAGCGAAGGCAAGTTCAGACGGACGTTTTCACGCTGCTAGAAGAAGCCCACAGTGCTCGTTTTGTAAGCCATGTCCACAGCTGCTGGCAGCCGTGTTTTTAGGGGCGGGGAGTAATGGCAGTGGAAGGCGCAGTGATGGGGAGGGGGGGGGGGGTACTGATACATGCCGGGAGCAGCTGAAGACTCAACTTCTGGGATCTACCGCTGGTAGGTGAGTTTTAGCTGCTCTTTGCAACAGTGTGTGTGCTCCCCCTGCCGCTGAGAGGTGGTGGGCAGACTGCAGTGTGTGTGTGCGGGGGGAACGGGGGGGTGGGACTCTGGTATGTGTGGGGTGGGGGTGGACGAACACCGGCTCATTATACTGTGTGTGGGGAGGGGGGCTTTGGCTTACTATAGTATGTGTGGGGTGGGGAGGACTCCAGCTCATTAAACTAGGTGTGGGGAGGGAGGAGGGTCTAGCTGGCTATACTTGGTGTGGGGAGTGAGTCTCTGCTTCTCTATTATCTATATGCTCTTCTGATTGGGTGTACTGTATTCCTACTTATTACCTGCATTAAACCGGTTGAGTATACTGCATGTTTTTTTTTTTGTTTCACTTTTTGGGTAGCTGCGTATGTTTTATCAGACATATGCTTGTGCAACATATTCACATATACGGTACATACCTCCCAACTGTCTCTCTTTTGGAGGGACAGTCCCTCTTTGGGAGCCCTGTCCCTCTTTCCTCCTTATTTGTCCCTCTTTCAGGACTTTGTCCCTCTTTGTATGTAAATATATGTTCCTCTACTAAAAATGTGTTTGATTGACTCTAAATTTTATTCCCATCCTTTAAATTGATATATTTCTAATTTTAAAATGTTAATATGAAGGAAAATGAACCAGGATAGAAAGGACCAGTGTGGTTGGAATTATAAAACAACATATTTTGATGAAATCTTTATGGTATATGTGACTAGGGGTGTGTCGGGGGTGTCGCTTAGGTGTCCCTCTTTCTCATCTCAAAAAGTTGGGAGGTATGTATCTATATTGTTTACTCCCAGCTGCAAAGTATGAGATAATAAAAATAAGGTCACATTGCTGCAAACTAATTTAAAGGTTTGTGAAAACAGAAACAGTTTCACTTTTACTTCTGTTTTTAGTGCATTCCTTCTAGTAAGTCAAATGATAGCTGTCCCAAGCACTGCTGCCTGTAAACGTTCAAGAAGTATGACTCAGAAACTGCAAAAGAAATGATTTACCCTATTTCACAACATGTTTTTTCATTAACCAAAGGAATGTTTAACCCTTTGCACTCAGAAACCCCCCACAGTAATACAGCAATCTTCTGCAACCTGTGACGTAGAGGGAACTTTGTTACTTTGCATTGGCCTCACATTGCATTTTTGTCTAACATTTATTTATTTATTGTATTTATAAAGCGCCAACATACTACGCAGCGCTGTATGCCAACAAATAAAGCCTATTGTTTACATGACATCCTCAAGTTTTACCATCTGTAGTGGGTTGGTTTTTTTTACCATTGCCTTTGTCACGGGTTGCTGTATGTTTGCTGTATGTTTTTTTGTTTGTTTGTTTTTTCGTGGAAAGGGTTTACATTGGTTTGTAGTTAATTTGGCCACCTCTTTTCACACCTGCCCTTTCCTTATTTAAAGCGGACCTGAAGATTGCTTTAAAAAAAAAGAGATTCACATACCTGGAGCTTCTACCAGTCCCTTGCAGCACTCCTGTCCCATGCCGGTACTCAAAGATCCTCTGGTGGCTCAGTTTCGTTACTGCCGACGTACAAGTTGACGGCCACTGCGCCCGCGCATCCTCGTTTGTGCTCCCATGGCCGGGAGTGTCCTGCGCAGGTGCAGTACGACAAAATCTCTACTGCGGCAACTGCTAAAGAGAAAGTGAGCCACGGCGGGGGAACGGAGGATCGTTCCAGGTATGCGCGGGACAGGAGGGCTGGCAGAAGCCCCAGGTAAGTTTTTCTTTTTTTTCTTAACGTGTCCCAGAGACAAAGACTATCAAGTTTTCTGCATACCTGGGGCTTCCTCCAGCCCCATCAACACGGATCGCTCCCACGCTGCCATCTTCAGTTTTCTCCATCTACTGCACCGGGTCCCGTAAGTTTGGCCAGTCACGGCCAGTCTGAGCGAGCACAGTGCGCTCCCTCTGAGAAAAGTATTGCGCCTACGCAGTACTATTCCCCGGAGAGAGACGGAGAGAGCGCACTGTGCTTGCGCAGACTGGCTGCGGCTGGTCAGAATTACGGGACCCAGTGTAGAAGACGGAGAAGACTGAGGACGGCGGTGTGGGAGCGATCTTCAGGTCTGCTTTTAGCTGTATTCATATTGTGCATGTTGCATAACATATGGGTTATAATGCATGTGTACAGTGCATATAATCACACTACACATACACTAATGCATGCTGTAACACGTGCTATTTTATAGCCTGGTTGATATTTATGTGATATGCACAGATTTGCATGTGTTATCCATAAACACATTGTATAAATCAAGTTAGGACGACAGAATGCATTACAATGCAGAGATGCTCCACAGGTTTCCTCGATCCACCGTGACCCCTCCCCTGCTGGTCAGGACTGCAGTAAATAGCTTGGCATTTTTCTCGGAGGAGAGAGGGGAGGGGGGGTCAAGCGGTGGAAGTGTAGTGATGCAGGGTCTTCAGGGCGGCTTCGTGGGATGAGACTCCGGAGGTAAATATAACTTTTCATTAAAGCAGCGCTGACTGGCTTTTATTTTCTGCATGGAGGTCCTCTTTAACAAGAAATCTGCACTATCTAGCGATTTCTCAAGATGTCTGAGACAGTTCTGCACAGATTTCTAAAAACCTACCAATATTTTGTCTCGGACACTCTTGATAAATGTCCCCCTATATTCTTCTGAGTAATAACCACTTAAGGACCAGGGCTTAAACCCCTCTAGTGACCAGGCCATTTTTTACTAATTAGGCCACTGCAGCTTTAAGGCCTCCTTGCAGGGCCGCACAACTCAGCACACAAGGGATTCTCCCCCCCCCCCTTTTCTGCCCACCAACAGAGCTTTCTGTTGGTGGGCTCTGATCTCTCCCAGGATGTTTTGTTTTTTTTCAACAAATATTTATTTATTTATAATAAAAATGCGTATTTTTTTCACCCTCCCTTCCCCCGCCAGCCAATCAGTGCGATTGGGTGTCATAGGCTTCAGCCCATGACAGCGGATCGCTGTTTTGCCGCCCAGGGGAGCAGCAGTGTTACATGGCTGTCCCCAGTACAGCGCTGCTGTAGATCGCAGCGCTGTACAGACTAAATAGACAGCGGTTTCGCCATCTAATAGTCTCCTATCAGCCATCGCCGCTGGGAGACTGATGGCGGAGCTGAGCATCGGCGCGCACGATCTCCTGCAAAACACACCCCCAGGACTACACGATCGGCATTAGGCGGTCCTGGGGCTGCCGGCGCGATCACGCCCATCAGTGTGACGTGATCAGCAAGTTGTTAAATAGTACTCAGATACACTATGGAGTTGGTGGGAGTCAACAAATTATGAATCTAAACTGTTGAAGGGTATTGATTGTTATCAGGGGCATAAGGATACTGGACTGGTTTCCCCCTCCTGAGATCTTTTGTCCTGTTCATTAATATGCAGAGCAGGCAGCACTTTATATACACATTACCTATTCCCGGCGCTGGTATCCTCCTCACTTCCTAGTTAGTTTTCAAGTGTTGTGCACTGCGTGTAGCCAGCCAATCACCAATGCAGATTTTCGGCATTTATAAGAGCTGCTTCACACTGTACATATCAAAAACTGATCCAGGTAAAAACTGATCCATCAAGTAGATCAGTTTTTATTTGAGCATCAGTTTTTTCATCCGTAAATTCCACTCCTTTAGCGATCAGTCAATGTGATGCATCTGTATATCCGGAATTATCAAAACTCCCTAGATTTGTTGTCTGTTCAGCGGAACGGGCTGAACTGATGCATTTCAAACAGACTGAAGTGAACGGATCCTATTGATTACCATAGGATTCATTCCTTTTGGTTCTGCTAAAGGGAACTTTTTTTAAGCACATTGTGAATCAGCTATACAGCTCATCTGATAATTTTGGACAAATGTCAATCTTATCAATCAGCTTCTGAATGAAGTGGAGGTTTAACCCTTCAAGTAGATTAAAAACCATTTATATATTTGTTCCTTTTAATTTTACGCTGTGTTTAATGCTTTAGACCTAAGAAAAAAATTGAGTTTCATCCTACATTATATGTGAGAGTATAAAGTGTGTTTTTATTGATTTTTTTTCTTTACTTTTTCTCTTTATAGGTGATTGTCCTGGACCTCTTTGAACGACCACTAAAAACTAGGAAGAATAGATATCCGTTATGAATATTCACTGCATTCCTCACAACACTGCTCACTAGCAATACATGTAATCACATACTAACAACCAATAAGAGCACCAGCCACAAACACAGCATACCTTTTCAGTCTTTATCCTGGTATCAAGGTATCATGAAACTGTTAAATTCTGTTAACATGTAACAATAAGGTAGCAATAGTAAACAACATAACAATAGTATGTAATGTAACAATACATTTAATATTGCAGAATAAACCTGTGTTGCCTTTAACAGTCCTGTATCAGTTCAGCTCTGGGCAAAATGTTCAGGTAACACCCGCAAGGCTGGCCTCCCCACCACACTCCCGATGCTGGGAGTGTATTGCGTATGCGTAGTACATCGAAATTGCTACTATGCATGCGCATAGGGCTCCCGGCAGCAGGAGCGCGATCAGGGTGCGCGTGGGTCAGGGCAGTAGCCGCAAACTGGTGACGACTGGCCAGATTTGTGGGGGGTCGCCGCTGCTGGCTGGAGGGACTTGGGCCGGCGTTGTGGGCGCAGGATGCCTCCAGGGGGCTGCAAGAGGCACCAGGGAAGTTAAATCCTTTTTTTCCCCTTTAGTCTCACTAAAGACACTAAAGCGGAAAAAAAATGATATAATGAATTGGTTGTGTAGTACGGATAATTACTAGAACATAAGTAGCAAAGAAAATATTTTCATATTTTTTTTTAGTGATCTAGTGTTTTTTATAACATTGCATCATTCTCTAATATTTGCAGTTTACACACTACTCAGCATTCTAAATGATTTTACAGAGCAGGCCAGTGAACTTTTGAATAGTCCTATGCAGAGAAAAAGAAAATACAGTGACCGACAGTTGAGATAACAAGCTTCAGAAGACAGAGCGCTCTGCGACTTTGAAAGTCGTGGAGCTCAATGGTTCTTTTGCATAGATAACAACTGGGGTTTCTCAATGCTTCCTGTACTGTAAACAATATTAGACTTATTGCAACAGTGTATTCAGTCTAACACGCGCTAAAAGGTATAAACAATTTTTATTCAATGTTACTTCATTCAATAAAACTCAGCTCACACTTCATCCAATTCATCCCATATACATGCAACCTAATCGAAGGGCCCTTCTCCTTATACTTCTCTCTAGGTGTGCACAAAAAATTAAAAAAGTAAAAAACACAATATAAAATTGTATAAAAGTTCTCAAAAAATGCTGCGGGTGATACTTATTGTGCAGACAGAATAATATCTGCCAGCGTCCATAGGGTGTAATCCTCACACACTCAAAGTTCCAACTTACGGTACCGTAGAGCCTCTGTTTACAGTGTATTCTCACATTAAACACCGCTATCGGTCTCCCCAGAGTTTCATGGCAGTCTTACCTACCGCCCCAAGATCCGGCGTGTTTCCACGTTACTAACAGCTCTCAATCTCTCCGTCCTTCCGAGCGGGAATACCGCCAAAAGAGTCCGGCTTCCTTGTAACAATTACTCCGTGCGTTGCTGATGTCCGGGTGCGGCCTATGTCACTTCCCGTTGTCAAACACCGAGGTCCGCTCGCCACACTTCCGCTTAGTCAGCTGTAATCCGCACAATTACTTTGGGTGACGTCACCACTCAGGTCTCTTGGATCTCTGTATACAGACGGCCGTTGCGCGCTCCACGGCTCGTCTCTTGTCCAGGACCGGTATATGTTACACTTCTCATGAATAGATAAAACCTCTACGCATTTCTGCCAATCAACGTTGGGCTTCTTCAGGAGGGTTTTCTTGACAATCACCTATTGTCAAGAAAACCCTCCTGAAGAAGGCCAACGTTGATTGGCAGAAATGCGTAGAGGTTTTATCTATTCATGAGAAGTGTAACATATACCGGTCTTGGACAAGAGACGAGCCGTGGAGCGCGCAACGGCCGTCTGTATACAGAGATCCAAGAGACCTGAGTGGTGACGTCATCCAAAGTAATTGTGCGGATTACAGCTGACTAAGCGGAAGTGTGGCGAGCGGACCTCGGTGTTTGACAACGGGAAGTGACGTAGGCCGCACCCGGACATCAGCAACGCACGGAGTAATTGTTACAAGGAAGCCGGACTCTTTTGGCGGTATTCCCGCTCGGAAGGACGGAGAGATTGAGAGCTGTTAGTAACGTGGAAACACGCCGGATCTTGGGGCGGTAGGTAAGACTGCCATGAAACTCTGGGGAGACCGATAGCGGTGTTTAATGTGAGAAAACACTGGAAACAGAGGCTCTACGGTACCGTAAGTTGGAACTTTGAGTGTGTGAGGATTACACCCTATGGACGCTGGCAGATATTATTCTGTCTGCACAATAAGTATCACCCGCAGCATTTTTTGAGAACTTTTATACAATTTTATATTGTGTTTTTTACTTTTTTAATTTTTTGTGCACACCTAGAGAGAAGTATAAGGAGAAGGGCCCTTCGATTAGGTTGCATGTATATGGGATGAATTGGGTGAAGTGTGAGCTGAGTTTTATTGAATGAAGTAACATTGAATAAAAATTGTTTATACCTTTTAGCGCGTGTTAGACTGAATACACTGTTGCAATATACCTTTTGGGTTTTAAGGGAGCCCTTGTCTTATAACGCTGCTTATCTAGATAGGAGCCCATCAGCGCCTGGTGACATAAGTATACAATATTAGACTTATGTCTCTGCTCCTAATGTTTTATTTCTTAGCTGTGCTACACATACAAATCATTATATCATAATTTTTTTTCTTCGCTTCAGTGTCTCTTTAAAGGGAACCTTAACTGAACCTAAAAAAAAAAAAAAATAGGTTAACTTACATGGGGATTCTACCAGCCCCTTGCAGCCGCCCTGTGCCTGCGCTGTCATGGAATGATCCTCCGTGCCCCCGCAGCAGCTCATTTAGATTTCAGCGTCTAGGCCAATCAATGGCTCCTGCGCCTACACAGCCCTGGCCCCACGCGTCCTCGAGGAGGATTGTTCCACGGCGACATGGGCACAGGGCGGCTTCAGGGGGCTGGTGAAAGCCCCAGGTAAGTAAAACTTTTTTTTTTAGATTCAGTTAAAATTCCCTTTAAACAGTCAAGAGGCAGAGAGGCTTGAGATACGGGTTTACTGCAGGAAAGCTCAAAGGAGCATCACTTTTGCTTTGTTTTACAGCTTAAAAGACAGAGGCCCATATGCAATTAAGTTTTTCTCTTAGGAGATAATTTTTCATCTTCTCTTTAAAATAATTATTCAGTACTGTACTTCGCAATTGAAAAAGCACCAAAAATAAGATGAAAAAGTACTATTGAATTATTTTTAGTATTTTCTTTCTTGCTGTTGGTTTAAAAGGCATTATTTATATAATTTTAAACAACTTATGAAAATATCACCTAGGAGAGAAGACCGCAGAAAAAGTGAATTGCATATGGGCCAGGTTGTGGATTCTAGATGGCGGCTGTGACAGTGATGCAATGTTGTAGATAAAGCTATAAAACTGAAAATAAAAATATGAGACTCTTTTCTTTGCTTCTAATGTTCTATTTATTATTCGTACTGCACATTTAATTTATTGTCTCATAAGATTATTTTTGCTTGAGATTTGCTTAAAATAAACACGTTAAATAAAACTGCAGTGAGAGACTGTTTTGTATTGTCAAAATGGCTTTCATAAACACACTGGTTAGGTGTGAAAAGGGTCAATGCTTTATTACATACTGAGAAGGGGGGGAACTGCAAAGCTCTATTACTGCAGTGAGAGGGACTTGGCTCGGTCAGGTAATCTGCTTTATGCTGGGTAGGAAAAACTCTGCTGGCAGGGAATCCGAGGTGAGGGGGATATGGAGGCTAACATATTTATTACCTTTCAAAAATGTACAGGTTTTCTGTCTGTCCCCTGATTCTCTGCTTCTAATACGTTTAGCCATAGACCCTGAACAAGTATGCAGATCAGGTGCTCTGACTCAAGGCTGACTGGATTAGCTGCATGCTTGTTTCAGGGTTGTGATTCATGCTTACTGATGCCAGAAGATCAACAGGACAGCCAGGCAACTGGTATTGTTTAAAAGGAAATAAATATGGAAGCCTCTATATGACGGGTTCACTTTAAAAGCTAATGGCTATTGCTAGGCACAAACTTACAACATACTGTATGTACTTAAAAAAGAACAGATATGTAATGTACAAAATGCTGTGCATTACTAATTACTATTAGCAAATTTACAATTATATATTTATATGACTTTGACATCTTCCACCATGCTTTACAGAGTACATAGTGATGTTATCCATACCATAGTCTCCTATGACTACCACAGACTAAGGCCAATTTTTTGGGGAACCTGTTAACTTATCAGTATATTTTTTTTTATTTTTTGGATGTTGAAAGGAAACATGAGCATGCAAAGGAAATCCTTGCAAACTAGAGAACACATAAACTCAATGCAGATAGTGCTCTCAAGGCTGAATTTAATTTTTTCTGCCCCTAGGCCAACTTTCTTGTAGCTCTTCTTTCATCTACAGCAGCTTCCTTGGGCAGTGCCTCTTTTTTTCCATGTGTTGCTCCTCATTTATAGCTTTCTACTTGGTGTGCAGCAGCCCCGTCCTATATCAAAGCTGCCCTATGCCTAAGACTGTATGGCCTTTTGAGGAACCTGGCCCAGTGTCCTGACCAAGATTTGACCCTGGGACTATCATATTTGACCCTCCTGAGCTATACTTTATTAACCTCCCTGCGTCATGATTATTTCCAGATTTAGGTTCTAAAAGCCATGCAATTTTTTCATAAGCTTTTAGACCCTAAAAACAAGAAGAGAAAAAACATAATACAGAGAGATCTGTAGCAGCTCTTGCATATAACTCACTCAGGCACCGCTCTAAGCTGCAGATTTCTGTCCCAAGTCTGACTCGGGATTACCACTAAGGAGGTTAAGCAGTAGGTACATTGAAAGCAGCTGGCTGGCCTTTAGCTGCCTGCTGGCAGGAAAGTGGGAGCTGTCCCAGAGCAGATCTCCTATGTCACAGAGTCTTCTGATATGGTTGCAGGTGGCAGAGCTTTCTGATGTATTTCTCAGTGAAGCAAGAGTTCAACGTAAAAGGTAAATGGTCATTGCTGAAGCTTTAAAAAGGATTGGGTCCCGGTGATAGTCCTTTCTACTGTAATCAGATTTGTTTTCAGTTTTTTTTCTGTAAGCGGTGTGGAGAGGTCTCCTATAACTGAGACTGCATCAGTCAACGGGAGGAGCGCAACCCGGAGGTTAGCCCTGTCACATCTGACAACATTGTATGGAAACATGTTCCATTATGAAAGTTCTCTTTCTTTTCCCTGATTTGTGTAAGATTGTTTTGCAGTTTAATGATACAGTCAACAATGACATTCGATGCAGCTATAATGTCTACCTGCTTGTTTTCCAGAGAGAGTCTTGTTGTGGAATTCAAAGTCAATAGTACTAATTCTAATTGTATTTGTCAAAATAATATATTGTATTACAAACCATGTAATAACACATTATGCGAAAAAAAGGTCTGAACACATCTCTCTAACCTGATCAGCGACTTGGATGATGCTACTGAAGTCCAGAAAATCAAATCTTGGGGGATGTCATCTACAGTGAAGTTTTGTGTCCTATTGCTCACAACCTGTCAGCTGTATTTAGGGGTAATGGTGCCAGTCTTTAGAATGGGAAAGTGTTGGCATGATTAAATGCAGCCTTGTAGGAACAGCCCCATTCTTACTGTACAGAGTTACCAAAAGAGGGCATATACAGCATTTCACTATTTAGGTTGATGGTGAAGGGCTGATAAGAGGGTACTTGTCACATGTTGTCAGAGACATCAAGAACACATGACTATGAACAAATAGGTAGAATAAAGTATCGTACACAGGTACAAGGCATGTCGCCCAGTGGGGATTGGGACTTGATCACTTGGGTGACATTACTGGGCTGTCATTGTACAGAGAACTATGCCCTTGGCCAGCGCATGGCTGAGACGATCTACCAGGCTAATCGCTGGCTCAGGTGTCAGGGGCCACTGTACACACACTAGATTCTCAGCAGAGGCGGTAGTTATCAGCCGCTTCATCCAGCGTGTGTACACAGCTTTACACTTTTTCTTTTATTAAACTAGTTACTATTAGTTCCCTGCTGTTTTGCCTTTCACCATGCTGCGGGGACCGTAGATTTGCTGTAAACTGGAAATATCTACAACCATAACCACACACACACACACACTTTGCAATATTGCTGAGTGTTACATTTCTCATTAATCATACGTTATACAACTGACATAATATTGTCTCTTTACTTAGTAACTAATACTCTGAGGCAAGCAAACAAGAGGAGAGATCGTATACCACGCTAACTAACATAACAGCTTACACAGCTTCTTACATCAAAAAAAATTCCCAGCATAAAACAACACATATGTTTCACATTAAGTATTGTTCAATGATCGTTTGATTCATTTTCATACTGCATTTGTCCTTTCACTTTTTGCCTGATGGAATTTATTGCCAGGGTTCACATGTGTTCTCTCGCTTGTGTCTACCAAAATGTCATTCTCAGATGCTAGATTTTTTCAAGTAACAGATATTAAAGCATAATTCCAATAGATTAACAGCTGGTCACGTGGAGCCCCTTACTTTCCTCCTCCAGTACTAATTATGCATTAGCACAATAGTTAAATAATCTGCATACGGTAAATACCTTTTGTATCTGAGCAAATGATTATATGGTTACTCTCCCTCTGAATGGAGGATTACACTGTATTATTAATTGGGCAGGTCTGTTTTGCCTGTAGTAAGATATCACCTACAGGTTAGAAAGGCACACCTGGGATGGGCACGACTCTGTAGTGATATGACATGTTTAGATGTAGATGGGTATTTCCAATTTTTACATAAGCAAAACATCTTAGTGTGTGATTCACAGAGACGTCAGACTTCAGTATGTAGACAGCATTGTCTGATGGGCACACGTGTTATGTAACAATGCATTCGGACAACACATTGCTGCATGCATATTGTGTGCAACGCAGTACTGTCCCATTCCGTGTAGTTGAAGAGGATGACCACTAGGAGATGGTCAATGAGATGCAAATAATCCCAAGTGGAGGCAGGATTATGAAACTTTTTGAAAGCAAATGTATTCAGCTTGAAAATGGACCAATTTTGTCAAGGTAGAATTCCATTAGTCCATTTTCAAGCTGCATAAATTTGCATGCAAATTTTTAAAAATCCAGCACTGCACCAGAGAGCAACACATGGCCATCTACATTACAGAGGAAATGAAGAGTGTGTCTGGGCCCTAAGAACCTCTTGTGTGTTCTGGAACACCGCCATGAATGGAATGGAATGGAAATTTATAGTGAACCCCTGTCCAAATCATGTTAAGTAATGCAAACCTGTGAAAACATTAAATTATATACAGTAGCAAGCAAAAGGATGTGAACCCTTTGGAATTATATGGATTTCTGCACAAATTGGTCATAAAAGTCACAACAATAGACACTCACAGTCTGCTTAACCTAATACCACACCAATAATTACACGTTTTTATTGAACACACCATGTAATCATTCACAGTGCAGGTGGAAGAAGTATGTAACCCTTGGATTTAACAAGTGATTGAATCTCCTTTGGCAGCAATAACGTCAACCAAACGTTTCCTGTAGTTGCAGATCAGACGTGCACAACGGTCAGGAATAATTCTTAACCAATCCCCTTTACAGAACTGTTTCAGTTCAGCTGTATTCTTGGGATGTCTGGTGTAAATCGCTTTCTTGAGGTCATGCCACAGCATTTCAATCGGCTGAGGTCAGGACTCTAACTGAGCCACTCCAGAAGGCGTATTTTCTTCTGTTTAAGCCATTCTGTTGTTGATTTACTTCTATGCTTTGGATGGTTGTCCTGTTGCAACACCCATCTTCAGCTGAGCTTCAGCTGATGGACAGATGCCCTTAAGTTCTCCTGCAAAATGTCTTGATAAGCTTTGGAATTTATTTTTCCTTCAATGATAGCAATCTGTCCAGGCCCTGATGCAGCAAAGCAGCCACAATCCATGATGCCCCAGCCCACCACCATACTTCACAGTTGGATGAGGTTTTGAAGGTGGTGTAATTGGCTCTTTTTCTTCACACATTGGGCTTGATTCACCAAGACAAATAGCATGCCTTATCCAAGTTAGCATGCCTTATCAGAAATAACACGCCTTATCAGAGATAACACGCCTTATCAAAGTTAACACCCCTTATCAGAGTAGCATAATGAGCGCTACAAACTTATGCCTGCTATTTGGCAATCCACCCGTCCTGCCCTGAGCCCCTGCGGGTTCGTAGTGCTCGCTATGCTACTCTGATAAGGTGTGTTAACTTGATAAGGCATGTTATCTCTGATAAGGCGTGTTAACTCGGATAACAAATGCTATTTGTCTTAGTAAATCAAGCCCCTGGTGTTGTATGTTTCTTCCAAACAACTCAACTTTAGTTTCATCTGTCCACAGAATATTTTGCCAGTACTGCTGTGGAACATCCAGGTGCTCTTTTGCAAACTTTAAACGTGCAGCAATGGTTTTTGGACAGCATTGGTTTCCTCTGTGGTATTCTCGCATGAACTCCATTCTTGTTTAGTTTTTTACATATCGTAGATTCGCTAACATGGATGTTAGCATATGCCAGAGACTTTTGTAAGTCTTTAGCTGACACTCTAGGATTCTTCTTCACTTTATTGAGCATTCTGCGTTGTGCCCTTATAGTCATCTTTACAGGTAGGCCACTCCTAGGGAGAGTAGCAGCAGTGCTGAACTTTCTCCATTTATAGGCAATTTGTTTTACTGTGGACTGATGACCTGCTAGGCTTTTGGAGATACTTTTATAACCCTTTTCAGTTTTATGCAACAATTGTTAAGCGTAGGTCTTTTGTGCAAGGCAGCATTCACATCAGGCAATGCTTCTTGGGAGAAGCAAACCCAAAACTGGTGTGAGTTTTTTATAGGGCATGGCAGCTGTAACCAACTCCTCCAATCTTATCTGATTGATTGGACTCCAGCTGGCTGATACCTCACTCTAAATAGCTCTTGGAGATGTCATTAGTCTAGGGGTTCACATACTTTCTCCACCTGCAATGTGAATGTTTACATGGTGTGTTTACCTGCCTGCCACACCACCATAGCTGGGTTTATTGGAAAAAATGGCTGGAGGCAAAGTATATTTGTCATATCTGGCTATGACCACCAAGAAACCTATAAGGTGTTGCCCTCAGAAATATTAACTTGTATCATGTCAAGTCACTAGCAGAAGACATCAAAAAGTAAAAGGAGTCTCTTTAAAGTAAATCTGTAGTAAAAAAAAATAATTATATACTGAAATGCTATAGATCCTAAAGAGCCTTCCTGTTCCTCCATTGGTGTCCTGGTTCCATCAATGTCATCTCCATTTGAATGTGCCACCTCTGGGAGCCATCGTAAGGCATCAGAAGCACTCAGGTCCCTGAATGCTCCCAAAGACGGGCAGCTCCGTAGTGTGCTTGTGCATGCGCAGTGCAGAGCCGCCTGTCTTCAGGCTCGGGGAAATGAGTGCTCTCGAAGCCTCCTAAAGGGCTCACGGAGGTATATTCGACCATTTGGAGAGAGAGGACAAGAAAGGCTCAATAGGAGCCAGAGGCTTCCCTCTTCATAGGTAAGCATCTGATTTTTTTTTTCACTTCAGTTTTACTTTAACCACTTGCCGACCGCCTTAAGCCGATGGGCGGCGGCAAGGGCTGGGCCCAAACGACCACAATCCGCCCATCGGCGGTGGCGGCGCTGGCGGGCGTGGTTATGCGGCGATCGCGTCATTCGTGACGCGATCAGCCGCCGTGACAGGCTCCGCCCCCCTCGCGCTGTAACCCGCCGGCCGTTCGGAAGCGCCGGCGGGTTACTAGCACCCGGATCGCCGCATGTATTATGTATAATAGGCTTTGTAATGTATACAAAGCCTATTATACAGGCTGCCTCCTGCCCTGGTGGTCCCAGTGTCTGAGGGACCACCAGGGCAGGCTGCAGCCACCCTATGTCGCACCCAAGCACACTGATCTCTCCCCCCTGCCCCCTGATCACCCACAGCACCCCACAGACCCCCCTCCCTGCCCACCCCCCAGACCACTGTTTACACAATCACCCCCCTAATCAACCATCAATCACTCGCTGTCACTATCTGTCAATGCTATTTTTTTTTTAACCCTAAACTGCCCCCTGCTCCCTCCTGATCCCCCCCATCCCTCAGATTCTCCCCAGACCCCCCCCCCACCTGTGTATTGTATGCCTCTATCCCCCCTGTAATAACCCACTGATCACCTGTCAATCACCTGTCAATCACCCATCAATCACCCCCTGTGACTGCCACCCATCAATCAGCCCCTAACCTGCCCCTTGCGGGCAATCTGATCACCCACCCACACCAATAGATCGCCCGCAGATCCGACATCAGATCACCTCCCAAGTGCAGTGTTTACATCTGTTCTCTTCTCTAAACACCCACTAATTACCCATCAATCACCCCCTATCACGACCTGTCACTGTTACCCACCAGATTAAACCCTAATCTGCCCCTTGCGGGCACCCAATCACCCACCCACACGCTCAGATTGCCCTCAAACCCCCCCTTATCAATTCACCAGTGCATTATTTACATCTGTTCTTCCCTGTAATAACCCACTGATCACCTGTCAATCACCTATCAATCACCCATCAATCACCCCCTGTCACTGCCACCCATCAATCACCCCCTGTCACTGCCACCCATCAATCAGCCCCTAACCTGCCCCTTGCGGGCAATCTGATCACCCACCCACACCATCAGATTGCCCCAGACCTACCCTCAGATCACCTCCAAAGTGCATTGTTTACATCTGTTCTGCCATCTAATCACCCACTGATCACCCATCAATCAGCCCCTGTCACTGATACCAATCAGATTAGACCCCTATCTGCCCCTAGGGCACCCAATCACCCGCCCACACCCTCAGAATGCCCTCAGACCCCAGCCCTGATCACCTCGCCAGTGCATTGCTTGCATCTATTTCCCCCCTCTAATCACACCTTGAGACACCCATCAATCACCTCCTGTCACCACCTGTCACCCCTTAGCACACCTACCCATCAGATCAGGCCCTAATTTGCCCCGTGTGGGCTCCTGATCACTCGGCCAAACCCTCAGATCCCCCTCAGACCCCCTTCCGATCACCTCCCCAGTGCATTGATTGCATCTATTTTCCCCTCTAACCACCCCCTGAGACACCCATCAATCACCTCCTGTCACCCCCCCTAGAACTCCTATCCATCAGATCAGGCCCAATACAACCTGTCATCTAAGAGGCCACCCTGCTTATGACTGGTTCCACAAACTTTGCCCCCTCATAGACCACCTGTCATCAAAATTTGCAGATGCTTAGACCCCTGAACAGTCATTTTGGGAAATTTGGTTTCCAGACTACTCACGGTTTTGGGCCCGTAAAATGCCAGGGCAGTATAGGAAGCCCACAAGTGACCCCATTTTAGAAAAAAGACACCCCAAGGTATTCTGTTAGGTGTATGATGAGTTCATAGAAGATTTTATTTTTTGTCAAAAGTTAGCGGAAATTGATTTTTATTATTTTTTCACAAAGTGTCATTTTCCACTAACTTGTGACAAAAAATAAAATCTTCTATGAACTCACCATACACCTAATGGAATACCTTGGGGTGTCTTCTTTCTAAAATGGGGTCACTTGTGGGGTTCCTATACTGCCCTGGCATTTTAGGGGTCCTAAACCGTGAGGAGTAATCTAGAAAACAAATGCCTCAAAATGACCTGTGAATAGGACGTTGGGCCCCTTAGCTCACCTAGGCTGCAAAAAAGTGTCACACATGTCAAACAAACAAACAAACAAACAAACACAGAACATTTATATCGCGCTTTTCTCCTGGCGGACTCAAAGCGCCAGAGCTGCAGCCACTAGGACGCGCTCTATAGGCAGTAGCAGTGTTTAGGGAGACTTCCCCAAGGTCCCCTACTGAATAGGTGCTGGCTTACTGAACAGGCAGAGCCGAGATTCGAACCCAGGCCTCCCATATCAGAGGCAGAGCCCTTAACCATTACACTATCCAGCCACTGTCGTATCGCCGTACTCAGGAGAAGTAGTATAATGTGTTTTGGGGTGTATTTTTACACATACCCATGCTGGGTGGGAGAAATCTCTCTGTAAATGGACAATTGTGTGAAAAAAAAATCAAAAATGTGTCATTTACAGAGATATTTCTCCCACCCAGCATCTGTATGTGTAAAAATACACCACAAAACACATTATACTACTTCTCTTGAGTACGGCGGTACCACATGTGTGGCACTTTTTTACACCCTAAGTGCGCTAAGGGGCCCAAAGTCCAATGAGTACCTTTAGGATTTCACAGGTCATTTTGAGACATTTGGTTACAAGACTACTCCTCACAGTTTAGGGCCCCTAAAATACCAGGGCAGTATCGGAACCCCACAAGTGACCCCATTTTAGAAAGAAGACACCCCAAGGTATTCTGTTAGGTGTATGATGAGTTCATAGAAGATTTTATTTTTTGTCACAAGTTAGCGGAAATTGATTTGTATTGGGTTTTTTTTCACAAAGTGTCATTTTCCGCTAACGTGTGACAAAAAAAATATCTTCTATTAACTAACCATACTCCTAACAGAATACCTTGGGGTGTCTTCTTTCTAAAATGGGGTCACTTGTGGGGTTCCTATACTGCCCTGGCATTTTAGGGGCCCTAAACCGTGATAAGTAGTCTAGAATCCAAATGCCTCAAAATGACCTGTGAATAGGACGTTAGGCCCCTTAGCGCACCTAGGTT
The DNA here is from genome assembly GCF_040937935.1 of Hyperolius riggenbachi. NCBI lineage: Eukaryota > Metazoa > Chordata > Amphibia > Anura > Hyperoliidae > Hyperolius > Hyperolius riggenbachi. Next base: position 406,520,682 of record NC_090646.1, on the reverse strand, counting down.
GCAAAAAAGTGTCACACATGTGGTATCGCCATACTCAGAAGCATTATTATAATGTGTTTTGGGGTGTATTTTTATACATACCCATGCTGGGTGGGAGAAATCTCTCTGTAAATGGACAATTGTGTGTAAAAAAAAAATCAAAAAATTGTCATTTACAGAGATATTTTTCCCACCCAGAATCTGTATGTGTAAAAATACACCACGAAACACATTATACTACTTCTCTTGAGTACGGTGGTACCACATGTGTGGCACTTTTTTGCACCCTAAGTGCGCTAAGGGGCCCAAAGTCCAATGAGTACCTTTAGGATTTCACAGGTCATTTTGCAACACTTGGTTACAAGACTACTCCTCACGGTTTAGGGCCCCTAAAATGCCAGGGTAGTATAGAAACCCCACAAATGACCCCATTTTAGAAAGAAGACACCCAAAGGTATTCCGTTAGGAGTATGGTGAGTTCATAGAAGATTTTATTTTCTGTCACAAGTTAGCGGAAAATGACACTTTGTGAAAAAAAAAAACAATTAAAATCAATTTCCGCTAACTTGTGACAAAAAATCTTCTACGAACTCACCATACTCCTAACGGAATACCTTGGGGTGTCTTCTTTCTAAAATGGGGTCATTTGTGGGGTTCCTATACTGCCCTGGCATTTTAGGGGCCCTAAACCGTGAGGAGTAGTCTTGAAACCAAATGTCGCAAAATGACCTGTGAAATCCTAAAGGTACTCATTGGACTTTGGGCCCCTTAGCGCAATGAGCACCTTTAGGCTTTACAGGGGTGCTTACAATTAGGCACCCCCCAAAATGCCAGGACAGTGAACACACCCCACAAATGACCCCATTTTAGAAAGTAGAAACTTCAGGGTATTCAGAGAGGATTATAGTGAGTCCGTGGCAGATTTCATTTTTTTTGTCGCAAGTTAGAAGAAATGGAAACCTTTTTTTTTTTTTGTCACAAAGTGTCATTTTCCGCTAACTTGTGACAAAAAATAAAATCTTCTATGAACTCACCATGCCTCTCACTTAATACTTTGGGATGTCTTCTTTCCAAAATGGGGTCATTTGGGGGGTATTTATACTATCCTGGAATTTTAGCACCTCATGAAACATGACAGGTGGTCAGAAAAATCAGAGATGCTTCAAAATGGGAAAATTCACTTTTGGCACCATAGTTTGTAAACGCTGTAACTTTTACCCAATCCAATAAATATACACTGAATGTTTTGTTTTTTAATCAAAGACATGTAGCAGAATAACTTTTGCGCTAAAATGTATAGGAAATTTTACTTTATTTGAAAAACGTCAGCACAGAAAGTTAAAAAAGTCATTTTTTTTGACAAAATTCATGTCTTTTTTGATGAATATAATAAAAACTAAAACTCGCAGCAGCAATCAAATAGCACCAGAAGAAAGCTGTATTAGTGACAAGAAAAGGAGAGAAAATTAATTTAGGAGGTAGGTTGTATGACCGAACAATAAACCGTGAAAGCTGCAGTGGTCTGAATGGAGAAAAAGGCTCTGGTCCTTAAAGGGACACATAAGTCAAACAAAAAAAATGAGTTTTACTCACCTAGGGCTTCCAATAGCCCCCTGCAGCTGTCCGGTACCCTCGCCGTCTCCCTCCGATCCTCCTGGCCCTGCCAGCAGCCACTTCCTGTTTCGGTGACAGGAGCTGACAGGCTGGGGACGCGAGTGATTCTTCGCATTCCCAGACACATTAGCACCCTCTATGCTGCTATATGGTATATGATATATGCTATAGCAGCATAGATGGCGCTATTGTGGCCAGGAACGCGAAGAATCACTCACGTCCCCAGCCTGTCAGCTCCTGTCACCGAAACAGGAAGTGGCTGCCGGCGGGGCCAGGAGGATCGGAGGGAGACGGCGAGGGCACCGGACAGCTGCAGGGGGCTATTGGAAGCCCCAGGTGAGTAAAACTCATTTTTTTTTGTTTGACTTAAGTGTCCCTTTAAGGGGCGAAAAGACTGTGGTCCTCAAGTGGTTAACAGGGATGCAGGCAGAAAACCAAAAACGACAAAAATTATTTTTGTTTCATACTAAGGAACAAGATTTACCTGGAGTACTGCTAATAAATTTAAAGTATACCAGAGCTGAAGAAATGAGAAAAAACAATACTTACCTGCTGCTTCCTCCAGCAACATAAACACGGGTGAGTCATTCACCGTCCTCCCACGGTCTGCTGTTCAGCTGCGATCAGCTCCATTTTCTGGACCGCTTCACTCAGCGGAACGGAATCAGAAGATTTTGCAGCATATAGGAACCAATGAAAACTGACGTTTTACAACACACTGGCTGTAAAACGGACCGTTTTCACCGGATCCAGCTGGCCTGATCCGTATGTACGGTTCCATAAAACAACGCTAATGTGAACCGGGCCTTACTTTAAGTTGTGGACTGCTACTGCTTTATTTCTATACCCCTGCCGAGTTGTCACATGACAGATTAGAATATTTCTTAGCATAAAACAAAGCAAGAATATGACTAGCTATGCCAGTATGTAGATGCCAAAATCTAAAGAAAAAGATCACACTTCAGGGGTTCCCAATGGTTTTAATGAATAATCATGTTTGGATGAACTATCCTTTTAGGTTTTAGGAAATTGGTAAAATGCATGGTGAATATGGGAAATATTTAAAATATTTAAAATGAGTAAGATCAGCTTTGTGTTGTGGTTGTCAGTGGCACATTTGAGAGGAATGTCCCATTGCTGTTTCCAAGAACACACACAGAATTAATCATATTGTTTTTCAATGTCATGAAGTCTACTTCTCTAAACAGAAGTTCTGCAAACAGCTTCATGCAGCAACTTTTGTGAGAAACAAACATGCATGCTGTATTTCCAGTTGTGAATAATGGCAAATGTGAAACTGTTGTACACTGCAACTGTGCTACAGAGCGGAGTTCAATGAACCTTACCAGCAGCTTCTACTCAGTCTGAGCCATCTGCACAAGCTACAAAAGTAAACTCACCCTAGGGTGATTGCTGTCCACACTAGAAAAGATTTTAGAAGGACCTAGCAAAAAAGAATTAAAAAAAAAATAAAAAAATATCGATTGACGGGAAACTACTGAGAAATTTAGAATGCAACATCTTTAAAACAATCAATTATCCAGAGATCAATAACTTTTTCATGGCTGGTACTTCCCAATCAATAGTCTTTGCTTAAAGGAAACCTTAACTGAACGGGGGGTAAACAGTTTCAATTACCTGGGGCTATTACCAGCCCCCTGCAGCAGTCCTGTGCCCTCGGAGCCGCTCTGGAATCCTCCGGTCCCCCGCTGTCACTTAGTTTCGTTTTTGACGACTCACCAGTCGGCCGGCCGCCATGCGTATTATTGGACGCATTACCTACTGCAATTAGAGCTGTTGCGGACCGCAACGCGTACAAAAATACGCGCTGCTGCATTCCGCACGCGTAGATATGTGGCAACGCGTATCTGTATGCGTTGCGGTCCGCAACAGCGCTAATTGCAGTAGGGAAAGCGTCCAATAATACGCATGGCAGCCGGCCGACTGGTGAGTCGTCAAAAACGAAACTAAGTAACAGCGGGGGACCGGAGGATTCCAGAGTCGCTCCGAGGGCGCCGGACTGCTGCAGGGGGCTGGTAATAGCCCCAGGTAAGTGAAACTCTTTACCCCCCGTTCAGTTAAGGTTCACTTTAAAACACGCCTAGCACTTAGGCCTCGCTCACATTAGGCAATGCGTATGGCTGTGCGTTCGGGATGCAAGAGCGTTGCCGTGCGCTGCTGATCCCATTCAATATAGTGAATAGGATCAACAATGCGCTTTTGCAAAAATGTGTGCAGCAGTGCGATAGTGCATCACACTGCTGCACAGCATGCATAGTCTGAACGGCAGAAGTGCTCTCTATACACTTCAGATATTCTTGCTGATCGCACACCATACGCGCTGCCAAAATACGCACGGCAGCGCGTATAGTGTGAACGAGGCCTAACCTAACCTTTCACCTAAGCCTTAACCTATCCTTTACCTTCTAAAGATCCCTAGTCTTAACCTACCAATCCATGATATAAGGATGGTACATCCTGGATAACTGATTCAGCAACACTCTGTATCCAGCTGAGAAAAGTTGCAGCATGGATAAGCCTTTGAATAAGGAGACCAGTGGAAAGAAAGGTCATTTGGACGGCTGATGAACAACAAGGGTAGCATCTCTGTATTACACATATTTGTAAATATGGGGGAGGGGGCATTGACCATTTTTTTATACAGTATTAGGGAATAGGGATAGATAAATTGCTTTTCAGTTTCCACTATGTTTGTGCTCTAGTATACTTGCACAGTATGGCCCAGTGCACATCAAAACCGCTAGCAGATCCTCAAAATGCTAGCGGTTTTTGGAGCAGATTTCAGAGTGATTCTAGGCATGTTTAGAGACGTTTTCTAAACATGCCTAGTGTTTTTGGGAGCATTTTTATGTAGCAGATTACGCATATTGTTACAATAAAAGCTCTCACTGAACAGCTTCTGTTACAAAAACACCTGGAAAATCGCTCCGATGTAGCGTTTTCCAGAGCGGTTTGCGGTTTTCCTATACTTTACATTGAGGCAGAAACGCTTCTGCAAACCGCAAATGTGCAGCAGGAGTCACGTTTGCGGTTTGCTAAAAACCTCAAGCCACTGGTGTGCACCATCCCACTGAAATACATTAGCCAAACGTTTTCACAGGCGGATGCGGTTGGCGAATAGCTGCTAAGACCGCTTGGTGTGCACTGTGCTTATGTGCCTTTATTTGGCTGAACAGCTCCTCCTGGCAGCCTTACATAGATGAAGCACTGTTGGTTTAAAGAGACTACGTAACAAAAATTGAATCCTGTTTTTTATCATCCTACAAGTTCCAAAAGCTATTCTAATGTGTTCTGGCTTACTGCAGCACGTTCTACTATCACCATCTCTGTAATAAATCAACTTATCTCTCTCTTGTCAGACTTGTCAGCCTGTGTCTGGAAGGCTGCCAAGTTCTTCAGTGTTGTGGTTCTGTGATGCATCTCCCCCCTTCAGGCCCCTCTCTGCACACTGCCTGTGTATTATTTAGATTAGGACAGCTTCTCTCTTCTCTCTTATCTTTTACAAGCTGGATAAATCCTCCTCTGAGCTGGCTGGGCTTTCACATACTGAGGAATTACATACAGGCAGAGCTGTCTGCATTCTGCAGGAAGAAACAGCCTGACACTTCAGTGGAAGATAGCTGCAGGGGGAAAGAAACACACAAATGATCTCTTGAGATTCAAAAGGAAGGGTGTATACAGCCTGCTTGTGTATGAATGTATTTTCTATGTGTGGACATATTGTACATCAACCTACTTCCTGTTTTGGAGGCCATTTTGTTTGTTTATAAACAAACTTTTAAAAACTGTTTTTAACCACTTTTAATGCGGCGAGGAGCGGCGAAATTGTGACAGAGGGTAATAGGAGATGTCCCCTAACGCACTGGTATGTTTACTTTTGTGCGATTTTAACAATACAGATTCTCTTTAAGGGCACCTACGAATTCACTTTCAGTTCATACATATACACCAAATCTGTTTTATCTGGGAAACCCAATGTAACACTGCCACCAAGTGTTTGACATCATGCATGTACTGTATGTCTTGTGTTGCTGATGAAAACAATGTTTTGCACAGAATACTTTGCTGTTCTTATACTTTGAATGGCACAATTATAATGAATAATTGTAGGGTAAAAACATAAATAATTCGTTTTTACTCCTTGCTCATTGATTTCAAAGCAACCTTAAAGAAAAACACCAACCAAAAACTTTGCTAAAACAAACTTGTTCCGAAAAAAAAACTTATACAATAATGCATTGCATTTTCTTATTTTCAAATTTAATCTGCACACAGTAGCCTTGTCAGTGTGATGTAAAATCTGGTTGTTTTTAAACGTTATTTATAAAGTGCTAACACAATATAGTATTAAACAATAGTACACAAAACAGTGTTGTAACAATGACAGTGGGCACAT